>NW_027411644.1:214325112-215566359 GCF_047663935.1 Musca autumnalis
AAAGAAAAGCAGGGAAAATTCTCTGCAAGATTGGCCTTTGTGATTTTTTCGTAGGTTTTACCATTTTTAAATATAGAACTTCAAATTCAGACTATGCATTGACAGTATCGTCCCTTATAAGACAATGTCATATACCGTGCGCCTTAACTAACTTTAAACGAAATCCGCTTACACCTGGGAAGTTTTTGCGGATTCTGAAAGAGCAAAGTTCATAGATGAGAAAAATACAAAACAAGAAAAAAAACGCTAGAGGGATTTTCAAATAAATCGCGGTAAAATTTCACAGGTTTATTTTAGGTTTTCAGGACTTTGCTTGGGAGCGGCAAGTCCTATCGAAATGGGACTAAAGAAAATATTGTAGCATTGAAAATACTCTACAATATTTTTTTACGGCTCTATTTCGAAAGGCTTGCCGCTTCCAAGCACAATCCTGAGAAAAACTAAAATAAACCTAACAAGTAAGAACGGCGTTAAGTTCGGCCGGGCCGAACTTGTTATACCCTCCACCACAAGTTGTATTGAAGTAAAATGGAATAATTAGTTTCCTTTCGTGTATGAAGAAGACTTAATACTAAATTTTAGCAATTTCGGTAAAACAATGTGAGGCACCATTCTATGGCGGCTATTTCAAAACGTCGATCTATACCGACAAATTTCTGACGGAAAGTTTTTAGACTCAAAGAAGACTAAATACCAAATTTCCTATATTTCGGTAAGAGAATGTGGCTAAAACTTAAAAAATACCGAAAATCAAGAAGTACACTTCTATGGGGATATAGGAAGACGTGGACCTATACTGATAATACTCTTCTGGAATATTTTATAACTCTTGGAAGACGAAATAACGAATTTCAGCCATTTCGGTTAGATATTGACGTTCTATGGGGCTATATCGAAACGTGGACCTATACCGACGAATTTTAGTCAGAAATGGGGCAATATGAAAGCGTGGACCTGTACAGACATATTTCTGGCGAACAGTTTTATATCACATTGAAGACTAAATACCAAATGTCAGCCATTTTGGTGGAATATTGAAGACACAACCTTCAAAATACGAAAAATCGGGAGGTACCTTTCCATGGGGGCTATATGAAGGCGTGGACCTATACCGACAAATTTAAGGGGGAAGTTTGAGTACCCCCATAAAGTCTAAATACCAAATTTCAGCCATTTCGGTGGAATATTGAGGCCACAACGTTCAAAATACCGAAAATCGGGAGGTACCGTTCTATGGGGGCTATATGAAGGTATGGACCGATACCGACAAAGTTCTGGGGGAAGTTTTATACCACCAACGTAGACGAAGTACCAAATTTCAGCCATTTCGGTGTGATAATGAAGCTAAAACCTTCAAAATGCCGAAAATCGGGAGGTACCGTCCTATGGGGGCTATATGAAGTTGTGGACCGATACCGACAAAATTCTGGGGAAAATTTTTGTACCCCTAAAGAAGACTACGTACCAAATTTCAGCCATTTTGGTATGATAATGAAGCTTAAACATTCAAAATACCGAAAATCGGGAGGTACCGTTCTATGGGGGCTATATGAAGGTGTGGACCGATACCGACAAAATTCTCGGGGAAAGTTTTATACCCCTAAAAAAAGACTACGTACCAAATTTCAGCCGTTTTGGTGGATAATGAAGCTAAAACCTTAAAAATACCGAAAATCGGGAGGTACCGTTCTATGGGGGCCATATCAAAAGGTGGACCGATATATCCCATTTTCAATACCAACCATCCTGCAAGTAATAAAAACTTCTGTACCAAATTTTGACTTTCTATCTTTAAAATTGCGAGCTGTATTTTGATTTCAACAGACAGACGGACGGACTGACGGACGGACGGACAGACGGACATGGTCAAATCGACATAGAATTTTATGCTGATCAATAATATATATACTTTATAGGGTCTCCGACGAATATTTCGATGTGTTACAAACGGAATGACAAATTTAATTATACCCTCCATATGGTGGATGGTATAAAAATGTGAAAAGCCCTCCGGCGATGCTTTTGTTTTTCGATTTTTCTCATCTACGAACATTGTAGTTTGAAGTTAGTTAAGGCGCACCGTGTGGTCTTTCAGCAGAGAAAATACATAATTTGTATCCTCTATAGATATAATGCTTTTACACATCCGAATATATCTACCAGATATAGATCACGATCGAATATGGACTATATTTGTCCACTCCTCCGAGTACCTCCCACACAAAATTTCGGATAAGTTCACTGTAAGACCTGCTTTCGCGTCACTTTGATTTTTGTTAAAGCAACCTGCATTCGCTGCCTCAATTACGACAGTAAAAGTTTTTTCAGGAGCAAGTCCATACTTCTTGAGAAAACAGTCCGAAAACCCCTAACCCCTATGGCACCATATGGCCGGAGAGCTCGAACCGAATACTGCATTCGTCCAAACTTTGGATATTGTAATATTTCTTCGAATGTTAGATGAAATTCGAATGTGGTGCTTATAGGTCCACTCCTTCCGGTACCTCCCCAACAAATGCTCGAAAGTATTCGTTAAAATAGTACGCGCGATATATCATATTCGTAGCAACCGATTTGATAAAAACTCATCAAAATATCATACAGGGATACGAGGTTGTAAAAAAGTCATAACCCTCATGCACATCCACATCTGAACCGATCGCAATTGTTTTTGTAGGCTGAATTTCGTCTTACTTACCTATTTTACTTAGCTGGCCCATTACAGAACATTTGTTCTATAGGCCGAACTAAGAAAAGATCTCCGACTTGTCATCTCTTCATCCACTTGTTTGCGTCATCTATTCTTTGGCCTGCCTATTCTGCGTTCTGAATTTCGTTACAAATTTAATTTTTTTTCAAAATCGGACATATGTTGCCTGATTGGAATACTGAATACCTAAAATCGGGCGAAAATAGATATGGGAGCCACATTCAAATCAGAACCGATTTGAATATAATTTGGCAAACTTTTTTCTTGACCAAAATCGCGAAAACCTAACAAAACAAGTAAAAAAGTATCAGTCGGCTTTGCCGACAGAGATATACCCTCAGCCTGTACAAATTGAAACACTTTTTTCATAAAAAAAAACTTATTTATTTAGGGGGTTTTAAAATTTTGGTCGTACCACAAAAATGTTGATTAGGATTCAAATTCAAAAATTTTACGGAAAAGGTACTTAAAGGAATTGACCGACATAGACAATGGGGGTGCAATAGGGGTTTTTACACCCTTCGGACTATTTTTTCAGGAAGTATGGACTTGCCCCTGAGGAAAGTTGTACCTTCGTATAGGGGACGGTGAATACAAGATGTTACAACAAAAACCAAGGCGATTCGACAGCAGGTCCTAAACTGAACTTTTCCGAAATTTTGTGTGGGAGGTACTCGAAGGAGTTTACCGATTGACTCCATATTGTAACCTCATCTAAGTCTGGTAGAAATTTCATAATGTGCAAAGTATGGACCAAATCGGTTACTTCCTTCAAGAGTTATCGTACTCACAAATTTTCCGAAAATTTTCGAACTTTTGTGGGGGAGGTACCGGAAGGAGTGGACTGATATAATCCATCTTTGAACTTGAACTAAGTTTGGGCAAAATATTACAAAAGCCAAATTTTGGACCGAATCGGCAGTTCCGTTCGAGAGTTATCTTGCGCTCCAACCTCTACACACGGTGTTATAGGGTTTTTTTGTAACTTTCAGGCTATTTTCTCAGGAAGTATGGACTTGCCCCTAATGAAACTTACAGCGTCGTATAGAGGACAGCGAATACAACTTGCGTAAACAAAATCAAATCGATTCGAGACCAGGTCCTAAACTGAACTTTTCTGAAATTTTGTGTGGGAGGTACCCGAAGTAGTGAACCGATTGAGTCCATATTGGAACCTCATCTAAGTTTGGTAGAAATTACACGATGAGCAAAGTATGGACCAAATCGGTTATTCCCTACAAGAGTTATCGTGCGCACAAATTTTGCGACAATTTTTGAACATTTGTGGGGGAGGTACCTGAAGAAGTGGACCTATATGGCCCATCTTCGAACTTAAATCGAATCTGGACAAAATATTTCGATACCCAAAATTTGAACCGAATCGATTGATCCGTTCGAGAGTTATCGTGCGCACCAGCCAGCCAGACAGACAGACGGACAGACAGACAGACGGACGGACATTGCTAGATCTACTCAAAATTGTCTGAAACGGATATCGTTCAAACATACTTGGGGTCTAAAACCATTATTTCGATGAGGCACATTTTTGGTCGTATCAAAGTGTAAATACCCTCTTTAGCCTAAAGGCTGAGGGTATAAAAAAAACTAAAAATGTGACCTGAACTTCTATATCTCAAAAGTGGTAAAACCTAGGAAAAATCATAAAGCTCTATCCTCTAGAGAATTTTCATAGCTATAACATTTTTTTTAATCCCATTTCAAAAGGACTTGCGGTTTTCAAGCAAAACCGCGAAAACCTAAAATAAACCTAAATGTGAACTTTGACCGCCATTTATTTAAAAATACCTGCAGCGATTTTTTCTTGTTATTAGATTTTTTTATCTATGAACATTGCTGTTTCAGAATCCGCAAAAAATTGCCAGGTGTAAGTGGTTCTCATTTCAAGTTAGTTAAGGCGCACCGTAGAAGACATTGTTTATAAGGAGGCGGTATAGTCAGTGCATTGTCCCAATTTGAACTTCTATATCTTAAAAATGGTAAAACCTACGAAAATATCATAAAAATATCAACCTTGTAAAGAATTTGCACTGCTGCAACATTTTCTTTAGTTAGTTCCACTTTAATAGGGCTTGCGGTTTCCCAACAAAATCGTGAAAATCTAAAAAACCCCTAAAAATGTGTGAAATGGGATTTTTTTTCTTTTTTTTTTGATTTTTCTCATCTATGAACGTTGTAGTTTCAAAATCTGCAAAAACTTCCCATTCATTTCATTTAAATTTAGTTCAGGCGCACTGTGCTTCTTTTTACTGTTTTTTATACCATCAGCCTTTAGGCTAGTATATACTAGAGTGAGCGACTTGAACACCACCAAGGGCGCCTGAATTTTCTGATTATTAGGATTGTACTGAGCAAAAAAGTCCACTAGACCATATGTCTACGGTTAAAATCGAGCCCCCGGATTTTGACTAGAAGTTTTTTTTTCAAGGTTTTTTGGATATTTTGGCATATATGTAACAGCCAAATCACTGAGATTTTCGATCCAACACAAAGACAAAAATTGTAGCCAAGACAATAATTAAGAACTCTCTAGTACACAGCAAAAGCATTGGAACGCGCCTTCAGGCAGTTATGGCCCAGAGAATGTGCACATTTTTCGGAAAATATCGATAAATTACACTGTGCTACAAAATTTGACTCAAAGTCAGTGAGTGGAAATTTCCTTTTGGAGATGAAAGCCCTTGGTCAGTTTACTAAGAACGCAAAAGGAAATTTTCAGGATAGGTTAAGTTTCTGAGATATGGTTTGGCCAAAATATCCTTGAAAAAAATTTCAAGTCAAAATCCGGGGGCTCGATTTTCACCGTAGACATATCGACGCCTCCAAACAATAGTATGCTAAGTCGACTTAGCATGTTTTCAAGTTCTTTACATTTTTATATTTAACGTCCTTTAACTTAAATTCTGTCAAATTTTGGTAATGATCGGACAATGCGAACAGAAGTTATAAACAAATATTTACTTAGCATAGTACTGAAGGTCAAAGAAATTTCCAAACTTTTAGAGCTTGTCCTGCAAAACTCGCTTTTCAGAATTAGCAAACTATTATTTGGAGGTGTCGAACGTCCTTTAACTTAAATTCTGTCTAATTTTGGTAATAATCGGTCAATCCGAACAGAAGTTATAAAAAAATATTGACTTAGCATAGTACTGAAGTTCAAAAAAATTTCCAAACTTTGAGAGCTTCTCCTGCAAAACTCACTTTTTAGACTTAGCATACTATTATTTGGAGGTGTCGATATGGTCTAGTGGACTTTTTGCTCAGTACAATCCCAAGAATCAGAAACTCCAGGTGCCCACTATCACTTTTTTCCTTCCATACAAATCGCCCCGGCCTAGTATATACACTTTCATACGGGCAAAATGTGCCTAATCGAAATAATGGTTTTGGACCCCAAGTATGTTTGGACGAAATGTGTTTCAGACAATTTGGAGTTGATTTAGCAATGTCCGTCCGTCTGTCTGTCTGTGGCTGGTGCGCACGATAACTCTCGAACGGATGAACCGATTCGGTTCAAATTTTGGCTTTCGTAATATTTTGTCCAAACTTAGTTTAAGTTCGAAGATGAGCTATATCGGTCCACTCCTTGCGGTACCTCCCCCACAAAAGTTTCAAAATGTTCGGAAAATTTGTGTGCATGATAACTCTTGAAGGGAGTAACTGATTTAGTCCATACTTTGCACATCGCGAAACGTGTATCAGACTTAAATAAGGTTTCAATATGGACTCTATCGGCCCACTCCTTCGGGTACCTCCCACACAAAATTTCGTATAAGTTCAGTTTAGGACCTGCTCTCGAATCGCTTGGTTTTTGTTGCAACAACTTGTATTCACTTCTCCCCATACGACGGTACAAGTTTCATCAGGCTCAAGTCCATACTTCCTGAGAAAATGGCCGGAAAGTTACAAAAAGCCCCTATGACACCTTGTGTGGTGGTTGGAGCGCAAGATAACTCTCGAACGGATCTGTCGATTCGGTCCAAAATTTGGTCTTCGTAATATTTTATCAAAACATAGTTAAAGTTCGAAGATGGGTTATATCGGTCCACTCCTTCAGGTACCTCCCCCACAAAACTTCAAAAATTTTCGGAAAAATTTTGCGCACGATAACTCTTGTAGGGAGTGACCGATGTAACCTATACTTTGCACATCCTAATATATCTACCAGATATAGATCAGGTTCGAATATGGACTATTTTTGTCTACTCCTTCTGGTACCTCTCATCCAAAATTTCGGATAAGTTCACTTTAAGACCTGCTCTCAAATCAGTTTGATTTTTGTTGAAACGATTTGCATTCGGTACCTCCATTACGACGGTAAAAGTTTTTTTCAGGGGCAAGTCCATATATCTTGGGAAAACAGCCCGAAAGTTGTAAAAAACCCCTATGTCACCATATGTGGCGGTCGGAGAGCACAATAACTCTCGAACCGATTTGGTCTTCGTCATATTATATCCAAACTTAGTTTCATGGGCAATACCGGTCCACAACTTTCGGTACTTCTCCCCAATGTTTAAAAAATGTCACTAAAATGCTAGGACGATATCACTTGAATGGGGCAACCAATTTGGTCCAAACTTTGGATCTCCTAATATTTTATCAAAATTTAGTTTAACTTCTAAAATGGCCCATATCGGTCCTCCCTAAGGGTACCTGCCCTACAAAAGTTCAACATTTGTGTATTAGTGCAGTTAATTCCTAATCCATATTTTTGTCGGCAAGTTCAAATGTCCAAAAAGGGCCACAAAATTCTGAAGAGACCTTAAATGCATTTAGCTTCACATTGGCTGAGGGTATATATCTGTCGGCAAAGCCGACTGACACTTTTTTACTTGTTTTTAATGATTTTTGGTATTTCTTTATTCTCTACTTATCAATAAATAACCTTAATAAATTTCTTTTCTTTTTTCTAGGTATGCAACCGCATTATATACCACCATTCCGTGTTGGGGACAACAATTCACATGAAACAGTACAATGTTTTTATTGGCGACAGGGTGCCTGGAAGGAAACAACTACAACCATGATGCCTAATTCTAACTATCCCATGATATGCCAAAACAAAACTACCAACAAACCACAACAAACACAGCTGTATACATCTGTGGAAACATCTCGTCTCATAGTTAGCTTAATTACTTGCATTCTCTCACTTTTCGGATTATTTTGCATATTATTGACAGCACTCTTTTTCGAGAATTGGCGTCGGCAATTTAGTAATAAACTTCTACTCAACATTTGTGCAATTCTTGGCTTATTTACAGCATATTTAATGCTTCTCAATATGCCAAATATTCGTGCAGCGGTAGGGAATGCTGACCGCCCGCGACGTTGCATAGCCGTTGGAGCATTTTTCCAATATAGCCTACTTGTTGTGTTCCTGTGGATGTTATTTATAGCGATGTTACAGTACCAACGTTACAAGTGTGTCTTTGCTGCTCAAATGTCACGGAACTATATAGTCAGATATGCTTTAGCCGCATGGTGTCTACCATTAATACCAACTATCTTGGTAATATGCCTAGATTCCCAAGCGTATACACGATGTTTAAATAAACACGAAGAACATTTTCTATGTCATCCAACCGGATGGAGTTGGATATTCGGTATATTCGTGCCAGCATCAGGCATTATTTTAGTTTGTATTGCTATCTTTGCCTTTATTCTCTGGAATATTAGGCGTGCTTCCAAAAAATTCCATCTTACATTGGAGCGTGATGATGTTATTTTACATGTCCGTCGTTCCATAATTCTAATTTTGGTATTAAGCATTTCATGGATTTGTGGATTACTCGGTCATACGAGCAATTTTGGATTTTTTCAAGCTTTATTCTGCGTCACCTCGACGCTTCAGGGATTTTTTCTCTTTCTCTATTTTGTGGTTATGGACAAATATGCTCGTCAATATTGGCAACAATATCTATGTAATCGAGTCATTGTTGTTGTTGAATAAATTAAATAAAAAGTGTGTTTTTATATTTAAAAATAACTAAAATCAATAAGAATTGCGTATTTTAATTATGTTTAATTTATCATTTTAATTAAATTTATAACAAGGAAGAAAGTTTAAGTCGGCTTTGCCGACAGTGCTATACCCTCAGCCTGTGTGAGTTGAAACTATCATCTACGGATAGATAAAAAAACCAGTAGGAAAAGACCAAAGTCGGGCGGGGCCGACTATGTAATACCCTACACCAGTCGAAATATGTAAATATCAAAACGTGGACATATGTATGTCCATAATTCTTGGTGGAGAAGTTTTTTAATAACCCAAAACAAACATTAAAGTACATTTTTTGAACTCATTAAACTCCAAATGGCAAATTGGAGCCATATTTGGGGAAAATCGTTAAAATACCTAAAATCGGGAGGTACCGTTATATGGGGGCTACAAACAAACATGGACCTATCTTAACAATTTTAAGTGGCGAAATTTCGTGGCCACTGGGAACCACATATGTAAAATTTCAGCTAGTTCAAGCAAAAAATGTGGCTAAGATCCCTAAAATACCTTAAATCGGGAGGTATCGTTATATGGGGACTATACCGAACCGTGGACCTATCTTGACAATTTTTAGTGGAGCAATTTCGCGGCCATTGAGAACCTCAAATGTAAAATTTCAGCTAGTTTGGGCAAAAAATGTGGCTAAGATCCATAAAATACCATAAATCGCGAGGTATCGTTATATGGGGACTATAGCGAACCGTGCACCTATCTTGACAATTTTTAGTAGAGCAATTTCGCGGCCATTGGGAACCTCAAATGTAAAATTTCAGCTGGTTTGGGCAACAAATGCGGCTAAGATCCTTAAAATACCTTAAATCGGGAGGTACCGTTATATGGGGGCTATACCAAAACTTGGACCGATATAGCCCATCTTCGAACTTGATCTTCCGATGGCTAAAAAAATGGTATTCCCCAATTTTCAGCGAAATCGGTCAACAAATGCGACCTGTATGTTGCGAACGGACGGACGGACGGACATGCATAAATCGACTCAGAAAGTGATTCTATGTATATCCCTAGAAGGAACTATGGGTCTATCTCGCTTCCTTTTGTATGTTACAAACAAATGCACTAACACATAATACCCCTTACCACATAGTGGTGTAGGGTATAAAAAGGCCACACAATCACTCAAAAATATGTGTTTAGAGGGCTTTCTGAATTCTGTGGCCTTTTGAATTAAAACTGGAATTGTGGATTTGAATTAAAACTCAAAAGTGTTGCGGTGGAGGTGCCGTTTTGGAAGTGGATCTTATTTTTGGGAGCCATTTTTTATACCCTCCACCATATGGAGGGTATAATTAAATTTGTCATTCCGTTTGTAACACATGGAAATATTCGTCGGAGACCCTATAAAGTATATATATTATTGATCAGCATAAAATTCTATGTCGATTTGACCATGTCCGTCTGTCTGTCCGTCCGTCTGTCTGTTGAAATCAAGATACAGCTCGCAAAGATAGAGAGTCAAAATTTGGTACAGAAGTTTTTATTACTTGTAGGATGGTTGGTATTGAAAATGGGATTTATCGGTCCACGTTTTGATATAGCCCCCATAGAACGGTACCTCTAGATTTTCGGTATTTTGAAGGTTTTAGCTTCATTATCCTACCAAAATGGCTGAAATTTGGTACGTAGTCTTCTTTAGGAGTATAAAACTTTTTTATTTATAAATGTACTTAAAACGATCAAATTATTTTTCATGATGGAAACTCTCAAAATAAAACGCTTGCATTTGAATTAAAAATTGTGACAATATTAAGCGGCAAGCGTTTTATTTGAGAAGTTCCATCATGAAAAATTATTTTATAGTTTTAAGTGTACTTCGTGTAAATAATAGGCATTTTACTGCTATTGTGTACCCTAAAATGCTACATCGTGGTCGCCAAATGGAATTTCACAAAGTGTACATCAAATAAAAGCGATTGATTCGCTGTTTTGGAAAATCGGATGCGCATCACGTGATTTACACTATTTCGCGGTTTCTATGCGTTTCAAGTGTTGTAATATTTACTTTAACTTTATTTTAATTTTATAATCCAATTGGAAATCCTTCTGATTTAATACAATGATCTAAATATGTTCTCTAGTATGAAAACTACAAAAAAAAAAAAAATGGCCTCTCTAACATATGTCCCAAACATATTTTGCAGCAAACATATATTTGTTTGCAAGCAGTCCCAAACATAACAACGCCTTTCATAAAGCAAAAAAATACTGGTTTTCCTGAGAGATTTAAAAAAAACAATTTTGGCGAGTTTTTGTTTTTATTGACTAACAACCACCAAACAAAGCAGAGACAAATTTTGCTGCTTTTTATTTTATTAATTCTTTTATTTTGTAATATTGTAACTTACCGTTTCTTCTAACCATTTTCATTGTAGTTGTAAGCATAGCAGAACAATATGAATCATATGTACATACGTGTTGAGTCTATCAGCGCTAGGTTGATATATTGAATGTTGACTTTATATTAAAGAAATTACAAATTTGTAGTTGCGAAGTATTTGACTATACGAACTTTGTTTTATCGACACCAAACGCACTGCAGTTTTTTTGGTTTGTCGTTTTGTCGGTTAACTAACAACAATTGTTGCGACAGCGGTAGTTATTGTGTGTGTGTGGTTTGTTGATAAAGTCTCAATATTGAGACAATAACATTAATGTTATTGTGAGACGATGGCGGGGGTTGTGTTGTGGTTTGTTGATACACTGTCAATGTGATGGTGAGACGATGAGACCGATGAAAATGTAGGGAATAACGAAATCGGAACAATGCACATGCACATAGCTCTTTATTATAAACCAGCATTCCGCAGCTGCGAGAACCTGCTGTTACTCTCTTTGACCAAAATCCTCTCCACCCATAAAAAATATGTTCTAACATAAAAAATATATTGGTACCCAAACAAATTAAATTGAGATATGTTACAAAATGTTGCAAACATATATTTGTTTGGACACAAACAAATTATGTTTGGATCCAAAGATATATTTGTTTGAAATCAGTACCAAACAAATATTTGTTTGGATCCAAACATATTTCTAACATATACTTTTCTGCGTGTAGTAATGGATTTGGTCTGTACTTTGCACATCGTAATATTTTTACGAGACATAGATCAGGCTTGAATATGGGCTAAATTTGTAGACTTCTTCAGTTACCTCCCACACAAAATTTCGGAAAAATGCAGTTTAAGGCCTGCTTTCCAATCGCTTTTATCTTTGTTGTAACAACTTGTATTCGCTGCGTCCGTTATGACGCACAGTGGTCGAAACCACTGATCTAGCGGCGCGAAATTAATAACTTGGAAACGAATGAAGATATCTTTCTGAAATTTTGCACAAACTCAATCTGTGTCTGTGGGTAATTATGGACTAAATATGAACAACATAGGCAAATATTTTGGTATAGCTCCCATATAACGGTACCTCCTGATTTTCGATATTTTGAGGATTTAAGCCACCTTTTCCTTCCAAATTAGTTGTAATTTGGTAGTTAGGGTTCCTAGTGATCACTAAACCTTTCCACCAAAAATTGTGGACATAGGTCCACGTTTGGGTATAGGCCCCTTTTAAGGTACCTCCCGACTTTCAGTAGTTTGGGGATTTAAAGCTACATTTTCCGACCAAATTAGGTGTAATTTGGTATTTGGGGTTCCCAGTGGACACAAAAATTCTCCACCAAAAATTGCGAACATAGGTCTACATTTTGATATAGCCCCCATATAACCGTAACGACATATTTTGGGTATTTTGAGGATTTAAGCTATTTTTCAAGACCATTTATCAGCAAGATTTGCAGCTATTTGCAGCTAAATTTTGGTTATTCGGAATATAGGGAGTCCAATTTAATTATTAAAAAAATAACTGGACCGAACCCCGGTGGACCTTTGTAGTTACGCTCCATCCAACAAAAGTATATTGCACTAAAAACATACAAAAAATAATAATTTTTTTAAAATTTATTGCTTTATAACTATGTAACTTCAGGTCCCAAACATTTTATTTTAATTTAACTTAAACCCTCCCCTATCAATAAAAAATAAACTTTGTTCAGTTTTATTACGAATTTATTTAACAATTAAACAAATATGAGATCAGGTTTTTAGCAACAATTTTATTAAAATCTGATCCGTCAAAATTTCTTGCACTTGACACTGAATAACTGAGTGAATATTTACAACAACAAAAAAGTAAAAACAAAATCTTAGTCAGCAGAGTGTCTGTAATCGATATAATGGAAAACATTTCGCAATTTTATACTTTGATTTTTTGACTTTCGCGCCGCTAGATCAATGATTTCGTCCTCTGTGCGACGGTGCAAGTTTTATAAGGGCAAGTCCATACTTCCTGAGAAAATGGCCCGAAAGCTGTAAAAATCCCTATGGGCTTCGTAATATTTAGTCCAAACTAATATTTTGTCCAAATGTAGATTTACTTCAGAAATCGGTCTTCTCCCTAGGGTACCCGCCACAAAATTTCAAAAAATTCGTTAAAGCGAAATTTGGGATCTGCTAGACGAACCTTTGGAAAATTATACAAATGCTTTTCTCTGTGGTCCTGTTTAAGTTTTTCATAGGTAAGTCCGTGCTTCCTGGCATCGTGGCCCAAAACCTCTATGTTATACGACGACGAACTGAAATGACTGGTGGGCACAAAATCTATCAAAATTAATGATTCCCATGTCGCCCATTCCTTAAAGTACATCCTCCGCAATACTTTTGAGCTTTAAACCAAATATATTTTTTGTCGGCAAATTTCAAAAAGGGCTACAAAATCCGTAATCCGTAGATTCGATATTGCCAACCGATGCCTGCACGACTTAGGCATCATTTTGTTTCTTACAGTGTATGGATGCTGTTGTAATTTGTTGATATACTTTTTCTAAGTACAAGTCCTATTATTTTATTTCAAAAATTTATTACAATAAAGAATTACAATAAAATTATATAAAAAATAGCACTAGCATCTATAGATGTTGAGGTTGTTTATTGGAAGGCAAAAGAACAACAAACACATAGGTACATACAAAATTCCAAAGAAATACATAACACAATTTAATAAAAGAAATACTGATTGAAATAATTTGTAAATAGTCACACTTTTAAAAAGAAAAAATATATAGAAACGTAGTTGAACGCTTCTCCTTTGTTGTGAAATAAAACAAATTGTCCTCATAGTTAAAATCATCAGCGGGGAATCGGCATCTAGAATCAAATGATTATGTAATGTAATAAATAAATATGGATATGCCATATTTCAAATATACATAAGTATGTATGTAATTACCAATATTAAATGCGATTTCTTCCTTGTCCAATAAAGTAATTCCATTCAACTTTCCGATTCAATTATAAAATGTATTGGGCATTTAATTTACTAATAAGCACAATTTCTTTAAGAAAACACAAAACACTGATTTATTCACTCACTTTACCGTCTTGACTCTACAAAGGCATCTAAAACACTGAAGAAAGAAATAAAATATAATTCATATCATTTCTTCTTCTCCTCCTAAGTTGGTTAACAACAACAAAACAAGAAACACACGATTTGTCGCATACACGCCACCAAAGCCCCCTTCTTCGCTTCTACGTCTTCTATTATACAATACACACAACTCTTCATTATAAAACAGCAATCCACAGCCGCGAGAGCACTGTTATTACTCTCGTTGATAAACATCCTCTCACCACCCATGAAAAAAATGTTCTAACATAAAAAATATGTTGGTACCCAAACATATCAAATTGAGATATGTTACAAAATGTTGCAAACATATATTTGTTTGGATCCAAACATTAATTTGTTTGCAACCGGTCCCAAACATATATTTGTTTGGATCCAAACATATTTCTAACATAAATTTTTCTGCGTGTAAGGCTACCAAAAATCATTAATGTAATATTATTTTTTTTTAAATTTTTTTGAAATGGAAAATACTATTTTAGAAACTTTTCGTGATAGAAAGGTATAAAAGGCTGAGGATATAAGAAATTTTTTTAAGAAATTCCGAAAATGTTAACTGTATGTAATAGAACACAAGCCTACTAATAGAGAGAAAAATGAAAGTTTCTTTGCTTGTAATTTTATATTTGAAGTAACGGTACCTATAACATATAATTTTTCGTTGGAAAAAATAATGGTTAATTTTGTTACCCTATAGAATAAAGCCTGGCGTTTTAAATGTGCTTTGAAGTAATTATTTTTGTGTTATAGTTCTATAAATAGATTTGTTTTGGAATATTTTTCAAAGGTATATTTTAAATTCCTAATTTTCGGTGGGCTGCAAATAAAAAATTTCGAAGAGCTTTCGAACTGTAAATTTCTCAAAAAATTAGTTGCGACCAACTGCGACTCCGATATATATCATCCCTATAATGGCAAAATAAAAAGTTTTTGGGTATGGCTCAAATATAACCGTATCGGCTTCTTAAAGTTTTTGTTTCTGACCACATTTTCAAACCAAATTGACTAAAAATTTACATTTTGGGATCTCAGTGGGTACGGTGCATCCGGAAAAAATGTATACACCATATAACGGTACCGCCTACGTTGAAGTTATTAATTTATAAATACATTACTTTTTAATAACTGTGTAAAATAAATATATGTTTATCAAATACATTTCCTCTAAATTACATAGTTTTATCTTCGCCCCTTTAGAAAATATATCGCCCTTTTTGTAGAAAATTTACTTCTGTTGAAACTGAGGTATGGGGTATTGTAACTCGCTAATTGTTTTAATATACAATAACTTTTGAACGCATTTCGGTAAAATAAACTGTTCTAGCCCGATTCACCGACGGGTTTCTTAAAATAATAATTTGAGCGGAAGCTGTGGTCGTTTTAATATAAAAAAATAGGAAAAAATCGTTGAAGGAAACGAGTTTTTTTAAGTCAATTTTTAACTAGCGGCTTTACAATACAATGTAGAGTATAATGTTCAAAGAAGAAGTTAAAGAATATACTTCAGAGATGAAGTTTCTAATGTATGATTTTTTAATATAACCACTGCATCAATCTCAAACGGATGCTGACATTTTGAAGACTGAAAAGTTGGGTTTTTTGAATTTTTGCTCTAATCGGGACGCGCAACTGCACTCGTTTAAAAACTGATTATGAGATTGTAGTACTCGCGATTACGCATTTTTTGATGTATAACTCGTGCGTGTAGCCTTCAAAGGTTCACAACAATCTCAGCTTAAAGTCGAATTTTATGTCCGTAATTTTTTCCAAAAAAACAGTTTTTTGGATTCAAAATTTACAAATGCCTTTCGATTTTAGTGGAAACCTGCGTGAATTTAGTTTTTTTACGTTCTGAATCTAACAAGCCTTTATGCGTCTAAATCCATCCACTAGATCGGCGGATATGATACCCCTCAATTTTTGAAAATCTGCAAAAAATGTTTTTGAAAATATCGCGTATTTAGACGCGTTTTAGATGTGTTATTCCTACTTAGATAAATAGAGCAAAACGCATATTTAAAATGTGTGAAAACAGATATTGAAAAACGTTCGCGAATCCGGAGATATAATAGATTTTTTCTAAAAACTGAGTGCGATGCTACATCCACGGTTCTTGATGGATCGCATTGAAATGACATATGATGATGTAGTTTTTAATGGTGATAATTGAAATCGGATGCGCATAAAATGCAAATGTACTTCGTGGAAATTATGGGCATTTTACTGTTTTTTGCACCCTAACATGCAACTGATGCTACATCGTGGTCGCCAAATGGAATTCCACAAAGTGTATATCAAATAAAAGGGATTGTTTCGCTGTTTTGGAAAATCGGATGCGCATCTTGTGATTTCCAACATTACGCGGTTTATATGCGTTTTAAATGATGTAATATTCAATATAACATTATTTTAATGTTATGCCACAATTGGAATTCCTTGTGATTTAATATAATGTTCTAAAAATATTCGCCAATAGGAAAACTATAAGCGAAAAATTTGTTGCAACGGAATATCTTCATTATTGCGTGAAATTTAGACGAAAATGACGAAGAACTCAAAAATTTTTTCTTCAACCTTTCCTATAAAACCATAAAAAAATAAAATTAGAATAACATTATTTTTATTTTTTTCGTCATATTTTCTTTGTATTTTTGCAAATAACATGAATACTATAGCTCCAAACTTTACGACATAGGTTTCATTTTATTCCTCACAATGTCTGGATGCTGCTATAATTTTTATATATATCTTTTTTGTAAGTATAAGCGCTATTGTTTCAAAAATATGTTTGTAAATACGTGAAATTATTTAACAAATTTAATTTTTCGCGAATCCATTGAAACTTTTCGAATTTTTTCTTGCATCATCGCAAATGGTGCGAATTCAGTTAATGATAATAGGATATAACAGCTTGCTGTATTAAGCCGCGATTTTTTTAGAATTTTTTCTAATTAGCACAATTAAAACGGCCATATCTTTTGCGCGCAACGATCAAAGTTGGTAACGAAAACAGATTTGGAATGACGATTTTTTTCTTAATGTATGTACCAAAAATCTTAGATGTAGTGTCAAAATTTTTTTTGATTTTTTCGAAATGGAAAAGACGATTTTAGACATTTTTGCTGATATATTAACACACTCCCACTCACAGCAGAATTTAATGTATGATGGGTCTATGGTGCTGGTCTGACAAAAATATGTGATTACATATGTGTACTATCATAGGATTGAAGCTCATTCACTTTATTCTTTTCCACAGGCATTAATGCCTACTTCATTTATTTCCTGTATCACAATTTTACTAGATTGGTTTGAGGGGTGTCTATTTGTTTCCGTTTCCGTTACCGATTTTCTTCTTATTTTTGCTTGCATTTATTCCGTAGGTCATTTGTTCTCCGTTAATTAATTAATTTCATTTGAATCCCTTTCTGATGTGTCAGTAACTTTGTTATTGTTTGTGTTTTGTTTAGGATTATGTTTGCATTGCTGCGATTGTTGCAGTTTTCATTTCATATTTCTTTTGCTTTGCATTTCCACAAAACGTATCATAAGGCTATGTTCACCCGAGTATGCCAGTATACATGCCAGCATAATGACACAACAATGGATACTTAGCAAGGATGTAAAAGCTTCTTAGTAGGATAAATAAATGAATGAACGAACAAACTTACGGGGGATGTGCAAATGACAATTACACAGAGTCTGGCATATGGAAACCGGTATTAAGGTCGATAAGCACTGACTTTCTACTTTAAACAAACACACTTGGCATGTCATCTACCCTTGTGGCCCTTTTACATAATACATTCCCTCGGCTTTGCCTTTCTCGTTGCAAGTAGATTTCTAAAGTACAGTACACATTGTCAGTTTTAAATGACGATTTTGTGCACTTATCGATAACTGTCCAACCGTCCAGCAACCACAAAATATTCTGTCAAAACTGACAATGTGTACCCAGCTTAACAGTCTGTACGTGACTGTAATGATAATTGTTACAAAGTTATCGTACACTACTGCCAATGCAACTAAGCTAATTTTGGATTAGACCAAATCATGAATACCTATCCAAAAAATGTACTATAATAATTGTTATATTCGAAAACAAAGATAGCATATTGGCCCCATCTTCCCATGTCAATGTGGCCTAATATGCTAGTGGACAAAACACAACTATAGCTTGTCAAAGATTACAACGAATGAATTCAAAGGGAAAATGTCTAATTTTATGACCACACAAGGGTAACATATTTCGAGAAGAAATCAGGTTAGAAAGGTCTATACACTGAAAGAAATATGCTTCGTTGTATCAATGAACGGGTTTCATTGATTATTTTTCATTGATGCTATGAAACGTTCCATTAATATAATGAAATGTTTCATTCATGCAATGAAATTTCACGTTATTTAAAATTGATGCAATGATACTTTTTATTTCTATAAATTTAAGAAAAATATGTATGTTTTGAATTCAAACTAAATAGAATGGGCTAAAAGCACTAGTACGTAAACATCTTTTTTAAAAAAATGGCGAAAAATGTATATATTCGATGTGTTTGGTTTGCTTTAAAAATTAATGAAACAGTTTCATTAAATAAATGAAACATTTTTGAAATTCCTTTTTGCGTTTTGTATTCTTTGTAAATCTGTTAAGTTATAAAATTTGTCTTCTAATTATTTTGTCTTTATAAAACAAATTAAATTTTTGACAATCATAAAAAACACATTTAAATATTGGCTACATACATATTTATAGAATCACATACATAAATATGTATGCATGAATATTTGCCAAAACTAGCAGAAACGTCATCAACTGAACAAAAATTCGCTACTGTCGCCGATTGGCGTTGGTATACATAAATATTCATCCACATTAAAAAGAATGCTCTTCACAGTTCTTTGTTATTGTTTGTATTGTCGTTCATTGAATTCCATTTGGGCTTGTGTGTGAGTACTTAACAAGCAGAAAAAATACGTGTTGGCAAAACAACCACCGCTTTCTTAGGTACATCAAACGATGTTCAAGAACATTGTTTTAGTTTGCGCTAAACAAGAGTCAAGTGTGGATGAAAAAAAAAGTTATTTTACGTCTGGTGTTTTCAACTTTAAAAACTGTGATGTGTTGAACATAAAAAGAAAATGTAAATATTATTTTTTAGGTGTTCAGTTGTTCTTTTAAGTGAATTTTCATTTATATTTTTCTTGTAATGGAAGCATTCAATAGAAAATCTAATGATGAGTGGAATGGCGGAGAAACTGTTACCATTGGTCAACAAAGCATCTCTCACTTAGAAAAAGAAAATGTTGTATTGTTGTATAGTTTTCTGTCCAATGGCGAAAGTTAAAGGTAAGTTAATGTTCAGAAAGAAAACCAGATAAATTACTAAAAATTGTTTTATGGTTTTCAATTTTGCTTACAGATGACAATGCTCAAAAGGATAATTAACTTCGCTAAAAGTAATTATGAATAGTTTAATAATGTGAAATGAAAATTCAAATATTGGTTAAATTATTTTTGTAGTTTTTATGTGTTCGTTTATTTACTTTACGTGGCCAGTGAAGCACTACTCCCTTAAGAAAAAAATGCTGTATCCTAACATCGTAGACGTACACAGGGGATGACTCAGCGGTAAAAGTTGAAGGTAAGTTATTGTTTAGATAACCAGTCACTTTGATAGCAATTTGTTTATTGTTTCAAGTTTACTTACAGATGACAACGCCCAATACTATCATTAATGTGCTTAATACCTAAATATGACTTGTTGTATTAATGGTCAAAACTAATTGCAATAAAATGAAATAAACATATTTAGCATTGACTTCATTTTTGTTCATTACGTGAATATGAAATGACTTCATAACATGAATGAAATCCTACGTTGTATCAATGAAATTTGTCATTGATTTTGAACCAACGTTAGGCTTCATTTCATAAATGAAGAAGTGTCATTACAACAATGAAAGTATTTCATTGCATTAATGAACAAGTTTTATTGCATCAATGAGGGAGTTTCATTGCATTCATGAAAAAGTTTCATTGCATCAATGAAGAAGTTTCATTGCATCAATGAAAAAGTTTCATTGCATCAATGAAAAAGTTTCATTGTATTAACGAAAAAGTTTTATTGCATCAAAGAAGGAGTTTCATTGCATTACTGAAAAAGTTTCATTGCATTAACGGAAAAGTTTCATTGCATCAATGAAGAAGTTTCATTGCATTAACGAAAAAGATTCATTGCATAAATGAAGGAGTTTCATTGCATTAATGAACAATTTCGTTAATACTACTTCAATGAAACTTTTTTCATTTATTCAATGAAGCTCTACGTTGGCTCAAAATCAATGACAAATTTCATTGATACAACGTAGGATTTCATTCATATTACGTAGCTTTTTCTTTCAGTGTAGTCAGACGGAGCTGGGTATTAGTTTCCCACGGAATTTCGATTATGTGATTGCGACATCTTTGCCTTCTGGTCGTTGATATACACGAGAATACCAGAGATATAGCACATAAATAAGAAAGTCTTCAATCATTGTACCTCAAATTCAATCAAATTACATCTATATGCAGTGCTGCTCAAAACATTTGCAACTCAGATGTATATTTTATATTTAATCTATTTTAGGGAATTTTTATACCCTCCACCATAACTAAATTTGTCATTCCGTTTGTAACACATCGAAATATTCATCGGAGTCCCTATAAAGTATGTATGTATATTCTTCTAATAAATTAGTTGTTTTAAAATAATAAAACAACAACAATGAGATTAAGCCAGACTATTTTGAAAAAAACAATTTTCGTGATCAGGGCAAAATTTTAAGTCGATATAACCATGTCCGTCTGCCCGCCCGTCTGTTAAAATTAAGATACATCTCGCAATTTTTAAGATGGAGCTTTGTAATTTGGTATATAAGTTTCTATTACTCCTAGGATGAAAATTGGTATTTGGTCTTCATTTGGGGTATACAACTTTCCATATGAAATTTGTCAGTATAGGCCCTCGCCTTCATATAGCTCCCATAGAACTATACCTCCCGATTCTCGGTATTTAGAAGGTTGCGGCCTCAATATTTCTCCGAAATGGGTGAAATTTGGTACTTTGTCTTCATTTGGGGTATACAACTTTCCATATGAAATTTGTTGAACGGTACCTCCCGATTTTTGGTATTTTGAAGGTTGTGGCCACAATAATCCACCGAAATGGCAAACATTTGGTATTTAGTCTTTGTTGGGAGTATAAAATATTCTATATTAGATTTGTCTGTATATGTCCATGCCTTCATATAGCCCCCATAGAACGGTACCTCCCGATTTTCGGTATTTTGAAGGTTGTGACCACAATAATCCACTGAAATTGTTGAAATTTGGTATTTAGTCTTTGTTGGTGGTATTAAACTTTCCCCCAGAATTTTGTCGGTACAGGTCCACGCCATCATATAGCCCTCATAGAACGATACTTGCTGATTTTCGGTATTTTGAATTTTGTGGTATCAATATTCCACCGAAATTGTTGAAATTTAGTATTTAGTTTTCATTTGGGGTACAAAACTTTCCATATGAAAGATGTCGGTATAGTTTCACGCCTTCATATAGCCCCCATAGAACAAAGCCTCCTGATTATCGGTATTTTGCAGGTTGTGGCCTCAATAATCCTCCAAAATGTCTGAAATTGGATATTTAGTTTTTAGTTTTCGCGGGGCATTAAACTTTCCCTTCTAAATTTGACGGGATAGGTTCGCCTTCATATAGCCCCATAGGACGGTACATCCCAAATGGTTGAAATTTGGTATTTAGTCTTCGTTAGGGGTACAAAACATTCCACCTGAAATATTTAGGTATAGGTCCACCCCTTCATATTGGCCTTAAAGAACGGTACATCACCATTTTTGGTATTTTTAAGGTTTGTGACCACAATACCAAAAATCAGCCACCGAAATGGCTGAAATTTGGTATTTAGTCTACTTTGGAGGTAAAAACCTTTCCGACTGAAATTCGTCGGTATAGGTTCACGTTCCGATATAGCCTAGAACGGTACCTTCCGATTTTCGTAATTGTGACGTGAATATCCCACCGAAATGGCTGACAATTGTTATTTAGTCTTCCGTGGCGTTATAAAATATTCCAGAAGAGAATAATCAGTATAGGTCCACGTCTTCCTATATCCCCCAAGAAAGCGTACCTCTTGATTTTCGGCATTTTGAAGATTTTACCCACATTATCTTACCGAAACATAGAAAGTTTTGTATTAGACTTCTTGAGTCTAAAAGCTTTTCGACAGAAATTTGTCGGTATAGATCAAAGCTTTGATATAACCCCCATAGAACGGTACCTCCCGAATTTCGGTATTTTGAAATTGCTGAAATTTGGTAGTCTTCTTCATAAACGAATGGAAACTAATTGTTCCATTTTACTTCAATACAACTCGTGGCACACTGGTCGAAACTATTGATCTAGCGGTGCGAAAGTCAAAAAATCAAAGTATAAAATTGAGAAATGTTTTCCATTGTACCGATTGCAGACACTCTGCTGACTAAAATTTAGTTTTTACTTTTTTGTTGTAGATGTAAATATTCACTCAGTTATTCACCGTCAAGTGCAAGAAATGTGGATACATCAGATTTTAACAGAATTGTTGCTTAAAAACCGATTTCATATTTGTTTAATTTTTAAAAAAAATCGCAATAGAACTAAACAAAGTTTATTTTTTATTGATATGGGAGGGTGTATGTCAAATTTAAAGTAAATGTTTGGGTCCTGAAGTTATATAGCAATACATGTTTTTATGTTTTTAGTGCAACATACTTTTGTTGAATGGAGCGTAACTACAAAGGTTCTCTAAGGTCTATTCCAATTTTTTGTTTACTAATTAATTTAAACTTCCTAGATTCCGAATAACCACAATTTAGCTGCAAAGAGCTGAAAATTTTGCTGATAAATGGTCTTGAAAAATAGCTTAAATCCTTAAAATACCCAAAATCTGTCGGTACAGTTATATGGGTGCTATATCTAAATGTAGACCTATTTTCACAATTTTTGGTGGAGAAGATGTATAACCAACGAGAACCTCCTATGCAAAAATTCAGCTTATTTGGTCTGAAAATGTAGACAATATCCTAACAATAGCGAATGTTGGGGGGTACCGTTATAAGGGGACAATATCAAAACGTAGACCTATGTCCACAATTTTTGGTGGAGAATGTTTATGTCCACTGGGAACCCCAAATACCAAATTACACCTAATTTGGCCAGAAAATGTACCTTTAAATTGGGAGAATTCATACTGAAAATCGGGAGGTACCTTAAAAACGGCCTATACCCAAACGTGGACCTATGTCCACAATTTTTGGTGGAAAGGTTTAGTGATCACTAGAAACCCTAAGTACTAAATTACAACTAATTTGGAAGGAAAGGGTGGCTTAAATTCTCAAAATACCGAATATCAGGAGGTACCGTTATATTGGGGCTATACCAAAATATTAGCCGATGTTGTTCATATTTAGTCCATTATTACTCACGGACACAGACTGAGTTTGTGCAAAATTTCAGAAAGATATCTCCATTCGTTTCCAAGTTATTAATTTCGTGCCGCTAGATCAGTGATTTCGACCACTGTGCGTGGTGGAGGGTATAACAGGTTCGGCCAGGCCGAACTTAACGCCGTTCTTAAACTCCAATTAGACACAACTGTCTCGGTGGCGACCGTTTTAACGTATTAGGTTCATTTTTCAACCGAATTTGCTGCAAATTGGTATATTATGGTTTCAGTGGATGGAGAACACCTGTACAAAATATTGTTAATATCTGTTCGCGAATTTTGTATAGCCCCCATTGAGCGGTACCTGCCGATGTAATATATTTTAAAGGTTGCAAGCACATTTACCAACCTATTTGTTTGTATTTTGGCATTTTTCTGTTCTTCGTTGGTAGAAAAGTGATTTGCGAAATATTAGCAGGGTATTTTCTTATTTTGCTATAGCCCCAACATGAGGGGAGGTCCCCCATTTGACATATTTAAATGGTGGTAGGAAATTATTGCCAACCAAATTTGGTTTACTTGAAAATTTGTATTCATTGAATAGAAAATGCTCTAATACAATTTTTTCTATATAATGTGAATGAAATTAGCAAGAGTAGTCTTCAAAGTATAAAAAGCTAAATTTCTTAGTATTGGTGAAACCATTTTGGCATAAACGAAACCAACAATGACGTCTAATGTCGATTATTCTATAAAATTTTCAAAAATATAGATATATCAAGCTTTTTGTAGAAAATTAACTTATGTTGAAACTGAGGTATGGTGTATTGTAACTCGCGATCAGTTTTACTATACGATAACTTTTGACCGCATTTCGGTAAAATAAACTGTTTTAGCCCGATTCACCGAGGGGTTTCTTAAAATAATAATTTGAGCGGAAGCTGTGGTCGTACTAATGTAAAAAAATCGAAAAAAATCGTTGAAGCAAACGAGTTTCATTATGTTATTTTCCAATTAGTGGTTTTACAACACAATGTAGAGCTTAATGCTCAAAGAAGAAGTTAAAGAGTACACTTCAGAGTTGAAGTGTCTAATGTATGATTTTTTAATATATCCACTGTATCTACCTCAAACGGATGCTGACATTTTGAAACCTGAAAAATGGGGTTTTTTGAATTTTTGCTCTAATCGGGACGCGCAGCTGGATTTCCCTAAAAGCTTATTATTTGATTGTAGTACTCGCGATTTCGCATTTTTTAATGTATAACATGAGGGTGTAGCCCTCACAGGATCACAGTAATCTGCGCCCAAACACGAAATTTCTGTGCGTAAATTTTTCTCCAAAACCTATTTTTTTGGTTTAAAATTTAAAAACGTCATTCGATTACCGTGGAAACCCGCGTAAATTTAGTTTTTTTACGTTCTGAATCTAACAAGCCACGACGCGTAAAAATCCACCCACTAGATCGGCGGATATGACACCCCTCAAATTTCGAAAATTTGCAAAAAAAATCATTTTGAAAATATCACATATTAAAACGCGTTTTGGATGTGTCAGTTCTACTTAAATAAATAGATCGATACGCGTGTTTATACTGTGCGAAAACAGATATTTAAAAACTCTCATAAATCCAGAGATATATTAGATTTTTTTTTTTAAATTTAGTGCGATGCTACATCCACGGTTCTTGATGGATCGCATTGAAACGGCATAGAATGATGTATTTTTTAATGGTGATTATTGAAATCGGATGCGCATAAAATGTAAATGAACTTCGCGGAAATTATGACCATTTTACAGTATTTTGCACCCTAATATGCAGCAGATGCTACATCGTGACCGCCAAAAAGAATTTGAGAAACTGTACATCAAATAAGAGGGATTGATTCGCTGTGTTGGAAAATCGGATGCGCATCATGTCATTTTCATAATTACGCGGTTTATATGCGTCTCAAATGTTATAATATTCAATATAACATTATTTTAACGTTATGCCACAATTGGAATTCCTTGTGATTTAATATAAGGTTCTAATAATATTATCCAATGGAATATCATCATTATTGCGTGAAATTTTCAGGAAAATGCCGAAGAACTCAAACATTTTTTCTCCAACTTTTCCTATAAAACCATGAAAAAATAAAATTAGAATAATATGATTTTAATTTTTTCCTAATATTTTCTTCGTATTTTTGCAAATAACATGAATACTATAGCTCCAACCTTCACAATTTAGGTTTCATTTTATTCCTCAAAATGTCTGGATGCTGTTATAATTTTTTTATATATTTTCGTAAGTATGAGCGCTATTGTTTCAAAAATATGTTTGTAAATACGTGAAATTATTTAACAAATTTGATTTTTCGCGAATCCATTGAGACTTTGCGATTATTTTTTGCATCATCGCAATGGTTACGAATTCAGTTAACGATAATAGGATATAACAGCTAACTATATTAAGCCGCGATTTTTTTAGAATTTTTTCTAATTATCATAATTAAAACGGTCATATCTTTTGCGCGCAACGATCAAAGTTAGTAACGAAAACAGATTTGGAATGCAGATTTTTTCTTAATCTGTGTACCAAAAATCATTGATGTAGTATCAAAAAGTTTTTTGGATTTTTTTGAAATGGAAAAGACAATTTTAGACATTTTTCCTGATATGAATAATCCAATGACTTTCTGAAAAGTCGCATATCTCTCAAACCTGCGCGAACCTGGAGCTATTTTTTTGGTTTGCACACGCAAAAAAAATTGGCCTCTCTAACATATGTCCCAAACATATTTTGCAGCAAACATATATATGTTTGCAACAGTCCCAAACATAATATATGTTTGGGTCTGCAAACATATATATGTTTGGGTGGAAACAAATATATGTTTGGGTGCAAACATATATATGTTTGGGTGCAAAGATATATATGTTTGGGTGCAAACAAAGATATGTTTGGTGGAAACAATTTTATGTTTGGGTGCAAACATTTTATATGTTTGGGTGCAAAAAAATACAAACCCAAAAGGCACAAAAAAACAAACACATGCACCAGTTGGGCGCTTACTGGGAGCAAGGGAGCGTAAATGTCAATGTAAAACACTTTAAAATGTGTGCTCACTTGCTCTCAGTAAGAGCTCACTGGCTATCTCTATAGTATACACACAAATGTTGTGGTTTTTATTAAAAGGCAAAAGAACAACAAACACATACAGTGCCCGAAATAAACATAGGTTCACATGTAAATTTCTATTTTTTCATAATTCCGATGACTTTTATAGCATTTTATAATTTTGTATTATGGAGTTGGAGACTCCCCATGATATCAATATATCAATTATTTAATTTTGTGACAAAATAAAAATTTGTAAAATTTTAAAATTTTTACCCTTATTTTTGGTGCGAAATAATGATAGGTTCAGGCAAATTATTGGGGATTTACAGGTATAAATTTGAGGAAAACTTTTTACAAATCGTTGTTTTTTTAGGTCGCCGATGTCCAACGAGTAATTTAGTTTAGAAGTTGTCTCCGAATTATTTTCAAAATGCAGATTTGTTCAACACTTTAAAGCAGTTTTCAAGAAACAAATTTTTAACGTGGATGAGGAGGCGAATCTGTTGTTGTCAGAGGTATGGATCATTTCAGATTGCATGAAAAGAGTATCAATCAAAAAACTAAATCCAGTTGTTTAAAAAGTTTCATAAATTGGGCGCAAACTTCAACGTCAAAAAAGTCTGGAGGGTTCTCCAACGCCACTTTGACGGCAAAAATTGCTGTTTTCCTTGGCAATTTTTGTATTCTTCCTAGGTCGATTCGAGCTTACTAACGTTTGTTTACATCGCATTTTCGATACCGGAAGATCACGTTGACTGGTGTTTTGAGAAGCAAAATTATTTTAACTCCAATAAATGGGAAAAATAAGCGATTCTTGCCGTCAAAGTGGTGTTGGAGAACCCTCCAGACTTTTTTGACGTTCAAATTTTGCGCCCAATTTATGAAACTTTTTTAAAAATTGGATTAAGTTGTTTGATTGTTACTCTTTTCAAGCAATTTGAAATGATCCTTGCCTCTGACAACCACAGATTCGCCTCCTCTTCCACGTTAAAAATTTGTTTCTTGAAAACAGCTTTAAAGTGTTGAATAAATCTACATTTTGAAAATAATTCGGAGACAACTTCTAAACTAAATTACTCGTTGGACATCGGCGACCTAAAAAAACAACGATTTGTAAAAAGTTTTCCTCAAATTTATACGTGTAAATCCGCAAAAATTGCCCTGAACCTATCATTATTTCGCACCTAAAATAAGGAAAATTTTTTTTTAAATTTTTATTTTGTCGCAAAACCAAATAACTGATATATTGACATAATGGGGAATGCCCAACTCCAAAATACAAAATTATAAAATCCTATAAAAATCATACTTCTTACAGAAGAGAGATATTCGCTTTGAAATAAAACGTGGCCTCTTCTCCAAATAAGTTTTTTCACATTCCGACCCTTGAATAATATCCGACTATTATCAAAATCAATAGGTTTTTTCCTCTGTGGGACCCCCATTAACACCCAAAATTTCGTGACGATCCAATCAAAAATGCGACGTGTAGCGTGACTACAATAAAATTAAAAAATGGGATGCATTACCGATTATTGCGATAGCTCCGTTATTTGGCCACCTACGCCAACCTACTTTACATCATTGTAAAGATGGGATTTCTACTTTCTTAGTCAGACTTTGCTTTTGGAAGGTCCTCAAACCAAAGCTGTGTTATTCGTCATTATTGTTAAAATCGCAAAAATGAAAAGTTGTGTTCTATTGGCAGCTATTGTGATATCTTCGTTGTTTGACCACCTACGACAACCTACGTTACATCGTTGCAAATGTGATATTTTCTACCTTTATTAGCAGGATTTGCTTTGCTTTAAAATAAAATGTTGACTTTTTCTCCAAATAAGTTTTTTGCCCATTCCGACCCCTGAATATTATCCGACCATCGCCAAAATCAATAAGCTTCTTCTCCTCCGGGACCGCCATCAACACCCAAAATTAAGTGACGATCGGATTAAAATTGCAACCAGTAGCGTGGTTACAATGTTTAGATGGACAGACGGACACACATCCATTCTTTCAAGTACCTCTTCCGCAACACTTTTGAGCTTTCATCCTAATTCACATTTTTGTCGGTAAATTCAAATGTCTAAAAAGGGCCACACAATTCTGAAAAGTGTAACGTGGTTTTCTCGTCGGCTGGGGTAAGTTCAGTCGCGTCCAGGGTCTCCATAAGGACCCACTAAACCCTTTCCTGGGGGCTAAATCGGCGATTTATTGATTAAGTACTAATTTACAATCTACTTGTGTTTAGATACGATAAGGATGAATTCAGTTGGTATATATTTGGATTAATAGCACTGTACAACAAAATTGAACTTTTTTTAAAATTACAAGAAACCCCGCACAGATTATGAAAGAGGACCGAAAAAAAGAAGACACGTGTATCGGCGTTTTGAAAGTTTACGTCGGGAAGTAAACTGAATAGGCGTGGCAATTTCCGCCCATTTCTACAGGTTTTGAAATATTCGACATCAGATTCCTTGGAATCCTTGCATTTAGGTATTAAGTATCTTAGGCAATATTACTGGGGTATCTTTCTATGAAAAAAATTAACACTCATGGGAGTCACTAAAGTGGTCTTTTTTGTCTCTTTTTTCAAAAACGTTTAAAAACTACTTTAAAATGTGATCGTATCAGATCAGAATATTCTACAAAATTATTTTTCATAAAATTTTACTTTAGGTCCCCGAATACACCAAAACTCTAGATCGTACCTAAATGCCAGGAATCTGCCAAAAGTAAAATAACGTTTTAGGGTTAATGTTGTACTTTATATGAGTTTATTAAGTTTTGTCCCACAAAACTTCATTCTAGATAGAAGACGTCAAAGACAAAAATATTCTCCATCAAATTTTAATGTAAGTTGCCGAATAAATGAAATATGTATTTATAATATACATATATCAAGAAAATATGTACATCAAGATTGCCAACAAAACACCCAAATATTTTTTGAATAAATTAGTTTTATTCTTGTTTCGAGTTGATGCATGAAAGTAACATGAAATTTAGTTTTAAAACGAAATGTGTTAAAAGAAGAAATATTCTACACAAAATTTCAATGTAACTCCGAGAACAAACTAGATATCTAAGTAAAATACTTTGTTAAGAAAATGACTCGCATGAGGGTTAATTTTTTCAAAGAAAGATACCCCGCATTGTTGTGAGTAATATTGCCAAAGAAACTTTATACCTAAAATGCAAGTAGTCCAAGGAATCTGATTTCGAATATTTCAAAACCTGTACAAATGGGCGGAACTTGCCACGCCTATTTAGGTTACTTCTTGACGTAAACTTTCAAAACGCCGATACACGTGTTTTCTTTTTTTCGGCCCTCTTTTATAATATGGCCGAATTATCTTGTAATTATTTTCTGTGTTGTACAGTGTAGTTAGCATGAGGATTTTGCAAACTCGCTGGGTTTTTATAGCTGAGGAGATCGCATTGAATTAGCGGGTTCATCTTCGAGGGAAACGGTGTTGTTTGTGTTCGGCTGCAGATGCTCGGGATGACGATGTATTCGGTGTTCGGCAGTAGATGATCGGGATGATGATGAATTCTGTGTTCGGATGTAGATGATCGGGAAGATGATGAATTCGGTGTACGGCTGCAGATGATAGGGAAGACGATGTAATCGGTGTTCGGCTGCAGATGGTCGGGAAGACGATGTTTTCGGTGATCGGCTGCAGATGATAAGGAAGATGATGGATTCGGCTTTCGGCTGTTGATGTTCGGGAACACGATGGGTTCGGCGTTCGGCTGTTGATGCTCGGAAACACGACGGGTTCGGGTATTAGTCTAACTACGGAATATCTGACCCGAAGGCCCTGTGGAACAGCTGGCACGAATGCCCTGTGGAACTGCTGACCCGAAGGCCCAGTACAACAGCTGAGCCGAAGGCCCAGTGGAACTGCCGAGCCGAAGGCCTCCTCCTGAAACTTCAATACACTTAGTCCAACGCTTTTCTAGCAATTCTATCCCTTGATTAAAATAGTTTTCCTCAAGGTCTTCAAAATAGTGGTTTACAACTGTAATTGCATCTTCATTTGAGGTAAAACGCTTGCCAGCAAGGAATTTTTTTAGATTTGGGAACAAGTAAAAGTCACTGGGAGCTAAATCAGGAGAATAAGGTGGGTGGTCAAGCAACTCGTACTTTAATTCGTTGATTTTAGCCATTGTTAAAACACTCTTGTGTGCTGGTGCGTTGTCTTGATGAAAATTTATTTTTTTGTATTGTAAGCCAGGACGTTTTTCTCGAATTTGTACATTTAATTGATCCAAAAGGTTGCAATATTACTCTGAATTTATTGTTTTACCCTTTTGCAGATAGTCAATCAATAAAATACCTTTGAAGTCCCAAAAAACCGTTGCCATAACTTTACCAGCCGATTGAATTGTTTTTGCCTTCTTTGGGGCACTTCCTCCAGCTTCAGTCCATTGTTTGGATTGTTCTTTTGTCTCTGGAGTATAGTGGTGGATCCGTGTCTCATCAAAAGTTATGAAACGATGCTTAAAATCCATTTTATTTCGCTTAAAACGATCCAAACAAGCTTGAGAAATGTTCATTCTTATGCGTTTTTGATCGACTGTTAACAAATGCTACACCAATCTTGCAGAAAGCGTTTTCATCTGTAGTTCTTCATGCAAATTTAAATGGACTAGATCATTTGAGATGCCCATGATATTACCAATATCACGCACATTTATTCGTCGATCATTTAATACCATATTATGCACTTTGGCTACAATTTCTGTTGTTGTTGCTGTTTTTGGACGTCCACTACGTGGTTCATTTTCAATGCTTGTACGACCACGTTTAAATTTTTTACTGTTGCATATGAAGGAGCACTTTCACCTAACACATTCACCATTATGAATTATGAATTTCTTGTCCCGATAAACCTTTTTTATGTAAATATTTAATGACAGCACGCATTTTTAATTTTTCCATTGTAAAAAATTGCGGATGCGTCTTTTTTGAACACCTTTTTCTATATGAAGGAGTTGCCAGATCGAAACAAAATTTAACATGTGTTCATAACAGAGATGGAAGTTTTCAAAACACTTAACTTTTTTCTGTTTATACCGCGCTTTTTGTGCTAGGCTAAGAAGTTTCCGAACTGCCCTCGTATTGGATGGCTGGGGCTTTATCTCAGAAACTAGCAAGAATTTTACTTCGCGGTCTTCAGCAATATTGTAGCCCTAAAGTAGAAGAACTTACACGTCAATTAGTAACAGTAAAACTGCATCTAGCGCATCAAAATTGATCAAATATAAGAATGTTTACATAATTTCTGGAATTATGGTCAGTAACAGCTAAACTATTGGGAATTGAACCAAATAACCTGTCCCAAAATTTTTTCAAACAATGTGCTCAGCAATTCTTCAGAAAATTCTGAATCTCTAAAATACTTATTTCATGTAGTTTAGACTGTATTTCATATCATACTTTCTACAAAACATATTTCAAACAATGTACGCACAGGTTGTTTATTTCATATTTGGGATTTCAATGCTTTGTTTATATAGTATGTATTTATCAAATTTCCGTTGAATAATGTGCCAGAAATAGCGTGATCAAGACATTTTACAAGAATGGAATATTCTGAAGAATTATGAACAACATTCCCGCGGATATTTCTTCAAAGAAAAGTTAAGGCAAAATGTAACAGTTTTGGAGATATGATGCGAAATATACGAAATAAAGGAATTTTTAGATATATTATGCAATTCGAGGCAACAAATGCAGTTTTTCCAGGTGATTATTTCTCCAAATATTTTCTTCATGCTTCAAGTTTACTTCAGAGGTCTAAACAAAATTAGAATTGGTTTCCGAGATTGCCTCGATTTATTCTAAAAAGTCAATATTTAGCCATGTTTGGATGAGGCAATAAAATCTAAACCCTATCTAACAACACAAAACCCAAATAGGGGATTTTGTCGATTGGGTCTGTACTTTCATAAAACCCACACTAGAAGTTGTTTGCACAAAATTACCTTAAAAATGTTGCACAGTGACTTCAGCCCTTTCGGTGGGATATTGAGGCCACAATCTTCAAAATATCGAAAATCGGGAGGTACTGAGGGTAGTAAAGTCGTTGACCTATACCCGCAAATTTCAGATGAAAAGCTTTATACCGCTATCGAAGACTTACTACCAAATTGCACGCATTTCCTTGGGATATTGAGGGCACAAACTTTAAAATACCGAAAATCGGAAGGTACCGTTGTATGGGGCTATGTGAAGACGTACACAGACCTACACCAAAACAAGCAGGTGTAAAGTTTTATACCCCCAAGTGAATACTTACTACCAAATTACAGCCATTTCGGGTGGATATAGAGGCCAAAACCTTCAACATATCGAAAATCGGGAGGTAACCTTCTATGAGGGCTATAAGAAGGCGTGGACGTATACCGCCAAATTTTAGGTGAAAGGTTTTATACACCCAACAGACTATATTCCAAACTTAGGCCATTTCGGAGTAATAATGAGGATAAAAATTGTTAAAACACTGAAAATCGGAAGGTACCGTTGTATGGGGGCTATGTGAAGACGTGGACCAATACCCAGAAAAAAACCCAGGTGGAACGTTGTTGTATACTCCCAGCGAAGACTGAATACCAAATTTCAGCCATTTCGGTGTGATATTGAGGCCACAGTTTCAAAATACCGAAAATCTGGATGTACTGTTGTATGGGGACTATATGAAGACGTGGACTTGTACCGACAAATTTCAGATGGAAAGCTTTATACCTCCATCGAAGACTAAACGCCATGTTTCAGTCATTTCGGTGGGATATTGAGGCCGCAACCTTCAAAATACCGAAAATCGGAAGGTACCGTTCTATGTGGGCTTTATGAAGACGTGGGTGGACCTATGCGACAAATTTCAGGTGGAAAGTTTTATACAACCAACGAACTCTACATACTAAATTTCAGCCATTTCGGTGGGATATTGAGGGCACAACCATCAAAATACCGAAAATCGGGATGTACTGTTCTATGGGGGCTATATGAAGACGTTAACATATACCAAAAAATTTCAGGTGGAAAGTTTTTTACCCCCATGTGAAGACTTACTACCAAATTTGAGCCATTTCGGTAGGATATTGAGGCCACAACCTTAAAAATATCGAAAATCGGGAGGGCTATAAGAAGACTTGAACGTATACCGGTAATTTTCGGGTGAAAAGACTAAATGTTTATAGACCAAACAGACAAAAATACCGAAAATCGGAAGGTATCCTTCTATGGGGGTTTTAATTACGTGGACCAATACCAAAAAAAAATCCAGGTGAAAGGTTTTATACTTCCAATGAAGACTAAATACCATATTTCAGCTATTTCGGTGTGATAATCGGTGCAAAACCTTTTAAATACCGAAAATCGGGAACTATCGTACCGAAAAATTCAACTCGAAAGCTTTATACCCCTAAGCAAATTCGGGATGTACAATGGTATGGGGCTATATGAAGGCGTGAGTGCCACCGTGGTGCAGTGGTATGCACACCCGCCGTGTACACAGAAGGTCGTGGGTTCGATTCCCCGGCTAGGCAACATCAAATTTTCAACGGTGGCAAAATACCCCTCAGTAATGTTGGCGACATTCCCTGAGTATTTTAGCCATCTAAAACTTCTCTACAAGTGGTGTCTTAGCACACGCCGCGGCACGCCGTTCGGACTCGGCGATAAACTGTAGGTCCCATATCATTGAGCTAATTTGATCGGGGTGCACTCATTGATATGAGAGAAGTCTCTCTTGTCCCGCCTGGGATGTTTGTGGAACAATTATTATATGAAAGCGTGGACCTATACCAACAAATTTCTGGCGTTTAGTTGTATACCCCCAACGAAGACTAACAACCAAACTTCAGGCATTTCGGTGGGAAAATTGGGAGGTATAGAAATAATGGAAGCTCTATCTTAAAAATTGCGAGCTGTATCTAGATTTCAACAGACGGACGGACAGTCGGGCATGGCTATTTCGACTTAGAATTTTAATACAAGAATATATATACTTTATAGGGTCTCCGACAAGTATTTCGATATGTTACAAACGGGATGACAAATTCCATTATACCCTCCATATTAATTTGGAGGGTATAAACGATCAGCTCAAATAAAAGGACCGATACGCTAAATGAATTAGAATAAGTACAGCTCTATTGGAAATAGTGAAACTAGGATACGTTTCACTATTTCCAATAGAGATGACTCAGATGACAAATCTGACGTTTTTTTAGAAACTAAGATTTGCAACATAGCCACAATAACATGCATGTATGTAGGTATAACAACGACTATTTTAGGGTTGCTATTTGGAGAAAAGTACGAAACAAAACAAAAGCCAATATGAGAAAATGAAAAAGCATAGAACGCATAAAAACAATGGTTGTTTTGTATAGTTTTTATGCCGACAACACAAGTAAACATAAAAAGGAAACACATAAAAGAGAAATAAATAAATATGGAAGCCGGTTGACTGGGTAAGAGGTCAAGAGGGTGGGAGGATTGAAAAGAGTTATGCCGGCATCAAGGCAGATTGAAAAAGTAGCCTATTAGTCGAATTGCTACAACAACAAAATAACTTTTGTTGTACACTTAAATGTCAAAATTTGTTATGTTTTTGTATGAATAAATCTTTTTACAACAACTTTTTTTGACATTTCATGTTCTACCAGCTGGCATGAATCGGCTACCTTTTTCAATGTGCTTGGCCGGCATTTAGCAGAACAAGTTGCCACCAGGATCCTCTACTCATTCATGGAATGCTATCGAAAGATGAAACAAAACAGTGTGGATGATTGGCATCAAAAGTTGACTAAGGGAAGGAGAGGATGAGAAATACATACGTCATATGGCATGGAATGCTATTGAAGTTGGCGTTGACGTCGTCGTTCGTGTAGATACGTTACAGAGGCGCAAAGTAGCTGCAAATGCTGAAATAACGCCATATCACGAAGCGCTGTATTCCAAAAGTTTAGATGGCGGATATACGCAGTGGTGTCGTTTGCAGAACGTTGACGTGTGTGTGCAATATTCTGCAACCGGTCGAGAAGTCTACTAAACTTTTGGCAAATTCAGTTTATAGTCGACTTGCAAAGCGTTAAGATGTAGTTTATTGTGCGCCCGAAAGGTAATTTTGTTATTCTACTATAATAAAAACAACCAAAAAAGATGTGTTTATTTGAAAAGTTTGTTAAAATTTTTGGAAAAAAAAATAAACAGCATAAATAAATTGTACAAAATGAAATGAATTTAAATTTGGAAGGCTAAAAAAAGTAAAATTCATAACAACAAATGAACATTTTTAATACGTTTTTTGTTATCGATGTGCTTAATGAAATATCAAAAATGAGAGATAACTTTAAAACAGGGTATATGAAGGGGAAGTGGCGTGCAAGTCTAAAAGTATGATTTTTAACATTCTTTTGCTAGCTGCTTATCCGCTTTTGCGAATGTGCGGTGTGTCGTATCGGTTTGAACAAGCCTTTGTTTACGTTTATGCATGTCGAGTAGGGAAGGTGGCATGCGAGTCTGTTTTTGTTTGTATGTGTGTGCAAAACGTATTTTTTGATATTGCGTCGAAATCGAAATAAAGCAAGTCGTTGAAAACACCAAGAAAAAATCGACAGAAACAAAACCAAAACATTTAAAAAAGTATCCGTCGGCGTTGCCGACAGAGATATACCTTCAGCCAATGTGAATTGAAACTTTCATCTGCGGTATTTAGGTTTTATTTTAGAGTTTTGTGGCCTTTTTTGGACATTAGAATTTGCCGACAAACATGCGGATTAGGATTAAAGTTGAAAAGGAGCTACTTAAAGGAATGGATCGACATAGTCCATTATGGAATTTTGGACCAAATCGGTTAAACAGTTCGAGAGTTATCGCGCTCTCCATAGAGCTGGCAAACCATCGATGGAAATATCGATATTATCGATAGTTAATTTTTTACGCCAATATCGACGAATAGTTTTTTATATCGATATTATCGGTCATTTTGACTAAAGAAAAGCCAGAGAAGCAATAGCCACACATTTTTATACCCTCAGCCTTTAAGCTGACGAGGGAATATACACTTTGATACGACCAAAAATGTGCCTCATCGAAATAAAGGTTTTAGACCTCAAGTATTTTTGGACGAAATTCGTTTCCGACTATTTGGAGTGGATTTAGCATTTAGAGTCCGTCCGTCTGCCGGACCGTCTGGTTGGTGTTCACGATAACTCTCGAACGGATCAAGCGATTCGAACCAAATTTTGCATCAATTATTATCTCACTTGTTTTTACAAATATGTCAAAAATTTGTTAACCCGACAGTCTGTGAAAAAATGATGGACAGCTGGGAGACAGACGACAAATGTATGTATGTGTTAGTAAATCAGAGTTGTATTTGAAGACAAATTGTCTGGTGTAAACGCCTAGTTAGACTAAAAATGTCACACTTTCCAAAAAAAGTCAAATGACGACTGGCGACACTGCGTGTTACTTAGGCCGCAAACTTTTCTAATTCGCCTCGTATTTCACTGACATGCGAAATGTAAACAAAACACATTTGTCGGTCATTTTGAATTCTAAATAAATAGAAGTAGGAAATTTACGATAGTATCGATTTTATCGATATTTTGAAACGGAAATATCGAAAAAATCGAATGGGGCCGATATCGATAGTTTGCCAGCTCTAGCTCTCCAGCCATATGGTGCTGTATGGGCTTTTTGCACTATTCGGCCTGTTTTCTCAAGAAGTATGGACTTGCCCCTGAAAAAGGCTGTATATACCCTGGTTAGCATAAATGCTGAGGGTATAACAAGTAAAAATGTGTGGAATAGGACAAACTCGACTTTGTTGTACCTAAAACCAGTCCCGAAGCGTCTGAAAATGATTTAAAATCTAGTAGCTAACTCATTTTTAACACAGTTGTAGTTGACCAATCGAACTAAATCTTTGCACACTTTTTAGATTTGGATGACAATATATGAATATGAAACCAAAACCAATAATGGTCCATTTTTATACCCTCCAACATCATATGGAGGTTCTAATTAAATTTGTCATTCCGTTTGTAACACATCGAAATATTCATCGGATAACCCTATAAAGTATATATATTCTTAATCAGTGACAAATTCTAAGTCGATTTAACCATTTCCGTCTGTCCGTACGTCCGTCTGATGAAATCAAGATACAGCTCGCAATTTTTTGGTATAGATGTTTCTGACATCCCTGACAGGATCCCTGACATCATTGACAGGATCCCTGACATCCTTGAAAGTATCCCTGACAGGATCTCTGACATCCTTGACAGGATTTCTGACAAGATCCCTGACATCCTTGACAGGATCCCTGACAGGATTTCTGACATCTCTGACAGGATCCCGGACATCCCTGACAGGATCCCTGACATCCCTCACAGGATCCTTGACATGACGTGACATGACCTGACATGATATAACATGACCTGACATGACATGACTTGACCTGGCATGACATGACCTGACTTTGTAATGTGTGCGTGTCAGCCGCCTGATTTAGCCTCCGACTAGCTCATGATTTCCTTCGGGCCATGGGTCTCAACCTACTAAACCAAGCCAGCACATTAACATCGAACGAGGGGGGGGGGAGTGGACTATTACTTTTTATATCTATCTGTCTATTGAGGAGACGGGGAAAACGTCGACTATGGGGATTTTGGTGGTATACCCCGCACTGGCCCACCCGTCTTCGGTCCAATAGGTCCTCTTAAAATCTACCAACACATAATTTTTCTTTATACCAACGAACAAACAGTTAGCACATTGATAATTTTGTTAAAGGTTTTGTAAAAAATATACGGATCTTAATGTTAAATTATTATTACAAACAAAAAAATGAAAATTAAAGAATAATACGGAGATATGGTTAAATTTGCGGCTCATTAACACAGACTGACCAATAGCTAACCTCACATCTTGTTTTCTCAGCGTTTCTTATCAACGCACAAAATCTACTCTTTCATCTATTGAAGGAGCTCCCTTAATTGATGTCTTGTCGCCTTCCAAAAACACCTCGCGAATCAAAACAACATAGAAACCAAGGCTTAATGAAAAATCTATTCGATCCCTCTCAGCCTAACAAGAAGAATCCGTGTATTATTCCTTTTACAAACACAATTCCTACTTGCTTATACCTAACGAATTCTCCTTGATATTCAAAAATGTATTGTTTTCTCTTATAACCCTTTTTTATTATTGCAGCGCCACTATGGACCGCGGCTACGCCACATATGGAGCTCATAAACATACGGTTGGTTGTTGGTTGGTTGTTTTTTTTTTTTTACAGTACAAAATCAGTCAACACTTTGGAGACGATATGACGGCCGACAATCCCCCTTATTAGAACGATCCAGTTGCCAATAGTAGCAGCTCAAACCAATATCTTCAGCCAATGTCCCTTGCAAGGCAATTTCAGGCGGCCCGGCAGCAACCACGGAACTCTACAACACTGCCAATCAAATATTAACGGCCCCAGTGCGTAACGGCCAGTCTTCTCTAAGATGCTCTCCAAATCGATTAGGCAATCAACCAGTTAAAATTTCGCACCGGCCTCCAGATACTCTCTAGAAAGGCCAGCGCTTTCTGTATAATCGTTTAACAAACACACCATTAGTATTCTTCACATAACATCACCTTGTACAACACTTACTTTATTCAATAAAATAACACACACACGCAAATATGTTTAAACTTTTCCTTTGGGTTTATAGGATTTAACTTTTCGAGTCGTCTGGCGTCAAACTATTTTTCTGCTATTGTCAAATCTTCTCAATTTCGGCTTATATAGCCCGCTTTTCTCGCGCCAAATGCCAATTCTCCATTAAAATCAATTTTCTTCCTCAATTTTACTTTGTTTATTTTCCTTTGTTTTTCCAACCATTATTGTTTTCTACATTTTCCTTATTGTGAATGAATCTCTCTCTTCGTCCCTCTAACGGCCATGCGATACATCGTACAATCGGGTTACTGTGACCGCTCTACAAAATTCAAATATTTTCTTTTTGAATTCTGTATTTATATGAAATAGCTCATATTGCGATTAGCCCACAGGGGTTATTTCGTCTAAACATATCTATCTGTCATGTCACGTCATGGCATGTCGGGTCATTTCAGGTCATGTCAGTTCATGCCATGTCAGGTCAGGTCAGGTCATGTCATTTCAGGTCATGTCAGGTCCATTTTTATACCCTCCGCCATAATATGGAGGGTACAATTGAAATTGACATTCCGTTTGTAACAAATCGAAATATTCATCGGTCCGTCCGTCTGATGAAATCAAGATACAGCTCGCAATTTGTAAGATAGTACTTTGTAATTTGGTATAGATGTTTCTGACATCCCTGACATCATTGACAGGATCCCGGACATCCCTCACAGGATCCCTGACCTGATATGACCTGACATGACCTACTAAACCAAGCCAGCACATTAACATCGAACGAGGGTGTACTATTACTTTTTATATCTATCTGTCTATTGAGGAGACGGGGCAAAGTCGACTATGGGGATTTTGCTGGTATACCCCCCACTGGCCCATCCGTCCTCGGTCCAATAGGTAAATTTGTCTTGTAAATTTCATATTGGACCCCACACACCACACACCGTTCTTCAAACACTTACCTCATCACTCGGCCCCCATGACTGTAAAATATTCCAACACATAATTTTATATCAACGAACACATGCCAGGCCATCCCAAGTAATGTCAGGTCATGTCGTGGCAGGTCATCTCATGTCATGTCACGTCAGGTCATGTCAGTGAAGACATTCCTTTGGAACCACATGTTGCCTCATAGTTTTCCTATTGGTTGTGGATCATTATGTCAAATTAGAAGGATAAGCAATTAGCGCAAAAAATTAAAATGAACTTATAATAAATAAAAACTGTTGAATTTTACAAATTTTGAAATGCATATTAAGCGCGAAATCATCAAGATGGCTTGATGCACGTCCGATTTTTAAATACAGCAAATCAAGGCCTTTTATTTTATATACTTCGTGAAATTCTATTTGGGGACCACGATGTAGCATCACGAAGTACATTTATATTTTATGCGCATCCGATTTCAATTATCACCATTAAGAAGTACATCGTTTCAGTGCAATACATCAATTTTTAGAAAAAATTTTTTATATCTCTGGATTGGGAATTTTTTTTCGCACATTTTAAACAGTTGAAATGACACATCCAAAACATCTTCTAAAACATTATTTTTTTGCAAATTTTCGAAATTTGAGGTGTATCATATCCGCTGATCTACTGGATGGATTTGGACGCATCAGGCGGGTTTCCACGGAAATCGTATGACAGTTGCAAAATTTAAATCAAAAATAATTTTTTTTTTGGAAAATTTACGCACAAAAATTTGTACTTTGGGAGTGGATTCTTCTGATCCTGTGAAGGTTACACTCTCGAGCTATACATGCAAAAGTGTGTAATCGTGTAAAGTACATACTACAATCACATATTAAGCTTTTAGAAAAATCCAGTTGCGCGCCCAAAATAGAGACAAAATGAAATAGAGACAAAATAAATAATGGGAAATTAATATAAAAAACACGTTTCCTTCAACGTATTTTTCCTATTTTTTACATTAATACGACCACAGCTTCCGCTAAAATTATTATTTTAAAAAATAACTTCGTGAATCGGGCTAAAACTGTTGATTTTACAGAAATGCGTTCAAAACTTATGGTATAGTATAGTACAATTGTTCGCGAGTTACAATACCCCGTACCTCAGTTTCAACATGTGTTAATTTTGTTCAATAAGACTCATATATAAATTTAGCGCATTTTTATTTGATTAATCTTTATACATATGCCCAAATCTTTACAATTCAATCAGTTATATGTATATCCGTTTTGACATTTCCACTGGAAAGTTCGACAGTACTGTTCGAGGTACGATCATGTGTTGCGTTGTTTATAGTGATATGAAAAATCAATTTGCAAAAAATGGAATAAACTTGTGATCATTTTTGTCCGATCATTTCTCTCAAATTTCGACGTAGATTATCACGTGAAGACTGCATCGATGAAATTAGTTCATTGTATGGCCATGAAGCACCATCCTATAGACAGTGAAAAACTGGTTTCATGAATTCAATCGTGGCCGAAGCTCGCTCAAAGACGAATCCGAGCGAAAACTTTTAATGCAAGATCTGAATGTTATATACCGTAAATTATCGGCATCTCAGGGCTTCTCGATGGATCCATGTCAATCAGAGCAAGAAATTACGAAAACACACACAATCACAGTGCTTCAAAAGGGATTTTTAAGATCGTCGAAGATGACGAATCATGGATCTATGCCTATGAGCCCGAAACAAAATATCAATTACCAGAACTTTCTATTGAAGCTTTAAAAACCCACGTTTGGAGGTATTTTAATGGAAGTGTATTTCATGCTGGAGAGTTTTAATTAAGAGACCAAAAAAGCATAAAGTAGTCCTCGTATAATTGGGTGACCGGCTTTAACATGTCAAAGCCCAGGATTTATGTTGGCCCCTCTCTCATCTCAAGTGGATTCTGACTCCGCCGTGGGGTCACCTAACACCAGCTAACATGTACCGCGCGTTTATCCATAAGGACGTCAAAAACTGGGGTTTGGGCGTCGGGTTAGTAACCCTCCCCCAGAAAAAAACAGCCTACTATGAAAAACGAAAGAGAGGAAAAACAACCCCCGGCAAAGGTTTTAAGGACCATGATCTGCGAATCTGCATCTGGAATGTTCAAAAGCATGAGTTTAGTTGCGGCTTTGTTGTTGGTAGGATGTTAAAACATCTTGTCTCCAGGTTCACCCCAGTGAATAAAAGACTTGCTACAATACGGATAAAAGCAAAAATCTTATGTGCGCTCATGCTTCAACCGAAGGCAAGGACGAACAGACCAAAGATATATTCTACGAGCTCCTAGAAGAAACATATGACCGTTGTCGTGCCCACGACATTAAAATTATTCTAGGCGATTTTAATGCCAAAATTGGAAAGGAGAATATCTTTGGCCCAACAGTCGTGAAATTCAGTCTCTAAAGAGAAACATCTGACAATAGTATGGGGCTGATAGACTTTGCAGCTGCAAAAAAAAAAAAAAAAAAAAAAAAAAAACATGGTACTTAGCAATACCAGATTTAAGCATTTCGATATTCATGGGGTCACCTGGCTGTCTCCAGATCAAAGAACAAGTAATCAAATTGTTGTTGTGTTGGGTGTACGATAGTTCCGATAGATTTGGACTACTAACTTGATGCAGCAAAGGTACGTACCCGACTAAACTTCGCAAATAAAGCACGAACAGATACAATAAAACACAACAGATATCCATAGCATATTCTACTCAACTAGTCCAAAGCCCAGAGACCTCCACCAAGGATTCCATAGTATGACCAGGTGTGTCGTGCCGCTACTGAAGAGAAAAATGCGATATATTGGGCTACTCTACAATCAGTAGCAACGCGTAGCGCACGAGAGAGGTGTCGGAAGAAAAGAAGAGAAAAGAAACGTCTTTTCCGTCAGAAAAAAGAGAGAAATGAAGAGCGGGAGTGTGAAAACATCGAGATGCACCGGAGCCAGAATGAAGTCCGAAAATTCTACCGAAGAGTGAAACATCAAACTGATGGCTTTGGTACAGGCACATCCTCCTGTAGACACCGATACAGATAGGTTGCTCGGGATATGGGAATAAAATTTTTCTAAACTATTGGTATCCAATAGTAACGAAGATAACGAATATACCACATATCCAATCCCAGAAGATGGTATTGCATGTATACCGCCCGGCCAAGATGAGGTAAAGACAGCAATAAACCGGCTGCAAAAATAATAAGGCAAAACAGGAGGCGACATGCTGACAAGGTGTATGAATCAGCAAATAAGCACCATCTGACGATTGGAACGTGAGCATCCTATGACCAGTCCACAAGAAGAGAGATAAGACTGTGTGCTTCAATTACAGGGGCTTAAGTCTGCTCCCTATTGCATATAACATAGTATCAGGCATATTGTGTGAGCGAATAAAGTCTATGGTCATTGAAATAACTGGACCCCATCAGTGCGGCTTTAGACCGGGCAAATCCGTCATTGACCGGATATTTGCATTGAAACAAATCGTGGAAAATACCCAAGAAATGCAGATCGACACCTTCCATCTCTTTAGTCGATTATAAAGCAGACTTCGACAGCTCTATACGTACAAAGATGTTCCAAGCCATGTCCGATTTTGGTATCCCGCAAAGCTCATTCGGCTTTGTAAAATGACATTAAATGATACTCGGACCTCAGTTAAAATAGGAAAGAATCTCGCCGAAGAGTTTATTACCAAAAGAGGTTTCAGACAAGGAGACGGCCTGTCGTGCGATCTATTCAACAGCCTGTTGGAAAAGGTCATACAAGTCAAAAGAAATGGAACAATATATACGAACAGCCATATGTTACTTGCTTATGCCGACGACATTGACATCATGGGTCGATCGGTTAAGGAAGTAACTTATACCTTTGCAAAAGTCGAAAGGGAATCTGCTAAAGTCGGTCTGGCAGTAAACGGCTATAAAACCAAGTTGATGGTATCGAATACGTGCACAGATCTCGCACCAACTGTGAATGCTGGTAGTAAAGGACTTCGTCTACCTCCACCATAAACACAACAAACAACATCAGTTGTGAAATACGATGAAGAATAATGTTGGCCAAGAGATCCTACTTTGGGCTAAGTAGGCAGTTTAAGAATAAAGCCACATCTCGTCAAACAAAACAAAAGTAAACCTTTACAAAATGCTGGTACTGCTAATGTATTGTTCCGAAGCTTGGGTACTTGCGCAAGCAGATAAGGCAGCGCTTCGTGCGTTCGAAAAAAAAAATTCTTTGAAAGATCTACGGGCCAATCTGTGTTGACGGCGTATATCGACGTCGTATGAACAACGAGCTTTATCAACTATAGAACGACATCAATATAGTTGAACTAACCGAGGTACAATGATTGCGATGGCTAGGTCGTGTCATAAGAATGAGTGATGATGAACCCGCTAAAAGGCGGGCCACATAGAGGTTCACGCAGATCTGGAAGGCCAAAGCTTCGTAGAAGCGAACAAGTGCAATGAGACATCAGAAAGCTAAATATCCCAGCTTGGGAAAATACAGCAGCAAACAGAGAGGTATGGAGATTTTTTCTTAGTTCGACTTATGGAACAAATGTTCTGTAAAAAGCCAGCTAAGTAAGTTAGTAAGTCCTTGTATATTGACGGGTATTATGTCTTTGTGCATTTGTATGTGACGTGCAAAAGGAAACGAGATATACCTATAGTTCATTATAGGGATATATACATATAGAATGATTTTCTGAGTCGATCTATGCATGTCTGTCCGTTCCCGATGTACAGTTCGTATTTACTATATGATTCGGCTAAAAATTGGAGAAGATAATTTGAATGAAAATTTGAAATGTGTGACGCAATTCGCCCTAGAAAAAAGCTAGCCAAATCATATTGAAATCGGTTGAGATTTGGATATTGCTTCCCGATTTGTGGTATTTGGCGCACCAACCTCTTTATGTATGTCCAATTTTGATGAAAATTTAAATATGTATGTGACAGAATTGGGTGACATAGGGGATGGAAGATACCAAGGAACGGTCCTGACCGGTTTTAACATGGCAAAGCCCAGGATTTATCTTGGTCCCTCTTTCATCTCAAGTGGACACTGACCTCCTCGTGGTGTCACCTGGGGAACTGCTTTAAACACCCGTTAAAGGTAGTGAGCTAACATGTGCCGCGCGTTCATCCATAAGAACGTTAAAAACTTGGGTTTGGACGCCGGGTTAGTAACCCTCCCCTAGAAAAAACAGCCTACTATAAAAAAACGAAAGAAAAGAAAAACGATCGCCTCTAAAGTTGACGAACCCCGCAAACGTTCTAAGGACCATGATCTGCGAATCTGCACCTGGAATGTTCGCACTCTATAGAGATGGTGCAGTTTACGCATTGGCAGATGTACGTGAAAAGTACAAGGCCGACATTACTGCCATAGATGAAATTCGATGGATTGGGAAAGGCGTCACAACAACACCTAAAGGTGACGCACTGTATTATAGCTGCCATGACGCAAAGCATGAGTTTGGTTGCGGATTTGTAGTTAATCGGGGACTAAAACATCTGGTATCCAGCTTCACCCCAGCGAATGAAAGACTTGCTGCAATTCGAATAAAAGCTAAATTCATCAACATCAGCTATATTTGCGCTCATGCTCCCACTGAAGAAAAGGATGAACGGAACAAAGATATATTTTACGAGCGCTTAGAAGAAACATATGACCGTTGCCCTGCCCATGACATTAAAATTATTCTAGGCGACTTTAATGCCAAAATTGGAAAGGAGAAAATCTTTGGCCCAACAGTCGGGAATTTCAGTCTCCATAGTGAAACATCTGACAATGGTTTGATGCTGACAGACTTTGCAGCTGCAAAAACATGGTAGTTAGCAGTACCAGATTTAAGCATTTCGATATTCATAGGGGCACCTGGCTGTCTCCAGATCAAAGAACAAGTAATCAAATTGGTCATGTTGTGATAGATGGGAGGCATTCATCGAGCGTGTTGGGTGTACGATAATTCCGAGGAGCAAACATAGATTCGGGCCACTAACTTGTTGCAACAAAGGTACGTACCCGTCTAAACTTTGCAAATAAAGTACGAACAGATACAATAAAACACAACAGATAGCCACAGCATATTCCACTCAACTAGTCCAATTGCTTAATGAGAGGACTCCTTGTCCCGATAACAAAACAACACAATGGCAAAATATTGCCCACTCCATGCAAACAGCCGCAAAATCCATACTTGGATACCAGAGACCTCCGCAAAGGAATTCATGGTATGACCAGGAGTGTCGGGCTGCTACCGAAGAGAAAAATGCGGCATATAAGGCTACTTTACAATCAGTAGCAACGCGTAGCGCACGGGATAGATATACGCAAGAAAAAGAGAGAAATGGAAAAGCGGGAGTGTGAAAAAATCGAGATGTACAGGAGCCAGAATGAAGTCCGAAAATTCTACCAAAAAGTGAAACATCAAACAGATGGCTTTGGTACAGGTACATCCTCCTGTAGAGACCAGCAAGGTAATCTGGTAACAGATACAGATAGCGTGCTCAGGATATGGAAGGGAAATTTCTCCAATCTGCTGGTATCCAATAGTAGTGAAGACGATGATACCACAGATCCAATCCCAGAAGATGGTATAGAATGTATACCGCCCGGCCAAGATGAGGTAAAAACAGCAATCAACCGGCTGAAGAATAATAAAGCAGCAGGAGCCGATGGCTTACCAGCCGAGCTGTTTAAAACCGGAGGCGACGCGCTGATAAGGTGTATGCATCAGCTAGTTAGCACTTGGAACCTGAGCATCCTGTGTCCCGTCCACAAGAAAGGAGATAAGACTGTATGCTCCAACTATAGGGCCATAAGTCTTCTCCATATTGCCTATAAGATAGTGTCAGGGATATTGTGCGAACGACTAAAGCCAATGGTCAACGAAATAATTGGACCGTACCAATGTGGCTTTAGACCTGGCAGGTCCACCATTGACCAGATATTTAACCTGCGGCAAATCCTGGAAAAGACCAAAGAGATGCAGATCGACACATATCACCTTTTTGTCGATTATAAAGCAGCATTCGACAGTCCCCTCCGATCAAAGGTATTCCATGCAATGTCTGAAGTTGGTATCCCCGCAAAGCTCATCCGGCTTTGTAAGATGACTTCAACTGATACTAGGTCCTCAGTTAAAATTGGAAAGAACTTCTCCGAAGAATTTTGTACTAAAAGAGGTTTCAGACAAGGAGACAGCCTTTCATGTGACCTATTCAACATTTTGCTGGAAAAGGTAATACTAGATGCAAATGTCAAAAGAAATGGCACAATTTACATCAACAGCCAAATGTTACTTGCTTATGTTGATGACATAGACATCATGGGACGATCAGTAAAGGAAGTAACTGATACCTTTAGTAAGGTCGAAGCAGAATCTGCGAAAGTGGGTCTGGCGGTAAACGGCGAAAAGACCAAATTGATGGTGTCGACGCGCAAAGCGTCCATAGAGCTCGGACCAACTGTGGAAGTTGGTACCTACAATTTTGAGGTAGTTAAAGACTTCGTCTACCTCGGCACTGCCATAAACACAACAAACAACATCAGTTGTGAAATAAGAAGAAGAATTGAATTGGCCAACAGATGCTACTATGGTTTAAGTAAGCAATTTAAAAACAAAGCCACATCTCGTCAAACAAAAATAACACTATACAAAACGCTGATACTACCCGTGCTAATGTATGGCTCCGAAGCATGGGTACTTGCGCAAGCAGATAAGGCAGTGCTTCGGGCGTTCTAAAAAAAAAAATTGTTCGAAAGATCTACGGGCCAATCTGTGTTGACGGCGTATATCAACGTCGTATGAACAACGAGCTGTATCAACTATAGACCAACATCAATATAGTTGAACTAATCGAGGTACAATAATTGCGATGGCTAGGTCATGTCATAAGAATGAGAGATGATGAACCTGCTAAAAGGCGGGCCGCATGGAGGTTTACGCAGATCTGGAAGGCGAAAGCTTCGTAAGAGCGAACAAGTGAAACGAGACATCAGAAAGCTACATATCTCATACTTTGCACATCGTGAAACTTCTACCAGACTTAGATTAGGTTCCAATATTGACTCAATCTGTCCACTCCTTCGGGTACCTCTCACACAAAATTTCGGAAAAGTTCAGTTTAGGACCTGCTCTCGAATCGCTTTGATTTTTTGTTGTAGCATCTTGTAATCACTACCCTACCTACGACGGTACAAGTTTCGGCGGGGGCAAGTCCATACTTCCTGAGCAAATAGCCTGAAAGGAACAAAAAAATCATATAACACTGTGTGTTGTGGTTGGAGCGCAGTATAACTCTAGAACGGATTTGCCGATTCGGTCCTAAATTTGGCCTTTGTAATATTTTGTCCAAACTTAGTTTAAGTTCATAGATAAGCCATATCGGTCCACTAATCAGGTACCTCCCCCACAAAAGTTCAAAAATGTTCGGAAATATTGTGCTCTCGATAAATCTTGAAGGGAGTGGCCGATTTGGTCCATAATTCACACGCCCTACTATATCAACCAGATATAGATCAGGTTCAAATATGGACTATTTTTTCCACTCCTTCGGGTACCTCCCACACAAAACTTCGGGCAAGTTCACTTTAAGACCTGCTCTCGAATCACTTCGATTTTTGTTGAAGCAACTTGCATTCGCTGCCTCCATTACGACAGTAAACGTTTTTCAGGGGCACATCCATACTTCTTGAGAAAACAGACCAAAAGGTGTAAAAACCCCTATGGCACCATTTGTAGTGGAGAGTGTAGACAACACGAACTTATCAACCGATGTGGTCCAAATTTTGGTCTTTTTCATATTTTGTCCAAACTTAGTTTCAGTTCGGAAATAGGCAATACCGGCCCACAACTTTCGGTACATCCCCATAAATATTTATAAAAAAATGTATTTTTACTTGTTTATTGAAAAAATTTTATTTTTTTATCTCAATCCAGGTTAAACATTGTTTTTTTATTACTATTTTCATTAAATCGTCTATGTAAATCGAAATAGCACACATTTACCAATCGTATGTATAAGACACTCAACACACTTTGAACAATAAATAATTCATTTAAAATTAGAATGCAAAATAAACAGTTGTGTGAATAGATAAAATTGTACACGTTTCTGCAGACAAGATACGCCTCAAATTTGTTGATTGATGCTGTATCACGTTTCAACTCCCACCCTGCCCAACAAATAATAATTGCATAGAATCTCCAAATTAATTTCAAAATATTGCAATATTAGAAATCTGTTTGTAAACGTTGTGCCGCAGTTTGTTTATTGTCCGATGTTCATAATAAATTTAGAAATATTTCATTACACAGTTTTATTGAATTTCTTATTTTGAATACAATATGATAATGATATACGGATATACAGAAACAGTAGATAGATGTATTGAACATCATATTATAATATACCCAGCAAAATTAAATGGAAGTGGTTCCTTGTGAAGTAATTAATGGCTTCAGTGGTTCTTTTGAAAGAGTTCAACTTAAATTGTGAAAAATAAGATCTTCTTTATATCATTTGAATGGATTGAAATTAATTCACGAGAAATCACTCCAATTGATAACCAATAAGGAAAGGATGAAAGTCTTCCGGAGCCGACGATATGATGCCCCACACCACTGTAAATATGTATGGGACCTATATCCAAATATAGAACGATTGCAATATAATTTGGGAAACTTATTTCTAGACTGAATTCCGCCACACATTCTGTATCAAATTTCGATGAAATTGGACATACATAGCGTCTTTGGTGCATCAAATACATATCGTCACTAGAGTTGTGCCAAAGGAACTATATGGAACTATCTCGTTCACTTCGCAGTTCCAATGGCCCACCTTTTTTCTTTGAACAAACTGCGTATACTTACTATCATACGTTATATTTAATGATGTTACTCATACGCTTTGGAACTAGTACCAGGAACTTGGAACTAGATGACCCAACTCTAATCGTCACCATAAATGCCCGAAGACGTAACCCACAAAACCAAAAGTTTACAGGAGAAGCAAAAAACGTTATAAAATTAAAAACTGTTTTATGGAATATTAATCTTATGAAGGCGAGTATATGAAATATTATCGAACATATACAAATAAGTAGTGAAACCAGAACCGCTGAAGTGCTTAGTTTTGAGATCCTCCATTACAACAGATTACGTCAAAAAACGAATTTCGATTTTCATGTCGGTTACGTCTTCGGGCATTTATGGTAACGATATATATCTATGTATCCAAATATCGACCGATTTCAATGTAATTTGGCAATTTTACTTCTAAACCAAATTCAGTCAAAATCATCATCAAATATCTCAAATCGTCGAAAATATATTTGCGAGCTTTATCCAAAATTTTGCAAATTTATTTTCAGACCAAATTCCGCCACACATTCAAAATTTCATATAAATTGGAGAGATACGAGGGGCACTAGAACACTTTCTTCAGGCGTCATTTGACATTTTTATGGAAAGTTTGATAGTTTTTAGCCTAAGTTTGGCAAAAAAAAAAAAAAAAACCATTGAGGAAAGGCTATAGTCGGGACGAGACCGACTATGTGGTACCCTACACCACTACCCCTGTGTATAAGCTTTTCACTCGTTAACATTTCTTTTAGGGAGATACTAAAATTTTCACATATCTGGCTTTTATTCAAAATTACTTAAGGTGAACTGAACCAAAATTGTTAATATTTAATTGTTAAGTTTTGCCTTTTTATGCTTTTTAGGGCGAAGGCCATTATTTGTGAGATTTTTTAATTAATTTAATTAGTCGAGCTATATGACCTACGGAGATTACGATGAAAAATTGATGTCTAGCGAAGTCCTAACTACACATCAACCGGTATGTGACGATCGTTTTGTTAACTGGTTAGGTTAACATCATCAGGCATATTTGATGTTGTTGTTGATACACAATTTTAGTCATTTGGAGCCTCTATTTGTGCTCACAAGATTGAAAAGTTGCATTTGTGAATTTTAAATTTAAGCTTTTTATTTCCAAAGACGAGTCATTTGTCATCCTTCTTTTCTAGAAATAATTTTTTCAATATTACATAATATTACCATCGATAGCTTTTTCCATCGTAGATTGTAGTATGTCTTTCATATCGAAAGATTTTAAGTGGATTGTGGTTCAGAACCCTAAAACCCCGGCAACATTTACCGTCAGTTGGCGACGACCCAGGTTCGAATCCCAGCCGGGCAAAGCTGAATTTTTATTTTTCAAACCTGGTTCGAAAGGTGATATTTTCTACTTTCATTGCCAGACATTGCTTTTGGTATACCTCTTATAGACGCTGAGATATTTGCTTTGGAATAAAACGTTGATCTTTTCTCCAAATAAGTTTTTTTTGCCCATTCCGACCCCTGAATATTATCCGACCATCACCAAAATTAATAGGCTTCTTGCCCTCCGGGACCACCATCAACACCCAATATTTGGTGACGATCCGATCAAAATTGCGACCTGTAGCGTGATTACAAAGTTTAGATGGACAGACGAACGGACATACGAACACACATAGGCAGATCGACTCAGCTCGTCAAGACATTCATTTTGGTATATATACGTATGGGTCTACGATAATTATTTCGATGCTTTACAGACTTTTTGGCCAAAATAATAATAGCCTCCCCACATAGTGGTGTTGGTTATAAAAATGGAATGTACTTATGAATATTTTCGTCCGATAATTTTTCACAACTTTCGATGTGGATAATCGCGACAAGAGTGCATCGATCAAATTAAATCTTTCTTACTAATTAACCTCTCGTTAGAGTCGAACTTAATGACCGATGATTTTTTCAAGTGAAAAAGGAAAGCCGAAGATTCGAACCCACACAACCACCACTATGTGACATGTTTCGCCTTTGGTAGAGGCTCGTCAGACATATCGGCTGTGGAGCGGCTTCGCTAACGAAGAGGAAATAGATAGCGAAACCGCTAACGAGAGATTAAGTAATAGGTGCCCGGACATAACTCCCAAAATGATTTTGGGCGTTATGTTCCCTTGTTCGTTGGGAGTTATGTCCGTGAAGCAAAGCGGACATAACTCCCAACGAACAAGGGAACATAACGCCCAAAATCATTTTGGGAGTTATGTCCGGGCACCTATTACTTAATCTTTTTTTTAATTACAAAAATGTTTGGCTTTATTTATGAAATTATGTCAGTATCAGTTCGGAGAAGTTTTACCAAACTATGGTATTCGACGAAAACATTACGTATTCATATTCATTATTAATTTGTTTTATTATAGACATGTAAATATAAATTTAAACAAAATTGCATATTTTTACAAAAATTTTGTATTTCCTTAAATTGTGAAAATATTTTTGTAAAAAATCGCGCGATTTTTTTCAAAAGTATTTTCGCCTGGGGCGCTTTCTGTTTTCAGAAAGTATTTGCATATTTGTACAAAAACGGTTTATTTTCTTACATAGTGCAAAATATTTTTGTAAAAAATCGCGCGATTTTTTTCAAAAATATTTTCGCCTGCGTCGCTTTTCGTTTTTCAGAAGCACTGTTGGGCAGAAATGCTCGCCCACAGTTGGTCCGAGCTCTATGGACGCTTTGCTCGTCGACAGCATCAATTTGGTCTTTTCGCCGTTTATCGCCAGACCCACTTTCGCAGATTCTGCTTCGATCTTCCTAAAGGTATCAGTTACTTCCTTTACTGATCGTCCCATGATGTCTATGTCATCAGCATAAGCAAGTAACATGTGGCTATTGGTGTAAATTGTGCCATTTCTTTTGACATTTGCATCTAGTATTACCTTTTCCAGCAAAATGTTGAATAGGTCACACGACAGGCTGTCTCTTGTCTGAAACCTCTTTTGGTACTGAACTGTTCGGAGAGGTTCTTTCCAATTTTAACTAAGGACCTAGTATCAGTTAAAGTCATCTTACAAAGCCGGATGAGCTTTGCGGGGATACCAAATTCAGACATTGCATGGAATACCTTTGATCGGAGGGGACTGTCGAATGCTGCTTTATAATCGACAAAAAGGTGATATGTGTCGATCTGCATCTCTTGGGTCTTCTCCAGGATTTGCCGCAGGTTAAATATCTGGTCAATGGTGGACCTGCTAGGTCTAAAGCCACATTGGTACGGTCCAATTATTTCGTTCACCATTAGCTTTAGTCGTTCGCACAATATCCCTGACACTATCTTATAGGCAATAGGGAGAAGACTTATGCCCCTATAGTTGGAGCATACAGTCTTATCTCCTTTCTTGTGGACGGGACACAGGATGCTCAGGTTCCAGTCGTCGGGTACGCGTTCTTCCTTCCAGAGGGTGCTAACTAGCTGATGCATACACCTTATCAGCGCGTCGCCTCCGATTTTAAACAGCTCGGCTGGTAAGCCATCGGCTCCAGCTGCTTTATTATTCTTCAGCCGGTTGATTGCTGTTTTTACCTCATCTTGGCCGGGCGGTATACATTCTACATTCATTCAGATTGGAGAAATGTTCCTTCCATATCCTGAGTACACTATCTGTATCAGTTACCAGATTACCTTGCTGGTCTCTACAAGAGGATGTGCCTGTACCAAAGCCATCTGTTTGATGTTTCACTCTTTCGTAGAATTTTCGGACTTCATTCTGGCTCCTGTAAATCTCGATTTTTTCACACTCCCGCTTTTCCATTTCTCTCTTTTTCTTGCGGAAAAGACGTTTCTCTTCTCTCCTTTTCTCCCGATATCTCTATCGTGCGCTACGCGTTGCTACTGATTGTAAAGTAGCTCTATATGCCGCATTTTTCTCTTCGGTAGCAGCACGACACTCCTGGTCATACCATGAATTCCTTTGTGGAGGTCTCTGGTATCCAAGTATGGATTTTGCGGCTTTTTGCATGGAGTGGGCAATATTTTGCTATTGTGTTGTTATGTTATCGGGACATGGAGTGCTTTCAATTAGCAATTGGGCTAGTTGAGTGGAATATGCTGTGGCTATCTGTTGTGTTTGCAGCCTATCGATGTCCAACTTCCGCGTTGTGTCTGTTCGTGCTTTATTTGCAACGTTTAGACGGGTACGAACCTTTGCTGCAACAAGGTAGTTGTCCAAATCAATTTTTGCGCCTCGGAACGATCGTACGTCCAACACGCTCGATGAATGTCTTCCATCTATCACAACATGATCAATTTGATTACTTGTTCTTTGATCTGGGGACAGCCAGGTGCCCTTATGAAGATCGAGATGATTAAATCTGGTACTGCTAACTACCATGTTTTTTGCAGCTGCAAAGTCTATCAGCCTCATACCATTGTCAGATGTTTCACTGTGGGGACTGAATTTCCCGACTGTTGGGCCAAAGATATTCTCCTTTCCAATTTTGGACTTAAAATAGCCTAGAATGATTTTAATGTCATGGGCAGGGCAACGGTCTTATGTTTCTTCTAAGCGCTTGTAAAATATATCTTTGGTCTGTTCGTCCTTTTCTTTAGTGGGAGCATGAGCGCAAATAAAGCTGATGTTGAAGAATTTAGCTTTTATTCGAATTGCAACAAGTCTTTCATTCACTGGGGTGAAGCTGGTTACCAGTTGTTTTAGCCTCCGACTAACTACAAATCCGCAACCAAACTCATGCTTTACGTCATGGCAGCTATAATACAGTGCGTCACCTTTAGGTGTTGTTGTGACGCCTTTCCCAATCCATCGTACTTCCTGTATGGCAGTAATATCGACCTTGTACTTTTTAAGTACGTCTGCCAATGCGAAGACTGCACCTTCTCTATAAAGGGTGCGAACATTCCAGGTGCAGATTCCCAGATCATGGTCCTTAAAACGTTTGCGGGGTTCGTCAACTTTAGAGGGGTTCGTTTTTCTTTTCTTTCGTTTTTTCATAGTAGGCTGTTTTTTCTAGGGGTTTTTTCACTACCTTTAACGGGTGTTAAAGGCAGTTCCCCAGATGACACCACGGGGAGGTCAGTGTCCATTTGAGATGAAAGAGGGACCAAAATAAATCCTGGGCTTTGCCATGTTAAGACCGGTCAGGACCGTTCCTTGGTATCTTCCATCACCCGGCACCTAATTAATATTAAAAAAATGATTTTCGCCCTAATAGCCAAAATTTTCAAATAAATCTTTGTATGTCGATAAAGGATCATCCCATAATGAATTCAATCGTTGCAGACACTCGCCAAAAAACGAAGTTCGTGAGGGTAGTCCAAAAACGGCCGTTGTGTCAGAAAAAAGCCGTGTGTGAACGTGCATCCTTGGGCATTTATTCCACCAACTAACTCATTTGATATTGCATGAACACTTGGCGGCAAAATGGAGATTTTCTCGTTGGATCCTGTGTTGAAAGGTGTGTGTTTATAAGATGGATCCAGGTGACGAATCATGGAACTATGATTATGAACCCGAAAAATAGCAGCAATCGCCAGAAGATTATGCAAAAACGTATGACAAACTGTCCTGAGTACGCTTAGGCTAAAAACTACCAAACTTACCAAAACAAATTTCAAATGACGCCTGATGACACTGCGTGTTGACTAGGCCAGAAAGTTTTCTAGTTCCCCTCGTATGGTCTTTCTGGTGCATCAAATACCTCAAATCGGCCGAAAATATATATGGGAGCTATATCCAAATCTAAACCGATTCGCATTAAAAGCAATCACTTCAGAACTTGTCATACAAGATTTTGCTGGGTCTAACTGATTACAAAATGAGGCAATTTCCAAAAATGTATTTGCTCGAGCAATATATAGATTTAATGCAACGATAGATACATAAATAGGTGTGCGGAATATCATATAATCATATCTAATTAATTTGAAATAGGATACAATTGTAAATGTTTATTTGTTTTGATGTTCTGATGTATACATATTTTATAAGGTCATAATAATTTACATATTTAATTTACAACGTAATGGGAGAAACGTACATTTAAATGTAGCCCGCTTTAAGTGAAAGAGATTTTATCCAATCAGTGATAGTTGTGCCAAGTAGATCATCAAGAATAAGGGCGTAGGGTAGCACTTTTAATACGAATATCACATACGCACACGCTCATCTGAATAGGTTGCAATTTTTGTACTTTCAGTCTTTAGGCTCATCGAAATAATGGTTTCAGACCCCAAGTATAGTATAGACTATATCGGTCCACTCCTTCGGGTACCTCCAACAAAAAATTCGGAAAAAGTGAAGTTTAAGAGCTCCTCTCGGATCGTTTAGTGACCATCATTCCAAATTTCAGAATTCCAGCTCGTCGGTTTCGCCAATTATAAAAGGTACCTTTTAGTACTTTTCGTACAGTTATAGTTCGAGTTTCCAAAAACTCAGCCCTATCTGACACCTTCGAGCCAAGACTGAGCCTCATCCAAAATGATGAACCATTAAGTCAGTCAGTCAATTACTTTACTCTTTTATTAATATAGTTATTGTTTTTACTTGTTTTCTTTATCATATTTATATTTGTGATGAAGTTAATATGCACGAGTATAAATGTAAATGTAATGAAGTTAATATGTACGAGTATAAATGTAACTCGTACATATATTTGTATGTGTATATGTGTGAGCATAAGTAAATTTCTTCTCAATCAACGTCGAACGCTGTTCGGCATTACAATTAAGTGAAAAAATTCTCTGCATATTTTTCGATAGTTAATTAATTAATATTCCAATTGGTATTGTAAAATATCGTATTCACATATAAAAATGATGCCGCGAAACTCCGTTTATTTATAAATAGTAAATTTTTTGCACACAGCAGGCTTATATTTTTTCAATATCTGAATATATTAAAATGTTTTATGAACATTTAACTTTGTGTTAATTAAAATGAATAACTAAACTTTATTATATCAAAGTAACAGTTCTATATTATAATAATTAAAAATAAGTAAGAGAGAGCTATAGTTGGACAGGGCCGACCATGTGATATCCTACATCACTACCACTTGAACAAAACTCTTACCAAAACTCTGCAAAATTTTTTTCATTTTTTTTTCAACAACTGAGACCACTAGCGTGATTATGGTTACTCTACACAAATAAAATTGTATATAATAGGTTGTAACTCTGTAATCTGACCACGTATATCAATATACATAATTGACATCATCGGAAAGTTCAAGAAATCGTCTTCGAAATATAACTCACAAGAATAAATATAAAACACTGTGCAACACGAAAATTATTAACCATATTCTGACACCGAGCATGATAGAGGGCCAAAAAATAGAAGACTCGTGTCTCGCCGTTTTTCCCTATCTCATCAACTTTCGCGGTTGTAGGCCTCCAAAGGTTTGAGGCTTTGAAGTAAAAAGGGGTAATTTTTCAAGACTATATCTTCCAAAACGTTAGGAATTTTGAATTTATCTCAGAGGCAAAGTTGTAGAAATTGTCTTAAGGAACAAAAATTGTGAACACATATAACCCATCAAACTTTATATGCAAGGTCAAAATTACCAAGGTCAAATTTCTTTTAAACATTTTTCTCGGGGTTTGGTCTGCAGCTAGCAAACCGATCAAATTTGAAGCAAACAACCAACTACCAACTCTGAGATAAATTCAAAATTCCTAACGGTTTGGAATATATAGTCTTGAAAAATTACCCATTTTTTCATCAAAGCCTCAAACCTTTTGAGTCCTACAACCGCGAAAGTTGATGAGATAGAGAAAAACGGCGAGACACGAGTCTTCTAAAATCGCTTTACCTCGTCGAGATATGAATTTTGGTATACCACATGGGGTGTTTACAACGAATATTTAGCGGTGTTAGGTGAATTTTCCGTGTTATATAATAATACCCTTTCCAAATTGTGGTGTAGGTTATAAATACTACTCGTAGGCGAAAACAATTTATTTTCGATTTTTTCTACCAAATATCCGTAATATGTGAAAATAACTAATCAACTGAATATAGGGAGTGTTTAAAAACTACACCATAATCACATAGCCAATTTTAACATGGCCAGTAGTAATAACAAGTTGTGTTACATAATCATCCTTTTGATTTCCATCTGTATAATGGAAAGAATTAATAAAATTGTAAATATATTTTCCTTTTGGTTAAAATTCTGGAGAAATATTGTAATTATTTTGTCAGAATACAAACTGTTTGTAATTAACATCAGCAAATTATTTAGTGGTTTTTTATTAGACCACCACAGCAGCAGTTCTCCCATATAATGAATGAGTAAGGTAAAGACTATATTGAAATAATAATGTGCACTATCCTTTGGGGATTGACAATCAAATGTTTGACACCACTTAGCAAAGCAACACAACACAATAAACGAACAACTAAGCAAACTGTGTTCAGCTATATAGTAACTGCATCAGAATAAATGAACACATTTGTAAATGACTTAAAAGACAACAACTGCATTCCCAAAAGCTATGGCTTCATTTGGGCAAATACCCCAAGCGAAGACAATGATGAAGGAAGGAAAACTCTCGTGTCACAACCCTAGGATTTGTAGTCGGACACACACGCTCTGTGCCACCGTAATCATTACTTAGTAAGTAGTGAAGTAAGTAGTTTTAGTTTGTTACATTACTTTGTAATGGGTTACATAGTGACTAACGGATCTGGAACGGAGTTTTTTCTGGGTACTATTGTGCTATTGAAGTTGATCCAATTGGATTGGTTATTTTAAGCAACTAGAAATTCTATTGACCAGGCTGTTATAGGTGGTAGGCATTAATCTATCTGCTGGATGTGTCACCGATTCGAGGAAATTATATAAGTAAGCAAAGGCCACATTCTATTAGCAACAAATGTTAGCAAGTGGGTGACTGTAGCCCAAATATAGATATATGTGGGAGATCTAATAGGTCAGATAACTTGAACTCAAAAAACTGCAATTGAAACACCTGTTGAATGTCAACAACATTGAAAATACCTACCTTAGAAAGGACACAGCGAAATGATAGAAGACATATTCATCAATTAGGAAATACTTCTTCAGTTTCATCATGTAATTCTTTAGACTACTCTTCTATATAAATAACAAGTGAGAAAAGGCTATAGTCGGTACGGGGCCGACTATGTGATACCCTACACCACTACCTCTGTGCATTATCTTTTCACTCGAAAACATTTCTTTTAGGGAGATACGAAAGTTTTCACCTATCTGGGTTTTCTACCAAATGACTTAAGGCGAACTGAACCAAAATAATTAATATTTAATTTTATATTTGACTACTATCGACATCGACATCACCAACATCAATATGCTTATATCTCTGTGTGAAAATTTCGTGATGATCCGATCAAAATTCCGACCTGTAGTGTGATTGCACAAAAAGTGGAAAAAAGGGATGTATTACCGACTATTGTGATATCTCTATTATTTTACCACCTACGCCAACCTACTTTGCCTAATTTTAAAGATGGGATTTTCTACTTTCTCAGTCAGGCTTTGCTTTTAGATGGTCCCCAACCAAAAGTGTGATATCCGTCATTATTATTAAAATCGCAAAAATTAAAAATTGGGTTTTATTTGCGACTATTATGATATCTTGTTTGTTTGATCACCTACGGGAACCTTTACATCATTAGAAAGGTGATATTTTCTACTTTCATTTTCAGGTTTTGCTTTTGGTATCCCCCATATAGAAGCAGAGATATTCGCTTTGGAAAAAACGTTGTCTTTTTATCCAAATAAGTTTTTTGCCCATTGCGACCCCTAAATATTATGCGACCGTCACCAAAATCAATAGGCTTTTTCATCTGTGAGACCCCCATTTACCCTCAAAATTTCGTGACGATCCGATCAAAATTGCGACCTGTAGCGTGATTTCCAAAAAAGAAAATGAAAAATGGGATGTATTACCGACTATTGCGATATCTCTGTTATTTGGCACCTACGCCGACCTAGTTTGCATCATTGTAAAGATGCGATCTTCTACTTTCATAGTCAGGCTTTGCTTTTGGAAAGTCCCCAACCAAAGCTGTGATATTCGTCATTATAATTAAAATCGCAAAACTGAAAATTTGGGTTTTATTTGCGACTATTGTGATATCTTCGTTGTTTGATCACCTAAGAGAACCTACTTTACATCGTTAGAAAGGTGATATTTTCTACTTTCATTGTCAGTTGTACTTTTGGTATACCCCATACAGAAGCTGAGATATTGGCTTTGGAAGAAAACGTTGTCTTTTTATCCACATAAGTTTTTTGCCCATTCCGACCCCTATATATTATCCGACCATCACCAAAATCAAAAGGCTTCTTCCCCTCCGGGACCCCCATCAACATCCGAAATTTCGTGACGATCCGATCAAAATTGCGACCTGTAGCGTGATTACAAGGTTTAGATGGACAGACGGACAGACGGACAGACGGACGGACGGACGGACGGACACACATAGCCAGATCGACTCAGCTCGTCGAGACATTCATTTTGGTATATATAAGTATGGGTCTACGACCATTATTTTGATGCGTTACAAACTTTTTGGCCAAAACCAACTTATAATACCCTCCCCACATAGTGGTGTAGGGTATAAAAATCAAATGTCGTTTGTTGTTAATGGCATCAGTAGTGGAATTCTGTAACTCATTTTTTTTTTTGAGTAACCGACAAAAATCGGTAAAATTAAAACGCAAAATTATGAATGAAAAGTATCAATAAAAGTTGACAACATTCCTGAAATGGGTAGGGCTTAGCGACAACTTTATTTTGGTTGTTAACTTACCGGAAAATTTCGATAATTACCAAATTATAAGCATACTTAATTTAACGATAGTTGTCGGTAACTCGAAAAATGAGTTAGGGAATTCCACAACAGTTGAAAACCGATTTGGATAATTTTTTTGAAAGGTTTGTCATAACGCAACATAGGTTTTTATGCAAAGAAAATTTGACCACGCCCGTTTTTTTCAATTTTAAATTTTAATCTTTTCTACAAAAATTACTGAATTACTGAACTGGGTAAGGTACTTCCCCTATTTCTTGAATTTCGGAAGGGGCGGGAAACTTCTGCCATACCCTATTTTTATTTAAAACTGCTATATTTACAATAATTACGAATGTATCGGTTTGGAAATTAATTTGCGAGATAATTGTGGTTGTGTCTCCAACCTTACGCACTTATTTGGGACCCAAAGACTTGACAACGCCCACTTTTTAAAATATGTTGCATCTACAAAACTACGGAAACGATTTTACTGAAATATTCAGGGATGGCTTCCGGTGAAAATAGGCTGAATATTTTGTTTGATATTTAACAAAAAATGTCACATTTGCAGTAATAACATCCGTTATCGGTTTGAAAATTTACTTCTTTTGGGCCTAAAGACCCTACCATCTTTACTTTTTTAAATATGTTATGTCTCCAAAATACTGAACCGATTTCCATAAATATGGCAGCAAATTCTCAAGATCTGCCGTGGCAATGTGTACATTATGAATTTCAGAGGAGGTGGGGTACCTTCCCACGCGTTTCTTTCATACGCTATATGCATATGCCAAACTTATGATTATATCGGTTTCATCACTAATTTTGGGAGACAATGGGGTTGTGTCTCCGACCTTAGGTACATATTTGAAGACAAAATATCGGACCACGCCCACTTTTTAAATATGTTATGTCTTGAAAACTGATGGCCACGCCCACTCTTTTCAATAGATTTTTTCAAATTTGCTAAACTTATGAATGCATCGGCTTGCAAATTAATTTTCGAGACAACGGTGGTTGCGCCCCCGACCAAATGTTCTTTCTTGATGCCCAAAGTCTCGACCACGGCCAGTTTTTAAGTATGTTATGTCACGAAAACTAGCGAACCGATTTTCACGAAATCTGGTGGAATGTGCCGTGGTACATGTAGTCATGAATTTCGAAGGTGGCACGGTATCTCCTATATTAAGAAAAACGACATATTTACAAATTTCCTTAAATGGTGAAGTGTAACGGTCCGTCAGCCATGAAAAACTAACAACATATACGTCTCAATAAGCGGGAGAATTTGACTTAACCACTTTTTTAACTTTTTATTAGATAGCTTTAGGACGATAATAAATCCTAAACAGCATCAAGTCCGTAAGAGGAAAGAAAGTTGCAGACAAAATCTCTTCATAAATTTAAAATCCTCAATGAATAATTCGGTTTGACAATGGACCCGAAGAAATGAGGTAGACAATACCTATTTTTGAATTGTAAAGCATAAACTCCATAAAAAGTTGTCATTAAAACGCAAACTGGCGGGTCTGCAACGCGGACCCGTGTCTGCTAGTAGAAAATACAATGATCACATATGTGGAAAGGGTATTATAAGTTCGTGTTTTCAACACTGCGATATATTCGTCGTAGACCCAATTGTGGTATATCATTTTTTACATCTCAATGGGAGAATGCGATTTAGAGATGTTTGTCGGTCCGTACTTCCGTTAGTCCACTGAAAATTGTAATCAAACTCCAGGCCGCAATTATGTACCGATCGTCACAGAATTTTGTATGGAGGTCAAGTTCCGATCATAAAATATTAATGGCGCAATAACAGTTCGATTTTAAATAAAGTTTGAGTTTATAGAAACAGAGTTTTAGCCAAGTATATACTACTACTCACTCGGAATCCGAAATACAATGTTACAGACACTTCAGTAGGAAAACTCTTTACAATCCTGATATAGGGCAGTATTGTTATACCTTCAAAAAATGGAAATGAAAATAGAGTACAGGCCAAAAAGAGGACGTACATTTTCTAATACTTCAAAAACGACGAATTCAACTAATTTTGAAGGATTCGGTACATAAAAAAGCATGGCATTCTTCCTTAAGTCATTTCTTATCTATTACTAGCAAAGTGCCCGCTACTTCGTATGCGTTATATATATAAAACAAATGAACAATATATAATATAGAATGGTGGAAACATTTTGTGTACTAATACGTACCACTTTAGTTCGATTTTTGTCACGCCTACACATCAAGAGCAATCCACATTTTTTGAGATATTTTAATTGAGGTTCTAAGCGCAAATACGGCCTAACCCAACAACCGTCATCCTCATTTCTAGCTATATCTGTTCCCCCAATTATAGAACTATTTAGTACTTTACATGTAAATATATACATACGAACCTCATCCTATTATTTCAAAATTCCCATTACACAATAACAAATTGTACCAAATCCTGTGCCATTTACAACTTTTACGTATATTTATGGCACATATTTCTTAAATCGGGCGTTATAAGCAAATGATAACAATAATCTTAATTCCAAATCTCACGAATCCAGATCTATCCGTTCATCCAATACAAATTTGTACCATACATGGAACCATTTCGTACCCCTAAGTGTACCTAATTCCACATTTTAGGATTCGAGCGCTAAAATTTCACCTAAATCCTAATTGTACAAAATGTAGTACTTTTTGTAAGCATAAGTACGCATTTCTAAAACTAAGTACGCATTTCCAAAACTAACCCCAACAGTAATATTAACTCCAAAATGCAAGATTCCAGCTCTAACCGTTCGCTCAAATCCAAGTTGTAGCATATCTCAATCCTACACCCCAACAGTAATATTAATTCCAAATTTCTTGATTCCAGCTCTACCCGTTCGCTCAAATCCAAGTTGTACCAAATTTAGTACCGTTTAGTACTTTTCGTATATATAAGTACGAATTTCCAAAACTTCATCAATCCTACACCCCAACAGTAATCTTAATTCCAAATTTCAAGATTCCAGCTCTAGCCTTTTGCTCAAATCCAAATTGTACCAAATTTAGTACTTTTCGCACTCATAAGTACGAATTTCAAAAACTACTTCTATATCTCAATCCTCTTAATTCCAAATTTCTTGATTCCAACTCTATTTGTTCGCTCAAATCCAAATTGAACCAAATTTAGTACTATTTAGTACTTTTCCTACCCATAACTACAAATTTCCAAAACTTTATCAATCCTACACTCAAACAGTACTCCTTATTCCAAATCTCGGGTTTGCAGCTATATCCGTTCACCCAAATGCAAACTGTACCAAATTTGGTACCATTTAGTACTTTCGTACCCATGAGTACGAATTTCTACAACTACCTCAATCCTACACGCCAACAGTAATCTTAATTCCAAATTTCAGGATTACAGCTGCATCCGATCACAGTAATCCAAATTGTACCAAATTTGATACCATTTAGTACTTTTCGTATCCAAAGTACGTACTTCCAAACCTTCCTCTTTCAACACTCCATCAGTAATCGTAATTCCGAATTTCAGGATTCCAAATGTATCCGATCACATAAATTAAAATTTGGTACAATTTAGTACTTTTCGTAGCCATAAAACTAAAAATTTCAAAAACTTCATCAATCCTACACACCAACAGTAATCCTTATTCCGAATCTCTGGATTCCAGTTCACCGTTCACCCAAATCCAAATTGTACCAGATTTGGTACCATTTAGTACTTTTCGTACACATAAGTACAAATTTTTAAAACTACCTCAGTGCTATGTTCAAACAATAAGCTTAATTCCGAATTTCAGAATTCTAGATACATCCGATAACTCAAATCCAAATTTGGTACCATTTAGTACTATTCGTATCCAAAGTACGAATTTCCAAACCTACCTCTATCAACACTCCAACAACAATTTTAATTCCGAATTTCACGATTCCAAATGTATCCCATCATTGAAATCTAAATTGTACCAAATTTAGTACTTTTCCTACCCATAACTAAAAATTTCCAAAACTTTATCTATCCACACTCCAATAGTACTCCTTATTCCAAATCTCGGAATTTCAGCTATATCCGTTGACCCAAATCCAAATTGTACCAAATTTGGTACTATTTAGTGCTATTCGTACCCAAGAGTACCAATATCCACAACTACCTCAATCCTACACGCGAACAGTAATCTTAATTCCAAATTTCAGAATTACAGCTGCATCAGATCAACGTATTCCAAATTGTACCAAATTTAGTACCATTTAGTACTTTTTGTTCCCATAGGTCCGAATTTCCAAACCTACTTCTATCCAACACTCCAAAAGTAATCTTACTTTCGAATTTCAGGATTCCAAATGTATCTGATCACCCAAATCCAAACTGTACAAAATTTGGTACCATTTAGTATTTTTCGTTGCCATAAGTACGAATTTCCAAAAGTATCCCAATCCCACACTCCAATAGTAATCTTAATTCCAAATTTCACTATTCCAGCTCTATCCGATCACTTAAATTCATATTGTACCAAATTTGGTACCATTTAGTACTTTTCGTACCCAAAAGTACGAATTTCCAAAATACTTCTATCCTACACCCCGACAGTAATCCTAATTCTAAATTTCAGGATTCCAACTCCATCCGTTCCCCCAAATCCAAATTGCACCTTATTTGGTACTATTTAGTACCATTCGTACCCATATGTACGAACTTCGAAAACTACCTCCATATCTCTACCTACACTCCAACAGTAATAGTAATTCACAAATTTCAGAATTCCAACTTTATCGGTTCGCCCTAATTCAAATTGTACCAAATTTAGTACCATTCAGTACTATTCGTACACATGAGTGCACATTTTCAAAACCACCTCCTTGTATCAACTCATCTTCCTAACCTTGGTTTGCATTCCAAATCTCAAGATTTTAGCTCTATCCGTTCACGTAATACCAAATAGTACTAAATTTAGTAACTTTTAGTACTTTTCGCACACTTATAGTTCGAATTTCCAAAAACCATTTGGTACACCTTTCTAACTCACCATCAGTGAACCTCATTCCAAATTTCAGAATTCTAGCTCTTCGCGTTTGCCTAATACAAAGGGTACCATATTTAGTACCTTTTAGTACTTTTAGTACAGTTCTAGTTCGAATTTCCAAAAATCCAGCCTTATCTGACACCTTCGGACCAAGAGTGATCATCACCCAAAATTTCAAGATTCTAGATTTAGCCGTTTAGTCTGGGCGTTGATTATCAGTCAGTCAGTCAGTCAGTGAATCAGTGAGTCAGTGAGTCATCATTACTGAACTCTTTTATAAGTATAGATATATTTGAGTTTGGTCATAAGTGACTGACTGACTCATCATCTACGCCCAGCTAAAACGGCTAAAGCTAGGAAATTGAAATTTTACCAGAAGGTCACTGTTGGTGCAAATGTGCGAGATAAGGCTGGGTTTTGCAAAATTCGTCCTGGAACCACAAACAAAAACAACAACAAAAATCCTTATTATTCACTGTTATTACTTATTTATGTACTTGTTGTAGGGTGTCCAAAACCGAAACCGGTTAACCGGTTTTGAGTTACAAAACCGAAACCGGTTTTCGCCAAAAACGTCATTTTCGGTTAACCGAAAAAACCGGTTATTTGTGTCGGTTAACCGGTTTTAAAAAAGTAGTAATATTTTTAAAATTTCATTACAATTGTATTCTTGAAAGTAAACTATACATAACTAACAAAAGGTACGGCTAAATTATAAATGTCAGATACCTTTAAACTTGAAAATATTTAGTGTAAAATGGCACAACTCCAATATAGTTCAATTGAACTATCTATGAAAAACTGCGTATACGTAATATCACACGGTTCTTTGAATGACGTTATTCATACGTTTTTGAATTATTACAGTAAACTAAGAACTTGTCGAATTTAAGGTTGTAAAGGGTAATGATAACAAAGTACATTTTGATTCCGGCTCGATAATTTGAGGTTCTCAATGCAAGAAGGAGAATCCAGACTTAATAAAATGTAAATTCCTTTGGTACACAATCGTATATTTGTAAGGGCTTTTACTATTCTTAGAGCACAATTTCTGACTTATGTTTGCTGTCTCCACTTTAAGGTTGAATGTTAAATAACAAGGATATTATCAGATAATTATATAATAAAGAATTAGTTATACTTAATTTACCCCTTGCCGCACATTTTTAATCAAATATTTATCAATTATGAGCAATTTTGTACCTATTTTACAAAACCGGTTTAAACCGGTTAACCGGTTTTGAACATTTTTGAAAACCGAAAACCGGTTTTTAAAAAAACTGAAAATTTCGGTTAACCGAAAACCGTTTTGTTTGGAAAAACCGGTTTTTTGGACACCCTACTTAGTTGGCAACACATTTGTCAAATTAAATGCTATAATTTCTTAGTACCGTAAAATATCACAAACAATTTCAAATTTTGTAGTTTTCTTCTAGGCGCATTTATTTTATCGTAAACCAATATATATTGGAAAGACAATGAAGGTTGTTATTTTCCATTGCAACAGATGTCGCAGTTGGTGATAATGGTATAAACTTTATTCTGATTTACGAATGATTTACGTCTCTTTAAAAATTTTGTTTTCACATAACAGGTGTCGCACAAAAGATTTTCTTTCTTTAAAATCCAGTTAGACAAAAAATGATTACAAACGGTGAATTTGTAAAAATTTTGATTTTCCATTTCAAATTAAAACAAAAATTCTTTCAATAATGTTTGTTGAACATATGAGATGCTGTTGAAGACAAAATTAAGGTATTAAATTCAGAAATCGGTCAGAAATAACAAAAATAATTTCTATTAAAAAAATAGTTTTAATGTTGAGATTTTCTTTATAATTGTGTCACTTCCGCTAACGAAGTAGCGGGCACATGCTAGTAAAATAATAAATAACAATCGAGCCAAATTTGAACTAGGTTGCCCTGAGGCTGCTGAGGGTATAAGCAATTATGCTAACGAGGGTATATACACTTTCATACGGGCAAACTGTGCCTCATCGAAATAACGGTTTTAAACACCAGTATGTTTGGACGAAATCCGTTTCAGGCAATTTGGAGTTGATTTAGCCATGTCCGTCTGTCTGGCTGGCTGGAGCGCACGACAACTCTCGAGCGGATCAGCTGATTCGGTCCAAAATTTGGCTTTCGCAATATTTTATCCAAACTTAGGTTAAGTTCGAAGATGGATTATATGGGTCCACTCATTCCGGTACCTCCCTCACAAAAGTTCAAAAATTTTCGGAAAATTTGTGCGCACGATAATTCTTGAAGGGAGTAACCGATTTGGTTCATACTTTGCAGATCGTGAAATTGCTACCAGACTTAGATAATATGGTCTTAATCGGTCCACTCCTTCGGGTACCTTCCACACAAAATTTCGGAAAAGTACAGTTCAGGACCTGCCCTCGAATCGCTTTGATTTTTGTTGTAGCAACTTGTATTCTCTGCCCTCATTCGACGGTACAAATTTCATCAGGGTCAAGTCCATAATTCCTGATAAAATAGCCTGTTGCAAAAAACCTCTACGACACCGTGTGCAGTGGTTGGATCGCAAGATAACTCTCGAACGGATATGCCGATTTCGATGAAATTTGGTGTGTGTGACTGAATTAGGACTATAAATAAATGTGCAAATTATATCAAAATCGGTTCAGATTTGGATATAGCTCCTATTTATATTTTCGGTCCGATTTCAGGTATTTGCTGCACCAAACACGCCCGATTTCGATGAAATTAGGAGTGTGTGTCTGAATTCGGTCTAGAAATAAATGTGCCAAATTATATCGAATTCGGTTTAGATTTCGATATAGCTAACATATATATTTTCGGCCGATTTCAAGTATTTGCCGCACCAAACACGCTATATACACACGTCCGATTTCTATGAAATTAGGAGTGTGAGGCTGAATTCGGTCTAGAAATAAATTTGCCAGATTATATCGAAATCGTTTCAGATTTGGATATAGCTCCCATATATATTTTGTGCCGATTATTTGCTACACCAAACATACTACATATGTCCAATTTCAATGACATTTGAAACGAGTGATTGAATTCGCTCCAGAAATAGATGTGCCAAATTATATCGAAATCGGTTCAGATTCGGATATAGCTCCCATACACATATATTTTACATATTCGCAGTGGCGGTGGGTATCATATAGTCGGCCCCGCCCGGCTTTGATCTTTCCTTACATGTTTTTAAATATGGTTTAAGTTCGAAGATGAGTCTTATCAGTCCACTCCTTCGGTCCTATTCTTCAGCTACCTCCAAAACTTACCAATTGAATATCGGATTTGTCCAATCGTAAAATATCTTCTGAATGTACATGCAGTTCCAAGAAGGTTTATATAGGAAAGCAAATTCGCTTACCTCCCTCATCAAAGTTCGCATAAAGAAATTTTAGGGCTACTTCTTGTGGTCCTGTTTACATTGATATAATGTTTTCCGTGATCAGGCCAATGACTAGGACAAGGGCCTTATCCTAGTGATTTAAAAAATCCTACGGTGACCGACAAACATTTTTCTCAAACTTAAATTAATTTCGGAAAAAGTCTCTTTCAGATGACTTTTTCCGGTACCTCCTTTACAAAAGTTTAGTACATGTAGTATAAGGATTGTTTTAAAACTTTTTCCGAATGTAGTCCCTGTGATTCTGATTACAACGATATATTTTTTTAAGGGCAATTCAGTGCTTATTGGCATAATGACCCAAGAGATCTAAAAATAGTACGGTGACCAACTATAATGGAATGATCCAAAATTAGATCCCCTTGTACTTTTTCTGCAAAAGTTCAACTTTTGCGCCTTAATCCAAATCAAATTTAATAACAAAACGTTCTTATTTATTCGCAACGTTCACAATTGTTAAGATAAATTCGCCAAATGGTTTTATATTTTTGTCGGTAAGTTCATACGCCCAAACGAAGGCCACCAAATTCTTAAGTACACAAATTTTTGGATTAATAATTTCGTTTGTGGAACCGTTATTCGATATATCCAGTGACGAAATAGATAGACATAGGCTTAGGGTACATCTCAGTCGCCAAAGCCAACTTATACTTTTTTACTTGTTTTATTTTTATTCACATCAAAGTGGTCAGACTAAGTTGTGACCAACGTTAACACTTCTATTTTGTTATCCTATCCTGCTAAATGTAAATTGCCTCAATAGTAAAATGTGCAAGGATAACAATTACATGATTATAAACATACACATGTATATATTGCAATAACAAAATTATTGTCCTTCTTCACTGACTAAAAAGAAAGGAAAAGCAATCTGGTACGTGACAAGAGTTCCATGATAAATGTTCTTCCTTTTTTACTAATGGAATGATATTGCTATCCATTTGTCAGTATGAACTGTTGTAACTGCTACTGTTTCAAATTGTCATTGCTTAATTTCTTTTTCTCATTTTTCATTTGGACTGACGCTGATGGAGTCAGTTGTGCCAGTCTAAAGTCCACATTGTGATGCTGCATCACAATTGTTTTGTCCCTTATTGTTCTTTTTTAAAGGGTTGTCCTGAAAGGGAAAGGCAGCATAAGAAAAGAAAACTTGGTTAAGACAAGGTTCTGAAGGTGACAAATTGTAGACAATTTGGATAAGCCATTCGGTATGTGTGACCGATTCCGAATGGGTTTCGAACAACTAATAATAAGAAGATGTACGCAAAGTATCTTCATACTTGTGCGAAATTCCAATATCTTACATACTTACTTAGATGGCTTTTATATTAAACAGAACGTCTTGTTCCATAAGCCGAACTAAGAATAGATTTCCGATCTTTTACTTTACTTCTCCAATTTTGGATGCCATGTTTTGTGATATCTTCTTCATCTTGGTGTTTCCATCGGAGTTTTGGCCTTCCCTTGGAGCGTATACCGTCGAGTGGCTCGTATTCAATGCCTTTTTGGCGGAGGCATCTTTATCCATCCTGCTGACATGGCCAAGCCAACGCAATCGTTGTAGTTCGATACGTTTTACTATATCGATGTCGGTCGGCTGGTATAGCTCGTGGTTCATACGACGTCGGTATTCACCTTCAACGCATATTGGTCCATAAATCTTTCGAAGGATTTTTCTCTCAAACACACCAAGTTCTGCCTCATCTGCTTTCGCAAGTACCCATGCTTTAGATCCATACATAAGAACGGGTAGTATCAGTGGCCGGTAAAGTGTAAGTTTTGTTTGACGAGAGGTGGTTACTGTTTATTTAGACCAAAGTAGCATCTGTTGGGCAATATTATTCTTCTCTTTATTTCAAGGCTTATATTGTTGGTTTTATTGTGGCGGTGCCGAGGTAGATAAAGTCATTTACTATCTCAAATTTATAATTATCAACATCTACAGTCGTCTTATCGTCGTTGACTGTAAGACCCACTTTGGCAGATTCTTTTTCAATTTTTGCAAGGGTGGCTGTTACGGCTCGCGCTGATTAGAGATGGTATTTACCGGGTATTTACCCGGTAAATACCCACACGGTGGGTAAATACCGGGTAAATACCCATTTGTGGGTATTTATTTGGGTATTTACTATATTGAATCGCCAATACAACATCTTACACCCTATTTCTGGGTTTAGGATGTGAAATCGTTTTAAAATGGATAGTTTAACAATACTTTAAACAAGTGGGTAAATACTTGGGTAAATACCCGAGTATTTACCCAAATATAGGGTAAAAACTCTTTTTCTGCCGAACCACTTGGCGTAGGCTGACGAAATTTGGCTCAAAACTTTTTTATACCAATAGTATTAAACGTATTGAAAATGGAGTCCCTGGGTCCATTTTTTGGTATTGCCCCCACATAGCCGTACCTCCCGATTTAAGGTATTTTTCACCTATTAGCCACATTATACAACCAAGTTGGCTGTAATTTGGCACAGTGAGTCCTCAATGATTATAAAATATCCTTGCATACATTTGTCAACGTAGGTCCACGCTTTCTTATAGCCCCCATATAAGAGTACCCCGATTTCAAGTATTTACCCAAATATAGGGTAAAAACTCTTTATATGCCAAACCACTTGACGTAGGCTGACGAAATTTGGCTCAAAACTTTCTCATATCAATGGTATTAAAGGTATTGAAAATGGAGTCCCTGGGTCCATGTTTTGGTATAGCCCCCATATAGCCGTACCTCCCGATTTAAGGTACTTTTCACCTACTAGCCACATTTTACAATCATATTGGCTGAAATTTGGCATAGTGAGTCCTCAATGAGTATAAAATATCTTTGCAAAATTTTGTCAGCGTAGGTCCACGTTTTTTTATAGCACCCATATAAGGATACCCCGAATTCGAGTATTTACCCAAACCTTGGGTAAAAACTCTTTAACTGCAGAACCACTTGACGTAGGCTGACGAAATTTGGCTCAAATCTTACTTATATCAAGAGAACATCTGATATTGAAAATGAATTCTCTTGGTCCATGTTTTTATATAGCCCCTATATAACCGTACCTCCCGATTTAAGGTATTTTTCACCAATTAGGCACATTTTACAACCAAATTAGATGTAATTTGGCACGGTTTACCATGAATCCAACACTTAGCTTATGCTTAGTTTCATGGCATCCATAATACATAGCGTAATCGTTTGTGATCATTACTTCTGCTCGATTCCATCGCACTCCTTGTAAGGCGATAATATCAGCATTGTATTTGTCAAGTACATCCGCCAATGCGTAAACTGCACCTACTCTGTAAAGAGTCCCGACATTCCAGGTGCAGATTCTCAGATCATGGTCCTTAATACGTTTGCGGGGGACGTCAACTTTAGAGGGGTTTGTTTTTCTTCTTTTTCTTTGTTTTTTCATAGTAAGCTGTTTTGACGGGGTGAGTTACTAGCCCAACGCCCAACCCAAGTTTTTATCGTTCTTATGGGTGAACGCGAAATACGTAGTGACCGTTAACCGAAAGGTTTTTAAAAAAGATTTAAACGAATTTTATTCTGATCGAAGTCATAGCTCAATTAAGACTGACTTCTTCTTTATTTAAAAATTATAATATAGCTTTACATTGTTAACCAAAAATGCTTACATAGCTAAATACTAGTTTTAATAAAGTAAGAAAATGTTATGAGCTGATTTCTTCGAATTGTTTATTTGGTGATTTTAATTATTTAGAATTGTTTTTGATTATTGAAGTAACCTGGAATTTTGCTATGAGAAAATATTTAATGCCGGAAATGGTAATTAGGTTACTGTCTGTTAATTTCTTTAATAAATTCTTCGAATTTATCAGGTGGGTAGGTGTTTGCATATGTAACTACCCTCCCCTTTAGATCAGAATTCTCCTGAATTCGATTATTCAAATTTATTTTGATATGACTGAATTTTGTTCTCCAAAAACAAATTATTAATATGACTGTAAATATGATGAAAATATTACATCCATATATAATTTTATTGTGAATTTTCAAGTTCGAAATATTTTGAATGTTGTCTCTATTTTCATCATATATTTGCTCAAATGTTAGCTTGTTTGTAAAATTATATATATCATCATATTGTATGCTCATAATATTTTCTTCTACTTTTTCAATTAGATTAAAAAAATAATAATAATTAATTTTTATTGAACAATTGTAAAACTGAATCAAGTTATTTCCATTTAGAATTGTGTTATTTTTATTACATGTATTGTTTACAAATAAATTGAAGGCATTTTTAACCAATATTATTTTTTCATTTAATGATATAATTTCCAATTCTTTACTTGTTACTAATTTACAATTTTTTGTTATTATACAATGATTGCTGGGTTTTAATTGTCTAAAATGTTTATTTTCTTCAAATCTCATGGTTTTATTTTTGTATGTGAACAATTCTTCTATTGGTGCTTCTATTTCTTTCTGTTCATTATTTGGTAATGGTACAATTGTTCTTATTTTAACTTGTATAAACTCTTTTGGAATTTTTATTCCTATTATTAAATAAGTATCATTAAAGGTTGTTATTCCTTGTTGTAAATATTTAAGCTTGTTGAAATCAATATTATACTTGTGTATTTCATTGTTTGTTAAAATGTTCGGATGGAATATTCCGTATTTAGCTGTTCTATTTTACTTTTTAACAGTTGAATTTTTGTCATTTGTTGTAAATACATATGTTGTTGGTATTCTTGATTTTCAAATTTATTTATTACATTTAAATTTCTTTCCATTTCTTTTTTTATCATTTTTAACAATATTTTTTATTTGTTCTATCGCTAAATTAAAATGATTGTTAATATGTATTTGTTCGTTTAATGTTTTCTCAGTTTGTAATAAGTGTTTTTGTATGTTCTGTCTGTCATAATCGTCCATGGTTCCAAATGTCCACTTTGATAAAGTTCCTACTGCGTTTATAAGTCCTCGCTTTTGTCTTTTTATTGGAACTAATGTCATTAATTTATTTCTTGTTTCTAGTAATTCCGTTTGTAGCATATTTTTGTTGCTTGCATTCATGAGTATAACATCATCTGTTATTTCATCAATAATGTTTTCTATTTCCTTAGTGTCCACTATGTGTAAAATTATGTCACTGTCCATAACTATATCCTGGTCTCTTATTTGTAAGTCGATAAATCCTTTTTGGTCTACCAATTCTGTTAAAGTCAATGCGGTTTCACTCTGTGCTATCCATATGCACGTTGTCATCATTATTGTCATCAATAGTATCTGTAAATTTTAGAGGTTTTTTAATGTTACTTGGATGAATGTTTTGTAGTTTGCTTTTCCTAAACTTTGGCTGCTCCTTATGCCTAACAGCTTTATAATTTTTAATAAATCCTTCTGATCTTGTTTCCTCATAATTTTCTCTCTTTTTGTTTAACTTGTGAATGATTTTGTGTTTTGTCGTTTCTATGTTATTTTTTACTACTTCAAGATCTACTTTATTATTATGTACTTCGTTTGGTGTACATTTTATTGTTGAGTGGAATCTGTCATTATAGTTTCTAATAGCTTTCTGTATTAATTGTTTGACTGACAAACTTTTTTCTAACTTATATAAAATTCTAAATTTCTCTCCTATGGTGTTGTGAAATCTTTCGATATCTGAATTGCCTGTATGACTATTAGGTTTTGTTAGATGAAGTTTGATGTTTTCATTGTTTAAAAATTCCTTTATTCTAGTAGTTTTGAATTCATTGTCTGCTATTATTTTACTAGGTACTCCTATTTTTGTAAAGTGCTCTTCCAATTGTTCCATAATTGTAATCTGATTTCTATCATTTAAGGAATACGCTGCTCCGAATTTTGAAAATTTGTCAATAACTGTTAAGAAATGATGTCCTTTCATGACATAGGTATCTATGTGTATGATTTCATTTTTCCTTGTCGGTGTTTCTGTGATATAGAATTTTGGTTTGATTGGTCTCCTATCATACTTTACTTCCTGGCAAATTTCACACTGATTAATTATCATTTGGATTAATTCCATTAATTTCGGATAGTATATTTTATTCCTAATTTGGTTATATGTTTCTAATATCCCTGAATGCATACTTTCTTTTACGTGATATAATGAAATTTGCTTAACAGCTTCAACTTCGGTTTCTATGTCTTGAGCTCTCATTGTGCATTTAACAAATTCTATCTGTTTGTCATTAGAATACATTTCAATAAGTTTGTTCTGTACTTTATTATAATTGTGATCAGATATTTCCGAATAAATTCCAACCTTTCCTTTTGTTATATATTTTTTAAATATATTTCCCATATCGTCAAAATCACTTTCTGCAATAAATATGATTCTTTTTCCGTGTAATGTTTTTAGTTCCTCTATTTTATTATTTGTCAAAATAATTTGAGTTTTATATTTATTAACTATCTCTTCTTTGATTAAAAAATGATCGCATAAGTTTTCTTCTGCAGAGTGTACTGTAGCCATTGTTTCATCTTCTACATTGTTAACTAAAAAATTTAAATTTTCAGTATCCTTACCATCCCTGTCTTCTAAAATAGTGTCCTCACTATTTTGTATTCTACTTAGGAAATCGGCTACTTTGTTTTCTTTGCTTTTTAAATATTCGATATCAAATTGATATTCCCCTAGTTTTAATAACCATCTTTGGTGTCTAGGTGACATGTCCTTGCCTTTGTATTTTGAATGGAGAAATTTAATTGGCTGATGGTCAGTTAAGATTTTAAATCTTCTGCTATAAACATACGGTCTAAAGTAATTAACACTCCATACAATTGCTAGAAGTTCTTTATCTGTAGCTGAATAATTTTTTTCATGATTATTTAAAGTTCTTGAAGCGTAACACACTGGGTGTCCTTCTTGAGATAATACAGCTCCTATCGCATAATTAGATGCGTCTGTTGTAACAGTAAATGGTTTCTCAAAATCTGGGTAACGTAATATTGGATGACTTCTAATTAGTATTTTCAATTTTTCGAAAGCTTCTATATATGTTGGATCCTTTAGATTAATCTTTACTCCTTTCTTTAAATATTTGGTTATTGGCTGTGCTATTTTCGCATAATCTTTCACGAATTTTCGATAATAGCCCGTTAATCCTAAGAAACTTTTAATTTGCTTTTCTGTTTTCGGCAATACTAAATTTTCAATAACTTTGATTTTATTAGGGTTCGGTTTCATACCGTCTTTTGTTAGGATGTGACCTAAAAATTCTGTTTCTTTCCTCATAAAGTTGCATTTGTCTATTTGAATTTTTAAATTTTTACTTTCTAGGACCTTGAATATATCTGTGATTGCTTTAATATGTTCCTGTAATGTCGTACTAAAAATGAGTATATCATCAAGATACACTACACATGTTTTATTAATAAAATCTCTCAAAATTTCATTTATTAGGCGTTGGAAAGTCGCCGGTGCATTCTTTAATCCAAACGGCATTCTTATGAACTCATACAGTCCGTGAGGTGTAACAAATTCAGTTTTTTCCCGATCTTCTTTCTTTACTAAAATTTGATGATAACCTTTTGCCAAATCTAACGTTGTGAAATATTGAGCTCTTCCTAGCTTATCTAGTATTGAATCTATATTCGGTAGGGGATATTTATCATCAATGGTTATATCATTTAGTTTTCTATAGTCTATTACTATTCTGAATTTTCTCTCTCCTGAATTATCCATTCTTTTCGGAACTACTATTAATGGACTGGAATATCTGGAATAACTTTTTTGTATAATTCCTTGTTCTGCCATTTCCTTAATTTGTCTCCTTACCTCCATTTCGTGTTGAGGCGGATATCTATACAATTTCGAATTAATTTGTTGTTGAGTTGTAGTTTTTATTTCATGTTGAATTTCCGTAGTATTTGTTAATTGGTCTCCTTCTTTATATAACAAATTTTTAAATCTCTTCAATAGTGTTGTATCAAATACAATTGTTTACTTCTTCCCGTCTTTCATAATTCATTTGAGTTTCTTCCTGGCTTTGCCTATCCGAAATTAAGCGATTTTGGCTAATTTGAGGAGTAGGGTGTCCTGCCAATTGGAGGTTGCTCATATTTGATTCAAGATTATCAATTTCCATAGGTTCGATCTGACCTTGCCTAAACTGATTCTGGCGATATTGGCCCGAATTCTGTCTAGGGTTTCCTGTCTGTGATCTTTGAACCGAATTATTGTGGTTATAATTATTTCTATTATTTCCACCGTAGTTGTTATAATTATTTTCCCTGTAATTATTATTTTGTCTATACTGTCCGGAGTTATTATTTTTATCTTCATTTTTATTTTTAGGATCATAGTTCTTATTCTTGTAGTTTTCATTCGTTTTGTCCGAATTTTTATTGTTCCATCTGTTTTCTTTCTTAGATTTCCTGTACTCTGGTCTAATACAGCTATTCTCAAATCTTCTACTGCTCATAGTTTTTAAAATGTTATTTAAAATTCCCTCATCGTAAATTTTATCTAAAAGAACTCCTTGTGTCATTTCCTTTATTGTGTTTACTAGTATACTGTCCATGTTACTTAGGTCGATGTAGTGATCGTCATTATAGTATACAGTTAACTCGTCCGTCTTATATTTAATGTCTTGTACTTCAATCATAAGTTCACTCACCGTGTTAACTTTCATGTTGCTTACTCTTCTATAAAGTTGGTGCGGCTCCACGTCGGGTCTGTATCGGAGTTTCAGTGTTTCCTTGATCAATTGCCAATTATCTGGTTCAGGTATATTTATGATGGTGTTTTTTGCTTGCCCCTGGATAGTTCTGTAGAATATTGTCCTTACGGCTTCCTTCCTGGTTTCTTCATTAGTGATTGTTGATAAAAGATACTCTATGCTGCTAAAGAAAGAGTTGATGGACACTTCTCCAGTTCCTGTGAAAGTTGGTAGATTGCATATTGTTTTCCTCAAGGTTTCTCTTTCTGTGTTGTCTGCTTTAATTTTTAATTCCAAGTATGCCTGACGCATAGCCTCGAGCTGCTGCTCCCGCCTAGCAAGCTCTTCTACCATAGCTGCATTTTGTTGTTGTTGAGCCTGTAACTCAGCCATTCTGCTTCTATCAAAAATTCTTTGTCTTCGTTGTCTCTGAATTGTTGGTAATTTGATCGTTTCAGTTTAAGTTTGCTGTTATTTTGTGGTGTCTTTTTGTTTTTGTTAAAATTCACTGCACAAAAATTTATGTTCAGTTAGAATTCTATTTTGTGGTGTCTTTTTTCTTTTATAAAAATTCACTGCACAAAAATTATTTTCAGTTAGAATTCTATTTTGTGGTGTCTTTTTTCTTTTATAAAAATTCACTGCACAAAAATTAGATTCTGTTATGATTTTTATCTGTGGTGTCTTTTTTATATGTTTGTACACTTCACTCTTTATTTGTGGTGTAATCAAATGACATATTTTAAAAATTCACTTCACAAGATTTTATTGTCCTTTTCACTGAACGATATTTATATTTTTACGGTAACGAGGTACGTTTCACTGAATCCTTTAGTTTTTTAAAGGATCCTACCGACTGCGCCAAATACGTAGTGACCGTTAACCGAAAGGTTTTTAAAAAAGATTTAAACGAATTTTATTCTGATCGAAGTCATAGCTCAATTAAGACTGACTTCTTCTTTATTTAAAAATTATAATATAGCTTTACATTGTTAACCAAAAATGCTTACATAGCTAAATACTAGTTTTAATAAAGTAAGAAAATGTTATGAGCTGATTTCTTCGAATTGTTTATTTGGTGATTTTAATTATTTAGAATTGTTTTTGATTATTGAAGTAACCTGGAATTTTGCTATGAGAAAATATTTAATGCCGGAAATGGTAATTAGGTTACTGTCTGTTAATTTCTTTAATAAATTCTTCGAATTTATCAGGTGGGTAGGTGTTTGCATATGTAACTCGCGCGGCACATGTTAACTCACTACCTTTAACGGGTGTTAAAGGCAGCTCCCCAGGTGACACCACGGGGAGGTCAGTGTCCACTTGAGATGAATGAGGGACCAAGATACGTCCTGGGCTTTGCCATGTTAAAGCCGGTCAAGACCGTTCCTTGGTATCATTCATCCCCTACGTCACCCAATCTTCACTCCAATATCTTCAAAATGCAAATATTAAGCAATAAAGGTACATTAGGGTTATGAGTTTCTACATATGATTACGTAAAATGCTATTTATAAGGTGATTCGGTAAAAAAAAAACTCACGCACAAAATTATTTTAAAATTTGAATTTATCAGAATTATGGGCAATTTTTCGAAGTCGCTGTAAGCAGATACATATAAAATTGAAAATTTAAACCAAACTGGCATAACATTTGCTTCTTACTAATTTTCTTTAATTCTGAGAATCATAGAAATGCCGTAAAGGTATTTTTCAAAGATATAATTTTTGAACAAAAAAATCAAATTTTCAAAGAGGTTTGTGCATGACATTTATCAATATTTGAGTAAACGTTGTTTTATTTGTTAGTAGGCTTGAGTTTACTCATTCGAGCAACAGTAAATCATTTTTGAGATTTTTTTCATTTCATACACATTAAAAAAATATATTTTTTAATCGATTTGTGTGTGAACTTTTTTTATATTAATAGGCAAAAGTTCATTCATCCGTGGTACAGAAAATCGTGTTTGAGAAAAAATGTAGAGAAGTTATGACATTGTACATTGTACATTCTCCATGCACTTCTCTGCTCAAAATATAAACAAGAAATTAAATTATTCCTACCCAGTATAGCATTAAAGTGTTTCTTTTAACAGTACCAACATCTTAGCAACTCAAGTTGGAATAATGCTAATAGCAAGTTTCACACTCTTTTTTTTAATATAACGGCAGCTATGTTCAAACATCATTAGTCACAAGACTAATATTGTCATTCTGCTGGTTGGTCCTGGTTTTCTGTTGAATAATTTTTAATGGAGTTTTTATATTTTGTATTTAAATGAACAAATGATATATTTTATCCGGTGTCAGATAATAAAGAATTTAAAACTTAAAATGAAGCATGTAAAAATGGCGTTAAGTTCGGCCGGGCCAACGAGTTACAGCTTATTTTCTAGAAGTATGACATACATAAATCAACAATTTTTTATGGGTTTATTAGACACTAAAACACTTCAAATCATGACTGATATGTCACAAAAATTTGGAACTAATATATGACTAGCTCCTTACAAAAGATGGTGCAAGTAGTTACATTGTTTCTTGTGTAGTGATCTTTTTAAAGTGGGAAGTCAAATTTCAATCGGCAACTTAAAACGCGTTTTTCTCGAAAATTGATTTTTCGAGATGTGTCACTCTTTGCGTAAATGATCGATATGTATTCCCGACAAAATTCTGGGAAAAATGTTTTATATCCCACACAATACACAATTAAAACAATCTGGGTTCAAAAATTTTACAAAAAACCCTCGAAATACATGAAACTGGGAAATATCGGTTCATGAGGGTTTGACTAAAACCTATCATCATATTTCAGCCATTTCGGTGTTATAATGAGGCTAATACATTAAAAAAAACAGAAAATCTAGAGGTACCGTTATATGGGGGCTGTATTAATACGTGAACCGATATAGTCCATTCTATGTGCAAAGAACTACTCATAAATTCGTTAATATTGGTGGTATTTTCGTTGTTTTTCAGCTACCTAATAAAATATAGACAAAAATTTGCGAGGCGGTCTTGGATGCAATTTTTGTGATTTAAAATTTAAAATCAAATCTTAAAATTTTGAGTCCTATTTGGTAGTGGGATTCGAATGATTGCTATTTGTTCTTAATTATTTAAAATTTGTCAAAACCCCACTGGCTTAAACTTCATCATTACTTTCTGTTACGGAGAGTAATGTTTTTCAAAACGAACTGACTGTGTTGTAAAATTTTCGGCTTTTCCTAAAAATATCAGAACAAAATTATACCTCCTCTTTCCCCTCTGCAGTGGAATTCTGTAACTCAGTTTTCGAGACACCGACAAATATCGGTAAAACTAAAATGCTTATACTTTCGGTAATAAACGATATTTTTCGGTAAGTAAACAACCAAAATAAAGCTGTTGCTAAATTCAGCCGATAATAACAGTGCTGTCAACTTTTATTGATACTTTTCATTCATAATTTTGCGGTTTAATGATACCGATTTTTGTCGGTAACTCAAAAATTGAGTTACAGAATTCCACTACTGGAGGGGCTATAAGGTATGAATAGCTTTATACTGTTAGTACATAATCTCATGAACAAAATTAGAGATTATCTGATTATGCAAAAATAAGCATAGGAAAACAAAACAATCTCCAAATCAACTTAAAATCCAACCAACTTATGGCGTTTTTCTTGAAGACACATACCACCCACGTTAGTCATATATGGAAGAGAAGTTCTTGACATTTCCATAGTTGCCAATTATGTTAATGTACGTGGTCAGATAACAGAATTATACCCTAATATATCCATCGAAACCATAACAAGGGGTAAGGTAGGCAACTGATGAGATCCTATGTCAAAGCTTCTCCACTAATAAATTAGTTGTTTTAAATAAAATAGTCTGGGATTAAGTCAGATTATTTTGAAAAATCAAAAAAAAAAAAAAAAAAACGAATGTTTCACACTGTTATAAAAGAAAAATTGCTTTGGAAATTTTTAAAAAATTAAGAAACAAGTAAAAAAGTATCAGCTTTGCCGACAGAGATATACCCTCAGCTTGTGTGGATTGAAATAATTTTTTCCAAAAAACAAACTTATGTATTTGAGCGTATGAATCGACAAAAATATGAATAGGATAAAAGCTCAAAAATTTGCGGGGATATCGATAGATAGGGTTTTTACCATACTAGCCTACGAAAAATATACAGGTGTGTGATGAAAACCGAATCGAGGAGATTTACAGAATCGTAATGGTATATTATCGGGTTGCCTTTGATCATATATATAGTTTTCCTTCGCAAACGTCCCTTAGTTGAATAATATTTTTAAAATCCATTTTCAATTTCATTAAAATATTCACCGAAATTAGAAATATACGGTTTCGATTTATGACAAAACGAGTCGAATTGTTTTCCATCACATACCTGATAATATCGCTGTAACAGGGCCACTAGGAAAACCTTCGGTAATAATGTCCAAAGGATTCTCGAACAGACCCTTAACCACACATGTGTGGGTGGTACCGCAAGGATTGGACAGATCGGCCCAAATTTGAACATAAACTAAGTTTCGACAGCATTTAGAGTTCCAAAGTTTGGACCAAATCGATTGCTACGTATATGAGATATCGCGCGTACCATTTAGCGAATAGTTTCGAACTTCTATTGGGGAGGTACCGGAAGGAGTGGGCCTATAAGCACCACCTTCGAATTTCATCTAATATTCGAAGAAATATTACGAAATCGAAAGTGTGGACGAACGCAGTATTCGGTTTGAGCTTTAAAGCCATTACATACGGTGCCATAGGGTTTGTTTTACAACTTTCGGGCTGTTTTCTCAAGAAGTATGGACTTGCCCCTGAAAAACTTTTACTGTCAAAGTGATTCGAGAGCAGGTCTTAAAGTGAATTTGTCCAAAATTTTATTTGGGAGGTACCCGAAGCAGTGGATCGATAGAGTCCATATTGGAACCTGACCTATGTATATCTGGTAGATATAATAGGATGTGTAAAGTATGGACCAAATTGGTCACTCCCATCAAGAGTTATAGTGCGCACAATTTTTCCGAACATTTTTGAACTTTTGTGAGGGAGATACCTGAAGAAGTAGACCGATATGGCTTATGATTGAACTTAGAGTTATATTGCGCTCCAACCACTACACACGGTGTTATAGGCGTTGTTTGCACCTTTCAGGCTATTTTTTCAGGAAGTATGGACTTGCCCCTGATGAAACATGTACCGTCGTATGGGGGGCAGTGCATACAAGTTGCTACAACAAAAATCAAAGCGATTCGAGAGCAGCTCCTAAACTGAACTTTTCTGAAATTTCGTGTGGGAAGTACCCGAAGAAGTGGACCGATTGAGTCCACTTTTGGAACCTCATCTAAGTCTGGTAGAAATTTCACGATGTGCCAAGTAGGGACCAAATCGGTTACTCCCTTCAAGAGTTATCGTGCGCACATATTTTCCGAACATTTTCGAACTTTTGTGGGGGAGGTACCTGAAAGAGTGGACCGATATGGCCCATCTTCGAACTTAATCTAAGTTTGAACAAAATATTATGAAAGCCAAATTTTGGACCAAATCGGCTCATCCGTTCGAGAGTTATCGTTCGCACCAGCCAGCCAGACAGACGGACGGATATTGCTAAATGGACTCCAAATTGTCGGAAACACCTTTCGTCCAAACATACATGGGGTCTAACACGATTAATTCGATGAGGCACATTTTGCCCGTATGAAAGTGTATATGGTAATATTCAAAAATGTTTTACTATCGTTGAAGTTGAGGTTCACCATTTAATAAGTCGCGAACTGTCAATATATTTTATACAATATGAATATATTTATATTAATTGAAGTGTTTTAGCCGGGGTCGCACAAAATGAACCATAACAAATAATTTATGTGGAAGCTGTGTTGGTGGTAATACTAAAAAATGAGTAAAAATGTGTTGAAGTTTGCAAGTTTTTTTGTGCTCTTTCTTGATTTCTGGTCAAACCACGGAAAATTCAGACCTGAGCTCAAAGAAGGAATTGAAGAATACCCCTTGGGCAACATGGTTCTAATGTATGACTTTTCGATATATACACTGCATCCCCCTTAAATCGATGCTGACATTTTGAAGTTTTGAAATCTGGGTTTTTTGAATTTTTCTTATAATTGCAGGGCGCAACCAGATAATTACCCAAACTATTTATTGGATTGTAGAACTCGTGATTCCACTTCGTTTGGTGTATATCTCATGAGTGTGCTTCATACAGCTCCCTAGTAATAGGAGTCCAAAATCGAAATTTTGGTGCGTAAATTTTCTTTAAAACCCTATTTTTTGGCTTCAAAATTTAAAACTGTTACTCAGGTACCCTTGAACCCCGCGTGATTTTAGTTTTTTACGCGCCGGATCTAATGAACCCTTCCGCTTTCAAATCCATCAACTAAAACGGCGGTTATTGATACCTTGAAAGTAGGAAATTCTGCAAAATTATATTTTGATTATTCCGCGCATTGAACCGCGATTTTCTTTGGTTATTTTTACATAAATGGAATCCTTTATACACGATTATATTATTTTCTAAAACCGTGTGGCATAAATTACCGAGATTCTGGAGTAATACTCGTATTTCGTATAAAATAGAATTTGGTAGCACATCCGCGGTTCTTGAAGAATTTGTTTAAAATTTGTTTTAATGACATATTTTTTATAGGCGGTCACTGAAATCGGATGCGCCTTATAATCTTATGTACATCGCGCAATTTTTACCCACATAAAGGTTTTTTGAACAGTAAGATGCAGCTGATGGCACACTTTGGCCGCTGAATGAAAAGTGGAAAAATCGCTACATATTGATAGAGATGCACTCGCTGTATCTGAAAAGCGCATGCGCCTTAACTGATTTTAACGAATTCGCGAATTATACGTTTTTTAACTTTTATGTTTTTTCTTTGGTTGTAATTTCAATATTACTTTCTATTTCATAATCCTATTGTTTATCAAAGTAAGCAAATACACTTTCGGGTTTGTCATCGCATTTTCCCTGAAGAAGTTTCAGCAAAGTCCGTCAGTCCTTGCATCGAAATTTAGCGAAATAGTAGAATATCTCCCAAATCTTCTATTTTTCGTATTAAGCAAAAAAATATATTTTTGAAATAATATTCCAACAATAAGTTTTCGTCTTTTGTTGTTGCTGTAATATGGCAGTTATAAATCCTACCGTTAAAATTTTGGTTTCATATTTTTCTACGCGTTGTCTAGAATCTGTACGTATTTTTAATTTATTTTTTTTTTCGAGTTTTATTTGGACTCTAATTAGAATAAATTAAATTTACCCCAAATTTTTTCAGTATTTCTTGATTTTCCGCGAAAATAGAAATACATTTAGTAAATATTTAGGCAGCTACGGATAGATATTAAATGCTGTTAACACTTTATATATACATTTTCTTATTACAACAAAAATGGAATTTTTAAATATTTGTTCTTTATAAGGGAATAAAACCCCCCATAACTTTGGAGCGCAGCATCCAATTTTGTGAACGCGAACAGATTTGAAACCAAGACTTTTTTCTTAATCTATGTTCCAAAAATTGCGGATGTGCTCGCAAAAAATTTTTTAACATTTCTTCCAATGGAATTGCAAAAGAAATTTGAAATTTACCATATACCCTCGTTATCATAAATGCTGAGGATATAAAAATAGTAATCATTCGAATCCCACATTGATAAAAATTGATTTTAAATTTTAAATCGCCAAAATTGCATCCAAGCCTATTGTGCAATTTTTTTCTATTTTTTATTACATAGCTGATAAAACAACAAAAAAAAAAACTTTTTCAAATTAGACCAAGATTACAGAAGTTATGAGTATTTCTTTGCATATAGTTTTCACAGGATTTGACTTTTTCAAAGCGCGATATCTCAGGAACCTTTAGTCATAAAAATCAGAAAAAAAGCAAAAAACAAAAAAAAAAAAAAAAAATAAGGAAATCAAAAACCTCATCTTGATAAACTGTCCGATTTCACTCAAAATCACCTATACTTTATAGGGTCTCCGACGAATATTTCGATGTGTTACCAACGGAATGACAAATTTAATTGTACCCTCCATATTATGGTGGAGGGTATAAAAATAATAACAAACTATAATCGACACAGGACTTACTTCTAGACACTACATCACTATGCACAGTGTGTCAAAATTCAATAAAATACTCAAAGTCGAATTACACTGTGCAACAAAATTCATTTTTTTTTTTCAAAATGACTGGAAAAACCGAGTACATTATGAAAGTAGAGCTAAAAATCGTTTTTAAAGTTTACGTTGGAAAGTAACCAAAATAGGCGGGGCAAGTTCCGACCATTTTTAATTTCTTCGAAATATTCGAATTAAGATATCTTGGAATCCTTGCATTTCAGGTATATAGTGTTTTTGGCCACTTTACTCAGGAGGGTGTGGGGAATATTTTTGATAAAAATTTTAACCCTCATGCGGTTCATCAAAGGGGTCTTTTTTGTCCTTTTTTTTGAAAATCTTTCAAAAACTCCTTAAAAATGTGATCGTATCAAATCCAAATATTCTACAAAATTATTTGCCATAAAATTTTACTATGGGTCTCAGAATACACCAAATCTGTAACTCTTGTCTAATCGCCAGGAATCTCTAAAAATTAAAAACACGTTTTAGGGTTAAAGTCGGACTTCATCTGAGTTTATTCAAAATTGTCCCACAAAACATAATTTTAGAGAGATGATGTCAGAGACAAAAATATTCTTCATCAAATTTCACTATGGCTCACGAAAGCATGAAAATATCAGTATCAATTTTGCTGAAAAAAACATGAAAATATTTCCCAATTTTTTTGATGAAAAATGTTTCCTTCTTTTTTCAAGTTGATTCATGGAAGTAATATAAAACTTGGTTATAGGTGAAAAGTGTGAAAGGATGAAAAATTCTACACAAAATTTCACTATGAGTTTCGAAATAAACCATATATCTATGTATACTATTTCCTTAAAAAATTAGATTACACATTTATATATATTAGGATGAAATTATATTTTTTAATTTTGTACTGTTAATTTTACATAATTCCATACTGGATCAAAATCTAGCAAAATCCTTTACTTTTTGGGTATATTGTTAAAGAAAGAAATGTTCCAAAAGAAATTTCATTGTGAGTCTATGAATAAAAGAAATCTGTAACCATAACGTATAACATTCTTAGCAGCCCTTGTTTTTGGTGTAGGGTTTCGGGCCGTATTTTACAATTTTTAACCAGATTGTCGTTGTGATTAAAAAATATAAATATCTTATTAATGGTTTTTCGTTATAAATTCATACAGAAAATATTGTGTGTTCAATTTAAATAGCTTTAAAAACATTTGTGGTGAATATATATTTGAAAAATATTGAAAACCCAGATCGGATCTGCCAAAATTAAATAGCCGTATCATGAATGACCATAACGAACCCAGTTAGGATATATCCATTTATGTCTATTGCTATAGTTAATTACGTAAATGCCACCAAAGTAGGAGTGAGTCCCATCATTGTAGTTTTTTGGACCACACAAAATTTTACATGTGTGACACCTATATTTTCACTGGACCATAGCCGTAGACCTCTAATGTATTTTCACATACAATATAAGCAACCAATGGCTTATCCTAAATACGTAATTTAAGTTAAAGTATTAAAAACACGCAATTTTGGCAGGTCCGATCTGGGTTTTCTATATTTTTCAAACATATATTCACCACAAATTTTTTTAAAGCTAGTTAAATTGAACACACAACATTTTCTGAATGAATTTATAACGAAAAACCATCAATAAGATATTTATATTTTTTAATCACAACGACAATGTGGTTAAAAATTGTAAAATACGGTCCTAAACCCTACACCAAAAACAAGGGCTGCTAAGAATGTTATACGTTATGGTTACAGATTTCTTTTATTCATAGACTCACAATGAAATTTCTTTTGGAACATTTCTTTCTTTAACAATATTCTCAAAAAGTAAAGGATTTTGCTAGATTTTGATCCAGTATGGAATTAAGTTAAAATAACAGTCCAAAATTAAAACATATAATTTCATCCTAATATATATAAATTTGTAATCTAATTTTTTAAGGAAATAGTATACATAGATATATGGTTTATTTGAAAACTCACAGTGAAATGTTGTGTAGAATTTTTCATCCTTTGACACTTTTCACCTATAACCAAGTTTTATATTACTTCCATGTATCAACTCGAAAAAAGAAGGAAAAATTTTTCATCAAAAAAATTGGGAAATATTTTCATGTTTTTTCAGCAAAATTCATACTGATATTTTCATGCTATAAAATGTAAATAGACATTTCATTTCTTTAGTGACCCATAGTGAAATTTGATGAAGAATACTTTTGTCTCTGACATCATCTCTCTAAAATTATGTTTTGTGGGACAATTTTGAATAAACTCAGATGAAGTCCGATTTTAACCCTAAAACGTGTTTTTCATTTTTAGAGATTCCTGGCGATTAGACAAGAGTTACAGATTTGGTGTTTTCTGAGACCCATAGTAAAATTTTATGGCGAACAATTTTGTAGAATATTTGGATTTGATACGATCACATTTTTAAGGAGTTTTTGAAAGATATTCAAAAAAAAGGTCAAAAAGACCCCTTTGATGAACCGCATGATTTTTATCAAAAATATTCCCCACACCCTCCTGAGTAAAGTGGCCAAAGACACTATAAACCCTTAATGCAAGGATTCCAAGATATCTTAATTCGAATATTTCGAAGAAATTAAAAATGGGCGGAACTTGCCCCGCCTATTTTGGTTACTTTCCGACGTAAACTTTAAAAACGCCGATACACATGTCTCATATTTTTAGCTCTACTTTCATAATCTACTCGATTTTCCTTGTCATTTTTTTTTTGTTGTCGCACAGTGTTATCAGGACTTATTGGCAGGTTTGAATGGTTCTTTTTGCTACCCGATGCACGTTGGGGCAAGATTGAAAAAAAAAACGGGTCTTAATTGAAAAATTTAAACACAAATTTTTGATAATCTGTCTTGACAGGGTTAACGAGTACAAAATTCTACCTCACTAGCCAAAATAGCAAAGTCGTATGTTGTTTACTTTTCGTGTAGCACAGTGTTAAAGTTGAACATATTTTTAAAATTTAGAAACTTGTGAAATGTATTAAATTTTGCTGCTTTTAAATAGCCATATCGTAGTTTTTGCAACATAAACTTGGCATTTTCAAAATAGATATTTTAAACACAGGTAATTCTTAATATTTTAGGAAGAAAACCGTTCTGAAAAAGTCTTGTAGAAATGGCTTTATAAAATTCGTCAAAATGTGTCCAGATTTTGCATAATTTTTAAATGTATTGGAGTATTAAAAAAAAGAGTTTCGAGAAGGTAGTGAGAATTTTTTTTTGTATTTTTCTCTTGGTTGTTGTCTTTAATATTGCGCAAACAAAACTTGCGTTTTGCTTGCGCATTTTGAGTTACGTCAAAAATGGTGGAAATATCCTTGGGTCAAATTTTTGCATTTTGGGGTTTTTGTCTTCATTTTCTCTGATATTGTTGTACAGTATGTCGTGTTTTGGCTTAATGTCTGTGTTCACCCTACATAAGACAATGTGTGCACGTCCACCATTAGGTTATAGGTACTATATGTAATGATTTATATGAAATAATGGCGATGCACAAGGGGTGAAATCGCAAAAAATGGAGATTAATTAAAAAATTGAATTCGGCTTTTTGGTATAACTGTCGTTACATGGTAATATGTTACAAAATGTCAAGATCATATATTGTTTACTTCTACAGTTACACTGTGTTAAAGTTAAAGAATTTTTAATAATTTGAAGTGCACCATAAAAAATTAATTTTTTTGTGTATATATTTTTGAACGAAATCGTCATCTTCAGATAGATATCAGAATCTCAGAAAAATATATTTATGACAAAAGAAGTTTAGAACCATATTAAAAATTAATTTAAAATTTATCAATTTTCCCCTATTTTTGAAAAGTATGTAGAGTTAAAAAAGTAGCGGAATATTTTATATGGGTTTGTTTGATAAAAATATTTTCAATATCTTCAAAATGCACAATTCACAATTTGAGCCAGTCTAGTTGCAATATATGCCTAAAATGTTAAAAATCCTCCAAATTTGACTGTACCTCTATATGGAGGCCAACACTTTGACCTATATTGACAAATTTTCTCACGATGAATTCTTAGTCATTCAGAATTATAAATTCTAATTTACAGATAAATATACTAAAAAATGTGATCAAGACCCCCAAAAAACATAAAATCGGGAGATACCCTTATATGGGAGCTCCACGAAAATATTGGCCTAACTTTATACTTTTTTTGACAAATATTAGCTTAACTAATAATTAATCATATTGGAAGATTTTAGATTAATCAAGTAAGAAATGTAGACAAAACCGTAAAAACACTTCATAGTTTTTATGGTAGCCATTTATGAGGGCTTCGAATATGCATCTCCAATCCCATAATTTTCACCAAAACTGTGTTCCTTTATATTGATTGAGGTGTAAACATTCGAAAAATATTAAGATTTTATCACCCAAATGCTTCCCTGAATTAATCTCCGTTTTTTGGAATCTTGCCCCAATGTGCGATGTTATTAACCCCTTACTTTTTAAAAGTTGTTAAGAAATAATTATATTTTCATTACAGTTTTATAGAGCAAACTGATTCGTTTTTGAACTTTTTTGAGTGTATATTTGTAATTAGTCTTCTTTCAGTGGGATATAACAAAACAAGTGAGCAAAGGCTATAGTCGGGAAGGGGCCGACCATGTGATACCCTACACCACTACCCATGTGCATAAGCTTTTCACTGGTAAACATTTTTTTTAGGGAACATAATCCGGCTACCACCAAACATATTTTGCTTTTTAATCAAAAAAATATGCCTCTTTCTCTCTGGGACCCCCATAAGCAACCAAAATTTTGTGACCATCCGATCAAAATTATGACCTGTAGAATGGGAGAATTGGATGCATTACCGACTATTGTGGTATATCCCTTGTTTGAGCACTTCGCCAACCTACTTTACACCAATGTACAGGTAATATTTTCTTCTTCCATTGACAGGCTTTGCCGTTGAAATAACCCTACTAGAAATCGATATATTCACAAAGAATAAAATTTTGAATTTGTGTCCACATGAGTTTTTCCCCATTCCGATCCCTAAATATTATCCGACTATCACCAAAATCAATAGGCATCTTCATCTGTGGGGCTCCCATCAACCCCCAAAAATTCGTGACTATCCGATCAAAATTCCAACCTGTAGAGTGATTACAAAAAATGGAAAAATTGGATATAATATATTTTGCGATATCTCGGTTGTTTGCCCACTTACGCCAACATACTTTGCGTCAATATAAAGGAAATCTTTTCTTCTTCCATTGGCGGGCTTTCCTTTTGGAATACTCCTACTAGAAGCGGAAATATTCGCATAAGAAAAAAAAACGTTGACTTTTCTCCACATAAGCTTTTCGCTTATTCCGACTCCTGAATATTATCCGACCATCACCAAAATAAATAGGCTTCTTCCTCTGTGGGACCCGCATAAAATTCCAAAAACTTCGTGACGATCGGATCAAAATTGCGACCTGTACCGAGATTACAAAAAAAATCGGAAAATGGGATGCATTACCGACTATTGCCATATCTCTGCTATTTGACCACCTACGGCGACCTACTTTACATCATTGTAAAGGTGATATTTTCTACTTTCCTTGTCAGGTTTTGCTTTTGATACACCTCCTAAAGAAACAGAGATATTGGATTTGAAATAAAACGTTGACCATTCTCCAAATAAGTTTTTGCCCATTCCGACCCATGAATATTATCCGACCATCATTAAAATCTGTAGGCTTCTTGCTCTGTGGGACCCCCATTAACCCCCAAAATTTCGTGACGATCCGATCAAAATTGTGACCTGTAGCGTGATTACAAAAAAAATCGGAAAATGAGATGCATTATCGACTATTGCCATATCTCTGCTATTTGACCACCTACGACAACCTACTTTACATGGTTGTAAAGGTGATATTTTCTTCTTTCATTGCCAGGTTTTGCTTTTGGAAAGTTTCCAACCAAAGCTGTGATATTCGTTAATATAATTAAAATCGCAAAAATGAAAATTGGGGTTTTATTTGCTACTATTGTGATATCTTCGTTGTTTGCCCTCCTACGAGCACCAACTTTACATCATTAGAAAGGTGATATTTTCTACTTTCATTGTCACGTTTTGCTTTTGGTATACCCCATATAGAAGCTGAGATATTCGCTTTGGAAAAAACGTTGTCTTTTTATCCACCTAAGTTTTTTGCCCTTTCCGACCCCTTAATATTACCCGACCATCACCAAAATCAATAGGCTTCTTCCCCACCGGGACCCCCATCAATATCCAAAATTTCGTGACGATCCGATCAAAATTGCGACCTGTAGCGTGATTACAAAGTTTAGATGGACAGACGGACGGACGGACACACATAGCCAGATCGACTCAGCTCGTCGAGACATTCATTTAGGTTTATAAAAGTATGGGTCTAAGACCATTATTTCGATGCGTTACAAACTTTTTGGCCAAAACCAACTTATAATACCCTCCCCACATAGTGGTGTAGGGTATAAAAAGTCTCGTGATGTCCCGTTGTTCTATTGATACACAAATTTAGAGGAGCTCTGGAATCGGGTATGCACCTGATTTTATATATTTTTAAGATTTTAGCCAAATTTGGTAAAAATTTAAATAAAACATTTTCTATGAGTAAAAGATATATTTACCGTCAACGGTTTTTAATGTTTCTAGCCCTATTTGTGAAAGAAATTGGGTGAAAATATACATTTTGGGATCTTAGGGAGTAAGGAGCATTTCTGCAAGAAAGCTTCAATACAAATCCATTTTTATATAGCCACAGTATAAGAATACCGCCCGCTTTGAGGTTGTAAATTTATAAATATATCATATCTATACAATTTAGTTTTATGGCGTGACAGTGTTTGCATTTTCGGTTAACTTTTGTCATTGCTTTAAAAAAAGAAAAATGAGCTGTTTGCATTTTAAACGCTTTTTATCTGCCAATGTTTTCATTTCAATGTTCGTTGAAGTGTAATGTTTGTGTTAGCGCTTTTACGTTATTCTATTTGTGTTCATACTTTTCCATGCATTGGCTTTTTGTTGAATTTTAGTTTTCATGTAGCATTTTTTTGCTTTGCCGAAAACTTTCTCACTTTTTGTCTTACAAAAGTGGATGTAAAGAAAAAAATGAATATACATATTTGAAATTTAAGCTGATCAAGGATATATGCATGCCTTGTAACAAGAGGGGAATAACAGATATATACATATTCTGAAATAGTTTTGACGTACTGCTTTACTGAGAATATTATGACACAATTAAAATTAATTCTATGACATAATTAGTTATTGTTAAGAGAAGTCTGTAATTTTAGGTCATTCTGGAAGTTATTATCTTTTGGAAAGACTTTCGATCTAATGAGTAGTTTACTGATATCAACATTTGTTATCCCAAAGAGATAACTATATGACGTTTAAGCTACTCCAACTCACTGTTTTAGCTTAAGTCCGGAATAAGCAACACTGTAGTGTGACACAATAAATTTGCAAATGTAAGTATGCAATATATTTTATATGGGTTATGTTATTTTTCATTTGTGTTTTTCTTGTTTTTTTTTCTCGAACATCTAGAACATAAGTTGTTGAACAAAAACCGATAAAAGAGAAAAATATAATTTTTGATAACCTGATTTAAAAACTTAATTTGTCATTTGCCTGACAGGGTAAATGCCAAAAAAACTGCAAAAAGCACATACAATTTATGATTTCAATTAAGTCACACAAATTAACTTTTGTTACTGATTTGTTTTTTTTTAAGGGGTGTGTATGTATGTGGGAATTTATTACATTATAAAGCCAACTTCCGTACATTGCGTTTTTCCCTGTATTTCGTTGATGTTAAATTATTCTTATGATTAAGTGGATATTTTATGAAGACAATCTATGGAGAGAGATTATGAAATGGCAAAAAGTATTGGATAAAGAAGAATATAGGACAAATAATATAGTCGTTCAAATTACAAAATGCTGAAATGTAAAAAATGGAAGAACTTACATAATGGAATAATTATTTTCATTTTTAAGACAAGGAGATATACAAAGTTTATCGGGGCATTATTTTATTTTGTATATTGTCATCTATCTTTATGCCGCAATCATGAAAAAAAAAACGGAAAGCTATCTATCGGGGATAGTGGCACACTATTGTTCAGAAATCGATTTGCCTGGCAAAACCCCAATTTTTTGTCGTTAATATCTATATGAGATTCGATAGTGAACATATTGAAATTTTTGAAAATTCGTTATTTTCGCAAATTTCTAGAGAAAGAAATAGATACTTCCAGTAAACTCTGTATAGCAGATATTGTGCTCATTGTTTTTTGTTTTGTAAGGTATTTAGGATTGTTGCATTTAAGAAGCGTTTTGATAATTTACAATAGCGTTTACACGAAGTGAGCTATTTTTTTTCTTAGGTACTAAATTCTAAAGAATTCCTAACTTAAGTGGACGAGAAATTTTAGGGAACAAATTTCTTTTCGCAGAGTGCTGCCTGAGAGTGTCCTTTCATAAAGGTCCGTTCGTTTAACACCTTTTTTAATTTTTATACCCTTAACCACATTATGGAGGGTATATTACGTTTGTTTTTCCGTTTGTAACGCATTGAAATAATTGTTTGACAACATATAAAATATATATTGATTCCTTATCCGGATACAATTTTGAGTCGATGTAGCCATGTCCATCGTTTGTAATTACTCTAGCTTCCGAAATAATTGTGCTAGAACGCTATATATTTGCCCCCGAATGTGTTTTTCCCATAGGCAGTTCAAAGATGGGCTATATCGGTGCACGTTTTGGTATAGCCCCCATATAACGGTATGTTGAGGATTTTAGCAACCTGCTCTGACCGAATCACCTGTAATTGAATATTTTAGGTTCCCAATGGTCTCAAAACTACTCCACTAAATGTTGTCAATGTATGCCCATGTTTTGCTATATCCACCATATAACGGTACCTCTCACAGTATGTTCAAATCCAATATTTTGTGCCAAGAATACTTTAATATTTTTATCAAAAATTCCCAAAAAAGTTAACGAAAAAATCCTGTGTCCAAGAGGTCCTTGTTGGCTTCTGGCAAATCAGGCTTTTTATACCCTCCACCATAATATGGAGGGTATAATTAAATGTGTCATTCCGTTTGTAACACATCGAAATATTTATCGGAGACCCTATAAAGTACGTATCGCTCATTTACTCAGAGAGTGACACATCTCAAAAAATCGAGTTCGGGAAAAACGAGTTTTAAGTTGGTGATTGAATGTTGACTTCCCAAGTTAAAAAAAATAAATATTACACAAAAAATAAAATAACTACTTGGACCATATTTTGCAAACAGCTAGCCCGACATCAGTGCTAAATTTCTGTGCAAGATGATTTGAAGTGTTTTAGTACTTCATGAACTCAAAAACATTTTTTGTTGAAATATGTCAAACTTGTGGTAAATGAGCTGTATTTTCTTGAGTCTTAGAGATATCGACATGAAAATTTGACACAAGATAAAGTAGAAGTCGTAGAAATTGCTAACTCAGGAAATGCAATTTTGAGTTATACCACTCTTTGAGTAAATAAGCTATATATTCTTGATCAGGGTAAAATTCTAAGTCGATATAACCATGCAAATGGGCTATATCGGTCCACGTTTTATATAGCCCCCACAGAACGGTACCACCCGATTTTCGGTATTTTGAAAGTTTTAACTTCATTAGCACACCGAAATGGCTGAAATTTGGTACTTGGCCTTCATTGGAGTATACAACTTCCCCCATCATATAGCCCCCATAGGACGGTACTTCCCGATTATCGGTATTTTGAAAGTTGTGGCCTCAATATTCCTTTGAAATGGGTGAAATCTGGTATTTAGTCTTCGTTGTGAGTACGAAACTTTCCCCCAGAAATCTATTGGTACCGGTCCACGCCTTCATATAGCCCTAAAGAACGGTACCTCCCGATTTTCGGTATTTTGAAGGTTGTGGCCTCAATATTCCTCCGAAATTGCTTATTTAGTCCTCATTTGAGGTATAAAACTTTACATATGAAATTTGTCGGTATAGGTCCACGCCGTCATATAGTCCCCATAGAATGGTACCTCCCGATTTTCGATATTTTGAAGGTTGTGGCCACAACAACTCACCGAAAGGTCTACGTTGGAAGTAAAAACCCCCATAGAAAAGTACCTCCCAATTTTCGTAATTGTGAAAGATGTGACGTCAATATCCCACCGAAATGACTGAAATTTGTTATATAGTCTCTCATGGGGTTATAAAATGTTCCAGAAAAGAATTAGCAGTATTGGTCCACGTCTTCCTATACTCCCCATAGAAGCATTGCTCTCGATTTACGGTATTTTTTTTTTTGGTTTTAACAACATTTTCTTACTGAAATATCGGAAATTTGGTTTTTAGTCTTCATTGAGTCTAAAAACTTTACGCTAGAAATTTGTCGTTCCCATAGAACAGTACCTCCCGAATTTCGGTATTTTGAAGTTTAACGACATTGTTTTACCGAAATTGTTGAATTTTGGTTTCAAGTCTTCTTCAGAAAAGAAAGGAAACTAATTGTTCCATTTTACTTAAATACCACTCGTGGTGGAGGGTATAACAAGTTCGGCCCGACCGAACTTAAAGCCGTTCTTACTTGTTCCTATTTTATTTATTCATTTTCCTTTTCACTGCAGCTCATCTACACATACATATACATATGTGTGTGTTTGGCTTTTATAGTTCGAACCCTGTCGTCTGTGCTTTCTCGGACTTTCTTACTTATTCTTTGTTCAATCTCTTCCTAGGTTACCTTTTTTAATTGTACCATGGTTGGCACTCTAAAGAACATTTTTTCTATTAGCTGAACTAAGAAAAGATTCCCATGCTCTCTGTTTGTGGCTTTGCTTTTCCAACTTTCGTCTTCCATTTGTTTGCTCCATCGAAGCCTTGGCCTTCCAGTTCTGCGTGTACCGCCATGTGACCAATATTTATACGCCTGTTTAGCGGGTTAAAAATCGCAATCGTTGTATCTCGAAACGTTTTACTATACTGATGTCGTTGTATAACAGATACAGCTCGTGGTTCATACGACGCTCAGTGTCACGACAGCGGTCAAAAATACCTCGGAGTACAAATTTATTGACGGGAGTCGATAGAAAACATTCCAATTAGAAGGATTTTGAATTTTGGTACGTCAAGTAGTTTTGTCTTTATGTAGGTTCAAATCCGATAATTGTTGGCAATGTGCATTTTTCTCCATATTTACCAAAAAATAATAACATTTAAAGAAGGACAAATCAACGAAATTAATTTAAGATGTTACTTGACTCTCCATTTAGCTATTGTTTCCAGCAAAACATCTAGGTCCATCAACTTGGGCAAGCGTGGTATTGATGTTAATTAAGCCTTCAACTCTAGCTACAGTATGAGAGCGATTTTATTGAAATTTCGATTGACTTAAGTGCTTAGGATGAGACGCGAATAGTATTAGTGGTACAAACTGGTATTAAGATCAAAGATGTAATTAATAGTACTATTTACAAAATATGTACATGGTTGCGTTTTTAGCTGTTAAATTCAAATATTTAAGCATATGTTTCGTAATATTAATTGAATTAGTGAAAACGTATACGTAAAGTAGTAAAATAAAATATGTTAAATTCTAATAATAAAAGTTGATCCGCTTCACATTTATTATCTTCAAATATCTTAATATCTAAAGTAATGGTCATTATAAAATTGTTTTTTTAAGTTGCTTTGGGTGTAATAAACTTGGCTTCACATTAGTTCGGAAGTAAATGGTGATCATATGGTTTACAGTTACCCATGCCTATAGTTGTTAGTTCTTCGATTTTGTTAAGCAAATTTTAAATGTAGTAAAGTGGAAAAATTTTTTAAGAGTGTATATCGATATTATTTGCTGTTTGAATTGGGAAAGAGAGTACTTCAAGTATATAAAGATGCCAGAGAGGTTTGCAGAGGAACATATTATTTATCTTTTTAGTGGTAACCACATTAAGGGTTTACCCCTTTTTTTAACAAAGAGGGTCAACTAAAGCGAAAACGATTGAACTGATCATTATATATTTATTAAGTTCCTAATAATCTTGTTTGTGAACGAGGGAATTTTAATAACATCAATTTTTTAAAAAATGGTGAACAGTCAAAATTGGAATTTCGATTTTTAACAAAAAATTTGCCGTTTTTGACAATTTATCGGCCAAAAAAGGAGTACTCATTCAATAAACCCACCAAAATATTTGAAGATTGAACACCATATTTCAGTCATATCGGCTAAATCAAAACAAGGACCAATACTAAGTATTCTCCGTAGAAATATTTCGCAGCCCTGGCGAAGACTAAATACAAAAATTCGGCTACTTCGAGTGGATAATGTGATTACTTACTTACTTAGCTGGCCCATTACAGAACATTTGTTCTATAGGCCGAACTAAGAATAGATCTCCATTCCTCTCTATTTGTTGCTTTGCACTCTGGAATTCCGCGCCTTTTCATCTCATCATCCACTTGTTTGCGCCATCTATTCCTTGGCCTGCCAATTCTGCGTGCACCGCCATGTGGCATGTATTCATACGCCTTTTTAGCGGGTTCATCATCGCTCATTCTTATGATATGGCCTAGCCAACGCAATCGCTGCATCTCGATACGTTTAACTATATTGATGTCGTTGTATAGCAGATACAGCTCGTGGTTCATGCGACGTCGATATTCACCGTCAACGCAGATTGGTCCGTAGATGTTTCGAAGAATTTTTCTCTCAAACACACCAAGCACTGCCATGTCTGCTTGCGCAAGTACCCAGGCTTCGGAGCCATACATCAGCACGGGTAGTATCAGTGTTTTGTAGAGCGTTATTTTTGTTTGACGAGATGTGGCTTTGTTTTTAAACTGCTTACTTAAACCAAAGTAGCATCTGTTGGCCAATACAATTCTTCTTTTTATTTCACAACTGATGTCGTTTGTTGTGTTTACGGAGGTGCCGAGGTAGACGAAGTCTTTTACTACCTCAATATTATAGGAACCAACTTCCACAGTCGGTCCGAGCTCAATGGACGCATTGCGCGTCGACACCATCAACTTGGTCTTCTCACCGTTTACCGCCAGGCCCACTTTAGCAGATTCTGCTTCGACCTTCCTAAAGGTATCAGTTACTTCCTTCACTGATCGTCCCATGATATCTATGTCATCAGCATAAGCAAATAACATGTGGCTATTGGTGTAAATTGTGCCATTTCTTTTTGCATCTCGTATTACCCTTTCCAGCAAAATGTTGAATAGGTCACACGAAAGGCTGTCTCCTTGTCTGAAACCTCTTTTGGTACAAAATTCTTCGGAGAGGTTCTTTCCAATTTTAACTGAGGACCTAGTATCAGTTAAAGTCATCTTACAAAGCCGGATGAGCTTTGCGGGGATGCCAAATTCAGACATTGCGTGGAATACCTTTGATCGGAGGGGACTGTCGAATGGTGCTTTATAATCGACAAAAAGGTGAAATATGTCGATCTGCATCTCTTGGGTCTTCTCTAGGATTTGCCGCAGGGTAAATATCTAGTCAATGGTGGACTTGCCAGGTCTAAAGCCACATTGATATGGTCCAATTATTTCGTTGACCATTGGCTTTAGTCGTTCGCACAATATCCCTGACACTATCTTATAGGCAATAGGGAGAAGACTTCTGCCCCTATAGTTTGAGCATACAGTCTTATCTCCTTTCTTGTGGTTGGGACATAGGATGCTCAGGTTTCAATCGTCGGGTACGCGTTCTTCCTGCCAGATGGTGCTAGAGCGTCGCCTCCGGTTTTAAACAGCTCGGCTGGTAAGCCATCGGCTCCTGCTGCTTTATTATTCTTCAGCCGATTTATTGCTGTTTTGACCTCATCTTGGCCGGGCGGTATACATTCTATACCATCTTCTGGGATTGGATCTGTGGTATCATCGTCTTCGCTACTATTGGATACCAGCAGATTGGAGAAATGTTCCTTCCATATCCTGAGCACGCTATCTGTATCTGTTACCAGATTACATTGCTACAGGAGGATGTGCCTGTACCAAAGCCATCTGTTTGATGTTTCACTCTTTGGTAGAATTTTCGGACTTCATTCTGGCTCCTGTACATCTCGATTTTTTCACACTCTCGCTTTTCCATTTCTCTCTTTTTCTTGCGGAAAAGACGTACATCCAACACGCTGGATGAATGTCTTCCATCTATTACAACATGATCAATTTGATTACTTGTTCTTTGATCTGGAGACAGCCAGGTGCCCTTATGAATATCGAGATGATTAAATCTGGTACTGCTAACTACCATGTTTTTTGCAGCTGCAAAGTCTATCAGCCTCATACCATTGTCAGATGTTTCACTGTGGAGACTGAATTTCCCGACTGTTGGGCCAAAGATATTCTCCTTTCCAATTTTGGCATTAAAATCGCCTAGAATGATTTTAATGTCATGGGCAGGGCAACGGTCATATGTTTCTTCTAAGCGCTCGTAAAATATATCTTTGGTCTGTTCGTCCTTTTCTTCAGTGGGAGCATGAGCACAAATAAAGATGATGTTGAAGAATTTAGCTTTTATTCGAATTGCAGCAAGTCTTTCATTCACTGGGGTGAAGCTGGATACCAGATGTTTTAGTCTCCGACTAACTACGAATCCGCAACCAAACTCATGCTTTACGTCATGGCAGCTATAATACAGTGCGTCAACTTTAGGTGTTGTTGTGACGCCTTTCCCAATCCATCGTATTTCCTGTATGGCAGTAATATCAGCCTTGTACTTTTCAAGTACGTCTGCCAATGCGAAGACTGCACCTTCTCTATAAAGAGTGCGAACATTCCAGGTGCAGATTCGCAGATCATGGTCCTTAAAACGTTTGCGGGGTTCGTCAACTTTAGAGGGGGTTTGTTTTTCTTTTCTTTCGTTTTTTCATAGTAGGATGTTTTTTTCTAGGGGAGGGCTACTAACCCGACGCCCAAACACAAGTTTTTAACGTTCTTATGGGTGAACGCACGGCACATGTTAGCTCACTACCTTCAACGGGCGTTAAAGACAGTTCCCCAGGTGACACCACGGGGAGGTCAGTGTCCACTTGAGATGAAAGAGGGACCAAGATAAATCCTGGGCTTTGCCATGTTAAAGCCGGTCAATACCGTTGCTTGGTATCATTCATCCCCTACGTCACCCAAGACAAGGAGATATACAACGATTTTTTATCGGGGCATTATTTTATTTGTCTGAAAACCCCCTCAAAAAACTTGTCGTCTATCATTATGCCGCAATCATGGAAAGCAAGGAAGCAAAGAATATAGTCGGACGGGGCCGACCATGTGATACCCTGCCCCCTGGGAATTAGCTTTCAGAAAATCTAAATTGAGAGACCGAACTGCGTGTCCTAAGACACCACTATTAGAGAAGTTTTATATGGCTAAAATACTCAGAAAATGTCGCAAACATTACTGAGGTGTATTTTGCCATTTGATGTTACCTCGCCGTTGAGTCGAACCCACGACATTCTGCGTACAAGACGGATGTGAAGTTGCAATATAGCTCCACTCTATGGAATAATATTAGAAAAAAGATATGTATATCTCTCCGAAGTCTATTCTTCAAAAATCATATCTAATAGAGTGCCACCGTGGTGGAATGGTATGCACAACCATGTATAAAAAATTCAATTGGACAATCTGCAATAGTGCTGGGAATTTCTCTATCTTGATAGAGACAAATTGTAGCATGGGAGGAAAATGTTGTATTCTACACAAAACCTTATATATATATATAAGGCAGTAGGCCCGTTAGTTGCCCAGGAGACACACTATTGTAATTTGCATCAGAGGAAAGGTCAGTTTGAAATTTTATATTTTTCATACAAGAGTAATGGTCCATTTAACACAATAGATAATATGCGATCATCATCCAAAATTGTAGGCATGTTCATCGACCTAAACTCATACATCTACATGTAATTGTATACCTCTAACGTGCTTCCGATTAAACTTCAAACAAATAACTGGATATATTAGGCTGTAACTCTGTTATCTGAGCACGTAAATCAACATAATTGGCATCAATGCAAAGGTCAAGAAATGACCTTCCGAATGTTATTTACGTGAGCGGAATGTATCTTCCAGGAATACATGTGTATATAAGCTGTATATTAAAAATTTTCAAAATTTTCACACAAATATTGTGGTCAATTTCCCCTTGTTTTCAGAACTTTTTGTGACAATATATCTGTTTGAATGTCTCAAACATGGTTAGAGTAATATAGATAATATATATAGTTTAATGAATGTCTATTTCTATTTTTAAACATACAACTGTCTCTGAATTCATGATTAGGTTAAGATACAGTCCACTGAGGAGATGCATATTTGTTGATGTATTGTAATTACGCTACTTTATCATTTAAGCCGGATGTAGAAAATGTACAAATAACTCGTAAATACTTTCTGTCATGTAGAGGCGCTGGGAAATCTGATAATTAAAAATAAATTTCCCGCTTGAGTTCCCAGACGCCTAAATCAATAAATATTCTTATGAGCACTAGTCATAAGTGGTACATTATGTTCAGGGCACTTAGATGATAGCGTTTAAGATACTACATGCAGCGCGAGCTGCTATCACTAGCATTGTGTGTGCATTACAAGCGGTCGCACTTAAGGGTTTATGACTCTTTTTATGACACACATGATGTTGGAAAATTCTTCATTGATCAACGGATTGTTTGGTTTGGTCAATGAAGGGTTTAGAGATAAGAATTAGTGATAGTCTAGGTTAAGAAATAATTTGTAGATTAGCTGCTAAGCTGAAATTTGAAAATAAAGAGATCAGTGTCTCATCAGCACCCAACCATACCGTTCTTATTTCTGTACAATATCAGAGTTAATATATGTTCAAACAATACATATATTAATAATCGCATATACTTTTGGGTGTATCATTTATCAAATAACTCACAGCTACAGTGAATGTTATGTAATTCAGTGATATGACTTCGGTAAGCCCAAAAGAAAGGGTATACAATCGGAAAACCTTAGAAATATCTTAACCTTTCCTTTGTTTTCTACTTCATAAAAGTTTAAAATCATGGCTTCAATTTTCCACTCCAATTTTATTGAATAATTTATGGAAGGAAATGGGATTAGTAGAGAATTGATTTATGCAGTGGGAACGTTCGGATATCATGGCGTTATCCACTAGTTTTTTTATATTTGCAGGTAGATTTAGGAGTTATATAAATAAAGGAAAAAATGCCGAGACATGTGTCTTCTTTTTTTGTTTTTTATCACGCAGGTGTCCAATCGTTGTTACTTTTACTGTCATTGAAGTTATTCCCTAAAGATATTTTGGTGTCCAATCGTAGAATCGAAGTCAATCGAAGAATTTCTGAAGGTCTATAGTGGTTTTCTCGATAGAGAACTAATGCTGAGCAATAGTGAGTCTAACCATGATGAAATTCTAGCACTCAATCGTGTGTATGTAATGACAAATTCTTTCGCCTAATCGTGCATCCGTCAATAGACTATTTTAGAGTCCCATCGTCGGACTTCTCTTATAGAAATTCTTGTTTTCTATCGTGGATTTTCTGCCTTTATTCAAAATGTGCCTCATCGAAATAATGGTTTTAGGGCCAAAGTGTTTTGGAAGAAATCTGCTTCAAAAATTGGGAGTCGACTTAGCTATGTTCGTTCGTCTGGGTGGCTGCCTGGAGAACACGATAATTCTAGAACAGATCAACCGATTTGATCCACTCTTTCGATAACCTACCACAGAGTATTTGAAAATTTGTCAGAGAAATACAGTTTAACCCCTCTCTGGATAATTAGTAAATATATCTGTGTAAGCTTAAGACCTCAGTAGTCATGCAACAATTGTTCTCGGGGCCCCTATTACTACAATAAAAGATTTTTCAGAGACATGCCCATACTTCCAGAGAAAATGACCCGAAAGCTGTAAGGAACACCTAGGGCCATCATGTGTACTTTCGAACCGGATACTGCGTTGGTCCAAACATTGTTTATAGCAATATTTCTGCGAGCTCTATATAAAGTTCGGTCTACTCCTTCTGGTATTTCCCCCCAAAATTCAAGAATTTTAGCAACAGTGGTATGTGCGATTTTTCTTGAACGGAGCAACAGAATTGTTCCAAACTTTGGTTTTAGTAATATTTTGTCCAAACTAAGTTTTAGCTCGAAAATGGGCACATCCCAACAATCCTTCAAAATAGTTGTTTAATGCAGTTTAAGGTCGGTATTCTTTGTGTGTGTATATTTTTTTTTTAAAAAGGAATAACTCTCAAAATAATATATACTTCCAAAATGAACGATGTCGGTCCGGTCCATTTCTTCAGATACCTCCTCCGTAACATTTGTGATCAATTATAAAATCCATATTTTGTAGGTGAGTTCGTACGTTCGAAAATGGCTACACAATTCTGAAAATCTCCTAATACATAGCTTTGGGTTATACGATTTTAGTTGTCGATCTGTCCTGTAACGAACCACCACGCGGGCCCTACTTCCTCCGGAAGTGGCTACCTCCTTGCCCCGGCCGTGCTCAGTCTTGGGGCAGTTCTTTTCCTTCAGAAGTAGGCTGGGTTTCGTTATCATAAAAGTAAAATAAGGTAGCTCTTATAGAAAAAGAAATAGAACTGGAAATGATAGTAGAAACTGGACAGAGATAAGTGGGAATAAAAGAAGATGATGATGACGATGATGTTATTTTAGATGCAGTGGCAGATATTATTCCACCGCTTCAGCTTACCCACCCTACCATGCTGAACTATATGTTTTCAGCCCTCAAACACCTCCCTACTTAAAAAACCTGCACCTTTCGCAAATGAAAATTGACCACTTAACAATTCATAGTGTTTATATTTAAAACTTGAATAAACATTAGCGAATATTGAAATTAGAGTTCATATAAAATTGGGTAATTATGGAATAATGATACTCAATATTGTATCCATGTAAGCAAAATGAGAAAAATAAGGATTCAAGTTCGGGCTACTATCTCTATATAAATTGAATATGTATTTAGTATAGGGTAATAATAACTAGTGAAATAGGTATTATTTTATAATAAGTGATGAGAGGTAAGGCACACGTAACTTAAAATGGGTAGGCTCACCAATAATTTCGCGTTGTCCTCAGAACTGTTGACTTTGAGCGATTCGTGGTTTTATCTGCGATTATGGTTATAGGGTAGGATTAAGTTTGCTTAGTTCATATGTGGAAATTGAACTAAGTACAAACAATAAAAACTATGTAAGATTAACAATTCAAAACTGGAACTGGTTCTGCGGGCCGTATGATTATTATATGTAATTGATATTATGTATCCATCAGGTATCACGATAAATAATGGAAACTGTTAGATTTAGGTGGAGAACATTCTAATTTCAAAAATGACTTAAATGAATGTTCTCCATATTAGTTCTATATATGGGAATGACTGCTTCCCGCTTTAGCGGGATTTGCTGTTAATTGATTTAATTCCTTTAGTTGCCTCGTGTCTTATCGAAAATTTGACCATTCTGGTTTATAAATTATGTATATTGTTAAATTCGGATTTTATGTTATATTTAATCCTCAAAATTCTTGTATATTTTATCCTTTAAAATCAGGAAGTCAATGATCTTTCGTAGCAGCAAAATTGTATAAAGGATTTCAGGAAATTGGTATGTTCGCTTGATCTAGGATACGCCGATTCCTCAAAAAATCGGCAGTGTAAAAATGATATAATATTTATATCAATAAAACGAATTTATTTCTCGCCTATATAAAAATCTTACCACAATGAGGCTCTATCTCCTTATGAAACGAAATAATAAAGAGTCCTTTCGTCCTTTCCGTATTTGAAGAGAAAGGATTCGCAAATTTTTTAAAAATAATTTGCTTTTTCAAACGTCTCTATTGTTTCAGTTTTCGAATTGAAATGATTTTTAATATTTTAAATACAATGTCTTTATCTTTATATATAAAAATCAATTGTCGTTTGTTGGTAATTGAATCAGTTGAAAACGGCTGGAGCGATTTGGATAATTTTTTGTGGAAATGTTAGTCATAGTCCAGTTTAGGTTTTTATGCAAAGAAAAATTGACCACGCCCTCTTTTCCGCCCACTTTTATAAATATGTTATATCTACGAAACTTCTCAACAGATTTTCCTGAAATTTTCAGGGAACGTAGAGTGATGGCCCCCGGTTGAAATAGGCTACACATTTGGTTGAATTTCGGATCGGGCGGGGTACCTCCCCTATGCCCTATTTTTGTAAAAATGAAATATTTGCAACAAATACGAATGTATCGATTTCGGAATTTATTTGCGAGTCAATGGCGACTGTGTCTCCAACCTTACGTACTTATTTTGGGACTCAAGATCCGACCACGCTCACTTTCTAATTAGGTTATATCTACAAAACTACTGAAGGGATTTTCAAGGAAATCACGATTTGTCTAAACTTTTAAATCTTTAAAAATAAAAATCAAATGTCGTTCGTTGGTTATGGCATAAGTTGAGAACGGCTGGACCGATTTCGATATTTTTTTATGCAAAGGAAATTTACGCCCACTTTTTTCAATTTTCAATTTTTATCATTTCTACAAAAACTACTGAACCGATTTTCCTGAAATTGCCAGGGAATGTACAAGGATGGCCCCCGCTTAAAATAGGCTACAAATTCAGTTGAATTTCGGAAAGGAGCGGGGAACTTCCCCTATACTCTACTTTTTTAAAAATGTATATTTACAATAATTACGAATGTATCTATTTCGGAAGACCTTACCCACTTTTTTAGGATCCAATGACTTGACCACACCCACTTTTTAAAATATGTAACATCTACAAAACTACTGAACCGATTTTCCTGAAAATGTCAGGGAATGTACGGGCATATTTTCTTGAATTTTGAAGGGGGCATATTTGAAAAAACGCCTTACCTTTTTGAATAAAAATCAAATACTGTCATAACCCAACTTAGGTTTTTTGGAAAGAAAAGTTTACCACGCCCCCCGAAAACAGGTTACATATTTTATTGAATTCCAGAGGGAGCGGGGTACCTCCCCTATGTGATACTTTTAAAAAATGTTATATTTGCAAAAATTATGCATGTATCGGATTAAAAATTTACGGATTAATCTACAATCTAGGTACTTCTTTAGGGCTTATAGGCCCGACCACGCCTGTTTTTTTTAATATGTCATAACTCCAATACTACTGAAGGGATTTCCATAAAATTTGCGACAAAAGCTCAATGTTTGCCGTTGTTATGTATATATTATGAATTTCGGAAGAGGTGGGGTACCTTCCCCATGCCTTTCTGTTAAACGCTATATATAAGCCACATTTATGATTATATCGGTTTCAGCATACATTTTGGTAGGCAATGAAGTATTGTGCACCCTAGGTACATATTTGGAGCCAAGATACCGGACCAGGCCTACTTTTTTTAATATGTTATATCTTGAAAACTGATGACCACGCCCACTTTTTTCAAAACATTATTTTTCCAAAACTACTGAACCTTATATTCAGAAAATGTTCAGGAATGTCCCGTGGTCCAAAATGCTATATATTTGTAGACGAATTTCGGGGCCTATTATTTAATAATCGCTATATTTGCTAAACTTATGAGTGCATCGGGTTGCAAATTAGTTTTCGAGACAACGGTGGTTGCGCCCCCGATCAAGAAAAACTATATATTTACAAATTTACTTGAATGGTGAGGTTCAACGGTCCATCAGCCATGAAATGCTAAAACATATAAGTCTCAATAAGCGGGAGAATTCGATTTAACCACTTTTTAACCTTTAGAATTAGATCGCTTTAGGATAATGACAGGGACATGGACGATAATAAATCCTAAAAAGCATAAATTGTGCGTAAAAATCCGACAAAGTCCGTAAGAGAATAGAAAGGTTACAGACAAAAAATCCTTCTCGGTTTGACAATAGACCGAAGAAGTGAGGTAGAAAATACCTATTTTTGAATTTTTAAGAATAAAGTCGATAAAAAGTTGTCATTAAAACTCATTACGACGGGCCAGCAACGCGGACCGGGGTCTGCTAGTCTTTATATATAAAACTCAATTGTCGTTTGTTGGTAATTGAATCAGATGAAAACGGCTGGAGCGATTTGGATAATTTTTTGTGGAAATGTTAGTCATAGTCCAGTTTAGGTTTTTATGCAAAGAAAAATTGGCCACGCCCACTTTTCCGCCCACTTTTATAAATATGTTATATCTACGAAACTACTCAACAGATATTCCTGAACTTTTAGGGAACGTAGAGTGATGGCCCCCTGTTGAAATAGGCTACACATTTGGTTGAATTTCGGATCGGGCGGGGTACCTCCCCTACGCCCTATTTTTGTAAAAATGCAATATTTGCAACAATAACAAATGTATCGCTTTGAAAAATAATTTCCGAGTCAATGGCGATTGCGACTCCGATCTAACGTGCTTATTTGGGGCATTAAGACTGGACAACGCCCAATTTTTTAAATATGTTATGTCTACGAAACTACTGAATCGATTTTCCTGAAATTTCAGGTACAGGGTTGGTCCCCGATAAAAATAGGCTACATATTTTTTGACTTTCGGATCGGGCGGGTACTTCCCCTATGCCCTATTTTTGTAAAAATGCAATATTTGCAACAAATACGAATGTATCGGTTTCGGAACTTATTTGCGAGTCAATGGCGATTGTGTCTCCAACCTTACGTACTTATTTTGGGACTTAAGATTCGACCACGCTCACTTTCTAATTAGGTTATATCTACAAAACTACTGAAGGGATTTTCAAGGAAATCGCGATTTGTCTAAACTTTTAAATCTTTAAAAATAAAAATCAAATGTCGTTCGTTGGTCATGGCATCAGTTGAGAACGGCTGGACCGATTTCGATATTTTTTTATGCAAAGAAAATGTACGTCCACTTTTTTCAAATTTTAATTTTTATCATTTCTACAAAAACTACTGAACCGACTTTCCTGAAATTGCCAGGGAATGTACAAGGATGGCCCCTGCTTAAAATAGGCTACAAGTTCAGTTGAATATCGGAAGGGGCGGGGTACTTTCCCTATACCCTACTTTTTTAAAAATTTTATATTTACAATAATTACGAATGTATCTATTTCGGAAGACCTTACCCACTTTTTTAGGATCCAATGACTTGACCACACCCACTTTTTAAAATATGTTACATCTACAAAACTACTGAACAGATTTTCCTGAAAATGTCAGGGAATGTACGGGCATATTTTCTTGAATTTTGAAGGGGGCATATTTGAAAAAAACGCCTTACCTTTATGAATAAAAATCAAATGCTGTCATAACCCAACTTAGGTTTTTCTGGAAAGAAAAGTTTACCACGCCCCCGAAAACATGTTACATATTTTATTGAATTCCAGATGGAGCGGGGTACCTCCCTATGCGATATTTAAAAAAAAACGTTATATTTGCAAAAATTATTCATGTATCGGATTAAAAATTTACGGATTAATCTACAATCTAGGTATTTCTTTAGGGCCTATAGGTCCGACCACGCCTGTTTTATTAATATGTCATAACTCCAATACTTGAAGGGATTTCCATAAAATTTGCGACAAAAGCTCAATGTTTGCCGTTGTTATGTATATATTATGAATTTCGGAAGAGGTGGGGTACCTTCCCCGATGACCACGCCCACTCTTTTCAAAACATTATTTTTCCAAAACTACTGAACCTAATATTCAGAAAATGTTCAGGAATGTCCCGTGGTCCAAAATGCTATATATTTGTAGACGAATTTCGGGGCCTATTATTTTATAATCGCTATATTTGCTAAACTTATGAGTGCATCGGGTTGCAAATTAGTTTTTGAGACAACGGTGGTTGCGCCCCCGATCAAGAAAAACTATATATTTACAAATTTACTTGAATGGTGAGGTTCAACGGTCCGTCAGCCATGAAAAGTCTCAATAAGCGGAAAAATTCGATTTAACCACTTTTTAACCTTTAAAATTAGATCGATTTAGGATAAAGACAGGGACATGGACGATAATATATCCTAAAAAGCATAAATTGGCGAAAAAATCCGACAAAGTCCGTAAGAGAAAAGAAAGGTTATAGACAAAAAATCCTTCTCGGTTTGACAATAGACCGAAGAAGTGAGGTAGAAAATACCTATTTTTAATATTTCAAGCATAAAGTCGATAAAAAGTTGTCATTAAAACTCATTATGACGGGCCAGCAACGCGGACCGGGGTCTGCCAGTATACATATAAAACTCAATTGTCGTTTGTTGGTAATTGAATCAGTTGAAAACGGCTGGAGCGATTTGGATAATTTTTTGTGAAAATGTTAGTCATAGTCCAGTTTAGGTTTTTATGCAAAGAAAAATTGACCACGCCCACTTTTCCGCCCACTTTTATAAATATGTTATATCTACGAAACTACTCAACAGATTTTCTTGAAATTTTCAGGGAACGTAGAGTGATGGCCCCCGGTTGAAATGGGCTACATATTTGGTTGAATTTCGGATCGGGCGGGGTACCTCCCCTATGCCCTATTTTTGTAAAAATGTTATATTTACAATAATTACGAATGTATCTATTTCGGAAGACCTTACCCACTTTTTTAGGATCCAATGACTTGACCACACCTACTTTTTAAAATATGTTACATCTACAAAACTACTGAAACGATTTTCCTGAAAATGTCAGGGAATGTACGGGTATATTTTCTTGAATTTTGAAGGGGGCATATTTGAAAAAAAACGCCTTACCTTTATGAATAAAAATCAAATGCTGTCATAACCCAACATAGGTTTTTTGGAAAGAAAAGTTTACCACGCCCCCCGAAAACAGGTTACATATTTTATTGAATTCCAGAGGGAGCGGGGTACCTCCCTATGCGATATTTTAAAAAAAACGTTATATTTGCAAAAATTATGCATGTATCGGATTAAAAATTTACGGATTAATCTACAATCTAGGTACTTCTTTAGGGCCTATAGGTCCGACCACGCCTGTTTTTATTAATATGTCATAACTCCAATACTACTGAAGGGATTTCCATAAAATTTGCGACAAAAGCTCAATGTTTGCCGTTGTTATGTATATATTATGAATTTCGTAAGAGGTGGGGTACCTTCCCATGCCTTTCTGTTAAACGCTACATGTATAAGCCAAACTTATGATTATATCGGTTTCAGCATACATTTTGGTAGGCAATGAAGTTGTGTGCACCCTAGGTACATATTTGGAGCCAAAATACCGGACCAGGCCTACTTTTTTTAAAATGTTATATCTTGAAAACTGATGACCACGCCCACTCTTTTCAAAACATTATTTTTCCAAAACTACTGAACCTAATATTCAAAAAATTTTCAGGAATGTCCGAATTTCGGGGGCCTATTATTTTATAATCGCTATATTTGCTAAACTTATGAGTGCATCGGGTTGCAAATTAGTTTTCGAGACAACGGTGGTTGCGCCCCCGATCAAGAAAAACTATATATTTACAAATTTACTTGAATGGTGAGGTTCAACGGTCCAGCAGCCATGAAAAGTCTCAATAAGCGGAGGAATTCGATTTACCCACTTTTTAACCTTTAAAATTAGATCGATTTAGGATAAAGACAGGGACATGGACGATAATAAATCCTAAAAAGCATAAGGTTACAGACAAAAAATCCTTCTCGGTTTGACAATAGACCGAAGAAATGAGGTAGAAAATACCTATTTTTGAATTTTCAAGCATAAAGTCGATAAAATGTTGTCATTAAAACTCATTACGACGGGCCAGCAACGCGGACCGGGGTCTGCTAGTATTTTTAATAAAAGTTGGAAGTTTCAAGTTTTAATTTCATAGCCTACAAATATATATTTCCTACAGTAAAATTTCATAACAAGTTACAGTCCATAGATTAAAGTTTCAGTTCACACAGGCTCAGGGTATATTCCGACTGATACTTGTTGAGATTTTGACGAATCTGCATCTGTTTCCGATCAGTTTTTTTAATTCGTTTGTCGTTATAAAGTCCTTTGCAGACGAAGGAAAAAGGAACAATTCTAGAAATGCCACAAAATGCATTGGAGGTATTGCTCCCACATCTGGACAATATATTCAGAGCCTGTCTGTGTTTATCGCTCACTCCGGCTCTATGGAAGGAAGTCACTGTGACATACATCCCCAAGGCGGGGAAGTCAAGCCATACACTTCCCAAAGACTATAGACCGATCAGCCTGTCCTCCTTTCTCTTGAAAACTTTGGAAAGACTGCTGGACCTTGGAATAAGGGCCAGTCTTGGAAGTAGTGCTATAAGTTCTGCCCAACATGCCTACACCAAAGGTAAATCGGTGGAAACTGCACTGAATGAGGTCGTGGGCTTCATCGAGAGAATATGGAGGGATCAAACTATACGTTAGCAGTCTTTCTCGATATAGAAGTTGCTTTCAATAATGTCAAGGTTGAATCTCTCCATAACACACTCTTTAACCTTGGTATTTCCTTTACATAGATCAATTGGATTGATGGACGGAATGCTTAGCAGCAGGATAATCAATTCAAATATCGGTGAGACTTCCATTCGGAAGTCTGTCACCAGGGGCACACCACAAGGTGGCGTTCTATCGCCACTGCTGTGGCTTCTGGTGATTAACGAAATACTTAAGGAATATGATGAACTACGAATAAAAACGATTGCTTATGCCGACGACGTGGTCATAATGATCAGCGGTAAGTTCCCACAAACATTATCGGAAGGAGCTCTAGTCAAATTATCAAGATGGGCGCACAACAATGGACTTGGGGTGAATCCCTCTAAGACTGAGCTGGTCCTGTTTACCAAAAAGAGGAAAGTCAAACCATTCACACTACCAATGCTTGATGGGGTTGTCCTGGAGCTGTCTCTAGAAGCCAAGTACCTCGGCATCAACCTGGACCATCAATTAACATGGAAAAGGAATGTCGAAGAACGTGCCAAGAGAGGTCTAATATCACTCTATTCTTGCAAGAACTCCATAGGTAAGAGCTGGGGACTGAAACCACAGGTCATCAATTGGATTTTTACGACCACAGTGCGCCCAATCCTTACCTATGGTTCTCTGGTATGGTGGAATGCTTTGAACAAGACGACGCTTCTTCATAAGTTAAACTCTGTTCAAAGAGCGACATCACTGTTAATTACCGGTGCTATGAAAAACACTCCACAGGCAGCACTCAACGTCCTACTTGATCTTCACCCGTTGAATCTTGTAGTACAAGAGTTGGCAGCCAAGAGTGCTCTCCGTCTCAAAGAGACAAACTCATGGCGCAACACTGATTATGGTTATGCCTCTATCTTACGACGATCCGGATTTCAACTGGGATCGGAGGTAGCCAGTGATTACATATCACCACAGTTACACTTCGACGAGATTGATGTACGAATACCCCATAGGGAGGCCTGGACCCACAATTCCCCACCTCTACTCGGTATAGAGGTTTATACCGACGGCTCCAAGATGGAAATGGGAACAAGAGCAGGCGTCTACAACGATACCCTCAATTTACGGCTCTCATACAGGTTGAACGAATATTCTAGTGTCTTCCAGGCCGAAATCTTTGCAGTTAAGAAAGCAGCAGAGATGATAAGCAATAAAAAAGGGGACATAACTGGACCGGTGACTGTCTACGTGGATAGTCAGGCGGCCCTTAAATCACTTAAATCCCACTCAATCAAGTCTGCTGCGGTCTTGGACTGCAGGAAAGCTCTGGAAGACCTAAAATCAATCGTTACCTTATGCTGGTTTGACACAAAAAACCCATTCTGGACACAAAAAGGGAGGCACGATTTTCGGTATATCCGACTATAGCTCTTTTTTACTTGTTATTTAAGTGTACTTTTTGTGAAGTTGGGCAACACCATGGTTACCACCCTCCCTGCACATTGAATAACCAGGCTCAATTCGTAGGCCGGACAACATGACATTTTTCATCGGAGACAAAGACCTTAGCCTAATGTTTCCCACAGTTTTTGAGTATTTTAGCCACGTAACACTTACCCACATATGATGCCAATATGTTTGTCAAGGACTAAAAGTAAGCCACATAAGGAATTGCAATATAAGTGAATGTAAATGCCATTCCCAAATTGGTTCCTAATACTTGAGATGTTAAGTATATTGGACCAAAGTGTCTACTAGGCCAGTTATTCACATAAACCTATGAAATATATTATTCAAGCTCGAGGTCGTAATGTTTGATATATTTAGTCTAACTACCATCGCCATGCTTTCAATAGTGCATTGCAATGATTTAAATATACCAAACATTACGGCCTCAAGCTTGAATAATTTATTCCATAATTTAAAAACAAAAAGGTCGAAAAATCAAAAATAATTAATTATTCCCTTAAACTTGATTTTTCAATATGACAAATGTATTCCTCTTTCCTCCCACAATTAGAACTGTAATATTGAAGCTGTCGTGTGTTATGTATGTATGTCATGTTGTGTTTGTGTTCATACACTAAGTACTTAATTTCGATGATTGATTATATCCCTTATTTGTCATATAAAGCGGGTTTTAATGAGTCCATTGTTGGAAGATGCAAACCTCTTCAAATGGCTACGTTGTATCATTTATCCAAAAATAACAAATAATACTATCCAACCAATACCACCTTTCAAGCTAAGAGACTCAATCATTCATCTCTAGTGAAATTGACAAAAACGCAACAGAGATTAAAAGGTGTACTTCACTACAGAGTACATGTTGCACTTTGTGTGTAAGAAGTATTACTGAAAACAACGACTGCTACGATGTTATCTGCACACCCGGATAAACAAATATTGAACACATGAGCACACTCACTTTTACCTTTCACAATGCATTCCATGTATAATTTCCGAAATGTATGTACTCGTATGTACATATATGCAATTTTCTATACATATGTTTAAATGCATAAGTGAGTAAATATTAGTGTGTAAGTTGCACTTAAGTGAAATGCAATTCTTGAAATATTGACTGTAATTGTGTGCCTTTTGTAAGAGTTTCGGAGGCAATGAATGAAGAATTGAAATAGAAAATACTTCACGGTGCTCTTGAAGCCAGTTTAAATGGAAGGTGCTTACACCTGGGAACTTTTTGTGCATTCTTAAACTACAATGTTCATAGATGAGAAAAATCAAAAAACAAAAAAAAAAAACACCGGAGCACCGGAGCACTTTTTAAATAAAACGCGAAAATACTTCACGGTGCTCTTGAAGCAAATTTAAATGGAAGGTGCTTACACCTGGGAACTTTTTGTGGATTCTGAAATTACAATGCTCATGGATGAGAAAAATCAAAAAAAAAAAAAAAAACACCGGAGCACTTTTTAAATAAAACGCGATTCAGGTTGACATTTTTAGGTTTTCACGATTTTGCTTGGAAACCGCAAGTCCTATCTAAATAAGACTAAAGAAAATGTTGTAGCTATGACAATTCTCTACATGATTGACCACTATGATAGTTTCGTAGGTTTTAGCGTTATTGAGATATAGAAGTTCAAATTGGGACAATGCATTGACTGTATTGCTACCCTTTCCACATAGTGGTGTAGGGTATAATAACAAAACTTGTAACGCGTCAAAAAATATATCAAAACGAATGTCTTGATGACTTGAGTCGATCTGGCTATGTGTGTCCGTCCGTCTGTTCATCTAAACATTGTAATCACGCTACAGATCACAATTTTGATTCGATCATGGTCACGAAATGTTGGTGGTTGATGGTGGTCCCGGAGGGGAAGAAATCAATTGATTTTGGTGATGGTCGGATATTATTTAGAGGTCGGAATGGGCAAGCAACTTATGGAGAGAAAAATTTAACTTTTTACTCTTATATATCTTCCACTCTAGTAGGGCAGAAGATGCAAAGTGGGTAAGCGGATAATATTTAGGAGTCAAAATGGCAAGAAACTTATGTGGATAAAAACATAACGTTTTATTATTATGCGAATAACTCCGCTCATAGTAGGGGTATTCCAAAACCAAAGTCGGCCAATGGAAGAAGAAATTATAAGCTTTAAACTTATATCAAATATGTTGGCATTGATCGTAAAATATCAAAGTAATTGCAAAAGGCGCTAATCTATCGCAATTTTAATATTTTGAAGTTTTTATTTCAAGGATAAACACTTCTCAGGAGAACCGGCAAAGCTTTCAATCAGTACCAAGTATATTGCCGGCAGTAGTCAAATATAAAATTAAATGGGGTAGGGGATTACAGAAAACACGATGCAGCACAAAGCTTACATACGATATGAGCCTACATACATATGACATAACATATATACATTAGAGTGGCTTTAAAAAATCGATGTCGGATTTTTTATGCGGCACCCTCCTGGCTAAACAAGTAATGCTACAAAAAATTTGGAAAATTGGGTCAGATTTAATATTAGCTATATAAAGGGCCCATGGAAACTTTGAGGCCTCAGTGGCATGTGGTTGAGTTAAAACCGGTCTAATATACATATGATTTAATATACATGGTAATTATAAGAATTATCGAACATATTGAAAATTTGATAGACTTTAATATTACCCAAAATTTTGAAACGTGCAAAGAAATCACTCGTAAAATGTTTCAAATTTTCATTATCCTAAAAACACTTAAAGAGCACATTAATTTTTATCGTTTGATTTTAATTTATAAAAGGATTTAAAAAAGTTTTATATATCCAAACAATCCTGTCGTTCATGGTAGAAATTAATGCTAAAAGCGGAATATGTTATTGATAATATGCTTGGTATATTATATGATAAGGTCACAGCAGTTTGCTATCGATGAATGTATTCTTTCACCGATAAGGATATTTACTTCATTCTCGTTTTGTGTTTAGCGAAACAATTGAAAAATAAAATCAATATAGAAAGAACAACAGGTTTATAAAGTGCACATACCAACAAAGTAAATAAATAATAAAGCAATTTCATCAGAGACAACTCAATTATTGCATGCAATGAAACATACTTTTATTATTGTTCCTGGAAAATTGACATTGCATTGCGGGTCTTAGGTGGTTCGTTTTGAACATGCCGTTTGTATTGATGTCTTGTTAATCAAGTTACCTATTGCAATGTTTGCAATAGAATCAATCACATAAATGCAGGTATAATTTTTCCAACACAGTAACATTCACAACTGAAATTGCCCTGCAAACATTTCTCAAAATTGTGGAAGATTGTTCGCTCAGATTAATCTTGGACGATTGTTTAAATTTTTTCTTAGATTTTTCAAATGATCGCCCTAGAGAAAAGCAGATGATTGTCACTGACATTTTTGATTTGGTTGAATATAATTCTCATATACACTTTCGACAGAACTTTGATATAAACGTCACGCATAGTACTATGAGAATTGACAAACACAACGCATGCCCAGGTTTTGCCGAGTTTAACTAGAAAGACAACTAAGTGAATGAGGAAGCAGTTAACTAGCCACCAACAACATAAGGAATAATTAAAAATCAATCAAGAAAACAAAACTCAAAGACAAAAAAAAAACAAAATCTAAAGAATAATTCTGTTCTTTTTTACTTTTTACTTTATATTTTAATCTCCTAAAGATCTTCCAGATGATTAATCTGCGATTCTTACTCGCGATTCGCTTCCTAGACACAGTTACTTTATGTTGGGGATTCGCAGCAAATATTTAGCTGCGCTCTTCCGTGATTGAATTGATCTTCCCCGCGAATCCCAGATTATCGTTAAGCGATTGAAAATTAAAAAAATGTTTGCAGGGTGATATATAATGTCGATGGTGTTGGTGCGACAAGTATGTGTGATTGTGTACGAGTATGTGCAATATCAGAATATTCAAGTTCATTCACATTATACTTTCCCACCGGCGTCTTTGTCCACTACTTTTTATTCCTCCTACATTTTCGTTTTCCGTTTCCGTTACGCTTCTTGTACTTCACTTTATTGTCTTAAACATGAATTCTTTGTGCAGTATCAATAAATTGGTTATTGTTTGTGTATTATTTAAAATTTAAGATTGGGGGTATTGAACCACTTCCAGCCACCTACTTTTGCTATGTGTGTACCTTCCAGCACAACGACACAAAATGGGAACATGGTATGGACGACAATGAATGTAGGAATAAACTTCGGACGGATAAGTGAATTGCAACCACACATAATCAGACATATTGAAATCAGAATTCATGTTGATAAGCATTGGTTTTCGAGTTTAACCAAACAAATGTGGTCCTTTAGTATTCTGCCAGATTTTCCTTTGTAGTGGCTAGGACGTTTCTAACTGATAATAGGTGCCAACACATATAACAAAGTAACAAAGCTAATTTTGATTTTGATCAAATAATTAAAACTCAAAAATGTAATTTGACACTTGTTATATTCAGGAAGAAAAGAAGAATAAAGACGTAGAACATCGAAGAGCCGTAAAAATGCATAATTTAATGGGACATATCGTCGGTGTCATGCTTAAGTGTTCCATGCGCCATTTGCCTGATTCGAGAAAAACTCAAGTTAACGTTTAAGGCCATACAGGATACAAGTGGTGCATTAATCCAATACTTAAAGAGCTCAGTTCTACTTAACTAAACTCATAGAATATATCAGTAGTATATTTTAGTCAGATATCTGCGATAGTCTAGAAGTTATGGCCAATTTTTATACCCTGCACCACACTGTGGTAAGGGGTGTTATGTCTTTGTGCATTTGTATGTAAGACACAAAAGGAAACGAAATAGACCCATAGTTCCTTTTGGTTATATACATAGAATCACTTTCTGAGTCGATTTATGCATGTCCGTCCGTCTGTCCATGTATTTTTGTTCCCAACGTACAGGTCGAATTTTTTATCCGATTCAGCTGAAAGTTGGGGACTGAATTCGATCTAGAAATATGTATGCCGAATTATATCAAAATCGGTTCAGATTTGAATAAAGCTCAAATATATATTTTCGCCCGATTCTAGGTATTTACTGCACAAAACACGCTATATATACAGTCGAAATCGATTACAACGTCGGTCAAGGGACCGACCAAAATAGGACGCTATAAGCGATAGTCGTTATAAACGATACTTATAAAAGAGGTGAAATTATATTACGTATAGTGACTTTTGGGTATAAATACGTTGTTTTATTACTTTTTCATCTATATACATACGTAAAAACAAAATAATAAAAAATCACGGTATTAAATACATTCTTCAGCAGATAAATTAAATGGTTATCTAGTTATCTTTTAAATAGTCTGGTATTTTAGTTTGGGATTTTGAATTCCAACATAAGCTTTAAATTTAACTGAGAATTGAGTTTTGAAAGGGCCTTTTTAACAAGTAACATCTTCTGAGTAAATACATTTTCTTCGTTACAATTGTCTTTATCTTTCAATATTATGCCGTCATTGAAAACATTGTCATCAATGGCAACTAATTTACCAATATCTTCTACGTGCTGGGAGAAATGAGAATGAAGATAAATGTCTTCGAAATCGTTGTAAGGACCATTGATAATCTCGCATGATGAAAACAATTAGCAATGGCAGACGACGTTACATTTTTCCACGCTTCATCTAACAATTACACGGCATCCAACACATTTAATTTCGTACTTTGATTCTGTTTTATTCTTGTCAGGATATTTTAATGATTTGAATACACCTTGGTCCATGGGTTGAAAACAAATGTGACATTGGGTGGCAAAAAGTCAAGCTTTATTGACTTGAGAGCGCTTCCATGTGAGTCGTAATTCAGTTGTTCAACCCCACCTTCGAACATGTTACGCATATGTTGTGTATTTTGTTGTTGTTTGAATTTGAAAAAATATACATACAACAAAATATCGAGAGAAATTGTTCTTCTTCGTATGGTTCGACGTTATAACCGATAGCAAAATTCAAATATTTCACAAAAAACCGACGTTACAACCGATATGACGTTATAAACGATTATTATTTGTGAGGAATATAAAGGGCAGAAATTCGGAACTTTTGGATTTCGTCGTTATAAGCGATATGACCTTATAAAAGACGACATTATAAGCGATTTCGACTGTATTTAATTTTGATGAAATATGGAATGTGTGACTGAATTCTGACTAAAAATAAATGTGCCAAATTACATCGAAATCGGTTCAGATTTGGATATAGCTCTCATATATATTTTCGTCCGAGTTGACGTAATTGCTGCACCAAACACGCTATATACGTCCAATTTGGATGAAATTTGGATTGTGTAGCTGAACTAGATCTAGAAATAAGTGTGCCAAATTATATCGAAATCGGTTCAGATTTGGATATAGCTCCTATATATATTTTCGCCCGATTTCACGTATTTGCTGCACGAAACACCCTATATCTGTCCAATTTTGATGAAATTTGGAATTTGTGACGGAATTTTGTCTAGTAATAAGTGTACCATATTATATAGAAATCAGTTCATATTGATATATATATTCTATATATATTTTACATATTCACAGTGGTGTAGGGTATAATATAGTCGGCCCGCCCGACTATGATCCTTTCATTACTGGTTATAATTGCAAAAAGTTGCTGAATTGTTCCATTGAATCTTTTTTTCATGTTTTTGGCAGTTTGTGTCACATGGAACACGGTTTGTCACATTTCAACCACAACACTTTTTATCAATCGTGTTCCACCTCCCTTATATAAAGTGCTACTGTGGAGTTTAAAAATCAGGACTTTAAATGAAAGATTTATTTTTCTCATATAAATACAATAAGGACCATAATTTAAGATTTTCTTAACACTTATTTAAGGGATTGCCTCCACTTATCAATACTTCTTTTGGTAAAAATTTTGATCGGACAAAACGGATTGATATTTTGCATTTCTAAGGTAACATAAAACATTTAAACACGTTTTTCTTATAATACCGTTTTTTAGTTGGTGTCCACACTAGCTTCAAGTCGAATGGACGTTTTTGCGTATATTTTTGTGGACTTGCATCAAAATTTTGTCTTTAAACTAGGGATTTTTTGTTTAAACGATTGATAAATTTTCGTTTTCATATAACAATATAATATTCAAAAATATTTGGATTTAGAAACTATTATTCTTCAGTTTATAAACCAAGTCCTTTAAAACAATTTGTTCCATACGCTACGTTATTCGTAACTTGGCAAAAATGGGCAATTTTTTGTTCCAAACGCCATCATTTTTGGTAAGGAACAATTCGTTTTTGTCCCTTTTTGTTCCATACGCCAAACGACATGGATATGGTACTAAAAAGTACAAAGTTGGTTTGTTCCATACGCCAGGCTTTATGGATATGGAACAAAACGACAAGATTTTTTTGGTCACATGGCATCTGAATATCTCAGAAACTATAAGAGATAGAGAAAAACCGACCAAAAAATCTGAAAGAGCATGGTTCAAAACCTTGTACTGTACCTTTATCTCAAAATGTCAAAAACGGCGTATGGAACACTTAAGCATGACACCGACGCACTATAGGTAATTTGCCCTGTTTTTGAGACAAAAATTAGTAACAGCGGAATTAAAGGATATTTTAACTTTTTAAATTATTTATGTGTAAAAGTGAGATAAAACAAAGATTTTTACAGATAAATTCGGATATAACGAACAACGGTTATAAGCAACTACGTATATAACGAACAAAGCTATTTTTTCCAATGCAATTTTCAATAGTTTTCTTATACACAACAAACTGTTGAAAACGATCACGGTAGTAAGTAACAAAAATTTTGTCCCCGCGGGTAGATTTTCCAATGAATTGTACTACAGTTTTGTATATTTTTTTGAATATACACTAATAAATACGAGTTTAGTACTCCATTAAACCGTATCAATGATTAATATGTAATAGAGAGATAAAATAAACCTTACTACTGCACACCGTTCATAGAAAACCACGGATATACCGAACAATTTGTCGCCATTACTTATTTTACTTGCAATGAAATTGTAAACCACAATATTTTTTACATTTGTTTATTTCCTAAAACAAAACTCCCACAATTTTAGGACTTTTTATTGAGAAGTAATCTAATAAAATCTCATAAATATCAAAAACGGGCAAAATCGGGTTTTGAAACCTAAAAATACCAATGCAGAAGACTTTCAGTAATGTGTTCTAGGTGGCAAAATCACAGCCAAACACGGCCAATTTAGTATAAGTCTATATGAAGTGAGTTTAAGAAAAATAAAATATTTATTTCTGACTTTTTGTGTTTTTTGGTCGCTACCCAAAATGTTTAAGCTATATTATATATTAAATAAATTCCTCTCGCAATTGCCAATCTATACCATTTTACTTATATTTATATTTGGTTCATTTTCCCGCGGTTTTAAATACATTGAAATATGCCTTACAATATCTATTTTTTTAGTTCTTATCGAAATTTTCACTTTGACTGAAATTTAAACCGCGATAATGACGCTATTTTGAAAAATATCATTCATATTAATAAATTTTGACATGTTTTTTTTTAGTGCGAACTAAAAAATTATTATTATTAAAAGTTTAGATTCACTTTGGCAGTTTTGTTGAGATGTGTGTTTTACTTACTATTTGTTGTAGTCAAGCTTAATCTCATATTTGTTGTTTTCAAATTTAAAAAAACAACAAGTTTAAAGTGGGAAGAAGTTAAAATTGATTACTTTTGGGGATGGCAGAGAATACTAGTTTCGTCCAACGCCACTTGGACTCATCAGTTCTCTTAGTTCTTTGTATTGAAACAAAGAACCCTTCCCCAATTTTTGACGACTCGAGCTCAAGAATAAGTGTGACTGATGAATTCGTTTCAATGCGAATTCAACCGAAAACACCTAAAAACTCTCGTAGCCGCATATGTAAACCAATTTAACTACTCCCACTGTCATGTGTCTCCACATTGCAGAGAATGCACATAACTATTTTGATAGTTGTCGAAAAATAACAACAACCAATCGTCCACGGTGCTCTGTCTATTTTTAGATTCACTTTGGCAGTTTTGTTGAGATGTGTGTTTTACTTACTTTTTGTTGTAGTCAAGCTTAATCTCATATTTGTTGTTTTCAAATTTAAAAAAAAACAACAAGTTTAAAGTGGGAAGAAGTTAAAATTGATTACTTTTGGGGATGGCGTTGGACGAAACTAGTATTCTCTGCCATCCCCAAAAGTAATCAATTTTAACTTCTTCATGGCAAAATCCAGCACTTGCATGAATGGATCCATTCTTCATTTCGTGTGAAAACCGAAAACCCCATAATGTCATCTGGGGAAACATGTCACCTGAAACACCTGTTAAAGGTAGCAAGCCAACATTCAACTATGGAAAAACAAGAAAAAACAAACTATTGTAAACCTAACGACTCAAGGTGCTTCAGAAATCGATTTTCCTGACCAAAACCTCAATGTTTTGTCGTCACCGATTGTCAATTTCCATATGGGATTCAATTGGAAACATATTGAAACTAAGGAAACCAAAAACTTAGGTCAAAATATTGGAAGACGGCAATTTTGGAAAATACCTAATTTTTTCAAATGTCTGGAGAAAAAATATTTATTTCTCGGAAACTACACCATTTTCACATGTAATTCGAAGAATTTCAGTTGTAATTTGATTATTTCATTTGAAATTAGAAACATTTCACTTGTAATTTGAGAATTCCATTTGATATTCGAATTATTTCATTTGTAATTTGAGAATTCCATTTGATATTCGAATTATTTCATTTGTAATTTGAATTTTTCATTTGTAATTCGTATTACTTCATTTGTAATTCGAATTTTTCCATTTGTAATTTGAATTTTTCTATTTGTAAATCGAATTTTTTCATTTGGAACTTCAAATGAAGAAAATTCAAATTACAAATGGAACAATTCGAATTACAAATGAAATAATTCGAATTACAAATGAAAAAAATTCAAATTACAAATGAAATAATTCGAATTCCAAATGAAATTTTCAAATTACAAATGAAATAATTCGAAATTCAATTGGAATTCTCAAATTACAAGTGAAATGTTACGAATTACAACTGAAATTATTCGAATTACATGTGAAAATGGTGTATATTTGTGTTTATTGTTTTTTTGTTAGGTATGTAGGTAGGTTGTTTTCTTTATGAAACGTTTCAATAACTCACCGTAGCCTTTACACGAAGTGAGCTATTTTTATTAAATTTGTAGTTCAGTTTGTAACACATCGAAATATATATATATATATATATATATTCTTGATTAGGGTAAAACTCTATGTCGATATAACCATATCCTTCCGTCTGTTGAAATCAACATACAGCTCGCTATTTTTTAGACAGAGCTTTGTAATTTGGTATGGAAGTTTCTAATACTCCCAGGATATTTGGTATTGCAAATGGTTTTGATATAGCCCCCATAGCACGGTACCTTCCGATTTTCGGTATTTTTAAGGTTGTGGTCTCAATATTCCACCGAAATGTCTGAAATTTGGTATTAATTTTAATTTGCGGTCAACGCCTTCATAGAGCCCCTATAGAACGGTACCTCAAGATTTTCGGTGTTTTGAAGGTTGTGGCCTCAATATTCCTCCGAAATGGCTGCATTTTGGTATTTAGTTTTCATTTAAGGTATAAATCTTTCCACCTGAAATTTGTAGGAATAGGTCCACACCTTCATGTGGGCCCGTAGAACGGTACCTCCGGATTTTCGCTATTTCGAAGGTTGTGGCCTCAATATTCCTCCAAAATGGCTGAAATACCATTTTTTTTATTTAGGGTATACAACTTTCCATATGAAATTTGTCGGTATAGGCCAACGCCTTCATAGAGCCCCCCTAGAACGGTACCTCCCTATTTTCGGTATTTTAAAGGTTGTGGCCTCAATATTCCTCCGAAATGGATGAGATTTTTTTTATTTAGTCTTCATTGATGGTACAAAACTTTCCCCAGAAATATGTTGGTACTGGTCCACGTCTTAATATAGCCCCCATAGAACGGTACCTCCCGATTTTCCGTATTTTCAAGATTATGGCCGTTGGGGGTATTCAACTTTCCGCTCTAAATATGTCGGTATAGTTCCACGCCTTCATATAGCCCCACATATCAGTTTTCGGTAATTTGAAGGTTATGGCTTCAATATTCCACTGAAATTTGGTATTTAGTCTTCTTTGGGGGTGCAAAATATTCCACCTGAAATTTGTGGGTATAAGTCCATGTTTTCATATTGTCCCCATAGAAGTGCACTTCCCGATTTTCGATATTTTGAAGTATGTGGCTTCAATATTCCACCGAAATGGCTGAAATTCGGTATTTAGTCTTCATTGGGGGGATTCAACTTTTCTCTCTAAATTTGTCGGTATAGTCCACGCCTATAGCCCCCGTAGGACGGTACATCCAATTTTCGGTATTTTGAAATTTGTAGGTATAGGTCCACGCCTTCATATTGCTCCCATAGAACTGTACCTCCCAATTTTCGGTATTGTAAAGGTTGTGGCTTCAATATTCCACCGAAATGGATGAAATTTGGTATTTAAACTACGTTGGTCGTATAAAACTTTTCAACCGAAATATGGTCGTACAGGTCCACGGCCGAATTTCGGTATTTTGAAAGTTAGCCACATTGTTTTACCAAAAATGCTGGAATTTGGTATTTAGTCTTCTTAAACGAAAGGAAACTAATTGATCGGTGTTACTTTAATACAACCCGTGATGGAGGGCGTAACAAGTTTGGCCGGGCCGAACTTAACGCCGTTCTTACTTGTTTATTCTTCCGTAGGTACTAAATTTTAGTAAAATACCAAGTTTATTGGACTAGAACATCATGGAACAAAGTTCCGTTTTCGCAGAATTGTGCCTAAGAGTGTCTCCTTTCAGCCCAAATATATTCTCTGGAACCAGCCGGTTCCTTGTGTTTAACACTTTTTTTTTAATTTATTGAAATTACATTGGTAATAATGTTTGCTTTTTCCTTGCTTTGCTTTTATAAGATTAATATGAGTTTCGTTGTTCATCTGTGCCTCCAATCAACATTGTCTTCTGGCATTGTCATCATTAGTATTTGTGCTAAAGCTCGTGTGTTAACTTATCTTAGCTAACTTACTTGCGTTTTTATTGCACTAATGACCTTCGTTAAAGCTAGAATAAGGCACAGATTCTATGTTAACTTTGTTCGTGCATTTTTTGTTTTTTACCTTTAAGAGTTACTATAAATTGAAAAGCATTATTAAATAACAAAGTGTTCTTGAGCTAAGCATTAAAGTAGACAATAGACTTCGTCTGTGCCTGGCGCACTCGTTTTTTAGAAATCAAAAGACTTGCATAAAAGAGGACACACATTAATCGAAAACGTAAACTGTAGCATTGGGCCATGGAAGGCTAGTTTGCTGAGTGTGTGATCGCACACACTAATAATGCACCACTTACCAAAAATAATGGCAGTGCCATGTACAGACATAATCATGAATTAGCATATCAGACTGTAGGGTATGGAGACCCAATTTCGATTGTACAAATTCTGACTCACGTGAGTGAACCAAACATAAAACGATGGAGATACAAAAACTGCCAATGGCAGCAAGTCATCCACCTACCATTCCATTTAAGCATTCTGAAATTCTGCTGCTGTTTAAAGGAATAAATATGTATTTTTAATTTAAAACTTCAATCACTTAAAACTTTTGCTCAGAAAAGTAAGATGTTGTTTTAGTCCTGTCAAGATATAAAATGGAAGAAAACAAAATCACATTTACTTAAAATGTCATAGTTAGTTAAGAGATAGTTACCAAGAATATCTCTTAACGTTAGGTTATTTAGTTCCCTGTAATTTCTCAATTTCAACAAAATCAAATTAAGGGCATTAAAATTAAAATCAAAGATTCACCGAACTACAACAACAGAACACATTAACGTCAAGAATTAAAAATAATGGTTCTCGTTGTGACCTCTCAGCTTATTTAATTTTTGTTGTAATTACTTTTACGTAAAACAAATATCATTAAGCAAATGACCTTAGCCAAAGAGGCTAAAAGACAATGCCAATAGCGACCAGAGACCAGAAGAACACTACAAAAAATCACACCTTCCTTGTTTACACCTGCTGATTGAAATCACAACAATAAAATCATTGAGTTTAGCAACAAAAGCTGGGTTTGTTTTTGTTGTCGTTTTGTGTTCAATCACCATCTCAGCTAAAATTTTTTCCGAATTCGGTCAGAATATCTGAACAAATTTTCAATTCTGATGGTGAATTCATATCGAATTCGGTACGAAAATTGTATGGACGAGGTCACCGAATTCGCATAGTTTTTCTAATGAAATTCTAAAAAATATTAGAGTTTTCCGTCGAACTCGGTCCGAATTTCGAGAAAATTCTTGGAAAAATCGGAAAAGGTTTAAATTTTCTGAAAGAAATTTGTACGAATTTGGAAAATAGCAGGAAAATTTAGATTTGCTGAAATTCCGAATTCGGAAAAAATCTGTAAAAAGAAGAAAAGTTTAGATTTTTTAAAAAACAATGTCAACGATGTGCACGAGTATGTTGAATAGGCCGGGGCGATTTGTATGGAAGGAAAAAAGTGTTAGCGGGCGCCTGGAGTTTCTGATTCTTGGGATTGTACTGAGCAAAAAAGTCAACTAGACCATATGTCTACTGTGAAAATCGAGCTCCCGGATTTTGACTTGGCATATAACAACCAAACCACTGAGATTTTCGACCCAACACAAAGACAAAATCCAAAATCGGTTTTAATATCACAATATCCGGTTCAAAAATTTAGATAACCGGATCAATCCTCCAATAAAATATGTTATTAACGTGCTCGTCATTAGAAGAGCTATTTATGGTAACTATGTCAGAAGCACCACAGACCAATAACGAATATACATAAAAAACAAAACATAGTTTTCTGAACAAAAACCGGGTAAATGTCAAAAAGGACCATGACAACGGGGAAATATCGATTGGTCATCAATGAAACCCGTACCTAAAATCTTCTGAACAACATTTTTGCAGAATATTTGGATGCTGTAAAATCTCGTCTTGTGGTACTTTTACTACGGTTCAAAAAATAAAGGACGAAAAGGACATGGACGAAATTAGAGGGATGAAATATTCTACAGAAAGATTCACCATTCGATTTGACTGAAAAAATGTGATCTCAAAATGGAGCTACAATAACGCTTAATAGAGACAGGGCCAAAATTAAACCATTAATCACGCGATATCTGGGAAACTTGACCTATGGTGAAAATTTCCTTTTGGGTTCTTAGTACACTCACTAAGGGCTTTCATCTCAACAAGAAATTTTACACCCACTGACTTTGAGTCCCATTTTGTAGCACAGTGTCATTTATCGATATTTTCCGATGTACTAGAGAGTTCTTAATTATTGTCGTGGCTACAATTGTTGTCTTTGTGTTGGATCGAAAATCTCAATGGTTTGGTTGTTATATGCCAAAAAATCCAAAAATCCTTGAAAAAAAACTTCAAGTCAAAATCCGGGGGCTCGATTTTCACCCTAGACATATGGTCTAGTTGACTTTTTGCTCAGTACAATCGCAAGAATCAGACACTCCAGGCGCCCGTGATGGTGTTCAAATCGCCCCACTCTAATGTTGAAGCCATCAACACGAGCTTGAATTATAATATGTTGAATTTATATTAAAAAATTGAAAATTGTATATGCGAATTTTATAACCAATCACTTAATTCTTCGATAACAACCGAACAAAACTATTAGATATCGAAACGAAGATTCTTCAGAAAATGTGCAGAGATTCGGAAAACTACTTTTAGAAAATCGGTCCAATTTCTAGGAAAATATTTGACAAATCGGCAAATTTCTAAAAAATATTCCGAAAACCTCGGAAATAATCGGAAATCCGGGATGCTAAAACTGAAGTGTGTGCTCAAAATGCAGTGTTGTCATACTAGCTATGGACAATTATTGCTCTGTTCCAGAACCTGCAAGAAGCTACTATTTTTTACTACGATAACAATTTTTCCTTTATGTTATCGGAAAAACTAGTAAAAATTAGTTGATTCTTGCAGTCCTGGAACAGACCAATTAAAACAATTAAGAAAAGCGTTAAGTTCGGCCAGGCCGAACTTTTTATACCCTCCACCGCGAACTGTATTAAAGTGAATGGGAACAATTACCCCCTGTTCATGTATGTCGACCGAAAGGTTTCTTGCACTTCCAAAATGGAAAAAAAAACATTTTCTGTTCATGTAAACACCTTCGAAACGAAAATCTATGCGACCGACAAGCCATGCGAAATAACACGGAAACGTACACTTTTCCATGTAAATTTGGGTTTATGTATTTCGAAAGGACTGTCTTTTGTAGAAAGAGAATGCCAAAATCACTCACTTGCTTTGTAGCTGTCGAGTAGAACGTAAACTCGCGAATAACAACGAAAATCTTGAAACAAATTTATGCAACACATTCTTGAAACAAAATAAAAATTTTGTAGACACGTTTTAAAGGCTGTTTCATTCATTATTTTGAAGAATCAATCAAATAAAATAATTCAAAATACCGACACATTTTATTTTCTCAAAAAAACAAAACACACATCCCAGTTGTTCGGGTAACTAGGGAATAACTAACAATTTTGCTGGCTACTGGTAAACACCCCTAGTTACCACCCAATCTACTCGCAATGTTACAGACTGGTGAATTTAACATGGGGATGTCATAGGAAGGGGTCTATTGCCCCCTCACTGCATTACTAGTAACCAGGCAATTCGATAGTCATGGAAAGTAAATTGTCCCTTCATTGCATTAACAGTAACCAGGTAATTGGATAGTCTTGGGAAACTCAATTGTCCCTTTATTGCATTACCAGTAACCAGTTAAATCGATAGTTAGAAATGATAGCCAAAATCACTATTATGTTTTGATCAGCTAAATGGGTAAATGCTTAACGTGTAACGGATATTATATCACTTTAAAAAAATATAATTATAACAGATAACACTGTGCAACAAAATTCAATTTTTCAAAATGATGGGAAAACCCGAGTACATTATGAAAGTAGAGCTAAAAATATGAGACACGTGTATCGGCGTTTTTAAAGTTTACGTCGGAAAGTAACCAAAATAGGCGGGGCAAGTTCCGCCCATTTTTAATTTCTTCGAAATATTCGAATTAAGATATCTTGGAATCCTTGCATTTTAGGTATATAGTGTATTTGGCAACTTTACTCAGAAGGGTGTGGGGAATATTTATGATAAAAATCTTAACCCTTATGCGGTTCATCAAAGGGGTCTTTTTTGTCCATTTTTTGAAAATCTTTCAAAAACTCCTTAAAAATGTGATCGCATCAAATCCAAATATTCTACAAAATTGTTCGCCATAAAATTTTACTATAGGTCTCAGAATACACCAAATCTGCAACTCTTGTCTAATCGCCAGGAATCTCTAAAAATGAAAAACACGTTTTAGGGTTAAAGTCGGACTTCATCTGAGTTTATTCAAAATTGTCCCACAAATCATAATTTTAGAGAGATGATGAGACAAAAATATTCTTCATAAAATTTCACTATGGGTCACGAAAGAAATGAAATGTCTATTTAAATTTTATAGCATGAAAATATCAGTATCAATTTTGCTGAAAAAACATGAAAATATTTCCCAATTTTTTTGATGAAAAATGTTTCCTTCTTTTTTCGAGTTGATACATGGAAGTAATATAAAACTTGGTTATAGGTGAAAAGTGTCAAAGGATGAAAAATTCTACACAATATTTCACTATGAGTTTCAAAATAAACCATATATCTATGTATGCTATTTCCTTAAAAAATTAGATTACAAATTTATATATATTATGATGAAATTATATGTTTTAATTTTGGACTGTTAATTTTACATAATTCCATACTGGATCAAAATCTAGCAAAATCCTTTACTTTTTGGGAATATTGTTAAAGAAAGAAATGTTCCAAATGGAATTTCATTATGAGTCTCTGAAGAAACCAAATCTGTAACCACAACATATAACATTCTTAGCAGCCCTTGTTTTTGGTGTAGGGTTTAGGGCCATATTTTACAATTTTTAACCAGATTGTCGTTGTGATTCTTCTTCTTCTTTATTTGCCTATTCGTTTTACGAATTTATGGCGATCAGTGCAATTACATAAAATATATTACATTATATTAAGTGATTATATGTATTTATAAGTTGTTTATTATTTCAGCAAAAGATTGTCGATTTCTGCACCTGCTGAGTAGAGTTGAGGCATCATTTATGCCGGTCCATTCCTGAATATTGTTAATCCAAGACTTCTCTTTTCTTCCCCTGGACTGTCTGCCTTCTATTCTGCATCGGATGATGTTTTGGAGTAGTTTGTATTTGCTGTTTCGCATGATGTGTCCAAGATATGCTGTTTTTCGTTTCTTTATTGTACGTATAAGCTCTTTTTCTTGGTGTATTCTTCGCAGTACTTCATTGTTCGTTACAAACTTGGTCCATGGTATTTTTAGAATTCGCCTGTAAGTCCACATCTCGAAAGCTTCAAGTTTTTTCATGTCAACTGCCTTCAGGGTCCACATTTCGACTCCATATAGCAAAACAGACCATACATATGTTTTCAGATATCTTAGTTTTGACTTTATAGTAATATCATGACTTAAAAAAATTTTCTTGTATTTTACAAAAGCTTCTCTCGCCATTTCGATTCTGCTTCTTATTTCATTTGAAATGTTCCACTTGTCATTTATTGTGATGCCGAGGTATTTAAAGCTATGTACTCTTTCCACGTCCATATCTTTAATTTTTAATTGTGTTTGATTTCTCATATTTTCTTTGGAAATAACCATGTACTTAGTCTTTTTAATATTTATCTTTAGACCATATCTTTCACTGTGCGTTGTTAGTCTAGTAAGTAGGTATTGCAGCCCTGCAATGCTATCGGCTAGTATGGTTGTGTCGTCGGCATATCTAATATTGTTGAGAAAAGTACCATTAACCAGGATTCCTTTTTTGACATCATTGATAGATTCTTGGAATATTCTTTCGGAGTATACATTGAACAATAAGGGGGATAATATACATCCTTGTCTGACACCTTTTGATATTACTATGTCTTCCGTGCATTCTCCGTTTACGTCGACATGTGCAGTCTGATGCCAATACAAGCTTTTTATACATCGAATTTCATTCTGCCCGATACCAATGGACGTAAGAATCTCTATTAACTTGTCGTGCTGTACTGTATCGAAAGCCTTTTCGTAATCAATAAAGCATATATATACATCTTTTTGAACAGCTTTGCATTTTTCAACTAGGATTTGTAGGGAAGAAAGAGCTTCGCGGGTTCCCATGCCTTTCTTAAAACCAAATTGGGAAGCACCCATAACTTTTTCACACTTCTCATATCGACGCCTCCAAATAATAGTATGCTAAGTCGACTTAGCATGTTTTCAAGTTCTTTACATTTTTATATTTAACGTCCTTTAACTTAAATTCTGTCAAATTTTGGTAATGATCGGACAATCCGAACAGAAGTTATTAACAAATATTTACTTAGCATAGTACTGAAGGTCAAAGAAATTTCCAAACTTTTAGAGCTTGTCCTGCAAAACTCGCTTTTCAGAATTAGCAAACTATTATTTGGAGGTGTCAAACGTCCTTTAACTTAAATTCTGTCTAATTTTGGTAATGATCGGTCAATCCGAACAGAAGTTATAAACAAATATTGACTTAGCATAGTACTGAAGTTCAAAAAAATTTCCAAACTTTGAGAGCTTCTCCTGCAAAACTCACTTTTTAGACTTAGCATACTATTATTTGGAGGTGTCGATATATTCGCCCATGAATTATTTTTAGGAAAATCTTCAATGCATGGCTCATTAGACTGATAAGTCTGTAGTCACTGCAGTGTTTCGGCTGTGTTTTCTTTGGTATAGTTATAAACTTTGATCTCAGCCAGTCATTTGGGTATTCCCCGGTCTCATATATGTAATTAAATAGCTTGTTCAGGATATTAATGTTATCTCCGTCTATTAACTTCAATATTTCTGATGGAATCTCATCAGGACCACATGCTTTTTTAAGTTTTAAGGATTTTACTGCTGACTCAATTTCTTGTTTGGTTATAGATGTTCCTTCTGGCGGTTCATTCGTCATCATCACATATGTTGATCGGTTCTGGTCGGCAAAAAGGAGCTTTATGTACTCCTTCCATATTATCATCTTTTCTGATATATCAAAAATAGGTTCATTTTCCTTATTGTATAGAATTTTAGGTATTGATTTGCGGTATACACCTGCCATTTCTTTGATCTTTTTGTGAAGATTGAAATCGTCATTTAATTGTTGCAATCTTTCAATCTCCTGGCATTGCCTGTTTATGAGATTATTTTTCGCAATTCTGATTGCGGATTGTATTTCTCTATTTAATTCGTAATATAATTCGTAGTTTCGATTTTTATGTCTTCGACGTTCCTCCATCAGATCTAGTATCTCCTTTGTCATCCATTCATTCTTTTGTGGTTTTGTTGTGATTCCTAGATTATTATCCGCTATGGATTTTAGCGTATTTTTAACAGAATTCCACATCTGTTCACTATCTGCAGCTTCAATTTTTCTAAATTCTTGATCAATGATCTCCCTCATTCTTGTCCTTACCCTTGGTTCCTCCAGTTTTCCAGTATTGAGTTTTCCACGTGTTTTTCTCTTTGCGTTTCTCTTCAATTTTGCTCTTATTTTTGTCATTAACAGGATATGATCCGATGGAACATCTGCCCCTGGATATGTGGATGTCTTCATTACACATGAAGAAAAGCGTTTATTGATCAAAATATAATCTATCTGGTTCCGTATTATATTTGTTGGTTTGTCCTGAGGGGATTTCCAGGTATACAATCTTCTTTTTGGCAAGCAGAACATTGTATTTGTAATTTTCAACCCATATTCTTGACAGAATTGAATAAGTCTGTCACCTCTATCATTTCTCTCGCCTAGTCCAAATTTGCCTGTTATGCCTGGTACAATATCTTGTCCAACTTTGGCATTAAAGTCTCCTTGGATGATAGTTATATCATGGGGTTTTGTCATATTTATTAGGTATTTTACATCTTCGTAAAAATCTTCCACTTCTTCTTTGCTCTTGTCTGCAGTGGGCGCATATACTTGTATAATATTTAGTTTTAAGGGTTTTGTTTCTAACTTTATAAGCATTGCTCTGTCAGATTTTGGTACAAATCCTGTTACGCATTGTGCTATGTGGTTTTTTAAAATGACACCTACTCCGTTTCTATGAGTTCTATTCAGGTTTCCTGAGTAAAATATTTTGACATTTTGAGATGCAAATTCTCCATTATCAGGCCACCATGTTTCGCAAACTCCAAGTATATCAATATTCAGTTTATTCATCTCATTAATGGTGTTAGCTAATTTTCCAGATTCATATAGGCTTCGTACGTTCCAGGTACCAATATTCAGGTTATTTTTTGTTTTACCTCCGGGGATTCTTAGCACCCTCGTTTGGCCGGAGACTGAGGGCCGTTCATTATTTATATTCATAAATTGCATGATTTTCATGGGATAGTACTCCAGGGGTTTCCCGTTGCCTTCTGAAGGGTTTACAGTTTTCCATCTAGTTTTCAGCCGCTCCTCATGGAGTTCAGACGCTGTTTGCTGCCGCTTTACTTAAGGACAGACGCAGCAACCTGTTGGTCCGCGGGACGTATTTGATTTCCGTCCTACCACCCATATCTGGGAAGCATTCCCCTATCCGCCACCTGGGGACGCGCCCTATAGGGGTTACAGGTTCCCCGAAGGGTCGTTGTGATTAAAAAATATAAATATCTTATTGATGGTTTTTCTTTATAAATTCATACAGAAGATGTTGTGTGTTCAATTTAAATAGCTTTAAAAACATTTGTGGTGAATATATATTTGAAAAATATAGAAAAACCAGATCGGACCTGCCAAAATTGCGTATTTTTAATACTTTTAACTTAAATTACGTATTTATGATAAGCCATCGGTTGCTTATATTGTATGTGAAAATACATTAGAGGTCTACGGCTATGGTCCAGTGAAAATATAGGTGTCATATAGGCTCTCACATGTACAATTTGGTGTGGTCTAAAAAACAACAATGATGGGACTCACTCCTACTTTGGTGGCATTTACGGAATTAACCCTAGCAATTATCAGGCTAGGGTTAATTCCGTAAATGCCACCAAAGTAGAAGTGAGTCCCATCATTGTAGTTTTTTAGACCACACCAAATTGTACATGTGAGAGCCTATATGACACCTATATTTTCACTGGACCATAGCCGTAGACCTCTAATGTGTTTTCACATACAATATAAGCAACCGATGGCTCATCATAAATACGTAATTTAAGTTAAAAGTATTAAAAATACGCAATTTTGGCAGGTCCGATCTGGTTTTTCTATATTTTTCAAATATATATTCACCACAAATGTTTTTAAAGCTATTTAAATTGAACACACAACATCTTCTGTATGAATTTATAAAGAAAAACCATCAATAAGATATTTATATTTTTTAATCACAACGACAATCTAGTTAAAAATTGTAAAATACGGCCCTAAACCCTACACCAAAAACAAGGGCTGCTAAGAATGTTATATGTTGTGGTTACAGATTTGTTTTATTCAGAGACTCATAATGAAATTTCATTTGGAACATTTCTTTCTTTAACAATATTCCCAAAAAGTAAAGGATTTTGCTAGATTTTGATCCAGTATGGAATTATGTAAAATTAACAGTCCAAAATTAAAACATATAATTTCATCCTAATATATATAAATTTGTAATCTAATTTTTTACGGAAATAGCATACATAGATATATGGTTTATTTTGAAACTCATAGTGAAATATTGTGTAGAATTTTTCATCCTTTGACACTTTTCACCTATAACCAAGTTTTATATTACTTCCATGTATCAACTCGAAAAAAGAAGGAAAAATTTTTCATCAAAAAAATTGGGAAATATTTTCATGTTTTTTCAGCAAAATTGATACTGATATTTTCATGCTATAAAATTTAAATAGACATTTCATTTCTTTCGTGACCCATAGTGAAATTTTATGAAGAATATTTTTGTCTCATCATCTCTCTAAAATTATGATTTGTGGGACAATTTTGAATAAACTCAGATGAAGTCCGACTTTAACCCTAAAACGTGTTTTTCATTTTTAGAGATTCCTGGCGATTAGACGAGAGTTGCAGATTTGGTGTATTCTGAGACCTATAGTAAAATTTTATGGCGAACAATTTTGTAGAATATTTGGATTTGATGCGATCACATTTTTAAGGAGTTTTTGAAAGATTTTCAAAAAATGGACAAAAAAGACCCCTTTGATGAACCGCATAAGGGTTAAAATTTTTATCATAAATATTCCCCACACCCTTCTGAGTAAAGTTGCCAAAGACAATATATACCTAAAATGCAAGGATTCCATGATATCTTAATTCGAATATTTCGAAGAAATTAAAAATGGGCGAAACTTGCCCCGCCTATTTTGGTTACTTTCCGACGTAAACTTTAAAAACGCCGATACACGTGTCTCATATTTTTAGCTTTACTTTCATAATCTACTCGATTTTCCTTGTCATTTTTTTTGTTGTCGCACAGTGTAATCTGTATATGCGCTAACCACGCTTTATTTAATTACATGACGTGTATATACATATGTACATATATCACAAAGGACAATTTTTTGGTAATCTTTTGATTCTTGTTATTGAAACTTGTGTGTGAATCCATGAACTAGAACTGTATATTTGGTCCTGGGAATGTTCATCTCAAGTGTCCTTCAGATAATTCAGAAGTACCTGAAATAAAATGTACAAAATGTAATGAGATAATAAAAAAATCTATTGTCCCAAAAATATCGATACTTACCAAATATTCTTCTGTTCTTCACGTTTGTTGTATCTTCATTTAACAACAAATTTTTGCATCAAATATAAATCAGAAAAAAAAATTAAATTAAATTAAATTGACTTTTTTTCTATTTTGTTTTCAAAAAGAGAAATAATAATTTTGAAAAGAGATTACAAGAGAGAAACATTGTTGATTACACTATCCATCGGTAGTCTATAAAATAGTCAATATATTACACTCCGCATTACCAGTAACTAGTGAATTGACATGGTAGGCAGGGAAGCCCATTTCCAGTGACAAAAGCAGGCTATAGGCTATTTTGCGTGCCATTTTTGGGTGTAAAGTAACTAGGATCAATGAGTACCTAGTTACATAACTATGGCAAAGTAGACAATTGCTATTTATTGAACAACTGGGATATTCCAATGTTTGTATGTATATGTGAATTTTGTTTTTATCTCTCATTTGGCTCTCATTTATGAGACATAGTTGTACAAATGTACATTCAAATTATTAGTATTTCGCATAGAATACGTAACGGCAGTCGCACCATAGTTTGCGAAATACATGAACGCCTTTTTAGACGGAAGTGAGTGACTGCTTTCCTTTCGTACAAGTTTTCGTGCGACATACATGAACAGGCTGTTAGTTTTATTTCGTTTATGAAAGTTCTAAACTCTTCCTTTTATTGCAGGAGTAGTACATATATCTTAACAGTTAATATGGGGTGACATTTTGTTTCTTTCCAAAACATGGACCAATTTTTACAATTTTCCGAATTGAGCGAAATACATAAAATTGGGCAAAACCGACTAGACCTAAACCTGGATATTCTGGATTTGGATAGTTAACAACGTCGGGAGCACGTTAACCTGTACCGATAAGTTTCTGGAGGAAAGTTTCGTAACTCCAGCGAAGACTAAATACCAAATTTCACTTATTCCCATTGAATATTGTGGCTAAAACTTTCAAAATACCGAAAATTGGGAGGGATCTTTCTATGGGGGTATAAAAAACATGGAACAATACGGGAAATTTTCAGGTGGGAAGTTTTATACCACCAACGGAGATTAAATATTAAATTTCATCCGTTTCGATGGTATATTGATGACACAACCTTAAAATACCGAAAATCGGAAATTACGTTTCTATTGGGTTATTTGAAGAAAAGGGCTTATACTGACAATTCTCTTCTGCAATATTTTATACACCCATGGCAATTTAAATACTAAATATCGGTGGTATATTGAGGCCACAACTTTCAAAATACCGTAAATCGGAAGGGGTATTTGAGGACGTCGACCTATACCAGCACATTTCGGCTGGAATGTTTCATACCTCTATCAAAAACTTAATACCAAATATCAGCTATTTTTGTGGAGAACGAGCTATATGTAGAAAATCGGGAGGTACCGTTCTATGGGGGCAATATGAAGACATGGACCTATACCGACAAATTTCAGGTGGAAAGTACCAAATTTTAGCCATTTCGGTGTTATAATGAGGCTAAACCCTTCAAAACACCGAAAGCGTGGACCGATACAGATACATTTCTGGGAGAAAGTTTTGCATCCCAAAACAGGACGAAATATCAAATTGTGAGATATCGTCCTATTGGACTATATGAGGGCGTGTGACCTATACCGAAAATGTTCATATGGAATTTTTATACCCCAAGTGAAGACAAACCACCAAATTTCAGCCATTTCGGTGGAATATTAAGGCCACAACCTTCAATATACCGAAAATCGGGAGGTACCGTTCTATGGGGGCTATATGAAGGCGTAGACCTATACCGACAAATTTCATATGGAATGTTTTATACCCCAAATGAAGACTAACCACCAAACTTCGGCCATTTCGGTGGAATATTGAGGCCACAACCTTCAAAAGTACGGAAATTCGGGAGGTACCTCCTATGGGAGCTATATGAAGACGTGGACCTATACCTACAAAGTTTTATACACCCAGCGAAGACTAAATAGCAAATTTCAGCCATTTCGGTGGAATATTGAGGCTAAAACCTTAAAAATACCGAAAATCGTGAGATATCGTCCTATGGGGTCTATATCAAAACCTGGACCTATATAAACATTTTATGGTAGAAATATTTCTTAGCCTGTGGAAACACAAAATACAAACTTACAGCCGATTCTGTGGTCAAATGGGACTAATACATTCAAAATATCTTAAAGTGACGCGTGCTATATATGGGGCGTTTTATGGGGACTCTACCAACGTGGACCTATATAAACAAACTTTGGTAGAAATGTTTTTTAGCCTCTGGAGACACAAAATACCAATTTCAAACCAATTCGGTGCTCAAATGGGACTAATACATTCAAAATATCTTAAAATGACGCGTACTATATATGGGGCGTTATATGTGGGCTATACCAAAACGTGGACCTATGTAAACATTTTATGGTAGATATGTTTCTTAGCCTCTTAAAATGCAAAATGCAAAGGTACAACCGATTCTGTGGTCAAATGGGACTAATACATTCAAAATATCTTCAAATGACGCGTAGTTTCTACCCATTCTATAGTCATTGGGGCAATATAATGACACTTTCCTGGTGGATTACAATTTTGTTTTTGTTTCTCCTAATATTATGATAATACATAGGAAACTAAAAAAAAGCAAACATTGAGAGATATTCATGGTAAGTATCTCTTAACTAGCTATGACATCTTAAGTAAATGTGAATGTATTTTCTCCCATTTTATATCCTGGAAGGACTAAACCAATACCTTACTTTTCTGAGCAAAAGTTTAAAGTAAATTTATATATGAAAAGCATAAAGAAATTTCAACGAAAATCTGAGACATAACAAGGGAATATTTCTTTTGGTTAATTGATATAGGGTAGTTTTTTTCCCTCCGAGTTCTTTGCATAAGGTTTCAATATACTGATTCAGTTTTAATTTGACCAAAACCAAAAAACAAGTAAAAACAGGAGTAAATTTGGTCGGCCCAAATTTGTATCGTTATCTGGGGGTTATATGAAAACGAAAATCTCTACCGGCAATTCTCTTCTGGAAAAGTGTATATCTTTAATATAATATAAAATTTTGGCTAATTTAAATTTTTCAAAATTTCCAAGGATACCCCAAATGCCTAAATTATCTAATCTAATCTAAAGAAGTAAAAAGTCGTTAAGTTCGGTAGGGCCAAATGTTTTATACACTCCACCATTAAATATTCTTAACAAAAATGGAGTAATTAGTTTCCTTTCATGTTTTAAATTTAAGGAGCAAACCTCTTTCGACCACTGTTTCCCCAATCTAAACCAGTAAGGAAAGGATCAAAGTCGGGCGGGGCCGACTATATAATACCCTACACCACTGTGAATATGTTAAATATATGGGAGCTAAATCCAAATCAGAACAGATTTTGATTTAATTTTTCACATTTATTTATAGACCAATTTCCGTCACATAGTCCAAATTTCATTGAAATCGGACAAATATAGCGTGTTTCGTGCAGCAAATACCTAAAATCGGCCGAGAATATATATAGGAGCTATAGCCAAATTTGAACCGATTTCTATATAATTTGGTACACTTATTTCTAGACTAAATACCGTCGCACATTCCAAATTTAATTGAAATCGGCATATATAGCGTGTTTCGTGCACAAAATTCCTTAAATCGGGCGAAAATATATATGGGGGCTATATCCAAATCTGAACCGATTTCTATATAATTTGGCACACTTATTTCTACACTAAATTCCGTCGCACATTTCAAATTTCATTGAAATCGGACATATATAGCGTGTTTCGTGCACCAAATGCCTTAAATCGGGCGAAGATATATATGGGGACTATATCCAAATCTGAACCGATTTTTACCAAAATAAATAGCGTTCGTCCTTTGGCCAAAAAAACTATCTTCCCCAATTTTCATGCGAAGCGGACAATAAATGCGACCTGTACTTTGTTTACAAAAATACATGAACAGACGGTCAGGCGGACAGACAGACGGACATGCGTAAATCGACTCAGAAAGTGATTCTATGTATATCCCTAAAAGGAACTATGGGTCTATCTCGTTTCCTTTTGCATGTTACAAACAAATGCACAAAGACATAATAATATAATTTTTCGCGAAAATTATTTTATTTTAATGTTCACCTAACATTATAGTATCTAAGGCTAAGTTCAACCGACTGCTGTGTCGGATTGGTTAACGGCAGGAAATTGCGGATGGTCATAATGAGTGAGTTTTGAGCAACTTTTGGCCTATATTTCCCGTATGTGCGCCGCCGCGCTTACATGTGATAAGCCGCCACATGTGATCGATTCGCTTCGTTGTCTGGTTTAATGGACGAACGGACACACATCTCAAATTTGCTTTTTCTCGTCGAGTTATGAATTTTGGTATACCACATGGGGGGGTTTCTGACGAATACTTCACGGTGGAGCTTTTAACCACATTATTTGTTTTTGGTACAATAAAAATACCCCACATAATCGAAGGGACATGGATTAAATTTGGTACTTAGTCTTCAATAACGTTATAAAACATTCCGACAAGGAATTTTCACTATTAAATAAGGTCATTGTCGGTAACATCATCTTTAAATATTTACACCTAATATGTATATTGTACACTATATGTTTACGCCATCTACGTATATACATATGTATATATGTATGTAATGATACTTCCACATCACACAAACATAGACAAAATCTAAGATTTTTGCAAATATTGCGGCAAACCAAAATATTTATGTTGCATGCGAGCTATTTTGGATGCTCATGTTTAGCAATTTCCTCAATTCATGAGAAAGAAATATTTGTGCTACATAATTCCTGCATACTAGAAATAGTTTGAGGTTGATGGGAATGTATCAGCATCTTGACCACGAAGCTAGCAACCAACCACATGGCAAAGGTGCAAATTATCATCTTTAGGTTCCAAGATGTGGAAAAGAATGACTCAATAAAATTAGGAATGATATATATTTTTTTATTTAATTTTTGATTTTTATTTTCATTCCGTTATTAAATGCTCCATGATCACTTTCGTTTGAAGTGGTATCAATTTTTCTTTTGCGTCTGCCAATGGAGAATGATGTTCATGGTGATATAGCTCCACTTGAACAAATTGTAGCTTTTTCGTATAACTTTCAATCTTTCTGTAGCTGCATGTCTATCAGTTGAATATGTCTTTCTTTAACCAGGAGTCGGAGTCTATGTCAAATTGTAAAACCTTATTAAAAAAACCCATCATTCAACGCTTCAAACTGTTCCCTAAATAAAACCCCCTCTGCATGTACACATATCGTCGCCATGCAGTAAAAGTCCATTCATGTAGATGATATGTGGCATTTCGTGGCATTCACTTGACTATGTAGCTGCTATAACATACCTCTCCATATATTTCACCACTCAACATTCATGTTACCGAAAACCGCAAACCAATACAACAAATGCATTGCATTGGTTGTTGCTGTTCGGTGTCATTTGAGTGCCGTTGCTAGTGGTGCTTGTGGTTATGGTGAAGTAGTTTAGGTTAGTTTCACTTTCTACTATTTATCCCATTTCGAAGAAAAAAATCAAAATAACAAAAATTCTTCCCAAACATTGTGTTTGAATGTCGTTGGACAACAGTATGCAATGCTGCAGGTTGCTGTTCCCTGCAAGAATACCATAATGGTGCTGTTGTTCTTCATCTTCGTTGCCAATGTTTTATTTGTTTGTGGTTGTTGCTTTCTTTTCTTTTCTACATAGTGGCAAACTGATAAATAACCAAACCGAAGAAATAAATAATATAATTGGGATAGCCTGATGTAAGTGAGAACATCAAACCACACCACACCATCAACATTCATATTCAAGATGATAAATTCCCCTGCAAACCATCGACCATATCGATGGTATTGATAGAGAAGGTGGATATGGAAATTTTGTTGTGCAGAAGAACGTACTCCCATGCATGTATTAGCATGAACAAAATACCGGAAAAAGAACAAAAAGCAAGTGATAATCGGTGGCTTAAAATATTATAACGGACAATTTTCAATGTTGAATAGATGTGGGTTATTTTCATTTAGTTTTAATCATTGATCTATTTGAAAATTTAAGATCAACGTTTTCGGGGATAAGTAAAAACAATGTTCTGATATTACTATAAGCAATATAAATTTATTTTGCAATGAGATTAATTACTTACTTAGCTGTCCCATTACAGAACATTTGTTCTATAGGCCGAACTAAGAAAAGATCTCCATTTCTCTCTATTTGTTGCTTCTCTTTCTGGAATACCGCGCCATGTCATCTCTTCATCCACTTGTTTGCGCCATCTACTCTTTGGCCTGCCAATTCTGCGTGCACCGCTAAGCGGCTTACATTTATACGCCTTTTTAGCGGGTTCATCATCGCTCATTCTTATGATATGGCCTAGCCAACTCAATCGTTGCATCTAAATACGTTTAACTATATTGATGTTGTTGTATAGCAGATACAGCTCGTGGTTCATGCGACGTCGATATTCACCGTCAACGCAGATTGGTCCGTAGATCTTTCGAAGCATTTTTCTCTCAAACACACCAAGCACTGCCTTTTCTGCTTGCGCTAGTACCCAGGCTTCGGAACCATACATCAGCACGGGTAGTATCAGTGTTTTGTAAAGCGTTATATTTGTTTGACGAGATGTGGCTTTGTTATTAAACTGGTTACTTTAGCCAAAGTAGCATCTGTTAGCCAATACAATTCTTCTTTTTATATCACAACTGATGTCCTTAGTTGTGTTTACGGCGGTGCCGAGGTAGACGAAGTCTTTTACTACCTCAAAATTATAGGAATCAACGTCAACAGTTGGCCCGATCTCTATGCGCGTCGACACCATCAACTTAGTCTTCCCGCCGTTTAACCGGTATACATTCAATACCATATTCTGGGATTGGATCTGTGGTATCGTCGTCGTCTTCGCTGGATACCAACAGGTATGAAAAATGCTCTTTTCCTATCCTGAGCACACTATCTGTATCAGTTACCAAATTACCTTGCTGGTCTCTACAGGAGGCTGTGACTGTACCAAAGCCATCAGTTTGATGCTTCACTCTTTGGTAGAATTTTCGGACTTCATTCTGGCTCGTGTACATCTCGATTTTTTCACACTCCCGCTTTTCCATCTCTCTTTTTCCTGCGGAAAAGCATTTCTCCTCTCTGCAGGAGGATGTGACTGTACCAAAGCCATCAGTTTGATGCTTCACTCTTTGGTAGAATTTTCGGACTTCATTCTGGCTCGTGTACATCTCGATTTTTTCACACTCCCGCTTTTCCATCTCTCTCTTTTTCCTGCGGAAAAGCATTTCTCCTCTCTACAGGAGGATGTGACTGTACCAAAGCCATCAGTTTGATGCTTCACTCTTTGGTAGGACTTCATTCTGGCTCGTGTACATCTCGATTTTTTCACACTCCCGCTTTTCCATCTCTCTCTTTTTCCTGCGGAAAAGCATTTCTCCTCTCTCCTTTTCTTCCGATATCTCTCTCGTGCGCTACGCTTAGCTACTGATTGTAAAGTAGCCCTATATACCGCATTTTCTCTTCGGTAGTCTCCTGATCATACCATGGATTCCTTGGTGGAGGTCTCTGGTATCTATGTATTTATTTTGCGTATGTTTGCATGGAGTGGGCAATACTTTGCCATTGCGCTGATATATTATCGGGATGAGGAGTGCTTTGATTAAGCAATTGGGCTAGTTGAGTGGAATATGCTGTGGCTATCCGTTGTGATTTGAGCTTACCGATGTCTAACTTTCGTGTTGTTTCTGTTCGTACTTTGTTTGCTACGTTTAACCGGGTGCGTACCTTTGCTGCAACTAGGTAGTTGTCCGAGTCTATGTTTGCTCCTCGAAACGAGGGCACATCCAACACGCTCGATGATTGTCTTCCATCTATCACAACGAGATCAATTTGATTTCTTGTTTTCTGATCTGGAGACAGGTGCCCTTATGGATGTCGAGATGCTTAAATCTGATACTGCTAACTACCATGTTTTTTGCCGCTGCAAAGTCTATCAGCCTCATGCCATTGTCAGATGTTTCATTGTGGAGACTGAATTTTCCGACTGTTGGGCCAAAGATATTTTCCTTTCCAATTTTGGCATTAAAATCGCCTAGAAAAATTTTAATGTCATGGACAGGACAACGGTCATATGTTTCTTCTAAGCGCCCATAAAATATATTTTTGGTCTGTTCGTCCTTGTCTTCAGTGGGAGCATGAGCGCAACTAAAGCTGATGTTGAAGAACTTTGCTTTTATTCGAATTGTAGCAAGTCTTTCATTCACGGGTGTGAAGCTGGAGACCAGGTGTTTTAACCTCCTACCAACTACAAATCCGCAACCAAACTCATGCTTTATGTCATGGCAGCTATAATACAGTTCGTCACCTTTAGGTGTTGTTGTGACGCCTTTCCCGTTCCATCGTATTTCCTGTATGGCAGTAATGTCGGCCTTGAACTTTTCAAGTACGTCTGCCAATGCGTAAACTGCACCTTCTCTATAAAGTGTGCGAACATTCCAGGTGCAGATTTGCAGATCATGGTCCTTAAAACGTTTGCGGGGGTCGTCAACTTTAGAGGGATTTGTTTTTATTTTCTTTCGTTTTTTCATAGTAGGCTGCTTTTTCTAGGGGAGGGTTACTAACCCGGCGCCCAAACTCATGTTTTTAACTTCCATTAACGGGTGTTAAAGGCTGCTCCCAGGTGACACCACGGGGAGGTCAGTGTCCACTTGAGATGAGAGAGGGACCAATGAGATTAATACAATTTCGGGTTATGTGGTTATACGTAAATACATATGTACACACAACATCTCCGAAGAGACAAGGGACGCCGATTCATATTGGGAACTACTTTTTATCTCCCAGTCCAAACGGCACACAGTGTTGCCACTTCCATACAAAAGTGGAAAAAATAGAAGGCGTTGAATTTTGACACAAGTACTTATGAGGGCACAGGAATGAAAAAAAATGGTTTATATCGGTTCAGAATTGGATATAGGCCCCATATATATATTTTCCCGATTTTACTACAACTCGTTAAATTTTAATCGAATAGCCTTCAAATTTTATATGTGATATTTTCTTAGGCCCCTGAGTAGTTTTGCCGATTTTCGCAAAAATGGGTTCAGATTTGGATACAGACCCCATATATATCTTTCACCGATTTTGCTATAAATCGCTAAATTTTTGATGAATACCCTTCAAATTTAACATGGGATGTTTCCTCAGGCCCCCGTTCAGTTTCATTGATTTTGATTTGATTTCGCAAAAATCGGTACAGATTTGGATATAGCCTCAATATACATCTTTCACCGATTTTGCTATAAATCGGTAAATTTTTGAAAAAGAGACTTCAAATTGAACATGGGATGTTTTCATAGGCCCTTTTTCAGTTTCACTAATTTTGAAAATCGGTTTTGATTCTGATATAGCTCTAATATACATATATTTTCGCCCGATTTTATGTGTTCGATGCACTAAACACGCAATATATTTGAAACATTGATTAAATTTGGAAAATTTGACGTAATTATTCGTAATTAAGTGACATCGGGCGAAATGCTATATGGGATCTATATTCAAACCTAAACCGATATGTACCAAAGTTGATACTTTTCTTTCTTTCTTTCTTTCTTTCTTTCTTTCTTTCTTTCTTTCATTTCTTTCATTCCTGTGCCCTCATAAGGCCAAAGATAAAACTGAACATGTTAACCTCCCATGTTGAATTTGAAGACTATTCTTCTAAAATATATTGATTTATATCAAAATCGGGGAAGGATATATATGGAAGGTATATCCAAATTTAAAGCGATTTTTGCGAAAAATTTTAATACTACCCAGGCGCCAAAGAAAATATCGCATATAAAATTTGAAGGCTATTAGATTAAAACTGACCGAATTATAGCAAAATAGGGGAAAGATATGTATGGGAGCTATATCCAAATCTGAACCGATATATTTCAGAATGTTTAAGGGATGTCCAATTAACGGAAATCCAGAGCCAATGTGGCAATAGGTGGCAATGTAAAGATATACTCTACGATAACTTTTAATATTATCATCAAAATTTTCCGAAACAGTTATTTTAAAGGTCGTCTAATTTGCATATGATTATTGCTTTAGATTACCTGGGAAATATTTTTCATAATTAAACACCTACAACTTCGTTACGGATGCACATATTGTCAAAATTCTTTCAGATTCGTCGTATCTGATATGTTTTCTATTAGAAAGAAATGTAAACATATATACAAGTTAACATCACATTTTTCGATTTGTGTCCACTGCGGCATGTCTTACGACACTACTTGTAGAGAAGTTTTGAATGGCTGAAATACCCAGGAAATGACGGGATTTGCCACCGCCGAAAATGTTGATGTTCTAGCCAAGAATTGAACTGCAGACCTTTTGAGTATAAGGCGGACGTACATACTACTGCACCACGGTGGCTCCCGGTGTGGTGATAATTGGGGTTAACTTCCATTGTCGAAATTGTAATAGATGGGGAAAATACACATTGACGAGCATTAAATTCCACATTAGAAGTTATGTATGTGTTTTCCACAAATTTCTTTATAACCAATAGCATTTATTATAGATATAGAGTTTTTCGCTAAAGAAGTCAAGTTGTACACCAAATTCTCCCTAAATATTTAGAAATGTTCAACCATACCATTTGAGTTATATTGAAGTATGTGGCTAGCATCTTCAAAATACCGAAAAATGGAGGAACCTGGATCCGTACCGACCATTCTCAGCGTAAGGCTATATAAAAACGTTGACATATACCGTCAAATCTCTGCGTGAATGTTTTGTATTCCCAGCGAAGATTTTATACGGAACTTTACCCATTTCTGAGGATAAATCTACTAGAACCCTGAAAATACTGAAAATCAGGCTGTACCTTCTGTGAAGGCTACATCAAAAGGTGGACCTGATAAATTTTTGAGCGACAAGTGTGTAGCCCCAAAGATATTAACAGCCTGTTTCTTACAATACGCAAAGAAAGTAGTCACTCACTTTCGTCTAAAAAGGTGTTCATGTATTTTGCAAGCTATCGTGCAACTGCCTTTACGTATTCTATTTGAAATATTACTAATTTGAATGTACATTTGTACAACTATGCTCAAAAAGAGAGAGCCAACCCAGCCAGCATTTGGAAAATTGTTTTTTGAGAAATCACATTCCGGAGTTTTTAAAGACTCATTTTAATGATCAAAAATTTAATAACTCACTTGTACGATCAGAACGGAACTCGAAGGTGACTCTTCCTAATAATAAACAAGTAAAAAAGCTTAAAGTTCGGCCGGGCCGTACTTTTTATACCCTCCACCATAAATATTCTGTACTAAACCGGAATAATTATGTTTTGTTCTGTCCACTATTTGAGGCGGAGATATTCTGTCACCACTGATACCTAGATAAGGAACCATAAATGTTAAATTACAGGTAGTGTGGTCAAAAATGTAGCTAAAATCCTCAAAATATATATGGGGGCTGTACCTAAATGTGAACCTATGTTGACAGTTTTCGGTGTAGATATTTTGTCATCGCTAGGAACCTCAACTGTCAAATTACAGGTAGTTCAGTTAAAAATTGTAGATAAAATCCTGAAAATACCGAAAATCGGGAGGCACCCTTATATGGGGGCTATACCAAAATATGGACCTATGTTGACAGATTTCGGCGTAGATGTTTTGTGGCCACTGGGAACTTAAAATTGTAGCTACAATCCTCAAAATACCGAAAATCGGGAAGTACCTTGATATGGGGGCTGTACCTAAACGTGGACCTATGTTGACCGTTTTTCGTGCAGATATTTTGTCATCGCTAGGAACCTCAACTGTCAAATTACAGGTAGTTCAGTTAAAAATTGTAGATAAAATCCTGAAAATACCGAAAATCGGGAGGCACCCTTATGTGGGGGCTATACCAAAATATGGACCTATGTTGACAGATTTCGGTGTAGATGTTTTGTGGCCACTGGGAACTTAAAATTGTAGCTACAATCCTCAAAATACCGAAAATCGGGAAGTACCTTGATATGGGGGCTGTACCTAAACGTGGACCTATGTTGACCGTTTTTGGTGCAGATATTTTGGGATCACTAGGAAAATCAACTGTCAAATTACAAGCAGCTCAGTTAAAAATTATAGCTAAAATACTGAAAATATCGAAAATCGGGAGGCACCGTTATATGGGGCTATGCCAAAACATGGACCTATGTTGACACTGTTTGGAGGAGATGTTTTGTGACTAATGCGAACCTCCAATGGCAAAATACCGAAAATCGGGAGGAACCGTTAAATGGGTGCTGTACAAAAACGTGGACCTATGTTGACAGTTTTTGGTGGTGGTGCTTTGAGATCACTAGGAACCTGGACTGTCAAATTACAGGCAGTTCGGACACAAAATGTAACTACAATCTTTAAAATACCGCAAATCGGGAGGTACCGTTATATGGGGCCTGTACCAAAACGCGGACCTATGTTGACAGTTTTCTGTGGAGAAGTTTTGTGACCACTGAGGACCTCAAACATCAAATTACAGGTATTTTTATTAAAAATTGTAACTAAAATCTTCAAAATACCGGAGATCGGGAGGTATCGTTATTTCGGGGCCGATTACACCACTACCCCTTTTGACTAGTAAAGTTCAAAATATTAAAATTGGAATAGCTTAGCGCCTTTGCTCTGTATGTGTTCAATAATACAGGTCAATTTAGTTGAAACGCATTTAAGTGTATCGTCAGTACAACTTAAATAAAAGAAATGGAAAAGTGGGATGTACGCCAACCATCAATAGGCTTCTTTCTTTGTGGGATCCCCATCAACACCAAAATTTCGTTAGGATCCGATCAAAATTCCGATCTGTAGTGTGATTGCACAAAAAATTGAAATAGGGACGCTTTACCGACTATTGCGATATCTCTATTGTTTGACCACCTATTGCAACCTACTTCACACCGTTGTAAATGTGATATTTTCTACTTTCCTTGCTAGGTTTTGCTTTCGATATTCCTCTTACAGAAGAGAGATATTCTCTTTGAAATAAAACGTTGGCCTTTTCTCCAAATAAGTTTTTTTCACATTCCGACCCCTGAATAATATCCACCATTACCAAAATCAAAAGGTTTTTTTTCTCTGTAGGACCCCCATTAACCCACAACATTTCGTGACTATGCGATCAAAATTGCGACCTGTAGCGTGATTACAAAAAAATTGAAAAATGGGATGTATTGCCGACTATTGCGATATCTCCGTTATTTGGCCACCTAAACCAACCTACTTTGCATCAGTGTAAAGATAGGATTTTCAACTTTCATAGTCAGACTTTGTGTTTTGAAGGTCCCCAACCAAAGCTGTGATATTCGTCATTATTATTAAAATCGCAAAAATTAAAAGTTGTATTCTATAGGCGGCTATTGCGATATCTTCGTTGTGTGACCACCTACGACAGTCTACATTACATCGTTACAAAGGCGATATTTTTAAATGGTATTATTTAGCTCACCCCGTTTGTTTTATTTTTTATTATTTATTCTTGGGTCAAATTTAGTAATTCAAATTTCACCCTCTTCCAGTCAACCGATTAATCTGAAATTTTGTTTACACTTTGGATTTTGGTGACAATACAATTATATTTATTCATTATCATTATAAATTCAAGATGGCGGCCGCTACAAAATGGCGGATAACGTAGGTTTTATCAATCCCATCAATATGGGTATCAAAAGAAAGGGCTCAACAAGCAGAATACAATATACTATAAAAAATTGAAATCCAAGATGGCGGATAACGTAGGTTTTATCAATCCCATCAATATGGGTATCAAATGAAAGGGCTCAACAAGCAGAACACAATATACTATAAAAAATTGAAATCCAAGATGGCGGATAACGTAGGTTTTATCAATCCCATCAATATGGGTATCAAATGAAAGGGCTCAACAAGCAGAATACAATATACTATAAAAAATTTAAATCCAAGATGGCGGCCGCTACAAAATGGCGGATAACGTAGGTTTTATCAATCCCATCAATATGGGTATCAAATGAAAGGGCTCAACAAGCAGAACACAATATACTATAAAAAATTGAAATCCAAGATGGCGGATAACGTAGGTTTTATCAATCCCATCAATATGGGTATCAAATGAAAGGGCTCAACAAGCAGAATACAATATACTATAAAAAATTGAAATCCAGGATGGCGGCCGCTACAAAATGGCGGATAACGTAGGTTTTATCAATCCCATCAATATGGGTATCAAATGAAAGGGCTCAACAAGCAGAATACAATATACTATACAAAATTGAAATCCAAGATAGCGGCCGCTACAAAATGGCGGATAACGTAGGTTTTATCAATCCCCTCAAAATGGGTATCAAATGAAAGGTCTCAACAAGTAGAATACAATTTACTATGCAAAATTGAAATCTAAGATGGCCGCCGCTACCAAATGGCTGATAACAATTTTTTATCAATCCCACCAATATGGGTATCAAATAAAAGGGCTTGACAAGAAGAATACAGTGCATTATACAGTACATCTTATACACCCGAAAGCCATACAGTTTCCAGCTGAATACAATTACGGGACGGCTGAAAGAAGAATGTTGCCTTTAATACTATCATGGGCTTCTACTATACATAAAATGCAGGGCAGCACTGTGGATCACGCAGTCGTATACTTAGGTGCAAAACTGTTTGAAGAAGGTCAAGCCTACGTGGCTCTTAGTAGAGTAAGATCTTTGCAGGGACTACGTATAGAGGAGTTGGACTGCAATGAACTAACGGGCAAGAAACCTTGCAATAATGAAGCACTAAACGAATTAAACAGAATGCGAAATAAAAACTAAAAACTAAAAAATAAATATATATATATATATATATATATATATATATATATATATATATATATACTTTATATGGTCGCAAATATGGTCTATGTGTTACAAACAGAAAAACAAACCTCCATACTATGGTAGAGGGTATAAAATGTATCCGTTAAATTCAATCGCTATTGTGATTACTTCTTCTGCTCTCCGTTATTATGTTCCGCTCTTCCTAAATGTTTTTTAAATTGTCTGCGTTTAAATTCTGCTTTTTAATGTTTTGTAATATTTTTATTTTGCCTTCGAAATTGTGATATTGTCCGCGAATTTTTAATATTTTTTTGAAAACAATTTGCATATGCATATACATATTTTGACATGTTATTTCTTCAAATCAAATTAGAAAACTCGCGTAATTAAAAGCTCAAAAATCTACTTATTTGCCTAAAAACCTGTCCAAATTACTTATAGTGCATACTAGTACAATATACAGTAAATCTGTTTACCAAACACACAATTTACTAAATTGTGTTCACTGATGCGTATACTTTATACGTAATTCATATCACTCATGTACTCATAGGGTGGCATGGCTTAAATTCAGGGGTGCCAACTTGGTGGTTTTCCCGCTACATGTGGTGGTTTTTGACGTACAAAAACCACTGTTTTAGCAGGAATGTCAACTGTTTTAAGGTAAAAATCGCTACAGACCTATGGTGCGTATGTGGCTGTAGCGATTTTTAGCTCGGAACAGTTGGCATTCCTGCTTAAATTACGGGTTTTCTGAGTTAGCAATTTCTATTTTTTCTACGACTTCTACTTTGTATTGTGTCAAATGTTCCGAACTTAACGTCTTTTTATTTATTATCGCCACAATACATATGTAATCTCTATTGGTCTCTATTGGAGCGTCTGGCGTTTTTCAGAAATTATAAGATTAGCATCATCGGTACAAAATAACTGCGCGTGGGTATAACAACAACTATATTGAGCTTACAAAATGAAGAAAATTGCAAAGCAAAACAAAATAGAAGATGAGAAGAAGAGAGAGCGAGCGTAAAGTACATCATTTGAGAGATATAAACAAGCATGGTTGTTTTGTAGCCGGCTCAAACGGACAACACAAATAAACAACAAATGAAACACGTAAACGAGGAATGAATGAAAATGGATGTCGGCAGAAGTGGCAAGTGGACAAAAGAGTAAGAGAATTGAAAAAGTTCTGCCGGCAGCAGCCATCAGTCAGCCGCCACTCATTCATGGTATACTAACAAAGGATGTAGACATAAAATAAAAGCAGTTGAAATAAAAAAAGTTGAAACGTTGGCGTTAACGTCGTGGTTCGTCTAGATACGTTACCGAGAAGCAGGGCAATTGTAAATGAGAAATGAACACCATATAGTAAAGTGTTGTATTCCAAAAGTTTTTCTGCCGTTTGCTACAGTGGTACCGCTGGCCGAGCGTTGACGTTTCAAGTTTGTGTTTGTGTTGTATGCTGAAAATGTTTGAGAAGTCTTTTGAATGTTTGCAAAATTCAGTTTGTTGTCGGCATAAAAAGCGGTTAGATGCAGTTTTATGTGTGCCAGAAAGGTATATTCGTTGTTCTTGAATAATAAAATCAACGAAAAGTGAAATGTTTACGTTTTAAATTATCTAATAAAAAACATGAGTAATAAGTGAATTCAAATTGTGATAGCTTAGCAATACAGTAAAGTTCATAATAACGAATGGAATTATGAACAATATAATAATTACGAAAAATATCATCAATATGTTATTTTTTGTAGATGTGAGCATTGATCAAAAATCAGAATAAACAAGTAAAAAAGTGTCAATCGGCTTTGCTTTGTATATATCTATATACCCTCAGCCAATGTGAAGTGAAACTTTCACCTAAGGTCTTTAGGTGACCTGAATTTTGTGACCCTTTTTGGACATTTGAACTTGCCGACAAAAATGTGGATTAGCAATTAACTGCACTAAGACGCAAATGTTGAACTTTTGTAGGTACCCTTAGGGAGGACCGATATGGGCCATTTTAGAAGTTAAACTAAATTTTGACAAAATACTAGGAGATCCAAAATTTGGACCAAATTGGTTGCCCCATTCAAGTGTTATCGTCCTAGCATTTTAGTGACTTTTTTTAAATATTGGGGAGAAGTACCGGAAGTTGTGGACCGGTATTGATCCATGAAACTAAGTTTGGATATAATATGACGAAGACCAAATGTTGGACCAAATCGGTTGAGCAGTTCGAGAGTTATCATTCTCTCTGACCGCCACATATTGTGACATAGGGGGTTTTTACACCTTTTGGGCTTTTTTCCCAAGAAATATAGACTCACCCCTGAAAAAACGTTTACCATCTAATGGAGGTAGCGAATACAAATCGCTTTAACACAAATCAAAGTAATTCGAGAGCAGGTCTTAAAGTGAACTTATGCGAAATTTTGTGTGAGAGGTACCAGAAGGAGGAGACAAATATAGTCCATATTCGAACCTGATCTATATCTGGTAGATATATTAGGATGTGCAAATTATGGATTACATCGGTCAATCCCTTCAAAAGTTATCGTGCGCACAATTTTTCTGAACATTTTTCAACTTTTGTGGGGGAGATACCTGAATGAGTGGACCGATATGGCTTATCTTCGAATTTAAACTATGTTTGGACAAAATATTACGAAGGCCAAATTTTGAACCGAGTGTGCAGATTCGTTCGGGAGTTATCTTTCGCTCCAACCACTACACACGCTGTCATAGGGGCTCTTAGGCTATTTTCTCAGGAAGTATGGACTTGCCCCTGATGAAACTTGTACCGTCGTATGGGGGGCAGTGAATACAAGTTGTTGCAATAAAAATCAAAGCGATTCGAGAGCGTGTCCTAAACTGACTTTTCCGAAATTTTGTGTAGGAGGTATCCGAAGGCGTGGACCGATTGAGTCCATATTGGAACCTCATCTAAGTTTGGTAGAAATATCACGATGTGCAAAGTATGGACCAAGTCGATTATTCCCTTCAAGAGTTATCGTGCGCACAAATTTTCCTAACATTTTCGAACTTTTGTGGGGGAGGTACCGCTAGGAGTGGACCGATATAACCCATATTCGAACGTAAACTAAGTTTGGACAAAATATCGCGATAGCCAACTTTTGGACCAAATCGGTTTATCCGTTCGCGAGTTATCGTGCTCACCAGCCAGCCAGACAGACAGACGGACGGACATTGCTAAATCGACTCCATATTGTCTAAAACACATTTCGTCCAAACATTCGTCTAAAACCATTATTTCGATGAGGCACATTTTGCCAGTATGAAAGTGTATGTACCCTCGTTAGCATAAATGTTGAGGGTATAACAAGTAAGAAAGTATCAGTAAGCTGTGCTGACGGAGATATAACCTCAGTCACTGACCAAAAAAGAAAACAACAAAACCAAACCAAGCCAAACACAATAATTATGCCGTATATAAAATAAATTAATTTGGTATCATGAGTTTTCTTTAAAATCTGTGGGGCTATACCAAATCATTGACCAAACAATTATAGTAACTAAACTTCTACATAAAGGACTCGAAATATTTAATTACGTTAAACTAGGTTTCGAAGAAATTTTTGAAAAAGTTTTAAAGTTATCTTGAACAATATCCATTTAAGTATGTACCGGCAAGGTTTTGGAGCTTTTTGGCAATTATCTCAGGAAGTATTGACTTACTCCGGAAAAAATGTGTCGCTGTAAATGAGGCCGCTAGAACAACCCACTGCAAAAAGAATCAAAGCGATGCGAGAGGAGCTCTTAAATTTTACTTTTCCTAAATTTTGTGTGGGAGGTACCCGAAGGAGTGAACCGATATAGTCCATGTTCCAACCTGATACATGACTCGATGAAATAAAACAATGTGCAAAGTTCGGACCAATCAGGAACTCCCTCCGATAATCATTTTGCGGATTTGCCATTTTGGTTGGTGCCGTCAGGGTTTCTTGGAGCAAAAAAATTGCCCCGTCGTAAAGGGAACCGCAAGGACAACCTGCTAAAGAAAATTTCAAAGCGATCCGAGTAGAGCTTTTAAACTTCACTTTATACGAATTTTGTGTGGGAGATACCCGAAGGAGTGGACCGATATAGTTCATATTCGAACCCGATCTATATACGTTATGCAATGTTTGGGCCAAATCGATTTCTCCCTTCGAATGTTATCGTTTTCACCAGTTTACAGAAAAAAATTGAAATTTTGTGGGGGAGGTACCCGAAGGAGCGGACCGATATAGCACATCTTCGAACTAAAACTTAGTTTTGACAAAATACTACGATACCCAAATTTTGGTTCGAATCGGTTGATCCGTTCGAGAGTTATCGTGAGCTCCAGACAGACGGACGGACATGGCTAAATCGACTTAAAATTGTCTGTAACGAATTTCGTCCAAACATACTTGGGGTCTATTTCGATGAGGCACATTTTTGGTCGCATGAAAGTATATATACTCTCGTTGCATAAAGGCTGAGGATACAAAATTGAAAGCGAACAACATAAAATACGGAGTATGAAGGCGGCCCGGTGGGCAAGTTTCATGTATCAACCACGTTATTGTTCTGGCTGTGTAGCTACATTTGTGTGAAATTTTATTTCAGTCTCTCTACATGTCCGGCGACTGGGTTCGATATGTACAAGCCTGTGTTTAAGTTCATGTTTGCGGTGGAAGGAAGGTGGCATAAGAGTCTGTGTTTTTGTGTACGTGTAATACATTTTTATCGAAACTATTTCGCACTATGTCGCGAGTTCATATAAACGGTGGCCAAAAATAGAAGGAGTTGTCGTAGGTGCATCAATTTTGGTACACGTACCTATTATTGACTTACAATCTTCAGGACAAAAAATTGGGTTGGTCGGTCCACGTTTTGATATAGCCCCCATAGAACCGTACCTCCCGATTTTCGGTATTTTGAATGTTTTAGACACAATGACCAACCGAAAGTATTAAAATTTTGTGGTTAGTCTTCGGCAGAGGTATCAAATATTCCAACAGAGAATTGTGGGCTTAGGTCCACGTTTTGATATAGCCCCCATACAACGGTACCTCCCGATTATCGGTATTTTGATGATTTTAGCCTCATTATTACACCGAAATTGCTGAAATTTGGTACTTAGTCTCCGTTGGAGGTATAAAACTCCCCCCCCCCCCAGAATTTTGTCGGTATCGGTCCATGCCTTCATATAGCCCCCATAGGATGGTACCTCCCGATTTTCGGTATTTTGGAGGTTTTAGCCTGATTATCACACCGAAATGGCTGAAAATTGGTACTAAGTCTCCGTTGGAGGACTTATAACCTTCCACCAGATATATGTCGGTATAGGCCCTCGTCTTCCTATAGCCCCCATACAACCGTGCCTCCTCATTTTCGGTATTTTGAGTGTTGTGGCCTCAATATCCACCCGATATGACTGAAGTTTGGTGTTTAGTCTTCATATTGTTTGTGAGCATATTGAATATATCAAGATCTTGTCTTTATATATGAGAAATTTCCTTAAAAAAATTTTTTTTGACCGATTAGTGGTCAAAAAAGGTCAATTTTTTGAAAAAAATCGAATTTTGATTTTCGCTTTTAAATTTTTTTTTTAAAAATTGATATTTTTAAAATTCTCTCGTTTTAAAGCAAGATTATAATAAGCCCAGAAAAATATATGATGATCGGTTCATTCGTTTTCGCGCTATAGCCAACTCCGCAAAACGATTTGTTAAAAAAGGGGGTATCCTCTCAGTGAGGTGGTCGCTGAAAAAGAGAAATGACACATTCGTCTGCAAACCTCTGCAGCTGGGACCTTAATATATTTGAAGTACTCACTTTTTACTACTCATACAGCAAAAATATCGATATACAATTTTTTCCCACTCTACTCAATTTAAAATTTGCTTCAGAAAATAAATAAACTTAGTAATACATGTTTGGGTAAATGTAAACACCATGTGATTAATATTTACATGCAAACAAGAGTGTAGCCAAGTTTATTACATCCCAAAAGAACTTAGGAACCATTTTTGCAGCGATCGTTACTTTCCAATTTTAAATATTAACGCATAATATAATTTATTAATTTTAGGAAGAAAAACACAAAAATACGTATTAACTAAAATTGTCGGATTTAAATTCTGATAAAGCAAAAACTACTTCCCGTATCAGTACCAAAACTCAGATTCTTCTTAATTAATATGTTTTCTATCACTCCCCATCAAAAAATTTGTTCAACGAAGTATTTAGTTTTTACCATTTTTGGCCACGGTCGTGACACTGTGCGTCGGAATCAAAAAAAAGCCTTGTTCCCATCAGCAGCACCAGTTGCAAATTCAGTATCAAATATTAAAAGAAAAACAACAAGTAAAAAGGCGTTATGTTCGGCCGGGTCGAACTTTTCGTACCCTCCACCATAAAATATTCTGAACTAAAATGGAATAATTAGTTTTCATTCCTGTCCCCAACTTTAAGTGGGTACGTTAAAATGTCTGATAATGTACATAAAATGTTTCATTCGGTAGGCCCTTTTTTATGGTGCCTATATCGAACTATGTATGTTGACAATTTTTGGTGGGCTAGAAATTGGGAGGTAGGGGTTATAATAAAACATGGACCTACGTTAACAGTTTTTGATGGGAGCCTTTAATGTCAAATAACTCCTAATTCGGTTAAAAATTGTAGCTAAAATCTTCAAAATACCGAAAATCGGTACATAACGTGGGAACTTCAAATGTCATTAACAGCTAGTTCGGTGGTATGTGGGCTATACAAAAATATGAACTTAAACGAACAGAAAGTTCGTTCAAGTATCGAAAATCGGGAAGTATCGTTATATTGGGGCTATGTTGAAAATTGTTGATGCAGATGTGTGGTGAACACTACAATCTTCAAATGTCAAATTGCAGTTAGTTCGGTTAAAAATTTTAGCTAAAATTGCCAATTACTGAAAATTGGGAGGTACCGTTATATGGGAGCTGTATCCGAACATGGACCTATGTTGACAATTTTTTATGGAGAGGTGTTGTGACCACTAAGAACTTCAAATGTCAAATTACTGCTAGTTCGGTTTAATATTGTAGTTAAAATCATCAAATTACTGAAAATCGGGATGTACTTTTATATGGGAGCTTTATCAATACATCGACCTTTCTTGACAACTTTTGGTGGAGAGGTGTGGTGACCACTAAGAATTTCAAATGTCAAATGTTCAAATTACAGATAATTCGGTTAAAACTTGTAGGTAAAATTCCCAAAATACCGAAAATCCGCTATATGGGGATACCGAAATCCGTTATACCGAGGTACCGTTATATGGGGCTATACCAAAACATGTACCTATGTTCATAATTTTTTCGAATATAAGTTTTTAGATCACTAAGAGCCCTAAATATCAAATTATAGCTAATTCGGTCTAGAAATGCGACATAAATCGTCAAAATACCTGAAATCGGGCGGTAACGTTATATGGGGGCTATTCCAAAACATTGATCTATGTCCACTAGTTTTGTTATATAAGCTTATTGACACTTAAGAACCCTAAATGTCAATTTATAGCTAAATCGGTCTGAAAATGTAGCTAAAAACGTCAAAATACCGTAAATCGGGGGATACCGTTATATGGGGGCTATACCAAAACGTGGACCTATGTCCACAACTTTTGTTATATAAGTTAAGTGACGTTTAAGAGCCCTCAGTGTCAAATTAGAGATAAATCGGTCTGAAAATGTAGCTAAAAACGTCAAAATACCATAATTCGCGGGGTACCGTTATATGGGGGCTATACCAAAACGTGGACCTATGCCCACAACTTTTGTTATCAAAGTTTATTGACACTTAATAACCCTAAATGTCACATTATGGATAAATCTGTCTGAAAATGTAGCTAAAAACGTCAAAATACCTTAAATCGGGGGGTAACGTTATATGGGGGCTATACCAAAACGTGGACCTATGCCCACAACTTTTGTTATATAAATATTTTTGGACTTAAGAACTCCAAATGTCAAATTATAGCTAAATCGGTCTGAAAATGTAGCTAAAAACGGCAAAATACCGTAAAACGGGAGGTATCGTTATATGGGGGCTATACCAAAACGTGGACCTATGTCCACAACTTTTGTTATATAAGTTTATTAACACTTAAGAACCCAAATGTCAAATTATATCTACATCGGTCTGAAAATTGAGCTAAAAACGTCAAAATACCCTAAATCGGGGGGTACCGTTATATGGGGGCTATACCAAAACGTGGACCTATGTCCACAAGCTTTGTTATATAAGTTAACTGACACTTAAGAACCCTAAATGTCAAATTATAGCTACATCGGTCTGAAAATGTAGCTAAAAACGTCAAAATACCGTAAATCGGGGGTACCGTTATATGGGGGCTATACCAAAACGTGGACCTATGTCCACAAGTTTTCTTATATAAGTTTGTTGGCACTTAAGAACCCCAAATGTCAAATTATAGCTAAATCGGTCTGAAAATGTAGCTAAAAACGTCAAAATACCGTAAATCGGGGGGGGTTCCGTTATATGGGGGCTATACCAAAACGTGGACCTATGTCCACAAGTTTTGTTATATATATATATTGACATTTAAGAACCCTAAAGGAAGAACGTGCACAGATCGACTCAGAATTTGACCCTGATCAAGAATATATATACTTTATAGGGTCGCAAATGAGTATTTCAATGCGTTACAAACGAAAAAACAAACTTAATATACCCTCCATACTATGGTGGAGGGTATAAAAATAATAACAAGTAAAAAAGCGTTAAGTTCGGCCGGGCCGAACTTTTCATACCCTCCACCATAAAATATTCTGAACTAAAATTGAATAATTAGTTTTCATTCCTGTCCCCAACTTTAAGTGGGTACGTTAAAATGTCTGATAATGTACATAAAATGTTTCATTCGGTTGGCCCTTTTTATGGTGCCTATATCTAACTATGTATGTTGACAATTTTTTGTGGGCTAGAAATTGGGAGGTACCGTTATATAGGGGTTATAAAAAAACATGGACCTATGTTGACAGTCGATTAAAAATTGTAGCTAGAATCCTCAAAATACCGAAAATCGGCACATAACGTGGGAACTTCAAATGTCATTAACAGCTAGTTCGGAGGTATGTGTGCTATACGAAAATATGAACTTAAATGAACAATTTTTGTTGGCTTTTAAATTTCAAATTACAGAAAGTTCGTCCAAAAAATAAAGCTAAGATACGGAAAATCGGGAATTTTGTTTTGGGGCTATACCAAAACATGGACCTACGTTCGGTTAAACATTTTAAGTAATATCCTCAAAGTACCGAAAATCGGGAAGTATCGTTATATTGAGACTATGTTGAAAATTGTTGATGCAGATGTGTGGTGACCACTACAACCTTCAAATGTCAAATTACAGTTAGTTCGGTTAAAAATTTTAGCTAAAATTGCCAATTACTGAAAATTGGGAGGTACCGTTATATGGGAGCTATTTCCGAACATGGACCTATGTTGACAATTTTTTATGGAGAGGTGTTGTGACCACTAAGAACTTAAAATGTCAAATTATTGCTAGTTCGGTTTAATAATGTAGTCAAAATCATCAAATTACTGAAAATCGGGAGGTACTTTTATATGGGAGCTTTGTCAATACATCGACCTTTCTTGACAATTTTTGGTGGAGAGGTGTGGTGACCACTAAGAATTTAAAATATTCAAATTACAGATAATTCGGTTAAAACTTGTGGGTAAAGTTCTCAAAATACCGAAAATCCGTTATATGGGGATACCGAAATCCGTTATACCGAGGTACCGTTTTATGAGGCTATACCAAAACATGGACCTACGTTCATAATTATTTCGAATATAAGTTTTTTGTTCACTAAGAACCCTAAATATCAAATTATAGCTAATTCGGTCTAGAAATGTGAATTTAAAAAAATACCTGAAATCGGACGGTAGCGTTATATGGGTGCTATTCCAAAACATGGACCTATGTCCACTAGTTATATAAGTTTATTGACATTTAAAAACCCTAAATGTCAATTTATAGCTAAATCGGTCTGTAAATGTAGCTAAAAACGTCAAAATACCGTAAATCGGGGGTACCGTTATATGGGGGCTATACCAAAACGTGGACCTATGCCCACAACTTTTGTTATATAAATTTATTGGCACTTAAGAACCCCAAATGTCAAATTATAGCTAAATCGATCTGAAAATGTAGCTAAAAACGGCAAAATACCGTAAAACGGGGGGTATCGTTATATGGGGGCTATACCAAAACGTGGACCTATGTCCACAACTTTTGTTATATAAGTTTATTGACACTTAAGAACCCTAAATGTCAAATTATAGCTACATCGGTCTGAAAATGTACCTAAAAACGTCAAAATACCGTAAATCGGGGGTACCGTTATATGGGGGCTATACCAAAACGTGGACCTATGTCCACAACTTTTGTTATATATGTTTATTGACACTTAAGAACCCTAAATGTCAAATTATAGCTACATCGGTCTGAAAATGTAGCTAAAAACGTCAAAATACCGTAAATCCGTTGGTACCGTTATATGGGGGCTATACCAAAACGTGGACCTATGTCCACAACTTTTGTTATATAAGTTTGTGGACACTTAAGAACCCTAAATGTCAAATTATAGCTAAATTGGTCTGAAAATGTAGCTAAAAACGTCAAAATACAGTGAATCGGGGGGTACCGTTATATGGGGGCTATACCAAAACGTGGACCGATATAGCCCATCATCGAACTTGACCTGCCTGCAAACAAAAGACGCACTTTCCCAAAATTTCAGCGTCCTATCTCCATTTTTGTGGAGGCTAGAGTGATTACCACAGACGGACGGACGTGCACAGATCGACTCAGAATTTTGCCCTGATCAAGAATATATGTACTTTATAGGGTCGCAAATGAGTATTTCAATGCGTTACAAACGGAAAAACAAATTTAATATATCCATACAATCCAATATATCCATACTATGGTGGAGGGTATAAAAAACCACAACAAGTGAGGAATGTCTTCAGTTAGTTATAGACGACTTTGTTGAGCCCATTATTGTCTAAATGTGTGTAAACATATTTAAATCAAGGAATTTGTAACTTATCCTGATTCCGAACAAATTAATTCCTTGTTATAATGCTTTATTTAATGTTTTGTTTAGTGGTAGTGCTCCTCAGCACAACACGACCTTCAAAATACAAAAAAATCTGTATACGCCCAACGAAAAATAAATACCAAATTTCAATAATTTCGGTAAAACTTCCAAAATACAGAAAATCGGGCGGTACCGTTCTGTATCTTGATTTCAAAAGACAGAATTTTACCCTGATCAAGAATATATGTATATCCTTTATGGGTTCTCCGATGAATATATCGATGTGGTCTATGGAAGCACCCTTTTTTCTAAAAAGGGTCAATGGAATCAACCTTTTTTTCTAAAAAGGGTCTATGGAATCAACCTTTTTTCTAAAAAGGGTCAATGGAAGCACCCTTTCTTTTAGAAAGGATCTATGGAAGCACACTCTGTGTCAAAAAAGTCTATGGAAGCATTTTTTCATTCAGATAGGTTCTATGGAAGAAACCTTTCGTTTAGAAAGGGTCTATGGAAGCGCCCTTTTATTCAGAAACGGTCTATTTTGAAAATGTTTGAGAGTTATCGTGCACACTAGCCATTTGAGTATGTGCCGGTAGGCACATTATGTCAGGAACTATGGATTTACTCTGAAAAAAAGTATACCGTTGTAGTAGGTACGCTGAAAACAATTTCAAATAGATCTGAGACGAGTCCTCAAGCTGCAATTTTACTCCCGATATATTCCATATTCCCAACTGATACATGGCTGGATAAAATAATACCATGTACAAAGTTTGGACCAATCAGAAACTTCCTGCCGCAATTATCTTGCGGATTCCCTCAAGTATAATCTTTAATATAGAGTATAACAAAATCGACAACGTCGTACATTACAGTTATATACACACTAGGGTTATGAATTTTCGTCCTTTTTTCTCAAAAATAATTTCCAGTAGCGGAAATGAATAAACTTTTGCCTACGAGTATTAATGACTACAATAACGTTTCTTCCATTGAAATCATGGTAGAACAAGAAAAGGTAGCAGCAATACCCAGCTGACTGAACTGGGTTGTAGTGTTAGTGTCAAATTTCATATGACATTTTATACATTTATTTCTATTTCGATGTACATTAGGGACATATATTTTTTGAGAAAAAAAAATATAATATTCGGAAAAAACCATTTCCCAGAAAGACTTCTTCATATCAATGATATGTAACCTCCTCTAAGTTCGAACGATAAGCCGCGCAGTAAATCACCGCTTGTAGAGGCGATACAACGTTTGTTAATATGTGAGGTATTTTGTTAAAATTTAAAAAACTAAAGCCCTAATAAACATGTGCTTCTTTGATTTCTAAAACAAAACATTGAAACAGCTTCTCCTTTTTCTATGAATTTCCAGCGACCCCAAACGTTTCTGCAAGAATTCTACTTTCTGCGAGAATTTAGGCATTTAGTGGAATGATGTGGAAACATAAAAATTGAAAATGTAACGAATTTTCATTCATGTTTTCCAAAATATTCAACCAAATGTGAAAAATTATTAGTTTTTTAAATTCCAATAATTTATAGACATTTCCTTGTTTTGTTTACAAATACAACTGGCAGTAACGTTACAAACAAAAACAAATTCCTTTGTGGTTGTTGTTCGAGTTGTATTTGTTGTAGTATTAACTTTACCTTATATTTGTTCTACCATGCATTGAAATATTAAAAAAAAATCACATTTTTGTGAAAAAATTCTCAAAAAATTATTTCCTCTCACACGAATGAGAAATACCTAATGATAAACTTCATTTCAGTTATATATTTGCTTACAGTGACTTCAAAAAATTGTCAAAAATTCTGATAATTAAACATTTTGAAATCATTTTAATAATTAAGGTTTTAAGGTTTTTTATAATTAAGGTTTCATGTAGTCTTAGGCAAATGCTCATAAAACATGATACTGGGATATGAGGTAGTAAAACACAGGCACCCATAAACAGATAAAATGTAAACTTTGTGTTGGATACACTGACAAATACCAGACAGACGACATGGAGCTGATGTTGTTTGGTGATTATGATGGCGGAAAAGCCGGCTACATCATGTTAGATATGTCTACAAATTTTCATGTTTGAACTTGTGTTTGGTGAAAAATGGAATAAATGAAATGAAAAGCAAAACGTAAATAGACACACAATTCGATAAACGTCCCAATCAAAACGCATAGAACAAAAAATAAAAAAGAAGATACGAGGAAACGAACAAAAACGAAATAACATTGTTGGCGTTATTATTGGGATAATTGTTGGGATAGCAAATAGCTGTAAATGATAAAACAATGGGAATTTATAGAAGGATCGATAAAAAAGATGAAAAGAAAATAGGTACCAACTTCAATTCAATTATAATAGAATTGGGGTGGCCACAATAATCAGGGACGTACGCAGGATTTCTTTCGGGGGGCCCCGATCAAAAATCATGAAAATTTAAAATGTTTTGTAGCGATACGTATCGCTACTTTAAAGGGTGTTAGTTGATTTTATATAAATTCAATAGAAAGATTTAACAATATTTAGAATAAAATTTTAAATTTTTATAGAGTACTAGCTTAATCCGGTGCGCTTCGCTACCCCAACTAAGTGAAAAATAAATGAATGAGTCCTACGTAGGTCACATTTACAAATTGTATATACTCTAACACTCCTGAGTCCACTCTCTCCTTTAAAGAAGTTAATTAAATTAGGAACAACACTAAAATTGAGTACCTTAAGTTTGAGGATACTTGTAATTTATTCAGCCTATTGGGACATCTTAAATTACTCTTAGGATAACTGCTTCTGTTATTGATAATTTTACTCCAATATTGATATAGATATGTCAATAATGATACAAATTTCATTGAAATGGAACGTATATATCAAATCAAATACATGAAATCGGCCGAAAATATACATTGGAGCTATATCTAAATCTGAACCGATTTCGAAGTATTTTGGCACAATTATTTCTAGGCCAAATTCAGTCGCACATTACGAATGTCATTGAAATCGGACATATACAGCGTGATTGGTGCATCAAATAAATGAAATCGGCCGAAAATATATGTATATGGGCGCTATATCCAAATCTGAACCGATTTCGATATAATTTTGAACATCTATTTCCAGGCCAATATTCGTCATAAATTCCAAATGTCATTGAAATCGTACATCATCAGTTCATCAAATCGGACGAAAATATATATGTGAGCTATACGTAAATCTAAACCGATTTCGATATCATTTGGCGCATATATTTCTAGGCTAATATCCGTCACACGTTAAAAATTTCATTGAAATCAGACATATATAGCGTGTATGCTCCAAACATATACATGAAATCGGCCGAAAATATATATGAGCGCTATATCCAAATCTGAACCGATTTCGATATTTCTAGACCAAGTTCTGTAACACATTCCAAATTTCTGTGAATTTGGACATATATAGTGTGTTTGGTGCATCAAATACATGAAATCGGCAGATAATATATATAGGAGCTATATCCAAATCCGAACCGATTTCTATATAAATTGGCACATACATATATTTCTAGGCCAATATCCATCACACATTCTAAATTTCAGCGAAATTAGGCATTTATAGCGTGTTTGGTGCATAAAATATAGAAATCGGCCGAAAATGTATGTATATGGGAGCTATATCCAAATCTGAACCAAACTCGATATAATTTGGCACATTTATTTCTAAAACAAATTCCGCCACAGACCCTCTAAATTTCAGCGAAATTGGACATATATAGCATGTTTGGTGCATGAAATGTGGAAAATCGGCCGAAAATATATATTGGAGCTATATCCAAATCTGAACCGATTTCGATATAATTCGGCACATTTATGTCTAGACCAAATTCCGTTACACATTCCAAATTTCAGCGAATTTAGACATATATAGCGAGTTTGGAGCATCAAATGCGGAAAATCGCCCGAAAATATATATGGGAGCTACATCCAAATCTGAACCGATTTCGATATAATTTGGCACATGTATTTCTAGACCAAGTTCAGTCACACGTTACAAATTTTATTGAAATTGGATATAAATACGGTGTTTGGTGCCTCAAATACATGAAATCGGCAAAAAAATATATAGAGGAGCTATATCCAAATCTGAACCGATTTCGATATATATTGGCACATATATTTCTAGGCCAATATCCATCACACATTTCAAATTTCAGCGCAATTGGATATATATATAGCGTGCTTGGTGCATAAAATACAGGAAATCGGCCGAAAATATATATGGGGGCTATATTCAAATCTTAACCGATTTCGATATAATTTAGCACATTTATTTCTAGAACAAATTCCGTCAGACCCTCTAAATTTCAGCGACATTGGACATATATAGCATGTTAAGTGCATCAAATGTGGAAAATCGGCCGAAAATATATGTTGTAGCTATATCCAAATCTGAACCGATTTCGATATAATTCGGCACATTTATGTCTAGACTAAATTCCGTTACACATTCCAAATTTCAGCGAAATTGGGCATATGTATATAGCGTGTTTGGTGCATCAAATGCGGAAAATCTGCCGAAAATATATATAGGAGCTATATCCAAATCTGAACCGATTTCAATATAATTTGGCACATTTATTTCTAGACCATGTTCTGTAACACATTCCAAATTTCAGTGAATATGGACATATATAGTGTATTTGGTGCATCAAATACATGAAGTCGGCAGAAAATATATATAGGAGCTATATCCAAATCTGAACCGATTTCAAAATAAATTGGCACATATATTTCTAGGCCAATATCCATCACACATTTTAAATTTCAGCGAAATTGGACATATATAGCGTGTTTGGTGCATAAAATAAGGAAATCGGCCGAAAATATATGTAGATGGGAGCTATATCCAAATCTGAACCAAACTCGATATAATTTGGCACATTTATTTCTATAACAAATTCCGCCACACATTCCAAATTTCATTGAAATTGGACATAAATAGCATGTTTGGTACATAAAATAAGGAAATCGGCCGAAAATATATGTATGTGGGAGCTACATGCAAATCTGAACCGATTTGAATAAATTTTAGTAAATTTATTTCTACACCAAATTCCGTCACACATACAAAATTTGGAGATTGTATCTGTAATAGTTCTAAATATATTTGCATACAAAATCTAAATTTTTTGGAGGTACCTCCGGTTTTGATGCTATATCTCCAGATCAACGCGACATTTCAAAAAATTATATAGCCTATTTTCATTCCAGGCCATGTAGCAATGTACCCTTAACATTTCAGTAAGATCTGTTCAGCGGTTTTCGAGTCTATAAGGCACAAACAAACAAACAGACAAACAAATTTCAATTTTATATATATAGACTAGCTGACCCGGTCCGCGTTGCTGGCCCGTTGTTTGGGTTCTCCGTGTAAACTTTAGTTATCTATCCAGTATTAATACACCCATAATTAGGCATCCCTCTTGAAACTTCATAATATAAATCAATGTTTTGACATAAATTCCATGTAGTGGTATCCCCCAAATTTAAGATATAAAATCTCTTTTATTATACCCTTCACCATAAATCGACAGTTTAAAGCACTTTGTGACCCACATATAATGGTCGGTGCACGACAATTAGCATTGCTATATATTGGATTGTTGGTCTCGGTTGGGGTCGTAATTATTACTGCAGAGAATTGTCAGTATAGGTCCACGTTTTGATATAGCTCCCATAGAACGGTACCGGCTGATTTTCGCTATTTTTGAGGATTTAACATCATTATCACACCGAAATGACTGAAATCTGGTTTTAATATATTTTAAAGAGGAGAGCATAAATATTTGGATCGACCGAAAGACACGCCTTTTTATTTGCGCTCGGTATGTAACAGTTATAGGTTCACGTTTTGATATAGCTCCCATAAAACAGTACCTCCCGATTTTCGATAGTTCAGAGATATAGCCACTGTTGGGGGTCGTAAACAGTCTTGCAGAGAATTTTCAGTATACGTCCTAGTTTTGATATACATAGGTCCCATAGAACGGTGGTGACTAATTTTCGCTATTTTTGGTGGATTTAACCTCATTCAGCTCGATCGAACGTAACGCCTTTTTTCTTCGCGCTCTATTTTACCACTATTGCATGGTAAAATACCCCTCAGCGAAATGTATGTTCCTTCGGTATATGTATGGCACCATTTGTATAATTCATAAAAAATTACTACTATAAACTATAAACTGAAATCAATGCTCATGAAGTTTCACTTCCCACATTTTGAGATTTTATCCGTAATTGTAATATTTTCAAAAATCGGACACTATCGCGGTATTCTGATTCTAATGATGATATTGTTTTGTATATCAATAACTTTGTCTGATGTCCAATCATTTTTTTGGAATTTCGGTCTAGTGACATCTCAAGTTATCGGGATTTCACTGTATTCCAAAATGTGGAGTTGATCGAGCTATCCCACTTATTGTTAAGTGTTCAGGGTTTGTAGCGTTTTTTATGCACACTTACAAAAATTATCTGAAATAATAAATGTTTGAACATTTTGTGATGACCATGATATTTCACTTCCGCGAAGACCATTCAGGGTCAAGACAGTATTACAATAGTATTGCAAACAATCTGTAAACAATACGTTAAAAAATATCATGGACTTCAGATCTAAAAAAAAAATTGAAGGAGAACCTCCGGTCACTACCTCCGGCCACTACCACTTGTTCAAGCTAGTGTTTATATCATTTTTGTGTCACGCTTACTAAAATTATGTATATTAATTGAAATAATACATTTTTGAAAACTTTGTGATGACCGCGATTTCAGATTTTATTAAAAACATTGTAGGGGAGGACCACCGGTCACTACTCTCAGTCGTATAAAAACAGCTTACGAACGTTCTAATTAATTGAAATAATACATTTTAGAAAATTTTGGGATGACCGCGATATTTCACTTCCGCGACGACCATTCAGGGTCAAGAATTTGAATTTGAATTTCGCGGTTTTCTTAAAAAATTGTGGGGAGGACCACCGGTCACTACACTTAGCGGGTTAAATAAATAGATTACGACCTATTCTCAGACCTAAAAACTTCACATACAAAATTTTATAAGATTTCCCAATCAATTTTTCGGAATTGCTTTATCGTGACATCTCAAGTTATCGGGATTTTACTGTATTCCAAAATATGGCGTTGACCGTGTTATCCCACACATAGAAGCCAGTGTTATAGCGGTTTTATAGTCACGCTTACTAAAATTTGCTATACTATCTGAAATAGTACATTTTTGAATAATTTAGGATGACCGCGATATTTCACTTCCGCGACGACCATTCAAGAAAATATATAGCCTATTTTCACCACCGGTGTTCCCAGTACATTATCGGAAATTTTCCAAAAAATCTATTCAGCCGTTTTCGATTCTTTTCGTTTTTGAATAATTTGGAATGACCGCGATATTTCACTTCCGCGACGACCATTCAAGAAAATATATAGCCTATTTTCACCACCGGTGTTCCCGGTACATTATCTGAAATTTTCAAGAAAATCTGTTCAGCCGTTTTTGAGTCTATTCGGAACATACAAACATAGTAACATACACACATTGTCTTTTATATATTAGACTAGCTGATCAAGTCCGCGTTGCTGGCCCGTTGTTTGGGTTCTCCGTGTAAACTTTAGTTATCTATCCAGCATTGATACAACCATAATTAGGCATCCATCTAGAAACTTCATAATATAAATCAATGTTTTGGCATAAATTCCATGTAATGGTATCCCCCAAATTTAAGATATAAAATCTCTTTTATTATACCCTTCACCATAAATTGACAGTTTAAAGCACTTTGTGACCCACATATAATGATCGGAGCACGTCAATTAACATTGCTATATATTGGATTGTTGGTTTAGGTTTGGGTCGTAATTATTACTGCAGAGAATTGTCAGTATAGGTCCACGTTTTGATATAGCTCCCATAGAACGGTACCGGCTGATTTTCGCTATTTTTGAGGATTTAACATCATTATCACACCGAAATGGCTAAAATTTGGTTTTAATGTAATTTAAAGAGGAGAGCATAAATATTCGTATCGACCGAAAGACATGCCTTTTTATTTGCGCTCGGTATGCAACAGTTATAGGTTCACGTTTTGATATAGCTCCCATAAAGCAGTACCTCCCGATTTTCGATAGTTTGGAGATATAGTCACTTTTGGGGGTCGTAAACAGTCTTGCAGAGAATTTTCAGTATACGTCCTCGTTTTGATATAGCTCCATAGAAGGGTGGCGCCTGATTTTCGCTATTTTTGGTGGATTTAACCTCTGGATAGTGACATCTCAAGTTATCGGGATTTTACTGTATTCCAAAATGTGGAGTTTATAGCATTTTTTAGGCACGCAAAATTATGTATATTATTTGAAATAATAAATGTTTGAACATTTTGTGATGACCGCGATATTTCACTTCCGCGAAGACCATTCAGGGTCAAGACGGTAATTACAGTAGTATTGCAAACAATCTGTAAACAATACGTTCAAAAATATCATGGACTTTAAAAAAAATTGAAGGAGAACCTCCGGTCACTACACTAAGCCATATTAAAATAGCTCACGACCGCGCTATCCCACTTGTTCAAGCTAGTGTTCACATCACTTTTGTGTCACGCTTACTAAAATTATGTATATTAATTGTGATGACCGCGATCATTCAGGGAAAACAATCTGTAAACAATACGTTCAAAAATATCAAAGATTTCTGATTTTCTTAAAAACATTGTAGGGAGGACCACCGGTCACTATTCTTAGCGGTAAAAAACAGCTTACGACCGTTCTAATTAACTGAAATAATACATTTTTGAAAATTTTGGGATTAACGCGATATTTCACTTCCGCAACGACCATTCAGGGTGAAGACAGTAATTACCATAGCAATGCAAACAATTTGTAAACAATATATTAAAAAGTATCTTGAATTTCGCGGTTTTCTTAAACAATTTGTGGGGAGGACCACCGGTCACTACACTTAGCGGGATAAAAAAATAGATTACGACCTATTCTCAGACCTAAAAACTCCACATACAAAATTTCATAAGATTTCCCAATCGATTTTTCGGAATTTCTATATAGTGACATCTCATGTTATCTGGATTTTACTGTATCCCAAACTATGGCGTTGACCACGTTATCCCACATATTGAAGCCAGTGTTATAGCGGTTTCGTAGTCACGCTTACTAAAATTAGGTATATTATCTGAAATAATAAATTTTTGAATAATTTGGGATGACCGCGATATTTCACTTCCGCGACGACCATTCAAAAAAATATATAGCCTATTTTCACCACCGGTGTTCCCAGTACATTATCTAAAATTTTCAAGAAAATCTATTCAGCCGTTTTTGAGTCTATTCGGAACATACAAACATACAAACAAACAAACATACTAACATACACACATTGCCTTTTATATATTAGATATATAAAACTCAATTGTCCTTTGTTGGTAATTGAATCAGTTGAAATCGGCTGGAGCGATTTGGATAATTTTTTGTGGAAATGTTAGTCATAGTCCAGTTTAGGTTTTTATGCAAAGAAAAATTGGCCACGCCCACTTTTATAAATATGTTATATCTACGAAACTACTCAATAGATTTTCCTGAAATTTTCAGGGAACGTAGAGTGATGGCCCCCGGTTGAAATAGGCTACATATTTGGTTGAATTTAGGATCGGGCGGGGTACTTCCCCTATGCCCTATTTTTGTAAAAATGCAATATTTGCAACAATTACAAATGTATCGCTTTGAAAATTAATTTCCGAGTCAATGGCGATTCTGTCTCCGACCTTACGTGCTTATTTGGGACATTAAGACTGGACAACGCCAACTTTTTAAATATGTTATATCTACAAAACTACTGAATCGATTTTCCTGAAACTTTCAGCGAATGTACAGGGTTGGTCCTACATATCTTTCGACTTTCGGGTCGGGCGGGTACCTCCCCTATGCCCTATTTTTGTAAAAATGCAATATTTGCAACAAATACGAATGTATCGGTTTCGGAATTTATTTGCGAGTCAATGGCGATTGTGTCTCCAACCTTACGTACTTATTTTGGGACTTAAGATCCGACCACGCTCACTTTCTAATTAGGTTATATCTACAAAACTACTGAAGGGATTTTCAAGAAAATCGCGATTTGTCTGAACTTTTAAATCTTTATAAATAAAAATCAAATTTCGTTCGTTGGTAATGACATCAGTTGAGAACGGCTGGACCGATTTCGATAATTTTTTCTGTAAAATGTGTGCCATAACCCGACTTGGGTTTTTTTGTAAAGAAAATTTGACCACGGCCATTTTTACGCCCACTTTTTCAATTTTCAATTTTTATCTTTTCTACAAAAACTACTGAACCGATTTTCCTGAAATTGTCAGAGAATGTACAGGGATGGCCCCCGCTTAGAATAGGCTACAAATTCAGTTGCATTTCGGAAGGGGAAGGGTACTTCTCATATACCCTTCTTTTTAAAAATTTTATATTTACAATAATTACGAATGTATCTATTTGGAAGTTAATTTGCGAGACAATTGTGGTTGTGTCTCCGACCTTACCCACTTTTTTAGGATCCAAAGACTCAACCACACCCACTTTTTAAAATATGTTACATCTATAAAACTACTGAAAATGTCAGGGAATGTACGGGCATATTTTCTTGAATTTTGAAGGGGACATATTTATAAAAACGCCTTACCTTTATGAATAAAAATCAACTTAGGTTTTTTTTTGGAAAGAAAAGTTTACCACGCCCCCGAAAACAGGTTACATATTTTATTGAATTCCAGAGGGGGCGGGGTAACTCCCCTATGCGATATTTTTAAAAAACGTTATATTTGCAAAAATTAGGCATGTATCGGATTAAAAATTTAAGGATTAATCTACAATCAAGGTACTTCTTTAGAGCCTATAGGCCCGACCACGCCTGTTTTTATTTTAATATATCACAACTCCAATACTACTGAAGGGATTTTCATAAAATTTGCAGCAAAAGCTCAATGTTTGCCGTTGTTATATATATTTTATGAATTTTGGAAGAGGTAGGGTAACTTTCCCACGCCTTTCTGTTAAACGCTATATGTATAAGCCAAACTTATGATTATATCGGTTTCAGAATACATTTTGGTAGGCAATGAAGTTGTGTGCACCCTAGGTACATATTTGGAGCCAAAATACCGGCCCAGGCCTACTCTTTTAATATGTTATATCTGATGACCACGCCCACTCTTTTCAAAACATTATTTTTCCAAAACTACTGAACCTAATTTTCAGAAAATATTTAGGAATGTCCCGTTGTCCAAAATGCTATATATATGTATTTGTAGACGAATTTCGGGGCCTATAATTTTATTATCGCTATATTTGCTAAACTTATGTGTGCATCGTGTTGCAAATTAGTATTCGAGACAACGGTGGTTGCGCCCCCGACCAAGAAAAACTATATATTTACAAATGTACTTAAATTGTGAGGTTCAACGGCCCATCAGCCATGAAAAGCTAAAACATATAAGTCTCAATAAGCGGGAGAATTCGATTTAACCGTTTTTTAACTTTTATAATTAGATCGCTTTAGGATAAAGGCAGGAACATTGACGATAATAAATCCTAAAATTCACAAATTGGCGAAAAAATCCGACAAAGTCCGTAAGAGAAAAGAAAGTTTACAGACAAAATCTGTTGATAAATTTAAAATCCTTCTCGGTTTGACAATGGACAGAAGAAGTGAGGTAGAAAATACCTATTTTTGAATTGTCAAGCATAAAGTCGATAAAAGTTGTTAGTAAAACTCATAATGGCGGTCCAGCAACGCGGACCGGGGTCTGCTAGTATTAGATAAAGTATAAGTCCTCGGATATTTAGAATAATATACAGATTTTGTGATTCCGTTTGGTTGAAGAACATCCACGCATTGAATAAAATATATCCACTTTTTAATGTCCTTTCTATATGACTCTATTCGCGAGTAGGTCGAATAGAGTTATACAGGGGTTTAATGTGTTGGAGAGTAAGGTTCGACCCGAACATAACGCCTTTGTTTCTTTTTTATCGATATAGCTAAACGACTTCTATGAAATAAATAATTCCAAAAAAAAAAAAGAATAACTCGAATCCGCGAATGCAGATTGGACTTCTGTATCCAGCTATTTATTTCATAAAACGCTAAAACTGGTAGAGTCTGCGCACGCCACGATACAAACATAGACTCCGAATCCCTTCACGCAGTACTGTTTGAGACTATAAATGTCATGGTTAGGCCTTGCCAAAGCATGGACGGCCTCGGAAACCAATATCAGAAACTCTTATCTAAATCCTGATAAAATGCTATAAGTCGGAAAACTTCCATGATTGTTGATCCTGCTGTATTCTCTACTTTTGATATAATGTTACAAAAGAAACGTTATAATTTTTTCTTAATTGTACGAATAGCAGTTTTTGGACTCTATGACTATAACACTTTTCTGGACTCAGTTCTTGCAATTTATTGGAAATAGAATTTAAATATTTCCTAAATTAAATTTATTGCTTCAAATGTTACACAGTTTTGACAAATAACAATCCATAACATTGCCGGATAAGCCACTTCACAGCCGATATATCTGATGAGCTGCCTAAACCAACAACGAAACCAGGTCACATAATTTGGCGGTTGTATTGGTTCGAATATTCGGCTTTCCTTTTTGATTGCAAAAAATATCCGTTCATAAAGCTCATCTAGAAACGAGAATTTAATCCAAATTAATAGTAACAAGTAAAAAAGTGTCAGTCGGACAGAGATATACCCTAAACATACATCTACGGACAGTTCGAATACCGACTACAAAACCAAAATCGTTTCCCAAATAATGATGTATTAAGAAGGGTTTCAGAATTTGTGGTGCTTTTTAGACATTACATCTTGCTGACAAAAATGTGGATTAGGATTAATGGTCAAAAGTGTTGCGGAGGAGATACACGAAGGAATTGATCGACATAGTCCATTTTGGAACTAGATCTTTTTTTTGGGAATTATTTCATTTCGATAGATATTGCGCCCACTACATAGTCATTTCAGTTAGACACCGCATAACTTAGAACATTCGCACCACTATGTCAGGAAGCATGGACTTGCCCACGAAAAACATAATGTGGCTATAAACAGGACCACAACGAGTAGCATTTGTATATATAGTTTTCAAAGGATTTTTGAACACTTCGGGCACTTAAGCAAAACTGTTGAACTTTTTTGGGAGAGGTACCTTAAGGTCCTCCGATATGGTCCATATTCGAATATGAACAAAATATTTAGAGATCCAAAGGTTGGACCAAATCGTTTGCTATCTTCAACAGATATAGTGTGTGCCATTTAAGTGGCATTTTCTAAGTTTTGGGAGGGAGGTACCGGAAGTTGTGGACTGATATTGCCCATCTTCGAACTTAAACTAAGTTTAGACAAAATATAAGAAGTATGGACTTACCCCTGAAAAAAACTTGTACCGTCGTAATATGGGCAGTGAATAAAAGTTATTGCAACAGAAATCAAAGCGGTTCGAGAGCAGGTCTTAAACTGAACTTTTCCGAAATTTTGTGTGGGTGGTACCCGAAGGAGTGGACCGGTAGAGTAAATATTGAAAAAAAAAAAATATTTCGACAAAATATTACGAAAGCCAAATTTTGGGCCAAACCATTTCAGAGTTATCGTGCGCTCCAGCCAGCCAGACAGACAAAGGGACGGATATTGTTAAATCGACTCCAAATTGACTAAAACGTATGTAACGTGACAAGTGCCACATACATACAACAACACCTACAGTCATCCCTTACCACCATAGTAGCAATGAGTCGATATGCACTCAACAGCATCTCCATCTATGCCAGTCATGCATTGAAGTCATTTGCTTGCTGTACTCAGTACACATTAATTCGCATTCACTTCATTCCAGTTTATACTTTAGTATTCCAGTTTTCACCGTTGAAGTCAGCTTGCTACTGCTGGGGGCTTGTTATCCACCAAGGCATTCCTGGGTGGTTTGTTGCGTTGGCAAATTTTGGCAGGGACTACCCATTGTGGCTGTCCCATTAATAAATTGCACACAGTGAATTCTGTTTACTGTCCCCCACAGAGACTTCGGTTTCCTGTTCCACACAGAGACTTCGGTTTTCTGTCCCACACGGAGACTTCGGTTCCCAGTACCACACGGAGACTTCGGTTTCCCGTACCACACGGAGACTTCGGTTTCCCGTCCTACACGGAGACTTCGGTTTCCCGTCCCACACGGAGACTTCGGTTTCCCGTCCCACACGTAGACTTCGGTTTCCGTACCACACGGAGACTTCGGTTTCCCGTCCCACACGGAGACTTCGGTTTCCCGTCCCACACGGAGACTTCGGTTTCCCGTCCCACACAGGGACTTTGGTTCTTTGTTCCTAGATATACGCAGTAGACTGTATGAGTTCGTAGCTGTAATTAGTGTTGTATAGTAGACGTTCCGAACAGCAGATCGTCGTCAACCCGCCCGACATCAATCAACACGTTCCCGATCACTACTGAAACGAATCAGCAACCAGGATCGTCGCTTCCGATCATCGACAACTATCGTTATCAGCCAGCATCGTCATCACCGATCCCCGCCAACCATCGGCGTTTCCGAACACCCCCGAAACGTCATTACCGAGCGTCGTCACCCGTCGGCGTTCCCGAACAGCTTCGGCCGAGTTACCGAACATCACCGAATCGTCGTCATCGAGCTTCGTCAACCGTCGTCGTTGCCGAACAACATTAGCCAAGTTGCCGAATCGTCGTCACCGATCTTCGTCAACCATTTCCGTTCCCGAACATCACCAAGCTTCATCAACCATCGTCGTCCCCGAACAGCTTTTGCCTAGTTGCCGAACACCAACACAACACATTCCCTCCGAAGAAGGGCCAAAGTAATAATATCGCATTTCATTGAAGTAGAACATACTAGTATTTAGATCAATAAATATCCGATTGAACCCCTAGAAGGGATAAAACTAGTCTTTTATTTCGTAAGGTTTAGTGGGTCCTTATGGAGACCCTGGACGCGACTGGACTTACCCCAGCCGACGAGAAAACCACGTTACACGTATTTCGTCCAAACATTATTGGCGTGTAAAACCATTATTTCGACGAGGCACAGAAAAAAGTTAAGTGGTTTGGAAACTTCCATCTCTGTTATGAACACATGTAAAATTTTGTTTCGATCTGGCAACTCCTTCATATAGAAACAGGTGTTCAAAAAAGACGCATCCGCAATTTTTTTACAATGGAAAAATTAGAAATGCGTGCTGTCATTAAATATTTACATAAAAAAGGTTTATCGGGACAAGAAATTCATAATGATATGGTGAATGTGTTAGGTGAAAGCGCTCCTTCATATGCAACAGTAAAAATTGGGTTGCTGAATGTAAACGTGGTCGTACAACATCAACAGAAATTGTAGCCACTATACTCCAGAGACAAAAGAACAATCTAAACAATGGACTGAAGCTGGAGGAAGTACCCCAAAGAAGGCAAAAACAATTCAATCGGCTGGTAAGGTTATGGCAACGGTTTTTTGGGACCTTAAAGGTATTTTATTGATTGACTATCTGCAAAAGGGTAAAACAATAAATTCAGAGTACTATTGCAACCTTTTGGATCAATTAAATGTACAAATTCGAGAAAAACGTCCTGGCTTACAACACAAAAAAATAATTTTTCATCATGACAACGCACCAGCGCACAAGAGTGTTTTAACAATGGCTAAAATCAACGAATTAAAGTACGAGTTGCGTGACAACCCACCTTATTCTCCTGATTTAGCTCCCAGTGACTTTTATTTGTTCCCAAATCTAAAAAAAATCCTTGCTGGCAAGCGTTTTACCTCAAATGAAGATGCAATTACAGTTGTAAACCACTATTTTGAAGACCTTGAGGAAAACTAATTTAATCAAGGGATAGAATTGTTAGAAAAGCGTTGGACTAAGTGTATTGAAGTTTCAGGAGATTATATTGAAAAATAAAAATATTTTTGAAAAACTAACTATTCTCTTTCATTGATAGGCTAAGAAGTTTCCGAACCGCCTCGTATTCGCTAATAATAGGCATCAACAATCAAAGGCTGGAAATGAACTAAAAAATCTTGAATTTTGATTTCTGAAAAATAAGTAAAAAAAGTATCAGTCGCCTTTTCCGACAAATATGTGCTCTCAGCTTTTGCGAATTAGCGACTATGAACAGATCGAATACCGGCCACACAACCAAAATATTTTCTCCAAAGGGAGTTTATAGAATGTTGCGGCCTTTTTGGACGAAACAACTTGCCTATTAAAATATCAAAACTTTTGTGGGAATGTAGAAGTTTTGCTAATAAATTTAATTTAGATTAAAGCGCAGCAGTGTTAAACTTTTGCGGAGACGGTACCTGTAGAAATGAAGAGACATAGTCCATTTTGTAAATGGATCTTATTTCCTGAGTCACTCTTTTCTATAGTTTGGAAGTAATTTTACGATATTTGGACCGATATAATCAAAATTAGGTTCGATCTATGTCTTGAAGAAATATTACGATGTACAACGTTTAGACCGTTTAGAACGTTTGTTTTAGCGGAGGTACCGATATGATTTAAATTTTATTTGGACAACATTTTACGAGATCGAAAACTTGGACCAAATCATTTGATCCGTTCGAGACTTATTATACGCTCCAACCTGTCAGACAAACACAGATACAGACGGACGGATTGTGCTAAATAATTCCATCTTGTCTGAAGCGAATTTCGCCCAAACATAGTAGAATGAGTCTAAAATCATTATTTCGATGATGTACATTTGTATCGTAACAAACTGTATATAATCTCGTAACCCTAAAGGCTGAGGATACAAATATACGTCGTTGATGATAAGGAAAAATGCAAGTTATAACATCTTCTCTTACTGTTTAATAAAAAGTTTGTCTAAAATAGAATAACAACATTTTGGCGAAGGCAGTGAAACAAATTTCTAATTGGCTTTCAAGATATAATCCACGAAGAACCCTTCGTACATTTTGTCCAATAGATATATTTTCATGCACTTCCATTCTCACAATACTGAACTCGTAATTTTTGTTGATACAGGACGAGTGTAAAGCCTCGAAACCTCGATAATGACATAACAAACACATTCATTACGGAATTCGTATTTAATAGTGGAATGATACGACATGAAGAAGTAATTCAGCATTCAGTGGAAGTTTCTCTCGAAAATAGTATACAAACAACATTTGGGTCGGGACCACTGCCCTCCCCTCATCACTTCTTTGGCGGTATGTTAAAAATGCATATCGACACAAACATTTCTGAAGATTTTTTATTTATAGTCACATGCGGATCACGACTAATAAGCGATGCAAGAAAAATATAATTGACTTAAGAAACGGTAACATAAAACTGTTTCAAGGGTCAGCAACGCGGACCGTGTCGGCTAGTATGATATAAAATGAAATGTGTAATAATATGATGATAAATTTATTGAGAAACAAAAGTTTATGTCATGTGGCTCCAAAGCTTATTTTCAGTTATATATGTATATATCTACTTATAGTGACTTTAAACGTTTGCCGAAAAAGTTCATATAACGAATCATTTTATCATTAAGATTTTATCTAATCTTAGGTAAAAAATCATCAAAATATGATACAGGAATATGAGGTTGTAAAAAAGTCATAACCCTAATGTACATATCGCTCATTTATTCAAAGAGTGGCATAACTCAAAAAATGCGTTTTGTTACAACGAGTTACAGCTAGAGCTGGCAAAAAATCGATGGCACTATCGATTGAATCGATTATTTTTTAAAAATTCAATATCAATAGATAGTTTTGCCTATCGATATTATCGGATTAAAAATCTTTAACCTAAAATCTATTGAAATGAACAGAAATTACGCGGTTTTGTGGATGAGAGAAAAAAGTCCTTAGTCACACATACAAATGTTTCGGAAAAGTAAATTGTATTTTTGTGACTTTTTATTAAATAAAAGCATTATTGTTTTTTACTATATATTTTTGTGTAGTACTTGTGCAAAATATCAAAAAAGCGTAAACATTTCCGCCATTTTTATTTCCAAATTAATGGTGATGACAAATTAACGATAATATAGATAGCTATCGATTTTTTGAAATGAAATATCGAAAATATCTAATATTGGGAATATCGTTTGTCGGCTCTAGTTACAGCTCATTTCGTCGGTATTATGTTTAAGTGATCCATAAACCATTTTTGACTTTTTGAGAAATAGGTGGTTTCTAGGATTTTCGCTTATGCTCTTTCTGAATTTCTGACCGTCCTTTTCCTACCTGCTCTAGTTTCCGATATATCCACGTTTCGGTCCCAAAGCATAAGTTCTTTTCAGGTATTTTAATAACTAACAAAATTGAAAACAGATTCCAAAAATCACAACATTAATTTTCGATTTAGAAAGACTGAATTTATTGAGACAAAGATGGGAAAATTAGTTTGTCACTTTGTTCCATGTGATTTACTATTATTTGAATTTGTGTCATATGTGTGGATATGGAACAACTCGACAAAAATTCGATTTTTAAAAAAGTCTCAAAGTTTTTTGAAATTTTGCCTGTTAGGGCGAAGATCATTTTTTTTTATAATGATTTTATTAATTTTCTCGTTTAGAGTTAAGCTTAATGATCTGAAATTATTTGCAAGTGAAAAAGGAAAGCCATGGACTCGAACCCACATAGTCACCAAATTAAGATGTTCTATATACTATTACTAATATATTTAGGCAAAAATATAAAGATTATCTTCAGTCAGCTCCAAGCAGATGTGACGCAAACATTAAAATGCGATTATCTCAAAACGGAAAAATGGCGTATGAAACACTTAAGCATGACACCGACGATTTGCTACGAGTTTGGCACAATTCAACAAAAAAGTTTTTTGAGTTTATGGAGCACTTAAACATTTCAAATCATGCTTAATCTTACAGAAATTTAGATAGCTACCTGCTTGCAAAATATGTTCCAAGTAGTTATTTTAATTTTTGGGTAATAATCTTTTAGTATTGGGAAGTCAAATTTAAAAGGGGTTTTTCTCGAAACTGTGTTTTTGAGATCTGTCACTCTTTGAGTACATGAGCGATATGCAAATCTAAGTTATCAGATGGAAAGGACCATTCAAACTTGTGTATCCCCTATACAAACGTATACCTTTCCTTCCGTTATACCTAAACAAAATATTTTTTACATGTACGATTATACACTGACGAATGCTTATATAAAACGTACAGATTAATGTTTTCACATACACATGAACATATACATATATTCGTACTTGTCAATTTTCCTATGTTTCGCAACTCTCAATTTCTTTCCCGATTAAATTCCATTTTGAGAGTAATGTTATTGCTTCCTTGACCATGACCCTGAAATTGATGTAGAGTGGTGAATGAGGTTATTGTGAAAGTGTGACGATGGAGGTGATACCCAGTTGTTCAAGAAATAGCAATTGTCTACTTTGACATAGTTATGTAACCAGTTACTCATTGATCCTAGTTACTTTACACCCAAAAATGGCACTCAAAATAGCCTATAGCCTGCTTTTGTCACTGGAAATGGCCTTCCCTGTCTATCATGTAAATTCACTAGTTACTGGTAATGCGGAGTGTAATATATTGACTATTTTATAGACTACCGATGGATAGTGTAATCAACAATGTTTCTCTCTTGTAATCTCTTTTCAAAATTATTATTTCTCTTTTTGAAAACAAAATAGAAAAAATGTCAATTTAATTTAATTTTTTTCTGAATTTATAAAAGACGTATTTTGATGCGTTGATGTGCAAAAATTTGTTGTTAAATGAAGATACAACAAACGTGAAGAACAGAAGAATATTTGGTAAGTATCGATATTTTTGGGACAATAGATTTTTTTATTATCTCATTACATTTTGTACATTTTATTTCAGGTACTTCTGAATTATCTGAAGGACACTTGAGATGAACATTCTCAGGACCACAAGTTTCAATAACAGGAATCAAAAGATTAACATTAAATTGTCCTTTGTGATATATGTACGTATGTATATACACGTCATATAATTAAATAAAGCGTGGTTGGCGCATATACATATTAACTGTACATATTCTCTTTTTTAAACTGATATAATATCCGTTACACGTTAAGTTGTACCCATTTAGCTGATCAAAACCTACTAGTGATATTGGCTATCATTTCTAACTATCGATTAAACTGGTTACTGGTAATACAATGAAGGGACAATTGAGTTTCCCAAGACTATCCAATTACCTGGTTACTGGTAATGCAATGAAGGGACAATTGACTTTTCAAGACTATCGAATTGCCTGGTTACTGGTAATGCAGTGAGGGGGCAATAGACCTCTTCCTATGACATCCCCATGTTAAACTCACCAGTCTATAACATTGTGAGTAGATTGGGCGGTAATTAGGGGTGTTTACCAGTAGCCAGCAAAATTGCTAGTTATTCCCTAGTTCCCCCTAGTAAGCACCTTTCATTTAAAATTGGTTCAGGCGCATCGTGTTGGGCCTGTAATAATTTTAAGGATTTCTTTGAATTGCTTAAAATGGATTTACGGGCTTTTATTTCCATCGAAATGTATGGTTGGGTTTGTGCAATGGATGCTAATGTAACTACATTCTTCGTCCTTTGCTCCGTCGATAACATGTATTTTTTCATTTTCTTGATATCCGTTTATAGTCATTCAATAAACAATCACTTATTGGTAGGGAACAATAAAGGAACATTTTATCTTTAAAGGAATTGGTTTTTGTGTTTCACTCTCTTTGTTCGTAATATAAAACATAGATAGGTAAGTAGGCACTTGTTCTGCCTGTGTGAATATCTTTCCCCCCAGCTTTACCAACGTTAAATTACCATTTTTGTTCTGTTTCCGGAATTTTCACGCCTAGCTTGCTCTTTTTCGGTATACCAAAGATACGTTTGTGTTTGTGCGACGACGACATCATAAAAAGCTCCCCAAACTATAATTCTGATATAAGTTTCGCTGTATACGACGGACAAAATTTATAAGACCTCGGAAATGAGAATAACACAATTGGTGGTAATGAGATATTTTACTTGATGTTGTTACGGAAAATTTTAATTTATTTTAAGTAAATAAGGAAATTTCCCAGACAGATTGTGACTTTCATATGAACAGGTAGAATAGCGGCTATAAAACCGAAATCCTTTTCCCCAAACATTATGTTCTTAGGGGGTTTCCAAATGTTATAAACTTTTTCGGGATATATGAAAAAACAAGTAAAAGAAACATTAAGGCCGGGCCGAACTTTTTATACATTCCATCATGAAATATTCTAAACTTATATGAAATAATTAATTTTCACAATTTTATGTAGAGAGTTTTTTGAACACTGGGAAACACAAATGCTTGTTTAATTAATTCTCTTTCAAGTTGAGCTGTTAGGCCTTTAGAGATACATTGAAAAATTAGGAGTCTACCGAAGTCCCACGAATCCAACCATTACACTACGTTTCACGGGTGGTTAAGCCGATCTTCAGGTGTATTAGGATGTTGTTGCTGTGGCAGACGAAGGCAAAGCTTGGAAACTGGTATATATATCGCACTTCATTAGATAAATGTATATGCGAAATTATGTCAGTTAATTGAAACTCCAAACTTTTCCTATAGTCCTGCTTGGTAATCCCATTTTTCAATATTCACAAATACTATGGTAAGTTTTATTCCTACATCATTAGTAATTGCTCTTCTATATCAGAAGATTTTATTTTTGATTTGATCATCAATTGAACGCTAAGACGCCGGCAACCTTGACACTCAGTTGTCGGAGACCCAGGTTCAAATCCCAGCCTGGCTCATGCTGAAATTATTTTTTATTTTTGCCTTATTAAGGCTTATGTTTAGCTTATTCGGTCAAATAAAACCGAGATATATCGCAACGTGGGTCAATGTCCACAAGTTGTGATAGATAAGTTTTTTACCACTGGGAACGTACCAAAACCTCTATCTATGTTCACAATTTTTGTTGTAGGAGTTTTGTGAGCACTGACAAACTCAAATGTCAAATTACAGGTAGTATGGTCAACATATAGAGCTAAAATACTTAAATTACCTAAAATCGGGAGGTATCATCATACGGTGTCTATAGCAAAACATGTTCCTATGGTAACAATTTTTAGTTGAGAAATTTCGGGAAGTTCAGTCAAAAAATGTAGTTAAAAGCCTCAAAATACTGAAAAACGGGAGGTACCTTTATATGGGGACATTCCAGAACATGGACCTATGTTGAAAAGTAGTAAAAGTAGTAGTTTCGTGACTGCAGGGAAAATCAAACATCGAGTTACGTGTAGTTCAGCCAAAAACTTTAGCTAAAAACCTCTAAGTACCGAAAATCGGGAGATACCGTTATATGCAGGCTATACCTAAACATGGGCCTATGTTCACAATTTGAGGTGAAGAAGTGTTTATACCCCCAGAAACCTCAAATATCAAATTACAGCTAGATCGAAGTTTTAGCCGCATTATCGAAACAAAATAGTCTTGACAGCACAAATATTTCAGATATAGGTCTACATTTTCATATAGGTCCCACAGAATCGTTTTCGTCATATTATCCAACCGGAATAGCTGAAATTTGTTATTTAGTCTTCGATGGAGGAACAAAATATTCCTGTGCGAAATTGTCGGTATAGGTCCTCGTTTTGATATACCTATACGGATATTCGGTATTTTTATGGCTTTAGCTTCCTGGTTTTGCGAATTTTAAAAGTTTCATCTACACATGCGTACATGTGTTCCCACAACAAGGACAAGGGAGACTTCTCTCCAACATATCTAATATATAAAAGGCAATGTGTGTATGTTATTATGTTTGTATGTTTGTATGTTCCGAATAGACTCAAAAACGGCTGAATAGATTTTCTTGAAAATTTCAGATAATGTACTGGGAACACCGGTGGTGAAAATAGGCTATATATTTTTTTGAATGGTCGTCGCGGAAGTGAAATATCGCGGTCATCCCAAATTATTCAAAAATTTATTATTTCAGATAATATACCTAATTTTAGTAAGCGTGACTACAAAACCGCTATAACACTGGCTTCAATATGTGGGATAACGCGGTCAACGCCATATTTTGGAATACAGTAAAATCCTGCTGCTTTGAGATGCCACTATATAGAAATTCCGAAAAATCGATTGGGAAATCTTATGAAATTTTGTATGTGGAGTTTTTAGGTCTGAGAATAGGTCGTAATCTATTTTTTTATCCCGCTAAGTGTAGTGACCGGTGGTCCTCCCCACAATTTTTTTAAGAAAACCGCGAAATTCGAGATACGTTTTAATATATTGTTTACAAAGTGTTTGCAATGCTATGGTAATTACAGTCTTGACACTGAATGGTCGTCGCGGAAGTGAAAATCGCGGTCATCCCAAAATTTTCAAAAATGTATTATTTCAATTAATTAGAACTGTCGTAAGCTGCTTTTATAGTGACCGGTGGTCCTCCCCACAATGTTTTTAAGAAAATCTGAAATCTTTGATAGTTTTGAACGTATTGTTTACAGATTGTTTTCCCTGAATGATCGCGGTCATCACAAAGTTTTCAAAAATGTATTATTTCAATTAATATACATAATTTTAGTAAGCGTGACACAAAAACAAGTGGGATAGCGCGGTCGTGAGCTATTTTAATACGGCAAAGTGTAGTGACCGGAGGTTCTCCTTCAATTTTTTTTTTTTTTAATATGAAGTCCATGATATTTTTGAACGTATTGTTTACAGATTGCTTGCAATACTACTGTAATTACTGTCTTGACCCTGAATGGTCTTTGCGGAAGTGAAATATCGCGAAAAGTGAAATATCGCGGTCATCACAAAATTTGCAAACATTTATTATTTCAGATAATATACATAATTTTGTAAGCATGCCTAAAAAAACGCTATAAACGCTGAACACTAAACAATAAGTAGCACAGCGCGATCAACTTCACATTTTGGAATACAGTAAAATCCCGATAACTTGAGATGTCATAAGATCGAAATTCCAGAAAGATCCATTGGAAATCAGACAAAGTTATTGATATACAATACAATATCATCATTGGAATCAGAATACCGCGATCGTGTTCGATTTTTGAAAATATTATAATTACGGATAAAATCTCAAAATGTGGGAAGTGAAACTTCATGAGCATTGATTTCAGTCCTTGGAATAGCTAGGTAAAGATACATTTTTTAAATACAGCAAAATCTCGATAATTTTTTTATGAATTATATAAATGTTGCCATACATATCCCGAAGGAACATACATTTCGCTGAGGGGTATTTTACCACTATTGCATATAGAGCGCGAAGAAAAAAAGCGTTACGTTCGATCGGGCTGAATGAGGTTAAATCCACTAAAAATAGCGAAAATCAGGCGCCACCGTTCTATGGGAGCTATATCAAAACGAGGACGTATACTGAACAGTGGCTATATCTCTGAACTATCGAAAATCGGGAGGTACTGTTTTATGGGAGCTATATCAAAACATGAACCTATTACTGTTACATACCGAGCGCAAATAAAAAGGCGTGTCTTTCGGTCGTTACGAATATTTATGCTCTCCTCTTTAAAATATATTAAAATCAGATTTCAGCCATTTCGGTGGGATAATGATGTTAAATCCTCAAAAATAGCGAAAATCGGCCGGTACCGTTCTATGGGAGCTATATCAAAACGTGGACCTATACCAACAATTCTTTGCAGTAATAATTACGACCCCAACCGAGACCAACATTCCAATATATAGCAATGTCAATTGACGTGCACCGACCATTATATGAGGGTCACTAAGTGCTTTAAACTGTCGATTTATGGTGAAGGGTAATAAAAGGGATTTTATATCTTAAATTTGGGGGATACCATTATATGGAATTTATGTCAAAACATTGATTTATATTATGAAGTTTCTAGAGGGATGCCTAATTATGGGTGTATCAATTCTGGATAGATAACTAAAGTTTACACGGAGAACCCAAACAACGGGCCAGCAACGCGGACCGGGTCAGCTAGTAAACATATAAAAACATACAAACACTTATTTGTTGATCCAAAATATGACAAAAAAAAAAAAACAAAGTTTAAAGATTGGTATCGAATTCCTCTTCAACTACTAGACCGAATTCGTTTTTTGATTCATCAGAAAGCTGATTATGAAAATATCTCTATCCGTTCAAAAGTTACAGAGTTTTGACCAGGAAAAAACGATTCTGAACCACTGTGCGGCGTGTCTAACGACACCACTTGCAAAATTCTAAGGAAATGTAAGCCGGCATTACACTGAGAGCATTTTCCATAGCCGAAAATGTTGATATTTGTGTCTACCACTGGAGCACAGGGCTCCACGGTTATCCACATCATATCGCCAAAAGTTTTTATGTTTAGTTTTTAATATACAGTCGAAATCGACGAAATTTGTCGCTATAACCGATATGTCGTTATAAGCGATAGGGCTATAAGGGCCCCAGAGATTTGGGACTTTTGGATATCGTCGTTATAACCGATATGACTTTATAAACGACGACGTTGTAAGCGATTTCGACTGTATGTACATATGTAGGCTATTGATGTATATACCTGCATTTCATCACTACCATTATCAACTGTATTCCTGCTCAAGTTGGTAACAGTATTACGAGAAATGAATATTACATACAAATATTTACAGAAAATACCCAATGTACTCACTACGATTATGACATTTTTTACCACCTCATATCTCTGTATAATAGCGTGATGAGTTTTTACATAAAATTAAATAAAATCATAATTATAAGGTGATTCGATGAAAAAACCTCACGTACGAAATTATGTTAAAATTTTAATTTATCAGAATTATGGGCAAGTTTTTGAAGTCACTGTAAGCAGATATATAATTCAAATAAACTTAAGAGCCGGTTGAGATAACCAAACTGACAATATTTGTTTCTCACTAATTTTCGCTTTTTTCAAAGGTATAATATTAAAAAATCAATGTGGTTTGTGCATGCCCTTTTTATACCCTCAGCCTTTAGGCTAAGGAGGGTATATACACTTTGATACGATGAAAATGTGCCTCATCGAAATAATGGTTTTAGACCCCAAGTATGTTTGGACGAAATGTGTTTCAGACAATTTGCAGTCGATCTTGCCATGTCCGTCCGTCTGTCTGTCTGTCTGTCTGTCTGTCCTGCTGGCTGGAGCGCACGATAACGCTCGAACGGATGAACCGATTCGGTTCAAATTTTGGCTTTCGTAATATTTTGCCCAAACTTAGTTTAAGTTCGATGATGAGCTACATCGGACCACTCCTTCCGGTACCTCCCCCACAAAAGTTCGAAAATGTTCGGAAAGTTTGTGCGCACGATAACTGTTGAAGGGAGTGACCAATTTGCTCCATACTTTGTATAGCGTAAACTTTCTACCAGAGGAATATGAGGTTTTAATATGGTCTCAATAGGTCCACTCCTTCGGGTACCTCCCACACAAAATTTGGGATAAGTTCAGTTTAGGACCTGCTCTCGAATCGCTTTGATTTTTGCTTTAGGAACTTGTATTCACTGCCCCCCATGCGACGGTACAAGTTTCATCAGGGGCAAGTCCACACTTCTTGAGAAAATAGCCCCAAAGTTGGAAAAAACCCTATGTCACCGTGTGCAGTAGTTGAAGCGCAAGATAACTCTCGCACGGATCTGCCGATTCGATCCAAAATTTGACCTTCACAATACTTTGTCCAAACTTAGTTTAAGTTCGAAGATAAGCCATATCGGTTCACTCCTTCAGGTACCTACCCCACAAAAGTTAAAAAATGTTCGAAAAAATTGTGCGCACGATAACTCTTGAAGGGAAGGACCTATTTGGTCCATACTTTACGCATCCTAATATATCTACCAGATATAGATCAGGTTTGAATATAGACTATTTTTGTCCATTCCTTCGGGTACCTCCCACACAAAATTTCGGATAAGTTCACTTTAAGACCTGCTCTTGGCTAACTTTGATTTCTGTTGAAGCAACTTGCAATCGCTGTCTACAACGGTAAAAGTTTTTTTCAGTGGCAAGTCCATACTTCTTGGGAAAACAGCCCGAAAGTTGTAAAAAACACCTATGGCACCATGTGTAGTAGCTGGAAAGCACAATAGCTCTCGAACTGATAAACCGATTTGGTCCAAAATTTCGCCTTCGTCATATTTTGTCCAAACTTAGTTTAACTTCTAAAATGGCCCATATCGGCCCTCTCCTTAGGATACCTCCCCCACAAAAGTTCAACATTTGTGTCCAAATGCAGTTTAGAGTCTGTTCGGAGATCCTTTGCAAATTTATAACGATTATATATAATTTTTTTGTGGTCCTGTTTACAGCCATATATGTTTGAACTTTAATCCTAATCCACATTTTTGTCCGCAAGTTCAAATATCCAAAAAGTGGCACAAAATTCGGAAAAGACTCTAAATACATTCAATCTGTCCGTAGATGAAAGTTCCAATTTACATAGGCTGAGGGTATATCTCTGTCGGCAAAGCCGACTGATACTTTTTTACTTGTTCAATATTTGAATGGAATAAACGTTATTTTAGTTATTAGTAATCTTAAGTTTAATAAAAAAATGTTAATTTCATACAATTAAAAAAATTAAACTTTTTTATATTTTAATGCAATAAACGTTTTTTAGTGATTAAAAGGCAAAAGTTCATTCATCTGTACTACAGGAAAGCATTTTTAAGAAAAAATTTCGAAAATGTCATAACCCTAGTACTCACTCTCATACACGTCTGTTAATATCGATTTATATGGAAATAAGTATATAAGTAATACATCAGTATGTAGCCATACACATCAACATACGTGTTTGTTTAAATATCTTTACATATAAACTCGTCCATAAATAATTTACTGCATATTTTCCATTGAACTTGAAAAGTAGTTTTCAATGTTGGGTTGTGTTTAGTTGTTATTGTTTGTGTACCAAAAACACACATTTATCCTTTCAAGGATATGTACGTTGTCAATTCCACATGACATTTAGTCAATATTTTATTTTATGTAATAGTAAACATGCATTGTTGTAATAAAAGTTGACTGACAACACATGCTGTTGTCCATTCTAAAGGGATCTACTAAAATAATCCTTTAAATCGCTTTACTGAATGTTTGTTTTTGTAAATGCCTAGTAGGTAGAGATTTTCTGTTTTTCGCATAGTACATAGTCTATCCGACGTAGATAGACAGTTATTGGACTTGTGCCAATTATTAAGGAGAAGACATTTCGAATTTTTTCCTCAAACATTTTTCCTGTAGCAGAAATGAATGAAGTTTTAATTTTTTTTAATATTGAAAAAAGTCACGCACAAACAACATTGAATTTATATTTTTGTGAAAAAATTTAAATATTTTCTTCTTTTAAATCCTAAAAATCTAAAACGGCAGAATTGTCGAGTCCAGTAAAAAGCCACATCACCTATGAACAAAATGAGACAGTCCACGTATGCAGTTAAATCATTACAACTGTATAGTACAAATGCCGTGGAAGTACATCTATTTCAAGCCGACGATTGATGTTTGGATATAAAAAGTTTTTTGTTAAGGAAGTTATTGAAAATACAACAGAGTGCTATAGTCGGATGGTGTCGACCAGGCGATACCCTAAACCGCTTGCAATGGGCATTAGTTTTTCACGGAATTTATTTTTTATTATTGCGACACGTTAAATGTTATTTTAAAATTTGTATTAAGAAAATAACCAAAAGCATTTAAAAATAGATTTACGTGATTTTTATCGACTTTACCAAAGAACATGTAAGAAAGCAGCCGTCAGTTGTGCTGCCGGAGATATAATCTCAGCATCTGACTAAAAAAATAAGCAAACACCATAATTATGGCCGTATATAAAATATCATGAAGTTGTATCACAAGTTTGCTTCAAAATTCGTGGAATCGGTAGGTACCGTAATATAGGGCTATAAAATTTTAATAACCAAACTTCTTATTCAGACTTCTGCTGAAAAACAATCAAAACGATCCGAGAGGAGCTCTTAGACTTAACTTTCACTAAATTTTTGTGTGGAAGATGCTCGAAGGAGTGTATCAGCATAGGCCATATTCGAACCCGATCTATATCTAGAAGGAATAATATAATATGCTAATTTAGGACCAAATCGGTTGCTCCCTTCGAGGGTTATCGTTTACACCATTTTATAGAAAAATTTTGAACTTTGGTTGGTCCACATGGCTCATAATCGAACTTAAACTAAGTTTGGAAAAAATATTACTTGCTTTACTTAGATAGCTTTCATACTAAACAGAACGTCTGGTTCCATAAGCCGAATTAAGAATAGATTTCCAAACGAACCGATCTTTTGCTTTATTTCTCCAATTTTGGATGCCGTGTTTTGTGATATTTTCTTCAACTTGGTCTTTCCATTGGAGTTTTGGCCTTTCCTTGGGGCGTATACCGTCGAGTGGCTCATATTCATATGCCTTTCTGGCGGGGGCATTCTTATCCATCCTTCTGACATGGCCAAGCCAACGCAATTGTTGTAGTTCGATACGTTTTACTATATCGATTTCGGTCGGCTGGTATAACTGTCAACGTATATTGGTCCATAAATCTTTCGAAAAATTTTTCTTTCAAACACACCAAGTTCTGCCTCATCTGCTTTCGCAAGTGCCCATGCTTCAGATCCATACATAAGTATGGTAGAGTGTAAGTTTGTAGAGTGTAAGTTTTGTTTGGAGAAGCTGAGGTATAAAAACACCAATATTTCGACGTATTACATTGCTTTGTACCAAAGGTGGTACACAAACTTCAGACCCCAAACAACATTTTGCATCCGTGTAAGAAACTGGAAAATTCTCTTTCATGGTTTAACAACTTTCCTATAAAGATTGCGACATTTTCTAGTATGAGATAACTGTAGTTATTTGCAAACAACCCATGACGATTAAGGAACCCACTTATATGTTCGAAAATAGTTCTATTATTTAACTGCTATATTGCTAAAATTTGCATCAAGAGAGAGGTCAAGAGTTAGTTTTCAAGTTTCGCCTTCCTTATTTATCGGAATAAGCCCCAAGAATTAAAAATATGGAACAAAAGCTAAACTTAAATATCTTTCCCACAAAAATTATGGCCACTTTCACTCCACTAATATAATCCTATTATTATCCAAGATGATTGACATTTTCCTAGAAAGAAACCATACCTCGTGCAAAAATTTTTCAGTATTGAACTTACTTACTTACTTAGTTGGCCCATTACAGAACATTTGTTCCATAGACCGAACTAAGAAAAGATCTCCATTCCTCTCTGTTTTTCGCTTGACTTTTTGGAATACCGCGCCTTTTCATTTCTTCATCCACTTGTATGCTCCATCGAAGCTTAGGCCTGCCGATTCTGCGTGCCCCGCCATGTGGCATGTATTCATACGCCTTTTTAGCGGGTTCATCATCGCTCATTCTCATGATATGGCCTAGCCAACGCAATCGTTGCATCTCGATACGTTTAACTATATTCATGTCTTTGTATAGCTTATATAGCTCGTGGTTCATACGACGTCGATATTCACCGTCAACGCAAATCGGCCCGTAGATCTTTCGAAGAATTTTCCTCTCAAACACACCAAGCACTGCCTTATCTGCTTGCGCAAGTACCCATGCTTCGGAGCCATACATTAGCACGGGTAGTATCAGCGTTTTGTATAGCGTTATTTTTGTTTGACGAGATGTGGCTTTGTTTTTAAATAGTTTACTTAAACCATAGTAGCATCTGTTGGTCAATACAATTCTTCTTCTTATTTCACAACTGATGTTGTTTGTTGTGTTTATGGCAGTGCCGAGGTAGACGAAGTCTTTAACTACCTCAAAATTGTAGGTACCAACTTCCACAGTTGGTCCGAGCTCTATGGACGCTTTGCGCGTCGACACCATCAATTTGGTCTTTTCGCCGTTTACCGCCAGACCCACTTTCGCAGATTCTGCTTCGACCTTCCTAAAGGTATCAGTTACTTCCTATACTGATCGTCCCATGATGTCTATGTCATCAGCATAGGCAAGTAACATGTGGCTATTGGTGTAAATTGTGCAATTTCTTTTGACATTTGCATCTCGTATTACCTTTTCCAGCAAAATGTTGAATAGGTCACACGAAAGGCTGTCTCCTTGTCTGAAACCTCTTTTGGTACAAAATTCTTCGGAGAGGTTCTTTCCAATTTTAACTGAGGACCTAGTATCAGTTAAAGTCATCTTATAAAGCCGAATGAGCTTTGCGGGGATACCAAATTCAGACATTGCGTGGAATACCTTTGATCGGAGGGGACTGTCGAATGCTGCTTTATAATCAACAAAAAGTTGAAATGTGTCGATCTGCATCTCTTGGGTCTTCTCTAGGATTTGCCGCAGGGTATATATTTGGTCAATGAGGGACTTGCCAGGTCTAAAGCCACATTGGTATGGTCCAATTATTTCGTTGACCATTGGCTATAGTCGTTCGCACAATATCCCTGACACTATCTTATAGGCAATAGGGAGAAGACTTATGCCCCTATAGTTGGAGCATACAGTCTTATCTCCTTTCTTGTGGACGGGACATAGGATACTCAGGTTCCAATCGTCGGGTACGCGTTCTTCCTGCCAGATGGTGCTAACTAGCTGATGCATACACCTTATCAGCGCGTCGCCTCCGGTTTTAAACAGCTCGGCTGGTAAGCCATCGGCTCCTGCTGCCTTATTATTCTTCAGTCGGTTGATTGCTGTTTTTACCTTATCTTGGCCGGGCGGTATACATTCTATACCATCTTCTGGGATTGGATCTGTGGTATCATCGTCTTCGCTACCATTGCATACCAGCAGATTGGAGAAATGTTCCTTCCATATCCTGAGCACGCTATCTGTATCTGTTACCAGATTACCTTGCTGGTCTCTACAGGAGGATGTGCCTGTACCAAAGCCCTCTGTTTGATGTTTTACTCTTTGGTAGAATTTTCAAACTTCATTCTGCCTCCTGTACATCTCGATTTTTTCACACTCCCGCTTTTCCATTTCTCTCTTTTTCTTGCGGAAAAGACGTTTCTCTTCTCTCCTTTTCTCCCGATATCTCTCTCGTGCGCTACGCGTTGCTACTGATTGTAAAGTAGCTCTATATGCCGCATTTTTTCTTCGGTAGCAGCACAACACTCCTGGTCATACCATGAATTCCTTTGTGGAGGTCTCTGGAATCCATGTATGGATTTTGCGGCTGTTTGCATGGAGTGGGCAATATTTTGCCATTGTGTTGTTATGTTATCGGGACAAGGAGTGCTCGCGTTAAGCAATTGGGCTAGTTGAGTGGAATATGCTATGGCTATCTGTTGTGTTTGCAGCCTATCGATGTCCAACTTCCGCGTTGTGTCTGTTCGTGCTTTATTTGCAACGTTTAGACGGGTACGTATCTTTGCTGCAACAAGGTAGTGGTCCGAATCAATGTTTGCGCCTCGGAACGATCGTACATCCAACACGCTGGATGAATGTCTTCCATCTATCACAACATGATCAATTTGATTACTTGTTCTTTGATCTGGAGACAGCCAGGTGCCCTTATGAATATCGAGATGATTAAATCTGGTACTGCTAACTACCATGTTTTTTGCAGCTGCAAAGTCTATCAACGTCATACCATTGTCAGATGTTTCACTGTGGAGACTGAATTTCCCGACAGTTGGGCCAAAGATATTCTCCTTTCCAATTTTGGTATTAAAATCGCCTAGAATGGTTTTAATCTCATGGGCAGGGCAACGGTCATATGTTTCTTCTAAGCGCTCGTAAAATATATCTTTGGTCTGTTCGTCCTTTTCTTCAGTGGGAGCATGAGCGCAAATAAAGCTGATGTTGAAGAATTTAGCTTTTATTCGAATTGCAGCAAGTCTTTCGTTCACTGGGGTGAAGCTGGATACCAGATGTTTTAGTCTCCGACTAACTACAAATCCGCAACCAAACTCATGCTTTACGTCATGGCAGCTATAATACAGTGCGTCACCTTTAGGTGTTGTTGTGACGCCTTTCCCAATCCATCGTATTTCCTGTATGGCAGTAATATCGGCCTTGTACTTTTCAAGTACGTCTGCCAATGCGAAGACTGCACCTTCTCTATAAAGAGTGCGAACATTCCAGGTGCAGATTCGCAGATCATGGTCCTTAAAACGTTTGCGGGGTTCGCCAACTTTAGAGGGATTTTTTTTTCTTTTCTTTCGTTTTTTCATAGTAGGCTGTTTTTTCTAGGGGAGGGTTACTAACCCGACGCCCAAACCCAAGTTTTTAACGTTCTTGTGGGTGAACGCGCGGCACATGTTAGCTCACTACCTTTAACGGGTATTAATGGCAGTTCCCCAGGTGACACCACGGGGAGGTCAGTGTCCACTTGAGATGAAAGAGGGACCAAGATAAATCCTGGGCTTTGCCGTGTTAAAACCGGTCAGGACCGTTCCTTGGTATCTTCTATCCCCTACGTCACCCGTCAGTATTGAACAATAACTGCGAAATCTAGCTTGATTATGATTACAGTGCATAAGTGATACTGAAGGTTCCCTGTTTTATTTATTTGATGTTTTCATCTACCGAGCTATGCTCTGACAGATTACATTAAATTAGTAACAATAACTTACAAATAATTGCAAAACAAAAACATAGTTATGTATGTATTATCATTATCAAGGACAATTCTAAGCATTTTCTTGAAAACATGTAGTTCTATGTGGTAATAAATGTGGAATTGAATGAGTATAGACACAGTGTTATAAGTTCATTCATCCCATAATTTTTTCTATGGAAATGAATATTAAAAAGATGGTGTTCTCTTACAACTCCACTAGGAATGTGAAAATTTAAAAGAGACAATAATTCTGAGCAATCGTTGTGCGAGTCAATCAAATCTCTTATAAAAATTACACTTTGAAGTTTCCTTCTAAGATGCAGTTGCTGAATCCCATGGATTTGACAAAGCTCTTCATAAACTATCAGAGCTATAATTAAGTCTTAAAGCAAATCTAGTGAAACGTTTTTGTATCTTTTCAATTCTATTCATTCTGTTGCCATAAAAAGGGTTCCAAATAATACATACCAGACTTTCAAATAGAATTCTTAACGTATTACTAGAAAATTCTCTGGAATTTCTTTTCATGAAACAAGGGTTTTGATGAGATGCTGTGGCGAGGATTGAAACTAGTCTTCCCTGTCTTACCCCTTAGTGAACAATTCCAAACTTTCTCCACTTATAAATTAGTTGTTTTGAAATATTAAAACAACAACAATGTGATTAATCTAGACTATTAAAAAAACATTAATAATCTCCTTTAAATTTAGTCGCAAATGACTTTACTTCCTCCGCTCTTCTTTTTAACAACGCATCTGATTTCGCTTTGTCGGGATTTTTCCACATAATTTTTTTCTTAGAAGGAACCATTCTTGAGATATATAGCTGTTCTAAAAAACATATCATATATATGCACTTATAAGGGAAAAACGCAAATATTCAGGTGAAACGGCTAAAATAATATAAAACATTTCTTCAAAGAATTGTCGTCATACATAGGTCCACATTTTGATATAGCCCTCCGTGGAACCTTAACTAGAAGTTTTCGGTATTTTGAAAGATTTTACCACATTATCGAACCGATATGGCCCAAATTTTATATATAGACTTCGCTATGAATAAAAGTTCAATTCGGAGCATTTGAGATAAAGGACTATGTTTTGATATAAAATGTAGCAATTTCCTACTGAAGATTCTCGATTTATAAAAACCTCCACCTACATTTGTCTGAAATTCTGCCACCGGGAATATCTTCAGAAAAGGGCTTTGAATCAACTACATAATATAACAAGTTACAATTTTTTGCAGTTTGTGAGTTATATCACTTCTTTGTAGGTGTCCTCCTTGCAGATTTTTTTTTTTAATTTTTGGTTTGTTAATTATATCTTCAATACGTTCTAAATAGGTATCATGTTTACACGATTTATTAGGTCCTTTTAAACATATAATGTTTATAAAGATATCTTTGTGAATCACCATATTTAATGTGCCAATGTTTATAAAAATCTTTTGGCAGATCAACATTTTAGTTCGCTATAACCGTGTTTTCGTTTTAACCGTTCATTGAGCTGGAATGAATAAAATAGATAAGACAAGAATAGGGAGTAGGAACAACAAAATTTGTTCGTTATATCCGGCGTTCGTTATAAACGTGGACATCTATGACATTCTTTGTTCGTTTTCGTTTTTTATCAAAGTCTCAGATCAGATCTCAGAGTATCAGATCACCACAAACAATTATTTTGTTTTCTTCTTATTTTTTTTTTTTTTTTTTTTTTTTTTGTAAACATGCATAAATTGTCCACAATGCAAAAATAAAGTTAATTCGAATAAAAAACGAGCGTTGCTGAATTTATTTTTTTTTTCATTTAAACTTTTACGAAAAAAGAGAGATTAAAAAATTAAATTTTAAGCCCTAAAAAACGATGATATAGAGAAGTATTCGTTATTGGGAAGTTCATTATAGAGAGCATAAAATAGGTGGAAACAGATAAAAACATGTTTTGTCTCAAATTTTTATTCGTTATTGAAAAAATCGCTATATAGAAATTCGTTATAGTCTTAGTTCATAATATTTCATAGTGGAGGGTATGAAGACTTCGGCTTCGCATAACTTAACGGCTTTTTTACTTGTTTTCTTTTACCACGTTGCACAGTAGTCCCCCGTTTATGGGAAGGTGCGACAAAAATATTTATAATCGTCGGATCAATCTGATTTTTGCAATATATGCTAAAAATAAGTAAAAAATACTGTAGCCAAAAAATCATCAATATGGATCCAGCCCCCACGTAGCGGTACCACACGATTTCAGGTATTTTGAAGCTTCTATCTACATGTTCGGCCCGAATTGGTTGTAATTTGCCATTTGGAGTTCTCAATGATCAAAAACCTTCTGCGCCAAAAATTGTGGTCTTAGGTCCAGGTTTCCGTATAGCCCTCATATTACGGCACCTCCCGATTTCAGGTATTTTGAAAATTTTATCAACATTTCCGGCCCGAATTGGTTTTAATTTGCCATTTGGAGTTCTCAATGATCAAAAACCTTCTGCGCCAAAAATTGTGGTCTAAGGTCCAGGTATCGGTATAGCCCTCATATTACGGTACCTCCCTATTTCAGTTATTTAGAGCTTTTTATCTACATTTTGGATTCGAATTGGTTGTACTTTGCTATTTGGAGTTCTTAGTGGTCAGAAAACGTCTCCGACTGGTATCGTGGACAGGAAGGAAAACAACTCAGCGCCAAAACGGCCCAACATGCACGTTCAAAAAAATCAAACGGACTAAAGAGATCTAGCAAAAACCTTTTGAAATAAATACTAATTGCAAATAAATACTAATTCAAATTGCAATGTTTTTAAGTATTTATTTCAAAAGGATCTGGTTAGATCTTTATAGTCAGTTTGATTTTTCTGAACATGTGGGTTAAGCCTTTTTGGCGCTGAGCGCCTCTTTTGTAGCATATGGGTTGCATACGCGAATTAATTTAATTTGATTGACAATTCTATAAGCTTTTTAATGGTATACATATAAGTTTAATCGGATACTTAAAGCCGGTTCAAAAATCGGGTTTGATGTCGGAATATCCTGTTCGAAAACTGTGATAACCGGATCTATCCTCCAAGAAAATTTGTTATTAACATGCTCATCAATACAAGAGCTATTTGTGGTAAATATTTCAGAAGCATCCCAGATGTCTACATAAGCAATAACCAATTGTTATGTCTACATACCTATACATAACAAATAACGAATATACAGAAAAACAAAACATAGTTTAGTTCTTGACCAAGTCCGAATAAATGTCAAAAATGACAATGAAAACGGGACAAAATCGATTAGTTGTTAAAGAGAACCGTACCTAAAATCTTCTGAGCAACATTTTTGTAGAATATTTGGATGCTGAAAAATCTCCTCTTGTGGTACTTTCACTACGGTTCAAGAAATAAAGGACGAAAAGGATATGAAGGACATTGAGCTAGAAGAATGAAATGTTCTACAAAAAGATTCGCCAATCGATTTCACTGAAGACATGTCACCTCAAACCGGAGCTATAGCAACGTCAAACAGAGATATGGAGCTATTTTCCCAAGTATTATATATACCCCATAGAAATGTCCTCCCAATTTTCGGTATTTCGAAAGTTTTAGCCACAATGTTCAATGGGAATAACTGAAATTGAGTGTTAAGTCTTCGTTGGAGTTACCAAACTTTCCTCCAGAAATTTATCGCTGCAGGTTACCGTTTTATACAGCCTCCATAGAAAGACGCTCCCTATGTTGTTAACTATCCAAATCCAGAATATCCAGGTTTAGGTCTAGTCGCTTTTGCCCAATTTTATGTATTTCGCTCAATGCGGAAAATTGTAAATATTGGTCCATGTTTTGGAAAGAACAAGCATGTCGCCCCATATTAACTGTTTTGAAGGGAGTATTATCAGTTGAGATATATGTACTACTCCTGCAATAAAAGGAAGAGTTTAGTACATTCATAAACGAAATAAAACTAATTGTTCCTATTCACTACAGTTCGTGTTGGAGGGTATGAAAAATTCGGCCCGGCGGAACTGTTATAACATATCGTCGGTGTCATGCTTAAGTGTTCCATACGCCATTTTTGACATTTTGAGATAAAGGTACCTTGCAAGGTTTTCAACCATGCTCTTTCAGATTTTTTGGTCGGTTTTTCTCTATCTCTTATAGTTTCTGAGATATTCAGATGCCAGTATGTTACATATCCGCTTTGTGACCCAAAAAATCTTGTCGTTTTGTTCCATATCCATAAAGCCTGGCGTATGGAACAAAACAACTTTGAACTTTTTAGTTCCATATCCATATCGTTTGGCGTATGGAACAAAAAGAGACAAAAACGAATTGTTCCGCACCAAAAATGATGGCGTTTGGAACAAAAAATTGCCCATTTTTGCCAACTTACAGAAAAGTGTGGCGTATGGAACAAATTGTTTTAAAGGACTTGGTTAAAAACTGAAGAATAATAGTTTCTAAATCCAAATATTTTTGAATATTGTATTGTTGTATGAAAACGAAAATTTATCAATCGTTTAAACCAAAAATCCCTAGTTTAAAGACAAAATTTTGATGTAAGTCCACAAAAACGTCCGTTCGACTTGAAGCTAACCGACTACAAAAATGGTATTATAAGAAAATCGCGTTTAAATGTTTTATGTTACCTTAGAAATGCAAAAAATTAGTGATAAGTGGAGGAAATCCCTTAAATAAATGTTAAGCAAACCTATAATAATGGTCCTTATTGTATTTATATGAGAAAAATAAATGTTTAATTTAAAGTCCTGATTTTTCAACTCCACAGTAGCACTTCATATAAGGGAGGTGGAACACGATTGATAAAAAGTGTTTTGGTTGAAATGTGACAAAACGTGTCCCATGTGATACAAACTGCCAAAAACATGAAAAAAAGATTCCATGGAACAATTCAGCAACTTTTTGCAATTATAAAAATTGGCCATAACTTCTAGACTATCACAGATATCTGACTAAAATAAACTACTGATATATTCTATGAATTTAGTTAATTAGAACTGAGCTCTTAAAGTACTGGATTATTGCACCATTTTTATCCTGTATGACTTTAAACATTAACTTGAGTTTTTCTCGAATCGGGCAAATGGCGTATGGAACACTTAAGCATGACACCGACGATATGAAGTCATTTATCAGGATTCTAAGACAATTCTTTGCATTGTATAAGTATTGAAGATATTCATACGCATCGACGCACTTAAACGTTGTTATTGTGTTTTGTAGTTTACACTGCCCTTTGCAAACGATACTTACAAATGATAATGTGGATTAGAAACATTCTTAGTAACATTACGGTGTTATTTGTTACATATTGCAAAAACCGTCAACGAATATTTTAAATTATATACATATATTGTAATATCAGCTTACATCAGTTCATAACTGTTAGAAAACGTGACGTTTGTGACTAAACTGCCAGTAATTTGACATTTGAGGTTCCCATTGGTCGCAAAATTTTCACATCAAAAATGGTCCGCATAGGTTCATACTGTGATAAGGGCCCCATATAAAAATGACACCCGATGGAACACATTTTTAGGTAGATTTTCTGATCTAATTGAGAACAGGAAGGACAACTATTTATTTAATTTTATATCAGGATATTTTATGGTAGAATATATAATAAAATCGGCGCGGCCGAACTTTTTTGTTCATTCTTATTATACATATAACCTCCACGGTGCTCTTGAACCAACTTTAAATGAAACATATAACTTCAAAGGCAGCGCAAAAAAGCGTTTGTCATGAAGAAATACAATTCAACGACAAAATATCCGTTATTGTATAAAAACACATTTGCATTTAAAAACCCAAAAGAGCTGCCCAACTAACAGCAAAAGCGGTCACATAATTTGGTGACTGTGTGGGTTCGAGTCCTTGGCTTTCCTTTTTCACTTGCAAAAATGTTCGATCGTTAAGCTTAACTCTAAACGAGAAAATTAATTAACAAGTAAAAAAGTATCAGTCGGCTTTGCCGACAGAGATATACCCTCAGCCTGTATATATTAAAACAATTTTTTCCCAAAAAACGTATGTATTTAGGGAAATTTGAACCGACAAAAATGTTCATTAGGATTAGAGATCAAAAGTTTTGGGGATGAGATACTAAAAGGAATAGATCTACATTCACCATTATGGAAGTGGATGTCCGGCCACTACATATGGTGCCATAGGGGGTTTTTACGCTCTTCGGGATTTTTGCTCAAGAAGTATGGACTTGCCCCTGAAAAAACGTTTACCATCGTAATTGAGGCAGCGAATGCAATTTGCTTCAACAAAAATCAAAGTTATTAGATATCAGGTCTTAAAGTGAACTTATCCGAAATTTTGTGTGGGAGTTACCGGATGGAGTGGACAAATATAGTCCATATTTTAACCTGATCTATATCTAGTAGATATATTAGGATGTGTAAAGTATGGACCAATTCGGCCACTCCCTTCAAGAGTTACCGTATGAACAAATTTTCCGAACATTTTTGAACTTTTGTGGGGGAGGTACCTGAAGGAGTGGACCGATATGGCTTATCTTCAAACGTAAGCTATGTTTGGACATAATATTACTAAGGCCAAATTTTGGACCGAATCGGCAGATCCGTTCTTGAGTTATCTTGCGCTCCAACCACCTCACACGGTGTCATAGGGGTTTTTTGCAACTTTCAGGCTATTTTCTCAGGAAGTATGGACTTGCCCCTAATGAAACTTGTACCGTCGTATGGAGGGCAGTGAATACAAGTTGCTAAAACAAAAATCAGAGCGATTCGAGAGATCACCCTAAACTCAACTTTTCCGAAAATTTGTGTGGGAGGTACCCGAAGGAGTGGGCCGATTGAGTCTATATTGAAACATTATCTAAGTCTGGTACACATTTTACGATGGGCAAAGTATGGACCAAATCGGTTACTCCCTTCAAGAGTTATCGCGCGCACACATTTTCCGAACATTTTCGAACTTTTGTGGGGGAGGTACCGGAAGGAGTGGACCGATATAGCCCATCTTCGAACTTAAACTAAGTTTGGGCAAAATATTACAAAAGCCAAAATTTGAATCGGTTCATCCGTTCGAGACTTTTCGTGCGCTCCAGCCAGCCAGACAGACAGACAGACGGACGGTCAATGCTCAATCGACTCCAAATTGTCTGAAACACATTTCGTCCAAACATACTTGGGGTCTAAAACCATTATTTCGATGAGGCACATTTTGCCCGTATGAAAGTGTATATCACCAATATTTTTGAAAATTTAACATAGCTGAAGCCAAGGTTTACCCTTTTAGAATACGCGACTTGTGATTCTATATTATACAAATTAAATATTTTTGGATAAAATGAAATGTTTTTGGACGTGGCAAACAATATTGGCCTTAAAAGATAATTTGGGTGGAAGCTGTGACTATATTTATTTTAAAAAATGGGTAAAAATGGGTTGAAGCCACCATGTCTTTTTTTGTTTTCTCTCGATTTGTGAGTAAACCACACTTCTCTCGATTTTCCGGTCAAAGTAAAAGTAGAAGCAAACTAAATAAGGATCATCTCACTAATGTATTACTTTTCAAAATTTGAACTGCTTCTACCGTTAAATGATGCTGACATTTTGAAGCCAGATTTACCGTGGTTTTTGAAATTTTCTTCTAATTTCATTCTGCATAATTTCATTCATATAGTACTTGCGATTCTGAGTTATTTGATACGACTAATGTGAATGTAGTCTGCACAGCTTCATAGAAATCTACATCCAAATGCGGAAATTTTGTGCGAACATTTTTGTAAAAAACATAGTTTTCGGGCCTACTTTTACAATTGTCATTCGATTTCCTCGTACTTGATTGCACATTTTAGGTTTTTACGTTCCGGATCTAATAAATCATTCCCCGTAAAAATCCATCTACTAAAACGCGAGTTACAAGAAAGTAGAAAAATCACCTAAAATTGTTTTTGGAAATATCGCGTATTTTATCGCGTTTTCTGCTGTTCGTTTCCACTGCAATAAAACAACTAATACAGCATCTTCGTTTTAGCGGAAACAGAGATTTGAAAACTTCACTGATAAGGGAGCTACATTCATTTTATCCCAAAAAATAGTGTGTGATGCTACACCCACGGTTCTTAATTGGTCGCCTTGAAATAGACATATATCGATGTAGATTTTCAAGGTGGACATTGAAATCGGATGCGGACAAAAATTGTATGCACTTTGCGCAAATTAGCGATATTTTATAGGTATTTTAATGGTAAGATGCAGCTGATGCTACATCTTAGCCACCAAATTAAATTTCGAAAACTATATTCAAATCAAAAGATACGGTATTACTGTACATGAAAATCACATGCGGACAAACTGATTTTGATAATTACGCGATTTACACGTATTTAAAAATTCATATAAATAAAAATGGGTTATTTGACCTCTATTTCCATTCCAGAAGCTTTGACATATATCCCCGTCAACCCAATTAGCTTCCTTAATGGGAAAGCTTTAATATGAATGTCAATAAAGCAAAATCAGTCAATTTTGTTGGGAGATTTAAGCAAAATGAAGGAAGTATTCCTATAAATTTTTACAATATTTTCTACTACAGATGTATTTGTTGTTGAGCTTTAGGTCATATTTGGTTTCATTTATTTGCTTCCAATATTTCGCAATTGAATAAATTGCATCTTCAGGGGATATGTAAAAATTAAATTAGCGTCAAAATTACTTAAAAACTATGACAGACTTCACCGTCATCGTCGACTGTAAATATTGCAAGGTCGAAAAAATAACAACAATTAGAATTTTCTACTACATAATGCATGTGAAAAAATATTTTTTTAAACAAAAAATTATTTTTTTGACCGAAATATGTGCTTATTTTGGCTGTAAAATCTAAACTATAACACCAATCTGTATGATTGTAGTCTCATTTGATTTGCCGTGAAGTTTGGATCCACAACAATTTTTTATGTAATTTTATGACCACTGAATGGGCCTTAATTTTGAAAAAAGTAGACTTATATTCAATTATTTATCAATTTTTTGTACATTCCGCGAATTCTGTGTAACATTTTGCAGGTATTATGCAATCTACTCGCTGAAGTCACTTCGTGAGAACTTTTTTGTAACAATTGTGCTCATTAAAATAATTAGCGTTTTTATAATATTTTCTTTCTTAAAAAGCGAAACAAAAGCGCCATAACTTTTGTCCGCAACAACCAAAAATTGGCTCGCGGCCATATTCGTACTGGGAATTTTTTTCTTAACCTACGTATCAAAAATCGTTGATGTAGCGCGAAAAAAATTTGTCCTTTTTTTCTGAAATGGAATATGAAATAATTGACAATATTCCTGATATACCCTCGTTACCATAAATGCTGAGGGTATAAAAAGGAGGTTACATCTGAAAAGTTTTTGTGGATTCTGAAACTTCAATGTTCATAGATGAGAAAAATCAAAAACAAAAAATCGCTGGAGCACTTTTTAAATAATTCGCGGTCAAAGTTCACATTTTTAAGGGTTTTTTAGGTTTTCACGATTTTGCTGGAAAACCGCATGCCCAATCAAAACGGAACTAAGGAAAAAGTTGTAGCAGTGAAAATTCTCTACCATTTTTGAGATATAGAAGTTCAAATTGGTACATTACACTGACTGTATCGTCTCCTTATAAAACAATGTCATGTACGGTGCGCCTTCTGAAACAGCAATGTTCACAGATGAGAAAATTCCAAAAACAAGAAGAAATCGCTAAAGGTTTTCGCGATTTTGCTTGGAAACCGCAAGTCCTATCGTAGTGGGGCTAAAAAAATGTTGTAGCTGTGAAAATTATCTAGAGGATTGACCGTTATGATTTGTTTCTAGGTTTTACAATTTTTGAGATGTAGAAGTTCAGTTCACATTTTTAAGTTTTTTCTTAGGTTTTCACGATTTGCTTAAAAATTCTAAACAAGATTGGCCTACGGACAGATCGAGTTTATTCAAGGTCTTTTCAGAATTTTATGTCCCTCTTTGGAAATTTGAGTTTGCCGACAAAAATGTGGATGAGGATTGGTCCATTATGTAAGTGGATCTTATTTTGGGAGTCATATTTTTTCGATAGATATGGCGCCCACTACTCATTTCAGTGGGTCCTCGTAGAACTTTTGGACCAGTATTCTAGGAAGCATGGACATTTCCACGGAAAACATAGCATATCTTTAAACAGGACCACAACGAACAGCATTGGTATACATTTCCAAACGAACAGACCCTGGACAAAATATGAATAAAGCCAAATTTTGGACCAAATCGGTTGATCCGTTCGAGAGTTATCGTGCTCTCCAGCCACTACATATGTTGCCATATGGAGTTTTTCGACATTTTTCGGGCTGTTTCCTCAAGAAGATAGGCTTGTCTTTGAATAAACTTTTACCGTCGTAATGGAGACAGCGAATGCAAGTTGCTTCAACAAAAACCAAAGTGAATCGAGAGCAGGTCTTAAAGTGAACTTATGCCGACGGAGTGGACAAATATAATCCATATTCGAAGCTGATCTATATCTGGTAGATATAATACGATGTGTAAAATATGGACCAAAGGAGTGGACCGATATGGCTTATTATTAACTTAAACTAAGTTTAGACAAAGTATTACGAAGGCCAAATTTTGGACCGAATCGGCAGATCAGTTCTAGAGTTCTCTTGCGCTCCAAACACTACACACGATGTCATAGTGTTTTTTTTCACCTTTCAGGCTACTTACTCAGGAAGTATGGACTTGCCCCTGATGAAACTTCGACGGTTGTATAGAAGACAGTAAATACTAGTTGCTACAACAAAAATCAAAGCGATTCGAGGGCTGGTCCTAAACTGAACTTTTTCGAAATTTTGTGCGTGAGGTACCCGAATGAGTAGACCAATTGAGTGAGAATTTCACGATGTACAAAGTATGGATCAAATCTGTTGTTCCCTTTAAGAGTTATCGAGCGCACATATTTTCCGAACATTTTCGAACTTTTGTTGGGGAGGTACCGGAAAGACGGACCAATATAATCAAATTGTCTGAAACGAATTTCGTCCAAACATACTTGGGGTCTAATGCCATTTTTTCGATAAGGTTCAGAAGCCGCAAAAACTTCCCAGGTGTAAGCTCCTTTCATTTAAAGTTGGCACCGTGCAAGAGCACCGTGCCTCTACAACATTACAAAATAAATTCATAATAGAATTCATTGGAATCAGCAATGGCAAAAACAAACATATTTTCTTATGTAAGAGGGTAATTACATCCGCTAATGAAAGTTATTATGGATTTTTGTATAATTAAAACCTTAAGGAATTTAATGAGAACATAAATATGACGCAATTAAACTACAAGTTAAGATCCAAAGATTGCGTAACAAATTACGTCTCTCTGAATAACATTTCTAAGAAGAAAAAAATATGGCTCAGTTGCAATTAACTGTTCTTCTTCTTCTACTATTCAGAATTATCTTTGCTGTGTAGTTTTCCAATAATCGAAATAATTGAAACATTATTAGATTAAACGAAAAACAAAGTGCTTTAACAATCGGTGTATGAGCTTAAACTATTTGAGTGGGAAAACAACTGAAAACTATGGTGATAAACACATGTACAAAAAAACTAATTCAACTAACAACTGTAGAACCATTAAAGATATTTAATTTTTAGTTTAAATATAATCATGCGTCTGAAAATGACGTTAGTAATGTTGAAACCAAAACTAATTTTTATACCGCAGAGGCAACTAACACATTATAAAAGAAAAAGTTTATTTGGTGATTGGAAAGTGTTATTATCTCTCTGTTGGTTTATCTGACCGACTATGTGATACCCTACACCACTAATTCTGTGCATAAGCGTTTCACTGGTTAAAAATTGTTATACCAAATTACTTAGGGCTAACTGAACCAAAATAATTAATAATTTTGTATTTAGCTACTCTCGCCCATGTACTTGGTATCGATTGAGGTATTTGTCAATAAACAAGTAAAAAAGTATCAGTCGACATTTTCGGCAGAGATATACCCTCAGCCTTTACAAATTTCGGGCTTTTTTTTCTCAAGAAGTATGGACTTGCCCTTGAAAAAAAAACTTTTACTGTCGTAATTGAGGCAGAGAAAGCAAGTTGCTTCAACTAAAATCAAAGTGATCCGAGAGCAGGTTTTAAAGGCAATTTATCCAAAAATGTGTGTGGGAGGTACCCGAATGAGTGGACAAATATAGTCCATATTCGAACCTGACCTATACCTGGTAGATATATTAGGATGTGTAAAGTATGGACCGAATCTGTCACTCCCATCAAGAGTTATCGTACGCACAATTTTTTCGAACATTTGTGAACTTTTGTGGAGGAAGTACCTAAAGGAGTGCACCGATATGGCTTATCTTCGAACTTAAACTAATGTTGCACAAAATATTACGAAGGCCCCATTTTGGACCGAAGCGGCAGATACGTTCGAGAGTTATCTTACGCTCCAACCACTACACACGGTGTCGTAGGGGTTTTTGCAACTTTCAGGCAATTTTCTCAGGAAGTATGGACTTGCCCCTGATGAAACTTGTACCGTCGTATGGGGGACAGTGCATATAAGCTGCTACAACAAAATTCAAAGCGATTCGAGAGCAGGCCCTAAACTGAACCTTTCCCAAATTTTGTGTGGGAGGTACCAGAAGGAGTGGACCGATTGAGTCTTTATTGAAACCTTATCTAAGTCTGGTACACATTTCATGATGTGCAAAATATGGGCCAAATCGGTTACTCCCTTCAAGAGGTATCGTGCGCACAAATTTTCCTAACATTTTCGAACTTTTGTGGGGGTCGTACCTGAAGGAGTAGACCGATATGGCCCATCTTCGAACTTAAACTAAGTTTAGGCAAAATATTACCATAGCCAAATCTTGGACTAAATCGGCTCATCCGTTTGAGAGTTATCGTGCGCACCATCCAGCCATACAGACTGACAGATGGACGGACATTGCTAAATCGACTCCAAATTGTCTGAAACGGATTTCGTCCAAACATAATTGGAAATATCAAAATTGGGATAGCTTTTGCAATAACTCCGATATTTTACCATCACTGCCAACACAGATATCCGCTTTGGAAATAAAATCCCACACATTAAAAATAGGAATTTCTGAGAGTCTTTGTCTATATCTCAAGTATTTTACCACTTTGGTAAGACAATTGGGATCAATAAAAACCTCAGAATGTCATGATTGTTTTTTTTTTGTTTAAATGCTTCTAACCAAAGCTGGGATATTCGTCATCTCAATTCAAGTAAAAAATTTGTTGTGAATATGTCCTCTTCCATTCCGAATCCTAAATATTATCTGACCATCACCAAAATCAATAGCCTCCTACCTCTCTGGGACACCCATCAGCGCTCAACATTTCGTAACGATCCTATCAAAATTTCGACATGTAGCGTGACATGCTTTGCTTTTGGAATACCCTACTAGAAGCGGAGATTTTTGCATAGATCAAAACGTTGAAATAGTGGTGCAGGGTATAAAAATGGAAAAGTGGGATGTACATAAACCTATCTTGGAATACATAATAACAAGAATAATAAAAAGTTGAATTTAGCTCCACCTTAGTTTATTTGCCCATTCCGAATATTATGCAACCATCACCAAACCCAACAGGCTTCTTCCTCTCTGGAACCCCCATTAACCACCAAAATTCGAAACGATCCTATCAAAATTGCGACCTGTAGCGTGATTACAAGATTTAGATGGACAGACGAACGGACACACATATTCAGATCGACTCAGCTCGTCGAAACATTCATTTTGGTACGGTCCGCGTTGCTGGCCCTTGTTTTATGATACCATTTATTAAATCATCAATTATTTTTTTTTGCATCACTAATTAGTGACTATAAATAAAAAATCTTCAGAAATGTTGGTATTAATATGCAATTTTAACATACCGCCAGAACTGATGACTTGAGGCACACATTTATTTCATCTGCTGCAAGAGTCTGTTTGTCTGAAATCTAAACGTGATTTGCTTCTCAAATCTTTCAAGAATAGATCTTAAACGTCTATGGATGTTTTTGTGCCATCGTAAATTAGTTTCAGTTGATAACTTCTATTTAATAATGTATGTGTGCCCTTCATTCAAATGAAGCTATATCTATCGATATGTTGCCTTCTAATTTAAACATTTGCTTTCCAAAGCGACCAAAGCGTCGTTATGAATAACATATGGTATTTCCAATGATTTGTAACATATTTAAGAAAGTCGGAGTGGTTGGGTCTTTTGTTTCGTAAGTTTTACATATATACCGCATTTTAAAAAATAGGGCGCAGGGCATAACCCGCACCTCCGAAATTTAATAATATACTTCCTTTTTCCACCAAGGGCCATCCCATTACATTATCTGAAAATTACATGGAAATCGGTTTAGTAGCTTTGGAGATATAACATATTTACAAAAGTGGTCGTGGTCAGGTCTTAAGCCACAAAAAAGTGCCTCGGGTCGGTGACACAACCGGTGCCCGGACATTTCTACTCCCACGGACATAACTCCCAAAATGATTTTGGGCGTTATGTCCGCTGCGCTTTGCGGACATAACTCCCAAAATTCGTTGGAAATTATGTCCGTGAAGCAAAGCGGACATAACACCCAAAAAAATTGCGGACATAACTCCCACCGATTTGTTCTTAATTTATAAATTATTTCTTTGCTTAATTTTGAAATATATAGTTATACATTTTTATAAATTTTAGAGTAGAAGTTAGAATGTAAGCGGAATTATACATTTGAGAATGCCTAAGTGCCAACCAATACCGAAGTATCCACAAAATCCTCCTGATTTCATAAAATTAGTTAAAAACGAAATTATGCCTGAAATTATGTAAAAACTCGCGCGATTTTTTAAAAATATTTTAACAAAAACTTTTTATTTTCCTGTAGGCAGCTTTTTTCGTTTAGGTTTGAAGGAAAATTTTGAATATAGTTCGATTGGAGATGGCTACTACTTATTTTGTACTTAATTTTCTTAAAAATTAAAAATCAATTATACATTTTTTATGAAATGAAAAAATGCATATGAACATAGAGTTAATTTTTAATTTTTTTCTTATACATTTGAAATAAAAATTGTATTTAAATAAAAATCACTTAAATTTTAAAAACGGACGTAACTCCCATTGGGACTTATGTCCGCTAAGGGTGGTCGGACATAGCTCCCAAAAAATTTGGGAGTTATGTCCGCAAACCAAGGCGGACATAACTCCCAAAATCGTTTTGGGAGTTATGTCCGTTGGGAGTTATGTCACGGCACCGACAAAACCACCATTGTCTATCGAATTAATTTTCAAACTCCGCTCCGTCGAAATTCCACAAAATATCTATACTTATAAAAGAGTTCAGTAATGATGACTCACTGACTCACTGATTCACTGACTCACTGACTGACTGACTGACTGACTGATAATCAACGCCCAGACTAAACGGCTAAAGCTAGAATCTTGAAATTTTGGGTGAGGGTCACTCTTGGTCCGAAGGTGTCAGATAAGGCTGGATTTTTGGAAATTCGAACTAGAACTGTACTAAAAGTACTAAAAGATACTAAATATGGTACCCTTTGTATTAGGCAAACGCGAAGAGCTAGAATTCTGAAATTTGGAATGAGGTTCACTGATGGTGAGTTAGAAAGGTGTACCAAATGGTTTTTGGAAATTCGAACTATAAGTGTACGAAAAGTACTAAAAGTTACTAAATTTAGTACTATTTGGTATTACGTGAACGGATAGAGCTAAAATCTTGAAATTTGGAATGCAAATCAAGGTTAGAAAGATGAGTTGATACAAGGAGGTGGTTTTGAAAATGTGCACTCATTTGTACGAATAGTACTAAATGGTACTAAATTTGGTACAATTTGAATTAGGGCGAACCGATAAAGTTGGAATTCTGAAATTTGTGAATTACTATTACTGTTGGAGTGTAGGTTAGAGATATGGAGGTAGTTTTCGAAGTTCGTACATATGGGTACGAAAGGTACTAAATAGTACCAAATAAGGTGCAATTTGGATTTGGGGGAACGGATGGAGCTGGAATCCTGAAATTTAGAATTAGGATTACTGTCGGGGTGTAGGATAGAAGTATTTTGGGAATTCGTACTTTTGGGTACGAAAAGTACTAAATGGTACCAAATTTGGTACAATATGAATTTAAGTGATCGGATAGAGCTGGAATAGTGAAATTTGGAATTAAGATTACTATTGGAGTGTGGGATTGGGATACTTTTGGAAATTCGTACTTATGGCAACGAAAAATACTAAATGGTACCAAATTTTTTACAGTTTGGATTTGGGTGATCAGATACATTTGGAATCCTGAAATTCGAAAGTAAGATTACTTTTGGAGTGTTGGATAGAAGTAGGTTTGGAAATTCGGACCTATGGGAACAAAAAGTACTAAATGGTACTAAATTTGGTACAATTTGGAATACGGTGATCTGATGCAGCTGTAATTCTGAAATTTGGAATTAAGATTACTGTTCGCGTGTAGGATTGAGGTAGTTTTGGATATTGGTACTCTTGGGTACGAATAGCACTAAATAGTACCAAATTTGGTACAATTTGGATTTGGGTGAACGGATATAGCTGAAATTCCGAGATTTGGAATAAGGAGTACTATTGGAGTGTGGATAGATAAAGTTTTGGAAATTTTTAGTTATGGGTAGGAAAAGTACTAGAGGTAGGTTTAGAAATTCGTACTATGGATACGAATAGTACTAAATGGAACCAAATTTGGATTTGAGTTATCGTTTGAACATAGCACTGAGGTAGTTTTGAAAATTTGTACTTATGGGTACGAAAAGTACTAAATGGTACTAAATTTGGTACAATTTGGATTTTGGTGATCTGATGTAGCTGCCATCCCCAATTTTGAATTTAAAATACCTGTTGAATTGTAGGATTGATAACATTTTGGAAATTTTTAGTTATGGGTAGGAAAAGTACTAAATAGTACTAAATTTGGTACAATTTGGATTTGAGCGAACGGATAGAGTTGGAATCAAGAAATTTGGAATTAAGATTATTGTTGGAGTGTAGGATTGAGATATAGAAGTAGTTTTTGAAATTCGTACTTATGAGTGCGAAAAGTACTAAATTTGGTACAATTTGGATTTGAGCAAACGGCTAGAGCTGGAATCTTGATCAGTGATGCCAGATTTGCCGATTTATCGGCATTTTGCCGATTTTTAGTTAAAAAAAATAAAAATGCCGATTTGCCGATTTTTACCCCTAAAATGCCGATTTTTAGTTAAGGCAACTTGTTCACATAAAATTTCTATTTTGTATGAAAATTGTGCTTGCTAGAACTAATTTGGTACAATAACGAAGACAACTATATCGTCAAGAGTAGTTTGATTAATAATAATAATATTTTTTAACATTTTATAAAAACAGTTTGAATTTTCTTGATTACCATAACGTGTACTTCAGTATATACGTCAAGGAAATTGTTCAAAAAACGAAATTGTCGAAAAGTGGGTTAGTGGAAATAATTAAAAACTGCACAAACTTTTACATTGAACTTTGTGGTCAGATTTTGAAGCGGTTTAATTTTGAAAATAAATTTAAGGGCCTAGCTTCAATAAATCAAAGTTTTATAATAAATGGCACACAAGATTCATTTTTCGACATTATAAAGGAATACGAATGCTTTATAAACATAAACGAAAAGCAAGAATCACGCGAACTTTCACGGTTAAATTTCAAAAATTTGTTTAAAGTTAAAAACGTAGAGTTGCTAGAATTTTGGGAAACAATGTGTGAATTAATATGTGCAAATTCTGAATCATTATTTCCTATTTTGTCCAAATTTATTAAACATGTTTTAGTCTTGCCACATTCTTCAGCAAATGTGGAAAGAGATTCTAGCAAAGTACATTTAAATAAAAACAAGTGCCGAGATCGATTAGTTAGGGACTCGATGGAAGGAATTCTCTTTACTAAAGACTATTAAAAATTAAATAAGTCTAACTGTTATAATGTTGTCATTAAAAATGATTTGTTACAAAACTTTAATTCAAATATTTATTACAGAAATTTAATTTAATTGTAAACAAACATTTCAAAGTTCCAATACAACTAGTAAGAAAGTGTCAGTCGGCTTTGCTGACAGAGGTATACACTCAGCCTACGTGAATTGAAACTTTCTTCTACGGACAGATCGAATGTTTTTAAGGTCTTTTTAGAATTATGTGGCCATTTTTAGACATTTTAACTTGCCGAAAAATGTGGATTAAAATTTAAATTCAAAAGTGCTGTGGAGGTGGTACTTAAAGGAATGGACCTACATAGTCCATTAGGGAAGTGAATTTTATTTGGAGAGTTATATCTTTTCGATAGATATCGCGCCCACTAGTCATTTCAGTGGGTCATCGTTTAACTTTTGGAATCGGTTGATCAGTTCTAGAATTGTCGTGCTCTACAGCCACTACATTTGGTGGCATAGGGGTGTTTACACCTCTCGGGCTATATTCTCAAGAAGTATGGACATGCCCCTGAAAAAGCTTTTACCGTCGTAATGGAGCCAGCGTATTTAAATTGTTTCAACCAAAATCGAAGTGATTCGAGAGCTGTAGTGCGATTCTCTAACATATTTTTTGAGTTGCCGACAAAAATCGGTAAAATTAAAATGCTTATAAATTTGGTAATTAACGAAATTTTTCGGTAAGTTAGCGACCAAAAGAAAGTAGTCGTAAAGTTTTACCGACAGCAACAGTGTTGTCAACTTTTATTTGAACTTTCCATTCATAATTTTGCGTTTTTATTTTATCGACATTTGTCGGTAACTCAAAAAATGAGTTAGGGAATCGCACTACAGGGGCTAGATTCTTGTTCTATGAAAAATTGAAATGAAAAATATTTCCTTTATAATTTTTTTCATTTGACAGTTTTCTCCTTTGTAAAAGTTTTCATTTTACATTCTCATTGAAACGAAATTGTGCCTCAGGTCTTAAAGAAAACTTATACGAAATTTAGTGTGGGAGGTACCCGAAGGAATAGACAAATAGAGTCCATATTCGTACCTAATCTATATCTTGTAGACGTATTAGGATGTTTAAAGTACTAAATCGACTAAATCAGTCACTCCTTATCGCGCGTACAATTTTTCCGGACATTTTTGGACTTTTGTGTGGGAGGTTCCCGAAGGAGTGGACCGATTGAGTACGTATTGGAACCTCATCTAAGTCTGGTAGACATTTCACGATGTGTAAATTATGGACCAAATAGTTTACTCCCTTCAAGAGTTATCGTACGCACAAATTTTCCGAACATTTTCGAACTTTTGTGGGAGAGACAGCCAGACAGACAGACGGGCGGACATTGCTAAATCGACTCCAAATTGTCTGAAACACATTTCGTCCAAACATACTTCGGGTCTAAAACCATTATTTCGATGAGGTACCTTTTGCCCGTATGAAAATTTATATACCCTCGTTAGCATAAATGCTGAGGGTATAAAAACAATCACCTTATTAATAACCTCTTAAGACAATATTTGTATACGTTTTGTCTAGCTTGACTGAATTGAAAATATATTGATTTCATATTTACATACACGTACTTATAAATATATACTACATATGCATATGGTAAAACCATTTTAATTCATACATATTTTGAATTATTGCCTTGGTTTATGAATTGTTAATTGTTTTGTTGCACTTAAAATGTTATTTTTTACTTATGCTTCTTAAATATAGCAATAATTTGAGCTGAAATAAACGTTATTTATTTTGCCGATTTTTTGCCGATTTTGAAAAATTTCTGCCGATTTTGCCGATTTTGGTACCCGAAAAGTGCCGATTTTCGACCAAATTTATCTGGCATCCCTGATTAAGATTACTGTTGGGAATTAAGATGTGTAGGCGTGACAAAAATCGAACTAAAGTGGTACGTATTAGTACACAAAATGTTTCCACCATTCTATATTATATATTGTTCATTTGTATTATATATTTAACGCATACGAAGTAGCGGGCACTTTGCTAGTATAGCTTATTTTAATCAGGGGATATATGCAACCTACTTTCACCAGGATTATCCCGGTACATTCTCTGAAATTTTTATGAAAATCGGCTCAGTAGTTTCAAAGATATAACATATAAAAAAGTGGTCGTGGTCGGGACTTTAGGCCCCAAAATGAGTACCCAGGGTCGGAGATATAACCACTATTGTGGTTCGTTCGTCAGTTTTGCTAAAATAGCGTTTTTAAAAAATAGGGCATTGGGAAGATACCCCGTCCCCTCCGAAATTCAACAAAATACATAGCCTATTTTCACCACAGGTCTTCCCTGTACATTCTCTGAAATTTATTTAAAAAAGTGGGCATGCAAAAATTTTGTTTTTAAAAAATAGGGCAAAGGGGAAGATACCCCACCCCCTCCAAAATATAAAGCCTATTTTCACCACGGGTGATCCCTGTACATTCTCTGAAATATTTAAGAATATCGGTTTAGCCGTTTTTGAGTCTATACGGATATATACGGATATATAGCCAAGGGTTCAGTAGGTTCAGTAGTTTTGGATATATAACATATTTGAAAAGTGGGCGTGCTAAAATATGGTTTTTAAAAAAGTAGGGCATGGGGAGGTAACCCGCCCCTTACGAAATTCAAAAAAATATATAGCCTATTTCCACCACGGGTGTTCCCTGTACATTCCCTGAAATTCTCAAGAAAATCGGTTCAGCCGTTTTTGAGTCTATATACTATCATGCACACATTGTCTTTTATATATAAGATTTAAAAAGGTAGGCATGGTCGGGTCTTTGGGCCCCAAACGTCGGAGGCACAACAACCATTGTCTCGGAGACACAAATTAATTTTCTCACCTATACGTTCGTCAGTTTTGTTAAAATAGAGTTCTTAAAAAAGTAGGGCATGGAGGAGGTACCCCGCCCCCTCCGAAATTCAGCAAAATATATACCCTATTTTCACCACGGGTCCTCCCAGTAGATTATCTGAAATTTTCAGGCAAATCGGTTAAGCAGTTTTTGATATATAAGCTATTTAAAAAAGTGGGCGTGGTCGGGTCTTTGGGCCTCAACCCAGTACCTAGGGTCGGAGACACAACAACCATTGTCTCGCAAATTAATTTTCTCACCGATACGTTCGTCAGTTTTGTTAAAATAGAGTTCTTAAAAAAGTAGGGCATGGAGGAGGTACCCCGCCCCCTCCGAAATTCAGCAAAATATATACCCTATTTTCAGCACGGGTCCTCCCAGTAGATTATCTGAAATTTTCAGGAAAATCGGCTAAGCAGGTTTTAATATATAAACTATTTAAAAAAGGGGGCGTGGTCGGGTCTTCAGGTCTCAAATCAGTACCTAGGATCGGAGACACAACAACCATTGTCTCGCAAATTAATTTTCTCTCCGATACGTTCGTCAATTTTGTTAAAATGGCGTTTTTAAAAAAATAGGGCATAGGGGAGGTACCCCGCGCCCCCGGAACGGAAAAAAATATATAGCCTATTTTCATCACCGGTGTTCCCTGTACATTCTCTGAAATTTTCAAGAAAATGGGTTAAGCTGTTTTGAGTCTATACGGAACATACAAACATACTAAACATACATACATTGTCTTTTATATATAAGAAGAAGATAGGTCTACGACCATTATTTCGATGCGTTACAAACTTTTTGGCCAAAACCAACAAAATCAAAATCGCACGCTAATCCTCTGTTCATGCGACCTTCATACACAAACTTGGAAGTCATACATAACACCAATGTTTAACAATTCTACGTTCTTGCTGTTTTCAAATTGCTGCACAGTGGTCTCACTTGTATGGAAAAGAGTGCCAAAAATAGTTCTAATCGAGCTACCGCCTCCAAATTTTAAACGTAGGTTTATAACAAGCCAAAAAGATAGAAAACCATTTTTAGTGAATGTAGGTCCATATTTGGGTATAACTCCCATAGAAAGGTACCGCCCAATTTTTAGTATTTTGATGATTTTGGCCAAATTTACCAACCGATTTGGATGTTATTTTGCATTTTTAGTTCTGAGTGAATAAACTACCTCTTTGCGAAAAATATTCAATATAGGTCCACGTTTAGGTATAGCCTCCATATAAGTGTACCCTCAGATTTTCGGTATTTTGACAATTTTAGCGAAATTTTCCAACTGATTTGGCTGTAATTTGGCATTTTGAGTTCTGACTAAACCAAATACCTTCATGCAATAAATAGTCAATATCGGTCTACGTTTAGGCATAGCCCCTATATAAACGTACCTCCCGATCTTCGAAATTTTGACGATTTTACCCACATTTTCCAACCGATTTGGCTGTAATTTGGCATTATGAGTTCTGAGTGAGCAAAATACCTCCTTGCCAAAAATGTTCAGTATAGGTCCAAGTTTAGGTATAGCTCCCATATAAACGTACCTCCCGATTTTCGGAATTTTGACGATTTTAGGGCGTGGTGTAAGAGGAATAACTAAGCGGGTGGCAGATGGGGACAGCTGGACTTTTTTTAATCGTAAACAAGAAACTTTCCCCTGCATTGTAAAAAAAATCGAGACTCACAAATGCTCACAACATTAGTAAAACCCAACATAAATTAATAGTAATTATATTAAAAATAGCAGAAAAAGTCATTTATAAAAAAATCATTTTTAATGAAGTTATAAAACGAATTATGAATTAATTTTTTCGTTAACTCTCCATTTTTATACCCTATACCACAATGTAGAAAAGGGTATTATAAGTTTGTTTTGGTAAAAATTCATGTAACACCGCGAAATATTTGTCGGAGACCCCCAATGTGGTATACCAATCTTCATATCTCGACGAGATAAAGCGATTTTGAGATGTGTGTCCGTCCGTCCCTCCGTCCGTCCGTCCGTCCGTCCGTCTGTCCATTATAAATTGTAAACACGCTCCAGGCCGCAATTATGGACCGATCGCCACGAAATTTTGTATGGAGGTCAGGTTCAGATCAGAATAGATCCCTATTCTTATTGCTGATGATCGTGAAATATTTAGCGGGTGAAATGGACCAAAAACATAATATTTATCCAATTTTCTAGCGGCTCTGTAGGTCTCAATAATAGTCCGATCAACGCGTAATTTTAAATAAGGTAAGAGTATATCACAAAGGAGAAGCTTGCAATTTGAGATGGCGATCGGATAATATTTAGAGGGTGTGTGAAAATTGTGAAAATTTTTAATATACAGCTTATATCTTAATTCCTGGAAGTGACATTCCGGACAAGTGAGATATACTTGAAAGTGGAACGCTTGACCTTTCAATTGATGCCAATTATGTTGGTGTGCATGATCAGATAACAGAGTTACAGCCTAATATATTCCGTTATTTGTTTGTAGTGTAATAATAAACTCGCTAGAAGTCGCAATTATACATCAATAGTCACGAAATTTTGCACCGGGTAAGAGTATAGGTCGAAAAAGATGCCTACAATTTTGAATGATGATCTGATATTCTTTAGCGGGTGAAATGGACCATTACTTTTGTATGAAAAATATAAAAATTTTATTTTTGGTGGCTATTTTAATTCCTTGAGGACATATATATTTCGCAAAGTAGCCCACATATGGAAAAAAACTACTGACCTTTTCTCTGATGTAAATTGCAATAAAGTGTTTGCTAGATAACGGGCCTACTGCCTAATATATAATGGGTTCTGTGTAGAGAACCACATTTTTATCCCATGCTACTTATTGTCTCTCCGAAAGTTTATGTAACACCACGAAATATTCGTCCTAGACCCCTTATTTGGTATGCTGAAACTCATATCTCGACGAGATAAAGCGATTTAGCGATGTGTGTCCGTCCATTAAAAATTGTAAACAAGCTTAAGGCCGCAATTATGGACCGATTGCAACGAATTTTTTAAGGAGGTTGGGTTCGGGCCAGAATAGAAATGATTAGTTTTTGGTGATGATCGTGAAATGTTCAGGGGATGAAATGGACCAAAAACAGAATTTTTACCAATTTTGTAGCGGCTCTGTAGGTCAAAATAATAACCCGCAAAATTTTAAACAAAGTTTGAGTTTATGATGAAGAAGAAGCGTACAAACCAACGTGAAGATCAGATAATACTTAGCGGGTTAAATGGACTGAAACTTTTGTGTGAAATCGGTAAAAATTTCAATAACGTAGCGGTTAAACAACGGAAGTAGTACTACATAAGTGGGTTTGATTGCATTTTACGTGAACTAAATTTTCCTTTCCTGCTACAAAAATGTCTTTGTCATGCTAGATAACTCTTTGGTTTTGGTCATAAGTATTATACATTACATCTCTGATATTTGATAATTAAATTTTCACAATCATTGAAAAGAAGTTCCGTGGAGAACGATTGTCCAGGGATAGTGGTATAGGGTATCCCATGGTCGGCTCCGTCCGACTATAGACTTTTCTCACTTGTTTTTTATAATTTTACTCATAACCTACGAATGCTTTGAGGATGTATTTTTCGTTTTTAAGGCCTCACATACAAATCACAACATCTTCGGCTTAATTTGGCATATAACCGCTGTAAATTTACAAAAATAATGCTGGATGTTAAAAATTTTATATGTTTAGAGAATATTTTTTCAATCGCAATCAAATTTGTCGCCATCAATTTTTCGATTTTTGTCCACGGGCGGAACCACTGTGTGCTGTGGAAATTCTTCTTGGACATTTCAATTTGATCTTGTCTTCGCCTATGATGAGTAGTTGGTCCATTGACAGCTCCTCTTTTGTTTCTGACGTCGGGAGAAGCTCTCTCCACATAATAAGAGGGAACTAGAAAAGTTTGCGTGTTGTTTGGAGCAGACAAAAGAATGGCAAACCCACATATATCTAGCCTTCATTGATTATACTACTGCTTTCGACAGTGTTTACCGTCAAAAAATTTGGAGTATTCTTAACTCGCTTGCCATCCCCATGAAATTGACCAATTTCATAAAAGCGCAATACGTAGACTTTAAATGCAGAGTTCTACACAATGGTCGCCTCTCTGAACCGTTCACTTTTATGTCGGGTGTAAGACAAGGCTGCTTACTTTCACCCATTTTATTCCTGCTGGTCATCGACAAAGTCCTTACTGACACAATTAATCATAAAAATCGAGGAATTCAGTGAACTTTAACGGAGAACCTAGAGGACCTGGACTATACAGATGACATATATCTTTTGTCCACAAAACACAGCGATATGCAGTCAAAAATAAATGACTTAGTAACAGAGTCAGCTAAAGCAGGACTTAAGATCAATATAAGTAAAACAAAAGCAATAAACACGAAATCCATAAACCCAAACCCCTTTTTTATTGGAGACGAACCGATTGAATTCGTGGAGAAATTCTGTTATCTCGGAAGTATAATTGCAATCGAAGAAGAATTGGCAAAGCTAACGGAGCTTTCAATCAATTACGATGTATCTGGAACTCCTCAGTTATATCCACGAATACCAAAATAACTATATTCAAGTCGAACGTTCTATCAGTATTGCTTTACGGATGTGAAACCTGGTTGACAACAATAGCATTAAGTTCGAAACTACAGTCATTTACAAATCGATGTCTTCGGTACATATTAAAAATTTGGTGGCCAAATGTCATAACCAATTCCGATCTCCACCAAAGGTGCAGTATCGATCCATTAACAACCATCATACAAAGGAGAAAATGAAAGTGGATAGGGCACACGTTGAGGGAAAATAACGAAGAACTATGCCGGCAAGCCCTAGATTGGAATCCCCAAGGGAACAGAAAAAAAGGAAGACCTAAAAACTACTGCAAAAGAAGTCTTATGAAGGAGTTAGAAAGCACCGGAAAATCATGGAGCGAAATGAAAGCACTAGCAAATGACAGAACATCCTGGAGGTTGTTTGTAGAGGCCCTATGCTCCTCAAGGAGTTAAACGGAAAAGGAGAAGTTGTTTGACGCCATTTGACATTTTTTGAAAAGTTTGACAGTTTTTAGCCTGAACCTACTCAGGACATTTTGATTGTGTGTTGTGTTTTTACAGTATTTTGTTTAACTTGCTTTCATGTCTGTTTAGTTCAAATCTAGCCACTCATTTCCACACAGTTGCAGTTGACCATTCGAACTAAAACATTGCAACATTTTCAGATTTAGATGACAATACATGAATATGAAACCAAACCCAATATGGGTCCATTTTACCTATAGCACCTATATAGGGGTACCACCCGATTTCAGGTATTTTGAGGATTTATCTAAATTTTTAGGCCGATGTGGCTGTAATTTGGCATTTGGGGTTCCCAATGGTTCAAAAACTTCCCCAAAAAAATTGTGGGCATAAATCCAGGTTTTGGTATAACCTACATAACGCAACGACTCGATTTCAGGCATTTTAAACTTTTTATCTACATTTTCGGCCTAAATTGGCTGTAATTTGGTTCTGTGTAGACATCGGATTTTGCATATTTGCATATTTTTAATATTAAAGATACGAAGATTCTGATTGGACCAAAATTCTTTTCAAAGAAATCTAAATTAAATGGCATGGTCATATTTCGTATTTATTTTGCATATTTGCATATTTTGCATATGCACAAATATGCAAAATATGCAAAAAATATACAAACAGATTTTGGCCAAAAGTCGTAAAATTGTCATTTAAAGTTGGAAAAACCATCAAAAAATACATAACAGTGTTCTAAACTAAGACTGTTGTCCGTATAACGCCGATTTTTTCAGCAGATTATTATGTTATTGAGACCATTTACGACAGTGTGTGGTATAAAAATATGGTATCGTAATACCATTTTTTATTATTTAACTATGTAAAAATATAAAATGTGATAAAATATCAAACGTTTTATGTAAAATTCAATATTTTCTTTTTTGTAGCATCTTAATTTAATTTGTAGCATTGCGCTGGTTTTAACTCAAAGGACCAAATCGATCTCGGATTTTTGCCGGGGAGCCTCCTAAACCTTTTCGTATGGTTAGATTTTAAGATTGCCAAAGTTAGTGCACAATTCCAATATGTTAAAACGTGGTGCTGGGGCCTCAAAGTTATGAAAATCTATTTTTTTGCTATTTGGCGACTTCGACGGCCCATATATGTGGAACGGTTAAAGCTACTTGCCCGTATTACGCATTTAATTAAAAGCTATTCTGTTCTTAACATTTCCTGCTGAACAACAAAGTACGTAAGTGTTACTGAATTCGAGATAATAAACCCAATGTCCCGAAAAAGGCCTTAGGGCAAAAATGGAGTCTACTTAAAAAAAACAACTTTTTTCTTCCTATATTATCAAATTTTTGCGAATAAAAACGAATATATTTTACTTTATTTAAAAATGTTGCCTATTAGGGCGAAGATCTATTTTTAATATTAATTTTAATTCATTTCTCGTTGTAGTCGAGCTTAATGACTGATGATGTTTGCAAGTGAAAAAGGAAAGCCGAAGATTCGAACCCCCACAACCACAATTATGTGACATGTTTCGCCTTTTGTAGAGACTCATCAGACATATCGGCCGTGGAATGGCATCGCTATCCATCAAACACGGGTAGGTAGCTACCTATTAGTTATCTTTACCTACGCGTTTGGTAATTTCTACATGCCATTTACCGAGGCGTGTACATTTTGAAATCATGTGGTAATATTGGTGATTTTCATTCATGATTTCGCAAAATCATTGCCACATAGAAGTGTTTTACAACTTTTAACACATTGGCAACGATTAACCAGGTAAAATCCTTGGTGTAAGTAACACGGCCGTTTTTGACTCGGTAACGTTACCTATGCGTTGAAATTATAAAATGTTGCTTACACGGGATATATCTGTGAACTCATAAATAGGTACGTGTTGAAATTACGGGCATTATGTCAGACCATAATGTGGTTTTGGAGCCATGTGGTGATGAACTCGACTCCTTGCTATGTCGCTCACAATTTTCAAGTTATTTACCATCCTTAACACCTCCTGGTAATTGATGTTCTGTGGTCAAGTAAAATTATCTTTTTCAAGAAATTCGGAGTTAAAGTTTAATCTATTGAACAACAATTAAGTCTCACTTGTAATTATGCCTGGTAAACCTTTTTCTTGGAATGTCAGCAGTTGATTTTTGTAAGTATGGATCGATTATTTCTGGAGAAATTTCTATCTTTGCTTTGTTAAGATTTTTGTCGTCTTTTGGATCTTTACGGTGTTTTGCACTATCAGATCAAACAATGCCAGACCATTTATTTCCTTTATCTGATATTTGTTTGTGAATGCCTTTCGTATAATGTAAATCTTATATGCGGTTTAGGTCTTGTTTTGGACCTAAAAATATTTCTGAATATGGTTTTCACTATTTTTTGTATTAAACTCAATCTATTTCTTTTCAACCTATATAACCAATATATCCTATATTATATCTATATAAACATTACCTTGTTCATTATACGTTTTGTAAAATCATTAATCCAAACTCTCACTTATAACACTCAGTTGTTGTCGTGTGGGATACCAAATAAATAAATAAAATAGAAAAAACATTCTGGGGGCGTCCAGTCTCGAACGATTTAAACGCAAGGTGCTTCTACGGCCGCTTGTTCTTGGGAAGTGGGCTGGGCAGTAGTTTTAAAACTCTCTCGTCTACTTCGAACTTGGATTTGTCAATCGCAGACTGTTCTTATAGAAATCGCTTGAATATGTTTGGTTGATGTCCGGATGTGCGTCCAAACTAGCAGTCAAAAATCCCTCTCAAAAATTTTCTAACAAGTTTGTACGGTGGTACAGAAGCTCTCGACCTAATATCTGCTCGAGGTGGTGAGACCCCATTTTTGTAGGCATTTGTACACTGCTAATTCTTGTTTCTCTCATGAGCTACTGTCAGTTTCAGAAACACCTAGGAGTTGTTCTTTACCTCCATGTGACACCCGTTTTTTCTTCCCTGTTTTAAGAATATCTGGTAATAGTTTTCCATGCCAGTGTACACAAATAGCCTCGTTCCTTGAAGCTGTTGCATTTATTTTTCACGGTTTATTCTCCGCTGTTCACGGATAAAGCTTCTAGAGATCTTATATTTGTAGGGATCCTCTCCGATAGCTTCTACTGTAGCCATAATGATACTAGTAACGTTCCTATACACCTTACAGGGATCCAGCACCAATGACAATTGCATAGTTACGATTTTCTTGAAGCCACGCTTGATTGTTTTCGGGACAGATGGTTTTTCAGATTCTACGATACGTTTAGCACCAAAACAAGACCTAGACCTCATTGAAAATGTATTGAAATATGAAAACATTGACACACAAATTTCCGAAAAAGGAAATAACAACATAATTAATAATCTGTGGTGTCTTAGTCCTGAACTTGCTGACCTGGCATTGTTTGATCCAACGGTGCAAAACGCCGTAAAGAGCCAAAAGGCGACAAAAATCTTAACACAGCAAAGATTAAAATTTCTTCAGAAATATTCGATCCAAACTTCCAAAGGAGCAACTGCCGAAAATCCTAGAAAAAGTTCTGGCATAATTCTTGTTGTTCAAGAGATTAAACATTAACTCCGAATTTCCAGGAGGCGCAAAGGATTGTAAACAACTTGAAAGTTGCGAACTACATAGCAGAGCGTTCTTCAAGTAGTCAGCTGTACCCAGATAGCTCCAAAACCACATGATGTCTGTCTCTCAAAAAAAATTTAATTTAGAACAAAATGTAAAAGACATTTGTTTTCATTCCAAAAATTTATAAAAATGAAGAAAATGTTTTTTTAATAGTCTCCATTTTCGCACAAAGGGGTATCTAGTCACGTTTTTCGGGACATTGACTTTATTATCTCGAATTCTGTAATACCTATTTAGTATTAGATTTATTTTATATACTTATATTTTGTTGTTCAGCAAGAAATGTTAAAAACAGAATGGCCTTTAATTTAATGCTTAATATGGACAAAAAGCTTTAACCATTCCAGAGAAATGGGTCGCCGAAATCGCTAAATAGCCAAAAAAATCGAGATTTTTATAATGTCGAGGCCCCAGTGCCACATGTTAACATATTCCAATTGTGCTCAAAATTTGACAGTCTTAAAATCTGACCAAACTGAAAAATTTATGCGGTTGCCGCCTTAAAAAATCCGACATCGATTTGTTCCCTTTGAACAATAACCAGCCCAACGCTACAAATTATAACAAAGAAAATATTGAATTTTACATACAACGTTTGATATTTTATCAAATTTTATATTCTAGCATAGTTTAATAATAAAAAAATTGTATTACAATATTTTTTTTGCATATTTTTTGCATCTTTTTGATATGACCCCAAATATCGAAAAATTGACTCTTTAAACGCCTATTTCTAAAATTTGAGTCCAATCGGATGAGAAAGAAACAACATGCAAAAATCCGATGTCTAGTTATGTGTTTCTCAGTGGTAAAAAATTATTTACTAAAAAGTTAAAAATAAAAAAATAATTAAGTTACAGTGTTTTATTTATAAATGCACTAAAACAAGAAAATAACTATTCGCTTATTCTTCTTCATAATGGAATCTCTCAAATAAATCGCTTGCATTTATAATGGTGACAAAACTAAACGGCAAGCGTTTTATTTGAGAGATTCCATTATGAAGAAGAATATACTTATTGAGGCTAAGCGAATTATTATTTTCTAGTGTTAGGCCATTTATAAATAAAACACTGGCTGATGGCCATTGTAGCCAATGCTATGCCTTATTAACATTGTATTTACTACAAGTTAATAAAATAATAAATAAAACACTGTAATTTAATTTTTTATTTCTTTTTTTAAAGTATCTTGAAAAAATCGCATTGCAAAAAATTGGATTTTACTTGTGAATATTTTCGCCAAATCATTTCATTACAATTTTCAATGTGGACAATCACGGCAAGAGTGCAATGATCGGATGAAATCTTTGTATGTCGATAAGGCACTTTGAAAAACTGGTTTAATGAATTCAATCGTGGCCGACACTCGTGATGGTGGCCCAAAAACGGCCGTTGTGCCAGAAAAAAAATGAAATTGTGCGTAAAGGGATAATGCAAGATCGCCATGTTATATACCGTGAGTTAGAGGCATCATTTGGCATTTCTTAACCAATTAGTATGTGATATTGCGTGATCCAGCACAATTTGAAAATTGCTCAAAAAGGCTCTTGTCGATTGGTGCAAAAAATTGTGTATAAATAGATCTACAAACGACGTTTATAAGATCGTCACAGACGACGAATCTTGGGTCTATGCCTATGAGCCCCAAACAAAACAGCAGTCAACCGTGTGGGTCTTCGAAGCCGAACCAAATCCTACCTATGTTTCTATATACATATATATCTGTGTTTTTTTGTAATTCTTGCTTGTTTTGTAATGTATTTTAATGAGTAGAGCCACTTGTTTACCAAGCTTTCGCTTTTATCAAATTAATTTAAATTAATTACAGTTGGATTAAATATGTATATTGACATTGATGATTGATTGCCATATGTGGTTGGTATAAATGTTTTACTCTTTAAAAAAAAACATATACGATTTTGTATTTAATGTTGCTCTATTATTTTGTCACCGTGTGAGTTGTTTCAAATGAATGATAATTAGTACTAAAAACAATTATTTACTTACCACGTAACAAAGTTTTAAATGTGTTGAGCGGTGTTATTGTGTACACACACCAGGTTGGGGAATGCTAAATTGTCCATAAGAAAACTACAGCACAGATTGATAGCCTTTGCATGGGAAGAAGTTGTTGTTGTCGTAAATGCAATATTTCCGTTACAGATTATAGTTGTTGGCCCTATAAAACTCGGGTAGTTTCGGATCATGGATCTTTATCAAGGTGTTTATTCCATTTACAATTCGCCATGTCGCCAGAAGTTTGTAGTTAATTTTTTGGCTACAAAAAAATCCAGTGTATGTGCTTCGTAATTTAAATATTCTATAGATGTTTACATTACTCGCATTAATGCATTGAGTCATTGGTTTCCTATTTACTCTGTCAAGCTCCATACTCATCGCTGAAATGTGGTTAATTTTTAATGTTTGGCAATCCGATTTGCCGGTTTAGGACATGTAATACTGTTACTTTTCACTTAAATAAACATTTAAGTGGATTCAATTGCGAATTACTACGTTTTAAACAAACAAATGTTTACAAATTTTATGTTGCTAATTGTTTTAAAGTTTTAAATGTATTGGCAAATATTGTTGTTGCTGTTTTAGTGCAATAGAATTAATAAAAGGGTAAAACGAATAAAGTAAAGTATTTTGGGTAATTGATTCTAAATACGAGGGAACTAGAAAAGTTTGCGGCCTAGGCAACATGCATTGTAGCCAGGCATCATTTGACATTTTTTTGAAAGTTTGACAGTTTTTAGCCTAATCGTACTCAGGACAGTTTGACATACGACCATGTGTTGTGTTGTTCACAGTGACATGAAAAATTCACGTTGTAAAAAGATCGGATCTTTCACGACTTGTTTTTGAACCAATGCAAAAGATGCCATGATATCCATCATCGCATGGAACCCCTTCCTTCAAATTTTGCTGGGTCCTAGAAAGTTTGGTAGTGCAAATGGCCCATATCGGGTATTTTGAAGGTTCTCATTACTTGGTACTTAGTCTTCCTTGGGGGAATAAAACTTTCCCACTCAAATTTGTCCGTATAGGTCCACGCCTTCATATAGCCCCCATAGATCGGTACCTCCCGATTTTCGATATTTTGGAGGTTGCGGCCTCAATATTCCAACGAAATGGCTAAAATGTGGTATTTAGTCTTCATTTGGGGTATAAATCATTCCATTAGAAATTTGTTGGTTTAGGTCCACGACTTCATATAGGCCCATAGAAACCGATTTTTGGTATTTTGAAGGTTGTGGCCTCAATATTCCTTCGAAATTTGGTACTAAGTCTTCGTTTGGGGGTATAAAACATCCCCCCAGAAATTTGTCGGTGCAGGTCCACGCCTTAACATAGCCCCCATAGAACGGTATCTCTCGATTTTCGGTATTTTGCAGGTTGTGGCCACAATACTCCATCGAAATGGTTGAAGTGTAGTATTTAGTCTTCGTTGAGGTATTCAACTTTCTTCCATAAATTTGTCGGCATAGGTCCACGTCTTCATATAGCCCCCATAGAAATGTACCTCCCGTTTGTCGGTATTTTGAAGGCTGTGACCACGACAATTCACCGGAATGGCTTAAATTTGGTATTTAGTCTACGTTGGAGGTAAAAACTTTTCCGACTGAAATTAATCGGTGTAGTTTCTCGTTTCAATATAGTTCCCATAGAACTGCACCTCCCGATTTTCGGTATTTTGAAGGTCGTGACGCCAGAAGAGAATTATCAGTATAGGTCCACGTCTTACTATACCCGCGTAAAAGCGACCCTCTTGATCTTCGGTATTTTTAGTCACATTATCTAGACCAAATATTGGAAATTTGGTCTTCTTTGAGGCTAAAAACTATCCACGAGAAATTTTGTAGGTGTAGATGTTTTACCGAAATTTTGTAATTGTTCCATTTTACTTTAATACAACTCGTGGTGGAGGGTATAACAAGTTCGGACCGTATGAACTTAACGCCGTTCTTACTTGTTTGAAATATATAAGTTTTATGAAAACCCATGGAGTACTTTGTATACCCTCCACCCTATATATATTCTTGATCAGGGGAAAATTCTGAATCGATCTAAGCATGTCCGCCCGCCCATCTGTGGTAATCACTCTAGCGTCCACAAAAATGTATATAGGACGCTAAAATTTTGAGAAGATGCGTATTTTGTTTCCGTACAGGTCGAGTTCGATGATGAGCTACATTAGGCCACGTTTAGATATACCCCCATTTAACCGTACAATCCGATTTCCGATTTTCAGACCAAATTAGCAATACATTTTACAGTTAGGGTTCCGAAGTGTTAAGAAACTAATGTAACAAAACTTGTGGACGTAGGTCCACGTTTCGGAATAGCCCCCATATAAGGGTATTTTGACGTTTAAGTCAAATTTTTAGACCGAATTGGCTATAATTTGTCGAATTGGCTATAATTTGTCAAAATTTGACATTTGGGTTTTTCAGTGGTCACGAAAGTTCTTCGCTAAACAATCGGCAACATAGGTCTATGTCTTGATATAGCTCCCATATAACGATACCTTCCGATTTTCGGTATTTTGAGGATTTTTTCTAAAATTATAAACAGAACTAGCTGTAATTTTACATTAAAGGTTTTCAGTAACCTTCGTACTAAACATCATTATAGGTCCATGTTTATAACCCCAGCATTTATGCTAAGTAGGGTATATACACTTTCATTCGGACTAAATATGCCTCATGTCCAAGTATGTTTGGACGAAATCCGTTTCAAACAATTTGGGTCGATTTAGCAACGTCCGTCCGTCTGTCTGTCTGGCTGGTGCGCACGATAACTCTCGAACGGATTCGAACCAACTTTGGCACTTCGCAATATTTTGCCCAAACTTAGTTTAAGTTCGAAGATAAGTCATATCGGTCAAATCTTTCAGGTACCTCCCCCACAAAAGTTCAATAATGTTCGGAAAAATTGTGAGCCCGATAACTGTGAAAGATAGTGACCGATTCGGTCCATACTTTACACATCCTAATATATTCACCAGATATAGATCAGGTTCAATAATGTACTACATTTGTCCACCCCTTCGGGTACCTCCCACACAAAATTTCGGATAAGTTCACTTTAACACCTGCTGTCGAATCACATTGATTTTTGTTGAAGCAACTTGCATTCGCTGCATCCATTACGACTGTAAAAGTTTTTTCAGGCACATACTTCTTGAGAAAACAACCCAAAAGGCATAAAAAAAACCCTATGGCACCACATGTAGTGGCTGGAGAGCACGATAACTCTCGAACTGATCAACCGATTTTGTTCAAGATTTGACTCCCAAAATAAGATCGACTTCCATAATATGATATGTCGGTCCATTCCTTCAAGTACCTCCTCCGCAACACATTTTAACTTAAATCCTAATCCATGATCTATCCGAAGATGAAAGTTTCAATTCACATTAGCTGAGGGTATATCTCTGTCGGCAAAGCCGACTTTTTTGGTATAGCCCCCATATAACGGTACCTCGCGATTTTCGGTATTTTGAGGTTTTTAGGTACACTGTTTGACGGAACTACCCGGTTCCTTGCAGTTAGAGAACTTTTCATCAAAAATCGTCAAGATAAATCCACAATTTGATATAGCCCCATAGTTTAAACCAGGGTTTCGGAGTCGGAGTCGAGCAATTTTGCTGGAGTCGGAGTCGGAGTCTTAGTCGAAAAAAAATACTCGACTCCGACTCCGGGCAAAATTTTTTCCTCGTTGTAGAAATATAACATTAAAATTGGAACAAGAGCATTTTTTTTAAAAAATCATTATTTATTTTAAAAGAAAGGTATAAGAAAACATATATGCAATATATTCTACTAAGTTAAAAGACAATTCACAGGATATTTACTATCCTCTGAAATGTAGTCTATTCTTCCCTATTTTGTTGATCCAATTAATTCTTTACATTTTTGCAAACAACAATAAAGTTCTATGACAATCGAATTAAGATTGGACTTTTAACCTCTTTCGTCAGAAGTCTTACTGGTCTTCTCACAAAAGTCTATTGGTATGTCCCGGGCCACACTACAGTAATTTCACTGAAATTTTGATATGAAATTATGCGTCTCTAGATCGACGTCCATAGTAGAGTAAAATCATAAAATTGCTGTAGTGGGGATTTCGATTTAAGAACACCTACTTTCATGAAATTTTTTAATGAAATTCACGCTAGTGTGGACCGGGACTATTCTGATCTTGTTTTTTATGAGAAGTCATCCTTGTCTTCTGTTAAAGACATTGTGGTCTCCATCTTAGTGAACACCCTGTGCCACAAAATGGAAGTCAAGATCTGTGGGTGGACAAATTCTTCTTCGGAATGAAAGCCCCAACGTCTAGCACAGTTCCTTCCATGTCCTTTTTTTTTCTTGAAATCAAAAAGTAAAACAAAATGAAAATGTTCCACCGAAAATTATATGTAGGTTTCCCATATCCATGAAATCGATATTGTCACGTTTTCATTGTCCTTTATCAGTTTTACCCGTTACTTTCTCAAACAACCGTATGTTTATGTATTTCGGTAAATTTCGCATAATCTATTAACTATACATGAAATTCGGATGGTTACGCTTCTGAATTGGGCATCATAAATCAGCCATGCACGCGTCTTTACGAAAAATTTAACTACAACTCTCTTTTCCATACAAAACCCGAAAATAGCATTCTCTTCTTGTGCACCATTGATAAATTCGTTGTTGGTCAGCGACAGATTCATCCCGCCATAACTAAGAAGTCTGCCAAACGACGATCCTTTCTTCTAGGATTCAATGAGGATATAACCGGATCTGTCTGTCCGGATCGCCAGGAACAGATATAGTTCATATGTATCCGAGTTTTCTACACAATCAATAGCATATACAAAATTCTATGAAATAGAATTTTCATGAGAAAAGATCGGGTAAAAGTGATAAAGGACAATGAAAACATGACAATGACGATCGGAACAAATTGCCGTAGTATGGAGAAAAATACAATAGAAAATAAAAACAAAACTCCTCGGTTGCAGTCTGGCAACTCTTCCGAAGATGAATTTTTAGCATCCAGCCAGGAGCTGGTAGCTAGCCAACTAAGTGTTGTCGGTTCTGACACACTTCATCAGACAACCACAAAAACAGCAACTCTGACCGTCTCTGAGGATGGTAAAACCAATAAGAAAAAGAAAAGTCCAGCCGACGTTCGAAAGGCCCTATACCAGAAGGCAAAATTCATTCTAGGCAAGATCGCCAAGAATGCTGCAAATGGTACGGTCCACGAACGGGATGAGCTGGACAAAATAAAATACACTAAAATCGTCGAGGAATACGAGGAAGCCAAAACCTCTAGAAACGACGATCGCCCAACTTCCTCCAAACGTGAGCGCTCCCGGACTGAGGACAATAAGCCCGCCAAGAGGAAAAAACACAACACTACTGCCTCTTCAACAATAAAACGTCCCTTCAATGAAGTTGTTAAGGACAACCTGATATTTGCCGTGGCTAACGACAAGATCGGAATGCTGTCCCCTATCACCACTGCGGAATGGGGCATGGTAGAATCTAAATTGTCAGAACAAGTTATGGAACATGTTTTCACAAACGAAGATTCTTCCGTGCCACATTTCGACTCAAGCGAGGTTCATCGTGGCTACAGGGTAATCAAATGCATGGACGAGTTCTCAAAGGGATTCTTGGAAAAATGTATGGCTAAGATCAGCGGTGCATGGGAAGACATCAGCCTGCGGTTGATCCCAGCCCAAGGAATCCCAATAAGACCTCGTGCCATAGTTTGGCTGCCCAAGATAGATTGTGACGGCCCGAAACTACTACAAGGTCTGGCGAGGATGAACAAGGATGTTCCAATGGACGATTGGTCCGTAATCGCCACTGAACCCCCGAAAAACAACAGCATAACAGAGGCCGGAGTGGAGGCACTAGAGAGACTCGGCAACAAACTGTTCTTTGGCGTGAGGGAAGCCAAAGTAAAGATACTAAGATCGCATGGCCCGAACGGAGAAGACGATGCAGATGACATCGACGATGCCGGAAAGCTGCTAGATAATATGCAGCTAGAGGGGCCATCAACATCATCCCCACAATAAGATTATGTTCAAGGTCGTGCAGATCAATCTGAAGCACTATAGAGTCGCTTCAGATAACCTGCGGATCCTTTTAGTAGAAGAGGATCTTGACATAGGCATCATCCAAGAACCCTACGTTTACGAAAACGAAGTAAAGGGTCTTAATAGCAGAGGATATAAAACATTATACATGAAGGATAACGGTAAGCCTAGATCATGTCTAATTGTTAAAAATAAAATAAACGCATTTTTATGTCCAGAGTATAGTACAGCGGACTTCACCGTTGCAAAAGTGGAACTGGACAATGGCAAGCAGTTCTTTATTGCCTCTTGCTACATGGCCCACTCAAGAGAAGCCCCACCAAGCGAGGTCTGGAGCGCCATGGAGGCCATACACCCACTCAACACCACCATCATTGGCTGCGATGCAAACGCAAGACATTCCCTATGGGGCAGCACAGAAACGAACGACAGAGGTGAGTCAGTTCTAGACTTTATTAATACTAACAATATTACCATATGTAATAGAGGTACTAACCCAACTTTTGTATTTCCAAGCTCGGATAACTTTAGTGGGTGGCAGGAGGTCATTGACCTCACACTGGTATCAGATAAACGTAATCTAGAAATATCTAACTGGATAGTATCCGATAAAAAATCGTTCTCAGATCACAATTGGATACTATTCAATATATCAGAAAAAGCAACGTAAATTAAATGCTTTCGCAACCCGAAAAGAACGAACTGGGAGAAGTTCAATAGGGTTTTGCGGGACAAACTACCCAGCATTCCACACAAAAGCGATACTACGGCGGGTATAGATAAAGCTGTATCTATTTTGGAGAAATCTCTGGATACAGCTTTTAAAGTATCATGTCCTAGGACGCGCTCGAAAAAGCACTATCCACCATGGTGGACATCCGAGCTCTCTAAGCTGCGTAAACAGTCACGGAAAGCTTTCAACGACAGCTACCAAAGCGGATCCTGGCAGACATACAAGGATAAGCTAAAGGAGTACAAAAAGGCCATAGCCCGAGCGAAAAAACAATCATGGATTGAATTTTGCGGAGCACTAGACAGCACTAAAGATACAGCCAGACTAAGTAAAGTTATGTCAAAAGGACACTCGAATCCCACATATATAAAGAGAAACAACGGCACATGGTCTGATAACTCAGCCGAATCTCTTGAAATTCTGTTTACGACGCATTTCCCTGGCTGCTCTGATAGAACCAGCGAAGTGCAATCCAATACTAATACAGATATAAACGATACTGAAGTTGATAAGATAATAAGTCCGAGTAAAGTTACATGGGCTATTAACAGCTTCTCTCCCTACAAATCTCCGGGGCCAGATGGTATCATACCAAAAATGCTGCAAAGTACGGAGACCATAATAAATCCTTGGCTAGTGTACATTTATAGTAGATGTATATCCCTTAACTACGTTGCTGCGAGTTGGAGACAGGTCAAAGTTGTCTTCAGTTGTCAGGAAAACGTAGTCATGAAAATGCTAAAGACTTCAGACCCATAAGCCTTTCATCTTTTCTACTTAAGACGCTCGAAAGACTCATCGACGTGCATATTCGAGAAAAGATGGATAACTCAAACAACATATCTGCCAGTCAACACGCCTACATAAAGGGACGCTCGACAGATACAGCCCTACACGAAGTCGTTAGGACTATCGAAAAATCCTTAGAACATAAACAATACACCTTGGCTGCTTTTCTTGATGTAGAAGGTGCCTTCAATAATGTCAGTACAACAGCAATAAACAAGATCTAGATAACTTTGGCGTGGAATCATTCATCAGTAGCTGGATAACCACCATGCTGCAAAGTAGAGTTATTACTGCCTCACTAGGAAACAGTACGCTGTCAAAGCACGTAAACAGAGGAACTCCACAGGGAGGAGTTATATCCCCACTGCTTTGGCTCCTTGTCATCAACGAAATCCTTATCAAACTTGACCATAGGGGGACTAAGGTGGTTGCTTATGCGAACGATGTGGTAATACTCGTCTCTGGTTTGTTCCCATCCCCATGATAAGTGACATCATGAACGGGGCCCTGAAATCACTAGATACTTGGGCCACAAGCTGTGGACTGGGTGTGAATCCAGGGAAAACTGAGATGGTACTATTCACCACAAAGACCAAATATTCAATACCTAATCTACCACGACTAAGAGGTCAAGAAATACCCCTATCAGATCACGCCAAGTACCTAGGCGTCATCCTAGATTCAAAGTTATCATGGAAACGTAACATGGAACATCGTGCTCACAAAGCAACCGTTGCATACTACACGTGTCGCAAAATGTTTGGGAGCCGTTGGGGCCTTAAACCTAAAATGGTGTTATGGATGTACACCAGTATAATAAGACCAATTCTCACATATGGAGCACTAGTATGGTGGCCAGCAGTGGAAAAGAAAACTACGCAGAAAAAACTATATAGCATACAAAGATCAGCATGCATCGGGCTGACGGGGGCAATTCGGACTTGTCCGGCTGAAGCCCTCAATGTTATGATGCACATTCTGCCAATAGACATACACATCAAAGCAATTGCAACATGTAATGCGGCAAGGCTGCGGGCTCTAGGAATATGGAGCGATAGAGCCTACGGACATGCGTGCGTGCATCACAAACTACCAAAAGAAATAGTAACTACTGCTGATTACTGCGCTCCTACAATGACTTTTGATCAGCCTTTTGAAGTCAAATTTCCAAGCAGGAAAGAATGGAATAATGGGTTACCAATGACAGGTCATGACATCAATGTATACACAGATGGTTCCAAGATGAAATGTGGAGTCGGTTCTGGTGTCTTCTCATATGATGCAAACATATCTAAATCCATAAAGCTACCTGACGACTGCAGTGTTTTTCAGGCGGAGATACTGGCCATAAATGAAGCTTGTTTTATTCTCTTACAACACCACACACCAAACTCGATAGGAATTTTTGTCGACAGTCAATCGGCACTCCTTGCACTAAAATCAAACTCTGCCACATCAAAGCTAGTGAATGATTGTAAAGAAGAACTTGCTAAACTAGGGCGTCTGTCAAGAGTAACTCTCACCTGGATCCCAGGCCATAAGGGACTGGATGGGAATGAAAAAGCGGACGAACTAGCCAGAGCAGGATCCGCCTCTAACGAACTACCAAAGGCGTCAGTCACAACACCAATGGGAGTAGTTAAAGGGGATATCTTCAAATACTATCTTTCATTGGCCGAGAGTAGATGGGACAAAACGGAAACATGCCGAATATCAAAATCTACATGGCCTCAATACAACGCCAAACGCACTAAGTTCCTAATCGACGGAACCTGGCAAGACTTATTGCAGTGTTAACCGGTCACTGGGCTACCGGTAACCACGCAATGCGCTTAAATATACCACACAACGACCACTGTCGCAGCTGCGGAGATGAAGAGCAGGAGGAAACTGTTGAGCACCTCCTCTGTTCATGCCCTGCACTAATGCAACGACGATTTAAAGCTATAGGACTGCCGTTCCTTCATAATATCGCCGAGATAGCCGAAGTAGGTCCGGGAGACCTTGTACGATTTCTCAACTCATCAGGCTGGATTGAACTGCCAATTTAATACTACGAAATAACACTCCTTGAACGAGTGGTGTGGTTTTCAAAACGGTATTCCTTACATACTAATTGAGGCTATAAAGTGTAGCCACCATCAACCAACCAACCAAGAGGGTCTCAAAACTTCGTAATATTTTTCTTTTTCAGATGAAGAAAAAAATCTGCAAAAAGCTAAGCACTTTTCTCAAAAAAAAAAAAAAATAAATAAATAAATAAAAAAATAATGAAAAATGGCTTTTATTGAACTTTACAACTGGGAGTCTCCTTTTAAGGCTAAGCACACTAAAATGATGTCTTACATCCAGTATGAATTGCTTACAATTTTTATTGCATGTAGTCCTTATGATTTGATATTTTGAAAGCTTAAAGATTTTCTCACGCGGAAGAATTCCGTCCAGAATATACTCGTGCAAAAAAGGAAAACCGACAAAATCTTCCTAACTTTGCTATTTTTAATGTAAGATTCGGCAGAAACAATGTTGATATGTTCGAATGTATTCGAACGAATGCCCTTTCTAATGAATATGTAAGGAAAAACCAACACATTAGCCTATACAGGCCATAATATAGGAAAAACTTAAAAATTTGTGCACATTTTATTCATTTTGAGTGGTATATCAATTCACTCTCGGAGTCGGAGTCGTGAAAAAACTCTTCTGGAGTCGGAGTCGAGCCAAAGATAACTCGATTCCGAAACCCTGCAAAAGTTACTGAATTTTGACCAGGAAAAACGATTCTGAATCTCTGTGCGGCGTCGATTAAGCCCTGTCCATCTGTTAGTCTGGCTTGCAGGTGCGCACGACATTTATATGTAAACTAGCGGACCCGGCGAACTTCGTCTCGCTATTAAGGAATAAAATTTCATACAAAAACTCAATTTTCAATTTTTCCAATTTTCCGACTTTTCCAGAGAGATTTTCCAAAATTTTCTTCCGTAAAGACCTTCTCCTCGAAAATACGAATAACTGACAAAAAATTTTACAGAAATCGGCCTAGCCGTTCTCATTTTATGAATTACTACATATACATTTTTTACACAATTTTTTTATATATATAGATTCGTATGAACTGAAACTTTATTTCATTAATAGAATTTCCATACATTTTAATTTAAATAATGTAAGCACATACCACTTTAGTTGATTTTAAAACAGCCAAACCACAATTGGTTAAACTTTAGAAGTAATGTATTTACTTTTGATTTGGATTTTAGATTCGATTTAGCAAATGCACTCCACACATACAACGTTACCTATGTAATTTATATTATTTAAAATAAAAGTTTACATTACAACTACCCTCCCTCGCCATCGAGTCTATGATACATTGTTTACTCAATCGCGTTGCCCTCAACTCATTTAAATGTTGACTCTTTGGAAATGTCTATCAATAGGATTTGCTCTTTCATGACATTGATAGATATAGTAATGACACTGCTGCTGGAAATGAGCATTCGAATAAAGCTAATTACGAACTACTTTTATTTTAAACGAGTAAACATTTACTATTTTTATTCGTTACTTGTTTAAGTACATTTAAGTGCATTTGCAAATATTATCCGCGTATATAGTGTAATGGAAAGCGTAAAAGGGTTGATCAAACAAGTTTTTTCTGAAATTAAAAACATTGTTTTTATTGAAAATTATATCTAGCGAAGTCCATTCATCTATCTCTAGGGGACGATAGTTTTGTTAACTAATTAGGTTAATATCATCAGTCGTATTAGATGTGCCTAGTCAATTTTTGACATTTGGAAATTCTTATTTGTAATTGTGAATTCTAAATTGAAGCTTTTTCATTCCAAAATCATTTGCATCAAACGCACCACACTGTGGTATGGAGTATTAAGTCTTTGTATATTTGTTTGCAACATGTTAACGGAAATGAGACAGACCTGTGTTTACTTTTACGGATATGCATAGTACCTCACTTTGAGTCGATTTATGCATGTCCGTCCGACTGTTCGCACCGTATAGGTCTCATTTATTGTCCAGTTTAATTCAATTTTGTATATGAAGAACTCTATTGTTTTTGGAAAGAATCGGGTCAGATTTGATTGTATGATATGTTCCCACAATATCAATCATACTGACTAAGTGATATGGAACCTACTTTTTAACGAACGGCGTGTCTTACGACACCGCTTTTAGAGAAGTTTTTCATGGGGATTTAACACCGCTAAAACTGTTAATATTCTGGCCAGAGATTGAGTACAAGGCGTATTTTTACACCCTCCACCACTATGTGGGGAGGGTATTATAAGTTGGTTTTGGCCAACAAGTTTGTAACACATCCAAATAATGGTCGTAGACCCATACTTATATATACCAAAATGAATGTCTCGACGAGCTGAGTCGATCTGGCTATGTGTGTCCGTCCGTCCGTCTGTCCATCTAAACCTTGTAATCACGCTACATGTCGCAATTTTGATCGGATCGTCACGAAATTTTGGATGTTGATGGGGGTCCCGGAGGGGAAGAAGCCTATTGATTTTGGTGATGGTCGTATAATATTTAGGGGTCGGAATGGGCAAAAAAACTTATGTGGATAAAAAGACAACGTTTTCTTCCAAAGCGAATATCTCAGCTTCTGTATGGGGTATACCAAAAGAAGAACCTGTCAATGAAAGCAGAAAATATCACCTTTCTAATGATGTTAATGACGAATATCACAGCTTCGTTTGGGGACTTTCCAAAAGCAAAGCCTGACTATGAAAGTAGAAGATTCCATCTTTACAATGATGCAAACTAGGTCGGCGTAGGTGACTAAATAACGGAGATATCGCAATAGTCGGTAATACATCCCATTTTTAATTTTTTTTGGAAATCACTCTACAGGTCGCAATTTTGATCGGATCGTCACGAAATTTTGAGGGTTAATGGGGGTCTCACAGATGAAACAGCCTATTGATTTTGGTGATGGTCGGATAATATTTAGGGCCTGAATGGGCTCAAAACTTATTTGGATAGAAAGACAACGTTTTTTTCCAAAGCGAATATCTCAGCTTCTATAAGGGGTATACCAAAAGAAGAAGCTGACAATGAAATTAGAAAATATCACCTTTGTAATGATGTTAAGCAGGTTCTCTTAGCTGATCAAACAAAGAAGATATCACAATAATCGCAAATAAAACCCAACTTTTCATTTTTGCGATTTTAATTATAATGACGAATATCACAGCTTTGGTTGGGGACTTTCCAAAAGCAAAGCCTGACTATGAAAGTAGAAGATCTCATCTTTACAATGATGTAAACTAGGTCGGCGTAGGTGACCAAATAACGGAGATATCGCAATAGTCGGTAATACATCCCATTTTTAATTTTTTTTGGAAATCACGCTACAGGTCGCAATTTTGATCGGATCGTCACGAAATTTTGAGGGTTAATGGGGGTCTCACAGATGAAAAAGCCTATTGATTTTGGTGAGGGTCGCATAATATTTAGGGGTCGCAATGGGCAAAAAACTTATTTGGATACAAAGACAACGTTTTTTCCAAATCGAATATCTCAGCTTCTATATGGGGTATACCAAAAGCAAAACCTGACAATGAATGAAGAAAATATCACCTTTCTAATGATATAAAGTAGGTTCCCGTAGGTGATCAAACAAACAAGATATCACAATAGTCGCAAATAAAACCCAACTTTTAATTTTTGCGATTTTAATAATAATGACAGATATCACACCTTTGGTTGGGCACCATCTAAAAGCAAAGCCTGACTGAGAAAGTAGAAAATCCCATCTTTAAAATTATGCAATGTAGGTTGGCGTAGGTGGTAAAATAATAGGGATATCGCAATATTCGGTAATACATCCCTTTTTTCCACTTTTTGTGCAATCACACTACAGGTCGGAATTTTGATCGGATCATCACGAAATTTTCTCACAGAGATAGAAGCATATTGATGTTGGTGATGTCGATAGTAGTCAAATATAATTGTACTAATACCTATTTTAATTGATATTTTTTTTTTTGTTTTCATATTCGTACCACATAAGTCCGATTTTCTTCACGCCTACACATCAAGAGCCAGCCATAATTGTTGAGATATTTTTATTGGGGTGCTCAGCGCCTTAATTTTACTCCTCCAGCGTAATTTAGGTGGCATTTCCTGTGTATTTTTGTAGTCTAAAACTTCTTTACGATTGGTGTATATTTATTCATAGATTTTTGCATATATATAAACTTTGTATCCCATGTACACATATTGATTTTCAGTGTCCATTGGGCATGAGTCTCTTACGTCTTGAGATATAACTTCAGAGTTCAAATGCACTCATCTCATTATGGTTAATATGTTTTAGTCATTTCTATGAACATCACCAACTGGCTTTACCTTGTCGTCGAAACCAAAAAAGTATTGTTTTATACAAAATTTTATATACATAAATGTTGGAATAAGACAATGGAATTTAAATCTATTGGTTGTATAATTACGAGAATACAATACAACCATCCGTAGTTGCCGGTGAATTTGTATATCAAAGAATAAAAAAAATAGAGTAATGCGTTTTTAATTAATTAATTGCATTTTCTATACAAGAAGTGTACAATTAAATTGTTTATAATTTCGGTAATTAACGATATTTTTCAGTAAGTTAGTGATCAAAAAGGTAGTCTTTAAGTTCTACCTATAGCAAGAGCACTGGTAACTTTTATTTAAACTTTTCATTCATAATTACTACTATTTCAGGATTATTTGAAAAACAGAAAACATTACGTTCAAATTGGTAATATGAGAAGTAGTATGCTTCCAGGTGTACCTCTGGGTAGCATTCTTGGTCCTATTTTGTTTAAAATATTCATAAATAATATAAAAAATATTCAGTTTAAGGGAAAATTGTACATGTTTGCTGACGATATTGTGCTCTTCTACAACTATAGCTATACCACTGTTCTGCAAACTGATATTGAGTATGGTGCGGCAATACTTGTTGAGTATCTAAGATTAAATAAGCTCATATTGAATAGCAGCAAAACGACAATTGTTAGGTTTAGTCCACGTACTCCCAGACTTGATACTATTTTTAGCGCTCATATAGATGGTCAATTAATAAGAGAATCAGAGTCAGTGAAATACCTTGGAGTGATATTAACTAAAAATTTGTCGTGGGACAACCATATTCGCTTTTTGAAGTCTAAAATATGTTCCGGGATAGGAATACTATATAAGTTCAGAAGGAAGTTGGATATAAATGTAAAACTTATGATATACCAGTCGTTGGTCCATTCAGACTTGAGTTATCTTCCTATTATATATGGGTATAAAATGACTCAAAGTCTGAAAAGTTTGCAATCAGCTCAAAATAAAGCTTTGAAAATTATATATAATCTGCCAATAAGAACACACACTGAAAACTTATACAGAGATCACGCTAAAACCATTTTGCCTATTAGGGGCCTTTATATGTATCAACTTTTGATGTACGTTTTTCGATCCTTAGAAGGAAATAGATTGCAAACTGTTCATTTTGAAAGGAACATAGATTTGACTCGGACAAATACAAGGCAAGCCTTGAGCTTGAGCATTGTTAGATGTAGGTATGAAGTTACTAAGCAGCGAGTTTCTTTTAGTGGACCGAACGAGTATAACCAACTGCCGCAAAGTTTAAAGGAAATAGTAGTCTTGTCTTCTTTTAAGCAATCTCTTAAAGAATTTTTGTTGGGAAATGTGGAAATACTTCTATCATAATGTTAACTCTTTTTTATTAATTTTAATTATTTAATATATTGAATTATATGGAAAAATAGAATATATTCTTGAAATTATAAAGTTGCCTAGTAAGCATCTATAAAGCCATTTTGGCGCTGAGGCATAATATATAATTGTGAATTGTAAACATTTAAGAATATAAATAAATAAAAAAAAATTATTCTATTAATACCAACGCTTTAAATGTTTTAAACATTTCTAGATAAAACATCATTGGAATACATTACACAGTTACAAGGGACTTTCTCACTAACCGGAGGCCTAAAGAACTAATTCCTTTAGAGGAAAGGAACACGCAACATCGATTTTTAAGGGAACTAGGTTACCCAACACTAGGTTGAAAATACTGTTGCTAATCATAGTTAGACATCGATGGTTGAAAGGTTGAAAAATCATTCGACAGATTCAAATAGTTCATTCCATATTGATTGTATAACTGTGTCAACAGTGGCTAGCCAGAAAAACGAGATGTGGACTGAAAACTTTGAAAAACTTAATTTTTCTTATTTATACACCAATTGCTATTGTTAAGAACGAAAACGTCAATGAAATAAATAAGAATCGATTGCTCAAGATAGGAAAAAATATTGATGTCCGGATTATCGAGGTAGGAAAAATATGAGATGTCCGGATTACCGAGTCTATAGTGTAAAAAATTCTAGTGTCCGGATTACCGCGTTGTCCGGATTAAGGAGTGCCCGGATTATCGAGACTATACTGTATTTGTGGTACATATTTCCTAAATCTGACGTTATTACCAAATAACAACAGTAATATTAATTCTAAATCTCTCGAATCCAGGTCTATTCGTTAGTCAAATACAAAATTGTACCATGCATTGAACCATCTTCGTACCTCTAACACTACCAAATCCTAATTGTACCAAATTTAATACTTTTTGTAAATATAAGTACGAATTTCCAAAAGAAACTCCAACAGTAATCTCAATTCCAAATTTCAAGATTGCAGCCCTTGCCGTTCACTCAAATTCAAATTGTACCAAATTTGGTACCATTTAGTACTTTTCGCACCCATAACCAAAAATTTCCAAAACTAACTCAATCCTACACTTCAACAGGTATTTTAATTCCAAATTTGAGGATTGCAGCTGCATCAGATCACCGAAATGCAAATTTAGTACTTTTCGTACCCATAAGTGCAAATTTTCAAAACTACCTCAGTGCTAAGTTCAGACAATAAGCTTAATTCCGAATTTCAGGATTCCAGATATATCCGATCACTCAAATCCAAATTTGGTACCATTTAGTACGAATTTCTAAACCTACCTCTATCAACACTACAACATCAATTTTAATTCCGAATTTCACGATTCCAAATGTATCCTATCATTGAAATCCAAATTGTACCAAATTAAGTACCATTTAGTACTTTTCCTACCCATAACTAAAAATTTCCAAAACTTTATCAATCCTACACTCCAACAGTACTCCTTATTCCAAATCTCGGGATTCCATCTATATCCGTTCACGCAAATCCAAATTGTACCAAATTTGGTACTATTTAGTACTATTCGTACCCATGAGTACGAATTTCCACAACTACCTCTATCCAACACTCCAACAGTAATCTTAATTTCGAATTTCAGGATTCCAAATGTATCCGATCGATTTGGTACCATTTAGTACTTTTCGTAGCCATAAGTACGAATTTTCAAAAGTATCCCAATCCCACACTCCAATAATAATCATAATTTCAAATTTCACTATTCCTGCTCTATCCGATCACTCAAATCCAAATTGTACAAGATTTGGTACCATTTAGTACTTTTCGTACCCATAACCAAAAATTTCCAAAACTATATCAATCCTACACTCCAACAGTAATAGTAATTCCAAATTTCAGAATTCCAACTTTATCGCTTCGCTCAACTTCAAATTGTACCAAATTTAGTATTATTTAGTACTATTCGTACATATTTTCAGAACCACCTCCCTATATCAACTCATCTTCTAAACCTTGATTTTTATTCCAAATTTTGAGATTTTAGATCTATCCGTTCACGTAATACCAAATGGTACTAAATTTAGTAACTTTTAGTACTTTTCGTACACTTATAGTTCGAATTTCCAAAAATCCTTTGGTACACCTTTCTAGCTCTCCATCAGTGAATCTCATTCCAAAATTTCTAGCTCTTCTCGTTTGCCTAATACAAAGAGTACAATATTTAGTACCTTTTAGTACTTTTCGTACCGTTCTAGTTCGAATTTCCAAAAATCCAGCCTTATCTGACAGCTTCGGACCAAGAGTGACCCTCACCCAAAATTTTAAGATTCTAGCTTTAGACGTTAAGTCTGGGCGTTGATTATCAATCAGTGAGTCAGTCAGTCATCATTACTCAACTCTTTTATAAGTATAGATTTTGGTTCAGTTCGCCTTAAGTCATTTGGTATAAAAGCCAGATAGGTGAAAACTTTTGTATCTCCCTAAAAGAAATGTTTTCAAGTTAAAAGATAATTCACAGAGTTAGTGGTGTAGGGTATCACATAGTCGGCCCCGTACCGACTACAGCCTTTTCTCACTTGTTTAACACTGCACCATGGTGGGTTTCAGATTTAGATATAGTTCCTTTATATTTCCGTCCGATTTCATGTATGTATGTCATGCACTAATATGTCATATAATATGGAGGGTATAATTAACTTTGTCATTCATTTTGTAAATCATCGAAATATTCGTCGAAAAAAATACAATTCTATGTCGATATGGCAATGTCCGTTCGTCTGTTGAAATCAAGATACAGCTCGCAATATTTAAGATAGAGCTTTATATTTTGCTTCAGAAGTTTAAATTACACGTAGGGTGTTATTTATTGAAAATAACCCGGTCCACGTTTTGATATAGCCCCCATATAACGGTACCAGCCGATTATCGGTATTTTGAAGGTTTTCGCATCATTATCACGAAATGGCTGATAAATACGGTGACCAACCGTACTCTATTATAGAGCACAGTACTCTATTTTAGGTATGTACTCTATTTGTCCTCTATTTTCATTGGACGTACTCTATTTCCTCTATTCTTATTTGTTTTAGAAATACATGTGAATACATAAGTAATCCAATAAAATCAGAGAACCCTAGGAAGAATTTAAACAAAATATTGTCTGGCTTAAATTAAAATTAGTTGAATTACCCAGCAAAAATTAGGATCCGTTAGTCATTACGTAACCCATTACAAAGTAATGTAAACAAGCTTCTTTTCGCATTACAAGTAATCGCAAAAGTAATAGCTTACTTCTTAAAAAATTTACAAGGCAAATCTACTTACTTTACTCCTCACTAAGTAATGAGGACGGTGGCACAGTGTGTGTGTGTCCGACTATAAATCGTGGTGCACATGTGCACTGCATATTTAAGTTCTTAAGCAACCCTTAATATTCGTGTGCGTGGCACAGTGTGTAGTGTCTTCGGCCAGAAATCAGAGGTTTCGTGGGTTCAATTCGGGCAGACAGCGAAATAAAATAAAGTAAAATAAAAGTAAGAAGTGCGATGAAATTAAAAACAATTTCTCTACATAAACTGTTCTAAAAATGTAATTTTTTCACCTTACTTTTCAACTTCTAGTGGCCACAGAATAACTAGTTATTCTAGTGGTCATAAAATAACTAGAAACTGAGTGCGACATGCCCTTGTAAAAATAATGGGGAAGAAAGGGGGTTTGTGAGTAGTTACGGCTGCCAAAAATCCATTACAAAACCCATGATTTTGGGAGGACTTTTTTGCTGGGTATTATTAACCTCTAGTTCCCTTTTTTGGCCTGTAACTTTTCCCAAAGTCTACGAGAACTACTATATATGTTTTTGGCATAATAATGAAAACTCGAATATTTATCATCAGAAATAGTTTTATTGTTTTTTTTTTCAAGTATTTTCCTGCATGATTTATACACTTTGCATGCGCTCAAATTAATTAACAATTAATTTGAAAAACCCCAAAACGTGGTTTTTTAACGCTTCATCAGCATGTTCTGGCGATTGCTGTTTTATTTGGGGCTCATACGTATTGATCCATGATTCGTCCTTTTGTTGCGGCCAAGTGGTTATGAAATATCGAATGTAAGCTGGTAAAAGAAATGTCCAAGAATGCCTCTGGCTCACGGTATGGCACATGACGATCTTGACTGATCAGTTCACGCAAGGCATCAATGTTTTCTGGCACAACGCTCGGTTTTAGACGACCTTCGCCTTTGAGCGAGCGCCTCTCAATGGTTCAGAAATCACTTTTACTGGCCAAAACCACAATTTTTGTCGTCTCCGATTTTAATTTTGATATGGGATTCGCTAGGAAACATACTGAAACTTAGAAAACTAAACGAATTAAGTCAAAATATTATAAGGTGAGGGCGCGGCGTGCTCCTAAAGCCGACAATTGTTCCCTATTTTTGGAAAATACCTAGGATTATTGCCTTTCTTCTTTATTTGCCAATTCGAATTCGGGTTTCGAATTATATGCGACCGAAACAATATCACAAAAATTAATTATTTGCTTAAGATATTCTTATTTCATATGTTTTTCAGGATCTCTGCAAAGGCATCTGTGTCTCTAGCATCACTTAGAAGTCTTTCGAATTCCCAAATTGGATATTATCTAGCTATATAGTTTTTTTCTTCATCTTTTCGGTCTGCCAGCAATAGTTGTCCGTAGTATATTTTGTAGCAATTTGTATTTGGGGTTTCTCATAATATGTCCTAGGTATGCCGTCTTCCTTTTCTTTATCAAATCGATCAACTCCCTCTCGCAGTGCATTTTTCTCAGGATTTCGGATTTGGCTGAAATCAGTCCATGATATAATCAGTACCCGCCTATAAATCCAGATTTCGAATGCCTATAATCTTTTTATGTCTATGTTTCATCGACATATACCAAAACTAACCAAACTGATACATTATTGCCTTTAAGAAACGTTTTTATAAACTACCTTAGCGTTTACACGTACTGCGCTATTTATTTTTAATTAGGTACTAAATTTTAGTGACATTCCAACTTTGTGGAGTAGAACTTTTAAGAAACAATATGGAACAAGGTTTGGCATTCGCAGAAAGATGCCCCAGAGTGTCTTCTTTCAGCCCATTTATACACTGATGTGCGAAATAATAGAGCCAAAATAGTATCCCATAATAAAATTTAATCTAGATTTTTCCAATTTGGGGCTGGGCGGATATATGATCGAGCCTGTATGAAGTTGTGAAAAATAATGGAGTCAACTGAAGTTAACAAGAAAATATCTAATAAAATTTTAATTTTACCATTAAAATCGTAGTAAAACAGTTAGTATTATTTTATATCTGCACCACTACTTATACTTTAGACCACGGAATTGGTTGAAAACCTATACGGGCCTAGAAATAAAGAAAATTCCCTATAAGGCCCTCAAATATACCGAAATTTCTTAAGAATATGTGTAATTGTGAATGAATTTGGCTAAACTACGATTGTGAACCACTGCGCGTCGGCCACCATTGAACCAGTATTTCACAGCGCTATAGGATGGTGCTTCATCACCATACAAAGTTGAGAAAAAATGATCGGACGAAAACGTTCACAAGTAAATTCCACTTTTTTGCCTGAGTACGTTTAGGCTAAAAATTTCAAACTCTCAATGGAAAAGTCAAATGGCGTCTGGCAACACGAAGCCCTCGTATATGTACTCTATTTTCAACCCAATCGTACTGATAATGATTTTTGGTATTTTCAGGGATTTATCCTCATTATTACACTGAAATGGCTAAAATTTAGTATTTTCTAATTTTAATTGATACTTAATTTAAGTAATGTAAGGTAAAGGTATATCAACTTTTAGTTCGAATTTCCAAAACATACCTTATCGCACCCCTTTTAAATGATTTTTCAACTGAAGTCGCTATGACTTGGTATTTCGAAAACCTCCAAGCGCCAATATTAGTTCATATTTTCGTATTCGTATATCCCATATGAAGATACCTCTCGATTTAACCTAATATAAATGTTGTACACACACGTTCCAAATAGAATGACTGTAACATGTTATTTCAGACTTTGAATGGATAGAAACAACTATTTCTTATTCAAATTAAATCTTGTTTAAACGAAAGTGATATTCTTCAGTTAGCATATTCCGCTTCTCCTAGGACTAAGCCTTGACGTGACGGAAGTGCTTACTACTTTCGTGAACGAGAAGAAACTTATTGTTCCATTTTACTTCTATACAACTTGTGGTGGAGTGCAAAAAAAAGATCGCTTCGACCGCACACAACTCCTTTTATACTTGTTGTTGCCTTTATTTTTCCCTTTCAATGTGGTTAATTGTGATATGAGTGTTTTGTTGTTATTTTAATGTAAGCTTTTAGTTCATGAATCATCCTATGTTTCGGTTAGTTAATTTTCCAAATTATTATTCTTAGACACGCAATTCACAAACTGCAAATGCCAGTCTGGTGAATTCGATGCATTTACTTTTGGCTTATATAAGTTCCGTGGAAAGTAGTGCAGAACTTTGATATTCATGTCAAGAACAATCCCACCCTTGTGCATGTTGAGTATACAAATAACACGTTGTAATTAAAGAACCCTTGTCTAATTGCATATTTATACAATTTATTAATTTATGAAATACAAATATCAACACACTTACAAGAGTTATGAAATTAAAGTTCAACATTACTTCGGATTAAAGTCAAAAGCATAATAATAAATTTAAATTTAGCAAGCAAATTTTCATTCTGTTTTATTGTTCTGGCATCTGCTTGACTCCTTACCTTGATGTGTCATAGCGCACATATTCTTCTATCTTCGAGTTTTAGGTGATCAACTTACATTTCATGTTTCGGATGAATTAAAATGTTTAATGACTTTTTTAAAATTATTATAATTATTTTTTTAATTTTGGCTTAATTGTTTATAATAATTATACCCTAAATCACACCGTGCCATTATGCATTCGTATATAACATACATAGGGCAACGGGATGGGCTAATAGTCCGTTTTAGCAATATTTTCTGCCGAATTGATATTTTGATATAGCTCCTATTTATTTACCAAAAAAATGTTTTCGTTTTTTTCCTTAATACCCTCCGCCGTCGGAGACCCTATAAAGTATATATTAGGGTTATGACTTCTTAACAACCTCGTATTCCTGTATAATATTTTGATGACTTTTTACCTAAGATTGCATAAAATCTTAATTATAGAGTGATTAGATGAAAAAAGCTTCCGCACATAAAGCTTTAAAAGTTTTTATTTTTCAGAATTTTTGACAGTTTTTTGAAGTCACTGTAAGCTGATATTTTACTGAAAACAAGGTATAGGGGCACACGACATAACCAAAATGACATAACCGTTTGTTTCTCACTAATTTTATCATCGTATTATAACATATACATATATCATTTTACATTATATATAACTTTATTTCATCTATATATATAAAAGAGTAGTGAGGTGAGTGACTGACTGACTGATTGACTGACTGATTTATCAGCGCCCAGACGAAACCGCTGAAGCTAGAAAGTTGAAATTTTGGGTGTAGGTTGCTGTTGGGGTGTAGGGGTGAGATAAGGCTGGGTTTTTGGAAATTCGACCTAGAAGTGTACGAAAAGTACTAAAAGGTACTAAACATGGTACCCTTTGTATTAGGCAAACGGTAAGAGCTAGAATTCTAAAATTTGGAATGAGGGTAACTGATGAAGAGCTAGAAAGATGTACCAAAGGGTTTTTGGGAATTCGAACTATAAGTGTACGAAAAGTACAAAAGGGTACTAAATTTAGTACAATTGAGATTTGGGTGAACAGATAGAGCAGGAATCCTGAAATTTGGAATGAAGGTCACTGATGAAGAGTAATGATGAAAGGTTTTTGGAAATTCGAACTATAAGGGTACGAAAAGTACTAAATGGTACTAAATTTAGTACAATTTGGATTTCGGTAAACGGATAGAGATGGAATCCTGAAATTTGGAATGAAGGTCACTGATGAAGAGTAATGATGAAAGGTTTTTGGAAATTCGAACTATAAGGGTACGAAAAGTACTAAATGGTACTAAATATAGTACAATTTGGACTTGGGTGAACGGATAGAGCTGGAATCCTGAAATTTGAAATGGAGTTACTAATGGAGAGTAACAAAAAAAGGTTTTTGGAAATTCTACCTATTAGTGTACGAAAAGTACTAAATGGTACTCTATTTAGTACTATTTGGATTTAGGTGAACGGATAGAGCTAGAATCTTGAAATTTGGAATGAAGGTCACTGATGGAGAGAAGCGATGAAAGGTTTTTGGAAATTCGAACTATAAGGGTACGAAAAGTACTAAATGGTACTAAATTTAGTACAATTTGGATTTCGGTGAACGGATTGAGCTGGAATCCTGAAATTTTGAATGAGGGCCACTGATGGAGATTAACAAAAGTACTGAACGGTACTAAATTTAGTACAATTTGGATTTAAGTGAACGGATTGAGCTGGAATCCTGAAATTTATAATGAGGGTTCACTGATGGAGATTATCAAAAGTACTAAATGGTACTAAATTTAGTACAATTTGGATTCGGGTGAACGGATAGAGCTGGAATCCTGAACTTTTGAATGAGGGTCACTGGTGGAGAGCAACAAAGAAAAGTTTTTGGAAATTCGAACTGTATGTGCACGAAAAGTACTAAATTTAGTACAATTTGGATTTGGGTGAATGGATAGAGGTGGAATCCTGAAATTTGAAATGAGAGTCGCTGATGAAGAATAACGATGAAAGGTTTTTGGCAATTCGAACTATAAGGGTACGAAAAGTACTAAATAGTACTAAATTTAGTACAGTTTGGATTTCGGTAAACGGATAGACATGGAATTGTGAAATTTGAAATGAGAGTCGATGATAAAGAATAACGTTGAAAGGTTTTTGGAAATTCGAACTATAAGGGTACGAAAAGTACTAAATGGTACTAAATTTAGTACAATTTGGATTTGGGTGAACGGATAGAGCTGGAATACTGAAATTTGGAATGAAGGTCACTGATGAAAAGTAACAATCAAAGGTTTTTGTAAAGTCTACCTATTAGGGTACGAAAAGTACTAAATGGTACTAAATTTAGTACAATTTGGATTTGGCCGTGTACGATAAGTGGCAAATGGTACAAAATTTGGTACCTTTTGGTATTTGCTATAGGGTACAGAATTTTGTACAATTTGTGATTTTGTAAAGGGGTGGAATTTTTATATTTGAAATTTGGTATTAGATTAGCAATTGTTGTTTAGAGTAGAGGTAGGGATGAAGTTTTGAAAATTCACACTTATTTATACAAAAAGTACTAAATAGTAATATAATTGCTTTCAGCGGAACATATAAAGCTGGAAAAGTGAATTGCGGTCGGGATATATGTTGAGTATAAGGAAGTAAGCTTTGAAACCTTTAATTATGTGTACGAAAAGTTTGGTAACATGTTCGTACCAAAACCATTTTGGTATTGTGTAAACGGTTAAAGTGACAAATACCTACTATAGATGAACGAAAAGTACTAAATGGTACTAAATTTGGTGTTGGGTGTAGGAATAAAGCTTGGATTATATAATTTGGACAAAAATACGAAATGGAAAAATATTTGTTATGAAGATCACTCTGAACTTGGAGATAAAGTTCGGAGTTCGATTGGAAAATGTGCATAAAATCTTCAAAATGCTCTAAGTCTTCAAAATACCTCTTCTAATAAAAGTGGATTGAAGTAGACATTTTTTAAATAAAGCTTTTATATCCTCTGAGTATTCAAGGTCCAAATGTAAAGAAAATTGGACAGTATAGTTTTGTTCTATTTTTAAAAAACACTAAATCGTGGGGTACCCTTTTATGGGGATATATTCCGAACATTTTACGAACCTATTCGGGTTCTTGGCGAAACCGCTGAAGCTAGAACATTGAATTGCGAATGTGCATTATTGTTGTTGTGAAGGGGTGAGAGAAAGTTTAGTGTTTGGATATTCGTATTGGGAGGGAATGCTGTGTAAGTGAAGGAGAAAAACCAAAGTCAAGTCTGAAATTTGCAATATGAGTCGCGGTTGGTGTATGTCTGTGATATGAGGTCGTAGTTTTGGAAATCCGAAATAAAATATATGGTAGCTGTGTAGGGGTGCGATACGGAAGATATGTTTTTTTGAAATTAAATCGATTAAATGTTGGTATTTAAAATAGGTTTTAATACAACAGAACAGAGTTCATATACGCATACGAAGTAGCGGGTATTTGCTAGTAAATCATAAAAATTAAAAGAGGTTTGTGCGGAACCTCTTTTAAAATTTAAATAGAATAAAAGTTATTTTAGTCATTAATAGGTAAAAGGCTATTCATTTGTGCAACAGGAAATACTTTTTTGAGAAAAAAATGTTTCAGTTCATAGAATTTTTTCAAAAATATTTTTTTTAATTGTTTGTGCGGAACCTTTTTTATAATAAACTAGCGGACCCGGCGAACTTCGTCTCGCTATTAAGGAATAAAATTTCATACAAAAACTCAATTTTCGATTTTTCTAATTTTCCGACTTTTCCAGAGAGATTTTCCAAAATTTTCTTCCGTAAAGACCTTCTCCTCGAAAATACGAATAACTGACAAAAAATTTTACAGAAATAGGCCTAGCCGTTCTCATTTTATGAATTACTATACATTTTTTACACCATTTTTATATATATAGATTGGAATGAAAGTTATTTTAGGCAAGAGGCAAAAATTCATCCATTCTCACTACAGGAAATCATTTTCGAGAAAAAATATCAAAAAGTCATAACCCTAATATATATTCGTGATCAACATAAAATTCTAATTCTAAGAAATACCCATGTCCGTCTTTGGTCTGCTGAAATCAAGATACAGAGCGCAATTTTAAAGATATAGCCTTATAATTTTGTATAGAAAGTTTATATTACTCCTATAATGTTTGGTATTGAAAGTGGGCTATATCGGTCCACGTTTTGATTAGTCCCCATAGAACGGTACCTCCCGATTTTCGGTATCTTAAAGTTGTTAGCCTCATTATCACACGGAAATAGATGAAATTTGGTATTTAGTCTTCGTTGTGTGTATATAACTTTCCACTTAAAATTTATCGGTGTAGGTCCTCCCCTTCATATAGCCGGTACCTCCCAATTTGCGGTATTTTGAAGGTTTTAGCGTAATTATCACACCGAAATGGATGACATTTGGTATTTTGTCTTCGTTGTATGTATACAACTTTCTACTTGAAATTTGTCGGTATAGGTCCACGTCTTCATATAGCCCCCATAGAGCGGTACCTCCCGATTTTCGGTTGGCTTAAATTTGGTATTTAGTATTCGGTGGGGATATAAAACTCTCCACCTGAAAATTGTCGGTATATGACAACGTCATTATATTGCCCCCATAAAACGATACCCCTATATATAAGCCACATTGTTCAACTGAAATAACGGATATTTTATATTCTCGGTACAGGTCAATGTTTTATACAACCTCCATAGAACGGTACTCCCAATTTTCGTTATTTTGAAAGCTTTATTCACATTATTCAACCGAAATAAGTTAAATTTGGTATTTATTGTTCGCTATAGGTTAGTGGCGATAAACAAAATACAATCAACAGGTAAACATGTGTGAATGTATGAGTTAAGAAGTAGAAAAGAATGAGTCGGCTTTGCCGACAGAAGTATACCCTCAGCCTGTATGAATTGGATCACACTTTTTCCCAAAAAACATATGTATTTAGCGGGTATCCGAATTTTGGGCGTATGAACTTGCTGACAAAGATATGGATTAGGAGAAGATCTCAAAATTTTTGCTGGGGAGGTACCTAAAGGAACGACCGATATAGTCTATTTTGAAAGTGTGTCTTATTTTGGGAGTCATTTTTCTCAATAGGACCATTATATTAGGCAACATGGGCTTGCCCACGAAAAACATCATATCGCTGTAAACAGGGCAACTAGGAGTACCTTCGGTAAGTTTCCACAAGATTCTCGCACAGACTCTTAACCGCACTTAACGAAAAATTTGTATCATTTATGTGTGTGATACATAGGGAATGGGCCGATAGAGTCCACTTTTGAACCTAAACTAAGTTTGGACAGAATATTTCGAGATCCAAAGTTTGGTCCAAATCGATTGCTCCGTTTATGAGATATTGCGCTTACCATTTTAGCGAATATTTTCGAACTATTGTGGGGGAAATATCGGATGAATGGACCTATAAAAACCATCTTCGAATTTTATCTAATATTAGAATAAATATTACAACATGCAAAGTGTGGACAAACGCAGTATTCGGTTCGGGAGTTGTCGTGCGCACTGGGCACACACATGCTGATCGTAGTTTTTTTACAGTTTTAAGCACATTTTCTCAAAAAGTATGGACTTGCCACTTAAAAAACTTGTACCATCGTAATAGGGGCCTTGAGTGCAACATGTTGCAAGAAAAATGAAAACGATTCGGGAGGAGGTCCTAACCTGCACTTTGCTGAAATTTTGTGTGGGAGGTACTCGAAGGAGTTGACCGATACAGTCCACATTGGAATAGCATCTACGTCTGGTAGAAATTTCACGATGTGAAAAGTATGGATCAAATCGGTTACTACCTTTAAGAGTTATCGTGCGCACAACTTTTCCGAACATTTTCGAACTTTTGTGGGGAGGTACCCAAATGAGTGGACCGATAAGGCCCCTCTTGGAACTTGAATGAACTTTGGGAAAATATTACGATAGCCAAATGTTGGATCAAATCGGTTTATCCATTCGAGATATGGACTTGCCCTTGAAAAAACTTACACCGTCGTAATAGGGGCAGCGAATACAAGTTGTTCCCACAAAAATCGAAGCGTTTCGAGGGCAGGTCCTAAACTGAACTTTTCCAAAATTTTGTGTGGGAGGTACCTGAAGTAGTGGTAGAAATGTCACGATTTGTAAAGTATGGACCAAATCGGTTACTACATTTAAGAGTTATCGTGCGCACAAATTTTCCGAACATTTTCGAACTTTTGTGTATGAAAGGGTTTATACCATCGTTAGCTTAAATGTTAAAAGTATAAAAATCAACACTCAAATGATCATCGTTTGTTTTTGTTAACATTGAAGGAGAGAAGAAAGTGCAAAAAAACAACTCAAGGTGATCGCTGAATATACTGTAGTTGCAAGTAAGAGCTTCCCCGCTATAGATACAAAACGGTATTTGGGTACAAAACATCCCTTGAAAAAATCACATAGTGTAAGTACATGTTTTTGTATAGCCCTCATATAAATGTAGCCCGAGAATACAAAAGCTAAATTCGGAAAGATGTAAATAGGGGTCCATGTTTTGGAAAGAACAGCGAGGACGATCAGTTAAGCTATTCTGCTCCTGAAAGGAATTGGTGTCTGAGCTTAGTTCATACTTTCGTAAAAGAAAGGAAACTAATTGTTCCTATTTACTTCCAAACAATTTGTGGTGGAGGGTATAAAAAGTTCGGATCTGCCTAACCTAACCGCTTTCTTACTAGAGCTGGCAAAAAAACGATGGTGCTATCGATAATATCGATTATTTTTTAAAAATTCAATGTCGATAGATAGTTTTGTCTATCGATATTATCGGATTAACGTAAAATTCATTGAAATAAATATAAATTTCGCGGTTTTTCGGTTCCATGAATGTGAGATAGTTAGTCCGTAGTCACACATACAATTTTTTGGACAAGTAATTTAGCTGTATTTTTATTAAATAAAAGCAATTGTTTTTTCTTCTTTATATTTCTGTGAACTACTTGTGAAAAATATCAGAAAAAGCATAGATATTTCCACCATATTAATGATGATGACAAATTAACCATAAAATCGATAGCTACCGATTTTTTGAAATGAAATATCGAAAATATCTAATGTTTGGAATATCGATTGTTTGCCAGTTCTAGTTCTTACTGGTTGTTTTTATTTTTTGATAGGTCTACCCCCTAGTTTTTTCCATTTTATCCAAAAACCTTATGTATGAAATTTTATGGCGATCGGCTAACGTTAACCCATGTCATCTGAACGATAATAATTTATGGTTCAATCGATGAAAAAACTATACAAGTTGATTGTTGTGGCTAAAAAACGAATCCCACAAAAATTATTGTAAATCGAATTTTATTTTGATATAATATATACACCAAGCATAGTTTAAGTTTGTAGATGGACCTAATCGGTCCACTCCATTGGGTCCTCCCCCACATTTTTTTTTAATTTTTTCTTGTGAAGCACTCGAAGGCCGTAACCAATTTCAGCCATACTTTGGACATTGTAATATTTTTTCCAGGAATAGGTCAGGATCGAACATAGGTTATATTGGTCCATTTCTGCGGGTACCTTCCACACTAATTTTAAAAATTGTGCCATAGGGTGAATTTTGAATATTTTTTTTGCAATAAGTTGTCCTTTCGCCCCAATTACTAGGGTGCAAGATTTTTTACGGCAGGTCCATAATTCCAGAGAAAAAGGCACCAAAGCTGTGAAAACAACTACGGTCAACACGTGTAGTGGCTGGGGCGCACGTCATCTTTCACATTGTATACTTTGTTTATAAAAAGTTTGCATATCAAAAAATCACATGGTCGACCCCGTCCGACTATAGTCACTTTTACTTGTTTTAACATAAATATAACCACCCTTCCACGCAAATATTTTTACCACGTCCAAAAATCTTTCATTTTAACCAAATAAAAAAACATTTAATCCACTAATCGCTTTAAAATCGCTAAGTCCGTCCTTTGCACATCGTAATAGTAGATTATATCCAATACAGACTATCGGACAACTCCTTACGGTACATCCCTCACAAAAGTTTAAATTCTTCTCTTAAGTTGAATTTAAGGACTTTTCAAGGATTGTTTTAAATTTTGCAATCCTTGTGTATTCCTTGTAACTGTCATTATTTATATATTCATTTCTTCTACATATGTATTATTTTCTGAGGGCATCCAAAATCGACTACGTCGGCCGTTAATTCAATCTCCGCATATTAGCAAAATGTATGCATTTATTCTGAACGTCTACAATCTTTCAGATAATTGTCTCCAAATGGACAAACAAATTATGGAAACCCCTAAGTATATAATTTTTGAGAAACGGATTTTCGATGTGTTAGCAGTATTAAAGCAGAGTCTCAATTCGCACAGGCTGAGGCAGTGTTGACTGATACCTTTTTACTTGTTAAACTAGGGATATGTTTTTAGCGCATTTAGATTCACCGCTTCTGTTATGACTTTTTGTACTGTCATAGGCTGATGGTGTATTTCTTTCGACAAAATTGACTGATACGTTTCAACCTATTTTATTTAACCATAACATTGTGCAAGTTTATTAAAGGAAACAAGTTTTAATAGAATAAATATAAACATCGAATTCTTTGTTAAATAAAATTATGTTTTATATTATAAATTATGTTATATGATATTATGTTAAATGTAATTAAGTTTAGCATGTTTTTTTAAGCAAGCCTTCTTATCACCGTTACATACCGTTAAGTTTAACTGTTATATGTGTTACTAGCAAATGCCCGCTACTTCGTATGCGGAAAGGGAACAAAGTATATATAAACAATATTTAATACGGGAATGGTGAATACTGGAGATTCTGTTGTACTAAGACCTATTTTTATTACCAATATTTTTTTCGATTGTAGTCAGAATTTACAAAAAAAAAATCTGAAGTATCGCATCCCTACACAACTACCATATTTTTTATTTCGAATTTCCAAAACTACGAATCATATTGCAAATTTCAGATTTGACTCCTGGTTTTAACCCTTCTTTAACACAGCATTCCCTTCCAGTACAAATTTCCAAACACTAAACTTTATCTCACGCCTTCACAACAACAATCACGCACATTTACAATGCAAGGTTCTAGCTTTAGCGGTTTCGCCCAGAACCCGAATAGGTCCGTTAAATTTTCGGCATTCAAAATGGCCATAAAAATCCAAAATGACCATAAAAATCCACGTTTTCGTATATCCCCATATAACGGTACCTCTCGACTTAGTGTATTTTAAAAGATTACTTCCTTATATTCAACATATATCCTAACCCCAATTCACTTTTCCAGCTTTATCTGTTCTCCTGAAACCCATTATAGTACTATTTAGTACTTTTTGTATAAATTAGTACGAATTTTCAAAACCTCCTCCCTACCTCCACTCCTCCATTGCTAATCTAGTACCGAATTTCAAAATTCCAGTTCTACCCTTTACAAAGTCACAAATTGTACAAAATTTTCTACCATATAGCAAATACCAAAAGGTACCAAATTTTGTACCATTTAGCACTTTTCGTACACGATTTTCCAAAATGTACTTTCATATCTCAGCTCTATCCGTTCACCTAACCCCAATTTATAGGCAATGTAGTTCCATTTAGCACTTTTCCATAAGTATGAATTTCCAAAACTACCTCAATCCTCACTCCAACAGTAATCTGTTCACGCAAATAAACCTAATTCCGTACCAGGTAGTACTGCTTCGTTCACATTAGTACCATTTTCCAAAGCTTCCTCCATATCTCAATTCTATATTCTAACAGTAATCTTAATTCCAAATTTCAGGATTCCAGCTCTTCAAATCCAAATCCAAATCATACTAAACTCACTACCATTTAGGACTTTTCGACCTTTGGTACATCTTTCTTACTCTTAATCAGTGATCCCCATTCCAAATTTCAGGATTCCGGCCCTATTCGTTAACCCATATCTAAATTGTACTATATTTAGTACTAGTTAGTACTTTTCGTATAAGTTTAGTTCGAATTTCAAAAACCTTTCATTTTTACTCTTCAACAGTGATTCTCATTCCAAACTTTAGGATTCCAGATCTATCCGTTCACCCAAATCCAAATTGTACTAAATTTAGTATCATTTAGTACTTTTCGTGCACTTATAGCTCGAATTTCTAAAAATCTTTCTTTGTTACTCCCCATTAGTGACCCTCATTACAAATTTCACGATTCAAGCTCAATCCGTTCACCCAAATCCAAATTGTACTAAATTTAGTACCATTTAGAACTTTTCGTGCACTTGTAGTTCGAATTTCCAAAAACCTTTCTTTGTTACTCTCCAGCAGTGACCCTAATTTCAAATTTCAGGATTCCAGCTCTACCCGTTCATCCAAATCCAAATTGTACAAAAATTAGTACCATTTAGTACTTTTCGTACCCTTATAGTTCGAGTTTACAAAAACCTTCATTGTTACTCTTCATCAGTGACACTCATTCCAAATGTCTGTATTCCAGCTCAATCCGTTCACCCAAATCAAAATTGTACTAAATTTAGTACCATTTAGTACTTTTCGTACCCTTATAGTTGGAATTTCCAAAAACCTTTCATTGTTACGCTTTATCAGTGACCCTCATTCCAAATGTCTGTATTCCAGCTCTATCCATTCACCCAAATCCAAATTGTACTAAATTTAGTACTATTCGTGCACTTATAGTTCGAATTTCCAAAAAGTTTTCTTCGTTACTTTCCACAATTGACCGTAATTTCAAATTTCAGGATTCCACCTCCATCCGTTCACACAAATCCAAATTGTACTAAATTTAGTACCATTTAGTAATTTTCGTACACATAAGTACGAATTTCCAAAATCACCCTCATGTCTAACTCCTACACTTCAACAGTAATCATTATTCCAAATTTCAGAATTCCAGCTCTATCCGTTCACCCAAATATAATTTGTACTAAATTTAGTATCATTTAGTACTTTTCGTACACATTAGTACGATTTTCCAAAACCATTTAATTACATCAACTCCACTTCCCAACCTTGATTTCCATACCAAATTCCATGATTCTAGCTATATCCGTTCAAAATATACAATTGGTACTAAATTTTGTAAGTTTTAGTACTTTTCGTACACTAAGAGGTCGAATTTCTAAAAACCCATTGGTACATCTTTCTAGATCTCCATCAGTTACACTCGTTCCAAATTTCAGAATTCTAGCTCTTACCGTTTGCCTAATACAAAGGGTACCATATTTAGTACCTTTTAGTACTTTTCGTACACTTCTGGGTCGAATTTCCAAAAACCCAGCCTTATCTCACCCCTACACACCAACAGCAACCTACACCCAAAATTTCAACTTTCTAGCTTCAGCGGTTTCGTCTGGGCGGTGATGAATCAGTCAGTCAGTCAGTCAGTGAATACCTCACCTCACTGCTCTTTTATATATATAGATAATTGCCATTGATCATCATCATCGACGTATCTCATTAACTCAAACATTGCCATTATAATTATGGCAGCCATGATTTAATTAAACTGAAACATTGTTTCCAAATTATTTAAAATATTTCTGTTGTGTTATTATTTTTTTTCTCGTTATTCTTATCTTTTGAACGCAACTTAATACATAAAACAATATAGCGAACATTATTCGACATTCCAATTTACCCAACGAACCTTTCAGATTTATTACACATTTATCGATAATTAACTTTTTAATTGACGTTGTTACATGGTTTTAATTAAATGTTGCACTACATACGTGTACGTTCATAAAATGATGCCGCCAAACTTTCTGGAGTACAAGTGATGTAACAAAAAGTTAACAGGGAGCAGAGGAAAACAAAACAAACAAACAAAAAAAATAAGTAAATAAAACGATGTTTAAATTTAAAAATATTCTGTGTTATATTTTTTCGCACTTGTCTGCCCCATTCACATTGTCATCGATACCTGACGATAATTAAAATGTATACAGTATTTTAAATTTAGTATTAATTATAATCAAATTACTTTTAACAATTGGTAATAGTAGTTGAATTGCATTTTGCTTAAGGATATATGTATGTATGCACATAGTATATGCATAGTGAAATTTTAAAATATAATTAAAATATGAATCTTTTCAAAACACTATACAACAAGTAAGAACGGCGTTAAGTTAAGCCCGGCCGAAGTTATTATACCCACGAGTTGTATTGAAGTAAAACTGAACAATTTGTTTCTTTTCGTTTATGAAGACGATTAAATACCAAATTCCAGCAATTTCGGTAAAACGATGTGGCTAACTTTTACAATACCGAAAACTGGTACCGTTCTATGTACACTTCTAAGGGGGCAATATGAAGGCGTGGACCTATACCGATAAATTTAGATGGGACAGTTTAATACCCCCAATTAAAACTAACCTTCAAAATACCGAAAATCGGGAGGTACCGTTCTATGGGGGCTATATTAAGGCATGGACCTGTACCGGAACATTTCTGTAATTGTAATCAAACTCCAGGCCGCAATTATGGACTGATCGTCACGAAAATTGGTATGGGGGTCGGTTTCACATCAGAATAGATCGCTATTTTAATTGGTGATGATCGTGAAATATTTACCGGGTGAAATGGACCAAAAACATAATTTTTATCCGATTTTGTAGATGCTCTGTAGGTCGCAATAATAGGCAGATCTCCTCGAAATTTTAAATGAGGTAAGAGTATATGACAAAGAAGAAGCTTGCAATTTGAGATGGCGATCAGATAATATTTAGAGGGTTAAATGGACCAAAACTTTTGTGTGAAACTTGTGAATTTTTAACATACAGCCTATATCTTTATTTCTGGAAGATACATTCCGGGCAAGTAAGCTATACTTGGAAAAGGTGTACATGATAAGATAACAGAGTTATAGCCTAATATACCCAGTTATTTGTTTGTAGTGTAATCATAAACACACTACAGGTCGCAATTATAGCTCAATAATCACAAAATTTTGCACGAGGTAAGAGTTTAGGTAAAGGAAGATGCTTACAATGATGGCCATCTGATATTATATACCGGGTGAAATGGACCATTACTTTTGTATGAAAAATACAAAAAAATATTTTGGTCTATATTTTATTTCCTGGAGGGCATATACCGGCAAAGTAGACTACATATGAAAATAGAACTACTGATCTTCCCCCTGATGAAAATTGCAATGAAGTGTCTGCTAGATAACGGGCCCACTGCTTAATATGTAATTGGCTTTGTGTAGAGAACCACATTTTTCCATTCCCAGTTGTTGCATTATCGCAAATTAAATGGTGCCCTAACGTTTTAATTGTCCAATTGGATTTTTATACACACATTGCAGCATGGGTCGCTTTGCCACCTTTTTTCAAAACTATTCCCCAGCCAGGCAAAATCAAATTTTGCAAAATATCCTTCAGTAAGGTTTGCGACATTTTCTGAGTATTTCAGTCATGTAAAACTACTCTACAAGTGGTGCCTTATGACACGCCGTTCGGACTCGGAGATAAGCTGTGGGTTCCATATCATTGAGCGTTGTCCCTTTTGGGATGATTGTTAAACAAGTATTATGTTATTATTTAAGCTTGGTGTGATACGGTACCAGAATCCACAAATTTACTTCTTACAATAAGTTTATTTCTTCCATAAAGAAATTGTGATATGTGGAAAACTAATTCCCAGGGTAAAGTTGTAGGGTATTACATGGTCGGCTCCGTCCGACTATAGCCTTGGCTTCCGCCAAAAATCATGCAAAAGTAGTGGAGTAGGGTATCAAATAGTCGACCCCGTCCGACTATAGTCTTTTCTTACTTGTTTTTATCTGAAATCATTTTTATCTGCTACCAAATCTTGTTCCGATTATCTGCAAATTATATATCCTACCACATAAGCTCCGAGTTCATCCAATCTACACCATTTATAAGGTGATTTTGCCAATTATGGAAGGCAATCAAGATTGCTACTAAATGAAAATATAATAGCGATATTGCTATTATTGTACAGGCAATACCGTCAACCGAAGTTAGCGTGTAACGTTAATTTTTTGCTATGCAGTACATTTTATCTGACAAGCGCAACTGCATGTCAGCAACAAATCTTGAACATATATTAATGGTAAAAGTCAAAAGGGATTTTAATTATGAAAGTTGAGTTTTCCCCTATCATATTCTGGTTGTTGTTACATTACGATGGTAGTTGCGTACCAAAAATGTGTACCAAATTTCGGTTTGACATTGAGGCTAAAACCTTCAAAATACCGAAAATCGGGAGGTACCGTTCTATGGTGTATGTATGAAGGCATGGACCTATACGAACAAATTTCATATGGAACGTTAATACCCCAAATGAAGACCAAATACCAAATTTTAGCCATTTCGGTAGATTATTGTGGCCACAACCTTCAAATCTTCAAAAAATCGGATGGTACCGTTCTATGGGGGCTATATCAAAACGTGGACCGATATAGCTCATTTGCAATACCAAACATCCTAGGAGTATCTCTATCTTGATTTCAACAGACGGACAGACGGACAAAGTTATATCGACTTAGAATTTTACCATGATCAAGAATATATATACTTTATAGGGTCTCCGATGAATGTTCCGATGTGTTACAAACGGAATGACAAATTTAATTATACCCTCTATATTAAGGTTGGGGATATATAAAGCTAAGTAAAAAAGTATCAGTCGGCTTTGCCGACAGAGATATAACCTCAGCCTATTTGAATTGAATCTTTCATCTACGGGCAGATCGAATGTATTTAGAATCTTTTCAGAATTTTGTGGCCCTTTTTGGACATTTGAACTTGCCGACAAAATGTGGATTAGGATTAAAGTTCAAAAGTTTGGGCAAGGTGGTACTTGTAGGAATGGGTCGACATAGTTCATTACGGAAGTGGATCTTATTGTGAGAGTCATATCTTTTCGATAGATATCGCGCCCACTAGTCATTTTAGTGGGTAATCGTATAACTTTTGAAGCAGCATGCCGGGAAGCATGGACTTGTCCACGGAAAACATAACATCGCTGTAAACATGACTACAACGAACAGCATCGGTATACATTCCCAAAGGATATTAGAACAGACCCTAAACTGCACTTAGCCACAAATGATGAACTTTTGTGAGAGATTAGAGGAGAGAACCGATATGGGCCATTTTAGAAGTTAAACTAAAATTGGACAAAATATGAGGAGAGCCAACGTTATGGCCAAATTAGTTGCCTCGTTCAAGCTATATTGCGCATACCATTTTATTGACATTCTTCAAATATTGGGAATTAGTACCGTAAGTTGTGGACCGGTTTTGCCCATCTTCGAACTAAGTTTGGACAAAATATGACGAACCTAAATTTTGGACCAAATCGGTTGATCACTTCGAGAGTTATGGTGCTCTCAAGGCTCTACATATGGTGCCATAGGTGTTTTTGCGCCTTTCGTGCTGTTCTCTCAGGAAGTATGGACTAGCCCCTAAAAAACTTTTACCGTCGGTAAGTGGACGCTAGTTGCATCAATAATTCGAGAGCAGGTCTTTAAGTGAACTTATCCGAAATTTTATGAGGCAGGTACCCAAAGAAATTAACAAATATAGTCCATATTCGAACCAGATTTATATTTGGTAGATATATTAGGATGTGTAAAGTATGGACCAAATTGGTCACTCCTTCAAGAGTTATCGTGGGCACAAGTTATCCGAACATTTTTGAACATTTGTGGGGAAGGTACCTGAAGGAGTGGAGCGATATTGGTTATCTTCGAACTTAAACTAAGTTTGGACAAAATATTATAAAGGCCAAACTGTGGACCAAATCGGTTCATCTGTTCGAGAGTTATTGTGCGCACCAACCAAACAGATGGACATTGCTAAATCGACTCCAAATTGTCTGAAACCTTCAAAATACCGAAAATTGGAAGGTACGATTTTATGGGGGCTACATAAAGGCGTGGACCTATACCGACAAACTTCTGGGGGAAAGTGTTATACCCCCCACGAAGACTAAGTACCAAATTTCACCCATTTTGTAGAAATATTGAGGCCACAACCTTCAAAATACCGATGACCTATACCGACAAATTTCATACGGGAAATTTTATACCGCAAATGAATACAAATACCAACAATTTCGGTGGAATATTGATGCCACAAACTTCAAAATACGGGAAATCCGCAGATACTGTTCTATGGGGCTATATGAAGTACCGACAAAATTCATAGAGAAAGTTTTACACCCCCAACGAAGACTAAGTACCAAATTTCAGACATTTCGGAAGAATATTGGGGCCACAACCTTCAAAATACCGAGAATCGGGAGGTATAGTTCTATGGAGGCTATATGTAGGCGTGGACCTATACCGACAAATTTCATATGAAAAGTTTTATACCCCAAATGAAGAATAAATATAAAATTTCAACAATTTCGCGGAATATTGATGCCACAAACTTCAAATTACCGAAAATCGGGAAGTACCGTTCTAGGAGGGGTATATAAAGGCGTGGACCTGTACCGAAAAAAATTCTGGGGTAAAGTTTTATACCACCAACGAAGACTAAATACCAAATTACCGAAAATCGGGTTGTCCCGTTCCATGAGGCTATATCAAAACGTGGACCGATATAGCCCATTTGCAATACCAAACATCCTAGGAGCAAAAGAAATTTCTATTCCAAATTACAAAGCTCTATCTTAAAAATTTCGAGCTGTATCTTGATTTCAACAGACGGGCGGACAGACGGACATGGTTATATCGACTTAGAATTTTGCCGTGATCAAGAATATACATCAGGAATATTGTCAATTATTTCATATTCCATTTCAGAAAAAAAGGATAATTTTTTTCGCCCTACATCAACGAGTTTTGATATGTAGGTTAAGAAAAAAATTCCCAGTACGAATCTGGTCGCGAGCCAATTTTTGGTTGTTGCGGACAAAAGTTATTGCGCTTTCATTTCGCTTTTTAAGAAAGAAAATATTATAAAAACGCTAATTATTTCAATGAGCACAATTGTTACAAAAAAGTTCTCTCGAAGTGACTTCAGCGAGTAGATTGCATAATACCTGCAAAATGTTACACAGAATTCGCGGAATGTACATAAAATTGATAAATTATTGAATATAAGTCTACTTTTTTCAAAATTAAGCTCCATTTAGTGGTCATAAAATTACATAAAAATTTGTTGTGGATCACAACTTCACGGCGAATCAAATGAGACTACAATCATACAGATTGGTGTTATAATTTCGATGTTACAGCCAAAATAAGCACATATTTTGGTCAAAACAAGTAAGCAAAGGCTATAGTCGGACAGGGCCGACCATACGATACCCTACACCACTACCCTGCGAGTTAGCTTTCAGCAAATCAAAGTTTCTTTTGGACAAATAAGCTCATTTTAAGAAATAAATTTTTGGAGTCTGCAACCTTATCACATTAAGTTTAAATGACAATATGATAATTGTTCCACAAACATGACAGAAGGGACAGGGCGTGCACCGCGATTCATATTACAGCAATAGTATGGGGCCTACTGTTTATCGCCGAGTCCGAAAGGCATGTCTTAAAACACCACCCGTAGAGAAGTTGTACATGGTTGAAATACTCAGAAAATGTCGCCAACTTTACTGAAGGGTATTTTGCCATCGTTGGAAATTTGATGTTTGCTGGCCGGGAATTGAACGCCCGACCCACAGCGTGCAAGGCGGGTGTGCAAATAATTGTACCACGGTGGCACCAATAAGTAATTTTAGAACGGACATTTAGTCTGGACCTAATTTTTTGCATATTTTGACATATTTGCTAAACCATATGTAAGACTTTGTGCCCCAAATATCCCATCGAATTGGCTGAAAGTTTGTATTAAGTATTCGTTCATCACAATTTTCGACCTGAAATTTATCGGTATAGGTCCAGGTCTTCATATAGCTCCCATAGAACCGTACCTCCCGATACCCGGTATTTTGAAGGTTGTGGCCTCTATATCACACTGAAATGGCTAACATTTTGTATTCAGTCTTCGTTGGAGGTTAAAAAACTTTCCACCTGAAATTTGTCGTTATATGCCCACGTCTTTATATAGCTCCCATAACCAGAACCTACCGATTTTCTGTACTTTGAAGGTTATGGTCTCAATATCCCTCCGAATTGGCTAAAATTTGGTATTAAGTCTTCATTGGGGGTATTAAACTTCCCATCTGAAATTTGTCGGTATAGGTCTAGGCGTTCATATAGCTCCCATACAACGAAAGCTCCCCATTTTCGACATTTTGAAGACTGTGGCTCTGGTTACAGATTTCTCTATTTTATTGACTTGTCTGAAGTGAATTTCAAACAGAAAAATGTACACATAAACATTTTAGAAGAAATTATTGAAATATATGTAGCATACGAAAATATGTGAAATACAGAAATTTTCCATATGCAAAAATAATATTTGCATATGCATAATTTATACATTTCGCATATTTTTGCATATGTGATATATTTCGATTGGAATTAATTAGAAGCCAAAAATATGCAAATTTTACAAAAATAGGGGTTGCATAAAATTCTGCTGTCTACATATCATTGAGCTGATATTAATCGGGGTGCTCTCATTGATATGAGAGAAGGCTCCCTTGTCCAAACTGGGATGTTTGTGGAACAATTATATACTGTACATTTTAAGAAATATTCTTAAATTTAAAAATTGGCGTTGTTTAGCAATTTCTGCTACATCTTTAAATTTTGGACAATTGGACAGGTAATACGATAGGAAGAACTGGGAATTTGTCTGTCATGATAGAGACAATTTGTAGCATGGGAGGAAGATGTGGTTCTCTTCACAAAACTCATTATATCTTAGGTAGTAGGTCCGTTACCAAGCACACATATTATTGCAATTTTCATCAGAGGAAAGATCGGTAGTTAATTTTTCATATATAGGCGACTTTGCCGGTATATGGCCTCCAGGGATTCAAATATGGACAAAAAAATAAAATGTTTTTATTTAGCATACGAAAGTAATGGTCCATTGCACCCGCTAAATAATATCAGATCATCATCAATAATTGTAGGCATCTTCTTTGACCTAAACCCCTACCTCGTGCAAAATTTCGTGACTATTGATCTATAATTGCGAACTCTAGTATGCTTTTGATTACATTACAAGCAAAACACTCGATATATTAGGCTGTAACTCTGTTATTTGACCACATAAATCAACATAATTGGCATTAATTGAAAGGGCAAGAGTCGTCCTTCCAAATATTATTTATGTGGGTGGAATGTGTGGTCCAGGAATAAAGATATTACCGGTATATTAAAAATTTTCACAATTTTCACACAAAAGTTGTGGTCCATTTAACCCTCTAAACGTCATCCGATCACCATCTCAAATTGCAAGCTTCTTCCTTGTCATATAATCTTACATTATTTAAAATTTCAAGGCGATCGGACTATAATTGCGACATACAGATCCGCTACAAAATCGGATAAAAATTTTGTTTTTGGTCCATTTCACCCGCTTAATATTTCTCGATCATCACCAATAAGAATAGGGATCTATTCTGGCCTGAACCCGACCTCCATACAAAATTTCGTGACGATCGGTCCATAATTGCGGCCTGGAGCGTGTTTACAATTTATAATGGACAGACGGACGGACGGACGGACGGACAGACACACATCTCAAAATCGCTTTATCTCGTCGAGATATGAAGATTGGTATACCACATTGGGGGTCTCCGACGAATATTTCGCGGTGTTACATGAATTTTTTCCAAAACAAACTTATAATACCCTTTTCCACATTGTGGTATAGGGTATAAAAATAATTTTTTGTTTGAAAAAATATTTTTTCACATGCATTATGTAGTAGAAAATATTGGAAAAATCTATAGGAATATTTCCTTCATTTTGCTTAAATCTCCCAATAAAATAGACGGATTTTGCTTTATTGACATTCATATTAAAGCTTTCCCATTAGGGAAGGTAATTGGGTTGATGAGGATATATCTCAAAGCTTCTGAAATGGAAATAGAGGTCAAATAACCCATTTTAATTTATATGAATTTTAAAATACGTGTAAATCGCGTAATTATCAAAATCATTTTGTCCGCATGTGATTTTCATGTACAGCAAGACTATATCTTTTAATTTATATATATTTTTCGAAATTTACATTGGAGGCTAAGATGTAGCATCGGCTGCATCCTAGCATTAAAAAACCTATAAAATATCGCTAATTTGCGCAAAGTGCATATAATTTTTGTCCGCATCCGATTTCAGTGTTCACCATGGAAATCTACATCGATATATATCTATTTCAAGGCGATCAATCAAGAACCGTGGATGTAGCATCACACACTATTTTTTGGGATAAAATGAATGTAGCTCCCTTATAAGTGAAGTTTTCAAATCTCTGTTTCCACTAAAACAAAGATGTTGTACTAGTTCTTTCATTGCAGTGGAAACGAGCCGCAGAAAACGCGATAAAATAAGCGATATTTCCAAAAACAATTTTAGATGATTTTTCTACTTTGGAATTTCTTGTAACTCGCGTTTTAGTAGATGGATTCTCACGGGGAATGATTTGTTGGATCAGGAACGTAAAAAACTAAAATGTGCAATCAAGAACGAAGAAATCGAATGACAATTGTTAAAATTAGGCCCGAAAAATATGATTTTTAGAAAAATGTTCGCACAAAATTTTCGCATTTGGATGCAGATTTCTATGAAGCTGTGCAGACTACATTCACAATATTCGTATCAAATAATTCAGAATCGCAAGTACTACAATCCTATATATGGTTTTTATAAAAACCTGTTTGCGGAATGAAAGTAGAAGAAAATTTCAAAAAACACTGTAAATCTGGCTTCAAAATGTCAGCATCATTTACTGGTAGAAGCAGACGAAATTTTGAAAAGTAATACATTAGTGAGATGATCCTTATTTAGTTTGCTTCTGCTTTTACTTTGACAGGAAACTCGAGAGAAGTGTGGTTTACTCACAAATCGAGAGATAACAAAAAAAGACATGGTGGCTTCAACCCATTTTCACCAATTTTTTAACATAAATGTAGCCACAGCTTCCACGCAAATTATCTTTTAAGGTCAATATTTTTTGCCACGTCCAAAAACATTTCATTTTATCCAAAAGTATTTAATTTGTATAATATACAATCACGAGTCGCGTTTTCTAAAAGGGTAAACCTTGGCTTCAGCTATGTTAAATTTTCAAAAATATTGGTGACATACATTATAGGGTCTCCGATGAATATTTCGTTGTGTTACAAACGGAATGACAAATTTAATTATACCCTCCATATTATGGTGGAGGGTATAAAAAGCGTTTCGCAGGTAACCATTTACTACAAAACTATGCGATATTTTCCAACAACAAAAATTCCAAAAGTAGTTTAAGTTCTGCTCCTTAAGTTGAAAGAAATAACTACTCAAAATTGTTGGCAGTTTTTGGAAAAAAAATTTGAAAAATGTTTTTTGTTTGGTCTGCACAACTAGAGATAACCCAATGAAGCACCACATTCATATCACAATTTCTTCGACTTAACTTGGCATATTGCCGTTGTAAATTGATAAAAATGGCACTGCATGTTAAAAGTTTGATGTGTTTAGAGAATATTTATTTCAATTGCAATCAAAATTGTTCCGGTCATAACCGGACCATGCAAAGAAAATTTGAATACGCTTACTTTTACGCCCACTTTCTTCAATTTTTATATGTTCTACAAAAACTACTGAACCCATTTTTCTGATATTGTCAGGGAATGTACAGTGATGGCCCCCGGTTCAAACGGACTATAAATGTTGTTGAATTTCGTAGGGGGCGAGGTACTTCCCCTATATCCTATTTCATTAAAAATGCTATATATACAATAATTACGAATATATCGGCTTGGAAATTAATTTGCGAGACAATTGTTTTTGTATTCCCGACGTTACATATTGTTTTAAGACCAAAAATATGTTACATCTACAAAACTACTGAACAGATTTTCCTAACATTTTCGGGGAATGTACAGGGATGGCTCCCGGTGAAAATACGATGCATATTTTCTTGAATTTTGAAGGGGCGGAATGCTTCCCTTTGCAAATATTTAAAAAAAGCCATATGTTTATGAATAAAAATCAAATGCTGCCATAACTCAACATACGTATGTATTTATGGAAAGAAAACTTTACCGCGCCCACTTTTTTGAATTTTCAATTTAAATTTTTTCTGCAAAAACTTATTATACTGAAATTGTCAAGGAATGTGCAGGGATGGCCCCCGAAAACAGGTTACATATTTTATGCGATATTTTTAAAAAACGCTATATAAAATTTGCGGATGAATCTACAATGTAGTACTTCTTTGGGGCCTACAGACCCAACGATGCCTGTTTTTATACCCTACACCACTATGTGGAAAGGGTATTATAAGTTTTGGTAAAAATTCATGTAACACCGCGAAATATTCGTCGGAGACCCCCAATGTGGTATACCAATCTTCATATCTCGACGAAATAAAGGCATTTTAAGATGTGTGTCCGTCCGTCTCTCCATTATAAATTGTAATCAAACTCCAGCCCGCAATTATGGACCGATCGTCACGAAATTTTTTGTACTACAGAACCGATTTCCAGCAAAAGATCAATGTTTGCCGTTGTTATGTATATTTTATGAATTTCGGAGGAGGTGGGGTACTTTCCTTGCTTTTAAACGCTATATGTGTAAGCCAATGGGGTTGTGTGTACCCTAGGTACATATTTGGAGTCAAAATACCGAACCAAGCCCACATTTTTTAAATATGTCATATCTTGAAAACTGATGACCACGCCCACTCTTTTCAATATATTATTTTTCCAAAACTACTAAACCTAATTTCATGCAATTTTCAGAAAGTTTTCAGGAATGTCCCGTGTCCAATATGCTTTCAAAGGCATACAACATAAAGGCTAGAAAATATGCATAATGCAAAAATTTTTATGAAACAAAGTATATAAACGTTTTATCAAGAACAGCGGTATGTTATTGTTAAAACCCCATTAAAGCGCAATTCGGCTTATACAAATTGAAGGAAAGCAAAGATTGGGTCTCAGGATTGTATTCCATAGCAGTTTCCAGTTCATTGAGTATGAACTTAGTGGTTAAAATCGCCTGAAATGGTAAACTACTTAACAGAATGTTGTTATGATATCATAACAACAGATCTTAACTCCATCTATTGACAAATGTTAACAATTGAGTTTTCCAATCTTCATGTAAAGGGTGTTTTTTTAAGCTAGATAGAACTTTAAATTGTAAAAAGTAACACAAAAAATTAAATTTTGATAAAACTTTTTTTTTATTTGTTTCAGTATACTCTGACAAATCATCATGAATAGACTCACGCTTGAACAACGCTACATAGACCACTTCGTCATTTGTATGGCGTACATAATCGTCCATCCGAACAAGCCATTCGTCGAACTGTGGATAGAGTGAGACCGCATATGGAGTGAGACCAATCCACAAGAGACCCTACAGACTCCATTACATCCAGAAAAATGCACCGTATGGTGCGGTTTTCACGCTAGTGGCATCATCGGACCTTATTTCTTCAAAAATGAGGCCGGAGCTCGCGTTACGGTCGTTACCGCACCATGATCAATGATTTTTTGTTTGAAAATATGGATGACATTGATCCGGAGGAGATGTGGTTTCAACAGGATGGCGCTACGTGCCATACGGCGAACACAACTATCGACTTATTGAAATCAAAATTTGGCGATAAGTGGATTTCGAGAAGTGGACCTGTCAATTGGCCTCCAAGGTCGTGCGATTTGACACCTCTCGATTATTTCCTGTGGGGCTACGTGAAGTCACTGGTTTATGCTGATAAACCAGCAAAAATTGATGCCTTGGAGGCCAGCATTGTTCGTGTTATTCGTGACATACGGCCAGCAGTGCTCGAAAAAGTGGTCAAAAATTGGACGTCCAGAATGCACTTCGTCAAGAACAGCCGCGGTGCCCATATGCCCGAAATCATTTTCAAATGTTAATGTCACGTATTGATCTTTCGAATAAAAAAAAATTTGATTACAATTTAATTATACCCTACACCACTATGTGGGGAGGGTATTATAAGTTGGTTTTGGCCAAAAAGTTTGTAACGCATAGAAATAATGGTCGTAGACCCATACTTATATATACCAAAATGAATGTCTCGACGAGCTGAGTCGATCTGGCTATGTGTGTCCGTCAGTCCGTCCGTCCGTCCGTCTGTCCGTCTGTCCGTCTGTCCATCTAAACCTTGTAATCACGCTACAGGTCGCAATTTTGATCGCATCGTCACGAAATTTTGCATGTTGATGGGGGTCCCGAAGGGGAAGAAGCCTATTGATTTTGGTGATGGTCGGATAATATTTAGGGGTCGGAAAGGGCAAAAAACTTAGGTGGATAAAAAGACAACGTTTTTTTCCAAAGCGAATATCTCAGCTTCTATATGGGGTATACCAAAAGCAAAACCTGGCCACGAAAGTAGAAAATATCGCCTTTCTAATGATGTAAAGTAGGTTCTCGTAGGTGATCAAACTACGAAGATATCACAATAGTCGTAAATAAAACCCAAATTTTAATTTTTGCGATTTTAATTATAATGACAAATATAACAGCTTTGGTTAGGGACTTACCAAAATCAAAGCCTGGTTATGAAAGTAGAAGATCCCGTCTTTACAATGATGTAAACTAGGCCGGCGTAGGTGACCAAATAACGGAGATATCGCAATAGTCGGTAATACATTCCATTTTTCCACTTTTTTGGAAATCACGCTACAGGTTGCAATTTTGATCGGATCGTCACGAAATTTTGAGGGTTAATGGGGGATAATATTTAGGGGTCGTAATGGGCAAAAAACTTATTTGGAGAAAAAGACATCTTTTTTTTCCAAAGCGAATATCTCAGCTTCAATATGGGGTATACCAAAAGCAGAACCTGGCCACGAAAGTAGAAAATATCGCCTTTCTAATGATGTAAAGTAGGTTCTCGTAGTTGATCAAACAACGAATATATCGCAATAGCCGCTAATAGAACGCAACTTTTTATTTTTGAGATTTTAATAATAATGACGAATATTACAGCTTTGGTTCGGGACCTTCCAAAGTCAAAGTCTGACAATGAAAGTAAAAAATCCCATCATTACCAGGGTTTCGGAGTCGAGCCATTTTTCCTTCGACTCCGACTCCGACTCCAGGCCAGTTTTTTGTCACGACTCCGACTCCGGAGTCGACTCCGAGGGCAATTTCCTATACCACTAAAAATTAATGAAATTTGCAAAATTTTTCAACTTTTCCTATACTAGGACCCTATATGCTTATCTGTTCTTTTCTCTAAGACAATTTGTAATGCAATGCGATGTAAAATTGATGTTCCGTATTGAATCTGCTGTATCTTATATCAAAATGAACAACAACAGAAAGAATTTAGAAAGTTTCAGTAGACTTTGCCGAAATATATGTACGAGTATACCCTCAGATTATCAATTTAAAACAAAAACAAGTAGAACTGACGAGTTTGATTAATTTTTTTTTGTACGGACGCACTATATATTGGACTATATATGGTAAATAACAAAAATGTTTTGCAATCGATGAATCCGAGTTTCACCCTATCAGAATTCGCGAACTGTTAACATATTCTATAAAGTATGACTACAATTCTTTAAAATGAAGTGTTTTAGGAGGGATCCCATAATGTCGACCATTAAAATTAATTTTCGTGGAAGCTGTGTTGGCATCAATGTAGAAAAATGAGTAAAAATGGGTTGAAGCCAACAAGTTTTTTTATGTTCCCATACGATTTCTGGCTTAACCTTACATTTTATAGACCTATCCCCAAAGAAAGAATCACAGAATACTCCATGGACAACAAGATTGTAGTGTATGATTTTTCGATATATCCACTGCATCCACCTAAAATTGATGCTGACATTTTGAAGCCGGAATTTCGGGGTTTTTTGAATTTTTTTTAATAATCCGGACGCGCAAGGAGATAATATTCCAAACTCTTAACACGATTATAGAACTCGTGATTTTACGTCGTTTGATGCATATCTCATGAGTGTGCTCCTTACAGCATCCTAGTAATTGGAGTCGAAAGCCAAAATTTAATGCGTGAATTTTCTTACAAAACCTATTTTTTGCGTGTAAAATTTACAACTGGCATTCTATTTCCTTTGAAACCCGCGTGAATTTAGTTTTTTTACGCGACGGTTCTAATGAAGCCTTCCGCGATCGAATCCATCTACTAAAACCACGGATATAGATACCTTGAAAATCGGAAAATCAGCAAAAATATATTTTGACAAATCCGCGTACTAAATCGCGATTTTCTTTAAAATTTTTTACATAAATGGAATCCTTTACTGTCGATTATAATATTTGCGAAAACGCGTGTCATAAAAGAAAAGAGATACGCGAGTAATATGGGTCTTTCACAAAAAATTGAATGTGGAGGCACATCCGCGGTTCTTGAAGAATCTAATTAAAATTGGTATATTTTGACGTATTTTTGATAGGCGCTGATGAAACCGGATGCGCATCAAAATCGTATGCACATTGCGCGACTTTTACCAACTTTAAGGTTTTTTGCAGTGTATGATGCAACTGGCGGCACACAATGGCCCCTGAGTGAAACATCGAAATATGCATAAATTTTGTAAGAGATTGATTCGCTGTATCCAAAAACGGATGCGCATCAACCGACTTTAACTAATTTTTAGAATCAAACCAAAAAAAATATTTGCAACAATATTTTCCAACAATAAGTTTTTCTCTTTTGTTTTTGCTATAATATGCAATTTATGTACCCAATCTCTATAAATTTGGTATCATATTTTTCTACGCATTGTCTAGATTCCGCAAATATTCTTTAATTTATTTTTTGAGGGTTTTTACGGATTCTGGGACAGGATAATTTGGATGTACTTCAAAAATTTTTTATTATTTGTTGATTTTCCGCGAAAATAATAATAAATTTAATAACTATTTAAACATCTACGAATAGATATGGAATGCTATTAACGATTTATGCATACATTTTCTCATAACAACAACAAATATATTTTTAAATATTTTTTCTTTATATGAGAATAAAAACCGCTATAACTTTTGCGCGCACTGGCCAATTTCGTGAACGCGAGCAGATTTGAAACCGGATTTTTTTCCTTTACTCTATACCAAAAATCGTAGATGTGGTCGCAAAAAATTTTTTTAATTTTTTTCAAATGGAATTGTAAAGGAATTTTGTTATTCGCCATATACATCTGTACTGATTTGTTTGAAAATTGGCTCAATGTTTTTTAAGGCTAGTTCAGGTTGCATGTGTCAAATTTCAGTGATTTTGGTGCATTTTTATCTCATATCAGGTGCGAATATATATGGAAGCTGCATCCAAATCTGGACCGATTTTCATTATTTTCTATAGGATTAATCCTTGTGCAGAAGATATGCTTTGTGCAAAATATTATATCAATCGAAGTATAAATGAGCTTTCTTGGACTTTTGATCAACTTTTATCACAAATTTCCCCTCTGTGGGACGGGTCACATATCTTTTTCGTTTTATTTTGTCGAAATATGAAGATGGGTATGCCAACAGTAATTTGTTACTTACAGATTTTACGAAAGCGAATTTTTGACTTCTACAGTTCCCTTTTTTTTAAATGCATATTTTTTAATTCGTTTCGCTTAAATACACGATTATTATGTTCTTAACGATCCCACAAAAACATATGCTGATCGGTTTATTCGTTTTCGAGCTTCAGTGGTCACCGCAAACTGCTTTAGTAAAAACAGTGTTTCGTAGGTGGCCATTTGTCAGAAAAAAGTGCAATATTTTTCAAAAAAAAAAAAAAAATCTGAAAGTAGCTCAAGGTATTTTAAATCAGATGAAAACAATATCTTTTGGAAAAAATTGGTAGATTACTTGTAAAAATTCATGAAACATTTCATTTTTCGTGCACAATAAGTGACCATAACCCCTTAATTGTGGACAAAATAAACTTATAATACTTTTTCCACATTATATTGTGAAGTATAAATATGTGAGATCTAAAACTAGTATTCCAGAGTGTATATAAGTTTTGTCATAAATGTGATGGTATATTAAGAAATCGATTCATATTGAAAGATGCAATTATAATTCTATTGTCATGGAACATTACTAAATATAATAAATCCTTTGCTTACAAGTTTACTCATAGATTTCCTATAAAATGAATAAACGATTTATCAAAATGTTAATAAAGGTAATCTCTCTATCATAAAAAAATAAAAACTCTTTTGATAAATGTAGAAAAAAACATTTTGCCCGGAGTCGGAGTCGAGCTTTTTTTCACGACTCCAGACTCCGACTCCAGCAAAATTTGCTAGACTCCGACTCCAGACTCCGACTCCGACTCCGAAGCCCTGATCATTACAACCCAGCAAAATTTGACGGAAGGGGTTCTTTTCGATGACGTGATTTCATGTCATCTTTTGCATTGGTTCAAAGGAAGTCGTGAAAGATCCGATCTTTTCATTAGGATTTGAACCAATGCAAAGGAAGTCGTGAAAGATCCGATCTTTTCATCAGCATTTGTACCCATTCCATCGATCCAATAGAGATGATGTTTGTGTTTTTATTTACACACCTGTTTATTTTCATATTGGTATGTTCCAGTACTGCAAAAATCTACTAATTTTTACTATTTTTTCCGATAATATAAAGGAAAATTGTTATCGTAGTAAAAATAAGTAGATTCTTGCAGTTTCTGGAACAGACCAAAGTTGTTAGAACTGTCGTCGTGATGTTGTCTTACATTTCCTGCATATCAAACAACTAAAACTTCTAAACAATTGGTATTATATGAAGTCCCAACCATCGAGCTAAAAATAGAATCGGACTGCACACATTGCTATTTTAAAAGTTCCCTTGTCTGTTCTAAATCTGACATAGAATGAAATCAATCAAATCTCGCTTCTTGGAATTTGAAAAAAAGTCCGAAACGAAAAGGAACAAGAATCTGAAAATAAAGAAGAAACTACTTTTGGAAAGAAACAATTAAAAATAAAATAATAAGGCATAAATGGTATTTTCCATAAAAAAGTCTCTCCACCCCGTTCGTTACATTTTGTTCTTAGAGATCCCTAAAGCAAGCCGGGTTGTAGATCCCTACATATTTCCGTCACTAAACAAAAGAGTATAAATTACCAAAATGTTGTTATAAAATAACAAAATTATAAAATAAAAGTAATTTACTAAAAAAAAAATACTTAAAGAGTGCATTTGGAGTCCATGTCGAAATCTGAACTGGTGATGGGAAGATAATTGAAAAAACCTTTTGTAAGATGAAAGAATATCAGTTGCGGAGAACGGAGGAAGTAATCTTTTGCGTTGCAGCGGTGGTGATTACATTGCAATTTTGGATGTAAACTTTCGAAAAACTAAACTGATAAATTAATTGTAGCTATTTCATGAATTCGTTTGAATTAATAAAGAGTTTTGTTTTTCATGAAAACCATATTTCAATACAGCATTTCCATTTTCCAAACAAGACATGAAAATTTCATGCCAAGGGGTTGGTGAAAATGACATGCCAAAGCATTGGTTAAAACGACATGTCAAAGCATGGGTGAAAATGACGTGTCAAAGCATTGGTGAAAATGACATGTCAAATCATTAGTGGAAATGACATGCCAAAGCATTGGTGGAAATGACATGCTTAGGATCCAGAAAAGAACGTCATCTTTTGGGGTCCACGCTCATATAAAATTCATCGATGAAGATGCTAAAAAGATGACATGCTAGATCACTTGCACCCATGATTGAATGTCATCTTTGGCATCGAACATTTTGCTGGGAATGATGTAAAGCAGGTTTGCGTAGGTATCCAAATAACGGAGATATCGCAATAGTCGATAATACATCCCATTTTTCCACTTTTTTGGAAATCACGCTATAGGTCGCAATTTTAATTTAGATCGTCACGAAATTTTGGGTGTTATTGGGAGTCCCACAGAGGAAAAAACCTTTTGATTTTTGATAATGGTCGGATATTATTCAGGGGTCGGAATGTGAAAAATAATATTTGGAAAACAGACCAACGTTTTATTTCCAAGTTAATATCTCCCTTCTGTAGGAGGTATATCGAAAGCAAAACCTGGCAAGGAAAGTACAAAATATCACCTTTACAACGATGTGAAGTAGGTTGTCATAGGTGGTCAAACAACAGAGATATCGCAATAGTCGGTAATGCATCCCTTTTTCCATTTTTGTGCAATCACACTACGAAATTTTGATCGGATCCTCACGAAATTTTGGGGGTTGATGGGGGTCTAACAGAGAAAGAAGCCTATTGATGGTTGGCATACATCCCACTTTTCCATTTTTTATTTGGGTTGTACTGTCGATGCACTTAAATGCGTTTCAAAAAAATTGACCTTTGTTATGAAGACATTCAGAGCAAAGGCGCTAAGCTTTCCCAATTTTAATATTTTGAATTTTATTAGTCAAAAGCTTATGAACAGGGGTAGTGGTGTAGGGTATCACATAGTCGGCCCCGACCCGACTATAGCCTTGGCTCACTTGTTTTTTGTGTTATTTTTTACAATTTCAAGTTCTATCGGGCTTAAAAAAACACCCTTTATTTACATCTTTGTGCTTTATATCTGCAGACGAATTTCGGGGGCCTATTGTTTTATAATCGTTATATTTGCTAAACGTGTGAGTGCGTCGGCTTGCAAATAAACTTTCGAGGCAAGGTTGGTTGTACCCCCGATTTAGAAAAACGATATATTTACAAATTTTCTTAAATGGTGAGGTTCAACGGTCCATCAGTCATGAAAAACTAAAACATATAAGTCTCAATAAGCGGGAGAATTCGTCTTAACATTTTTTTTAACTTTTATAATTAGATCGCTTTAGGAAAAAGATTGGGGATATGGAATAAATCCTAAGCAGCATCAATGGGCGAAAAAATGCAACAAAGCCTGCAAGAGAAAAGAAAGGCTACAGATGAAATCTGTTGACAAATTTAAAATCCTCCTCGGTTTGACAATGGACCGAAGAAGTGAGGTAGAAAATACCTATATTTGAAAGTCCAAAAAATTTGTCATTACAACTCATTACGACGGGCCAGCAACGCGGACCGGGGTCTGCTAGTCAGAAATAAAAAAATCCTTTGGGTTTCATACAAAAGTACATGACTTTGGACATAACTTGGAGACACTAACCTTTACTGGTATTTTTTTGTTTTCTTTTGTGTTTGTGGTTCTGTGCTACAATATTCCAAATATTTTCACTTAACTTAAGCTACATACTTGGATATGTAAATCCATTGTACTACTATGTGCAAATACATATGTTAAACGAACTGTGTAAGTATGTAAACTAGTTGTCTATGTAAATTGTGAACGGAAGAAGAACATTTATTCCGAATTTTATTATCTCAGACCGTAATGGTAAGTTAATTTAAAATTCACTTGGTCACTGGCCAAATTTACTTTGACGTCTCGCAGTAAGTAATGGATGAACTTTGCTTTTTTTCTTATGTTTGTGAATGTTTTAGGTGAATTCGTTAAATAGAGTGGTTGGCTAACGTTGCCAGTATAAGCTGCCGCTGTTGCTTTACTTTATTTCAATGAAAATGAGATTGGCCAAAAGATTAACTAAAATTTTCAGAAATCTACAATAGAATGAAATCAAAAAGTTTTCATGGATTTACGCTACTCAGAGAAAAACAAGTAATCCGAGGCTATTGTCGACATGGAACCGAGTGTGTGGTACTTTACTCCACTATCCCTACGCATAAGTTTTCCCGGATCAACTTTTTAGGGAGATATTGACACAATCTGCATTAATATCCTCAAATTGTCAATAGAAAGTCGAACACAAAACAACTTTTGTATGTTGACGATAGTCGACACTACTTGATTCTGATTTAAAGCTCTACTGGTCTTCTTGATTAACAGGTTACAGATGTTTAATACTGACTTCGCTAGAATTCACTTTTTCAAAACAATACTCAATTAATTAAAAACTTTCATAAATAATATCCTGCGCCCTAATAAGACAACAATAAATAAAAAAGAAGCAAAACTGTTTATCTTTAAAATTAACATTTCAAAATATTATAATTGTGATAGCTTAGATTTTTTTGCAATAACTCTCTATTAGACCATCACACAGTACACTGTGGTTTAGCTTGTATGGGAGAGAGAGAGACAAAAATATTTCTAATCAAGATATCGATCTGAAAATTTTACCGTAAATTCGTAGGGTCTAGAAGATAATTTTCCCCAAAAATCGTCAGAATTGGTCTACTCCTACGTATAGACCCCATAATGGTACTTCCAGTTTTTTGTTCATTTCAAGATTTTGGATATATTTTCGAAGTGAATTCGCTATAATTTGACATTTTGTGTTCTTTGGTAGTATTAAACATCTTGCTTCCCGAATTTGGCCATATTTTCCAACTGAATGTGCTGCAATTTGACATTTCATCAATATATGTCCACATTTTGGTATAGTCCTATATCATGCTAACTCCAGATATTTGGCATTTTTAAGAATTTGGCCTAAACTTTCTACAAAAACGTTTGTAAAAATCATGACATTTTATGAATTTTATTTTTGACAAGGATTAACTGGTAACAAGTATCAACAATATGAGGCACAGATAATTCTTACTAGGTGGGTTAGCATATGGACCAAGGGCGTACAAGATTATATTGGATGTAGACAATGTCCTATAGGTCTCAAACAGGGAATATCTGGAAACTAAGATGTGTTATGAAATTTGTTAGTCGCGAGGATTGGCATCTATTACTATAAATTACAATAAATACTAGCTATAGGATATCTCGATTAGGAGAGTTCCCAGATTGACTAAAAATATACCAGGATATATAAACAGTAAACAATACCACACATGTGGTCCTGCTTGCCAATTTAACCATTCTACGTTGTTTATTTTTTTGTGTGGAGCTTAAATCTACGGCAGGCCTTCCGCGTTGTTACTTTCAACGGCAGATAATTCTTGAAGTGGCATGTATCTATCAAAAATAATGGTGTCCTTTATAGCAAGCCAATTTGCATGATGTTTATTCTCTTTTTGTTCTCTTTTCTGTATCCAGATTTTTGAAATTCCTTTGCAGTGATATCCCGCAACATCCACCTGAAGGTTTGATATAATTTCCTCGAATACCATCCGTCCCATGCTGGCATTGACAAAGTTTTTTAACACCGTATTTCAAAGACATACAAATGTGAAAACACACATTCCTACTATGTGGAAAGGGTATTATAAGTTTATTTGGTAAAAATTCATGTAACACCGCGAAATACTCTTCGGAGACCCCCAGTGTGGTATACCAATTTCATATCTCGGCGAAATAAAGCGATTTTGAGTTGTGTGTCCGTCCGTCCGTGTGTCCGTCTGTCCATTATAAATTGTAATCAAACTCCAGGCCGCAATTATGGACCGATCGTCACGAAATTTGGTATGGAGGTCGGTTTCACATCAGAATAAATCGCTATTTTAATTGGTGATGATCGTGAAATATTTAGCGGGTGAAATGGCCAAAAAACATAATTTTTATCCGATTTTGTAGTTGCTCTGTAGGTCACAATAATAATCTGATCGCCTCGAAATTTTAAATAAGGTTAGAGAATATAATAAAGAAGAAGCATGCAATTTGAGATGGCGATCAGATAATGGAATCAGATAATATTTAGAGGGTTAATGGACCACAGCTTTTGTGTGAAAATTGTGAAAACTTTTAATATACAGCTTTTATCTTTATTCCTGGAAGAGCCATTCCGGGCAAGTTAGCTATCTTAGAAGAGGAACGCTTAACCTTTCTATTGATGTTAATTGTGTTGGTGTACATGATAAGATAACAGAGTTACAGCCTAATATACCCTGTTATTTCTTGGTAGTGTAATCATAAACCTGCTAGATGTCGCAATTATAGCTCAATAATCATCTAATTTTGCACGAGGTAAGACTTATATTTGATGTAGATGCTTACAAATTTGGATGATGATCCCATAATATTTAGCGGGTAAAATGGACCATTATATAATAATTGTTCCACAAACATCCCAGATGGGACAAGGGAGACTTCTCTCATATCAATGAGTGCGCCCCGATTCATATTAGCTCAATGATATGGGACCTACTGTTTATTGCCGAGTCCGAACGGCGTGTCCTAAGATACCACTTGTAGAGAAGTTTTACAAGGCTGAAATACTCAGAAAATGTCGCCAACATCACTGAGGGGTATTTTGCCACCGTTGAAAATTTGATGTTGCCTGGCCTGCGCATCGAACCCACGACCTTTAGCGTGCAAGGCGGGTGTGCATACCATTGCACCACGGTGGCACCCATGGACCATTACTTTTGTATTAAAAATACAAAAAAAATTTTTGGTCTATATTTTATTTCCTGGAGGACATATACCAGCAAAGTAGACTACATATGGAAATAGATCTACTGATCTTCCCCCTGATGCAGAATCTACAAAGTTACTTCTTACAATAAATTTATTTGTTCCATAAAGAAATTTTGATATGTGGAAAGCTAATTCCCAGGGGTAAAGGTGTAGGGTATCACATGGTCGGTCCCGTCCGACTATAGCCTTTTCTTACTTGTTATACCCTACACCACTATGTGAGGAGGGTATTATAAGTTGGTTTTGGCCAAAAAGTTTGTAACGCATCGAAATAATAGCCGTAGACCCATACTTATATATACCAAAATGAATGTCTCGACGAGCTGAGTCGATCTGGCTATGTGTGTCCGTCCGCCAGTCCGTCCATCCGTCCGTCCGTCTGTCCGTCTGCCCATCTAAACCTTGTAATCACGCTACAGGTCGCAATTTTGATCGGATCGTCACCAAATTTTGGGTGTTGATGAGGGTCCCGGGGGGGAAGAAGCCTATTGATTTTGGTGATGGTCTGATAATATTCAGGGGTCGGAATGGGAAAAAACTTATTTGGGGAAAAAGTCAACGTTTTATTTCAAAACGAATATCTCCGCATCTATAATGGGTATATCAAAAGAAAGACCTGCTAATGAAAGTAGAAAATATCACCTTTACAACGATGTATAATAGGTTGTCGTAGGTGGTCAAAAAAAGAAGAAATCGCAATAGTCGCTAATGCAACCCATCTTTTTATTTTTGCGATTTGAGTTATAATGACGAATATCACAGCTTTGGTTGGGCATCTTCCAAAAGCAAAGCCTGACTATGAAAGAAGAATATCCCACCTTTATAATGATTCAAAGTGGTAGGTGGCCAAATAACGGAAATATAGCAATAGTCGGTAATACATCCCATTTTTTAATTTTTTTTTCAAAATCGCGCTACAGGTCGCAATTTCGATCGAATCCTTACGAAATTTTGGGAGTTAATGGGGGTCCCACAGAGGCAGAAGCGTATTGATTTTGATGATGGTCGGATAATATTCAGGGGTCGAAATGGGCAAAAACTTATTTGGAAAAAGGTAAACGTTTTATTTCAAAGCCAATTGCTCTGTTTCTTTAAGAGGTATATCAAAAGCAAAACCTGGCAAGGAAAGTAGAAAATATCACCTTTACAACGATGTACAGTAGGGTGTCGTAGGTGGTCAAAAAACAGAGATATCGCAATGGTCGGTAATGCATCCCATTTTCCGATTTTTTTTGGTCACGAATTTTTTGGGAGTTGATGCGAGTCCCACAGAGCAAGAAGCCTATTAAGTTTGGTGCTGGTCGGATAATATTCAGGAGTCGGAATAAGCAAAAAGCTTATGTGGAGAAAAGTCATTGTTTTTTTCTTATGTGAATATCTCTGCTTCTGGTAGGAGTGTTCCAAAATGGTAGAAGAAAAGATCTCCTTTATATTGATGCAAAATATGTTGGCGTAAGTAGGCAAACAACCGAGATATCGCAAAAGTCAGTAATATATCAATTTTTTTCATTTTTTGTAATCACGCTACCGGTTGGAATTTTGATCGGATAGTCACGAGATTTTGGGGATAGATGCGGGCCCCACAGAGGAAGAAGCCTATTGATTGTGGTGATAGTCGGATAATATTTAGGGGTCGGAATGGGGAAAAACTTATGTGGAGATAAATTCAAAGTTTTTTCTTTCTTTTTCTTTTTTTTTTCTTCGGCTTCTACTAGGGGTATTCCAACGGCAAAGCCTGTAAATTGGTGTGAAGTAGGTTGGCGAAGGTGGCCAAACAAGAGAGATACCACAATGCATCCAATTCTTCCATTTTTTGCATTCACGCTACAGGTCGCAATTTTGATCGGATGGTCATATTATGAGAGGCATATTATGTTTGATGGTATTCGGATTATATACCCTAAAAGAAATGTTTACCAGTGAAAAGCTTATGCACAGGGGTAGTGGTGTATGGTAACACATGGTCGGCCCCGTCCCGACTATAGCCTTTGCTCACTTGTTTTTTATTACATGAGCTCGAAACAAAATGCAAAACAATAACACCGATTGCTTGAAAACACCCAAAACCCAATACTAAACATTCACAAAACTTCGAGTATACTCAGTATAATGAAAACTAAATCCCGCCCGGCAACTTTCGGCAGACGAGATCATTTTCTCCCAATTCTGGACACTTCCACGAATATTTAAATAAAAATAACTTGAGGATCCGCGAGGATGCAAGGTTCTAAAAGTATATTTCTTTTCACAATAATAAATAAAAAACACTCACAAAAATACATTTCAAAACTTTATGATGTTATCAATTAAAAACAATAACAATACCATTAACTTTAACTTCCATTTCTAACTATAGTAATTTTACACATTACTTTTTTGGTGATATCACTTGTAACTTGTCACTACGTTAAAGAAAATTTCAATGTCTCAATTTCTTCAAATGGAAATGGTCACTTCTGTGGCTCTGCTTTAGCCAGTACCGTTAGAAGTTGTAAAAAGAACGCCGGAATACTAAAATTTGTATGTGTCTACGATAGATTTCAATAGTTACAATCATAATTTATAGACATCGATTTTTGTATTTTTGTCGCGGGCTGGGACCACAGTGCAGTGGTCCCACTTGCATGGAAAGGAGTGCCAAAAATAGTTCTAATCGAGCTAACTAACGCCTCAAAATTTTAAACATAGTTTTATAACGAACCCAGAAGAGAGAGAAACAGTTTTAATGGATGTAGGTCCATATTTGGGTGTAGCCCCCATATAAAGGTACCGCGCGATTTTTTATATTTTGACGATTTTAGCCAAATTTTCCAATCGATTTGGCTGTAATTTAGTGTTCTGAGGGAACAATATACCACCTTGCAAGAAATGTTCAATATAGATCCACGTTTAGGTATAGCTCCCATATAAACGTACCTCCCTATATTCGGTATATTGAAGATTATAGCCAGATTATCTAACCGAGTTGGCTGTAATTTTGTATTTTGACTTCGGAGAGAACACCATACGTCCGTGAAAAAATGTTCAATATAGGTCCCAGTTTAGATATAGCTCCCATATAAACTTACCTTCCGATATTCGGTATTTTGACAATTTTAGCCAAATTTTCCAACCGATTTGGCTGTAATTTTGCATTTTGAGTTCTGAGGTATAGGTACGTTTCGGTATAGCTCCCATATGAAAGTACCTCAATGTCATCAACTATAAGTTTAATTTTGGAAATTGTACATTTACCTCTTAATTATACCCTCAGCCTTTAGGCTAAAGAGGGTATTTACACTTTGATACGACCAAAAATGTGCCTCATAGAAATAATGGTTTTAGACCCCAAGTATGTTTGTACGATATCCGTTTCAGACAATTTTGAGTAGATCTAGCAATGTCCGTCCGTCTGTCTGTCGGTCTGGCTGGTGCGCACGATAACTCTCGAACGGATCAATCGATTCGGTTCAAATTTTGGGTATCGAAATATTTTGCACAGATTCGATTTAAGTTGGAAGATGGGCCACATAGGTCTACTCCTTCAGTTACCTCCCCCACAAATGTTCAAAAATTGTCACAAAACTTGTGCGCACGATAACTCTTGTAGGGAATAACCGATTTGGTCCATACTTTGCACATCGTGTAATTTCTACCAAACTTAGATGAGGTTCCAATATGGACTCAATCGGTCCACTCCTTCGGGTACTTCCAACACAAAATTTCGGAAAAGTTCAGTTTAGGACCTGGTCTCGAATCGCTTTGATTTTTGTTTACGCAAATTGTATTCGCTGTCCTCTATACGACGCTGTAAGTTTCATTAGGGGCAAGTCCATACTTCCTGAGAAAATAGCCTGAAAGTTACAAAAAACCCTCTGACACCGTGTGTAGTGGTTGGAGCGCAAGATAACTCTCGAACGGATCAACCGATTCGGTCCAAAATTTGGCTTTCGTAATATTTTGTCCAAACTTAGTTCAAGTTCAACGATGGATTATATCGGTCCACTCCTTCCGGTACCTCCCCCACAAAAGTTCGAAAATGTTCGGAAAATTTGTGCGTACGATAACTCTTGAAGGAAGTAACCGATTTGGTCCACACTTTGCACATTATGAAATTTCTACCAGACTAAGATGAGGTTCCAATATGGACTCAATCGGTAAACTCCTTCGAGTACCTCCCACACAAAATTTCGGAAAAGTTCAGTTTAGGACCTGCTCTCGAATCGCCTTGGTTTTTGTTGTAACATCTTGTATTCACTGTCCCCTATACGAAGGTACAAGTTTCCTCAGGGGCAAGTCCATACTTCCTGAAAAAATAGCCTGAAAGTTGAAAAACAAACCCTATGACACCATGTTGATGGGTGGAAGCGCAAGATAATTCTCGAACGGAAATGCCGATTCCGGCCAAAATTTGGCCTTCGTAATATTGTTTCCAAACTTAGTTTAAGTTCGTAGATAAGCCATATCGGTCCACTCCTTTGTGCGCACGATAACTCTTGATGGGAGTGACCGATTTGGTCCATACTTTACACATTCTCATAATATCTACCAGATATAGATCAGGTTCGAATATGGACTATATTTGTCCACTCCATCCCCTACATCCCACACACAATTTTGGATAAGTTCATTTTAAGACCTGCTATTGAATCACTTTGTTTTTTCTTGAAGCAACTTACATTTGCTGCCTCAATTACGACGGTAAAAGTTGTTTCAGGGGCAAGTCCATACTTCTTGAGAAAACAGCCCGAAGGGTGTAAAAACCGCCTATGGCACACCCATGGTCTATGTCAGTCCATTCCTTTAATCAACATTTTTGTCGGTTCATACGACCAAAATTTTGAAACCCCCTAAATACACAAGTTGAACAGGCTGAGGGTATATCTCTGTCGGCAAAGCCGACTGATACTTTTTTACTTGTTTTTTTTATAATTTCACTCATAAGCTACGAAGGCTTTGCGAATCTTTTTTCGTTTTTAAGGCACCACATACAAATCTCAACTTCTTCGACTTAACTTGGCATATTACCGCTATAAATTGGCAAAAATAATACTGGATAATAAAAATTTAATGTGTTTAGAGAATAGTTATTTCAATCGCAATCAAATTTGTCGACATACATTTTTTGATTTTTGTCCACGGGCGGAACCACAGTGCATCAACAATATCAACACATTCGGTATTTAATGCTTTCAGTAGCAGGTTCTTCTTTTGGAAAAAGTCCAACTAGAGCAGAAATATCCACCATGGAAATAAAATTCCACAAATTGGGAATTGGTAATTCAGTTTAGCTCGTTTAATGCTCTCTACTTTATTAAATTAATTGGTTATATTTCTGAAAGTGATTCCAATCAAAGCTGGGAAATAGATAAATGGGATGGATAAGCGATTACTGAGTTTTTAACCACCTACGCCAATTTACTTTGCATCTTTGTGCAAGTTTTTCTAGTTTTATTGGAAGGTTTGTGCTTTGCAATACCCTTAATAGAAACGGTGACATTGATATATGAAAAAAATGTTGATTATTTCCCCCGAAGAATGATATGCTTCTCTGAAGCTCTCTGGGACCCTCATCTCCACCAAAAATTTTGTGACAATCAAAATTCCTACCGACCAGATCGACTTAACTCGTCAAACATTCACATTGGTGTAATTAAACCATTATTTCGATGTGTTATAAACCAGCCAAAACCAACATATAATGTGGAGTGTGTACCAACATTGTGGTGAAGTACCTAACAAGTGAGGATTTTATAAAAAGTGTTGTTATACACCTCGCTATGAAATAGTATTTTAAAAAGCTCATTAAACACGTACGCCTGTATTAATTATGAACAAAACTACAAATTGTTGTACAATAACTTTTTGGTGTGAACCTTCACACACACTCAAAATAGCTTTACATTACAGTTAAAGCAAATACTGTTACATTATCAACCAAAAAATATAATTTAACTTTTACCCTAGTAAATATTCCGCTAACAAATTAGGACTACAACCATCCCTTTTACCAATTGTGCTGCGATGTTTGCAAACATTTTTTTTTGTTTCATGGTCTGGCAGTTATTTGCGTTTGGCATTACTCCAAAAAGAAGGAGGAAAATGTTATTTGTAAATGTTTGAATAACAATTATGATGGGTATCTTGCGTTCTTTTATTTAAAACTTTATTTCATCAATGAATTTATCACATCCCGAATTCATATAAATTCAAAATTAGTAAATGAAAAAGCAGCAAATGGGTTTGTTTATAATACTTTTTTGGTCATCTTATACAAAAACAGGAAAAATGAATGAAGTGTTAGTAGTTTTCCACATAATCCAATTATGGATATGATTAAATGTTTTTTTTTCAATGCAAACTTAAGGAATTTCTTCCATACAAATGTTCTAAAGACAATTTTAAAAATCATGCAACTTGATTTTTATGCCCTCCACCATATTATGGAGGGTATATAAAGATATATATTCTTGATCAATATAAAATTCTAAAACCATCTAGCCATGTCCGTCTGTCTGTCTGTTGTAATCACTCTAGCGTTCGCAATAATTGAGCTAGATACCTATATTTTTGCACCCGAGTGTCATAGGCAGGTCAAGTTCGAAGATGGGCTATATCGGTCCACGTTTTGGTACAGCCCCCATATAACAGTATCTACCGATTTTCGGTATTTTGGGGATTTTAGCTAAATTTTTTGACCAAACTACTTGTAATTTCACGCTTAAGGTTCCCAGTGGTCAAAAAACATCTCCACCAAAAACCGCCAAGATAGGTCCATATTTTGGTATAGCCCCCATACAACGGTACCTCCCGATTTTCGGAATTTTGAGTATTTATACCCTACACCACTATGTGGAAAGGGTATTATAAGTTTGTTTTGGTAAAAATTCATGTAACGTCGCGAAATATTCGTCGGAGACCCCAATGTGGTATACCAATCTTCATATCTCGGCGAGATAAAGCGATTTTGAGATGTGTGTCCTTCCGTCCGTCCGTCCGTCCGTGTGTCCGTCTGTCCGTCTGTCCATTATAAATTGTAATCAAACTCCAGGCCGCAATTATGGACTGGACGTCACGAAAATTGGTATGGGGGTCGGTTTCACATCAGAATAGATCGCTATTTTAATTAGTGATGATCGTGAAATATTTACCGGGTGAAATGGACCAAAAACATAATTTTTATCCGATTTTGTAGATGCTCTGTAGGTCGCAATAATAGGCAGATCTCCTCGAAATTTTAAATGAGGTAAGAGTATATGACAAAGAAGAAGCTTGCAATTTGAGATGGCGATCAGATAATATTTAGAGGGTTAAATTGACCAAAACTTTTGTGTGAAACTTGTGAAAATTTTTAACATACAGCCTATATCTTTATTTCTGGAAGATACATTCCGGGCAAGTAAGCTATACTTGTAAAAGGAACGCTTGACCTTTCCATTGATGTCAATTGTGTTGGTGTACATGATAAGATAACAGAGTTATAGCCTAATATACCCAGTTATTTGTTTGTAGTGTAATCATAAACACACTACAGGTCGCAATTATAGCTCAATCACGAAATTTTGCACGAGGTAAGAGTTTAGGTAGAGGAAGATGCTTACAATGATGACCATCTGATATTATATATCGGGTGAAATGGACCATTACTTTTGTATGAAAAATACAAAAAAAATATTTTTGGTCTATATTTTATTTCCTGGAGGGCATATACCGGCAAAGTAGACTACATATGAAAATAGAACTACTGATCTTCCCCCTGATGAAAATTGCAATAAAGTGTCTGCTAGATAACGGGCCCACTGCTTTGTGTAGAGAACCACATTTTTCCATTCCCAGTTGTTGCATTATCGCAAATTAAATGGTGCCCTAACGTTTTAATTGTCCAATTGGATTTTTATACACACATTGCAGCATGGGTTGCTTTGCCACCTTTTTTCAAAACTATTCCCCAGCCAGGCAAAATCAAATTTTGCAAAATATCCTTCAGTAAGGTTTGCGACATTTTCTGAGAATTTCAGTCATGTAAAACTACTCTACAAGTGGTACCTTATGACACGTCGTTTGGACTCGGAGATAAGCTGTGGGTTCCATATCATTGAGCGTTGTCCCTTTTGGGATGTTTGTGAAACAATTATTATATTATTATTTAAGCTTGGTGTGATACGGTACCAGAATCCACAAATTTACTTCTTACAATAAGTTTATTTCTTCCATAAAGAAATTGTGATATGTGGAAAACTAATTCCGAGGGTAAAGTTGTAGGGTATTACATGGTCGGCTCCGTCCGACTATAGCCTTGTCTTCCGACAAAAGATCATGCAAAAGTAGTGGAGTAGGGTATCAAATAGTCGGCCCCGTCCGACTATAGTCTTTTCTTACTTGTTTAGATACAATTTTTAATCGAACTACCTGTAATTTGACATTTGAGGTTTCCAGTGGTCACAAAATATCTCCACCAAAAACCGTCAACATAGGTCCATGTTTTGGTATAGCCCCCATATAACCGTATCCGATTTTCGGAATTTTGAGTATTTTAGCTACAATTTTTAATCGAACTTCCTGTAATTTGACGTTTGAAGTTTCCAGTGGTCACAAACTATCTCCACCAAAAACCGTCAACGTAGGTCCATATTTTGGTATAGCTCCCATATAACCGTACCTCCCGATTTGCGGTATTTTGGGGATTTTAGGTTCCCAGTGGTCACAAAATATCTCCAACGAAAACAGTCAACATAGGTCCACGTATCGGTTCAGCCCCCATATAACGGTACCTCCCGATTTGCGGTATTTTGGAGATTTTAGCTACAATTTTTAACCTAACTATCTGTAATTTGACGTTTGATGTTTCCAGTGGTCACAAAACATCTCTCTCAACATAGGTCTATGTTTTGGTATATCCCCCAAATAACGGTACCTCCCGATTTTCGGTATTTTGAGGATTTAACTACAATATTTAACCGAACTACCTGGAATTTGACGTTTGAGGTTTCCAGTGGTCACAAAACATATACACCGAAAGCTGCCAACATAGGTCCATGTTTTGGTATAACCCACAAAAATAAACGTACCTCCCGATTTTCGGTATTTTGAGGATTTTAGCTAAAATTTTTAATCGAACTACCTGTAATTTGACGTTTGAGGTTCCCAGTGGTAACAAAATATCTCTAGCGAAAGCAGTCAACATAGGTCCACGTTTTGGTACAGCCCCCATATAACGGTACCTCCCGATTGCGGTATTTTCTGACCGAATAGCGACATGAAGGTATAGAACAAAAAAAAAATCCACCAAATAAACTTCCCAACCTCAGCGGCACTCCCCAATCCGATAGATTTTAGATGATGCTGAGGCATAATTTAGGTTCTCACGATAGAGAATACAATTCACCGTTATTGCCTCACCGGCCTCATTTTGGATATAATAATATAACGCCCAGATGATGCCGCCAGCCAATAAACTACATCGCCATTGGTTGTCACCATTATTAATATTGACGACGTTTGGAATGGAATGGTGAAGAGCTTTTAGTTCTGCGCCTAATAGCGTGGAAAGGAATGTTTTTTATAACAAGTAAAAAAGTACCAGTCGGCTTTGTCGGCAGAGGTATACCCTCAGCCTATGTGAATTGAAACTTTCATCTGAGGACAGATGAAATACCGGCTATAAATCCAGAAACCTTTTCCTCAAAAATTATGTATTTTTTTGGACATTAGAACTTGTCGATAAAAATACGGTTTAGGACTAAAGCTCGATAGATATCGCGCCCTCCATACAACTATATAGTAGCATCGGTATAAATTTCCAAAAGATCTTCGAACAGACGCTAAACTGCACTTGAACTTTGTGAGGAAGGTACCCTAAGGATAAGACCGATATGGACCGTTTTTGAAGTTAAACTACTTTTGGACCAAATATAAGAAAATCCAAAGTTTGGACCATGGACCAAATCGGTGACTCCCTTCAAGAGTTATGGTGCGCATTTGTGGGAGAGGTACCTGAAGGAGTGAACAGATATGGCTCATCTTTGAACTTAAACTAAGTTTAAGAGCGACCGTGCGTTCCAGCCGCTACACATAGGGATTTTTTACAACTTTCGGTAATTTTCTCAGAAAGTATTGACTTGACTGGTATCGTCGTAATGCGGGTAGCTAGTATAAGTTATTTTAATAAAACGCAAACGCCTTGAGAGCTGGTCTTAAACTGGTCTTAACGTGAACCGATAGTTACCGTGCGCTCCAGCCACTACACATAGGGATTTTTACAACGTTCGTTAGATTTCTCAGGAAGTATTGACTTGCCCCTGAAACAACTGGTATTGTCGTAATCCGGGTAGATAGTATAAATTGTTACAACAAAACTCAAACGGTTTGAGAGCTGGTCTTAAACTGAACTTATCAGAATTTTTGTGAGTGAGGTACCCGAAGAAGTGGGCCGTAGAGTCCACATTGACACCTCATCTATATCAGGTAGAAATTTCATGATGTGCAAAGTATGGACCAAACTACTACCTTCAAGAGTTATCGTGCGCACAATTTTTCCGAACATTTTTGAACTTTTTTGGGGGAGGTACATGAAGGAGTGGAGCAATATGGCTCATCTTCAGACTTAAACTAATTTTGGACAAAACATTACGAAAGTCAACTTTAGAATAGAATCGGTTGATCCGGTCGAGAGTTATAGTGGGCTCCAACCAGACAGACTGGCAGACAGACATGGCTTAATCAACTCCAAATTGCCTGAAAAGGATTTCGTCTAAACATACTTGGTGTCTAAAACCATTATTTCGATGAGGCACATTTTGCCCGTATGAAAGTGTTTATACTACCCTCGTTACATAAATGCTGAGGGTATAAAAATCATCAACGACAACGGTGAACGGATTTTTATCCACACTATGTCGAACATTGGTGTTTTAGTTTTGGTGTTTTCATATTACCTACAGACACATTTTGCTCAAAGTTTTAAGTGATTTTTGATATTCTAAGTAAATTTGTAATTTTAAACAAGTAAGAAAAGGCTATAGTCGGACACCCTTTAAAAATAAAAGTCATTTCAGTCTATAGAAACTTTTTTCACCTTCAGGCACAAGTGTGCGATATAAAGTATGTAAGTGTACACAGAGGGAAAAAATTCAATTCGATTCAAAATCAACACAGTATGGTGCCAACATGAGCACGGGCGTGTTCAATTTTTTTTTGACCACGGGTGTTGTCAGTTTTTGAATCTGACCACTAATGGTGTCATACGTGCTCAATTTGTAATATTTTGACCAAAAACGTCCTCACTTTGACCACGATATGTTGTCAATTCTCGAAACAAATGACACCATCTCGTTGTCAAATTGACAACGGCGTGCTCATTTCGACCACAAACGGTGTTGCTACAATATCGACAATGGATATGGTCGGTTTGACCACGTATGGTGTCATTTTTCTCTGGGTGTATGTGCTGTGTGCATTTTCAGTTTTTCTGTCTTCGTCTTCCTCAGATATAAGCTTTTTCACGAAAAAACGAAAGAAAGAGAAATATTATTTTTGGTAACAATTTTACAAAATACAATTTGTCATTTGCCTGACACGATAAATAACAATGAAAAGGAAAAAACGCTTATAATTTATGATTTCAATTAGCAAAAGCCTCACACAATTTCATTTTTTAACGAATCCTTTTTGGGGTAAGGATTATGAGAGAAATTATTACATTATGATGGCAATATCCATTTCATCGCATTTTTTTCGTTGCTTTTGTTAAACGTTGTTTTGGGGATAACCAATTATTGTTGTGACTATATGAATTTTTTTTAAAGACAGCCCATGGAGACAGTTAATGTGGTGCCAACCAGGAAGTGTTGGCTAAAATAAAACTGGGACAAAATAAGTACTATAACGGACAACTATTGAAAGGTTTAAAAACTGAACAGAATAAGAGAAAGCATTTGTAATGCTGTATCAACGGATTGATGTTGTCTCCAAGTACGGATTTTATGCAAGATTGGATGAAGTGAGTAATTATTTTATCTTTGTAATAACACATGAGTAAGGAGTCAGCTTGTTGTTGCTGTACGGCTGGAATGCAAAGTATATCTTGAGTAATTAAAGAAGGAGAAATTGGAAAAACAAACATAGTCCAGCCAGCATTTTTTGAAAATTTTAATCAAATTCGAGTCTTTTTAGATCCGACTGCACGATTAAAAAGCTGTAATATGAGCTCATTTTCTGATCATAAATGACTCCTTTGTCGGTAGAAAAACATAACCTCAGGCGACTCGTCTAAGCAAATCACAAATGAGTCTTCCTATGCATTAGTTTCGAGTCATTTTTGTTCATTTTCTTATGGAATATAAAGTCTTTTTCGAGTCGTATTTCAAGCATTTATTGGTGATTTGTTGACTAATTTGGGACTCTTTTTCGAGCCTTTTTTAGTAATGTTTATAAATTCACGAATGATTTTAATAGCTCTTCGGCACAGTTGTTGTTTCGCTTGCAATCATTGCCATCTAAAAGAATTCTTATAGCCAACGATAATTTTAGAAAATTGTTATATCTTTCTGGGCTTAAAACATTTTTTAAAATGAAAGGGCCTGTGTAAATCAGAAATTGTCTAAGCTCAGTGGCCTTCCATCTATCAAGGTATTTTAAGCTTCGTGGCTTTCTCTGAAATTCCATTGTGATATTATTTGAGTTAGAACATTGTTTTACATTTCCCTTGCGCTAAAGAATAGTCTTCACGTTTTATCTTTACCCAGGCATTTAATAATGTTCTCATTACGACTAAGCATACAACGTGCATATAGTCTAGTGAACACTGTGCAACAACATCTATATTTAGTTTCTCTAATGGTGAAATCGACTGCTTCAAATGATGTTCTGGCTGAAAACGATTTCGGAAGAACTAACGATAGTTCTTATGGTATGCTCGTTTTCGGTCGAGAAAATAAGACGGTGCTTAACACTTTCCCCTTTCTGGGTACAGCGAGTACAACAATAGTAGCCACTATGTCCTTTAGTTCCCAAAACAAAGGATTTTGCTGGTGCATCCATAACAAAACAGCGAACTTTAATATTAAAAAACTTATCGCCAAAAACCAAACCATCATTCATCAGAGAACTAAGTTCTGTAACAAACTCTTTTAAAAAATCATTTGCACAATAAGGTTTTGAAAAGCCTTCAAATACACCTATAATGAATACGTAGCTTGATCCCACAACACTTCCTAAAATAGGCCAAACTTATTTTGAGCTGCTTTTAAATAATGGCAGACCGTCAATGCCAAAGTCTAGAACAATATCCAACATTTTCCAATCATTTCTTAGGAAGAAATCGGTTAATGCGTCCTTTAATCCATAGTGAATATATGTGCCTTCACCAACCTTTCTCTCAATTACCGAACAAGGTGTTTTTAAAAGAGTCCTAGCGTCTTTTGGAACTTTAATATTGCACTTAAGCAATAATAACAACAATGCATTGATTGCAACAAAGCTCACTTGGAATTGAATTGCCCACCTTGCTAGTCCTGCACATAAATTAAATTCATTTGCATCACTTTCACTCCCATCACTTGATTCGTAAAAATAGTCACTTTCAACACCGTGTTCATTTAAATTTTGTATTGGCTCATCAGCTTCTTGAACATTTTCTTCAATATTATCTGCAAATTTATCCAATTTGTTTATTTTTGGCGAAATTAAATTTTCGGCCTCTTTTTTGCCAATCTTTTTATTTGGGCTTTTTCTGTTCTTATTTGTTTAGCTGACATTATCATTTTTATTAAAAGTAAATATATTTTATAAGCAAATAAAAAAATAAATATATTTGCCTACCCTTTTTGTGAAGATTGTAGAATAAATCTTGAATCTTGTTGAATATATAATTTTTATTTTTATATTTCACTTTTAAATAAAATTATGTTCACTCCTTAACGAAACTTTTATAAATGAATAAAAATCAAACGCTTTGACATTTACTCCAAAGTTTTCAGTTTTAATCAGAATTATAATCACCTTTTAAACAACTGCATGACCCTTTTTTGACTAAGCATTTTTCAATCTTCCAGATGATCAAAATGTGACCATAAATAACATAAAAAAAAATGGTCATATTTTAAACACCTAAATGATTTATTTGTGATTCCTACACATTTGTTGTTGTATTTTTAATTAAACTCTTTTTAATCATTACAGGGAGTCACTTTCGAGTCCCTTTCTGATCATACAAGCGACTTAATCAATTTTTGATCACCAATAGGACTCTAAAAAGACTCCTCAATGTGATTTTTGGAAAAACAGTCTTCCAAATGCTAGCTGGGAGGAAGACTAGAAATAATTTTTTTGTTTGTATACCTTCCACCATAATATGGAGGGTATGATTAACTTTGCCATTCCGTTTGAAACACATCGAAAACTTCGACGGAGACCCTATAAAGCATATATATTTTTGATCAGCATAAAATTCAAAGTCGGTATAATCATCTCCGTCCGTCTGTTGAAATCAAGATACAGCTCGCAATTTTAAAGATAATATTTTGTAATTTGGTATAGACCTATGTAGTTTAGCTTTAACATTTGAGGTTATATTGGTCGCAAAACTTCTACACCAATAATTGTCAACATAGGTCCACACTTTGATATAGCCCCCACATAAATGTGCCGCTCGATTGAAGACATTTATAAATACATTTTCTGACTTCTTTTGGCATTTGGGGACAGGAAAGAAAAGTAATTATTCCATATTAGTTCAGAATATTGTTACAAAAGTAACTGACGTATTTAAGTTAATTTAGACGAACTTCTGCTAATTTAAGAATTTGAATTGTAACCTAAGTTTTTATTAAGCATTTAGTATATTTAAATCAAATTTACAACAAAAATCACAGTATAGAAGTCCAATCTCTACTTTTCTATGTTTGTTTTGCTATTGTTCTTGTACGCTTTCAGCTCTCAATTTCTCTCTTTCATTTATTTCGACTATTCAGTTTTGCAACATCAACTGTATGGAGTTTACTGCAATTATGAAATTATCGCTTAGTATTAATTTATACTGTTTACTTAGCTATTGTTGTTGAACTCTTTCTCTCTATTTATTTTGACTATTCTATAATGCTTCTGCATTGTGACATTGTAACCACTTCTCCTCTCCCTTATTTACTACCACAGCCCCAATAGTTGTTTACACTCACCGGTCGTTATTTGCCAATCGGTTAGCATTTCGCATTGAACATTGTAGAGCCTCCCAGATTAAGGGGACTAGAACAGTCTATGTATCAGCGGGCACGTATAAATACGGTAAAGGAGCAGCTGGTGGTTCAGTTGTAAATTATAGCGCGATTTTAAACCGTCATTGTAAGAAAAGAAGTAAAGTTTAAACTAACTGAGCTGATGTCTTGTGTAAAAAACTGAAGTAAAGTCAATAAAGCATTGTAGAATTGTAATCTAAAACAAACCCTCGGTTTATTTGGTACAAATCGTATCGGGAAATAAAGCAACCCAGCAAAATATTATGGAAGTGGTTCCGTGAGATGCCATGATTTCACTGGATCTTTTGCATTGGTTCAAATGGAGTCGTGGAAGATCCGATCTTTTCATCAGCATTTGAACCCATTCAAAGGAAGTCGCGAAAGATCCGATCTTTTCATCAGCATTTAAAACAATTCAAAGGAAATCGTGATAGATTCGATCTTTTCATCAGCATTTGAACCCATTCCATCGATCCAATAGAGATGAATTTTGTGTTTTTATTTATACACATGTACATATATTTTCTTTTACTAATCTAAGATTTATGAAAGCTATGTAAGATTTAGTACGCTAGGAAGTCCCAATCATTGAGCAAAAAATAGTGTCGGACTGCAATCGTTGGTATTATAAAAGTTTCCTTGTCTGCTCTAGAGAGCCCTGCTCTACAAGTCGATTTGTAGATCCCTACAAAACAAAAGAGTGTACATTTCCAAAATGTTCGTAAAATAAAATTCACGATATAGTAATTTGCAGTTATAGCCATGTCGAAATCTGTACTGGTGATGGGAACTGACAAACCTTTTGTAAGATAAATCAATCAATCAGTTGAGGAGGAATTAAACTATGTTGCAAGTAGCGGCGGTGCTTAAACTGCAACAGCTGGACTGCCGAATGTCAAGTATCTCAATAAAGTTCTCAACCTGTCCCTAGCCACAAACATCGTTCCCGAAGTCTGGAAAATATTAGTGTTTGGCAATCTCGTTCATTGAGCGGATCGATCTTTTTCATTCCGTTCACCAAAAAGATCCGGGTCGTTTACTTCGTTCGTTGGCTCTCTTTCGTTCAACAATACATTTGACTGTATTATTTTCTTTTGAAGTCGTTCGTTCTCTGCTGCATATGACTCCGTCGATCTTTTCACCGAATCGTTCTTTTGAAAATGTTCGTTCACGAATGACATAACTGTTGTGTTACTTGCTTTTTTGTGTGCTAATGGGGGTGGTTTTGTTTCTGAACGTAGTGGTGGTGGTTTTGATATGAAAGAACCAGATGAACGAATGATGCAAAAGAAAGATATGACCGATATGTGCTACTGAATGAGGTGAGTTACTGAGCGAGAGTAGTTCTCTGAATCATTGTTTGTTTTGTGTGGAAATTTGTGCTGCTTGCGCTAACGCAGCGTTTGTTTAGAGTTTGACTGCAAAACCAATGCTGTTAATTTTGTAAGCAGCAATGACTCACTCGTCCATCGCGGATCTAAATGAACGATATAAAAGAATGAGCTGGATACAAATCCGTTCGTTCTTTTCACGGAATCGTTCCTTTGAGCCGGTTCGTTCATGAACGACACAACTCTAGAAAATATACCAGCTTCTGAAGCCTAGCAAGGATGCCAGCAAAGGTGAATCGTGCAGACCAATTTCGCTTTAGTCGCTCGTAGCAAAGACCCTTGGGGCTTTAGTTCTCCCCAGCATCAGAAATAACTGTCTAGTTGCCGATCAATAACATGGGATCCGGAAGCAGCACAACAACTGCGCTGCACGCCATCTCTACACATATTAGTCGAGGACTCAATCAAAGTTAGCCGTGCGATAGAACAGTGATAGTAACCCTTTGAGACTGTCAAGCACTCCACGCTGTTTGAGTTCATCGAGCAGATTACGCTCCGGCCAAGTTTGAAACGTTGGATAATAAATTATATGGTTGGACGCCTGTCGTGCGTAGAATTTAGGATCAAGATGTCCGAGAGCCGTAGAGTGAAACTTGGTGTTGTCCGAGGTGATATTGCAGGAACTGTCTAACCTATAACGTATGCGGATGATTGTACAATCTTGGTGTCAGGTGCCTTCCCTGATTACATTTGTTAATGGCTGAACTCATTACCACCCTGAACTCTTACCACCCTTTTCCACGCGAGGAATATACAAATATCAGCCAATAAATCTACGGCCACTTTGTTCACCACTTGGGCGGCAGAGTTGAGAACAATAGAGTTGAATGTCATGGTCGATGGGAGCAGAACCAGGATCAAAAAGCCTATCAAGTAGGTTTAAGAAGTATTCACATGAATGCAGTCGCAGATTCAATCGTCTGCATGCGGTCCTCGGACAATATCCACCATTTATCTCAGCTGGGGAGCGTCAGCTGTCAGGACAAAGCAGAGTATTTTTGGCTCAATACGCTCGAGATGGTGTTGCCGTCTAAATTTTTATAGGGCAAGGTTTCATGACACAAAACATCTGCTCAGCATCAAATTTACTAACAAACATCAATATGTAGCCACATCCATTAAGCAGAAAAATGAACATATAAACTACTGTTACAACAACAAACTGCAATTATAATTATGATGATAATTAAATTATAGTTATTTCATAAATTGCTTTGAATAAATAAAAAAGCCATGAAAATCATATTTCAATACAGCGTTTTCCGAACAAGACGTGAAAAATTCATGCCAAAGGGTTGGTGAAAATTACATGCCAAAGATTAGCGAAAATGCTATTCTAGGGTATTAGTTAAGATGACATGCCTAAGAATTGGTATAGATGCCATGCCAAAGAATTGTTGAAGATGCCATTCCACCGAGTTAGTGAAGATGACATGCTTAGGATCTGAAAATTAATTGCATCTTTTGGGGGTCACGCTCTTGTAAAAAGAATGAGTGAAGATGCTAACAAAATGACATTCCATATCACTTGCACCCATTCTTGAATAGAATCTTTGGCTTCGAACATTTTGCTGGGCGCATACACGGAATTAATTAATTCCGTAACAATATTTTATCAAATTTAACGATTTTTTAGTTGTTTTTTTTTCACAAATCGATTAAAGATTATCTTTGAAGTGAATCCATCAAACTCCCTAAATTGTCTTTTTGGCCAGTCATTAAGTTAAAATTGATTTTGCAGGTAGACAGGATGTAGAAAAGATTAATGCATATCTTTCCTTCGCTGACATTTCAAAGTGAGATTTTCCATTGTGTGCTGCATGAAGTTGTGTTTGTTTTTATGCATTAAGCACGGAAGGTAGAAGGATATGGACACAAATTGACTCGTAAAGTGATTCTTAATTGATCAATTTTCGGAAATTGATACATGCTCTTCAACTTGAGCGCCGTCATCGTCTTATGTATGCATATGTCACACAAATACACATTCGTGCATTACTATCTGACTGACAGGGTACATGTTACACACACTTTGTGTGTAAGAAGTTTTATCAACAGCAGCTACTTCAATGTTATTTATATTGCCTTCAACGTTGTACGCGAATACACCTCACCAGAATATTGATTGAACACACTAGCTCACTCACATTTACCTTTCATACTTGTATATCCCTGCCAGTATTTGGAACTCACTCCCTCGCCTAAGAAGTCACTTCGGAGACACGCCAAGGAAGATCGTTGATGAATTACACAAACAATTTCTATAGCTTTTTATGATTACCTTTTATCGCGTATGCCATACTCGCTTTGCACTCTGAAGATCCGGTTTCGCTTCCCAAGTCAGGCAACAAAAAAACATTACATTAAAATGACAAAATTAATGTGGGCGAAAATTCCAAAGAATAAATTCTCTGAAAGAGCGTACTGTAAAAAAATATTAAAATAAAAACATAAAAAATAAATAAAAAATATATATTTTTTTTTTAAATTACAAGAACTATCGCGGAAATGATCTTCAAGAAGTGTCGCTGGAGTGACTTCCAAGACGACATTAGGGCGTGGTTCATTTCTTCACAACTAGGGTCATTTCAAGGTAACTTCCGCGACTATCGCCGCGACTGTTTTCATCGCCTACAAGAAATTACTAGAACTATCGCCGAAATGATCTACAAGAACTGTCGCTAGAGTGACTTCCAAGGCGACACGCGGACGTGGTTAATTTCTTCACAACTAAGGTCATTTCACGGTCACTTCCGCGACTATCGACGCGACTGTTTTCATCGCCTAGGCGACACGCTTATGTCACTTCCGCGATAGTTTTTGCTTGCAGGGATGCTTTGCAAAATGTATACAAATTTACCATGTACACAGCACAAACATTAACAAATGTTATTGTCTGCGTTGCACTTTACTGCATGCCGATTTTAGCGTTTACGCTGGAGGCAATAGTTTGTCGTTTGTGGGAATAGCAAGGACAAAAGTATTGAAATTACAACCATCTTTATTCATTGGACCAAGAGAAATCAAACCAAATTCCTTTGAGCGAATCAATGAATGTATGTATGTATGATGGATACTCGTTGTACTACATCGGGATGTACAGGTTGAAATGTATATGATCTGAACAAAATATTCCATTTCATATTTTTAATGATTTTTAATAAGGGGCATTTCATAAATATTTTTTGCTTTTAATAATTGACAATCTGTTGATAAAAAATATGTTTTCATACCCATCACCTCAAATTTGAAAGGGTATTATAAGTTTGTTTAAGACCTGAATTGACCCCTATAGTTTTTTGGTGATGGTCGCAAAATATTAAGGGGATAAAATGGACCAAAAACAGAATTTTTATCCGATTTTTTAGCGGCTCTATAGGTCGCAGTAATAGTCTTATTGGCGTAAAATTTTAAGTAAGGTTTTAGTTTATGTCAAGGATGAAGCTTGCAATTTACCACGAAGATCAGATAATATTTAGCGGGTTAAAGGGACCAACACTTTTGTGTGAATTTTGGTAAAATTGTTAATATTATGACTATATCTTTATTCCCGGAAGACACATTTTATACCCTAGACAGACGGCAGCGTTAATTTGCATTAACTGCCTTAATTCAAATTAATTCGTGCATTATCCCCATTCTTAATGCACAAAATCAAAGGAAATTTAAACTGTATTTAGGTATTTCAATATGGCAATGCTGTAAAAGAGAGCCCATATTCATGTAGGAGAGAGAGAGCATATTCATGCTCTGAGACACAATTTGCATTGAAAATCAATTGTCTTTTCGTCGGTGTCATGCTTAAGTGTTCCATACGCCATTTGCCTGATTCGAGAAAAACTCAAGTTAATGTTTAAGGCCATATAGGATAAAAATGTTGCAATAATTCAATACTTTAAGAGCTCAGTTCTACGTAACTAAACTCATAGAATATATCAGTATTTTATTTTAGTCAGATATCTGTGATAGTCTAGAAGTTATGGTCAATTTTTATAATTGCAAAAAGTTGCTGAATGGTTCCATGGACTCTTTTTTTCATGTTTTTGGCAGTTTGTGTCACATGGAACACATTTTGTCACATTTCAACCAAAACACTTTTTATCAATCGTGTTCCACCTCCCTTATATGAAGTGCTACTGTGGAGTTTAAAAATCAGGACTTTAAATGAAACATTTATTTTTCTCATATAAACACAATAAGGACCATAATTAAAGGTTTCCTTAAGACTTATTTAAGGGATTGCCTCCACTTATCACTACTTTTTTGTGGTAAAAATTTCGATCGGACAAAACGGATTGATATTTTGCATTTCTAAGGTAACATAAAACATTTAAACGCGATTTTCTTATAATATAATTTTTGTAGTCGTTTAGCTTCAAGCTGAATGGACGTTTTTGAGTACATTTTTGTGGATTTACATCAAAATTTTGTCTTTAAAAAAGGGATATTTTGTTTAAGCGATTTATAAATTTTCGTTTTCATATAACAATACAATAATCAAAAATATTTGAATTTAAACCAAGTCCTTTATAAAAATTTGTTCCATACGCCACACTTTTCCGTAACTTGGCAAAATTGGGCAATTTTTTGTTCCAAACGCCATCATTTTTGGTGCGGAACAATTCGTTTTTGTCTCTTTTAGTTCCAAACGCCAAACGACATGGATATGGAACTAAAAAGTTCAAAGTTCTTTTGTTCCATACGCCAGGCTTTATGGATATGGAACAAAACGACAAGATTTTTTGGGTCACAAAGCGGATATGGAACATACTGGCATCTGAATATCTCAGAAGATATAAGATATAGAGAAAAACCGACCAAAAAATCCGAAAGAGCATGGTTCAAAACCTTGTAAGGTACATTTATCTCAAAATGTCAAAAATGGCGTATGGAACACTTAAGCATGACACCGACGTTTTGTCAAATTTCCATGTTTAAGAAAATAAAAAAGGAAAACAAATCAGAAATGTTCGCGTTTCTTTCAAATAAGTAGTGGTCTTTCTCGAATAGAATAGCAGCTAATCGTTTTTCGCGCCTTCTATCAAATCTATTTTCAAATTTTTTTTTTTCACAAGCATTTCATTACCCACCATACCAATTCTATCGAAAATAATATCTTCTTCAAAAGTTCCTTTAGAGTTTTGCGACATTTTTTAATACTAAAAACTCTCAAAAATATCGCGAATAAATTAAATTTATTTTTGCATTATCGTGGTGAAAAAGTCAATGGTCGAAAGTATATTTATTTCGCAAATTTTGGTCAACTTTTGTAAAACTTTATGAAATGGTCTGCTGGGTACAAACAAACAACACAAACAGCTGTTTCATAAATGCAGAAACTATCGTCTGTCAGCGTAAAAAGTTAATTCAAATTAAGGGATTTTTAATGCAAATTAACTCTGCCGTCGGTCTAGGGTATAACCCACGTAAGTTATATTTAGAAGAGGAACTCTTGACCTTGGCATTGATTGCAAATATGTCGATGTATGTGGTCAGATAACAGAGTTACAGCCTAGTATAACTGGGATCCTTTATTTTTAATTCTCTGTACTGTAATCATAATCACGCTAGAGGTCGTAGTTATAGTTCAATACTGACACATTTTTAAACAAGTAAGAAAAGCGTTAAGTTCGGTCGGGCCGAACTTTTTATACCCTCCACCACAACTTTCAGCCATTTCGGTGGATTAATGTGGCCACAACCTTCAAACTACCGAAAATCGGAAGGTACCGTTTTATGGGGGCTATATTAAGGCGTGGACCTATACCAACAAATTTTAGGTGCAACGATTTATATCTGCAACGAAGACTAATTACCAATTTTCAACCATTTTGATGGGATAATGAAGCTAAAACCTTCAAAATACCGAATATCGGAAGGTACTGTTCTATGGGGGCTATATGAAAGCGTGGACTTATATCAAAAAATTTCAGGTGGAAAGTTCTATACACCCAACGATAACTAAATACCAAATATCAGCCACTTTGGTGGATAATGAAGCTAAAACCTCCAAAATACCGAATATCGGGAGGGACCGTTCTATGGGGGCTATATGAAGGCGTGGACCTATATCAACAAATTTCAGGTGGAAAGTTTTATACACCCAACGATAACTAAATACGAAATTTCAGCCATTTTGTTAGAATAATGAAGCTAAAACCTTAAAAATACCGAAAATCGGGAGGTACAGTTCTGTGGGGGCTATATCCAAACGTGGACCGACATATCCCCTTTTCAATACCAACCATCCTGCAAGTAATAAAAACTTCTGTACCAAATATTGACGCTCTATCTTTAAAATTGCGAGCTTTATCTTGATTTAAACAGACAGACGGACGTGCGTAGATCGACTTAGAATTTTATGCTGATCAATAATATATATCGTCTGCTCCGTCGGAAAAGGTCGTAAGTCCACTATTTTTGGAAATCGCGTTTTTGTTACAAAATGATAGTACACGTCAAAACACGTCGTATGATACAAAGAAAATGGTAGTATGTCGCGTTTTTCTATATGTTTTGCCCTTGTCGGAAAAGGTCGTAAGTCCACAAAACGTAGAAATTTGAGTACGAAAAGGTCGTAAGTCCACAGGAAAATGTATACTTTAAAAGAATACTACAGCTAATGTAGTTCAGATATAATGTTTAACGTCATCCATGGTTGGGGTACAATGTAAAGAACTACCCTACACCTTTGGATGATAATCGGATGATATTTGGCGGAGCCTTTGGACCAAACTTTTGAACAAAAATGTGATAATTTCTATATTGCAACGAAACTTTACATTTGAAATATATTTTCCCCTATAAGCGAACTGATTATGAAAGATGGACTTCTGGCCTTTTCATTGATACAAATTGGGATGCTGTATGTGTTCAAATACCTCATATATTGAAAAAATTGTAAAAAAAAACCAAGATTTTTACTGTTTTACTGTCATATATCTTACTTAACTTTATTAACTGGCAATTTGTGGTTTCTGTAGGGACATTTATTCACATAAGGGTAAGTGCAATGTTTATATTATTAAATGATTCTAAAATAATAATTGATTGACATGTTATTAAACTAAGAAGACATAATGGTTTTTGCTAACAAAGAGCAGTATGAATTTGGAATGGAATTAGACGATGGTGTCATGGGTCTAGTTTCCTATGGTTTCACGGTGATTCTGAAAGCTCTCATGATAAACTTCCTAAGCCAAGGAAGACATTACATGCCGAAGATTCTACATGGTTTGCAGACAAAAACAAAAAACCCCAAACGAAGAATAAATACCAAATTTCAGCCATTTCTGAGGAATATTGAGGCCACACCTTCAAAATACCGGAAATCGGGAGGTACCGTTCTATGGGGGCTATATGAAGGCGTCAATACCAAACATCCTAGAAAAAATAGAAACTGCTATACCAAATCACGAAGATCTATCTTTAAAATTGCGAGCTGTATCTAAATTTCAAAAGACGGACAAACGGTCATGGTTATACCGACTTAGAATTTTACTCTGATCAAGAATATATATAATTTATAGGGTATCCGCTGAATATATCGATATGTTACAAACTGAATGACAAATTTAATTATACCCTCCATCTTATCGCCATGCCGGCTGTATCCACCTTCTTAAAATGTATCTTATATACCTGATGAAACTATAGCTATCGATATGTTGCCTTCTAATCTAAACACTTGCTTTCCAATAATAGTCCGGTCAAAATAGACATTGAAATAGCAAAAATTCCCACAAAGCTGAATTTTGGTGGAGAGCTAGAGTTTGCCATTAGAAGCAACGTCCTAAAAGTCCCCATCGATCCCATGTGTGCAAAAAAAATTATTCGGGGTCAAAGGTCAAATTTTAAGGGTTTTTTTGGTTTTCGGATTTATTTTTTGATAACGGTTGATCTAATCAAAAAGTGACTAAAGTAAATATTGTAGACAGAAAAATTATCTACAAGTTTGATTTTTATAATTTTTTTCCTAGAAGGAACCATTCTTGAGATATAGCTGTTCTAAAAAACACATGATTTTTATGCACTTATAAGGGAAATATGCACATATTCAGACGAACCGGCTAAAATAAGCGAAGTAATCGGGTCTGTCCCCCAAAAATATATATATTTTCTTGAAGAGCGAGATTATAGCTATCTTCTAAAAAAAATTCCAACAAAATCGGAGCTTGTTTAGTAGAGTTATTCAATGTTAGAGTCATTTTATGCAAAAATAGCCCATTTAACCCACATGTAAAATGGAAAGCCCAAAGGGAACGACCCCAACGAAAACTCTCCGATTTTTTTTCAAGTTTTGTCCGAAGGTAAGGTTTGTTGCGCTGATTACGGAAATGTATAATTTTAAACGGTTGCGGATCCGGTTCGCCGGTTATTCGACCCGAAAGGCCAAATTTAAAAACCGGGTTAGACCCGGATCTACTGAACCGATTCCTGCAAAGTGGATATCGTCTGAAAGCTTACGGAAGTATCTACCACATAGTGTCGTTACTTTAACCGGTTCGCCTCATAATGTACTTACGCGGCTAATTTTTTATTTGACCTTTAGATCGCGATATCTCGAAAATGGTAAGTATTTTTTAAGTATCATAAAGACCACTCTTATAGACAATTATTGAATCTACAACTTTTACTTTAGCCGGCTTTTGTTAAGTCTTACCGTTTTTGAGAAAAATTAAAAAAACTGAATAATGCCTCCAAAAATGACCTTTGACCCCGAATAACTTGTTTTGCACACATGGGATCGACGGGGACTTTTAGGACGTTGCTTCTAATGGCTAACCCTAGCTCTCCACCAAAATTCAGCTTTGTGGGAATTTTTGCTATTTCCCCCTTATACGCATGTCTATTTTGACCGGACTATAAGACCAAAGCTTCGTTACGCATAACATCTGGTATATTTAAGAAAGTGGGGGTGGTCGGGTCTTATTGCTAAAATATGTAGCCAGGATTGGGGAAACGGAATCGTTCGTAAGTTTTATGTATGTATATAGCGCATTTAAAAAATAGGGCACAGGTGTAACCCGCTCCTCCGAAATTCAACAAAATATACAGCCTACTTCCACCAAGAGACATCCTTGTGCATAATCTGAAAATTTCATGGAATAAGTACTTAAGGTAGGAGATTCAACAACAGTTGCCTCGCAAATTAATATTCCGACCGATATTTTCATAACTTTAGCAAAAAAGCGTTTTTTTTAAAAAATAGGGCCTGCCCTCGCCCCCTTCCAAATTCAAAAAAATATAGAGCCTATTTTCACTCCGGTTGTTCCTTGTATTTTCTCTGAAATTTTCAAAAAAATCGGTTCAGCCGTTTTTGAGTCTATGCGGAACATACAAACATACACACATTGACTTTTATATATAAGATTTCACCCAAAACTTTTGGTCCATTAAACCCGCTAATAATTATCTCATCACCATGTTAAATTGCAAGCTTATTCTTTGTCTTAAACTCAAATCATTTTTAAAATTTCGCTCCGATCGGAATATTACTGCGATCTACAGGACAGCTACAAAGTCGGGTAAAAATTGTGTGTTTGGTCCATTTCACACCTTTCGATCATAACCAAAATCTAATGGGGTCACTTCTGGTCGGAACCCGACCTCTCCACAAAATTTAGTGACGATCGGTCCAAAATTGAGACCTGGAGTTTTATTACAATTGTTAATGGATGGACGGACACACATAGCTAGATCGCTTTATCTCGTCAAGATATGAAAAAATGGCAAGGGGAGGGGGTCTACGACGAATACTTCGCGATGTTACACGAATATTGGACAAAACAAACTTATAACACCCTTTCCACATTGTTTTGTAAAGTATACATATTTTATTTTAAAAACGTCCGTAAATTGTAGGAAAAGGTCGTAAGTCCCTACAAAAATACAAAACTGTACAAGGAAAAGGTCGTAAGTCCAAAGGCATCCAATTATCTCCCAAACGCGACGGAACTTTATCAAACAAAGTACAGGTATTGAAGCGGAATAAATAAACGAAGAATACTGCCTTTACCACCATAATAAAATCTTTAATACAGAAAGCGCTGGAATGTTTTTTCTTCTTCCTGAAAATTTTATTGAGAGGGACTTACGACCTTTTCCGACGGAGCAGACGATATACTTTATAGGGTCTCCGACGAATATTTCGATGAGTTACAAACGGAATGACAAATTTAATTATACCCTCCATATTATGGTGGAGGGTATAACTAGAGACAACAATTTTTGACAGTGATCGGATAGTATTTGGCGTTTAAAATCTACCATAACATTTGTGGAAAAAATATCCAAATTTATTTTGTGGTCTGTGTTTAATATTCTGGGGGCATATTCGGACATATTACGAAAACAAAATTTGAAAACCATATCTTAACCTCTCACTTCATGCACATTGAATCAATGTAGCAGTTAGATAATGGAACAACTGTCTAACTTATAACTGGGTTATTCCTTTGTTGTTTAGTTTGTTTGTAAAGAACTACGTTTACCTTTCATGCCACAAAATGTCACAATCATGACAAAAGTTTTCAAATCATGATAGAGGAATTCCTAATTTTTTAAGTTGATGTTGTAGGGGTTTTGTAATACCTTAGATTGGACGTTATGCAATACCTCCAACTATTGATCTCTTTCATTGATCGATTCGGTTAAAGTCACCAAAATGCCCTTGGTATTTTTTTTTTCTTAACACAATTTTTTTAATTTTTTGAAGAAATACATATCGCTCATTTACTCAAAGACTCACACATCTCAAAAAACCAAGTTTCGAGAAAAACGCGTTTTAAGTTGGCGATTGAAATTTGACTTCCCAATTTAAAACGATTATTACACAAAAAATAAAATAACCACTTAGACCATATTTTATAGCCAGCCAGATATCAGTGCCAAACTTCTGGGCATGACCAAGCCTGATATGAATGAAGTCTTTTACTTCTTCACTCAAAAAACTGATTTGTTGAATTATGCCAAACTCGTAGAAAATGAGCCGTAACTCGATGAGCTTTAAAGATACCAACATGAAAATTTGACACAAGATAAAGTAGAAGTCGTAGAAAAAATAGAAATTGCTAATTCAGAAAACGTGTTTTTTGAGTTATGTCACTCTTTGAGTAAATGATCGATATGTAAGAGCTTCTCTACACAGACAAACATTTTAGCCATTTGATAAAAAAAATTCAAAGATTCAATCAAAAATTTATTGATTTTCCGGCGATAAAAAAATTGTCATATTGACAAAATTCGATAAAATTATGTGATCACAAAGTAAAAACACAACTGATAAAATATTTCACATATTGACAAAAATATTTATTAAAATATTCCACATATTCCATTTAATCAGTTCAATATAATTAATCGATAAATATTTTAGTCAATATGTGAAATATTTTATCAGTTGTTTTTTTACTATGTGATCAAAGAATTTTATCGAATTTCGTCAATATGAAAATTTTTTTATCGCCGGTTTTTTTCTGGGTAGCATCGTTTTGATTCCTTTTTCAGTGTGTTTTTCTACCGGCCTTATTTACAACGGTACACTTTTTTCCGGAGTAAGCCAATATTTCGTGAGATAATGGCCCAAAAGCTCCAAAACCCTGCTGGTACATCCTAGAATGACTATTGTGCAAGATAATTCTAAAACTTTTTCAAAAATTGCTTCCAAACTTAGTTTACCGTAATTTAATATTTTGAGTCCTGTGTGAAGAAGTTTGGTTCCTAAAAATGTTTGGTATATGTCAATGATTTCGTGTAGCCCCACATTATGGTACCTACAGATTTTAAAGCAAACTCATCAATATACAAAATCAATATATTTTATATACGGAATAATTATTGTGTTTATTCGGTTGAGTTGTTTTTTTTTTGGTCGTTGGCTGATGGTATACCTCCGTCAGCATAGCTGACTGATAATTTCTTACTTGTTTCTTAATTTTTATACCCTCCACCATTGTATGGAGGGTATATTAAGTTTGTCATTCTGTTTGTAACACATCGAACTAATCATCTGCGACCCTATAAAGTATATATATTCTTGATCAGGATAAAATTCTAAGACGATCTAGCCATGTCCGTCTGTTGTAATCACTCTAGCGTCCGCAATAATGAGATAGAGTGCTGAAATTTTGCACCCGAGGGTATTTTTTCCATAGGCAGGTCAAGTTCGAAGATGGGCTATATCGGTCCACTTTTTGGTATAGCCCCCATATAACGGTACCACCGGATTTGAGGTATTTTGACGTTCTTCGCCACATTTGCAGACCGAATTAGCTATAATTTGGCACTTAGAGTTCCTAGTGATCAACAAACTTATATCCCAAAGGGTATGGGCATAGGTCCATGTTTTGGTATAGTCCCCATATAACGGTACCTCCCGATTTTCGATATTTTGAGAATTTTAGCCACAATTTTCAACCGAACTATCTGCAATTTGACATTTGAGGTTCTCAGTGGTCATGAAATATCTCCACGAAACATCGTAAACATAGGTCCATTTTTTGGTATAGCCCCCATATAACGGTACCTCCGATTTTCGGTATTTTGAGAATTTTAGCTACAATTTTTAACCGAACTAGCTGTAATTTGCCATTTGAGGTTCTCAGTGGTCATGAAATATCTCCATTAAGCATCGTCAACATAGGTCCATGTTTTGGTATAGCCCCCATATAACGGTACCTCCCGATTTTCGGTATTTTGAGAATTTTAGCCACAATTTGTAACCGAACTATCTGCAATTTGACATTTGAGGTTCTCAGTGGTCATGAAACATCTCCAGCATACATCGCCAACATAGGTCCATGTTTTGGTATAGCCCCCATATAACGGTACCTCCCGATTTTCGGTATTTTGAGAATTTTAGCCACAATTTGTAACCGAACTATCCGCAATTTGACATTTGAGTTTCTCAGTGGTCATGAAACATCTCCACCAAACATCGCCAATATAGGTCCATGTTTTGGTATAGCCCCCATATAACGGTACCTCCCGATTTTCGGTATTTTGAGCATTTTAGTTACAATTTTTAACCGAACTAGCTGTAATTTGCCATTTGAGGTTCTCAGTGGTCACGAAACATCTCCACCAAACATCGTCAACACAGGTCCATGTTTTGGTATAGCCCCCATATAACGGTACCTCCCAATTTTCGGTATTTTGAGAATTTTAGCTACAGTTTTTAACCGAAATAGCTGTAATTTGACATTTGAAGTTCTCAGTGGTCATAAAATATCTCCAAAGAAACATCGTCAACATAGGTCCATGTTTTGGTATAGCCCCAATATAACGGTATCTCCCGATTTGGGGTATTTTGAGTATTTAAGCTGCAATTTTTAACCGAACTAGCTGTAATTTGCCATTTGAGGTTCTCAGTGGTCACGAAACATCCCCACCAAACATCGTCAACACAGGTCCATGTTTTGGTATAGCCCCCATATAATGGTACCTCCCAATTTTCGGTATTTTGAGAATTTTAGCTACAGTTTTTAACCGAAATAGCTGTAATTTGACATTTGAAGTTCTCAGTGGTCATAAAATATCTCCAAAGAAACATCGTCAACATAGGTCCATGTTTTGGTATAGCCCCCATATAACGGTATCTCCCGATTTTGGGTATTTTGAGAATTTTAGCTGCAATTTTTAACCGAGCTAGCTGTAATGATCGGTATTTTTGAGAATTTTAGCTACAATTTTGTATATTCAAAAATAATCGTCAATATAGGTCCATGTTTTGGTATATCCCCCCATATAACTGTACCTCCCGATTTTCGGGAATTTTCAGTGGTCACGAAATTTCTTCACTAAAATTCGTCAACATGGGTCCATTTTTGAGGGTCTACATTGTTTTGATGAAACTACCCTCAATTTGACTCTTGAAGTTCCCTGCAGCTATAAAACTTTTCCGCCAAAAATTTAAAGATAGGTTGACTCTTTGATATAGCCCCGTAGGTGGTACCTTTCACCTAGCTGAACACATTTTTTTAGATAAGATTAGATAACACTGTGCAACAAAATGGAGGTGAAAGTCTGGGGCACGGAAAATTCCTCTTGGGGAAGAAAGGCCTTGGTGAGTATATTATGAACCCCGAAGGACAGATCCGCCGTGAGTCGAACTTCCGCGTTATGGCGTGATGAACTTTTTTTAGAGACCCTGTGGGCCATCAGGAATTAGCGTTATATTTTTGTTCACTTTTGCTTAAGTGCTCTACAAAAACAACAAACAAAGATATAATGCTAATTCATGATGGCTTACAGGGTCTCTTGCAAAAACTTCGTCACGCCATAACGCGGAAGTTCGACTCACGGCGCATCTGTCCTTCGGGGTTTTTAATATATACACACCAAGGGCTTTCATCTCCAAAAGTAATTATCTCTGCACCAACATTTGTGTTCACAGTGTAATTTAAGCAATAGTGGGAGGCAGTAAGAGTCTAACCATTGTCGAAAAGTTGTTCCACCTAAAATTGTAAAAGGACCCTAATCATTCCATTTTAATTAAGACTATTTTATGGTGGAGGGTATAAAAAGTTCGGCCCGGCCGAACTTAACGACTTTTTACTTGTTTATTAATATGCTGATGTTGAAGAATTTTGTTTTGTCGGGATTATCGTTCATGACTCACACACAGATGGTGATCTTGCAGATATATGTTTTTATTGGTAATATTGCTAGTCGTGCCTACCTTGGTAAAACCGCGAAAAAGTGTTTTAGTGTTCCACTAATTATGTTAGGCATGCAAAACATTTTTGGCATTTGGACTTGGTCTATAGAGAAAAGTGCCACAGGATTGAGTGCCATATATGAGCCGAGTTAACGTTTGTCTTTTCTGCGATATTTTTATGGGAAAATAAGATTGTAATTGTAATTTTCAAGTATATTCGCTAATATTTGAACTGCATCTCTTCTTAAAAGTCTCACTTAAGGAATTTAAGTTGTCCCTACATAACCTTTCATTTGCCGTTGGGTTCTCCAAAAATTGCAAAACACGCAATTCAACTGTTTTGTCATTCTATCCAAAATTCTTTTCCTGTGTTCTGTCAATAGAAATTTAAGAACCAATGTGATTGATATCATTACAATGACATGTATTGTCCAGTGAAATCAAATAAAAGCAAATTGAATTCTGATTTTGAATGTGATGTGAAATCCCCTTTTACCAACCTCGATATCCATCTCCTATTCCTTTTGTGTTTACCGAAACAATAAGAAATTATATCAATTTAGAAGTACAACAGGTTATCAATGTGTTGGCCAGTACCAAACAACAAACCAACGTTACCAGAGATAACTCAATCATTCTATGGATTTCTTGCAATGCAATAACATCACACACACACTTTTATTATTGTCCCAGAAGTAAGGTGCATTTTACATTGTTCGTGGGGAGCATACAATTTGTCTTAAAGCCAGCAATTGTCATGTTTACAGTGGGATCAATCACATGACTGCAGGCAAAATAACACAGCTACTCACAACAGAATCTGATGTTTGATGGCTCGATGGTGTTTCAGTGATAAGAATGTGTGATGGTGTATGTGCAATATCAACGGATTCAAGTTCATTCACATTATACTTTCATTTCATCCTTTTACTGCTTTCCTGTGTCGTCTTTTGCTTCCGTTTCCGTTACATGTCTTCTTCATGTTCGGGATTGCATTTATACTGTGGGTCGTTTGTTTTCCGTTGTGTTGTTTGTTTAAAAACTAACCAATCCCAACTTCTCTGATGTGTCAGCAACTTTGTTTTTGTTTGCCTTTTGTTTAAGATTTAAGTTTGTGTTGCGGTTATTGCAGTTTTCAGCATTCATTTCATCCTTCTCCCGCCTGCTGACTTTCATTTATACACATGATAGCTTTGTCATTAGGCTACGTTTGCCAAAGAATGCAGTATACACATGCCAGCATAATGACACAACAATGGGTACTTAGTAACGACAATAGACGTTCTTAGAAGGATAAATGAATGAATTAATGAATACATCAGATGAACGAACGTCTCACAAACTAACGACAGATGGGTGAATTACAACCACACAGAATTGGGCATCTAGTAACCGGTATTCATGTCGATAAGCACTGACTTTCTACATTAACCAAATACGAAACCTGCCTCAGAACCATATCATGCTTTAGCTTATCTTCGCCTCCGTATTTGCCAGGAAGTTTGCAACTGCATGTACGTGGCTATAATAATAATTGTTCTAAAGTTTTCGTACACCACTAACAAAGTAACAAAGCTAATTTTGTGTTAGACCAAATCATGAGTACTCTAAAATTTATTTTGTGGTATTCAGGAACAAAGGCAGGATGATGACACTATGTGGCATGAAGTGTTAAAAAGTAAAAATAAACAACATACATATGTATGCGTGTCAAAGATAACAACGAAGGAGTTCAAATATGTACTGACTATTGTCAGCATTCATAAAACGGGGTATTAACAGATTACGGTTTTTCTTTGACCCCTCAGCTAAATAAAAATTAATGGATCCAAGACATTCCAGCTTAATTTGTGATTAGGTTGGCGAATGTTTTGGTACCAAAATTAATTGCTTTAGCTAAATTATTAAAATTTAAGTAAAAATTTACTTGACAGTCATAGATTTTAAATCAAAATAGGAAATGTTGGTGTCAAAAGTAGTAACGAAATTTAAAATGACAGTTTCGGTGATAAATGTAGCTAATGATTAGATTTGGCTGCAGTTATCTTTTTATTTTGTAACGAATAATAATCACAATATAGAAAACGCGGTAAATATGCATGATCTAGGCAGAAAATGAGAAATTACGGAAGCTGTTCTCAGGTAAATAGTGGAGAATTACAAATCCAATCCAACTTATGGACACAAATCCTCATCTTCTGAGCAATTTCGATGTCAAAACAAGTTATCTATTAAGACTAGAATCTGTAGACATTAGAAAAAAAATAATTTGAAGTCATATTTTGCTATTCCAATCGGTTGATAAGGCATAGCTACAAAAATTGTCAATTAGATTTTCAATAAAAATCATTTACCACCCATACTCATTGTGGCAGAGCATATTGTGGACTGATAAAAATATATAAGTGAATTTTAATCCTCTATCTCTTCTAATTTCGGAGATATCACGACTTTTCTATAAGTGTACTCTTAATGCTCTATCTCTTCTAGTTTCGGAGATATCACGACTTTTTTATAAGTGTACTTTTAATGTCCTATCTCTTTTAGTTTCAGAGATATCACGACTTTTTTATAAGTGTACTTTTAATGCTCTATCTTTTCTAGTTTCGGAAATATCATGACTTTTTATAGGTGTACTTTTAATGTTAATCTCTTCTAGTTTCGGAGATATGACGACTTTTCTATAAGTGTACTTTTAATGCTCTATCTCGTCTAGTTCCGGAGATATCACGACATTTCTATAAGTGTACTTTTAATGCTCTATCTCTTCTAGTTTCGGAGATATCACGACTTTTCTCTAAGTGTACTTTTAATGCTCTATCTCTTCTAGTTGTGGAGATACACGACTTTTCTATAAGTGTACTTTTAATGCTCTATCTGTTCTAGTTTCGAAGATATCACGACTTTTTTATAGGTGTTCTTTTAATGCTCTTTCTCTTATAGTTTCGGAGATATCACGACTTTTTTAAAGGTTTACTTGTTATGCTCTATCTCTTCTAGTTTCGGAGATATCACGACTTTTCTATAAGTGTACTTTTAATGCTCTATCTCTTCCGGTTTTTGAGATATCATGACTTTTTATAGGTGTATTTTAATGCTCTATCTCTTCAAGTTTCGGAGATATCACGACTTTTCTATAAGTGTACTTTTAATGCTCTCTCCCTCTCCCTCTCCTCTAGTTTCGGAGATATCACGACTTTTCTATAAGTGTACTTTTAATGCTCTATCTATTCTAGGTTTGGATATATCAAGACTTTTTTATAGGTGTACTTTTAATGCTCTATCTCGTTTAGTTTCGGAGATATCACGATTTTTCTATAAGTGTACTTTAATGCTCTATCTCTTCTAGTTTTAGAGATATAACGATTTTTCTATAAGTGTACTTTTAATGCTCTACCTCTTCTAGTTTCGGAGATATCACGACTTTTCTACAAATGTACTATTAATGCTCTTTCTCTTTTAGTTTCGGAGAAATCACGACTTTTTTATAAGTGTACTTTTTATGCTCTATCTCTTCTAGTTTCGGAGATATCACGAATTTTTTTATAGGTGTTCTTTTAATGCTCTATCTCTTATAGTTTCGGAGATATCACGACTTTTTTAAAGGTTTACTTTTTATGCTCTATCTCTTCTAGTTTCGGAGATATCACGACTTTTCTATTAGTGTAATTCTAATGCTCTCTCTCTTCCCCTCTCTTCTAGTTTCGGAGATATCACGACTTTTATATAAGTGTACTTTTAATGCTCTATCTATTCTAGGTTTGGAGATATCACGACTTTTTTATAGGTGTACTTTTAATGCTCTATCTCTTCTAGTTTCGGAGATATCACGATTTTTCTATAAGTGTACTTTAATGCTCTATCTCTTCTAGTTTTGGAGATATCATGACTTTTCTATAAGTGTACTTTTAATGCTCTATCTCTTCTAGTTTCGGAGATATAACGACTTTTCTATAAGTGTACTTCTAATGCTCTCTCTCCCTCTCTTCTAGTTTCGGAGATATCACGACTTTTTATAGGTGTACTTTTAATGCTCTATCTCTTCTATAAGTGTACTTTTAATGCTCTAACTATTTTTCTATAAGTGTACTTTTAATGCTCTAACTCTTCTAGTTCCGGAGACATCACGACTTTTTATAGGTGTACTTTTAATGCTCTATCTCTTCTAGTTTCGGAGATATCACGATTTTTCTATAAGTGTACTTTTAATGCTCTATCTCTTCTAGTTTTGGAGATATCATGACTTTTCTATAAGTGTACTTTTAATGCTCTATCTCTTCTAGTTTCGGAGATATCACGACTTTTCTATAAGTGTACTTCTAATGTTCTCTCTCCCTCTCTTCTAGTTTCGGAGATATCACGATTTTTCTATAAGTGTACTTTTAATGCTCCATCTCTTCTAGTTCCGGAGACATCACGACTTTTTATAGGTGTACTTTTAATGCTCTATCTCTTCTAGTTTCGGAGATATCACGATTTTTCTATGAGTGTACTTTTAATGCTCTATTTTTACTAGTTTCTGAGATATCACGACTTTTCTATAAGTGTACTTTTAATGCTCTACCACTTCTAGTTTTAGAGATATAACGATTTTTCTATAAGTGTACTTTTAATGCTCTACCTCTTCTAGTTTCGGAGATATCACGACTTTTCTATAAATGTACTCTTAATGCTCTATCTCTTCTAGTTTCGAAGATATCACGATTTTTAATAGGTGTACTTTTAATGCTCTTTCTCTTTTAGTATCGGAGATATCACGACTTTTTTATAGGTGTACTTTTAATGCTATATCTCTACTAATTTCGGAGATATCACGACTTTCTTATTGGTGTACTTTTAATGTTCTATCTCTTCTACTTTTCGAGATATCACGAGTTTTTTTATAGGTGTACTTTTAATGCTCTATCTCTTTTAGTTTCGGAGATATCACGACTTTTCTATAGTGTACATTTAATGCACTATCTCTTCTATATATATAAGTGTACTTTTAATGCTCTATCTCTTCTAGTTTCGGAGATATCACAACATTTTTATTGGTGCACTTTCAATGCTCTATCTCTTTTAGTTTAGGAGATATCACGACTTTGTATGTGTACTTTTAATGCTCTATCTCTTCTAGTTTCGGAGGTATCACGACTTTTTATAAGTGTACTTTTTATGCTTTATCTCTTCTAGTTTCGGAAATATCACGACTTTTTTTAAGTGTACTTTTAATGCTCTATCTCTTCTAGTTTCGGAGATATCACGACTTTTTATAGGTGTATTTTAATGTTATATCTCTTCTAGTTTCGGAGATATCACGACTTTTTTATAAGTGTACTTTTAATGCTATATCTCTTCTAGTTTCGAAGATGTCACGGCTTTTTTATAGGTGTATTTTTAATGCTCTATCTCTTCTAGTTTCGGAGATATCACGACCTTTCTATAAGCGTACTTTGAATGCCTTTTCTCTTCTAGTTTCGGAGATATCACGACTTTTCTATAGTGTACCTTTATTCTTTATCTCTTCTAGTTTTGGAGATATCACGACCTTTCTATAAGTGTACTTTTAATGCTCTGTATCTTCTAGTTTCGGAGATATCACGGCTTTTTTATAGGTGTACTTTTAATGCTCTATCTCTTCTAGTTTCGGAGATATCACGACCTTTCTATAAGTATACTTTTAATGCTCTGTATCTTCTAGTTTCGGAGGTATCACGACCTTTTTATAGGTGTACTTTTAATGCTTTATTTCTTCTAGTTTCGGAAATATCACGACTTTTCTATAAGTGTACTTTTAATTTTCTATCTCTTCTAGTTTCGGAGAATCACGACTTTTCTATAAGCGTACTTTTAATGTTCTATCTCTTCTAGTTTCGGAGATATCACGACTTTTTATAGGTGTACATTTAATGCCCTATCTCTTCTAGTTTCGGAGATATCACGACCTTTCTATAAGTGTACTTTTAATGCTCTGTATCTTCTAGTTTCGGAGATATCACGGCTTTTTTATAGGTGTAATTTTAATGCTCTATCTCTTCTAGTATCGGAGATATCACGACCTTTCTATAAGTGTACTTTTAATGCTCTGTATCTTCTAGTTTCGGAGGTATCACGACTTTTTTATAGGTGTACTTTTAATGATTTATTTCTTCTAGTTTCGGAAATATCACGCCTTTTCTATAAGTGTACTTTTAATGCTCTTTCTCTTTTAGTTTCGGAGATATCACGACTTTTCTACAAGTGTACTTTTAATGCTCTTTCTCTTCTGGTTTCGGAGATATCACGACTTTTCTATAAGTGTACTTTTAATGCTCTATCTCTAATAGTTTCGGTGATATCACGAGTTTTTTATAGGTGTACTTTTAGTGCTCTATCTCTTCTAGTTTCGGAGATATCACGACTTTTCTATAAGTGTACTTTTAATGCTCTATCTCTTCTTGTTTCGGAGATATCACGACTTTTTTATAGGTGTACTTTTAGTGCTCTATCTCTTCTAGTTTCTGAGATATCACGACTTTTCTATAAGTGCACTTTTAATGCTCTGTCTCTTTTAGTTTCGGAGATATCACGACTTTCTTATAGGTGTACTTTTAATGCTCTATCTCTTCTAGTTTCGGAGATATCACGACTTTTCTATAAATGTACTTTTAATGCGCTATCTCTTCTAGTTTCGGAGATATCACGACTTTTCTATAAGTGCACTTTTAATGCTCTATCTCTTCTAGTTTCGGAGATATCGCGAATTTTTTATAGGTGCACCTTTAATGCTCTATCTTTCTAGTTTCGGAGATATCACAACTTTTTTATAGGTGTACTGTTAGTGCTCTATCTCTTCTAGTTTCCGAGATATCACAACTTTTTTCTTTCTTTTTTCTGCTCTATCTCTTCTAGTTTCTGAGATATCACGAGGTGCACTTTTAATACTCTATCTCTTATAGTTTCGGAGATATCACGAGCTTTTTATAGGTGCACTTTTAATGCTCTATCTCTTTTAGTTTCGGAGATATCACGACTTTTCTATAAGTGTACTTTTAATGCGTTACCTCTTCCAGTTTCAGAGATATCAAGACTTTTTATAGGTGTACTTTTAATGCTCTATCTCTTCTAGTTTCGGAGATATAACGACTTTTATATAATGCTCCTGACTTTTCTATAAGTGTACTTTTAATGCTCTATCTCTTCTAGTTCCGAAGATATCACGACTTTTCTATAAGTGTACTTTTAATGCTCTATCTCTTCTAGTTTCGGAGATATCTAGACTTTTTATAGGTGGTTTTAGACCCCATGTATGTTTGGACGAAATGTGTTTCCGACAATTTGGAGTCCATTTAGCAATGTCCGTCCATCTGTCTGGCTGGTTGGTGCGCACGATAACTCTCGAACGGATGAGCCGATTTGGTCCAAAATTTGGCTTTCATAATATTTTGTTCAAACTTAGTTTAAGTTTGAAGATAAGCCATATCGGTCCACTCCTTCAGGTACCTCCCCCACAAAAGTTCAAGAAATGTTCGGAATATTTGTGCGCACGATAACTCTTGATGGGAGTGGCCGATTTGGTCCTTACTTTACATATCCTAATATATCTAGCAGATATAGATCAGATTCGAATATAGAGTATATTTTTCCACCTCTTCGTGTACCTCTCACACAAAATTTCGGATAGGTTCACGTTAGGACCTGCTCTCGAATCACTTTGATTTTTAGTGAAGTTACTTTCATTCGCTGCCTCCTTTACGACAGTACACGTTTTTAGGGGTACGTTCATACTTTTTGAGAAAACAGCCTGAAATGTGTAAAAAATCCATATGGCAGCATATGTAGTGGTTAAAGAGCACGATAATTCTCGAAGTGATCAAACGATTTGGTCCAAAATTTGGCTTCCGTCATATTTTATCATAGTTTTAGTTCGAAGATAGGCAATACCGGTCCACAACTTCCCCCGAATATTTAAAAATGTCACTTAAATGGTATGCATGATATCTCTTGAACAAATTTGGACCAAACTTTGGATTTCCTCATGTTTTGTCCAAATTTGTTTAACTTCTAAAATGGAGGTACGTACTTTAGGGTACCTCCCCACAAAAGTTCAATATTTGTGTCGAAGTGCAGTTTAAGGTCTGTTCGAAGATCCATAGGAAATGTATTCCGATGCTGTTCGTTGTGGCCTTGTTTACAGCGATATTATGTTTTTCGTGAACAAGTCCATGGTTCCTGGCATACTGGTCCAAAAGTTTACGATGACCCACTGAAATGACTAGGGGTCGAAAAGATATGGCTCTCAAAATAAGATCCGCTTCCATAATGGATGTGGGTCCATTCCTTCAAGTACCTCTTCCGTTACACTTTTGACCTTTAATCGTTATTCCAAATTTTTGTCGAAGAGTTCCAATGTCCAAAAAGGACCACAAAATTCTGAAAAGACCCTAAATACTTTCGATCTGCCCGTGGATTCACATAGGCTGAGGGTATATCTCTGTCGACAAAGCCGACTGACACTTTTTCACTTGTTTTTTTATTTTTAATTTTTTAGTGCATAAATTTTTTGACCACTGAGGACCCCAAAACAAATTTACAGCCAATTCAGGTCAAAAATTTAGGTACAAAACCTGGTCCTATTTCCACAATTTTTGTCGGGGGAAGTTTCTATACCATTGGAAACTATAAATGCCAAGTTACAGCCAATTCGGGCTAAAAATTGAGATAAAATAAAACAAGTAAAAAAGTATCAGTCGGCTTTGCCGAGAGAGGCGTATGAACCGACAAATATGTTGATTAGGATTAGAGATCAAAAGTATTGCGGAGGATATACTAAAAGGAATGAATCTACATTGACCATTATGGAAGTGGATCTTCAGCCACTACATATAGTGCCATAGGGGGTTTTTACACCCTTCGGGATGTTTGCTCAAGAAGTATGGACGTGCCCCTGAAAAACGATTACCATCGTAATTGAGGCAGCGAATGCAAGTTGCTTCAAAAAAATCAAAGTGATTCGGTAGCAGGTCTTAAAGTGAACTTATCCGAAATTTTGTGTGGGAGGTACCGGATGGATTGGACAAATATAGTCCATATTTGAACCTGATCTATATCTAGTAGATATATTAGGATGTGTAAAGTATGGACCAATTCGGCCACTCCCTTCAAGAGTTACCGTATGAACTGTTGTGGGGGAGGTACCTGAAGGAGTGGACCGATATGGCTTATCTTCAAACTTAAACTATGTTTGGACAAAATATTACCAAGGCCAAATTTTGGACCGAATCGGCAGATCCGTTCTAGAGTTATCTTGCGCTCAAACCACCTCACACGGTGTCATAGGGTTTTTTTTGCAACTTTCAGGCTATTTTCTCAGGAAGTATGGACTTGCCCCTAATGAAACTTGTACCGTCGTATGGATGGAAGTGAATACAAGTTGCTAAAACAAAAATCAGAGTGATTCGAGAGATGGCCCTAAACTGAACTTTTCCGAAAATTTGTGTGGGAGGTACCCGAAGGAGTGGGACGATTGAGTCTATATTAAAACATTATCTAAGTCTGGTACACATTTTACGATGGGCAAAGTATGGACCAAATCGGTTACTCCCTTCAAGAGTTACCGTGCGCACAAATTTTCCGAACATTTTCGAATTTTTGTGGGGGAGGTATCGGAAGGAGTGGACCGATATAGTCCATCTTCGAACTTAAACTAAGTTTGGGCAAAATATTACGAAAGCCAAAATTTGAACCGAATCATCCGTTCATCCGTTCGAGAGTTATCGTGCGCACCAGCCAGACAGACAGACGGACGGACGGACATTGCTCAATCGACTCCAAATTGTCTGAAACACATTTGGTCCAAACACTTGGGGTCTGAAACCATTATTTCAATGAGGAAATTGAAAGAAACACAATTCATCTATTTTATTTTTGTATTTTGAATGCATTATATTTTGTGTGTGTCTTTAAACAGGACTTATGTGTATTGCCAACATAATTTTCTCAGCCATTGAAATCAAATAAAATCAAATTGTATTCATGACATGCTGATGCCTGACTGCGCTGTGAAGATATCATTTCAAAGGCAATGGCACCCATTGTTTTTTTTTGTGTGTGTTTGCGGAAACAATAAGAAATTAATTCAATTTAGGAAGCATAACAGGTTTCCAAAGTGTACAGACCAGCAAAACAAATAAGGAACAACCCAACCACAGATACCTTAAATATTCTATGAACTTCTAGCAATGAAACAATGATCAGTGCATACTTGGGCATAGTCTAAAACACATTTATTTTTGTGCCCGGAGTATGATGTTCAATCGAAAGTCAGTCTTGCCCGTACCGAGAAGTTTTCCTTGAAGAATATTTCAATAAAGCCAGCAATAGCCATGCTTACAGGTGGATCAATCACATGAATGCAGGCTCGATGGTGTTAGTGTGTTACGTATGTTTGATTATGTATGTATGTGCAGTTTCACATTCATTCACAATATACTTTTCCACTGACATTCCATCCCACACTATTTCATCCTTTTTTTCTTCTACTGTTTTGGTTTCCGTTTCCGCTACGGTTTCTCTCCTTAATTTAACTTGCATTCGTTCCACCACTGCTTTGCTCTCCGTTTTATTATTTGTTTAAAAATAACCTACCCTAACTTTATTTTATCCTTCAGTAACTTTGTTATTGTTTGTGTTTTGTTTAAGATTTAAGTTGCATTTGTTCAGTTTTCTTTCTACCCTTTTGCTACTTTCTGAATTGTATTTGCAGGCAAGGTAGCATTGTCATAGGGCTACGTGTGACAAAGAAAGTGGGGTACATGCCAGCATAATGACAAAACAAAGGATACTTAGTAAGGATGACGAAACTTCTCAAAAGGATAATGAATGACTGAATGCCAAACTGAAGGAACGAACAAACCTTCAACGCAGAGCCAGGCATTCCTACCGAATAATAGTGACTTTCTTATTTTACTGAACACCAGGCTTGCCAACTACCCCTGTGGAAGGAAACTTTTCGTACACCACAATCAGTGTAACGAATCTTATTTTTGGTTAGGCCACATTTTGAACACTCAAAACAAGTGAGCAAAGACAATATTCTGGACGGGGTCGATACCCTACACGGGGTTGATACCCTACACCACTACCCCTGTGCATAAGCTTTTCACTCGTAAACATTTCTTTTAAGGAGATACTAATGTTTTCAACTATCTGGCTTTTATACCAAGTGGCTTAAGGCGAACTAAACAAACATAATTAAAATGTAACTAAAATTTAATTGTATATTTGACTACTGTCGACATCTACTTGGTACTGATTGAAAGCATTGCTGATCTTCTTGATTAGCATTTTACATGTCTTTAATACACCAAGTAGAAGCAGAGGTATTTGTCTTTAATTTAAAAAAATCAAAATATTACAATTGTGATAGCTTAGCACCTTTTGCAATAACTCTGATATTTTACCATAAATGCCACATGTTATTTTAATTCAAAGTTCAGTTGGTTTAGTCTAATTATCAAGCTCCCTACTTGGAATATGTCCAACAGAAGCAGAAATAACTGGCATGGAAATAAAATTCCATAAATTGGAAATTGGAATATCCTAGTGTCTTTTTCAACATTATAAGCATTTCACCAATTTTGGTAACGCAATTCGGAACATTTTAAAGCTCAGAATGTCTTCATTGTTGCAACGCACCCAACCAAAGCTGAAATACTTGTCAGTACAATTACAAAAATGGAAAGTGCGCCAACTTATTTTGCATCATAATAAAGGAGATATTTTCCTCTTCCATTGACGGGTTTTCCTTGTGGAATACGACTACCAAAAGCGGAGATATTCGCATAAGAATAAACCGTTGAATTTTTGTCCACTTAAGAATAAAACGTTGACTTTTTTCAAATAAGTTATGTGCCCTTTCCGAAAAATTTCGTGACGATCCGATGAAATTTTCGACCTGTAGAATGATTTAAAAGAAAAATGGAAAAATGGTATATATTACCGACTATTTCGATATCTCCGTTATTTGGCCACCTATGCCAACCTACCTTGCATCATTGTCAAGATGGATTTTATACTTTTATAGCCAGGCTTTGCTTTTGGAAAGTCCCTAACCAAAGCTGTGATATTCGTCATTATAAATAAAATTGCAAAAATTAAAAGTTGGGTTTCATTAGCGACTATTGCGATATATTCGTTGTTTGACCACCTACGACAACGTTACATCGTTAGAAAGGTGATATTTTCTACTATCATTGTCAGCTTTTGCGTTTGGTATACCCCTTACAGAAGCTGAGATATTCGCGTTGAAAAAAAAAATCTTATACAAATAAGTTTTTTGTCCATTCCGACCACTAAATATTCTTCCCCTCTGGGATCCCTATCAACACCCAAAATTTGGTGACGATCCGATGAAAATGGCGACCTGTAGCATAACAACAAGGTTTAGATAGACACATGGATGTAGCCAGGAATAGCTAGGGAGGGCCAGCTGCCCCCCTCTAGGTCATACAAATTAGTTAATTTGTATGTAAAAAATTATAAATATTACGAAAAAATCAAGCTCCTATTTATTATTTGCATAAATTAGGGGGTACGTTCCCCAATGGACGACCCGATTACTTTTCATTTAATGACATTATAGACTGTAACATGGTTATGACTAGACAGCGGAATCTTATGCAAATGCATATATGGTTAGGATAGGCGTAGAGAAAATCTGATTAGACAGAAACTCGTTTTATTACAAAATAAAACGAATCAGGCCCAGAAATTTTCGCATATTTTGCATATCGTGCATATTTTGGCATATTTTTACATATTTGCATAAAATGAGCATCTGGAAAACCATATGCAAAAATATATTGAAGGATTTTCGGTCTAAATATCCCACCGAAATGTCTGAAATTTGGTATAAAGTCTTCGTTAGTGGTATGAAACTTTACAACTGAATTTTGTCGGTATAGGTCCACGTCTTCATATAACCCCATAGAACGGTACCTCCCGATTTTCGGTATTTTGAAGGTTGTGGCTTCAATATCACACCGAAATGACTGAAATTTGGCATTTAGTCTTCGTTGGGGGCATGAAACTTTTCACCTGAAATTTAGCGGTATAGGTCCACGTCTTCATATAGCCCCCATAGAACGGTACCTCCCGATTTTCGGTATTTTGAAGGTTGTGGCCTCAATATTCCACCGAAATGACTGAAATTTGGCATTTAGGCTACGGGTATAAAACTTTCCACCTGAAATTTGTCGGTATAGGTCCACGTCTTCATATAGCCCCCATAGAACGGTACCTCCAGATATTCGGTATTTTGAAGGTTGTGGCCTCAATATCCCACCGAAATGACTGAAATTTGTTATTTGATCTTCGTTGGGGGCATAAAACGTTCCACCTGAAATTTCTCGGTATAGGTCCACGTCTTCACACAGACCCCATAGAAGGGTACCTCCCGATTTCCGGTATTTTGAAGGTTGTGACCTCAATATTCCGCTGAAGTGGCTGAAAGTTTGTATTAAGTCTTCCTTGGGGGTAAAAAACTTTCCACCTGAAATTTGTCGGTTTATGTTCTGGCATTCATATAGACCTCAAAGATCGATACCTCTCGATTTTCGGTACTTTGAAGGTTGTGGCTGTGGTTATACATTTCTCTATATTACACTATGCAACACTGAAAATGCAAACAACTTCTAGTCTGCATTTTTTGAAAATACATATTTAGACTACAAAACCCCTAGTAGGGTTTTGTCCTGTCAGATCCAGTACGGATTTTATGGCCTCATCTAAACCGGGCTAAATCTACACTTTTTTGCATTTATCAGGCCTTTATCTCAGAAACGAATAGGAATTTGGCCTTGCTGTCTTTAGCAATATTGTAGCCCTAAACTTGTAGAACTTATCTTTTGAAGAAACCACATAAGAAAAACTCCATCTAGGGCATCAAAATCTATAAAATATAGAAAATTTCACATAATTGCTAAAATTCTGGTCAGTATCGGCTAAGCTATTGAGAGTTGAACCAACTAACCTTTTGCAAAAATCTTCCAAATAAAGTTCTCAACAATTCTTTAGAACATTCTGAAACTCTAAAATGTTTACTTCATGTTGTTTCAGCGGTATTTTGCATCATATTTTTTACAACACGTATTTCAAACACAGTTCACACCAAGAGTTTATTCTCGCATTTTGGATTTCACTACATTATTGACATTTTTATTAAATCGTCGTTGAAAAATGTACTGAAAACAACGGCATAGAGGCATTTTACAACAATGACATGTTCTGAAGAGTTGTGTATTATATTCCAGGGAATATTTTTCCAAAAGAAAATATTCAGAAAAAATGAACGGTTTTGGAGATACGGTGCGAAATGTATAAAAATTGTTGAATTTTTGCATATATTTTGAAATTTTAGGCAATAAATGTAGTTTTTGAGTTCATTATTTCTCCAAATATTTTATTCTTGTCCTTATCTATAAATTTGCTTCAGAGGTCAGAAGAAGATTCGCATTGGTTTCAGAGATATAGCCCCGAATTTCTTTAAAAACTCAATATTTAACCATGTTTAAATGGGGCCATAAAATCCGAGCTGGATCTGACACAACAAAATCCAACTAGGGATACCTGTCGTTTGTGTCTGTACTTTCAAAAAAATCCCAGTTCGAATTGTTTGCACAAGATCACCTTAAAAATGTTGCACAGTGTTATTGACTTGTCTGAAGAGAATTTTAACAAGTAAAAAAATATCAGTCGGCTTTGCTGACAGAGATATACCCTCAGCGTGCGGATTGAAATTTTTCTTTCCAAAAAAACACTTATGTACTTAGGGGGGTTTTCAAAATTTTGGTCGTATGAACCGAAAAAAGTATGGATAGGATTAAAGCTCAAAAATTTCAGGGGATAACGATATATAGTTATTTTTTATCACACTTGCCCACGAAAAACATAAACAGGGCCACTAGGAAAAACTTCGCTAAAAATGTCCAAAGGATCCTCGGAACAGACCCTTATCCACACAAAAATGTTGGACATTTGTGTGGGTGGTACCACAAGGATTGGACAGATAGGGCCCAAATTTGAATATAAACTAAGTTTCGACAATATTTAGAGATCCAAAATTTGGACAAAAACGGTTGCTACGTCTATGAGAAATCGCGCGTACCATTTTAGCGAATATTTTCGAACTTTTGTGGGGGAGGTACCGGAAGGAGTGGACCTATAAGCACCACCTTCGAATTTCATCTAATATTCGAAGAAATATTATAGTATCCAAAGTGTGGACGAACTCAATATTCGGTTCGAGCTCTCCAGCCACTACATATAGTGCCACTGGGGTTTTTTACAACTTTCGGGCTGTTTTCTCAAAAAGTATGGGCTTGCCCCTGAAAAATCTTTTACTGTCGTAATTGAGGCAGCGAATGCAAGTTGCTTCAACAAAAATCAAAGTGATTCGAGAGCAGGTTTTCAAGTGAATTTATCCAACATTTTGTGTGGGAGGTACCCGAAGGAGTAGACAAATATAGTCCATATTCGAACCTGATCTATATCTGGCAGATATATTAGGATGTGTAAAGTATGGACTAAATCAGTGACTCCCATCAAGAGATATCGTGCGCACAATTTTTCCGAACAATTTTGAGCTTTTGTGGGGGAGGTAAGGAGTGCACCGATATGGCTTATCTTCGAACTTAAACTAAGTTTGCACAAAATATTACGAAAGCCACATTTTGGACCGAATCGGCAGATCCGTTCGAGAGTTATCTTGCGCTTCAACCACTACACACGGTGTCATAGGGGTTTTTGTACCTTTCATGCTTAATAAATATAAAGCTGCTCCTTTTAGCAGCAGTTCGCCCTGGATCATTCTTTGCAGCTTTTACACTCTTCGCAGACCGAATGTGCTTAGCATCCCAGTTCTGCTGTATTTTCCTGTTGCACGTATTCCTTCTCTGTTTCATAAGCGCCTTCTTCTTGGCCTTTTCGCACTGTTTTCTATGCGGCACCTCTCTGCTGCATATATATCCTATTTGTTTTAGTGGACTGTATTTATTGGTTATATTAAACTCTTCCTAAAGCTGTCAGCCTCCAACTGCTTCTGCACTTGTCCAGGTTTTCGTCCAGCTTTGACATCTTCTTCAAAAGGCATTTTGGCTATTTGTTCAACGTTGATTTCCCCAAATTTCTGAAAACTTCCTGCTTTATCTACTAGAATCACGTTCAAACTATGCTGTTCTACCGTTTCATCTTCTTCTTTATCAATGGAATAGCCATAATGATCTTCTTCATTTGCTTTAACCTCAGGCAGTTGTAAGTCAGCCAAGCTCTGACGTTCTACCTCAGTTTCTTCTTCAACTTCACTATTTCTGGAGTAACCACAATTTTCTTCTATATTTGACAGCGGCGTAGCTTCTTCTTTGTTTTGCTCAGCTAAACCATCGTCTTCGTCGGAAATCTGTTTTTCTCTTTCGATGATATAGTTTGCTTTGCCTATGTCACCATTTTCCAGCGAACTGTCCATCAAGGAATTCTCTCCGCAGTGAGAGCTTGCCGGGGCCAACAAAAATATAGAGGACGATTTAAGCATATCGAATACGCTCATCAGCGTTTTTTTATACACCGCCTCAACACGTTTCATTTTGAAAGCCAAATCTTCCGCCTCGTGGATATCAGCTTTTTCTGGGAGCTACTGTTTGAGCTTGTCATACATCTCCCTCACTGTTGTCATCCAGCCTCCACCTACAGCTGCGTCCTTGTTGTCCAATTTATTTCCAACGTAGTCACATCTATGCATTAAATTGTCCGCTTCCCCGAAAAACTTCTTATAGTTGTTATTTTTTTCTTTTGCACATTCATCGAAAACCCACTTTCCACACTCCTTGTCGAAGTAAGGAAAGTCAAATTGTAGAGAACGCACTATGATCTTATACATTTTTTCAATAAGTGGTTCGAATTTTTCCTTTGCCTTTTCCATTTTAGGCTTAAAATCCTCAGCACCAATCTTGGTCTCGAACTGATGTAGATACTCCAAATAACCCTCTAGAATGTCCCTCCATTCCTTAAGTTGGGCTACCTTCCGAAAGGACACTCTTTCCAATAAATATTCACAAGTTGCGACGTGCTCCTCGACTTTTCGAGCAAATCGGCAACATTGTTCTTTCTCTCTCAAAACCTTCAATACTAAAATCCAGTTTTGATGTCATTTTTTATATATTTTTTATACTTTCACTTTATGCCGTTGTCCAAGCCACGACAAACGCTTTACCGATCAACTTTATCGGTTTATATAAAAAAAACAAGTAAGAAAGTATCAGTCGGCTTTGCCGACAGAGATATACCCTCATCCTGTGTATATTGAAACAATTTTTTCCCAAAATACGTATTGACCGTTATGGCACCCCACAACATATGGTGCCATAGGGGGTTTGTACACTCTTCGGGTTGTTTGCTCAAGAAGTATGGTCTTGCCCCTTAAAAAACTTATACCATCGTAATTGCGGCAGCGAATGCAAGTTGCTTCAACAAAAATCAAAGTGATTCGATATCAGGTCTTAAAGTGAACTTATCCGAAATTTTGTGTGGGAGGTACCGGATGGAGTGGACAAATATAGTCCATATTTGAATCTGATCTATACCTGGTAAATATATTAGGATGTGTAAAGTATAGACCAATTCGGCTACTCCCTTCAAGAGTTACCGTACGAACAATTTTTCCGAACATTTTTGAACTTTTGTGGGGGAGGTACCTGAAGGAGTGGACCGATATGGCTTACCATCAAACTTAAACTATGTTTGGACAAAATATTACTAAGGCCAAATTTTGGACTGAATCGGAAGATCCGTTCGAGAGTTATCTTGCGCTCCAACCACCTCACACAGTGTCATAGGGGTTTTTTGAAACTTTCAGGCTATTTTCTCAGGAAGTATGGACTTGCCCCTGATGAAACTTGTACCATCGTATGGAGGGCAGTAAATACAAGTTGCCAAAACAAAAATCAAAGCGATTCGAGAGCTGGCCCTAAACTGAACTTTACCGAAATTTTGTGTGGGAGGTACCCAAAGGAGTGGACCGATTGAGTCCATATTGGAATCTCATCTAAGTCTGGTAGAAATTTCACGATGTGCAAAGTATGGACTAAATCGATTACGCCCTTCAAGAGTTATCATGCCCACAAATTTTCCGAACATTTTGGAACTTTTGTGAGGGAGGTACCGGAAGGAGTAGAGGGATATAGCTCATCTTCGAACTTAAACTAAGTTTGGACAAAATATTACGAAAGCCAAAATTTGAACCGAATCGGTTCATCCGTTCGAGAGTTATCGTGCGCACCAGCCAGCCAGACTGACAGACAGACAGACGGACGGACATTGCTAAATCAACTCCAAATTGTCTGAAACACATTTCGTCCAAACATACTTGGGGTCTAAAACCATTATTTCGATGAGGCACATTTTGCCCGTATGAAAGTGTATATGAGGAAAAGTCAAAATTTTTTAGTTTCCATGAAGCCAAGGTTTGCACTATTATAATACGCGAACTACTGTAGTTTACCAGTAACTATGACTATTGCTGGATTAATTTAGATGTTTTTGTACAAAGCTCAAAAATTTAGAAAAAAAATTTAATTTACGTGGTAGTTACGACCGCGTAAAGGAAAAAACATAGGTAAAACACGTTGAAGTTAAACAGGTTTTTTACATTGCTATTCGATTTCTGATTAAACCATTCAAATGACGGACATCTGTCCAAAGTAAAAGTAGGAAAATACAAAATGAAGATTACACTTCTAATGTATCACTTTCCAAAATTTCCACTGCATCCACCTTTTATCGATGCTGACATTTTGAAGCCGGATTTCAGGTGTTTTTTGTATTTTTTATGTAACTGGGACGCGCATTCGGATATTTCAAAAAACCAATTATAGGATTAAAGAACTCGCGATTTCGCATAATCTGATATGTATATTGAGTATGTAGCCCACACAGCAGCAGAGTAATCTACTGCCAAAGGCCAAAATTTAGTGCGATATATTTTCTAAAAAACCTACTTTTTGGGTACAGTATTTACAATATCGTTTTGAGTGTGCTGGTACCCCGCGATATTTTAGTTTTTCGACGATCCGGATCATATGAATCACAGATCGTAAAAATCCATCTACTAGAACGGCGGAAATGGCTACTGCAGAAATTGAAAAATATGCGAAAAATGTTTTTGAAAATATCGCGGATTTAATCGCGTTTTCTGTGGATCGTTTCCTTGTCAATGAAGAAACTGACACCTCACTCGCGGTTTTGCGAAAACAGCGGTTTAAAAAATTTAGTGGCATGAGAGCTATATCCGATTTATCCCAAAAATAGTGTTTGATGCTACATCCACGGTTCTTGATGGATTTGATCGAAATAAGAGTAGATCGATGTATTTTTTCACGGTTGATAGTGAAATCGGATGCGCATAAAAAGTGTATGCACTTTGTGCAAAATATAAGGGTTATACAGTTTGTTGCACACTAAACTGCAGACGATGCTACATCTTAGCGGCCAAAGTAAATCCTGGCAAATGTGTACAAATTAAAAGAGAAGAATTCGCAGTATTGATAAACCGCATGCGCATCAAATGATTTTGAGGATTTCGCGATTTACACGCATTTCAAAATGAACATTACCCGATACAGTTTTATTTGATGATTATACCCCATTCAAAGGAACCCAACATTTATTTGAACGTTACCCATATCTTCCGCTAGATGTTAGCGTATATACGAGAAGTGATTAGAATTAAAAATTTGATTTTTTTGTGTGAAATTAAAATGAATTAGAAGAATAACTCCGACCTATTTTCTTACATTTTTTCAACTAACTCACAAAATAAAATTGAAAAAATATTTTCTCTTACAAAAATTTTATAACCTCCCTCAATATATGTTTTGTTTGTTTTTGCTATAATATGCAAACCGCTAAACGGATTTATTCATTTTTGGTTTCATTTCAATCGTCGCGATGTTTAGATTACGTACATATTTTTTAAGTATTTTTCCGATGCATAAACAGCTTAAATTTTTTTAATACAAGTTGCAAGCAAGCAATTTTTTTAATTCTTTCTTAATTTCCGCGAAAATTTACAACTTTTTCACTAAAGTTATGGGACCTCAGTAAACATATAGTATGTAGGAAGCCATAAACTAACACTGTTTCTCAATATAATGAATAGCGTTTTTAAAAGATTTTTTTCTTTTTATCAGAATTGAAACCGCCATAACTTTTGCGCGCAACAACCAAAATTAGTATCTCGAAAAGATTTAAGAATGGGATTTTTTTCCCATTCTATGTACCAAAAATCTTTCATGTAGCTTAAAAAAAATTTTTTAATTTTTTTTTTATGGAAAACTAAAAAATTTTGTCTTTTCTTCATATACCCTTTCTAGCAGAGAAGTGCGCAAGTAGCTGATTTTGACACTCATAAGCCACATGCTAAAAAACAAGAGCATGTGCGGCTTGCTACTCTAAAAAATAAATGCAAGTGTTGATTGCCATTCTCAAAATATGTACGAGTGTGGCTAGCCACTCAAAAAATAAGTTATTTAAAAATGGATATTTTTTAACACTTGCGTATGCTTTGCCAAGTAGTTTTAAATACGCAATAACATTTTCTGTCTTACTTTCTTGCTCATTGCACATCAAGTATTGTTTTCAACCAGGGTTTAAAATGCTAACGCCATATTAGCAAAAGCACCGAATATTTGCAGCTTTGCCTGCTAAAATTTCTTCGAAATATGTTTAGCAACAATGAACTACGGCAACATGTAGCGACAAATTTCACAAAAATATTGCTAGCGATGCTGATGCTATTTGATATTGATGCTTTAATAAAAAAGCATCGTACACACATACTCATATTTTGCAGCACACATGATCAACACATATCAGAAAAGTGAATAAGCAACAGAGTTTCAACGGCTTAGCCAGGTTTTCAGCAAACAATCGTTTCTGAGATCAGTGTTGCCAATTGTAAAGCGTTAAAAATCACAATATTATTAATTTAACTTTTTCGTTCTAAAACGGCGTTTACACTAGAGTTTTTGACGATTTATTTAACGATTACGCTATGGAATTGACATTTGAAAGCCAATGTGTTAAACCGGTTAAGTGCAAACGGGGTATAAGGCTATGTGATTTTTTGGTGAAGCCGGTTAATAAATATATTTTTTAATCAATAGTCTGTCTAATGTCTATGTATGTCGATAAGAAAATGAATGCGTAAGAAATGCTACCAAACTCTTATGTGTTTTTCAAATTATTTCGAAAACTAAAGTTTGGGTGTGTTTCAAACAGGCTGTTAAAAATAAAAATACTTATATTTTCCACCGTCTGTAACATATCGAAATGTAGACATATATCGCAATATTTAAGATAAATTAATCATATTTGTCACTGAAATTTGTAGAAAAATTCGCGTATGTCCTTTGAAGTAAGGGGACACTTTTCCAGTAAAAAGTAATAAAAGCTTTAAGACTCTGACACGTAAATGAATAGAGCTTTTGTTAGCTTAAGGTTGTAAAATGCTTCGAAATGCTTTGAAATTTGCGGCTTTACTTTATAGAATAAAGGAACATTTAATGTTGTATATACAAGCCTTTACCCCTTTTTAAGAAGAATGACCTTAAAAATTCGCTTCAACCGATTCTTACGGCGTTTTTGCAAGTTGATCATAATTTTGGCTAGTTTAGTGTAATTAGTCAAATTGAGAGTTGGCAACACAAGAGAGAGAGAGAGAGGGAGAAAGACAGTATAATAAATTGAAGAAGATACAAAATAGAATACGGTGAATAACATCACAACTTATTTAGCTTATTTAGTGAGAAAAGAAAGACTTTTGGATACCCAACAAAAATGTCGAAAAGAAATTTGTTTATCTTTGATGAATATTTTACAAAAGAAAGTGACAAAGCAATTTGCAATCTGTGCAACAAATCTTATAACTGTTCCAAAAAATTTAATTTGAAAACTCATTTAGAGAGAATTCATAAAGTTATTTTCGGAGAAAACACAAAAACAGTGTCATCAACATTCAAAACAAAAAAAATTAAATGCGATATTAGCAAGAAACAGTTGATCAAATCATATATTGGTTTAGTGACAGACGAAGCAGTGTCATTTAATGTCCTAAATTCGGAGCATATGCGAAATATAATAGATCCTATCTGCAAAGGAATTGAAAATGAAAGTGGTAAAAAGTTTTGCTTAAATGCAGACAACTGCAAAAAGACTTTGTCAGAAGTGGCGAAATACGTAACGTCTGCAATATCCAAAGAATGTGCAGATAAGTTAATATCATTGAAAATTGACAGTGCCACAAGACTATTTAGAAATATTTTTGGAATCTCCGCACAGTTTATTGAAAATGATAAAATTGAATCTAGAATGCTAGCGATGATCGAATTGAAAGGAGCACATTCAAGCACTTCAAAAAGTTTGGCTTCAGAGATTTTGATTGTTTTAAACAAATATAATATAAATTTGCGACAAATCATATCAATCACATCTGACAATGGACGAAATATGATAAAATCAACAAAAATATTGTCGCATTTGGTCGTTGACGCAGATGATGGTGAAGAATATGAGGACAACTATGATAACGAAACATATTTCGAGAATATTAACACTATGGAAGACAATACTAAACTTCTTGTGGGAGAAATCGCTATTTGCAGATGTGCTGCACATACAGCTCAGCTTGTAGCCATTGAACCTGCGAAAAATAGCGAAATTAAACAATTTATTCGAAAAAGTCGAAATATAGTGAAATTTATTAGAACAAATAGTAATGGGTACAAAGACCTGTATAAATGCAAAGATATTAAAATACCACAGCTTGATTGTCCTACTCGATGGGGATCAACATACCTAATGCTTTTAGATATTCAAAACTCAAAGGCTATAATTGATTCTATCGATCCAGTTCAAAACAAATCAGAAGAGGAAAACTTTGAAATTGATGATGTTTTCTGGAATTTCGTGGAATCTTATTGCACGGCACTTAATCCTTTACAAAAAGCAATAGTGCAATTTCAAGAAGAGCAGTTGCATTATGGTGACTTTTATGCCATATGGTTACAGTGCAAACTCCAAATAGAGAAACTTAAGGACGAGAACTCTCAAAATACAACGTCAATGTTATACAAAACAAGTAAGAAAAGCGTTAAGTTCGGTCGGGCCGAACTTTTTATACCCTCCACCACAAATTTCAGCCGTTTCGGTGGATTAATGTGGCCACTACCTTCAAAATACCGAAATTCGGAAGGTACCGTTCTATGGGGGCTATATGATGGCGTGGACCTATACCTACAAATTTCTGGGGTAAAGTTTTATACGCCTAAAGAAGACTAAATACCAAATTTCAGCCATATCGGTGTGATAATGAGGCTAAAACGTTCAAAATATCGAAAATCGGGAGATTTGTATTATGGGGGCTATATCAACACGTGGACCTATATAAACATTTTATGGTAGAAATGTTTCTTAGCCTCTGGAAACACAAAATACAAAGTTGCAACCGATTCTTTGGTCAAATGGGTCTAATACATTCAAAATATATTAAAATGACGCGTACTTTATAAGGGGTCTTATGTGGGGACTATACCAAAACGTGGGCCTATATAACCCAACTTTGGTAGAAATATTTTTTGGCCTCTGGAGACACAAAGTACCAAATTACAACCAATTCGGTGGTAAAATGGGCCAAATATCTTAAAAATTCCTTAAAACGACGCGTACTTTATATGGGGCCTTATATGGGGGCTATACCAAAACGTGGACCTATATAACCCAACTTTGGTAGAAATATTTTTTGGCCTCTGGAGACACAAAGTACCAAATTACAACCAATTCGGTGGTAAAATGGGCCAAATATCTTAAAAATTCCTTAAAACGACGCGTACTTTATATGGGGCCTTATATGGGGGCTATATTAAAACGTGGACCTATATAACCCAACTTTGGTAGGAATATTGTTTGGCCTCTGGAGACACAAAGTACCAAATTACAACCAATTCGGTGGTAAAATGGGCCAAATATCTTAAAAATTCCTTAAAACGACGACGCGTCACGCGTCATTTTGTATGGGGGCTATACGAAAGCGTGGACCTACATAGCCCGCTTTCAATACCAAAAGTCCTACGTAAATATAACATATTTTTTTCCAAAATTTCATCAACCTACGTCAATCCGTTCGGACGCTAGAGTGATTTCCACAGACGGACAGACAGACAGACGGACGGACATGGCTATATCGATGTAGAATTGCACGCTAATCAAGAATATATATACTTTGTGGGGTCTACAATGATTATTTCGAGTAGTTACAAACGTAGTGACAAACTTAATATACCCCCATCCTATGGTGGAGGGTATAATAACTTCCTTACTACTTAAATCCATGGACATAAGAACAGAAACTCTGTTTGATAATCCGTCTTTAGCAGCTTGTCTATATCTTGACCCACGATTCCATCATATGCTTCAGGATACACAAAAAATCAACGCCATCGCCTACCTAAAATCTCTATGGGGAAAACTCATAACTATTTGTAACGTCGATAACAGTTTAGTTGCCTCGACCTCGACATCCAACTCGCGAACCCCCGATGGCGATGAAGACCTTTTAACGGCTTTTTTGGACAAAGAGTTCAATAAAAAACACAATCAGGAGAATGATGTACTGACAAAGATTGAAAACTTTAATCTTCCTTATGTAAAAAATGCGAATGTTTTATTGTTTTGGAAGGAAAGGAAATACACTGATCCAGAAATGTATGCGCTCAGCAATGTGTGTTTTGCAGTACCTCCAACACAGGTGTGTACGTTTTTTCGAGCATAAAACTATATGCTCTGTTCCAGAACCTGCAAGAAGCTACTACTTTTTACTACGATAACATTTTTTCCTTTATGTTATCGAAAAAAATAATAAAAATTAGTAGATTCTTGAAATTCGGGAACAGACCAATAGTTTATTAAAATATGATAGAAACATTTTTATGTTAAGAAATGATGATGTAAACATATTATGAGCAAAGTCAACAGCTTTTCAATAGTTTATATTATTTCATATACTTATGTAGGTTTCGGTGGAACGAGCATTTTCATCACTGAAAATCGTGCTTGCTGAAAATAGAAATCGCCTTAACGAAGATACTCTTCAAAATATTTTATTAGTAAAGCTGAATCCAGGTTTTCTGCATGAAGCCATTACAGAGCTTGAAGGATTTCCGCTGTAAAAACCCTATTTAATAATTTTATTTTCTTACAGTGAAATAATATTTTTAGTTTGCTTCAAGTTTGACCTTTTTAATTTTTTATAGCACTACTGTATTTTTAAGCATTTTTCGTCTCGATATATACCTAAAACAATGCATGTTCAACCTTATTTCAATAACTAAATATGGAATAAATTATTTTAGATTACTGTATTACTATTTTTTTAAGAAAATCCTGTGTGCTAACAGGCATTTTATCAATTAAATATAAATATAAGTATGCTGTGCATTAAAAATAAATAAATCGCTATTTTGACATTAAAATTCTACTTTTTTCATTTGCGCGTTGACAACACTAATCGGAAAAACATCCCCCAGTTGCTGATGTAATTCGACGAATGGTTAGCCGACTGCTAAATATGTAGCGTGGATGTCGATTATGCCTGACGAAAAAAAAGATTAGGCGTCAAAAACGAAATAAGCAAGAATTTACAAAAATAAATATGCGATCGGTTGCTTATTTAGCCGTGTGTGTGAATATTGTGTAGCAGTTGAAGTGTACAGCTAATGCTAATGTTTTTAGATGCTGGCTTTTAAACCCTGTTTTCAACCCTTGTAATTCAACCGATTGTCTCGTGCTCTCCGAGAGAGTGAGAGCTAAGATAATTTTCTAACACTGATTTTCAAACGTTAAAAGAACATGCAAAAGCACACATAACATTCCAAGCAAATAAAGAAAAGCATAAACGAAACAACAACAAATAAAATTACAATTTTTTGTTGTGTTGTGTGTGTGCTTCTACTTGATAAGCCAATTAGCAAACTATCTACGATTGCGAGTTTTGTATACAGTGCAAAATATGATGGACACTTGTTTTACTTATTACGCACAAGCAACGGTCTTGATGCGTCGTAAGTATTTTTTGTGGTGGTGGAAAAAATACCGAGTGCAAGAAAACACATGCGTTAAAAAAGCAAAAGGCCCAACAAACTTGTGCGTGCTCAATTGGCTTACGGGGGCAAGTAACTCATTGATGATCTCTGCTTTCTAGCCTAAAGGCTGAGGGTATAAAAATAAAAAAAAACTGCCCACTTTTATTCGGACAGAAAATATTTAACAATTCTTCAAAATTGCTAAAGTATTTTTTTATGCCAAATACTTCTATTCGCCAGTTCTATTGAGTCTCTTACCGCTGGTGGGGGAAAACTCAATATTGCGAAGGACCAAAATGAATAAATATAATTTTGATGCCGCAGCATCCAAAAGACAGCAGCAGCTCGTCTGTAAAAATTAAGGAGCAGAACGTCTCACAATGAGTGGTTGTAAGTCACTGATATATTTCAATAATATTTTGCTTAACTGTATCAATACAAAATATTTCTTAGGCTACTCTTTCATTACAATTCTTATCACTAAACTCTATGTTCTAAAAATACACACATTTTATAATCGAAGAGTTTTCCCACCATGCATGTGCCATAAAATCTTAAGTGTATAGCGCACACACAAACAACTAGCGATACCAGTGCATGTGGGATCTTCAACTCTTATCTTAACAGGCTATTTGAACACAGGCTATTTGCTCAAGAAGTATGGACTTGCCCCTGATGAAACTTATACCGTCGTATGGGGGGCAGTGGATATAAGTTGCTACAACAAAAATCAAAGCGATTCGAGAGCAGGTCCTAAACTGAACTTTTCCTAAATTTTGTGTGGGAGGTACCCGAAGGAGTCGATATTTGAACATCATCTAAGTCCGGTTGAAATTTCACTATGTGCAAGGTATGGACCAAATCGGTTAATTCCTTCAAGAGTTATCGCGCGCACAAATTTGCCGAACATTTTCGAACTTTTGTGGGGGAGGTACCTGAAGGAGTGGACCGATATGGCCCATCTTCGAACTTAAAATATTGCGAAAACCAAAATGTTAGACCAAATCGGTACATACGTTGTTGGGGAGGTATCGGAAGGAGTGGGCCGATATAACCCATCTTCGAACTTAAAATATTGCGAAAACCAATATTTTGGACCAAATCGGTCCATCCAGACAGACAGACGGACATTGCTAAATCGACTCCAAATTGTCTAAAAACACATTTCGTCCAAACATACTTGGGGTCTAAAACCAATATTTCGATGAGGCACATTTTGCCCGTATGAAAGTGTACATAGCCTCGTTAGCATAAATGTTGAGGGTATAAAAACACTTAATCGATCAAACTAAATAATTAAATATATTTCGAACCCCAAAATGATCCCAAAACTGTATTAAATCTGAAAAAAAAACATTTCAATTACGGTCTTGTACGTCATCCATTATACGTACATATGAGGCGCTCAGCGCCAAAACGGCATAACCCACATTTTCAAAAAAAATCAAACTGACTATGCTGGACGAACCGGAATCTTTTGTAATATATAATAAAAAAATCCCCAATTGCATAGATTAACCCTATGTTATTCTACATGCCGAAAACCGTTTTTCCTTTATTGAAAGTTTGTAAAAATGGCCTAAGCCACATGACAAAATCGAATACTGGAAAAAATACGTGTGGGTTAGGCATGTTACGTTTTAGTCAGGAGTATATTTGAAAAATAATATAAAAATAAATTTTCGAGAAGATTTTGTAAGTAAAAACCAAAGGTTATGTAATAAAGTTGACTTACGCCCTGGCGTCAATGTAGAATGTAAGAAGTTAATAATGTATCGCGATCAATGTGGTGGCCAAAACCGTAACATAAGAATGAACACTATTTGCACATACATAGTCAATAATTCGACCTTCTCAGTGGAACGGATAGACCACAAATTTTTAGTGTCTGGCCATTCATGCCTACCACGCGATCAAGATTTTGGTCTCATTGAAAAGGAAAAAAATATTATAAGGGTATTTTTACGCCTGATGATTGGGATCGTACGCCTGATGATTGAGATCGTCACGGCAAAAAGGGAACCATGTTACTTGGTAAAGATGACGACAGATGAAATAACAAGTAAAAAAGTATCAGTCGGCTTTGCCAACAGAGTTATACCCTCAGCCTGTGTTTATTGAAACAATTTTTTCCCAAAATACGTATGTATTTAGGGGGTTTTAAAAATTTTGGTCGTTTGAACAGACAAAAATGTTGATTAGGATTAAAGATCAAAAGTTTTGCGGAGGAGATACTAAAAGGAATGGATCGAAATTGACCGTTATGGAAGTGGATCTCCAGCCGCAAGATATGGTGCCACAGGGGGTTTTTACACTCTTCGGGCTGTTTGCTCAAGAAGTATGGACTTGCCCCTAAAAAAACGAATGTAAGTTGCTTCAACAAAAATCAAAGTGATTCGATATCAGGTCTTAAAGTGAACTTATCCGACATTTTGTGTGGGAGGTACCGGATAGAGTGGACAGATATAGTCCATATTTGAACCTGATCTATATCTGGTAGATATATTAGGATGTGTAAAGTATAGACCAATTCGGCCACTCCCTTCAAGAGTTACCATACGAACAATTTTTCCGAACATTTTTGAACTTTTGTGGGGGAGGTACCTGAAGGAGTGGACCGATATGGCTTATCTTCAAACTTAAACTATGTTTGGACAAAATATTACTAAGACCATATTTTGAACCGAATCGGCAGATCCGTTCGAGAGTTATCGTGCGCTCCGACCACCTTACACGGTGTCATAGGGGTTTTTTGCAACTTTCATGCTATTTTCTCAGGAAGTATGGACTTGCCCCTGATGAAACTTGTACCGTCGTTTGGAGGGCAGTAAATACAAGTTGCCAAAACAAAAATCAAAGCGATTCGAGAGATGGCCCTAAACTGAATTTTTCCGAAATTTTGTGTGGGAGGTACCCGAAGGAGTGGACCTATTGAGACCATATTGGAACCTCATATTACTCTGGTAGAAAGTTTACACTATACAAAGTATGGACCAAATCGATCACTCCCTTCAAGAGTTATCGTGCGCACAAACTTTCCGAACATTTTCGAACTTTTGTGGGGGAGGTACCGGAAGGAGTGGACCGATGTAGCTCATCTTCGAACTTAAACTAAGTTTGGGCAAAATATTACGAAAGCCAAAATTTGAACCGAATCTGTTCATCCGTTCGAGAGTTATCGTGCGCTCCAGCCAGCAGGACAGACAGACAGACAGACGGACGGACATGGCTAGATCGACTCCAAATTGTCTGAAACACATTTCGTCCAAACATACTTGGGGTCTAAAACCATTATTTCGATGAGGCACATTTTCATCGTATCAAAGTGTATATACCCTCCTTAGCCTAAAGGCTGAGGGTATAAACAGAACAAGAAAAAAAGTATCAGTCGGATTTGCCGACAGAAATATACCCTCAGCCTATGTGAATTGGAACTTTCATCTACGGACAGATCGAATGTATTTAGGGTCTTTTCAGAATTTTGTGGCACATTTTGGACATTTAAACTTGCCGACAAAAATGTGGGTTAGGATTAAAGTTCAAAAGTTTTGCGGCGGAGGGAATGGACCGACATAGCGCATTACGAAAGTGAATCTTATTTTGAGTCATATCTTTTGGATAGATATCGTGCCCACTAGTCATTTCAGTGAGTTATCGTACACCTGTTGGACCAGAATCATGGACTTGTCCACGAAAAACATAATAAGCTCTAAACAGGACCATAAAGAACATCATCGGTTTACATTTCCATTTCCATTTCCAAAGGATCTCCGAACAGACCCTAAACTGCACTTGGACACAAATGATGAACTTCTGTGGGGAGGTATCCTAAGGTGAGGACCGATATGGGCCATTTTAGAAGTTAATTATATTTAAACAAAATTATCCCTAAATTTTGGACCAAATCGGTTTATCAGTTCGAGAGCTATTATGCTCTCCAGCTACTACATATGGTGCCATAGGGGTTTTTTACAACTTTCCGGCTGTTTTCCCAAGAAGTATGGACATGCCGCTGAAAAAAACTTTTACCGTTGTAATTAGGACAGCGATTGCAAGTTGCTTCAACAGAAATCAAAGTTAGTCAAGAGCAGGTCTTAAAGTGAACTTATCCGAAATTTTGTGTGTGAGCTATATGAAGGAATGGGCAAATATAGTCCATATTCAAACCTGATCTATATCTGGTAGATATAATAGGATGTGTATAGTATGGACCAAATCGGTCCTTCCCTTCAAGAGTTATCGTGCGCACAATTTTTCGTAACATTTTTGGACTTTTGTGGGGGAGGTACCTGAAGGATTGAACCGATATGGTTTATCTTCGAACTTAAACTAAGTTTGTACAAAATATTATGAAGGCCAAATTATGGATCGAATCGGCAGATCCGGTCGAGAGTTATCTTGCGCTCCAACCACTACATACTGTGTCTTATTGGTTTTATTGAACCTTTTAGGCTGTTTTCTCAGGAAGTATGGTTTTGTCCCTGATGAAACTTTTCCCGCCGTATAGGGGGCCGTGAATACAACTTGCTACAACAAAAGTCAAAACGATTCGAGAGTAGGTCCTAAACTGAACTTTTCCGAAATTTTGTGTGGGAGGTACCCGAAGGCGTGGACCGATTGAGTCCATATTGGAACCTCATCTAAGTTTGGTAGAAATTTCACGATGTGCAAAGTATGGACCAAATCGGTTGCTCACTCCAGGAGTTATCGTGCGCACAAATTTTTCGAATATTTTCGAACTTTTGTGGGGGAGGTAACGGAAGGAGTGGACCGATATAACCTATCTTCGAACTTAAACTAAGTTTGGACAAAATATGGCGAAAGGCAAATTTTGAACTCAATCGGTTCATCGGTTCGAGAGTTATCGTGCGCTCCAGCCAGACAAACAGACGGACGGACATTGCTAAAACGACTCCAAATTGTCTGAAACACATTTCGTCCAAACATACATGGTGTTTTAAACAATTATTTCGATGAAGCATATATTGCACGTATGAAAGTGTATATACCCTCGTTAGCATAAATGCTGAGGGTATACAAATTGTACACACAAACATTTTTGTACCTATAACTAAAATATTTATTGCATAAGAAAATATGTAAAATGCATAAATTTTGCATATGCAAAAATTTATGCATTTTGCATAATTTTGCATATGTCATTTGTTTCGATTTCAATTTAATAAGAAGCCAAAAGTATGCCCAGACCCAAAATTTGCCATGAATTCGACCAAAAATAGGGGTTGCATAAAATTCCGCTTTCTAGTTATGACTCCTGCATGCCACAATTCTCAATACGATAATAAAGCAAAAATATTATTTTTTGTAATTTGATTATTTGGGGTTAATTCCCCGCCCTTGTCTACCCGCATTTTTTGCTCGAGATAAGTTAGATTGGTTTAAACATAACTTCTTATGAGTTGAAAGCTTTTCAAGCTTATAGTGGTTAAAATAGATTATGATGATTTGGTATTAGAAGCTTAAAGATGAGAGCTGCCACCTTGACCCCACACGGTTTTTTTGTAAGAGATGACGTATATGAATGTATCCATTTCCATTCCACAGATTTTCGCGTATATAATGAAAATAGGTGATATTTGATATTTGTAGCTCAAAGGGGAAAACTGTTCCCTTTAACGCCACCCGTTTATTTTGTAAGATATGACGTGTACTTACTTCCCGCTTAGTTTGGCCACATTTGGAGACTATATCTGTCATCATTCTATAGATATAGGGATATAAAATTTACATTTTTTGTAGGTACCTCCGATTATGATGCTATATCTCCAGATCAACGCGAAATTTCAAAATTTAAAATAGTCTACTTTAATTTTAGGTCATGCTGTAATATACTCTGAAATTTTCAGGAAGATCTGTTAAGCGGTTTTTGATTCTATAAGGCACAAACAAACAAACCAAAAAACGTACAAACAAACATTTTTCTATTTTATATATGGCAAAAAATGTTTTGCTGGGATATAGCGTGATTGGGCATCAAATATATGAAATGGGATGAAAATATTTATTGGAACTATAACCAAATCTGAACCTACTATATAAATAAGTAAAATATACCCATAACCAAAGTAAGTAAAAACCCCATAACCAAATTTCAGCCAATGTTGGCCGAAAATATAGATAATCAATTTAAAATGCCTGAAATCGAGGGGTACCGTTATATGGGGGTTATACCAAAACCTGGACCTATGTCCACAATTTTTGGCGGGAAAGTGTCTGCACCATTGGGAACTTTGCTAGTTATTATTCTATAAAAGGGAGAAACATATTCAGGCTATGTTATATAAAACATATTTTAAGTTATTTTGATAGTTAGATTCTCGATGAATCATTGCCAAAAATGCCACTTCAAATAGTAATCCGGAGTTTCCTATTATACGATTGTCTTTTTAATAATTCTTTTTGCCCCATCTGTTGGTTTTTATATAACTTTTCATTTTTTAACACTGTCAAGCTTTTCGCCTGTTTTTTCGCCATTACTGTTTGTTGTAAAACTGTATAGTAAATTCTTAAAAGATTAATATGTTCCCCGTGCCATCATTTAATATTGTCCCTGTCATTAACATTTATGTTAGCTCGCTGGGTATGGCTTACCTTAAAATGTTTCTTTGTGCAAGTTTTCAAATGATTTCAAAGGATTCAAGAGATTTACTTAAATATCTCTATCGAAAGCGTAAACTGAAGCAGCATTAGCAAAAACGACAGCAAGTAAAGTCAACCCACAAAGGGTTGTGTTCCTAATACAATGGCACAACATTGCACCTCTTATCTAAAATAATACAGACATAATTATGCATAAGCATGACCTACTTTCGAGTACGCAAATCCAAAGCCACAAGAGTGAACTGAAAACTAAACAAAAAACGATGGCAGTACAAAAACAGCCAGTATGTATTAAAAGTGTCGCACTATTTATTCATCCACCCAGCACGTCAGCTAACCATTCATTCATTTATGCATTCTGCGATTCTATAAAAGTAAGAATATTTCATGGTGGATGGTATAAAAAATTCGACACGTCCGAAGTTAATGCTATTTAACTTCTTATACCCTCCGCCTTTAGGCTAACGAAAGTATATACATTTTGATACGAACAAAGGCAGTAACCGAGTTGGTTCATATATGAATATGATCTATATAGGTGCAGTATTTCGAGTACCCAACACAAAATTTCGGAAAAGTACAGTTTAACACCTACTCTCGAATACCTTAGATATCTGTTGTAACAACTTGTATTCGGCAAGTCCATACATCCTGAGAAAATGGCCCCTATTGCACCATGGTTAAGTTAAAATTTTGAGTATTTTTCATATTTTGAATCAAGATATGAGTGTTTTTTAGTTTTTCATATGTTCCGAAATATTAAAAAAGGACAAACACTAATTAAAGACCATAAAAAAACAAAAAATTAAAATATTTTGTAAAAAAAATCAAACATTTTTTTTTAAAAAAATTTTATTTTTTCCACTAAATTTGAAATTTCACTAAAATTTAGTACCCGAGGAAAAGTCAAATAGCTCACTTCGGGTAACCGCTATGGTAATTTACGTTACGTTACCTAGTAAACAAACAAAGAACACAATATCTTTTATAGTTTCCGAGAAATAGCTATTCCAGAAATTTGCAAAAATTACGTATTTTCCAAAATTGGGAAAATATTTTCGTCTTTAGAAGCACGCCAAGCCCCCACCTTCCAATGTTTTGACCTAATGATTTGGTTTCCTTCAACGCCTCCGCAGTCTCCACATCAACAACAAACACAGAATCTAACACCACAAGTTGTGTTCAACGGCCTGGAAATGCATCATTCCTGGAATTCACTTGCAACGCGATTCAGGAAACAAATCTCACTGCCATCTGTAGATTGCAACGTTGCGATGGTTACAACATTCTGCGGGTCATTTGCACAAGAAGCGGTGGGGGAGGACTTGCCTTCCTAATACACCAGTCTGTCCAGTACATACCTATGTCGCTTGAGCTTGACTCTAGTGAACAATACATGGAATGTATTGGGGTAGCGGTAAATTGTGGTACTGTCGAGATAGAACTGCTTAATGTTAATGTTAATAACTGTGTCCTGCGTTATATGCTCGATATTAGTTCGTTTTTAGAGGACAAGAACCGTCAGGTGTTATTTTGCGTGGTGAAGGAAGACGCTCCTACGAGGATTAGAAAAGATTGCCACAGCTTGCCAGATATCACTATTGTGGCACCAGATCATCATCTCCGTAAATAAACTTTCCTTAACCATGGGAAAACTGAATGGCAAGGGTTCAGGGAATTTACTAATCATCACGCCAGAGAGCTGTCCATTCCCTCAGATCCTCGGGAAGCTGAGAGGGTTTTCCGGGACAGCCACATACCTGCTGATGGAATACCCGAAATATGACCAAATTTCCCAGCAGATGCGACAGAACTAGCAAATGAGCGTGATGAGCTTCGTAGTACGAACCCCGAAGGTCCAAGAGTTACAAAACTTACTCCTGAAGTCAACAGCCTAGTAGGAGAACATAGGCGGAAAAAGTTGTACAGGACTAATTAAATTTTCACTCTCGGATCTGGGAAGGAAGGATGGTAGAACGGCTAATGGTTTCATCAACCCACACGGTTTGTAAGCGTGACACAATGTGGAGTCTGTTTACCTACAAACCAGAAGTTCCCATGTACAATTCCAGCAGCGGACAAAATAAAAATGTGGAGTGTGGTGAAATGGAACATAAATTTAGCTCAACATTTCTAAAAGTAGAACAAATTTTTCCATCTTACTACTTGATACGATATGACCCTATTAAAATAATAAGTTAGTAGGTTGATTTGTTAGCAATTATGGCTACGAAAAATGACAATGTAAACCCGTTATTTGGTAATGGGCGTTTTTGCTGGGCTGTGTTTCCTCATATCAATGTTGCTTTCATAGTTTGTCTTAAAGTTTCCACTTCAGTTATTGATTATCTTTATTGTTGTTTTCTGCTGCAAAAGTTTCTCCCTTAAAACTGCATTTTAATTGAAGACGACACATACAAATTAATTTATTTCCGTGAAATCTTGAATAACTTTTTTTTGTTAGTAAAACACAAGCAGCCACTTCAATCGACTTCAATGAAAATAACCCAAAAACAACGACAAAAAAGAATAAGAATACTTTTGTCATTAAACCTAGATTTTTGTTTATTTTGTTGTTGTTTTCATTTCTGAAAGTTGCTTCGTTGTACTTGTTGTCTATTGTTGTTATAGTAAATGAAGTCGCAGACATAGAATTGCAATACTCAATCGGTTAATGACCTGCAACCTCGACAACCATCTACCCACTAGCGCCCTGCATTTCATTTCGTTGTTGTTGTGAACGTGAATTGAGACTCACTTCCCTCGGGTGGGAACTTAAATAAACTTTTCGCAAAATCGAAATACTTAGACAAGCCTGGCAGACTCTCTTTATTTTGTTGTTGTTGTTTCTATTTGCTGCTCTCTTCTTTGTTTTTCTTGCATTCTTTCATTTAGTTTTCCTTAGAGTTGGGTAATCTAGTTCCCAGTTCCTTGTACTAGTTCCAAAACGTATGAGTATTATCATGAAATGTAACGTGTAATATTAAGTATACGCAGTTTGTTCAAAGAAAAAATGTGGGCCATTGGAACTGCGAAGTGAACGACATAGTTCCATATAGTTCCTTTGGCACAACTCTAGTTTTCTTACATTCTCAGGAATTTATTCACTTTTTACCACAAATATGCTTATTTACGTAGCGTACGGTGATTTATTTAAAGTGGAGAGACAGATATAAAATGTCATATGATGGGAAATGTTTGTCTGAATATGTATCTTACTTATATAGGTGGCCCTCTGCAGAACATTTCTCCATCAACTTGTTTACTCCATCGAGGCCATGAGCTTCCATTTCTGCGTGCGCCGCCATGCGACCCGTATTTATACGCCTTTAACCCTTCGTTGGACACAAATGTTGTTTGTCACATTCGTAACACATAAGTCTGGTCAGAACCATACTATGATTTATATTTCTTAGTGAACTTAATTAACATTTTCATAAAAAACGTTGTAAAATATGTTCAAAGGATCCTAATATTAAATAAGTAATCCTTATTTTTCAAAAAAACATGCCGAAAAACTACAAAATTTAATTAATATTATCAAGATAGTAAAATCTGACATATGCCTATGAAGTACAAATTCGTATTTTTGTTTGTGTTCTTCTGTTAAACTATCACAAATCCTGCCTGAAAAATGCAGGTATTTATACTCCCAGGTGCTATTTGTATAATTCTTCAGTAGAATATTCAAACTAAATTTACCATAATTATACATTCTTCTTGAAACTTCATAATATAAATTCACGTTTTGTCATAATTCTAGCAATGGTATTTTCAGATTTTAGATAAGAAATCTTCATAATTCATTCATATTACAAATAAGGAAAAATCTCAGGAATTCATATTGAATGAATCGATACATAATGCTAAAATACCTCCAAAAATGCTCGTCCTCCTAAGATTGATAACCCGTAAAGTTGTTTTAGTTTTCTAACGTTTTTTGCTTCTCCTGTAAAATTGTGTTTTTTTAGTTACGTCTTTAGGCATTTATGGCGTTTTGTTAAAAAGTAAAACATAAATTTATGTGGAATGGTTGGATATTATAGATTATATTCACATTCAATAAAAAATAACTTTTTTTAAAAACTACTTTCTGACGTAATGACAAAATAAAATAAATAACTGCAACGAAAAACTTGCATACACTCGGTGAGCGAGCTTTTTTACACTTCTATGTGGTATATTCGATGTTTGTAAAAAATACAAAAAAATGTTTGACCCTAGTACACATATTCATAAACTGCATAAAATGCCAATACGATGTCCATCAGCCCGCCCGTCTGTTGAAAATTATATAATTCATATGACTTTTGGCGGGTCTGCAAGAGAACGAAGTCTTTTGAAAGCCGTCAGAATCCAAAGAATTTCTATAACACTGTGCAACAAAATGGAGGTGAAAGTCTGGGGCACGGAAAATTCCTCTTGGGGAAGAAAGGTCTTGGTTAGTATATTAAGAACCCCGAATGACAGATCCGCCGTGAGTCGAACTTCCGCGTTATGGCGTGATGAAATTTTTCCTAGAGACCCTGTAAGGCATCAGGAATTAGCTTTATATCTTTGTTCACTGTTGTTTTAGCTTATTTTTGAGATAACATGTCTTCAGTCGAATCGAATGAGCACTTCGAGCTTCTAACTCGCTTCCTTCAATGTCCTTTTCGTCCTTTATTTTAAGAGCCGCTATAAAAGTACCACAAGATGACGTTTTCAGCTTCGTAATATTCTGCAAAAATGTCGCTCAGAAAATTTTAGGTACGGCTCTCATTGACAACTAATCGACTTTGTCGCGTTTTCATAGTCATTTTTGACATTTACCCCTATTTGCTCAGAAATAAACTGTGTTTTGTGTTTTTGTATGTTCTGTAACGAATATACAAAAAACAAAATATAGTCCTTTCTGAACAAAACAGGGTAAATGCACAAAACGAGCTTCCAATATGATCTGCATCGGTTCACTCCTTCGGGTAACTACCACACAAAATTTCGGAAAAGTTCAGATTAGGACCTGCTCTCGAATCGCTTTGGTTTTTGTTGTAACAACTTGTATTCACCTCCCGCTATACGACGGTACATGTTTCATCTAGGGCAAGTCCATACTTCTTGAGAAAATAGCCTGAAAGGTTCAAAAACCCCTATGGCACTGTGTGTTGTGGTTGGAGCGCCAGATAACTCTCGAACGGATCTGTCGATTCGACCCAAAATTGGCCTTGATAATAAGCCATATCGGTCCACTCCTTCAAGTACAAGGTGGCGCAAAAGTAATCTTCCTATCAGAAAATGCTATAATTTTTGCGATTGGCCTCTAATGTCAGTTCTGTTTTGACATTTGTGTAGTAGACACATGCAAAATAGACGTTAATAAACAATGTTACGCTTCACTGCTCCAGAACGCGGAATATTGGTCAATATTTATTTGACCAATAATCGGTCGGTGACTTTGGCACAACGTGAATTTCGTCTCAAAGGTTTAGCCGCTCGCCTCGAAGAGACTGGCACAACACGAGATGCTGCCAGGCATGGCATACCCCGGAGTATCCGTTCTGCAGAGAATATTGCTGCTGTAGCCGAGGATGTCATGGAAGCGCCGTCGACATAGACCAGACGACGTGCCACGCAAATGGTTGACGGTCTTTACAGCGAATTTTGGTACAAGATTTGAAGATGTTTCCGTACAAAGTCCAGACGGTGCATCAGCTGTTAGATGCTGACCGCCAATCGCGTCTAACATACGATCAAGCCATCCTTAATCACCACCAAGAGGAAGATGATTTTTCATCAAAAATAATCATGAGTGATAAGGCGCTCCAGACTTCTTTTTGTGGGGCTTTTTGAATTCGCGGGTTTATGTCAACAATCCTCAGGCTCTTTCAGCTCTTAAAGACAATATGCGCCAAGAATGTGAGGACCTATCGCCGGAAGTTTTGGCCAAAGTGATGGAAAATGCCATAAAAAGGGATCAAATGACACTAAACTGTGGCGGCGGCCATTTATCTGATATCATATTCTCGACTTGATGTAAACAAAATTAAAAGACCAATTAAAAATAATCCACAAGAAGAATCAAACTTTTTCACCAGCCAAAATACCACGGAAGATTACTTTTGCGCCACCCTGTACCTCTCCCACAAAAGTATAAAAATGTTCGTAAAAATTGTGCGCACGATAACTCTTGAAGGGAGTGACCGATGTGGTCCATACTTTACTCATCCATATATATTTACCAGGTATAAGTCAGGTTCAAATATGGTCTATATTTGTCCACTCCTTCATGTACCTACTACACTTTAAGACGTGCTTTCGAATCTCTTTGATTTTTATTGAAGCAACTTGCATTTGCTACCTCAATTACAACGATAATTGAGGGGCAAATCCACACTTCTTGAGAAAACAGCCCGAAAGATGTAAAATACCCCTATGGCACCATATGTAGTGTCTGGAAAGCACGATAACTTTCGAACTGATCAACCGATTTGGTCCAAAATTTGTCTTGGTCATATTTCCATTCCTTTAAGTATCTCCTCCCCAAAACTTTTGAACTTTAATCATAATCCACATTTTTGTCGGCAAGTTCAAATGTCCAAAAAATTCTGAAAAGACCCTATATACATTCGATGTGTCCGAGATGAAAGTTTCAATTTACAAAGTAAAGCTGGCAAACTATCGATAGTCGAACTATCGTTTTGATCACTGTCGTAAAGCTTTGTTTATAACAGACTCTGATGCAACTATTTTTTAAATAATTCGCCTTTGTTTTACGACAGCAATCAAAACGATAGTCGGACTATCGATAGTTTGCCAGCTCTATTACAAAGCCGACTGATACTTTTTTACTTGTTTCAAAACTTTTCCATAATGATTGCGACATTTTCTAGCATCCGGTAAATGTGCCTTGTTTCCAAGACGATTGGCATTCTCCTTGTCCGAAACTCTTACCTCGTGCAAAAATGTTTCACTATTGAGCTATAACTGCGATATCTAGCGTGGTTATTATTACACTACACAATTAAAACTGTGGGCTCCCTGTAAAAAATAGGATGTAACCAGGGTTTCGGAGTCGGAGTCGGAGTCGAGCAATTTTGCTGGAGTCGGAGTCGGAGTCTGAGTCGAAAAAAATAACTCGACTCCGACTCCGGCGAAATTCTTTCCACTTTATAGAAATACAACATTAAATTTGGTACAATAACATTTTTTAAAAAATCATTATTTATTTTAAAAGAAAGATATAAGAAAACATATATGCTAACGGTATATTATACTAAGTTAAATGACGATTCACAGGATATTTATTATCCTCTGAAGTGTAGTCTATTCATCCCTATTTTGTTGATCCAATTGATTCTTTAAATTTTTGCAAACAAAAGTAATGCTCTATGACAATCGAATTAAGATTGGACCTGTAACCTCTTTCGTCAGAAATCTTACTGGTCTTTTCACAAAGGTCTATTGGTATTCTTATCTTGTTTTTTATGAGAAGTCATTCTTGTTTTCTATTAAAGACATTGTGGTCTCTATAGGAAATCTTACCTGGGGGAGAAAAAATTCCTTTTCAGAATGAAAGCCCCAATTGAGAACCCAAAGGATCCCATAGCTGAAATTTCTGAGTTATGACATAATGAATTTTTTGATTGACCTCTATCAATCATTGAGAAAATAGCTTTATATCTCTGTTTGGAGATATTGTTACGCTTCTGAATTAGGGCAACATAAATTCGTTGTTGGTCAACGACAGATTCATCCCGCCATAACTCAGAAGTCTGACAAACGGCGAAACTTTCTTCTAGGATTCATTATATACTCAATGAGGGCTTTAGATGTAGACATTCTAATAAACGGATATGTCAGCCAGTAACAGATATAGTTCATGTGTATCCGAGTTTTCTACACAATCAATTGTCATACGAAATTCAATGAAATACATAATCATAGAGTTTTCATGAGGAAGGATCGAGTAAAAGTGATAAAGGACAATGAAAACATGACAATATCGATTTCTTGTCCTAGTGGACCGACCCTACATAAAATTTTCCTAGCAACATTTTTGTAGAATATTTTCATGCACGAGATCTCATCGCCTGCTAATTTTTCAGTTCCAGAAAACATCCATCTGCCTACGTGCTGAGTGGTGTACACAATATATCTCAAATATTTCACTGAAATTATCCACTCGACGCCAAAGTTCAAAATGTGAGCGCTGAATTTTATTTTAAGGGTGATCCCTACTTATAAATTTCAGAAAAAAAATAGAAAGTTAATTTGCATCCTAGAATATGTGATCAAATATTTAAGTCGATCGGAACAATATTGTCTTAGTATGAGCGTTGGATGGGAACAATATATTTTATTTTTTATGCAGCATATAAACTGTGTTTTTCGAAAAATCGGCCACAAAAATATATGACGATTGGTTTCGTAGACGGCCTCAAAACTTCGTAACATTTTTCTCTTTCAGATGAAGAAAAAAAAAATCTGTGAAAAAAAATTAGTAACAATTAAGCAAAAATTAAGGCTAAGCACACTAAAATGTTGGCTAACATCTAGTTTGAAACTTGGTCATGAATTGCTTATAATTTTGATTGCATGTAGTCCTTATGATTTGTATTGCCCCTTCATTTTCACATACAGTCGAAATCGCTTATAACGTCGGTCAAGGGACCAATTGAATTTGCCGCTATAACCGATATGTCGTTATAAGCGATAGGGCTATAAAGGGCCCCAGAGATTTGACACTTTTAGATATCGTCGTTATAACCGATATGACGTTATAAACGACTACGTTATAAGCGATATTTTGAAAGCTTAAAGATTTTCTCACGCTGAAGTAGTCCATCCAGAATATACTCGGGCAAAAGAGAAAACTTTCAAACTTTGTTATTTGCCAATGTAAGATTCGGAAGAAACAATATGTTCGAATGTATGAATATGTAAGGAAAAACTAACACATTAGCCTATATAGGCCAAAATATTCATTTTTAGTGGTATATGAATTCATTATCGGAGTCGGAGTCGGAGCCGGAGTCGTGAAAAAAAAATCGTCTGGAGTCGGAGTCGAGCCAAAAATACCTCGACTCCGAAACCCTGGATGTAACTCTTTTATCTGACCACGTACATCAACATAATTTAAATCAATGGAAAGGTCAAGAGTTCCACTTTCAAATATAACTTACGTGATTGAAACATGTGTTCCAGCAATAAATATAAAGTCATTATATTAAAAAAATCACACAAATGTTTTAGTCCATTTAAACCTCTAAATGTTATCTGACCATTATCTACAATTGCAGGCATATTCTTTATCGTAATCCTAAACCGTACTTACAATTCCCCGCCGATCACCTATAGAGATGCTACATAATTGGGTAAATATTTGGTCCATTTCACCCCCTAAATATTCACGATCATCGCCAAAAACTATAGGCGTCTATTCTGGTCTGAACCCGACCTCCATACAAAACTTCGTGATGATTGGTATACCACATGGGGGATCTACGACGAATATTTCGCGGTGTTACATGAATTTTTCGAAAAACAAACTTATAATACCCTTTTCACATTGTGGTGTAGGGTATAAATAAGCTATTACAATATTTCTCGGATATAAGCACTGTGGAAAATGCAAGCAAAGAAGTGCATATAAGCGGGGGATTCATATATCGAAATCCCGTTTATAAGCACAATCAGTGCCTATATACAAATCCCGCTTATAAGCACTATCGGTGCATATATTAATCAAACAAAAAAAGCCATTTCATTCATAAGAAAACATCCCACTTCTTTGTGTAGTATTAGGCTCGGAAGTTACGAATATTTAAAAAGAGAAGAATCTTAATTATTTTTATTCCTAATGGTTCGGCCAGGCCAAACCATGAAATATTCTGACCTAATATAGAATAATTAGTTTTCATGCTGTTACGAAAGTACCAATGTTCACAATTTTAGGCAAAGAAGTCTTTTGACCACTGAGAACCTCAAAATACCTAAAATCGGACGGTACCGATATATGACGGCTATACCAAAACTTGGAAACATAAATGCAAAATTATAGCTAATTCGGTCTGAAAATGTAGATGAAAACCTCAAAATACCTGAAATCGGACGGTACTGTTATATGGGGGCTATACCAAAACTCGAACTGCAAACAAAAGACTCATCTTTCCAAAATTTCAGCATTCTAGACGGAGGAACGGAAATGCATAGATCGAATCCGAATTTTACCCTGATAAAGAATATTTATACTTTACAGTGTAGCAAATGATTACTTCAATGATTTACAAACGGAAAAACAAAGTTAAAACACACTTCATACTATGGTGGAGGATATAAAAAGTCCATTATTTTTGCCTGTGCATTGTCTAAAATAGAACTGCTCTATATATTCTACTTCATGAAGAAATTTATTGGCTTGCTTGACAGCCTTACGAATAATACTTATTACATTTATAACATTGTAGGTTGTTACTGCTTGTCAAAAATCACATCGTATGTAAATACAAAAACATGCCTTTTTAACTGAGTAAACAATATTCATTGATTCTCTAAATTTGTCAAAAAATGTTTGCCTTTTTACCACCGCCATAACCAGTCAGTAGATCGAGTAAATGGTTTATTTATTTTTATTGCAATTAGCTCAGCTTTCTGTAAAAGCATATTGGCTGAAAGAACAGCTCTAAACGCACGCATTTCGAAGACTGCCTGCTCATTTTGCGTTTTATATTAAGATTTCTTCACGAGTATTTCTCCACTTTACTGTCTTTTTCACGTATATGTTTACCATATTTAACGCCTATGAAAAATTTTACTATCATCCAAATTGTTTTGAGCCGGTGCATACAAACGAATTTGTTTAAGCGAAAATGAAAGAATGATGACCAAATTTCAAGTCCTTATAAGAGGGGAATGCATATAAGCGGGATGCATATATCGAAATAATGCCAATGTATTTTGAACCAAAAATAACATTTGCACAAATTTCAATGCTATTAACCGGGGAATGCTTATATCCGGGGTGCATATAAGAGGGAAATACTGTAACTAACTCCTCCTTCACAGTCCAATATAATATTTTGCAATAGGTATTGGTTTCGTTTTTGGTATTTGTTTTAAATATATTTATTTGCACGTAAATTGTTTTGATTTTTTTGGTCAATGACTGGAACCACTGTGTGTTGTCCAGATATTGTATATATTTTTTAAGCATTGTACATATTTTGGGGCAGGGTCACTTGGATTTACTTCACGATTTTTTTATTATTTGTCGATTTTCCGCTTAAATAAAAATAAATTTTGTAAACACTTAAACATCTACGAATATATCGACGCCTCCAAACAATAGTATGCTAAGTAGACTTAGCATGTTTTCAAGTTCTTTACATTTTTATATTTAACGTCCTTTATCTTAAATTCTGTCAAATTTTGGTAATAATCGGACAATCCGAACAGAAGTTATAAACAAATATTTACTTAGCATAGTAATGAAGGTCAAAAAAATTTCCAAACTTTTAGAGCTTGTCCTGCAAAACTCACTGTTCAGAATAAGCAAACTATTATTTGGAGGTGTCGAACGTCCTTTAACTTAAATTCTGTCAAATTTTGGTAATGATCGGTCAATCCGAACAGAAGTTATAAACAAATATTGACTTAGCATAGTAATGAAGTTCAAAAAAATTTCCACACTTTGAGAGCTTCTTCTGCAAAACTCACTTTTTAGACTTAGCATACTATTATTTGGAGGTGTCGATATATGGAATGTTGTTAACGAGTTATGCATTCATTTTATCATAAAAATAAATAAGACCTTTTTAAATATTTTTTCTTTTTATGAGAATAAAAACCGCTGTAACTTTTGTGCGCATCGGCCAATTTTATGAACGCGAAGGGATTTGAAACCAAAATTTTTTCCAACAAGAAAAAAAGTATCAGTCGGCTTTGCCGACAGAGATATACCCTCAGCCTGTGTATATTGAAACAATTTTTTTTCCCAAAAAACGTATGTATTTAAGGGGTTTTAAAAATTGTTGGCGTTTGAACCGACAAAAATGTTGATTAGGATTAAGGACCAAAAGTTTTGCGGAGGAGATAATGAAAGGAATGGACCGACATTGACCGTTATGGAAGTGGATCTCCAGCCACAACATATGGTGCCATAGGGGATTTTTACACTCTTCGGGCTGTTTGCTCAAGAAGTATGGACTTGCTCCCAAAAAACTTTTACCATCGTAATTGAGGCAGCGAATGCAAAAATCAACAAAAATCAAAGTGATTCGATATCAGGTCTTACAGTGAACTTATTCGAAATTTTGTGTGGGAAGTACCGGATGGAGTGGACAAATATAGTCCATATATGAAACTGATCTATATCTGGTAGATATATTAGGATGTGTAAGGTATGGACCAATTCGGCCACTCCCTTCAAGAGTTACCGTACGAACAATTTGTCCGAACATTTTTGAACTTTTGAGGGGAAGGTACCTGAAGGAGTGGACCGATATGGCCTATCTTCGAACTTAAACTATGTTTGGACAAAATATTACTAAGGCCAAATTTTGGACCGAATCGACAGATTCGTTCAAGAGTTATCTTGCGCTCCAACCACTACACACGGTGTCATACGGGTTTTTTGCAACTTTCAGGCTATTTTCTCAGGAAATATAGACTTGCCCCTGATGACACTTGTACCGTCGTATGGGGGCAGTGTATACAAGTTGCTAAAACAAACATCAAAGCGATTCGAGAGATGGTCCTAAACCGAACTTTTCCGAAATTTTGTGTGGGACGTACCCGAAGGAATATTCCGATTGAGTCCATATTGAAATCTTAGCTAAGTCTGGTAGACATTTCACTATGGGCAAAGTATGGACCAAATCGGTTACTCCCTTCAAGAGTTATCGTGCTCACAAATTTTCCGAACATTTTCGAACTTTTGTGGGGGAGGTACCGGAAGGAGTGGACCGATATAGCCCATCTTCGAACTTAAACTAAGTTTGGGCAAAATATTACGAGAGCCAAAATTTTAACCGAATCGGTTCATCCGTTCGAGAGTTATTGTGCGCTCCAGCCAGCCAGACAGACAGACGGACGGACATTGCTCAATCGACTCCAAATTGTCTGAAACACATTTCGTCCAAACATACTTGGGGTCTAAAACCATTATTTCGATGAGGCACATTTTGCCCGTATGAAAGTGTATATACCCTCGTTAGCATATGTAAATGCTGAGGGTATAAAAATCGTAGAAGTGCTCACAATTTTTTTAATTTTTTTCAATTGGAATTGCAAAAGAAATTTGGTTTTTACAATATACAAATAGCTTTTATGTTTTATTTCGTAATCAATACTTTTGATAAGAAAAATTTGAAAAGGTCTCTAAATAAAGTAACAAACACTGACTCAAACAAAATACAGTCAAGTTGTAACCCATTTGTAATTATTGTAACCCTCTACAGATGAAAAACTCTTAGTCGCTAAATCCACACTGATGTACAAATCCAAGTGATTGCATCCAAAAAATCCTGAATCTATTTACTTTCATTTTCTTTTTTTGCATGCATCAAAACTTTTTGAAGAAATGTAGGTTTTCTCAGCTCCTCAGACTTTTAAGAATATCACGTTTTTCACTCAGTCTTTTGCAACAGTTGAAGAACTTTTTTCTCTCTGCATATTTGGCTTAATTTTTTCCATATCAAAGAAAATTGTTGCAGTAATTTAAAACTGGATGTTATTATACTTGTTGTAGATTGTTTTACTTTGATAATCTTCATAATTTATTACGTTATGTTCATCTCGTTAATTTCATGTTTTGTTTTTCTCATTCCAGATGAGTTATCTGCAAAGCAACCAGAAATATTTTAAGATAAGAAAGGATGAATAACAGAAATGCCCATTTTTGTAGAGTTAACGTAAGTTGCAAAATGTGAGTAAGTAAAAGTTGTGCGTATAATTGTTTGAAATGCACTGTTGAAATTTTGCTTGTACAAACGAATAACCTAAAATGTGCTTAACCTAAATGTGTGCAGAGGAAAAGCATCCCCAGGAAAATTATTTTAATCATTTTCGAAAATACTACTAGAAAAAAATCTTTTCGGAAATACAATGGACCTATGCTAAGATAATAATAATTGCTCCACAAACATCCCTGAAGGGACAAGGGAGACTTCTCTCATATCAATGAGTGCACCCCGATTCATATTGGCTCAATGATATGGGACCTACTTTTTATTGTCGAGTCCGAACGGCGTGTCTTATGACACCACTTGTAGATACGTTTTTCATGGCTTAAATACTCAGGAAATGTCGCTAACATTACTGATAGGTAATTTGCCAGTTCGCAATATTTAATATAGAGCTGTATAATTTCGGAACCGTAGCTTATATTACTCCTAGGGTGTTTGACATTGAAAATGGTCCAAGTTTTGATATAGCCACATAGAACCGTATCTCCCGATTTTCGGTATTTTTAAGGTTTCAACCACATTATCTTACAAAATGGCTGACATTTTGAACTAGTCGTTTGGGCTGCAACACTTGTATTCAAACATTTGTGGGCGAATATCCACATTTTGATATTGCCCCACAGAACGGTACCTCCCGATTTTCGGTAACTTAAATGTTTTACTCTCAAATTTGGTATTTAATTTTCGTTGTGAGTAAATAACATTTGTACAGAGAATTGTACGTACAGATGCACGTTTTCGTACATCCCGATATTCGGTATTTTGAAGGTTTAACTCCATTGTTCAACAGAAATGGAAAAATGGTAGATGCTCCTTTGGACCTATAAAATACTTCTGCATAGAATTGTTTTTATCCCCTCATCATTTATGCTAACAAGGGTATATACACTTTCATACGGGCAAAATCGGCCTCATCGAAATAATGGTTTTAGACCACAAGCATCCGTATTCGAAAAACCGTTTCAGACAATTTTGAGTCAATTTAGCAATGTCCGTCCGTCTGTCTTTCTGTCTGCCCGGCTAGCTGGTGCGTACGATAACTCCCGAACGGATCAACCGTTCGCAATATTTTGTCCAAACTTAGTTTAAGTTCGAAGATGGGTTATATCGGTCCACTCCTTCAGGTACCTCCCCCTCAAAAGGCAAATCAGTGCCTCAAGATTTTCGATATTTACAAGGTTTTTAGCCTCAGTATCGCACCGAAATGGCTCGTTGGGGGTATAAAACTATCAACCCGAAACTTGTCAGTATAGGTCCACGTTTTCATATAGCCCCCATAGAACGGTACTGTAAAGGTTTTACCCTCAATATCCCGCCGAAATGGCTGAAATTTTGTATTAAGTTTTCGTTGGGGTAGAAACCTTTCCACACCTGAAATTTGTCGGAATAGGCCCCAGTCTCTATATAGCCCCATAGGACTGTATTTTGCTCACTCAGAACTCACAATGCAAAATTACAGCCAAATCGGTTGGAAAATGTGGGTAAAATCGTCCAAATTTCGAAAATCGGGAGGTACGTTTATATGGGGGCTATAGCTAAACGTAGACCGATATTGACCATTTTTTGCATGGAGTATTTGGTTCACTCAGAACTTAAAGTGCCAAATTACAGCCAAATCAGTTGGAAAATTTCGCTAAAATTTTCAAAATACCGAAAATCTGTGGGTACATTTATATGGCGGCTATACCTAAACGTGGACTTATATTGAATATTTTTTGCAAGGAGGTAGTTTAATTACTCAGAACTCAAAATGCAAAATAATATCGAAACCAGTTGGTTCATTTGGTCAAAATCGTCAAAATACCACAAATCGGGCGGTACCTTTCTATGGGAGCCAGGGACGTACGTAGGGGGGCATAGGGGGCCCCATGTACACATATTAGGTTCGAATATGGATTATATCGGTTCACACCTTCAGGAACCTCCCATACAAAATTTCAATATCCAATTTCACCGAAACTTTGAACATCCTAAAATTACTTCCGGACGTACATACATATGTGTAGCAAGTACCAAGAAGGTCTATATGGGACAACATCTTCGGATACCTCCCTCACAAAATTTCAATATAAGTGTTCCAGAATCCATTGGGCATTTTGGCCAATGCTAACCCTTGCGGTTTTGCTTACAGCGATATTCTATTTTTCGTGGGTAAGTCCATGCTTCCTGACATAACGGTTCAAAAGCTCTAAATATTACCATGACCAACTAAAATGACGGATTGGCACGATAACTATCAAAAGGAATGACTTCCAAAATTAGGTCCACTTCCCAAATGGACCATTCTTTCAGGTATCTTCTCCACAAAAGTGCAAAACTTTTGCGCTCTTATCGAAGTCAAATTTATGACCCCAACATAAACAATTATTCGCAACGCTCGCAATCGTGAAGTTTTATACACAAATGTTTCGATATTTTTGTCGGAAAGTGTATACGTCCAAAAAAGTCCACGAAATTCTGAAACTCTCTGACTACACAATTTTTAGGACAGAGATATTGGTTATGAAGCCCGTATTCGATCTGTCTATACGAGTAGATAAAAGTCTCAACTCAAACGGGATTAGGTTATATCTACGTCGGCAAACCAGAATGATAATTTTTTACTTGTTTTCGAGAAAACAAAATTTACGAATTTTCATAAGTTGGTGCCGACAGAAGTGCTTAATCTTTGGTCATAGTCCTTGGAAAGTTTTAAATGTCATCGAGTTCATAATCATCTAATCGTACAATTCAGATAGAAACAAGTGAGCAAAGGCTATAGTCGGGATGGGACCGACCATGTGATACCCTACACCACTACCCCTGTGCGTAAGCTTTTCACTGGTAAACATTTCTTTTAGGGAATATAATCCGACTACCACCAAAAATAATATGCCTCTTTCTCTCTTGGACCCCCCATAAGCAACCAAAATTTCGTGACCATCCGATAAAAATTACGACCTGTAGCTTGATTGCAAAAAATGGAAGAATTGGATGCATTATCCACTATTGTGGTATCTCCCTTGTTTGACCACCTTCGCCAACCTGCTTTACACCAATGTAAAGGTAATATTTTCTTCTTCCATTGACAGGTTTTGCCGTTGGAATACCACTACTAGAAGCCGATATATTGACAAAGAATAAAACTTTGAATTTGTCTCCAAATGAGTTTTTCCCCATTCCGACCCTTCCTCTGTGGGGCCCCCATCTACCCCCAAAATTTTGTCACTATCCGATCAAAATTCCAACTTGTTGCGTAATTACAAAAAATGGAAAAATTGGGTTTATTACTGAATTTTGCAATATCTCGGTTTGCTCACTTACATCAACATACTTTTCATCAATATAAACGAGATCTTTTCTTCTTCCATTGACGGGTATTCCTTTTGGAATACTCCAACCAGAAGCGGAGATATTCGCATAAGAAAAAACGTTGACTTTCCTCCACATAAGCTTTTCGCTTATTCCGACTCCTGAATATTATCCGACCATCACCAAACTAAATAGGCTTATTTCTCTGTGGGACCCGCATCCACTCCCAAAAAATTCGTGACGATCCGATCAAAATTGCGACCTGTTGCGTGATTACAAACAAATCAGAAAATGGGATGCATTACCGACTATTGTGAAATCTCTGTTGTTTGAGCAGCTACGACAACCTACTTTACATCGTTGTAAGGGTGATATTTTCTACTTTCCTTGTCAGGTTTTGCTCTTGATATACCTCTTAAAGAAACAGAGATATTGGCTTTGAAATAAAACGTAGACCTTTTCTCCAAATAAGTTTTTGCCCATTCCGACCCCTGAATAGTATCCGACCATCATTAAAATCAGTAGGCTTCTTCAAAAAATCGGAAAATGGGATGCATTATCGACTATTGCCATATCTCTGCTATTTGACCACCTACGACAACCTACTTTATATCGTTGTAAAGGTGATGTTTTCTACTTTCCTTGCCTAGTTTTGCTTTTGATATACCTCTTAAAGAAACAGAGATATCGGCTTTGAAATAAAATGTTGACTTTTCTCCAAATAAGTGTTTGCCTATTCCGACCCCTAAATATTATGGGACCATCACCAAAAGCAATAGGCTTCTTCAACTGTGAGACCCCCATTAACCCTTAAATTTTCGTGACGATCCGATCAAATTTGCGACCTATAGCGTGATTTCCAAAAAAATAAAAAAATGGGATGTGTTACCGACTATTGCGATATCTCCGTCATTTGGTTACCTACGCCGACCTAGTTTGCATCATTGTAAAGACAGGATATTCTACTTTCATAGTCTGGTTTTGTTTTTGGAAAGTATCTAACAAAAGCTGAGTTATTCGTCATTAGAATTAAAATCGAATAAATGCAAAGTTGGGTTCTATAAGCGACTATTGCGATATCTTTGTTGTTTGGCCACCTACAACAACCTACTTAACATCGTTGCAAAGGCGACATTTTCTACTTTCATTAGCAGGTTTTGCTTCTGGCATACCCTCTATAGAAGCTGAGATATTCGGTTAGGAAAAAAACATTGTCTTTTTCTCCAAAAAAGTTTTTTGACCATTCCGACCCCTAAATATTATCCGACCATCACCAACATAAATAGGCTTTTTCCTCTGCGGGCCCCACATCAACACCCAAAATTTGGTGAAGATCCGATCAAAATTACGACCTCTAGCATGATTTCTTTAAAAGTGGAAAAATGGGATGTATTACCGACTATTGTGATATCTCCGTTATTTCTTTCATAGTCAGGCTTTGCTTTTGGAAAGTTTACAACTAACGCTGTCATATTCGTCAATATAATTAAAATCGCAAAAATGAAAATTGGCGTTTCATTTGCTACTATGGTAATATCTTCGTTGTTTTATCACCTACGAGCACCTACTTTCCATCATTAGAAAGGTGATATTTTCTACTTTAATTGTCAGGTTTTGCTTTTGGTATACCCCATATAGAAGCTGAGATATTCGCTTTGGAAAAAAACGTTGTCTTTTTATCCACCTAAGTTTTTTGCCCTTTCCGACCCCTAAATATTATCCGACCATCACCAAAATCAATAGGCTTCTTCCCCTCCGGGACCCCCATCAACATGCAAAATTTCCTGACGATCCGATCAAAATTGCGACCTGTAGCGTGATTACAAGGTTTAGATGGACAGACGGATAGACGGACAGACGGACGGACGGACGGACTGACGGAGGGACACACATAGCCAGATCGACTCAGCTCGTCGAGACATTCATTTTGGTATATATAAGTATGGGTCTACGACCATTATTTCGATGCGTTACAAACTTTTTGGGCAAAACCAACTTATAATACCCTCCCCACATAGTGGTGTAGGGTATAATGAGAAAATAATGGTTATATTCTGAGCAAATTTATGAAACAAAAGACTATTATTAACACCTTAACTTAAGTTGAATCATTTAGTAAATTGTCTTAGCTTCGTTTTTCAACTTATGAAAGTTCCTCTAAATTGCAAGGGTTGCCATTTATTTTGGTTATAATATCGGTCAAAATGAAAATATTTAATATAGATGTATGGATTTCCTTAAAGTTTAAGTTACTTTCCAAAAATTCGCAAGAATTGCCACTGGTACCAAACTGGGGCCTAGCGCCTGTAGATTTCAAAACTGTATAGACTTTTTGCGGAAATTTGCGGTTTTGGCAGTTATGTCCAAAAGTTTAACTCCCTTTTTTAGTTGCTGAATTTATATTTTTCGGAATATTTTTAAGTAATTTTATTATCCTTTCTTACATTTAGTCTCAATGTAATGTTTTTTGTGCTATTAGCAATTTCTATGGTCATGGTAAATTAGACCTGTAATGAAAACTCGCTAAAGAAAAAAGATTTGGGGTATTTACTTTAACAAATAACTTAATTTATTTTTGGGACACCCTAATGTTGGGCCACGCTAAAAAGTGGAGATTTTCCCCGCACAGAGAACCAAAAATGCATTATTACAAGAAATTCTGCAGACAAATGTGGTTAAATGTTATAAAGTACCAAGAAAAGGATGATAACCCTATATGGAAGCTGTGGTCAAAAGTGGACCGATATGACATTTTTTTATAACATGGTGTTCTGAAGTCTGAGTTCATTATAAGAACATATTCGCTTAGAATATTTGGTTGACATCTGCCTAAATAAATCGATATAAAAAACATATAGGGAGTATACCAAATAATGGACCAATCCTGACAATTTTTCGCAGGGAGGTTTACTATGCATACAAAATTCTTGGTACAGAATTACAGCAAATTCGGTTGAAAAATGTGTTGGTAACAGTAAAACACTTCAATTCAGAATGATTCATTACATGACAACCACGCGGAATTTTGGACCTAGGACCCAAATATTTTACTTATAATGTTTTTAGGCCACTATGACCCTTTGATAACAATTTCAGTTCGAATTTTTTGTCGAATTTTCCAACCTAGATTGCTGTAATTTAATATTGTGTGTTGTCAGATGATCAAAAGAACAACGATGACCGCCCAGAGAATACCCTAGAAGAAGAGCTTAGAAGCTACAAATTGTTCACATTTACCTCAATACAGTGGTGGTGTAGGGTATAATTTATCCAGCAAAATGTTCGATACAAAAAATGCCATTCAATCATGGGTGAAAGTGATCTGGCATGTCATCTTTTTAGCATTTTTATCGATGAATTTTATATGAGCGTGGACGCCAATAGATGCTATTCATTTTTGGATCCAAAGCATGTCATTTTCACCAATGCTTTGGCATGTCATTTCCACCAATGCTTTGACATGTTGTTTTCATCAACCGTTTGCAATGACATTATCATTACGACAAAGTTTTAGCAACGTTGGTTGTGATTTCTAGTCTCCGACAACATCAAGCCTATTGTAAATAAATAATCTTATATATTTAGAAAAATGTGTAAAATTCATCTCTATTGGATCGATGGAATCGGTTCAAATGCCAATGAAAAAATCGGATCTTTCACGACTTCGTTTGAACCAATGCAAAAGATGCCATGAAATCAAGCCATCGCATGGGACCCCTTCCTTCAAAATTTGCTGGGTAGGGATTGAATGTCCAAGGTTCCTAAGTTAATTCGTATTATGGCTTTCAATCAATGGAAACTTAGTCAAAACAGTATAGTACAGAAATGATGCTTTCGTAAGTTTTTGCGAGCTAAGGATAAATGAAGTAAATCTCTTTTTCTCTCTCCCACCTGACCAAAATTTTGAAAGTTCATGTTAGCGAAAATTTCTTATTTAGCAAAGACGTAAACCTTATTTTAGACTTATATTACTGATGAAATAATGTTAATTTTTATATTTTAATTAAAATGACGTAAGACTTCTAGGCCAATGTCCCTTGTTTTTTTGACAATATATCAGAGTTAATATATATTCAAAACAATGGGTATATTAATAATCGCATATATATTTGGGTGTATCATTTATCAAATTACTCACAAATACAGTGAATGTTATTTAATTCAGTGATATCACTACGGTAAGACCAAAAGAAAGAGTATACAATCGGAAAACCTTACAATCGGAAAAACATTTAATTTTGTTGTTTACATGGAATATTGAGGACATTTCCTTTTTTTCCTACTTCACAAAAGTTCAAAATCATGGTTTCAATTCTCCACTCCAATTATATTGAGCAATTTACGGAAGGAAAATGGGATTAGTAGAGAAATGATTTATGCAGAGGGAACGTTCGGATATCATGGCGTTATCCAGTAGTATTTTTTTATATTTACAAGTATATTTATTTTTAAGAGTTATATAAATAAAGGAAAAAAACGCCGAGACACGTGTCTTCTTTTTTGTTTTTTGTCACGCTGCCGTGTCAGAATATGGTCAATTTCAGAAATCCAATCGTTGTAATTGTCATAAAGAATCCAATTGCAGTTATTTCCCTAAGAATATTTTGGTGTCCAATCAAAGATCTTATCGCAAAGAATTTCTGAAGGCTGATAGTGGTTTTCTTGATAGAGAGCTTATGCTGAGCAATAGTGAGTCTATCCATGATGAAATTCTATCACCCAATCGCGGAACAATCGTAGGACTTCTCCTATAGAAATTCTGGTTTCCCATCTTGGATCTTCTTATAAGTTGATAAGGAACTAGGAAAACTCTGGCAACATGTATACATGTATACATTCTTTTAGCAAAAATCCATAAACACAATTTTTCCCAATCTACATTTTTGCCTCATCGAAATAATGGTTTTAAGGGCAAAGAGTGTTTGGGAGGAATGTGTTTCAGAAAATTTGGAGTCCACATAGTTATGTTCGTCCATCTGGGTGGCTGTCTGGAGAACACGATAATTCTCGAACAGATCAACCGATTCGGTCCAAAATTTGGCCTTCGTGATGTTTAGTCCAAATTTTGATCAACTTCTAATATGGACAATATCTATCCACTCTTACGATATCCTTCCACCGAGTATTTCTAAAATTTTCAGAGAAGTGCAGTTTAAGACCTCTCCGGATAATTAGTAAATATGGCTTCACTTCCTTTATGCTAATAATTTAGTTTTAAGTAAAAATATAAAATTAATTAATTAATAAACAAAAAGACCTTTCGGGAAGCGCTTTGCTTTTTTTGTGACAAGCATTCTCGGGTCCTCTATTACAACAATACAAGTTTTTTAGCGGGAAGTCCATACTTCCAGAGAAAATGGCCCAAAAGCTGTAAAAAACACATACGGCAATCATGTGTAGTTGTTGGTGCACACGACAACTTTCGAATCGGATACTACGTTGGTCCAAACTTTGTTTATCGCGATATTTCTGCGAACCTTATATAAAGTTCGAAGATGGTGATTTTCAGTCTACTCATTCTGGTATTTTCCCTCAAATTTCAAGAATTTCAATTTGAAGCTAATGCGGTATGTGTAATTTTTCTTGAATGGAGCAACAGATTTGGACCAAACTTTGGATTTAGTAATATTTTGTCCAAAATTAGTTTAAGTTCGATAATGAACCACATTGGTGAAGAACTGAAATGGCTGGTGGGCGCAATATCTTTTAAAAGAAATGACCCGCAAAATAATATCTACCTCCAAAATAAACTATGTTGGTCAGGTCCATTTCTTCAGGTACCTTCACCGCAACAATTGTGATCAATGATAAAATCCATATTTTGTTGGCAAGTTCATACGTCCGTAAATGGCTACACAATTCTGAAAACCTAATAATAAATAGCTTTGGGTTAAGGGATTTTGGTTGTATAGCCGTTTTTCGGTCTGTCCATAGATAAAAGTTTCAGTTCACACAGGGTCAGGGTATATACCTGTCCGCAAAGCCGGCTGATACTTGTTGAGATTTTGACGAAGAAGAATCTCTTTCCAACCATTTTTTTTTAATTTCGATTGTCGTCACAAAGTCCTTTGTCGAAGAAGGAAAAAGGAACATTTCTGGAAGTGTGTATCCATTGAAAGTACTTCCCAAAATACAATTCAATGTGTAATCGACAGAAAAATCCCTGAAGATGAAATTCAATGTAATTTCGAAATATGGGAAATAATATGCAATGAATAAAATATAAACTTTAACCTCAATAATCTTGATTTTACTATCATTCGAATTTTTTTTTATTTTTTTGTTGAATTGAAAAACTTAACAACTATGCGGAAAATTGCTCAAAAAGCCTAACGTGTTCATTAGTCTTTATACTTTCAAATATGTTGGACAATAAGTATACCAATGTAGTTAAATAATTCTCTCCTCCAAATACTTTACATATTTCTTAAAAAATTTAAAACATTTTAAAATTTTATTCAACAAGTAAAAAAGTATCAGTCGGCTTTGCCGACAGAGATATACCCTCAGCCTGTGTATATTGAAACAATTTTTTTCCAAAAAACGCATGTATTTAGGGAGTTTTAAGAATTTTGGGCGTTTGAACTGACAAAAATAATATCAACAGTTTTGCGGAGGAGATACTAAAAAGAATGGATCTCCAGCCACTATATTAAACACCTGCATGGATACAACTGAATATATCAGTTCCGACATTTAACAACATTGAGTGAGTATGGATATGTAGAATGTAGTTTCAGTTACAAGTTGATACTGATACTTTTTCAAACAGGTATGATATGAGTTGGTATAGACAGAAAAAAGGAACATATTTGTTTATATCTGGTTTGTACAAACTGATATAAATGGATATTGGTGTGACACAATAAGTATTTATTGTATGTAGCCCAAACAAAATAGGAATTGAAATAGAAAAATTCCCACAGAGCTGAATTTTGGTGGGAAAGTAGGATTTGTCATTACAAATGAGGTCCTAAAAATCTCTGTTGATCCCATGCGTGCGAAGAAACTTATTCATGGTCATAGGTCATATTTTTGGTTTTTTTTTATATATCTCAAAAACTGTGAGCCTTACCAAAAAGTGACTAAAGCAAAAGACAACGACCGTAAAATTCTCTATAAGATATCGCGTTCCTAAAATTAAAATAATAATGATATGCACATATAAAGCACCTATAACTTATTTGACCCGAAAGTCAGTATACAAAATCTGGTTAGACATGGTGCTACTGGACCGAGTACTACAAAACAAATCAAAAATGTGAATTTCGAATTTCTTTAGAATCATTCCATGGACCAATAACAAATTCTGCATTATGAAAACCATTAGGAATAACAAAATCGTTTAATTTGTTATGGAGGGTATATTATGTTTGTCATTCTGTTTGTAACTCCTCGAAATAATAATTTAAGATCATATAAAGTGTATATATTCTTTATCAGCCTGCTCGTACACCGATATAGCCCCATGACTGTACTTCTGTGGAAATGACTTTAATGTCCGAAGTATGCAGGTGGATAATACTTCGGTAAATGTATTGTAGGTCCATTCAGCTTGGAACAACCCCTTCTTTACAAAGTGACGCGTCGTTTTAAGTAGAGTTGTACAATCTAGTTCATTTGAAAGATCTAGTTCAATAGCTCAGCTCTTTAAACTGAACTAGGTCAGTAATCTAGTTCATAGTTCACTGTCCAGTTCAATCATTCGGATAAAAATCGTTCACCGGCTCTTAATCGGTCGTTTGATGAAAACGCATACATACACCAAATACAAACAAACAAAAGACTAATATAATTTAACTACTTCATAACAAAAATATTACATTTACATAGTTTTATTGCATTCTTAAAGAATGATTAATTAATTTTAGAAAAAAACATCCTTCATTTAGGTGGCTGGCAAAAAATCTTTTGTTGTGTGTGTGTGTAGAAATTGTCATTGCGAAAAAGCTTTGTGCGTGTGTGTTTCTTTTTATTTTTCCCCTTTTTTCTATCCAATAGGCAGATTCATTAGGTAATCGATTCGACATATTGTAATATGTTATGTCCCTATGCTTTTGTAGAAATCTTCATTTTCGGACAGCTATTCCATGTACCTTGATCCAAAACATAAACAAACCAGTGTGACCGTTGTGCCACTAAAGTATCAATTTTGACACTTTTTTTCGGCATTGATACTTCTGTGCCACTTTTTTACGTTGATACCAAATGTGCCACTTTTTGAAAATTTGTGACACTTTTTCATACCTTGTGCCACTATTTTTTAAATTAGATATATTGTAATGTAATCTCAAGTTTAATCACAAGGGAGTGTAGAAAAAGCGTCGAACTAAACGATTTGGAATTAGGGAGTTGAAGCAACATGCGGCAAACAAAAATGTTTGGTAATGGTAGTCAGGCAGTTTGATCCGCATAACGGGTACACTCAAGACACTTCTTATCAAGTAAAGATATTTGCAATGTTATCCTATCTACATTATAGTGTCATTACCTTCCGTGGAATAATTTTGTGGGAATTTCTACGGATAATTCATTCAGTACAATAAGAAAAAAAATTGTGTGGATTCCTTATTAGAGGGAAAATAACCAATATTTTGCAAGTAATTATATAATAACTGTGATTCAATATTATTTTTGGGTTAGTAGTCCTTAGCAGTTCAAAGAATGTTTTTAGAATGTATATAATATATTGTATATTAATTAGTCTCGATTTACATTAGGCAATTTTCCTTGCGGCATTTTACTCGTTTCCTTTTAAACTTGCCTCTTATACAAGCAATTATGTTCCGGCAAACAATGTAAATAACGAAAAATATAAAAAGAATATCCTGATAATTGCCAGTACGGTCATTTTTTCCTTTTCCTATCCCCTCCTCCTACAAACAGAGACTTGCCGCAAGTAAACTTGCTTAATGTGGATTGGGACTTACTATTTATATTTATATACTAATTGTTGCAGTTAAGGTCTGTTCCAGAACTGCAAGAATCTACTTTGTTTTACTATTTTTTTTCCAAAAACATAAAGAAAATAATTTTATCTTAGTAAAAAATAGTAGCTTCTTGCAGGTTCTGGAAAAGAACAATTGTTTTCCGTTTTTAATAACAAGAAAAATGTGTGCCACTTTTTGTGCTACTTTTTCGAAACACATGTGCCACTTTTTTCTAGAAATGATACTTTTTGTGACACTTTTTGAAAATTTCCAGCGGTCACGCTGAAACAAACTGATCACATTACGAAGGCATCCCATAAAATAGACGACGCCGTCACTTTATGTATTTGTGAACGACATGTTGAACTAGATTGTGAATCGTTCGTTGATCGTACGGTCACCGACTGATTATAGTTCAGTGAACTATTGAACTATAATGAACTATATCGACTGATTTAGTTCATACGCTCTTTTCAATGAATCGTTCAATTGAACTAGTTCGTTCATGAACTATACAACTCTAGTTTTAAGGGCTTTTGAAGGTATTATTCTCTTAAGGTCAATCCCCGACCAGAACAACAACATTTTCGGCGGTGGTGGCCTGAGTATTTCAGCCATGAAAACTTATTTACAATTTGTGTCGTAAGATACTCCGTTCGGGCTCGGACTTGATATGGAAGAAGTATTCCTTATCCCTTCCATGAAAACTTATTTACAAGTTGTGTCGTAAGATACTCCGTTCGGACTCGGCGATAAAAGTAGGTCCGATATTATTGTGCCAATATGAATCGCTGTGCATTCATTGATATGGAAGAAGTATGCCTTCTCCCTTCCGGGATGTTGTAGGCACATATAATATTTAAGTATTTGTTAAACTAACCATAGGAAAGCAATTATGTTACTCTGTCTATATCCCTCTCTTTTTAATCAGTACCACACCAATTTAACACGTTCGGGGATGTGAATGCTATAGATTCATTTTCATTGCATTCACTTTCAAAGTCAATTTTTAGTCATTTACTTGTATACAATCGAATGTTTTTGTGATTAATGTACATAATACGACTAATTTCATAAATATCCATAGAACAATAAAAAAAATTATAATAATATTAATAGTTAATTAATAAATAAAAAAAAAACTAATTCCGAAAAAATTGGGTGTCATTTTTTGCACCTCTCTGAAAACTATTTGCAATAAATATTTGGAATATAATAAAACTATTTTTGATAAATATTCGCGTTTTCATTATTAGGTCGGAAACTTTTCTAGTAGCCCTCGTACATTCCACTCACTGAAACCAGAAAAACATTCAAATTGGTGCGTTCAGTTGTAAGAGTTCATGTCTTTAATATTTTTTTATCCCCTAAATAATAAAAATGTTTAAAAATTTAATTTTTTATGAATTTTTACTTAGAACTTATTCACACATGCCTGTTACAACTATAGTATCTGTTGGTATCTGTAGTATTTGAAAAATATCTGTTGTACAACAGATATTTGAGAACGAAAAAACAAATAAAGTTCTCACTCGTTCATATACAACACAGAACTGTTTCTAACAGTTATGTTATTGTGAGTATACACAACCCAAACAATATCATAACTGTTCCACTCATTCCCACATTTATATCATATTATATCTGTTATGTATATGATATATCTGTTTTGTTGATATAAACAGTTATACCATTGCACGTGTTTACACTATATATGGTACCATAGGGGTTTTTTAGAACTTCAGGGATGTTTGCTCAAGAAGTATGAACTTGCCCCTGAAACAACTTTTACCATCGCAATTGAGGCAGCGAATGCAAGTTGCTTCAACAAAAATCAAAGTGATTCGAAAGCAGGTCTTAAAGTGAACATGTATCCGAAATTTTGAGTGGAAGGTACCGGATGGAGTAGATATATATAGTCCATATTTGAACCTTATCTATATCTGGTAGATATATTAGGATGTGTAAAGTATGGACCAATTCGGCCACTCCCTTCAAGAGTTACCGTACGAAAAAATTTTCCGAACATTTTTGAACTTTTTGTGGGGGTACCTGAAGGAGTGGACCGATATAGCTTATCTTCGAACATAAGCTATGTGTGGACAAAATATTACTAAGGCCAAACTTTGGACCGAATCGGCAGACCTGTTCGAGAGTTATTTTGCCCTCCATCCTCCTCACACGGTGTCATAGGGGTTTTTTGCAACTTTCAGGCTATTTTCTCAGGAAGTATGGACTTGCCCCTGATGAAACTTATACCGTCGTATGGAGGGCAGTGAATACAAGTTGCTAAAGCAAAAATCAAAGCGAATCGAGAGATGTTCCTAAACTGAACTTTTCCAAAATTTTTTATGGGAGGTACCCGACGGAGTGGACCGATTGAGTCCATATTAAAACCTGATATAAGTCTGGTACACGCTCCACGATGGGCAAAGTATGGACCAAATCGGTTACACCCTTCAAGAGTTATCGTGCGTACAAATTTTCCGAACATTTTCGAACTCTTGTGGAGGAGGTACCGGAAGGAGTGGACCGATATAGCTCATCTTCGAACTTAAACTAAGTTTGGACAAAATATTACGAAAGCCAAAATTTGAACCGAATCGGTTCATCCCTTCGAGAGTTATCCAGACAGCCAGACAGACAGACGGACGGACATTGCTCAATCGACTCCAAATTGTCTGAAACACATTTCGTCCAAACATACTTGGGGTCTAAAACCATTATTTCGATGAGGCACATTTTGCCCGTATGAAAGTGTATATGTATACCCTTCATAGCCTAAAGGCTGAGGGTATAAAAATTAAAAAATAATGTGTAGCATAAGCTAATATCCTACGGGATCGAAAATCATTTCGGGGGGCCCGGGAACCCCGCCCCCCAGGCTACGTCGGTGATCTATATGCACATAGAGAATAGTGTATTTTATCCATAATTTAAGAAATAGTTTAAATATATAAATATAACTGTTAATTAATATGCTATAAATATTAAGTATATATCCCTTAACTACATTTAATTGAGCCTTTAATCCACTTCTTACCTCGAAGACTTGTTAATTCTCTTCTTAATTTCACTTTTTTCGAAATATATTCCACAAGTCGTTCATTGCACAAACAATTATAGCGGCAACAATTAGCGTTTATTAAGAGTACATAATATCCTGACGATGAATGTGAAAAAGATTTCAGAATGGTTTTCTTCTTCCTATTATTCGACATTCGCAAAAGAAACACCCGGCCACCAGAACTAAAGACGGAAGTTATTTCAAGTTTTACGACTATTAATTAGCATTTTCTTAATGACCACAAAAAGCATGCTTTCCGACAATAGGCAAGTTCAATGGGCTCAAGTTACACAACTTGGATGGGGAGGACAAACTAAACAATAATAACAGAGAAAAAAATATTATAATCCATCATGAAAGGGTCGCAACCCATCAACTTCATTGTGATGATAATGGCTAGAGAAAAGGGGTTTAAATTTGAATACCCTTGTTGTATTTACCTTTTCCATAACTGATACAGAAAAACACCTGCATTTTGCATTAGTGGAGCTGTACACACACATACATACATATATTCTTATGTTTGAGCAGAGGATTGAAACGCAAAGCGACAACAAAAATGACCCCAACATTTGTTGTTGTAAGACGGCAGTGTAAACAAGGCAGTTGTGTAATTTTTGTAGTGTTCTTCTGTTCACTGGTCGCCATTGATGGCTATTGGCATTGACAGGGGTATTACCAGTCAACACCTATTAACTACTTTGGCTAAGGCCATTTGTTTAACGACACTTGTTTTTTTGTAGAAAGTAAATAAAACAAAAATTGTATAAACAAAACTTTATTTTTTTAATTTCTGTTTTGACGATGATGTTTTCTGTTCAGTTGATGATTCGCCTTATATCGCTCTACGGTGATTCGTTCGAGTTTTATCGTTGGTGTCATGCATAAGGGGTGCCACTGTGGTGCAGTGGTATGCACACCCGCCTTGCACTCAAGAAGTCTGCGGTTCGATTCTCAGGCCAGGTAACATCAAAATGTTCAACTGTGGCAAAATAACCCTCAGTAATGTTGGCGACATTTACTTAGTATTTCAGCCATGTAAAACTTATATACAAGTGGTTTCGTAAGATAACACCGTTCGAAATTGGTGTAAACTGTAGGTTCCATATCATTAAGACAATATGAATCGGGGTACACTTACGAGTATTGAGAGAAGTGTCCCTTGTCCCTTATGGACTGTTTGTGGAACAAATATTAATTTCATCGTGCATATGTGTTCTATACGTCTGTCTTGATCTTTTTCCTAAATATCCACGTTGTCATTTCCTAGATATCGAATGTTGTAGTTTTTTTTTTTTTTTTGAAATAAATATAAATAAAATAAATAATAATAAATATAAATAAATAATAATATTATAGTTTACAAAACTAAAATAATATAATATTTGACATACCTAAAATATTTTTAACAAATCAGAATAACACTGTGACACAAAATGGAGGTGAAAAATCTGGGGATGAAAGCCCTTGGTGAATATATTAAGAATCCCGAAGGACAGATCCGCCGCGAGTTGATCTTCGGACGTTTTTCAGCTTCGAAATGTTCTGCAAAAATATCGCTCAAAAAATTTAAGGTACTACACCCATTAGCAACTAATCGATTTTGCCGCATTTTCATGTTCATTTTTGACATTTACCCTGTTTTGGCTCAGAAACTATGTTTTTGTATATTCTGTGTATTCGAACAACCAATAAATAACATATGAGGAAAAGTCAAAATTTTTTAGTTTCCATGAAGCCAAGGTTTGCACTATTATAATACGCGAACTATTGTAGTTTACCAATAACTATGACTATTGCTGGATTAATTTAGATGTTTTTGTACAAAGCTCAAAAATTTAGCAAAAAAAATTAATTTACGTGGTAGTTACGACCGCGTAAAGGAAAAAACATAGGGAAAACACGTTGAAGCGAAACAGGTTTTTTACATTGCTATTCGATTTCTGATTAAACCATTCAAATGACGGACATCTGTCCAAAGTAAAAGTAGGAGAATACAAAATGAAGATTACACTTCTAATGTATCACTTTCCAAAATTTCCACTGCATCCACCTTTTATGGATGCTGACATTTTGAAGCCGGATTTCAGGTGTTTTTTGTATTTTTTATGTAACTGGGACACGCATTCGGATATTTCGAAAAACCAATTATAGGATTAACGAACTCGCGATTTCGCATAATCTGATATGTATATTGAGTATGTAGCCCACACAGCAGCAGAGTAATCTACTGCCAAAGGCCAAAATTTAGTGTGATATTTTTTCTAAAAAACCTATTTTTTGGGTACAGTATTTACAATATTGTTTTGAGTGTGCTGGTACCCCGCGATATTTTAGTTTTTCGAAGATCCGGATCATATGAATCACAGATCATAAAAATCCATCTACTAGAACGGCGGAAATGGCTACTGCAAAAATTTAAAAATTTGCGAAAAATGTTTTTCAAAATATCGCTGACTAATTCGCGTTTTATGTGGATCGTTTCCATTTCAATGAAGAAAGTGAATCATCACTCGCGTTTGTGCGAAAACAGCGGTTTGAAAAATTTAGTGGCGTGGGAGCTGTATCCGATTTATCCAAAAAATACTGCGTGATGCTACATTCACGGTTCTTGATGGATTTTATTGAAATATGTTTAGATCGATGTATTTTTTCACGGTTGATAGTGAAATCGGATGCGCATAAAAAGTGTATGCACTTTGTGCAATATATAAGCGTTATACAGTTTGTTGCACACTAAACTGCAGACGATGCTACATCTTAGCGGCCAAAGTAAATCCTGGCAAATGTGTGCAAATTAAAAGAGAAGAATTCGCTGTATTGGTAAACCGCATGCGCATCAAGTGATTTTGAGGATTTCGCGATTTACACGCACTTCAAAATGAACATTACCCGATACAATTTTATTTGAAGATTATACCCCATTTAAAGGAACCCAACATTTATTTGAAAGATATCCATATCTTCTGCTAGATGTTAGCGTGTTATCGAGAAGTGATTAGAATAAAAAATGTGATTTATTTAACTAAAATAGAAGAAAAACTCCGACCTATTTTTCTTACACTCTGTTCAACTAACTCACAAAATAAATTTTAATAAATATTTTCTCTTACAAAAATTTTATAAATTTCCTCAATATATTTTTTTCTTTTCGCTATAATATGAAAACCACTAAACGGATTTGTATAGTTTTGATTTCATTTGAATCTTCGCGATGTTTAGATTACGTACATATTTTTTATATATTTTTCAGATGCATAAACAGCTTGAATTTTATTAAAACAAGTTGTAAGCTACCAATTGTTTTGAATGCTTTCCTAATTTCCGCGAAAATTTACAACTTTTTCACTAAAGTTATGGGACCTCAGTAAACATATAGTATGTAGAGAGCCCCTAATTAAGAGAGTTTCTCAGTTTAATGATTCGAGTCTTTTAAAGATTTTTTTCTTTTTATCAGAATTGAAACCGCCATAACTTTTGCGCGCAACAACCAAAATTAGTATCTCGAACAGATTTAAGAATGGGATTTTTTTCCCAATCTATGCACCAAAAATCTTTCATGTAGCTTAAAAAAAATTTTTTAAATTTTTTTTTATGGAAAACTAAAAAATTTTGTCTTTTCTTCATATATATATTAAAAAAAAACAAGTAAGAATGGTGTTAAGTTTGGCCGGGCCGAAGTTGTTATACCCTCCACCACGAGTAACATTGAATTAAAATTGAACATTTAGTTTCCTTTTGTTTATGAAGAAGACCAAATACCAAATTTCAGTAATTTCAGTGAAACCATGTACCTAACCTTCAAAACACCGAAATTCAGAAGGAACCGTTCTATGGAGGCTATATCAAAACCTCGATCTATATCGACAAATTTGTGGTGGAAAGTTTTTAGACTCATTTCGGTGGATTATTGTGACCACAACCTTCAAACTACCGAAAATCGGGAGGTAGCGGCTCTATGAAGGCGTGGTCCTATACTGACAAATTTCCTATGTAAAATTGTAAACCCCAAATGAAGACTAAATACAACATTTCAGCCATTTTTGTGGATTATTGTGGCTACAACCTTCAAAATACCGAAAATCGGGAGGTACCGTTCTATGGGGGCTATATGAAGCCATGGAAACATACCTACAAATTTCATATCGAAATGTTTATACCCCAAACGAAGACTTAATACAACAACATGAACAGATTGTCACTAAAAGAAATAGCGTTCTTCCCATGACTAAAAAATGGTCGCCATTGAGAACCTCAAAAGCCAAAGTACAGCTATTTCGGTTAAAAATAGTAGCTTAAATCCTCAAAATACCGAAAATAGGGAGATACAGTTACATAGGGGCTATACCAAAACGTGGACCTATGTTAACGATTTTGGTGGAGAAGTTTAGTGGCCACTGAGAACAAATTACAGATACGAGGGCAGTTCAGAAACTTCTTAGCCTAGCACAAAAAGCGCGGCATAAACAGAAAAAAGTTAAGTGTTTTGGAAACTTCCATCTCTGTTATGAACACATGTTAAATTTTGTTTCGATCTGGCAACTCCTTCATATAGAAATATTTACATAAAAAAGGTTTATCGAGACAAGAAATTCGTAATGATATGGTAAATGTGTTAGGTGAAAGTGCTCCTTCATATTCAATAGTAAAAAATTGGGTTGCTGAATTTAAACGTGGTCGTACAAGCTTTGAAGACGAAGCACGTAGTGGACGTCCAAAAACAGCAACAACAACAGAAATTGTAGCCAAAGTGCATGATATGGTATTAAATGATCGACGAATAAAAGTGCGTGAAATTGCTAATATCATGGGCATTTCAAATGATCGAGTCCATTTAATTTTGCGTAGTTCGTAGTTCGGTTAAAAATTGTAGCTAAAATTCCCAAAATACCGAAAATAGGGAGGTACCGTTATATGGGGGCTATACTAAAAGATAGACCTATGTTGACGAGCTTTGGTGGAGTAGTTTCGTGGCCACTGGGAACCTCAAATGTCAAATAGCACCTAGTTCGATTAAAAATTGTAAAAAATCCTCAAAATACCGAAAATAGGGAGGTATCGTTATATGGGGGCAATACCAAAACATGGACCTATGTTGACGAGTTTTGGTGGAGAAGTTTCGTGACCACTAAGAACCTCAAATGTCAAATGTCAAATTACAGCTAGTTCGGTTATAAAATTCTCAAATATCGAAAATCGGGAGGTACCGTTATTTCGGGGCTATACCAAAACATAGACCTATGCCCATAATTTTTTAAACATAAGTTTGTTGATCACTGAGAACTCTAAATATCAAATCATAGCTTATTCGGTTAGAAAATGTCGGTTAGGAAAGGCGGTCCCTTTATATGGGGGCTATACCAAAACGTGGACCGATATAGCCCATCATCGAACTTGCCTGCAAACAAGAGACGCATCTTACCAAAATTTCAGCGTCCTATCTCCATTTTTGTGGATGATAGAGTGATTACCACATTGATTGACTCAGAAGTTCACCCTGATCAATAATATATATCCTTAATACGGTCGCAAATGATTATTTTAATGCATTACAAACGGAAAAACAAACTTAATATACTCCAATACTATGGTGGAGGGTATAAAAATAGCCAACTTTAAGAAATAAAGAAAATAATTTGCATAGCCTATGCCCACAACAAAGTGGTTTCACTGAAATAATGTCATGAAATTAGGCTTTTATAGAACGAGTTCCCCCTCTACAACAATTTCGCGATATTAGTTTAGTATGGAACTCGATCTTAGGACACATACTTTTAATGAAACAGCTCTACTGTGGACTTTTGGTTTATGGTTAATGTGCATTATATAACAGTCAATGAAAATGCACTTTGACGGGCATTGAATTTCACACTAATACTTATGTATTTCATACTCATGTTTCAAACCCAATAGCTATAATTAGAGAATCCTTCGCTAACGAAGTCACGTTGTAAACACCACATGTGCGCATGATAAGAAAACTTCTTAATTCCGTACACATTTTTATGCCACAAAAAAGAACAAAATAACGAAATGTTTATTAATTCACAACCACATCATTTGAGAAAATTCATTGTAGGTTAAAATTATGTTTTATTTTTTTATTTAAAATGTAAAAAGTTTTCATTGATTGGCACTTTGTTTCTGTTCAAGGAACAACAGAGAGACAACATCCTAAAAAAGGCAGTCTTTTATATCTATTAATGTGCTAAGAAATATTGTAAAAAACCAGCCATTCCAATATATGAATAGTTGAAAATGTTAGCCTTCATAGTTGAAAATGTTATTTCTTCAATAAAGGTAATATACACATATACCCCCAGTTTCACTAAGAGGATTCAAAACCAAATTCGTTCGAATAACGATCAAATTACTGTTTTTTATACCCTATACCACAATGTGGAAAAGGGTATTATAAGTTTGTTTTGGTAAAAATTCATGTAACACCGCGACCCCCAATGTGGTATACCATTCTTCATATCTCGACGAGATAAAGCGATTTTGAGATGTGTGTCCGTCCGTCAGTCCGTCCGTCCGTCCGTCCATTATAAATTGTAAACACGCTCCAGGCCGTAATTATGGACCGATCGTCACGAAATTTTGTATGGATGTCGGGTTCAGATCAGAATAGATCCCTATTCTTATTGGTGATGATCGTGAAATATTTAGCGGGTGAAATGGACCAAAAACATAATATTTATCCAATTTTGTAGCGGCTCTGTAGGTCTCAATAATAGTCCGATCAACGCGTAATTTTAAATAAGGTAAGAGTACATCACAAAGGAGAAGCTTGCAATTTGAGATGGCGATCGGATAATATTTAGAGGGTTAAATGGACCAAAACTTTTGTGTGAAAATTGTGAAAAATTTTAATATACAGCTTATATCTTAATTCCTGGAAGTGACATTCCGGACAAGTGAGATATACTTGAAAGTGGAACGCTTGACCTTTCAATTGATGCCAATCATGTTGGTGTGCATGATCAGATAACAGAGTAACAGCCTAATATATTCCGTTATTTGTTTGTAGTTTAATAATAAACTCGATATAAGTCGCAATTATACATCAATAGTCACGACATTTTGCACCGGGTAAGAGTATAAGTCGAAAAAGATGCCTACAATTTTAAATGTTGATCTGATATTCTTTAGCGGCTGAAATGGACCATTACTTTTGTATGAAAAATATAAAAATTTTATTTTTGGTCGATATTTTAATTCCTCGAGGACATATATATTTCGCCATGGGTTCGGGCCAGAATAGAATTGATTAGTTTTTGGTGATGATCGTGAAATGTTCAGGGGATGAAATGGACCAAAAACAAAATTTTAACCAATTTTGTAGCGGCTCTGTAGGTCAAAATAATAACCCGCAAAATTTTAAACAAAATTTGAGTTTATGATGAAGAAGAAGCGTACAAACTAACGTGAAGATCAGATAATACTTTGCGGGTTAAATGGACTGAAACTTTTGTGTGAAATTACAAAAATGTTTTTTTCATGCTAGATAACTTTTTGGTTTTGGTCATAAGTATAATGCATTACATCTCTGATATTTGATAATTAAATTTTCACAATCATTGAAAAGAAGAGCGTTTGTCCGGGGATAGTGGTATAGGGTATCCCATGGTCGGCTCCGTCCGACTGTAGACTTTTCTTACTTGTTTTTAATATTTAATTCATTTTTGTTTTCAATCAAACCAAAAATTTCACAATTTATTGAGATTGGAAGTACATCGAGCGGATTTTGTTTCGAATCGGGCCATTAGTCTTACTTTTGTGGCGATCGTAAAATATTTACCGGCCGATCTCCACAAAAAACCAAATATTGGTCAATGTTTTTCGTCGCTGTACTGACCCCAGGCCAACCAACCTTTATGAAATAATTTAATTACCAAAAGGAACTCTTATGATAAATCATTGAAAGGCAAAAATAATGGAGCTTTAGTGAATCGTGAAATCGGAGAGGTGGAATTTATCTCTCCCATTTTTCTTGTAGTTTGCAACAAATTAACATCATTACTAATGAATAGAGCCTGAATTTTTTATTTAGTAGATTTTAGTAGAGGATATAAACATTTATGATTTTCAGTGGTTAACAACATCTAGAACCGATACACGGTGCTCTTGAAGCAACTTTCAATGGAAGGTGCTTACACCTGGGAAGTATTTGCGGATTCTAAAACTACAATGTTCATAGATGAGAAAAATCAAAAATCAAAAAATCCCAAAAGCGCTTTTTAAATAGATCGCGATTGAAGTTGACATATTTTTTTTTTTTTTAGATTTCACGATTTTGCTTGGAAACCGCAATGGGACTAAAGAAAATCTTGTAGCTATGAAAATTCTCTACAAGATTGACCTCCATGATAATTTGGTAAGTTTTACCGTTATTAAGATAATTTCGTAACTTTTAGCGAATTTCGAATTGGGACAATGCATTGACTGTATCGCTACTTTATAAAACAATGTTATACATGGTGCGCCTTAACTAACTTTAAGTGAAAACCGCTTATACCTAGGAAGGTTTTGCAGATTTTGAAACAGAAATGTTCATAGGTGAGAAAAATCCAAAAACAAGAAAAAATCTTTGGAAATTAATCGCGGTCAAAATTCACATTTTTAGGCTTATTTTAGGATTTTGCGATTTTGCTTCGAAACCGCAAGTCCTATCGAAATTGGGTTAAAGAAACTCCTCTCTAGAGGATTGACCGTTATGATTTGTTCAAAGGATTTAACATTTTTGAGATATATAGATGTTCAGGTCACATTTTAAGCTTTTTTGTTAGGTATTCACGATTTGCTTGAAACGGTAAGTGTTATCGAAATGCTACTAGAGAGAATCTTTTAGCTCTGAAAATTCTCTACAAAATTGGCTTTCGTAATTTTTTCCTAGGTTGTACCATTTTTGAGATATATATAATTTTAAGTTGAGAAATTGATGTCATGATATTGTTTTATAAGGAGGCGATACTCTAAATGGAGTATTTGAGGCAACTTTAAATGGAAGTGCTTACACCTGGGAAGTTTTTGCGGATTCTGAAACTACACTGATAATAGATGAGAAAAATCAAAAAACAAAAAAAAATCGCCGGAGCGCTTTTTAAATAAATCGCGATTCAAGTTGACATTTTTAGGGTTTTTTTAGGTTTTCACGATTTTACAGGTCCGCAGATACTATCGAAATGGGACTAAAGAAAATGATGTAGCAATGAAAATTCGCTACAAGATTGACCTGTATGATAATTTCGTAGGTTTTACCGTTTTTAAGATATAGAAGCTCAAATTGAGACAATACACTGACTGCATCGCCTCTTTATAAAACAATGTCAGTACTGCAATTTCCCAAAATAAACTTATATATCTTGAAAATGGTACAACCTACGAAAAAATAAATCATCCAATCTTGTAGAGAATGTTCAGAGCTTCAACATTTTCTTTAGTGCCATTTTGATATGACTTGCGGTTTCCAAGCTAAATCTTGAAGACTTAAGATAAAAACCTAAAAATTTGAACTGAACCTCTATATCTCCAAATTGGTAAAACTTACGAAAAAACTAAAGGTCAGTCTTATAGAGAATTTTCACAGCTACAACATTTTCTTTAGATTCATTTCGATACGACTTGCGGTTTCCTTGCAAAATCGTGAAAACCTAAAAAACCCCTAATATTGTGAATTTTGATCACGATTTATTTAAAAATCCCTCCGGCGATTTTTTTCAGTTTTTTTATTTTTCTTATCTATGAACATTGCTGTTTTAGAATCCGCGAAATCTTCCCATGTGTAAGCGGTTTCTTCAAAAGTTAGTTAAGGCGCACTGAGCATGATATCAGTGCATTGTCTCAATATGAACTTCTATATCTCGAAAACGGTAAAACCTACGAAAATATCATAAAGGTCAATCTTGTGGAGAATTTTCACAGCTACAATCTTGTGGAGAATTTTTACAGCTACAACATTTTATTAGGCCCATTTACATAGAGCTCGCGGTTTCCAAGCAAAATCATGAAAACCTAAAGAACCCCTAAAAATGTGAATTTAAATCGCGATTTTTTGAAAATCCCTCCGGCGATTTTTTTTTGCTTCTTGATATTTCTCATCTATGACCACTGTAGTTTCAGAATTTGCACAAACTTCCCAGGTGTAAGCACCTTCCATTTAAATTTGGTTAAGGCACACCGTGTCCTATAATCGAACAACACCATTGGCATCAAGTATTTTTCTATATATTCGTGTAATTTATATCACAATTGAAAACGTTTTTCAATTTAGTTTCAATATTTGCACAATTGCCTTCTCACAAAAATCATCGCCTTTCAACTAATTCCAACCCAACGTTCACATTACAAATACTTGTGTATAATGTTATCTTAAAAATACAAATAATAATAACAATCTTTACAATTTATGAAGAGTGTTAAATTAAACGGAAACAATTCTAATTAACACTAATGAAGAAATGAAGACAAAGTTCTTTGCGAACAATTATTTTTTTAAAGATAACCTTCTCGCTGTGCCTTTACCAAAGACAATGTTGGATGTGCCTTGTAAAATTGCAATTATTGTGGTTAACTTTTTCCTTGGAAGATAGATATCCTGCTGATAAAACTTCATTTTGTTGTTGTTGGTTGTTACTGTTTATGAGTTTCACACATTTACATGCAAACGAAGGCGACGCATACACGTGTGCATAAATTATTCTCTACAGCAGCTTTCCAATGAACATTTCCTATAAATTATTATTAATAACTGAAACAAAGTTTAAAGTAAAATTATTTTTGAACATCCTTGGATAAAAGACTTCTCCTTACCGATTGTATTAAGTAAAATAGCAGACAGGCTTTTGGTTTCGTGGCGTGCATGGTAGGTTGATTTAAGTTCCCTCCATCTCTGTTTTCTTTTAAAGCACTATAAAGCCCATAAACATATGAAGGTATGTATGTCCATGGACGACAACGGAACCTGTAAATGTGCTTGTCCAGTTATGCCTTATCGTAGGAAATCGCGTATACCATAGATATTGTTGCAACTGAAGTTGCTCTTATTGAAATCGCTGTTCTTTCTTTTGGACGAGTCAATTTTATGAATATCGTCACTTAAGCTTTTCGAAAAATTTAAATTACATGAATAAAAATTATATTTATGAACTAATGAAAAAACGATATTGGTCAGTAAAAATGAGTCAAATTTCTTTATAATTAATATTTATATAAATTATAATTTATATTTATATAAATATAAATAATTTTATAATTAAAATATGTTTTTTTTGTTGTTCTTTTTACAGAACTGAACCTTTAAGCAAGTTGCTGACTTCAGCTTTATAAGAATTTCAAACTAAATTGTTGAGAACTTAAAATATCGGTAAACATTTCTTTGTACTACTTGGCGTTCCTTTTATAATTACGACTTTGTTTTTTTAGTTCAGACTTACCTATGCTTCTCCAGCAGCAGACTTGGAAAGTCACAGCTAAAGGTGCTTCTTTGGGAAAAATTACATTAATTAACAACATAAAATATTTACACAATTGTAGTTAGATATTTTCATGTTTCGTAATTTAAATATTTAAAAAATTAAATAAATGTTTTTATATATTTATTTTCAAGTGTTTATTTACCAACTAGCAAAGTATCCGCTACTTCGTATGTGAAAGGTGAATAAACAATATTTGAAATGGAAGTGGTGGAGTATGAAAAATTAATTGTTAATTGATATTTAATTTCATTTAAGTACTCTACCTACCCCTTTAGTTCGAATTTCCAAAAATCGGTCGAATCTCACCCCAAAACATCAACAGTGGCCAATATATTTAAGGTATTTCAATTGAGTGATAAAAACCTTGTAAAAAATTTGCACATATGGCTACGTTTTCAAATGAACTTTCTAAAACGATCAGAAAAACAAGTAAGAACGACGTTAATTTCGGCCGGGCCGAATTTCTTGTACCCTCCACCACGAAGTGTATTAAAGTAAATAGGAACAATTAATTTTTCTTTCGCTTATAAAAGGAAAGGAACAGAATATTTTAACTGCTAATAAACACTGCCTTTAAAAGAATCATCATGTGACTACATTGTTGTTCTTTCCAAAACATGGACAAATATTTACAATTTTTCGAATTGAGCTTTTGTTTCCTTTAATAAAGACCCTCGAAATGCATAAAATATTTTTCGATAGAAAATATGACTAACATCTTCAAGAAACCTTAAATGGTGGCTACGTCAATATGGGGGCTATACCAAAACGTGGACCTGTCTGATTTTTTGCAAGAGATGTTTTGTATTTATATAAATGTCTTGTACCTGCCACCAACGGCGACTAAATACCCAATGTAAACAATTTCGGTGGGATATTGGAGCCAAAATCTTCAAGATAGCGAAAATTTGGAGGGGCAGATCTACATGGGCTATATGAAGTCGTGGAACAATTCCGAAACATTTTATATGGAAAGTTGTATACGACAACGTAGACCAAATTTCAGCCGTTTCGGTGGGATATTGATGGCACATACCAAATTATAAAGCCCTATCTTTAAATTGGGGAACTGTATCTTGATTTCACCAAACGGAAGAACAGACGGACGGACATAGTTATATCGACTTAGAATTTTATGCTGATCAAGAATATGTATAATTTAAAGGGTATCCGACGAATATATCTATGTGTTACAAACGGAATGTCAAAGGTAATTATTATACCCTCCATATTATGGTGGAGGGTATAAAAAACAATTTTGTTGAAAAGATGCTTAACCTTTGACTACTTGATTTTAGTAAGTTACTTAGACAACGGCTTCACCTTCACATAAACCCAATGGTACAATATTTAATACATTTTTTTTCAAATCCAGAACATTATCTAAAACAATTTTTTACAGTTCTAGCCCCACCTTTTCACCTTATGCCTATGGTTATATTCAAGCCCAAATTTTCATAACTATTCTGATCTTACTGATCTAATCACTGTTGGAAACTCATAACAAATTTTAAAGCGTTGGATTTACTACTTCATTCAATATCAGTGCTTCAAAGTACTATTTAGAACCTTAGTTCAATAACTCCTATTATTATAAGTCTTCTTTTGTTAAAGTTTAGATTTTCCGAGCGGATTTATAGTGTTCCAGTTAACTAAAAGTTAAAAGTGATAATTAAATTTCTAGGTGAAACTGCTTGGCGTTAACATTTTATATAAAAATTGGTTTATTTCGCGTTTTCAAATCCATTAAGTAGTAAAAGAATGCATATAATAATGGCCCTGATAGTATAAATTCAATTTATATAATTTGAGCCTAATATCCTCTTGAAAATATTATTAAAAATTCACACTTATGCGACCTAAAATCTCCTTGGAAATATTGTTTCAAAATTCACTCAAATACCAAAATGGTACCAAATTTAGTACTTTTCCTAAACATATGTAGATACAAGCTTCCTTATATAAATTATATATACCAACCGCAATGCTCATTCCCAGCTCCATCTGTTCCCCCAGAAACAAAACAGCTCTCAAACAGCTCTCTCCGTTCAACCAAATCCAAATTGTACTAAATTTAGTACGACTTAGTACTTTGCGTACACATAATTACGGATTTTAAAAACTACCTCAATATCTCATCCTTCACTCCAACATTAATCTTAATTCCAAATGTCAGGATGCTCCGTTCTCAAAAATCTGTGACGACGAAAGTCGCTACGCTTGTTTTTGTCCCCACTTTTCTTGTTGTTTGAAGTATAAATATTGAATTATATATATTGAATTATATTGAATTACATAATGAATTCTTCGATGAAATCTGTTAAGAACACGTGGTTTTTCTATAATGTGATGGGTACCACAAATTATGTTTTTGGGTAATAGGTACCAACTGGTTTTTCCTATAAAAGGACGGGAGGAAATTGAATGGGGATCAGTCAGTGTTCAAAGGAAGTGAAGTCAACAAGTGCGCGAATTCAATCGAGTGGAAGGAAAAAATCGCAGATAACCAGGTGAGTCAGAGTGGTGATATTCAAAAGCTTGCCCAGATTCCTTGAAGTGTTCGTAACTCTTGGAATTCCCTCGCGTACTCTTGCCCAGATTCCTTGAAGTGTTCGTAACTCTTGGAACTCCTTCGCGCACTCTTGCCCAGATTCCTTGAAGTGTTCGTAACTCTTGGAACTCCTTCGCGCACTCTTGCCCATATTCCTTGAAGTGTTCGCAACTCTTGGAATTCCCTCGCGTACTCTTGCCCAGATTCCTTGAAGTGTTCGTAACTCTTGCAACTCCTTCGCGTCCTCTTGCCCAGATTCCTTGAAGTGTTCGCAACTCTTGGAACTCCCTCGCGTATACTTGCCCATATTTTTTGAAGTGTTCGCAACTCTTGGAACTCGTGTACTCTTGCCCAGATTCCTTGAAGTGTTCGCAACTCTTGGAACTCGTGTACTCTTGCCCAGATTCCTTGAAGTGTTCGCAACTCTTGGAACCCCCTCGCGTATTCTTGCCCAGATTCCTTGAAGTGTTCTCAACTCTTGGAACTCGTGTACTCTTGCCCAGATTCCTTGAAGTGTTCGCAGCTCTTGGAACTCCTACGCGAGGGAGTTCTTGCACAGATTCCTTGAAGCGTTCGCAACTCTTGGAACTCGTGTACTCTTGCCCAGATTCCTTGAAGTGTTCGCAACTCTTGGAACTCCCTCGCGTATTCTTGCCCAGATTCCTTGAAGTGTTCGCAACTCTTGGAACTCGTGTACTCTTGCCCAGATTCCTTGAAGTGTTCGCAACTCTTGGAACTCCCTCGCGTGTTCTTGCCCAGATTCCTTGAAGTGTTCGCAACTCTTGGAACTCGTGTACTCTTGCCAAGATTCCTTGAAGTGTTCACAACTCTTGGAACTCGCGTACTCCTACCCAGATTCCTTGAAGTGTTCGCAACTCTTGGAACTCCCTCGCGTATTCTTACTCAGACTCCTTGGAGTGTCCGCACCTCTTAGGTCCCCGCGTAACCTTTGCAGGTTCCATGAAGTGTCCTTAACTCTTGGAACCCCCCTTCGCGTGAGTCCTCTTTCCCGCTCGCCCAGTTAGTCAAGTAGTTCGGAGAACTTATCCAGGTCTCCTGCGAAGCCTACAGAAACCTTGCCCACATCTATCGTTTAGCCCATACTTCCACGGCAACCTGTCTGGAGGAGGACCCGACCGGTGGGCGAACTTATCCAGGTCACCCAACAGGCCGGTATAGACGGAAAACTTATCCACGTCTCACACACGACCAGTATTCGGAATCTTCTCGGGTCTCCCATCGAGACTGGATCACCAGCGGCGGGCGGATAGGTGAACTTAGCCAGATCACCTCGAACGAGCGGTCGGAATTTCAAACCTTTGTATACACTTCAAAATTTACCTTTGTGCACTCCTTAAAAGAAAACGAAATAATAAAACAGTGTTGATTAAAACCCAACAAGAAACTCGTGTTATCACTCTTTCGGTCTTTCCACTTATAAATTTCTGTGACGGACTCTGGACCCCCGCGAGCTATCCCAGCAACCGGAGGGAACTTGTCGTTACAAATCTAAATTAGTGCTTTTCGTGCAGGTTTCCAGCTCTATCTGTTCATCCAAAACCAAATTATACCAAACTTAGTTCCATTTAGTACTTTTCGTACACAAAAATACGAATTTCCGAAACTACCTCTTCTCCATTCGTTCACCCAAATACAAGTTATACCAAATTTAGTATCATTTAGTGCACGTAAGTACGAATATCTAAAAATACCTGCATATCTTAATCCTACACTCCAGCAGTAATCTTAATACAAAATTTCGGGTTTCCAGCTCTGTTCGTTCTCCTACATCCCAATTGTACTAAGGTACCATTTAGTACTTTTCGTACACAAAAGTACGGATTAGTAATTTTAATTCCAAATTTAAGATTTCCAGCTCTATCCGTTCACCCAAATCCAAGTTGTACTAAATTTAGTACCATTTAGTAAATTACGTACACATAAGTACGAATTTCCAAAACTTTTTCCTTATATCAACACCACTTCCCAATCTTGATTCTCATACCAAATTTAAAGACCCCAGCTATATCCTTTCATAATATACCATGGGTACCAATTTTAGTAACTTTTAGAACTTTTCGTACACATACAGTTTGAATTTCGAAAATTGGTTCATCTAGCTCTCCATCTGTAACCATTGTTCCAAATTATAGAATTCGTGCTCTTGCTGCTAAAGAATTCTTACAAAGGGTACCATATTTAGTATCTTTTAGTACTTTTTGTACCCTTCTGGTTCGTATTTACAAAAAAGTGACCTCCTCGTAATCCACTTCCAGTAAATTTTTCCCAGGCGAGTCCTTAAACTGCACTCTTTCGTAGTCATTATTCGGACATAATTCGAGGCTGTTAGAAACAATTCGATGCCCAACGTTTGGACCAAATCGATTTCTCCCTTCGAGGGTTATCTTACATACTACCCAGTTTAGTTGGTGCCGTCACGGTTTCTTGGAGCTTTTAGGCCATTATATCAATTCTCTAATGGTAATTAACGGTATTTTTCGGTAAGTTAGTGACAAAAAGTAGTCGTAAATTTCTGCAGATAGCAAGAGTGCTGTCAACTTTTATTTGAACTTTTCATTCATAATTATGCTTTTTAAATTTTTTGTCGGTAACTCAAATTTGAGAAAAAGAGAATCGCTCTACTGAAACGTTTGTTAGTTCCAATGTTTTGACAAAAGCCTGTTGTGTGTTCTCTTATTAATTTTTTGAGATACCTGCGAAAAAATTAACGATATTTTTTGATAAGTTAGCGACTAAAAAAGTCGTCGCAAAATTATACCGATAGCTGGAGCGATGTCGACTTTATTCCAAACAATTCATTCATTCATAATTTTGCGTTCTAATTTTAGGGGATTTTGTCGGTAACTCAAAAAATTGGTTAGAGAATCGTACTACTGACTTGAATATGTTGTTAATATTAAAATCTTAAACTTTTCCAAAATCCTATGTTTCAACTAAAATTAAAGATCAAATATTATGCTATGAATATTTCGTCATCCAGTCTTGAAACTTTTGTAAGATCCGTTATTTTGACTAAAACTAAAGAGTGAATGCTGTCACCCCAAACATTTCGTTAATATTTAAAACTGAAACTTCTGCTAGTTGTTATGCTTTAACTAAAGCTTGACCATAATATTGTTTTAATGCGAAACCAGAAATGTTGATTGAATCTAAAAACCTTACGTTATCAAAATGAAAATATGTTATAAACTGAATTTGTCGTTAATATGAAAACCTGAAACTTTTGTAAGATCCTGCGTTTCAACTAAAACTAAAGAGCGAATATTATCACCTGAAAATTTCGTTAATGTTCAAACCTGAAAGTTTTGTTTATTGCAATGTTTTCACAAAAAAACCTGAAATGAATATTTTGTTAACATTAAAACCTGAGACTTTTGTAAGATCGCATGTTTCAACTAAAATAGGCGAATATTATCACCTGAATATTTTGTTAATATGAAGACCTGAAACATTTGTCAGTTGTAATGATTTGACTATAGTCTGACCTGAATACCTGAAACTTTTGTAAGTTTCCAGGTTCCAACTAAAATGTAAGAGCGAATATTTCCAAAATATCCAAACCTAAAACTTCTGTTAGTTGCAATTCTTCGACTAAAACCTAAACTGAATAAGTTGTTAATATGAAAACTGAAACTTTTGTAAGATCTAATGTTTTGACTAAATCTAAAGAGCGAATTTCGCATGTCCAATTGGTACCAACATATGTATATCATTTATACCGAAACCAGAAACTGCTCTTAGTTGTAACGTTTTGACTAAAAATAGTATTTAAAAGTTTTTAAGTCAAAAATATACAATGCATAAGTGTGCCACCGTGATGCAAAGGTGTGCACACAGGCCTTGCACGCTGAATGTCGTAGGTTCGATTCCCCGTCCAGGCAAACATCAAAATTTTCAACGGTGGCAAAATACCCCTAATTAATGTTGACAACATTTCCTGAATGTTTCAGCCATGTACAACTTCTTTACAAGTGGTGTATTAGGACACGCCGTTCGGACTCGGCGAGAAACTGTACGTCCCAATATGAATCGGGGTGCACTCATTGATATGAGAAAAGTCGCCCTTGTCCCTTCTGGAATGAAAAATTATTATTATGTTATATATAATGGTACTAAACTTTGTACAATTTGCATAAATGGAGGTGGATCTTTGAAGTTTTGTTTTTACTATTGGAAGATAGGGTATATATAAGTAGGTAGATTTGATAATACGTAATACAACTGTACGAAAAGTACTAATTGATACTAAATTTTGCACTTTTTGTAATGGAAAAGATTGAATATCGTAAATTTGGTATTTATTTTTATTTATATTCTTTGAGTCTAAAAACTTTACGCCAGAAATTTGTCGGTATAGATCGACGTTTTGACATAGCCCCCATAGAACGGTACCTCCCGAATTTCTGTATTTTAAAGGTTAGCGACATTGTTTTACCGAAATTGCTGAAATTTGGTATTAAGTCTTTTTTTATAAACGAAAGGAAACTAATTGTTCCATTTTACTTTAATACCACTCCTGGTGGAGGGTATAACTTAAATCGGTTCTTACTTGTTTTACATATTCACAGTAGTGTAGGGTATCACATACTCGGCCCCGCCGGACTTTGATACTTTCCCTATCGGTCTACTACTTGGTGTTACGTGAACGGAGAGAGTTAGTGCTGAAATTAGAAATTAGATTTGAGATAAGGGGATGATTTTGTAAATCTGTATTATAAGTCTTGCCAATAGGGTAATTTACTAAAACGATTCTAAAAGACAACAATCCCACCTACTTAACAAAAAATAAAAAAAATGAGTTATAGTCTCTCTCCACAAAAATTACATATTTTCCAAAATGGGAAGAATTTTCGTTTTTACGATCACGAAAGAGAGAATTAACAATCGGTGACAACAAAAAATTTGGGCTTTGTCAAGAAAATCGATTTATGAACCATTGTGCGGCAGAGATTTGGATATAGCTCACATATATATTTTTTCGTACGATTTATTGTTTTTGCATGTATGCCCAATTTCGGTGAAAATCGGAATGTGTGACCAAAGTACGTCTGTAAATACATTTGCCAACTTACATTGAAATCGATCATGATTTGGATATAGAGAGGCGGACAGCTAATTAGGGACAGTAAATTTAGTTTAATATATTGTATATAATGTATTGGTATAAGTATTGGTATAAGTAATCGTGTGATGTCAAAATATTCAGAGATTCCCATATATGGGGGATGGGCATACCACGTTTCTAAAAATGGTCCAGATTAGCCTGGCCAGCTAATTAGGGACATTAGTAGTAAAATTAACTTTAATACGTTGATGCACAATTTTATACAACAATTGTTTGTATTTAGTTAGTTTATAATGTATTCAATTGATTTCATGCTTTAATCCCGAATTAATTCATTTAAAGGCCCTAAGTATTAATTTAATCCCTAATAAAATATGCATATTTATTTGACTCTTTATAACAAAAATTACATTTTTAGTAACCTCAAGCTTTATTCCGACATTATACATTCCAATTACCGCTTTATACTGGGTGTACATTTATCCTTAAAATATTTATTTACCAGTTTCGATGAGTTATTAGGGTCAAAATCCTATTTAAAGGACCAGTAATGAGACATTTTTAAGTCAACAAAATATGGTAATCTGGTTATTAGGATGTTGACTTTGTTGAATTTTTATAAATGTGGGATGTCCTTCCCCCACATATGGGAATCTCAGTATGTGTTTAAATCACTCGATAAATGAAATCGAGTAATCTATTAAACTAAATTTTTTCTCGCTAATTAGTTGGCAGCCACTGTAGCTCCTTTATATATTTCGGCTGACTTCATGCACTAAACATGTATGTATATATGAACGGCGAAGTCTAAATAGGGAGTGACTTAAATGCTAAACACACTTCTTGAGGGTGGCGTGGAAACAAATACTACAAATACTACTAGCGACGATTCGGGGGTTCTTTTATTGATATTTTTCGAACCCCAGGTTTACCACTGGTCGGTTTTAATGGTACAGTATCTACATTTGATTTCGATCCCGATCATAGTTCAATTGAGGTGGTACTTCAAATGGGGTATTCACCACAAAAGAAGTGGGGACCTTTCTTAACTTCGAGAAAATGAATGTTAAACGCTTTAGGTTGACAGGAACGTCTCCTTGGAGGAAATTGACAGGACTGTAGACAACTTGGAAAGTGTCTTTAAAAATGCGATTGATGTTTCGGTGCCAAAACAAAAATCTAGAAACATGTCTCTATGTAACCTGCCGCCAAAGATATTTGGCTTCATCAGAGAGCGAAGGAGAATCTGTAGGACACTTCGCAGATCAAATATCCCTCCCGATTTCCTGCACTAAGGGCTGACATTCTAAATTTGGACCGTATTATCGATGACTCGATACGAATATTTGAGCAAGAACGTTATCAGGGTTTCTTAGAGGGAATCAAGGTAAACAATAGAACTTTCAGTCAGGTAAAAGCGGTTGCTGGGCTTGCATCCAGAAACCCAGTCAGCAATTTGACGAGTCCAACTGGCGAACTCATCTGCACCGATGCGTCGAAAGCAGAAGTTCTGGCGGACCATCTGCAGGGTGTCCTGAGTCCTTCGAATGATCTGGTCGGACTTTCCTTTAGCAACTCTGTTAATCGAGCTGTTGATGGTGTGGACGAACCGTCTTCAATGGATACATTTAGCGGCACGTTTACTGCAGATAGTTCTTCAATTGACAGTGCTGACAGATGGAATGAATCGGGTTTATTCGTCCCTCCAGCGTAGGCGAAGCTTTGGCCTGTAGACCATCCAAAAACTCTAGTGGCATAGACAGAATTCCTGACACCGCTTTGAAAAAAAGCAGGCAATGTCATTTTCGGATTTCTGTCAATACTCTTCAACCACTGTCTGAATGTATGTTACTTCCCAACGGCTTGGAAACAGGCCATGGTAGTGCCGATATTAAAGAGAGGTTCCGCTCCGGACAAGTGCGAAAGCTATAGGCCCATTTCGTTGCTGTCGGCTTTCGGGAAACTTTATGAATCTTTTATCCTCAAACGTTTGAAAACAATAGTTGAGGATAAAATAATTTTAAAGAACTGCCAATTCGGATTCCGCACTGCACATTCAACATCGCATGCCCTCACAGTGTTCTCTACATAGGTGATAAGAGGCTTTGAGCGTAGAAGTGGTACTATCGACATAGGACTTGATTTTGCCAGAGCCTTTGACTCGGTCTGGCACAATGGTATACTATAAAAAATTATGCAACTAGGCTTTGATAACACTGTGCAACACGAAAATTATTAACCATATTCTGACAACGCAGTGTGATAGAACACCAAAAATGAGAAGACGCGTGTCTCTCCGTTTTTTCCCATCTCATCAAATTTCGCGGTTATAGGCCTCCATAGGTTAGAGGCTTTGATGTATAAAGGGTCATTTAGTCAGGACTATATCTTCCAAACCGTTAGGAAATTTGAATTTATCTCGGAGGCAAAGTTGTAGCTCTAGTCTTAAAGAACAAAAATTGTGAACACATATAATCCATCAAGCTTCATCTGCAAGGTCAAAATCGCCATGGTCAAATTTCTTTTAAAATTTTTCTCAAGTTTTGTTATAAGCTTTCAAACCGATCAAATAGGAAGCAAACAATCAACTACAAAAATGTACCTCAGATCTCAATAAACATCTTTCTAGAATATATGAACTCAAGAAGCTCAAAATTCGATTATCTTAGATCATTCTTTCCTGTTCATGTCCGTAAATAACAAACCTTTCAAATTTCCTTGAGTTTTTAACAGTTTGTTATGCAGGGGGAATGTTAAAAATAATTTAATTGTTCGTGAATTTCTGAGAATCATTCATAGAATCTTCATATGTTCTAGAAAGTTGTTTACTGAAATCTAAGGTACATTTTTGAAGTTGACTATATCCTTATTTTTTGGGCGGTTGGGTATCTTTGGACCAGAGTCGGAGAAAAAAGTATAAAAATTGGACATTTTCAAAAGATTTTTGCTATTTTTACCGTTAAGAACCGTTCATAGACATTTCGCATATTCCAGAAAGTTGTTTATTGATGCCTTTGCTACGATATTGTGGTTGATTGTTTTCTTGAATTTTGAACGGTCTGATATCTATGGAGCAGAATCCTTAAAAAGTTTATAAAAATCGCAATTGTTTTGCTATTTTGACCATTAAGATCCGTTTCTACAGAGTTCGTATATTCTAGAAAGATGTTTATTGAGATCTGAGGTACATTTTTGTAGTTGGTTGTTTGCTTCCTATTTGATCGGTTTGAAAGCTATATAACAAAACTTGAGAAAAATTTTAATAGAAATTTGACCATGGCGATTTTGACCTTGCAGATGAAGCTTGATGGATTATATGTGTTCACAATTTTTGTTCTTTAAGACAAGAGCTACAACTTTGCCTCCGAGATAAATTCAAATTTCCTAACGGTTTGGAAGATATAGTCCTGACTAAATGACCCTTTATACATCAAAGCCTCAAACCTTTGGAGGCCTATAACCGCGAAAGTTGATGAGATGGGGGAATACGGCGAGACACGTATCTTCTCATTTTTGGTGTTCTATCACACTGTGGAGTCAGAATATGGTTAATAAAACATGACTCAAAAAATTACACACAGTGTAATGAAACCTTCAGGATTGTGACCAGCTTAATCAAGGATAGGAGATTCAGGCTAAATGTAGCGGAAAGTCTTCTACCGAAAGACCGGTGTTAGCAGGTTTTCCAGAGAGCTTCCTTCTGGGTCCCATGCTATACAATATATTTGAAAGCGACATGCCTGAACCCCCTTTAGGTGGTCTATAACTGCTTTACGAGGATGACGTAATTTTTGCAATGTCTGGGCCCAGAGCCAACACTCTGACATCCAGCCTTAACATTCACCTGGAGGAACTACATATGTAGATACTTCTCTATGTGGGGCCTCAAGTTAAATGTGGCTAAATGTACAACAGTGGTATTCAGGGGAAAATCTAAAGTTGTATACCCTAATTTTAGATCTTACCGTCCGATACTAAATATTGGAGGCGAGGACATAAAGGTACCTTGGAGCAATTTTTAATGAAAAATCTATTCGGCATGTCGATTTTATCTTGGATAGAGCAAAGAAAATATATTTCGGCTGTCTAGAAAAAGACCATCATGTAGGGTAATCTACGATACTGCCCATTTAGAGAGATTAGCTCGATTCATAATGGGGGGCCTGAACTTTGCGGAGGCAGCACATAACGTGGAAAATGAACTCACCCAGGGATCCCTGACATGCTCATATTACTTAAGCACTTTAGGCAATAGGAGACATTTATCACCTAATGCTCTTAAATTAATTATAAATTAATTACATTTATAATGACGAAGAAAAATTAGTATTTTACCACTGAAGGTATAATACAATGGACTTCAAAAACACTGTGTACATCATGTTAATAATTGTATATACATATGTAGTAGTTTTATTTTTCACTCTAGTTTTTAATCTATAGTTCTAAGAAATCATCTGACATCGCCCTGTTTAAAATTGTATTTTGTTGGGCTGATTTAGTTTTGAATTTAATTAAATATTTTTGTTTGATGTTATTGCTTGTGGACAATCCACAGCATTTATGGATTGAAAAAGAAGGTAGCGAAGAGCCACGTGTCTAATTATATAGATTAACAATAAACCATTTTGTATAGCGTTAAGATTTTTTCAATAAATAATGGCTATAGCCAAAATGGTAAGACCATGGAAAATGCACTAACACGCTCTTTCTGACCAATTTCTGAAATCTGTTCTTACCTGATTGAAATTCACCGCTCCTGTTATGTTTATGTTATGTTTATATTTACAGTTTTTCTCGAGGAAGTCCATATTTCTCGTGACAAGACCCGCTAAACCAATATTTTGTTCAAATATTACCGAAATTTGCCTTTATATCCCAAAGTTATTGGTTTCTTATGGAATTTTTGACGTATTTTCAAGAAATTTTCAAATTAGCAACATTCACGCAATAATATGCCCGTGGGTAGAACAACAACTGGCAAATTGGAAGAAAGTGCGAAGCAAAACAAAATCCAAGATGAGAATATCTCTAAATATGAGAGGTTGAGCATGTTATTTTGTAGCCAAGTCAAACCGACAATACAAGTAAACAACAAAGGAAACACGTAAACGAGATATAAATGGAAACGAATGCCATCATAATAGGAAAGTAATCAAGAGAGTGAGAGGATTGAATAAAGTTATGCCGGCATTTAGCAAAGCATGTAGCCAGCACTCAGGAACTCATTCATGGAATACTATCGAAGGATGGATAACTTAAGCAGCAGCAGTTGAAATGAGGAAGAGAATGCAACAATATACAGCGTTCGGCATGGAATACAAATGACGTTGATGGTAACACTGTCGTTCGTCTAGATACGTTTTCAGAAGCACAAAAAAGATGTAAAAGAGGAAATAACGACATATAACGATCTGTTGTATTCCAAAAGTTTTGTTGTAGTTGCCACTGTGGTGGCGTTGGCAGAGCTTTGACGCTTGAAGTGTGTGTTCTGTTTTCTACAAATCTTTGAGTCTTCCACATGTTTGGCAACTTTAGTCTATCGCCGGCATACTAGGCGTTTAGATGGAGTTTAATGTGCGCCAAAATGGCATTTTCGTTTTTATTTTATAACAAAACCAACCAAAAAGGAAATGTTTTTCGAAATTATGTTGGGCGCCACAATAGAGCATTAAAATGGAAAAAAATAAAAAAGCTCTTCATTTTTAAAGAGGAAAATATATAAAAATAAATACTGGAAATATCTCCGTAAAATGTGAATAAAAATATTCTCTAATAGAAAAAAATAAATTTTTGTAATCTAAGAAAAAATTAATAATAATAAATAAAATATTTAACATATAATAATTACACAAAATGTTGTCCACCAAGTGTATTGTTTACTGTTGGTGCGCGTAATGAAAGCAAAAAAGAGATACATAGAAAACAAAATAAAAACAGTGGGTGTGAAGGCGGTGGGGCGTTCAGGTCTCATGCTATGATTTGTTCATTGTATCACTCACATTATTTTGTTGGGTATCTGTGCTTCTGTTTAATTTTGTGTCTGCGGTGTAAGGAAGGTGACATATGAGTCGGTGTTTCGTTGTGTGTGCAACACATTTTTATTGAAACTGCGTCGCAATCAAAGTAAAGCTTTGTCCACAGCAGCAGCGCCGCCGGCTCCAAATAACAGCAGAAAGTAAACTCAAATGAAACCAAAACAAGTGAAAAACATGTAATAACGGCGTTAAGTTCGGCCGGGACGCACTTTTTATACCCTACACCACCACGAACTGTATTGAAGTGAATAGGAACAATAAGTTTTCTTTGGTTAATGAAAGCATTAAACTCTTCCTCTTATTCCTTGCAGGAGCAGAATATACTAACCGATAATACTCCCGAAAACAATATTAAATTACCGCAACCTCGGTTAGAAAATTTAACAAAGAACCCTGGGCAACACTGGCTAGATTTATGTGGATAGATTTTTTGTGAATAAGTTTTCTATCTTCTGGGAACACAAAATTCCAATTAGCAAAAAAAAACTTTCAAAATAGCGAAAATCGGGGGTTCCGTTATATGATGAATATGAAGACATGGGCCTATACCGACAAATTTGTGGTGTTAAGTTATATACGCCAAACGAAGATTAATTGCCAAGTTTCATCCATTTCGTCGGGATGTTGTGGTCCCACCTGTTTTATACCCCCAAGGAAGACCAATTTTTCAATTTCAGCTACATAGGTTTGCCACAGCCCTCAAGTACCCTTCTGTTGGGGCTTATATACATATACATATAACCGTATTTAATAATTGTCAATTCCATAGCGTATACATCAAATAAATTCTCATAAAGAAGGTAAAACCTGCAAAAATTTATAATATAAAAAGCTTACTATACTCATAATTCTCTCCTTGAATATTTTGTACTCCCATCGAGGACTAAATACCAAATTTCGGCAATTTCGGTTGGATATTGAGGCCACAACGATCAAAATGCAGAAAATCGGAGGGACCATTTTAGTGAAAGCGTGCATACATACCGACAATTTTCGGACGGACAGTTTTATACCCCCAACGAAAACTGTATACCAAGTTTCAACCATTTCGATGTTATATTAAGGTCAAAGCCTTTGAAATACAGAAGATACGAAGGTACTGACTAATTTCAGATGGAACGAAAATTAAATTTCAGCCATTTCGGTGGGATGTTGAGGGTACAACCTTCAAAATACCGATAATCGGGTAGTACGCCTCTATGGGGCTATATGAAGACGTGAGCCTATACAGACGAAGACTATAGGCCAAATTTCAGCCATGTCGGTGGGATATTGAGGCCCAAGTTTTTAAAATACAGAATGTGTCGAGGTACCGTTTAATGGCAAGTTTTATACCCCAAAGCAGATTAAAAATCAAAAGTCAGCCATTTAGGTGGGATATGGAGGCCACGGGCTTGAAAATACGGAAAATCTGAATGTAACGTTCTATGGGGGATATATGAGGACGTGGACTTATACCGACAAATTTCAGGTAGAAAGTTTAAAATCTCCAAGGACGAATAAATACCAAATTTAAGCCATTTCGGTAGGATATTGAGGTAACAACATTCACAATACCCAAAATCGGATGGTACAGTTCTATGGGATCTATATGAGGACATCCAACTATACAAAAAAATGCAGGTGGAAAGTGTTATACCCCCAGCGAAGAGTAAATACCAAACTTCAGCCATTTGGGCGCAATAATGAGGCTAAAATCTTCAAAATACCGAAAGTGGAGAGGAGCTGTTCTGTGGGCGCTATTCGACAACTATCTGCCCCAGGAAACATTGCCTGTTGGCAGGCGCCATTTGATTTTTTTTGAAAACTTTCACATTTTGTAGCTTAAACGTACTCAGGACAGTATGTTATACGACCTTGTGTTGTGTTGTGTTGTTTACAGTGACTTGAAAAAATCACTTTACAAAAAAGTGGAATTTTCTTGTGAGCATTTTCATTCGATCACGGCAAGAGTGCATCGATCAAATTAAATCTTTGTATGTCGACAAAGGACCATTCTATAGCAATATGAAGAACTGGTTTAATGAATTCAATCGTGGCCGACACTCACCAAAAAACGAATTGGCCGTTGTGCCAGAAAAAAATTAAGCCGTGCCTGAACGGATAATGCAAGATCTCCATGTTATACACCGTGAGATAGATGCATCCTTGTTCATTTCATCCACTAACTAATATTTGGTATTGCGTAAAGATCTGGCCGCAAAAATGGATTTTTCTCTTGAGATCCGGCTCAAAAAAGGGCTTTTTTTCAAAGATATTATGAATAAAAAGGATCGCCGTGCTTCAAACGACATTTATAAGATGGTCACAGACGATGAGTCTTGGGTATATGCTTAGGAGCCCCAAACAAAACAGTAATCGACCGTTTAGATCTTCGAATGTGAGCATTGCAAAAAACAAATTGTATTTGAAACAGTACAAGTTAGATGATAGCGAAGCCGTTCCACATCCGATATGTCTAAGGAGCCTTTACCAAAGTCGAAACATGTCATGTCACGTAGTGGTTGGTGTGTGGATTCGAGTCGTCGGATTTCCTTTTTCAGATGCATTATTGATCATTAGCTCGATTTCCAACGATAAATTAATTAATACTAATTAATGAATACTAAAAATGATCTTCGCCTAAAAAGGCAAAATTTTCAAATAAATAAAAATCAGCTGAGCCAGGCTGGGGTTTGAACCCAATTCCTTGAAAAACACAAGGAAAAGTGTTGTCACGGCGTGTTAGTGTTCAGAGCCAAACTCATAACTTTCAAAGACTATGCTAAGCGTTTGTCATGAAAGCCATACAATGACTGAAAAAATATTCAGTATTGTAAAAAACAGATTGCATTTGAAAGAGTAAAAGTTAGATTATAGCGAAGCCGTTCCACATCCGATATGTCTGAGGAGCCTTTACCAAAGGCGAAACATGTCATGTCACATAGTGGTGGGTGTGTGGGTTCGAGTCATCGGCTTTCCTTTTTCAGATGCATTATTGATCATTATGCTCGATTTCCAACGATAAATTAATTAAAAAAAGTTGTTTATGTAAGAAGAACTTCGAAGCAAATGGTCGCCTGTTTCTTCGGCAAAACTGACCGTGTTGGACGCTTAATTCTGAGTGCTACACTACAATTTGTTTGCCTGAAGTCTCCTAAGAAATTCGAAAAACGAACAATAGAAGACGAATCATTCTGCATCATCACAATGCGAGCTCTCACACATCGATTAAAACCAGCGCCTGTTTGACGGAACAAAATGTGGAATTGATGGATCATCCGCCGTACAGCCCTGACTGGGGATCCAATGACTTCATTTGATTTCAGCATATCAAGAAAAAAATGCGTTGTCAACGATTTTCTTCGCCAGAAGATGCTAAAGAAGCGTTTAAAAACCATGTTTCAATCGGAATGGAAAAGTGCTCCAGCAAATGATTTGAGCACATTAAAAATTGTATAAATCATGCTGGAGAGTACTTAAGAAAACAATAAAACTATTTTTGATGGTAAATATTCGCGTTTTCATTTTTAGGCCAGATAGTTATCGTTCAGCCCTCGTATTAAAACATGGACCGATATAGCTCATTTTCATTAACAAACATCCTAGTAATAGAAACTTCTATACCAAATTATAAAGCTCTAACTTAAATATTCCGAACAATACTCGTATAGGGTCTCCGGCGTTTATTTCGCTGTGTTACAAACGGAATGGTAGATATAATTATAACCTCCATATTATGGTTGGGGATATAAAAAGTAAAACAGCCTAAGTTTCCGATTTTTTTATCCTACACCATAAAATATTTTTACTAAAATGGAATTATTATACTCCTCACCATAGTATGGAAGATATATTAAGTTTGGTGTTACGTTTGTAACGCATTGAAATAATCACAAGGGTAAGTCCTCCATACCATGGTGTATTGTATAAAAAACGCAAAAGTCATTCATCAATGTTATATTCACGCATACACACATCCATACCCAAGTAAATATGAGATGTTATATTGCATACCACAGAAAATACCAGACAGACATTGGTTAGTTCGTTGGTGACTATGGCGGTATGAAAAGCCGGCAACATTATGATGAATTATAAACTAGAATAAGGCAAAAAAGTTGCATCTGTCTGTAAATTTTCGTTTGTTAGGAGGAAAATAATACAAAAAGAAATGAAAAGCAAACCATACAGCAGACACACAATTCAATGAACGTTACAATCAAAACACACAAAACAGAGAATAAAGAAAATGGGAAAGGAAAACAGAATAAAACTGCGGGAAAACAAAGCACAGGGTTCGATATACAACAATAATGACTTTTATTCAATGCGGATAAAACAAATACCAAAATGTAAAAAAGTGAATTCCTTTGTTTTGCACAAAAAAAGTTTTTTGAGGTGGTCAGAATTTTGTAAACTTTTTTGTAAACTTTATCAGAAAACTGTGGGACTTTTATCTTGGCAATTCTGGTAATTACAAATAATTGTGGTTCTTTGTAAATAAATTTGAATTGATTTAGCTATGTCCCTCCGTCTACCTGGATGGTGCCCACGATAACCCTTGAATGGATCAACCGATTTGGTTGAAATTTTGGTTATCGTAATATTTTGTCCTAGGGGATGGAAGATACCAAGCAACGGTCCTGACCGGTTTTAACATGGCAAAGCCCAGGATTTATCTTGGTCCCTCTTTCATCTCAAGTGGACACTGACCTCCCCGTGGTGTCACCTGGGGAACTGCCATTAACACCCGTTAAAGGTAGTGAGCTAACATGTGCCGCGCGTTCACCCATAAGAACGTTAAAAACTTGGGTTTGGGCGTCGGGTTAGTAACTGTCCCCTAGAAAAAAACAGCCTTCTATGAAAAAACGAAAGAAAAGAAAAACAAACCCCTCTAAAGTTGACGAACCCCGCAAACGTTTTAAGGACCATGATCTGCGAATCTGCACCTGGAATGTTCGCACTCTTTATAGAGAAGGTGCAGTCTTCGCATTGGCAGACGTACTTGAAAAGTACAAGACCGATATTACTGCCATACAGGAAATACGATGGATTGGGAAAGGCGTCACAACAACACCTAAAGGTGACGCACTGTATTATAGCTGCCATGACGTAAAGCATGAGTTTGGTTGCGGATTCGTAGTTAGTCGGAGACTAAAACATCTGGTATCCAGCTTCACCCCAGTGAATGAAAGACTGGCTGCAATTCGAATAAAAGCTAAATTCTTCAACATCAGCTTTATTTGTGCTCATGCTCCCACTGAAGAAAAGGACGAACAGACCAAAGATATATTTTACGAGCGCTTAGAAGAAACATATGACCGTTGCCCTGCCCATGACATTAAAATCATTCTAGGCGATTTTAATGCCAAAATTGGAAAGGAGAATATCTTTGGCCCAACAGTCGGGAAATTCAGTCTCCACAGTGAAACATCTGACAATGGTATGAGGCTGATAGACTTTGCAGCTGCAAAAAACATGGTAGTTAGCAGTACCAGATTTAATCATCTCGATATTCATATGGGCACCTGGCTGTCTCCAGATCAGAAAACAAGAAACCAAATTGATCATGTTGTGATAGATGGAAGACATTCATCGAGCGTGTTGGATGTACGATCGTTCCGAGGCGCAAACATTGATTCGGAGTACTACCTTGTTGGCGGTAAACGGTGAGAAGACCAAGTTGATGGTGTCGACGCGCAATGCGTCCATTGACCGACTGTGGAAGTTGGTTCCTATAATATTGAGGTAGTTAAAGACTTCGTCTATCTCGGCACCACCGTAAACACAACAAACGACATCAGTTGTGAAATAAAAAGAAGAATTGTATTGGCCAACAGATGCTACTTTGGTTTAAGTAAGCAGTTTAAAAACAAAGCCACATCTCGTCAAACAAAAATAACGCTCTACAAAACACTGATACTACCCGTGCTGATGTATGGCTCCGAAGCCTGGGTACTTGCGCAAGCATACATGACAGTGCTTGGTGTGTTTGAGAGAAAAATTCTTCGAAAGATCTACGGACCAATCTGCGTAGACGGTGAATATCGACGTCGCATGAACCACGAGCTGTATCTGCTATACAACGACATCAATATAGTTAAACGTATCGAGATGCAGCGATTGCGTTGGCTAGGCCATATCATAAGAATGAGCGATGATGAATCCGCTAAAAAGGCGTATGAATACATGCCACATGGCGGTGCACGCAGAATTGGCAGGCCAAGGAATAGATGGCGCAAACAAGTGGATGATGAGATGAAAAGGCGCGTTATTCCAGAGTGCAAAGCAACAAATAGAGAGGAATGGAGATCTCTTCTTAGTTCGGCCTATAGAACAAATGTTCTGTAATGGGCCAGCTAAGTAAGTAAGTAAGTAATATTTTGTCCTAACTTAGTTTAGTTCCGAAGATGGACCATATGGGTCCACTCCTTCAGGTACCTCCGAATCCATAAAAGTTCAAAACTTTTCGTTGTGCGCACAATAACTTTCGAAGGCACTAACCGAATTGGTCCCACTTTGTATATCGTAATGTTTCTGAAAATCTTAGATTAAGTTCAAATATGGACGTTATGGGTGCACTGCTTTAGGTACCTCCAAAAGTTCAACATTTTTGTTTATGTGCAGTTTAGAGTCTGTTCGAAGATCCTTTGGACATGTATAACGGTTACTCCTTTTGATCCTATTTAAAGCGATATTATGTTTTTCGTCGGTAAGTCCAAGCTTCTTGACACAGTGCTTATACTAAGTTATACTGTTACCGCCCGAAAACGACTGACCGTCCGAAACGCTATCTATAGAAAAGAAATGACTCCAAAAAGTAAGACCCACTTCCATAATGGACTATGCCGATACATTCCTTCAGGTACCTTCTCCGTAACACTTTTGAGCTTTAATACAAATATATTTCTGTCGGAAAGTTCATACGTCCAAAAAGGGCCACAAAATTTAAAAACCCCATAACACATAGCATAGCCGATTCGATATTGTCAATAGATGAATGTTTAAATTCACACAGGGTGAGAGTATATCTCTGTCGGCACAGCCAACGGATATTTTTTTACTTGTTTTAATAGAAACAAGTAAGAACGGCGTGAAGTTCGACCGGGCCGAACTGTTTATACCCTTCACCACGAACTGTATTGAAGCGAATAAGAACAATTGCTTTCCCTTCGTTTATGAAAGTACTAAGCTCTTACTCTTACTGCAGGAGTAGTAAATCTAAACTGATGATACTCCCTTAGAAAGAGCTCATATTTGGCGTTATCGTAATTCTTTCAAAAACATAGATCAATATTAATTTTTTTTTTTGGTTTTGCTTTTAAACTGTTTATTTAGACCAAAGTAGCATCTGTTGGCCAAAATTATTCTTCTCTTGATTTTAATGCTTATATTGTTAGTTTTATGGATGGCGGTGCCGAGGCAAATAAAGTCGTTTACTAGCTAAAATTTTTAATTATTAACATCCACAGTTGGTCCGAGTCTACTGGACAACTTGCGTGTTGATAGCATAAACTTCGTCTTATCGCCGTTGACTGCCAGACCCACTTTGGCAGACTCTTTTTAAATTGCAAATGTGGCTGTTACGGCTCACGTTGATCTACCTATTATGTCTATTTTTGAACTCTCGGCAACACACAATGTTAAATTACAGCAATCTCGTTTCGAAAATTTGCAAAAAAAAAACTCTCGAAATATATAACAATGGGCAATACCGGTTCATGTGGCTAGAATAAATTCTGGATATATGTATATAAGGATAGTATTTTGCGAGTAAGTTCTTTATCTTTTGGGAACAAAAATTCAAATTAACAACAATTCGGTAGAAAATGTGACTAAAATCTTCACAAAATCTTAAATAGTGGCTACCTATACTGTCTTATTTTTTGCAAGGGATGTTTTGTATCTGTATAAATATCTTGTACCTTTAGCGAAGACTAAATTTTAGTTATTCCATTTGAATAATTTGGCTAGAACTTTCAAAACACCGAAAATCGGAGTGTATCGTTCTATGGTGGCTATATGAAGACGAGAATCTATAACGACAAATTTCAAGTGGAAAGTTTTTTACCCCCAAAGAAAACTAAATACCATATTTCAGGCATTTCCGCGGACTACTGAGGCCATAACCTTCAAAACACCGAAAATCGGGAGATAATGTTTTATGGGGGCTATATGAAGACGTGGGCCTATATCGACAAATTTCAGGTGGAAAGTTTTATACCAGTATGGGACCACGTCTTCATATACCCCCTAAAGAACGGTAGATCCCTATTTTCGGTATCTTGAAGGTTGTAGCCACAATATCCCACCGAAATGGCTGAAATTTGGTATTTGGTCTTCTTTAGTCGGTATAGTTCCACGTTTTTATAGCCCCCATAGAACGGAACGTAACATTCGGTATTGTGAAGATTTTGGCTCCAATATCCCACAGAAACTTTCCACCTGAAGTCTGTCGGTATACCTCTCGATTTTCGGTATTTCGCAGGTTGCGGCCCCAATATCTCACCAAAATGCCTGAAATTTGGTATTTAGTCTTCATTGGGGTGTTCAAGTTTCAACCTGAAAATTTTCGGTATAGATCCCCGTCTTCATATAGCCCCCAAAAAACGATATCTCCGATTTTCGGTATTTTGAAGGTTGTGGCCTCTATATCACACCGACATGACCGAAATTTGGTATTTAGTCTTCCTCGGGGGTGTACAACTTTCCACCTGAAATTTGTCGGTAACGGTTCACGTCTTAATATACCACCTACAGAACCGTACCTCCCGATTTTCCGTATTTCGAATGTTGTGGCCCCAATATCCCAACGAAATGGCTGAAATTTAGAAGATGTAAAACTTTCAACTTTTTGAGGGCTACCAATTAAATTGTGGTGGCTAATACATACACAGGGCTTTCGAGTCAGCTGTTTCACAGGTCCTTCGGGTCAGCTGTTCCACTGGACCTTCGGATAAGCTGTTCCACAAGACATTCATGTCGGCTGTTCCACAGGGCCTTTGGGTCAGGTGTTCCATAGCTAGAAACCAATAGCGCATGGTAGAAATTAGACCATCAACAGCCGACTGCCGAACCCATCGTGATCACGACATCAACAGCCGACTGCCGAACTCATCGTGATACCGAACATTAACAGTCGAACGCTGAACTCATCGTGTTCCCGAACATCAACAGCCGAACGTCGAACCCACCGTGTTCCCGAACATCTGCAGCCTAACACCGCATAGATCGTCTTCCCGATCATCTGTAGCCGAACACCGAATTCATCGTCTTCGCGACCATCTGCAGCCGAACACCGAATTACTCATCTTCCCGATCATCTGCAGCCGAACACCGAATACATCGAATTCCTGATCATTCACACCCGAACACAAACAACACCGTTTCGCTCGAAGAAGAACCGGCTAATCCAACACGAATTTCTCAGCTGCCAAACCCCAGCGAGTCGGCATAATCCTTCCGCCAACTATTAATCCAAATATGTACCCACTGGATTCATTCGTATCGCATTTAAACACAAGTATATTGTAAATTAGTATTTAATCAATAAATCCCCGAATTAGCCCCCAGGAAAGGGAGAGTCTTCTCATTTCGTAAGGTTTAGTGGGTCCTCATGGAGACCCTCGACGCGACTGAACTCACCCACGCCGACGAGAAAACCACGTTACAAAGGGTACACAACTTTATAACAGGTACAAAACATCCTTTCCAAAAAATTAGGCAGTATAGGTCCACGTTTTGGTTAGCCGCCTATAAAGGTACCGCCCGATTTAGATTTTTTTGAAGATTTCAGTCACATTTTTCTAACGAATTGGTTATTAGTTCGATTTATGTGTTACCTTAAGGTTTAATCACAAAAAATTGTCCTCATATTTCCAGGTTCGAAGTGGATGTAACTCGGTATTTGGAAATATGAATGGGTAGAAAACCTCCGCGCACAAAAATATGAATATTGAGTGATTTTCAGCAGTTATATTATTCTACTACTCCAAGAATAAGCCTTAACGTGGAGGAAGAACTTAGTACTTTCATAAACGAAGGGAAACTAATTGTTCCTATTTATTTCAATACAGTTCGGCCCGGCCGAACCTAATTCTTTCCTCAGTTGTATGATAAGGACAGTATTCCCTACATACCAATATGAATTTTACTGCCGAAATGTATTGTACTATGGTGGTTAATTGAAAGCATACAGTTTATCCTAGTAATAAGAAAGGACAAAATCATTCAGATATAAAAACATTTTGCATATTGCCTACCTACCGGTATACAAACATCTGTCCTTTGTTCCTTACTTTCTAACATCAAATATTTCATATATGTATAACTACTGGCTGAAACGCACACAAATATATGTAGAAACACATGAATCGTTATACACGTACAAATGTGAGTATTTGCTTATGTATCGTATCTCTCTATGCCTATCGGCATGATATCAAATATTTGACATTTTATTTTTGAGTGTAACATTATTTCAGCCAACTTGGCCATGACCCTGAAGTTGATGTTATGGGGATGAGGTGATTAAGGATGTTTGTGAAAGTGCGATAATAATGGCTTCACGAATATGTATGTACAATACCAACATACATATATTTTGGGGGCTTTTGTGTATCTTGCGTTTGTTTGGTTGTGGGAAAAATAAATTAAATAAATTGTATTATGGATGCTTCAATATTTGAGTATATTCCTTGAAAGATAATAATAACTCACAAAGTTCAAAGTATGGTGAAGTTAAAACGTGGATTTACATACGCATATACGTAGATATGTATATTCATAACTTGTTTTGAAAGAAGGTTTCTAACATATCGTACTGCCATCATTGTAACCGACAAGAATGGAGACTTCTCTTATCCTCAGAGGGTAGGTGACATATCCAATATGTACATGTAAAAAATGCATAAAAATGATGCTGGTGTAAGACGAGAATCTCAAAGTCATTGGCATTTTTCTTTTCTTCTTTACTGAGATGAGAAAAGTCCTTGTTGCAATTCTTATAGCGAAATTATGATAACGGTTTTCATCGGATAATATGTATACGCATTTGCATACAACACTTCTTTGAAGAAATTTCTCTATTTGATTTACAAGACTTATAGGAAATATTTAGTTAGCTTAAATCTCCAGAAATTGTGTCAACATAATTGTGGGCTTTAGCCACCTGGTGAGGGTTTGACCCACAACTTTCTGTCTGCACATGATTTTAAAATATTTGGGATATAAAATGAACCAAAATACAATTGAACCAAAGTATAATTGTTATTCGATTTTGTAGCTGCTCTCTAATCTTCTTAAATTTTTTAAAGTTTTGGTGAATTTTTGTCACAAAACACAACTGGGAACCTCAAATGTCAAATTCTTGCTAGTTCAGTTAGTTAAATTCCTCTAATAACGAAAATAGGAAGGTTCCGCTCTACGGGGCTATACCAAAACATAGGCCTATGTCCACAATTTTTGTTGGAAAACTTTGTTACCACTTGGAATTTCAAATGTAAAATTACAGCTCTATCGGTCTGAATATGTAGCTAAACTTTTCAAAATACCTAAAATCGGGAGGTAGTGTTATATGGGAGCTATACCACAATTGGGAAGAAAAGTTTTATGACCACTGGGAATCTCAAATGCAGAATTACAATAATTTAGCGAATGTACCAAAACATGGGACTATGTTGACAATTTTTTGTGGAGAAGTTTTATTACCACTGGGAACCTCAAATGCCACATTACAGGTAGTTCAGTAAAAAAATTCGGCAAAAATTAAGAAAAATCTAAGATCTGAAGGTATCGTCATATGGGGTTATACAGGAATACGGACAATTTTGGTGGAGAAGTTTCGTTGCCACTAAGAACTTCAAATCTGATATTACAGCTACTTCGGTAGCTGTAGCTAAAATCCTCAAAACATCTAAAATCAGGAGGTGTTGTTATAGTGGGGCTATACCAAAACGAGGACCGATATATCCACATTCGAACTTGACTCACCTATAAGAAAAATACACTCTGGTGCAAAAATATAGCTCAATTTTTGCTGGCATTTAAAGTGATTACAACATACTGAGATAGCTACTCGACTCAGAATTTTACATTGGTCAAGAATATGTACTATATGGGGTCGCAAATGATTATGTCGATGAGTTACAAACATAAAAACAAACTTAATCTACACTGCATACTATGGAGGAAGTTATAAAAATAAGATATTTAAATCCACTTCTAACACCACCTGGGGCAAGGACATGGAGATCTTGCTCAATACTTATAAAACTTTCAGCCGCTCAGTCCTAAAGTATGCAAACCACGTTTGAACCCTTTTTTAAAAGGACACTCTGTGGAAGGCGTTTCAAACCACCCAAAATAATGCCTTATGAAAGGCTATTGGATGCCTTTAGATTTCAAGTGAGGACCATCTGTATCGGGGGGCAAGTATTCTGTCAGTGCATCAACATAACATGTTGCTCACTCGACAGTTCCTGCTGGCTTATCAACAATCATCGCATCCCAACCACTTGTGGAACCTAATCCTCTAGGCACATCCGGAATGCCTTCCGGTATCACGGCATCCTAAGTCATACCTATGAAGTCAATCGTATCCTGCAACAACATCCTCCAGTGGCTAAGGTCGTCGAAAGATCCTTGCCCAGAGCCACCAGAATAATTCTGGCACAATTGATATCTGGTTATTGAACAATCCTTAATACATAACAAGCCGGAATTATTGCAGGCGTTAATGACATCTGTCCGTAGTGCAGCAAGGACCCTAATATATTAGTCGATTATCGTATAATTTAGTGACATTATAGACTATTTTGTTACTATGAACCTTGCTTATAGTATGTTTAGACTTATAAATCCGCTCGATTTCATATGTCAATTCCATAGTATATACGTCAAATAAATCGTAGTTCTAAATCCACTGGATTTTATTTGACGGATATTGTATGGGATTGACAGTTTAAATCATTGTATAAGTTCAAAGTCTAACAGGTGTTTTAGTTTGATAATTCTTGAAGTTTGTAGGCTCTCCAATTTACTTGGAAACATTTGGAAATTGCATTTTAAATTCGAATATAGGCGAATATAGTATAGCCCCCATATAAAGCTACCCCCGATTTCAGGTATTTTGTTAGCTACATTTACATTTAAGTTGTTAGCTACATTTTCAGACCGAACTATTTATAATTTGGCATTTAAGGTTCGAAGTGGTCATAAGACGTCTCCAGCAAATTTTGTGGACAGAACTCCACGGTTTGGAAGAGCTCACATATAGCGATCCACCTGATTTCAGCTATTTTGATATGTTTAGCTACATTCTCACACCGAATCAGCTATAATTGGGAAACTTATCTACTAACAAGTAAAAAAGTATCAGTCGGCTCGGACGACGAAGATATACCCTCAGCACCTGACCTAAACAAAAGGAAGAACATAAAATACTTCTAACATCTATATAACACGATGAACAACGTGTCTCTCTTGGAGGCAGGCTTGTCTGGAGGTTTTGAACAAAAGCAAATGTAAGTTGTTACAACAAAAATCAAAGGGATTCAAAGGCCAAATTTTGGACCGATTCGGCTGATCCGTTCGAGAGCTATCGTGAGCTCCAGCCACTTCACATGGTGGGGGTAGAAGGAGTGGACCTATATGGCCTATCTTCGAACTTAAAGTAACTTTGGACTAATTATTGTGAACGCCAAATTTTGAACCAAATCGGCTGATCCTTTCGTGCGCTCCAACCACTACACATGGTGCCATAGGGGTTCTTTAATATTTTCGGACTATATTCTCAGGAGTTATGAACTCGCCCCTGATGAAACTTGTAGCGTCGTAATGGGGGTAGTGGATACAAGTTGTTACCAAAAATTGGAAGCGATTATATAGCGGGTCTTAAACTGAACTTATCCGAAATTTTGTGTGGGAGGTACCCGATGAAGTGGTCCGTCAAGAAATATCGTGCGCTGCAACCAGCCAGACAGCCAGACGAACGGACATTGCTGAATCGACTCCAAATTGTCCGAAACCGATTTCCCCCAAACATACTTGGGGTGTAAAACGATTATTTCGATGAGGCACATTTTGCCTGTATGAAAGTGTTTATACCCTCGTTTCCATAAATGCTGAGGTTCCAATAGGTTCTCAACCGGTCAACTCAGTTTAGAACCTGCTCTCGAATCGCTTTGATTTTTGTTGTAACAACTCGTATTCACTGCCCCCCATACTACGGTACAAGTTTCATAAGGGGCAAGTGCATACTTCCTGAGAAAATAGTCCGATAGGTTTATAAAAACCCCTATGCCACCATGTGTAGTGGTTGAAGCGCACGATAACTCTCTAAAAGGTCTTCCAAAATTTGGCCTTCATAATATTTTGTCCAAACTTAGTTTAAGTTCGAAGATAAATTATATCGGCCCACTCCTTCAGGTGCCTCCCCCACAAAAGTTCAAATATGTTAGAAAAAATTGTGCGCACGATAACTCTTGAAGGGAGTGACCGATTTGGTCCATACTTTACACATCCCAATATATCTACCAGTTATAGATCAGGTTCGAATATGGACTATATTTGTCCACTCGTTAGGGTACTTCCCACATAAAATTTCGAATATGTTTACTTTAAGACCTGTTCTTAAATCACTTTGATTTTAGTTGAAGCAACTTGCAATCTTGAGAAAACAGCCCGAAAGTTGTAAACATTTTCTATGGCACCATATGTAGAGGATGGAGCGCACGATAACTCTCGTACTGATCACTCGGTTTGGTCCAAATTTCGGCTTCGTCATATTTTGTCCAAATTTAGTTTCAGTTCGAAGATTGGGATTGCAACTTACGGTATTAACTCCTCTGTATTTATAAAATACAACCAATTTGGTCCAAACTTTGGATCTCCTAATATTTTGTCCAAATTTAATTTAACTGCTAAAATGACCCATATCGGACCTCTCCTTAGGGTACCTCTCCACAAAAGTTCAACATTAGTGTCTAGGTGCAGTTTAGGGTCTGTTCGAAGATCCTTTTTTAATGTATACCGATGCTGTTCGTTATAGTCCTGCTTACAGCGATATTATCCCAGCAAAATGTTCGATGCCAAAGATGCCATTCAATCATGGGTGCAAGTGAGCTGGCATGTCATCTTTTTAGCATCTTCATCGATGAATTTTATATGAGCGTGGACCCCAAAAGATGCTATTCATTTTTTGATCCAAAGCATGTCATTTACACCAATGCACAGTGGATCCACTTGTATGGAGAAAGTGGCCAAAAATATTTAGAGCGTAAAAATTAAGCCAAAGAGCCGGTTACAGCTTTGTGCTGCTGCGAAGAGTGTTTTAAGAAACATTCTCCCCCCTTTCCCTCTGGAGGGGGTATACGGTAAGAATTGTTTTATGCTGTTAATACAAAATGACATAAACAAAGGTCCTGATTATTTTATGATGCAAAAATAGGCAAAACAATCTCCAAAAAACATAAAATCCAACCAATTTAGCGGATTAAAAAAATCAATATTTTTGTCTGAAAATTGGTAAAATTTTTAATATAGATCTTATAGCGTTCTTCATAGAATGCACGTACGGCCAACGCACAGAGGGGTGAAATTTAAAAAAACGGAGATTAATTCAAAAATGAAAATTCAGTTTTTGGTATAACTGTCATTACATGGTTATAGGGTATATAATTGCACGTCTCTAACCGAATTGTCAAGATCATATGTTGTTTACTTTTACATTTACACGTTGTTAAAGTTGACGAACTTTTTACAACTTCAAAAGTAATATAAACAAAATTAAATTTTCTTGTGTTTAAAGTGCAATATCTTTTTTCTGTGCAACAAAAGTGGCCAATATAGAATGGAATCGTCAACTTCAGGTAGTTATGAGAATTTTACAAAAATATAATTATAGCAAAAGTGGTTTAGAAACATATTCAAAAATTAATTTAAAATGTATCCATTTTTTCACAATTTTTGAAATGTATATAGAGTATTAAAAAAAGTAGCGCGAGGTAGCGCGATAATGATATTTTTGTATTTTAGTCCTGAGTGTTGTCTTTCGAAATCAACTCAAAACTCGTGCCGTTTTTTGCCGTTATTTTTTTATTGAAGAAATGGTGAAAATAGTCATTCATTAAAAATCTGGGAATTTTGAACATAATTTTTTTTCTACTCGTTATTGGAGCTATGGTTGTTATTTGTATATTGTGTTTGTTGTTTAGCGTTGTGTTATTTGTTTTTACTGTACCTACGACAAACTATTATGGATCGTCAGTGTGATATTGTTCCTAAAAAATTTAGGATAATTTCTTTTCAGAAAGTAGTCTTTTTATGTACATAGAACCATTTTTTACTCACTAAGAAATATATTTTGCTGTATACTTATTGGGGCACCACTATAATAAGCTTCAAAATATGTCAAATTTGACTGCTTCTGTGTATGGAGGTTATTCCGAAGCGAGAATATATGGAGACGATGTTTCGTAAAAATAATTTTAGTCCCTTCAAAATGCACGATTTACATTTTAAGCAAATTTAGTTTCAATATATAGCTAAAATGTTTAAAAAAACCAAAATTTTACTGTACCTTTATATAGGGGATATACAAAAAACTGACCTATATCCAAAATTTTCCCCACGATGAATTCTTAGGCACTCGAAACTATAAATTCTAATTTGCAGAAAAATATACTAAAAATATGGTCAAGATCCTCGAAATCAATAAAATCCGGAAATACCCTTGTATGGCAATTACATTAAGAGATTGATCTAACTTTCTAATTCATTGCCAAATATTAGCTTAACTAATAATTACAAATATTGGAAGGTTTTAGCTTAATGAAATAAGAAATTTAGACAAAACCGTAAAAACACTTTATATTTTTATGGTACCCATTTATGAGGAATTCGAAAATAACTCTTTTTTCGCTTAATATGCAATAGAACTGTGTTCCGTTATATTGATTGAGGCGCTTCCCTAAATTAATCTCCGTTTTTTGAGATCTCACCCCACTGTGCAACGTAAGACAAATTTGGAAGAAGATTTCATCATCTTGCCGCTGATACCAATTATGTTAATGTACGTGGTCAGATAACAAAGTTATACGCTAATATATCCATAGAAACTCTTTTCTAGGGCAGCTTTAGTCAGCGGCCCACCATTTATAGTCTGGCACTAGATGGCAGCTGATTTTAATACTGAATAATCTTAAACCCATAAACTACTTTGGAAAATTATTCCCGAGATGGGCACTGGTGGGCATCATGACTTAAACCTTAGGTAAAATTTAAGTATATGATCGAATTGACATTACAAAATACACTAAGAAAATATGCAGCTAACTAGAATTCCACAACACGCTAAAACACTATTTTTTAACGAAAATTAAACTATTACCTCCTCCTTCAAAATCCAATATCATATTTTGCTATACGTATTAATTTCGCGATATTTTGAATATATTTACTTGAACTTAAAATATAGGTTGTTCTTACAACAAAAAATATTAGTCAAATGTTCCGACTTTTGAAGCTATTCTTAAGAAGATCGCGTTCCAATGAAACAAAAATTAATATATTTTTAAAAAGGTCCATGTCATAGCTGTCAGAGTTGCCAGATGTTGTACCAAAATTTTGACATTCATTCTTTTTTTTTTGGCCAATGGGTGGATCCACTGTGCAATGCTTTGACATGTCATTTTCACCAATGCTTTGGCATGTCATTTCCACCAATGCTTTGGCATTTCATTTTCACCAACCCTTTGCAATGACATTATCATTACGACGAGAGCTTTGACAACGTTGGTTGTGATATCGAGTCTCCGACAACATCAAGCCTATTGTAAATAATTAATCTCATATATTTAGAAAAAATTGTATAAATAAAAACACTAAATTCATCTCTATTGGATCGATGGAATGGGTTTAAATGCTGATGAAAAGATCGGATATTTCACGACTTCCTTTGCATGGGTTCAAATGCTGATGAAAAGATCGGATCTTTCACGACTTCATTTGAACCAATGCAAAAGATGCCATGAAATCACGTCATCGCATGGAACCCTTCCTTCAAATTTTGCTGGGATGTTTTCCGTGGACAAGTCCATGCTTCCTGGCATAATGGTCCAAAAGTTATACGATGGCCCACTCAAATGACTAGTTGTCGCAATACCTATCGAAAAGATATGACTCCCAAAATACGGTCCACTTACATAATGGATAAAGTTAAATAGTTCATGAACGAACTAGTTCAGTTGACCGATTCATTAAAATGAGTGTATGAACTAGATCAGTATCTATAGTTTATTATAGTTCAATAGCTCACCGAGCGCCGACCGCAAGATGCACGAAGAACGATCAACGAACGAACGATTCGCAATCTAGTTCAGTATGTCATTCACATATGAATAAAGTGACGTCGTCTTCTGTGCTAAGTGCTGACTTCGTAATGTAATGAGTTTTGTTTATGTTTTGGATCAATGTGAAGTGTCAACCCCCATTGTAATAAAGAACATTTATGAAATAACATATCCCAATATATCGATTTCTCGACCTATTCAATGTGCCTTGTTTTGGATAGAAAAAAGGAAAAAAAAAATAAAAAAAAAGATACACACACAGCTTTTTTCGCAGTGATAATTTGTACACACACACAACATAAGGTTTTTTGCCAACCACTGATCCGAATGATTGAACTGTATAGTGAACTATGAACTAGATTACTGAACTAGTTCAGTGAAAAGAGCTGAACTATTGAACTAGATCTTTCAAATGAACTAGATTGTACAACTCTAATAATGGACTATGTAGGTCCCAGGGTTTCGGAGTCGGAGTCTACGAGTCGGCGTCGAGCAATTTTGCTGGAGTCGGAGTCTGAGTCGAAAAAAATAACTCGACTCCGACTCCGGGCAAAATTATTTCCACGTTATAGAAATATAACATTAAATTTGGAACAAGAACTTTTTTTAAAATCATTATTTATTTTAAAAGAAAGGTATGTATAAGAAAATATATATGCAAATTATATATTATACTAAGTTAAAGGACAATTCACAGGATATTTACTATCCTCTGAAGTGCAGTATATTCATCCCTATTTTGTTGATCCAATTGATTCTTTACATTTGTGCAAACAAAAGTAAAGTTCTATGACAATCGAATTAAGATTGGACCTTTAACCTCTTACGTCAGAAGTCTTACTGGTCGTCTCACAAAGGTCTATTGGTATTCTCATCTTGTGTTTGATGAGAAGTCATCCTTGTCTTCTATTAAAGGCATTGTGGTCTCTATGGGAAATCTGACTGAATACCCTGTGACAGAAACTGGAAGTTAAGATCTGGGGGAGGAAAATTCCTGTTGGGAATGAAAGCCCCAATTGAGAACCCCAAAGGATTCCATAGCTGAAATTTCTGAGTCATGACATAATGATTTTTTCGATTGAGAAAATGGTTTTATATCTCTGTTTGGAGATATTGTTTTATCATTTTTAGATGACATGTTTCAGTTAAATGGAATGAGGAACCTTTCTGTCAAATATGCTGTCCTTCTAGATCAGTTCCTTCCATGTCCTTTTTGTCCTTGAACTCAAAAAGTAAAACAAAATGAAATTTTCTACAAAAATTTTCCACCGAAAATTATATGTAGGTTTCCCATACACTGTGCAACACGAAAATTATTAACCATATTCTGACACCGCAGTGTGATAGAACACCAAAAATGAGAAGACACGTGTCTCGCCGTTTTTCCCTATCTCATCAACTTTCGCGGTTATAGGCCTCCAAAGGTTTGAGGGTTTGATGTAGAAAGGGTCATTTAGTCAGGACTATATCTTCCAAACCGTTAGGAAATTTGAATTTATCTCGGAGGCAAAGTTGTAGCTCTTGTCTTAAAGAACAAAAATTGTGAACACATATAATCCATCAAGCTTCATCTGCAAGGTCAAAATCGCCAGGGTCAAATTTCCTTTAAAAAATTTTCTCAAGTTTTGTTATACAGCTTCAAACCGATCAAATTTGAAGCAAACAACCAACTGCAAAAATTTACCTCAGATCTCAATAAACATCTTTCTAGAATATTCGAACTCTGTAGAACCGGATCTTAATGGTCAAAATAGCAAAACAATTGCGATTTTTATCCTCTTTTCTCGGCTTCTGCTCCATAGATATTAAACCGTTCAAAATTCAAGAAAACAATCAACCACAATAGCGTAGCAAAGGCTTCAATAAAAAACTTTCTGGAATATGCGAAATGTCTATGAACGGTTCTTAATGGTAAAAATACCAAAAATCTTTGAGCAACCGCTCAAAAATTAAGGATACAGTCAACTCCAAAAATGTACCATAGATTTCAACATACAAGTTCTAGAACAAATGAAGATTCTAGGAACGATTCTTCAAGCTCAAAATTCGATTATTTTAGATCATTCTTTCCTGTTCAGGTCCGTAAATAACAAACTTTTCAAATTTCCTTGAGTTTTTAACAGTTTGTTATTTCCAAACCTGCGCAGGGGGAATGTTAAAAAATTTAATTGTTCGTGAATTTCAGCCCTAAGAATCATTCCTAGAATCTTCATATGTTCTAAAAAGTTGTTTGTTGAAATCTTAGGTACATTTTTCTGGTTGACGGTATCCTTAAGTATTGGGCGGTTGCGTATCTTTGGACCAGAGTCGGAGAAAAAAGTATACAAATTGGATATTTTCAAAAGTTTTTTGCTAGTTTTACCATTAAGAACCGTTCATAGACATTTTGCATAGAAGTTGTTGTTTATTGAAGCCTTTGCTACTCTATTGTGGTTGATTGTTTTCTTGAATTTTGAACGGTTTAATATCTATGGAGCAGAATCCTAGAAAAGAGGATACAAATCGCAATTGTTTTGCTATTTTGACCATTAAGATCCGGTTCTACAGAGTTCGAATATTCTAGAAAGATATTTATTGAGATCAATTTTTGTTCTTTGAGACAAGAGCTACAACTTTGCCTCCGAGATAAATTCAAATTTCCTAACGGTTTGGAAGATATAGTCCTGACTAAATGACCCTTTCTACTTGAAAGCCTCAAACCTTTGGAGGCCTATAACCGCGAAAGTTGATGAGATAGGGAAAAACGGCGAGACACGTGTCTTCTCATTTTTGGTGTTCTATCACACTGTGGAGTCAGAATATGGTTAATAAAACATGACTCAAAAAATTACACACAGTGATATCCAAGAAATCGATATTGTCACGTTTTCATTGTCCCTTATCAGTTTTCCTGTTACTTTCTCAAAAAAAAAAAAAAAAAAAACCGTATGTTTATGTATTTCGGTAAATTTCGCATAATCTATTAGCTATATATCATATTCGGATGGTTACGTTTCTGAATTAGGCATCATAAATTCGTTGTTGGTTAAGGACAGATTCATCCCGCTATAACTCAGAAGTCTTACAAACGGCGAATCTTTCTTCTAGTATTCATTATATACTCAATGAGGGCTTTAGATGTAGGCATTCAAATAACCGGATCTGTCCGCCAGGAACAGATATAGTTCATGTGTATCCGAGTTTTCTACACAATCAATTGCATATACGAAATTCAATGAAATATATAATCATAGAGTTTTCATGAGAAAGGATCGGGTAAAAGTGATAGAGGACAATGAAAACATGACAATATCGATTTCTTGTCCTAGTGAACCGACATCCATCTGCCTACGTGCTGAGTGGTGTACACAATATATCTCAAATATTTCAATAAAATTATTAACATCATACCATAGTTCAAAATTTATGCGCTGAATTTTAGTTTAAGGGGTGATCACTACTTATAAATTTCAGAAAAAAGTAGAAAGTATAAGTGTCATAGAATATGTGGTCAAATTTTTAAGTCGTTCGGAACAATATTGCCTCAGTATGAGCGTTGGATGGGAACAATTTATTTTATTTTGTATGCAGCATATAAACTGAATTTTTTCGAAATCGGTCATAAAAATATATGACAATTGGTTTATTAGCTTTCGAGCTAGAGTTGGCACCGCAAAATGGTTTAATAAAAAAGTATTTCGTAGACGGCCTCAAAACTTCGTAATATTTTTCTCTTTCAGATGAAGGAAAAAATCAGCCAAAAGTTACGTTGTTTTCTCGGAAAAAAAATAAAAAATTGCTCTTATTGAGCTTTACAACTGGGGGTCACCTTTCGAGGCTAAGCACACTAAAATGTTGGCTTACATCCAGTTTGAAACTTGGTCATGAATTGCTTATAATTTTTATTGCATGTAGTCCTTATGATTTGTATTGCCCCTTCATTTTCACATATTTTGAAAGCTTAAAGAGTTTCTCACGCGTAAGAATTCCGTTTAGAATATACTCGTGCAAAAAAAGAATAACTCACAAAAACTTTCTAACTTTACTATTTTTCATGTAAGATTCGGCAGAAACAATATTGATATGTTCGAATATATTCGAACGAATGCCCCTTCTGATGAATATGTAAGAAAAAGCTAACACATTAGCCTATGTAGGCCAATGTATAAGAAAAATTTAAAAAATTGTGCACATTTTATTTATTTTTAGTGGTATAAGAATTCACTCTCGGAGTCGAACCGGAGTCGGAGCCGGAGTCGTGAAAAAAACTCGTCTGGAGTCGGAGTCGGAGTCGAGCCAAAAATACATCGACTCCGAAACCCTGGTAGGTCCTTTACTTTAAGTACTGCCTCCGCAACACTTTTGAACTTTAATCCTAGTCCACATTTTTGTCGTCAAGTTCAAATGTCCAGAAAGATGAAAGTTTCAGTTCACATATGCTGAGGGTATATATTTGCCGGCAAAGTCGACTAATACTTTTTATTATACCCTCCACCATAGTATGGAGGGTATATTAAGTTTGTTTTTCCGTTTGTAACGCATTGAAATACTCATTTGCTATAAAGTATATATATTCTTGATCAGGGTAAAATTCTGAGTCGATCTGTGCACGTCCGTCCGTCCGTCCGTCCGTTTGTGGTAATCACTCTAGCATCCACAAAAATGGAGATAGGACGCTGAAATTTTGGGAAAATGCGTATTTTGTTTGCAGGCAGGTCAAGTTCGATGATGGGCTATATCGGCCCACGTTTTGGTATAGCCCCCATATAACGGTACCCCCCGATTTACGGTATTTTGACGTTTTTAGCTACATTTTCAGACCGATTTAGCTATAATTTGACATTTAGGGTTCTTAAGTGTCAGTAAACTTATATAACAAAACTTGTGGACATAGGTCCACGTTTTGGTATAGCCCCCATATAACGGTACCCCCCGATTTACGGTATTTTGACGTTTTTAGCCACATTTTCAGACCGATTTAGCTATAATTTGACATTTAGGGTTCCTAAGTGTCAATAAACTTATATAACAAAAGTTGTGGACATAGGTCCACGTTTTGGTATAGCCCCCATATAACGATACCCCCCGATTTACGGTATTTTGACGTTTTTAGCTACATTTTCAGACTGATTTAGCTATAGTTTGACATTTAGGGTTCTTAAGTGTCAATAAACTTATATAACAAAACTTGTGGACATAGGTCCACGTTTTGGTATTGCCCCCATATAACGGTACCCCCCGATTTACGGTATTTTGACGTTTTTAGCTACATTTTCAGACCGATTTAGCTATAATTTGACATTTGGGGTTCTTAAGTGTCAATAAACTTATATAACAAAACTTGTGGACATAGGTCCACGTTTTGGTATAGCCCCCATATAACGGTACCCCCCGATTTACGGTATTTTGACGTTTTTAGCTACATTTTCAGACCGATTTAGCTATAATTTGACATTTAGGGTTCTTAAGTGCCAATAAACTTATATAAGAAAACATGTGGAGATAGGTCCACGTTTTGGTAAAGCCCCCATATAACGGTACCCCCGATTTACGGTATTTTGACGTTTTAAGTCACATTTCTAGACCGAATTAGCTATAATTTGATATTTAGGGTTCTTAGTGACCAAAAAACTTATATTCGAAAAAATTATGAACATAGGTACATGTTCTGGTATAGCCCCATATAACGGTACCTCCCGATTTTCGGTATTTTGAGATTTTTACCTACAAGTTTTAACCGAATTAGCTGTAATTTGAACATTTGAAGTTCTTAGTGGTCACCACACCTCTCCACCAAAATTCTCTGAAATTTTGGGAAAATGCGTCTTTTGTTTGCAGGCAGGTCAAGTTCGATGATGGGCTATATAGGTCCACGTTTTGGTATAGCCCCCATATAACGGTACCCCCCGATTTACGGTATTTTGACGTTTTTAGCTACATTTTCAGACCGATTTAGCTATAAATTGACATTTAGGGTTCTTAAATGTCAATAAACTTATATAACTAGTGGACATAAGTCCATGTTTTGGAATAGCCCCCATATAACGTTACCGCCTGATTTCAGGTATTTTGACGTTTTAAGTCACATTTCTAGACCGAATTAGCTATAATTTGATATTTAGGGTTCTTACTAAAACTTATATTCGAAAAAATTGTGAACATAGGTCCATGTTTTGGTATAGCCCCATATAACGGTACCTCCCGATTTTCGGTATTTTGAGAATTTTACCAACAAATTTTAACCGAATTATCTGTAATTTGAACATTTGACATTTAAAATTCCTCCACCAAAAATTTTCAAAAAGGTCGATGTATTGATAAAGCCCACATATAACGGTACCACCCGATTTTCAGTAATTTGATGATTTTAGCTACAATATTAAACCGAACTAGCAGTAATTTGACATTTGAAGTTCTTAGTGGTCACAACACCTCTCCATCAAAAATTGTCAACATAGGTCCATGTTCGGATATTGCTCCCATATAACGGTACCTCCCAATTTTCAGTAATTTTGCAATTTTAGCTGCAATTTTTAACCGAACTAACTGTTATTTGACATTTGAAGGTTGTAGTGGTCACCACACATCAGCATCAAAAATTTTCAACATAGCCCCAATATAACGATATTTCCCGATTTTCGGTACTTTAAGGATTTTACTTAAAATGTTTAACCAACGTAGGTACATGTTTTGGTATAGCCCCAAAACAAACCTCCCGATTTTCCGTATCTTAGCTTTATTTTTTGGACGAACTTTCTGTAGTTTGAAATTTAAAAGCCAACAAAAATTCTGCAACAAAAATGGTTCATTTAAGTTCATATTTTCGTATAGCCCACATACCTCCGAACTAGCTGTTAATGACATTTGAAGTTCCCACGTTATGTACCGAATTTCGGTATTTTGAGGATTCTAGCTGCAATTTTTAACCGAATTAGGAGTTATTTGACATTAAAGGCTCACATCAAAAACTGTTTTATTATAATCCCTATATAACGGTACCTCCCAATTTCTAGCCCACCAAAAATTGTCAACATACATAAGGGCCTCCCGAATGAAGGATTTTATATACATTATCTGACATTTTAACATACCCATTGAAAGTTGGGGACAGGAATGAAAGCTAATTATTCCATTTTAGTTAAGAATATTTTATGGTGGAGGGTATGAAAAGTTCGGCCCGGCCGAACTTAACACTTTTTTACTTGTTTTTTTTTTTCAGGTCACTTGTACAGCTTAGTATACACAGTGGATGCGCCCAACGACAAAAATCAAAAAATTCATGTCGTCATTTTGAAAATTTAAAGATGCAAATAGCTTCAAAACATTCCAAATTTTTCGAAACTCAGTTTTTTTTTCCATCACTAACTTTGAAGAAAAAAATGTATTTAAACATGAGAATAAATAGTTATATTCTAAGCGAATTTATGAAACAAAGGACTATTTTGATCGCCTTAACTTAAGTTGAATCATTTAGTAAATTGTCTAAGCTTAATTTTTCTAGTTATAAAAATTCCTTTAATTGCAAGGGTTACCAAATATTTTGGTTATAATATTGGTAAAAATGAAATTATTTAATACAGATGTATGGATTTCCTTAAAGTTTTAGTTACTTTCCAAAAATACGCAAGAATGGCCACTAGTGCCAACTTGAAGCCTGGTACCTGTAGATTTCAAAACTGTATAGACTTTTTGCGGAAATTTGCTGTTTTGGCAGTTATGACCAAAAGTTTAACTCCCTTTTTTAGTTGCTGAATTCATATTTTTTGCATTTTTAAAATTATTTTTTTATATATATGTTCAAGAAAATGTTTTTTGTGCTTATATATCGTAATAAGACTATTATTGATGATATTAGCGATTTCATTTGTCATGGTATTTTAGGCAATCTACAAATTTGAAATCGATAGGATTGAGTTTCCGTATATGAAGTTCCCAGGAAAAATGTTTTTTTTTTCGGGACACCCTAATGTTAGACCTCGCCAAAATGTTGATCTATATTGAACAATTTAAGAAGAATCTCCTACACTGAGAACCAGAAATACATTCTGTTGAAAAAGTTGGTTAAATCCTATAAAGTGCAGAAAGTAGATGGTAACCCTATATAGAGGCTGTGGCCGGAAGTGGACCAAGTCACATTTATTTATAAAATCATGTTCTAAACTCTGAGTTCACTATTAAAGCCTAAACCGTTTGAAATTGTTAAATATATGTAAAATACATTAAATCGAGATAGAAATTATATATAGGGGTATAACAAATCATGTCATATTGACAGTTTCTCGCGGGGAGGTTTACTATGCAATAACAACTCCTAGTACCGAATTACAGCGAATTCAGTTAAACAATGTGTTGTCAACAATAAAATACTTCAATTCAGAATGATTCGTTAGATGGGAACCACGCGAAATTTTGGACCTAGGACTCCAATATTTTTGTTAGAGTGTTTTTAGGTCACTATGACCCATTGATAAAAATTTCAGTTCGATATATTATCTAGAAGTATTTTTGTCGCACCTTCCCATGTAAGTGCCACCACTGTGGTATAGAATGAGAAGAACATTTTGTATACCTTCCTACAATGTCTACATTTGCAACCTTGAAATAACATATCGAAGAAAATAAATTTGCTATGGCGATACTATAGAAGAGAAATAAACATCCTTTGTTTATAACACGTAATTTATTTGGTAAAATTTCGAAACTGTATGATTTTCATTTTCATTATTGTCATGGTACATCCATACACCCACTATGTTAGGTAATTACTAAAGGACCCCTTTCTCATGTTTGCCATACCAACAGTATAAACGTTGCGTAGCAGAGGTGTACATGTGCCGGCAATAATTTTAAGGATTTCCTTGAAATGTTTTTATCGATAGGTTCACTTGTAGGTACTTAAGAAGGCATCGCTGGCATGTGTTTTCCCCTTTTTCCTTCCTTTTATATATTTTTCAATATTCTTGCTATCAGTTTATGACCATTCAATGAACAATTTCAAGTTTTACTTCCAATAAATGAGCATTCCGTCCTAAAAAGGATTTTTTATAGTACTCTCTCGTTCTTCGAAATGGAACGTTAGATAGGTAAGTGCCACGTGTGCTTATTATCACATGACAGCTTGCTAAAGGTAACATTAACGTTTTAAATTTGCTTTTCGGAGAAGATATTTTTGTGTTTTTTTGCTCTTTCTTATATTCCTATCGTCCATTGCTGGGTGGTTGGAATCGGCAACACACAAAGCTCCTCAAACTATGGTTATGATTTAATTTTGCCTGCTTTCAGCTTTGAAAAAACAATTTAATAATTCAAGGCTTATTGTTAACTACAAACGTATTTTTAAGGACTATTACCGGGATGTTAATAATTTATGATAATAGTGAATCACCGACGTAGCCAGGGGAAGGCTGGGGGGGCTCGAAATCTTAAATTGTAGACTTTTTTTGTATATTTTCCTCACAAAACATAAACTTTTGCCTCATCGAAATAACGGTTTTAGACCCCAAGTATATTTGGACGAAATGTGTTTCAGACAATTTGGAGTTGAATTAGCCATGTCCGTCCGTCTGTCTGGCTGGCTGGAGCGCACGATAACTCTCGAACGGATCAACCGATTCAGTGGCTTTCCTAATATTTTGTCCAAACTTAGTTTAAGTTAGAAGATGGGTTATATCGGTTCACTCCTTCCGGTACCTCCCCCACAAAACTTCGGGAATGTTCGGACAATTTGTGTGCACGATAACTCTTGAAGGGAGTGACCGATTTGGTCCATAATTTGCACATCGTGAATTTTCTACTAGTTCGAAGGTGGGTTATATCGGTTCACTCCTTCCGGTACCTCCCCCACAAAACTTCGGGAATGTTCGGACAATTTGTGTGCACGATAACTCTTGAAGGGAGTAACCGATTTGGTCACATCGTGAATTTTCTACTAGACTTAGATGAGGTTCCAATATGGACACAATCGATCCACTCCTTCGGGTACCTCCCATACAAAATTTTGGATAAGTTCACTTTAAGACCTGCACTGGAATCACTTTCTTTTTGTTGAAGCAACATTCATTCGCTGCCTGAATAACGATGGTAATCGCTTTTTCAGGGGCAAGTCCACAATTCTTGAGAAAACAGCCCGAAAGGTGTAAAAACACTCTATGGCACCATTTAGTGGAAGGAGAGCACGACAGCTCTCGAATCAAATACTGAGTTGGTCCACACTTTGCATATCGTAATATTTCTTCGAATATTAGATGAAATTCGAAGGTGGTGCTTGTAGGTCCACTCCTTCCGGTACATCCCCCACAAAAATTCGGAAATATTCGTTAAAATGGAACGCACGATATCTCATAAACAGACCAACCCGTTTAAGGGTCCGTGCGAGGATCCCTTGAAAATGTTTACCTAGTGGTCCTGTTTACAGCTATATCATGTTTTTCGTAGCAATTACATATATAATTGTCCAAAACCGTCCGAAACCTCTCAATTATATGGTGACCAACTGAAACGACAGGTGGTCGCGATATCTATCGAGGGGAATGACACCCAAAGTAAGACCCACTTCCAAAATGGACTACGTCGGTCCATTCCTTCAGATACCTCCCCACAAAACTTTTTGAGCTTCTATCCAAATCCATATTTTTGTCGGTTCATACGTCCAGAATTTTGAAAACACCTTAAATATATACGTTTTTTGGGGAAAAAGTGTTTCAATTCACACAGGCTGAGGGTATATCTCTGTCGGCAAAGCCGACTGATCCTTTTTTACTTGTTCTTACTTACTTTCTTAGGTGATTGCGCTTGCTAACAGTGATTACGAGTGATTCTTTAATGATGTCATTATATACTTCTCCACTCTTTTGAAGAAAGCGGAAAGCTGCTTCAGCGAGAAAAACATAATTTCTGTCCCAATTATATCCATCGTAAACTCTTTTGCAGGAAGATGATCTACCTTTTCCTCAACCTATCCATTTGGTTGGAAGATATACCAAACCAAGCTGTAAAGTTACTTTCCCTGATGTCATTTGTGAAAGACTGAACTCCTTTTCTCACGGAAGAGATATGAAAATATCCTCCACTAAATCCTCCACTGAGTTGAAAGTCATGGTCGATTGTATCACAATTTGGACCACTTACTCCCCAAGATTTTAGGGGTCACAGTCGACAGCATGTTTACGTCGTGGGAACAAGGTCGTCAAGACCTTAGCCTGCAGCACTTCGGGTGCAGACAAAGAATCTTGTTGACCACATATAACGCGATAATTCGGTCTGTGTTAAGCTATACGGCGCCAGATTTATCCGCGAATATAACGCGATGAGAAATTTTTAAACTTGTCCAAGTGCCGCCCCACTATGTCGCGAGTTCATATTAACTGTGGCCAAAAATAGAAGGAGTTGTCGTAGGTGCATCAATTTTGGTACACGTACCTATTATTGACTTACAATCTTCAGGACAAAAATTTGGGTTGGTCGGTCCACGTTTTGATATAGCCCCCATAGAACCGTACCTCCCGATTTTCGGTATTTTGAATGTTTAAGACACAATGACCAACCGAAAGTATTTAAATTTTGTGGTTAGTCTTCGGCAGAGGTATCAAACATTCCAACAGAGAATTGTGGGCTTAGGTCCACGTTTTGATATAACTCCCATATAACGGTACCTCCCGATTATCGGTATTTTGAAGATTTTAGCCTCATTATTACACCGAAATTGCTGAAATTTGGTATTTAGTCTTCGCAGGGGGCATTATACCTTCACCATGAAATTTGTCTGCATAGGTCCATGCCTTCATATAGCCCCCATAGGACGGTACCTCCCGATTTTCGGTATTTTGGAGGTTTTAGCCTGATTATCACACCGAAATGGCTGAAAACTGGTATTAAGTCTCCGTTGGGGGACTTATAACCTTCCACAAGAAATATGTCGGTATAGGTCCTCGTCTTCCTATAGCCCCCATAGAACCGTGCCTAATCATTTTCGGTGTTTTGAATGTTGTGGCCTCAATATCCACCCGATATGACTGAAATTTGGTGTTTAGTCTTCATATTGTTTGTGAGCATATTGAATATATCAAACTCTTGTCTTTATGTATGAGAAATTTCCTTTAAAAAATTTTTTGACCGATTAGTGGTCAAAAAACGGTCAATTTTTTGTAAAAAATCGAATTTTGATTTTCGCTGTTCACAATTTTTTTTAAATATTTATATTTTTAAAAATTCTCTCGTTTTAAAGCAAGGCTATTAGGTACTTAATAAGTTCACAAAAATATATGATGATCGGTTTATTCATTTTCGGGCTAAAGCCAACACCGCAAAACGATTTGTTAAAAAAGGGGGTATCCTCTCAGTGAGGTGGTCGCTGAAAAAGAGAAGTGACACATTCGTCTGCAAACCTCTGCAGCTGGGACCTTTATATATTTGAAGAACTCACTTTTTACTACTCATACAGCAAAAAATACCGATATACACTTTTATACAATTTTTTTCCCACTCCACTCAATTTAAAATTTGCTTCATAAAATTAATAAACTTAGTAATACATGTTTGGGTAAATGTAAACACCATATGATTAATATTTACATGCAAACAAAGGTGTAGCCAAGTTTATTACATCCCAAGAGAACTTAGGAACCATTTTTGCAGCGACCGTTACTTTTAAATTTTAAATATTAACGCATAATATAATTTATTAATTTTAGAAAAAACACACAAAAATACGTATTAACTAAAATTGTCGGATTTAAATCCTCATATAGCAAAAACTACTTCACGTATCAGTACCAAAATTCAGATTCTTCTTAATTAATATGTTTTCTATCACTCCCCATCAATAAATTTGTTCAACGAAGTATTTAGTTTTTACCATTTTTGGCCACGGTCGTGACACTGTGCGCCCTGAGAACTGCAACAGGGTGCCTCCGCATGTCCTCAGGGGACCATCTAATGAGGAGACAAAGATTATTTCAGTACGGCAACACGATTATATGATTTCGTTGAAGTACATGCTCGAGTGTTGCCGCGAGTGCCATCCTAATCACCATATAGTGGATAGGACCCTGCCAGGCATGTCAGAAGGGATCTTCATGGTCAAGAAAGAGAGGTTCAGCGTTACAAGAGATCCCCTAGATCGACAAGCCTATCAAACAGTTTTAAATAGCATTCACACGGATGCAGTCGCGAATGCCATAAACAACTATCGTGTGACTGCCTTCCTCGGAGAACATCCCCCATCTATCGCAGCTGAGGAGCTTCCACGCTGCCACGACAAACCAGAGTAGTTTTGGCTTAACAACACTCTGGAGGGTGCAGCCGTGTGAATTCCTATAGGGCAAGGAGTGATGACACCGTGCAAAACATCTGCCCAGAATGCGGCACAGGCCCGCAAGACACCCTGCACCTTTTCAACGGCCTTGTCAAGCGTACTCAACTAAATCCATAATCCAAACAATCCATAAAATATTGTACTAACAACAACCGGGGTATCAGGTTTCAATAATACGATGCCTGGTATGAGATAGGGTGCAGAGTCAAGGATAGGAAGGTCCAGTCCTACTCATTGGGTACGTGTTGCTCCAGCCAGATGGTGCGCCATATCAGAGTGTCCCCTCCACCCCTGAACAGTTCGACTGTTAAGTCATCGGGCGGTATACACTCAATGCCAAATTCATGGATTGAATCTGTGGTACCTTCATCGTCTTCGCTAGTATTGGATACCAATCTTGTATAAGAGTTGTAAAATCTAGTTCATTAGAAAGATCTAGTTCAATAGTTCAGCCCACTTAACTGAACTAGTTCGGTAATCTAGTTCATAGTTCATCCAGATCAGTCATTCGGATCAGAATCGATCTCCGGCTCTTAATCGTTCGCTTGATGAAAACGCATACATATAAGAAATACCAACAAATAACAGAATAATGTGATTAAACTACTCCAGTGCAAAAATACGAGGGTCACTAAAAAACCTTCTGGCCTAGGCAACAAGCACTGTCGCCAGGCGTCATTTGGCATTTTTTTGGAAAGTTTGACAGTTTTTAGCCTAAGCGTACTCAGGGCCACCGTGGTGCAATGGTTAGCACGTCCGCCTTGCACTCAGAGGTTGTGCGGTGCGAATCCCAGGCCAAGCAACATCAAATTTTCAACGGTGGCAAAATTCCCCCTCAGCAATACTGGCGACATTTCCTCAGTATTTAAGCCATGAAAAACTTCTCCACAAGTGGTGTCGTAAGACACGCCGTTCGGACTCGGCAATAAAAAGTAGGTCCCATATCATTGAGCCAATATGAATCTGCGTGCACTCATTGATATGAGAGAAGTCTCCCTTGTCCCTTCCGGGATGTTGTGGGAACATATGTACATATGTATTTAGGTACTCAGGATAGTTTCACATACGACCATGTGTTGCGTTGTTTACAGTGACTTGAAAAAATCACTTTGCATAAAAAAGTAAATTTGCTGGTGAACGTTTTCGTTCGAAATTTTTCACAACTTTCGACATACCTGTTTTGCCGCTGCGAAGCTTTTCCGTCTCATTCCATTGTCAGATATTTCAATGTGGAGACTGAATTTCCCGGCTGTAGGGACGAAGATATTCCACGTTCTAATTTTTGGCATTGAAACCAACTATAATAATTTTAATGTCATGGGCGGGCCATCGCACAGTGGTCGAAAACACTGACCTAGCGGCGCGAAATTAATAACGTTCACAAACGTAGTATGTGCCCGTGGGTAATAATGGACTAAATATGAACAACATCGGCAAATATTTTGGTATATAGCTCCCATATAACGGTACCTCCTGATATTCGGTATTTTGAGGATTTAAGCAATCCTTTCCTTTCAAATTAGTTACAATTTGGTACTTAGGGTTTCTAGTGGTCACTAAAGTTTTTCACCAAAAATTTTGGACATAGGTCCATGTTTGGGAATAGGCCCCTTTTCAGTATTTTGGGGGGTTTAAGCTACATTTTCCGCCCAAATTAGGTTAATTTGGTATTTGGAGTTCCCAGTGGACACAAATATTCCCCACCAAAAAATGTGGACATAGGTCTACGTTTTGATATTGCCCCCATATAACGGTAGCTCCCAATATTTGGTATTTTGAGGTTTTTGTCCACATTTTCAGACCAAGTAAGCTGAATTTTGATATTGGAGGTTAGCGGTGGTTACATATCGTCTCCATCAAAACTTGTGGACATAGGTTCCCATATAACTGTACCCCCGATTTTTGAGGATTTAAGCTACATTTTCCATGCATTTATCAGCAAGATTTGTGGTTATTTGCATCCAAAAGTTGATTATTCGGAATCTACGAATTCCAATTTAATTTGTCGAAAAAGAATTGGACTGGACATTAGAGAACTTTTGTAGTTATGCTCCATTTAACAAAAGTATATTACACTAAAAAACACAAGAAAAATAATAATTGTTCAATATTAATAGCTATATAACTATGTACCTTCATGCTCCATTTTTTTTCATTTACACCCTCCCCTATTAATTAAAAATATTGTGAAGAATTTATTTAACAATTAAACAAATATGAGATTAGATATTTTGCAACCATTTTCTTAAAATCTGTTGCAGAAAAGTTTCTTGCATTGGATAGTGAATAGCTGAGAGAATGTTTACAACAACAACAAAGTAAAAACAAAATATTAGTCACCAGAGTATCTGTAATGGATACAATGGAAAACATTTCTCAGTTTTATAGTTTGATTTTTTGACTTTCGCGCCGCTAGATCAGTGGTTTCGACCAGTGTGCACCGGTCATATGTTTTTTCTATGCACTCGTAAAATATATCTTGGGTCTGCTTGTCTACAGAGGGCACATGGGTGCAAACAAAACAGATGTTGAAGAATTAATCTTTTATCCGAATTGTAGCAAGTCTTTATTTCACCGGGGTGAAACTGATAACCAAATATTTTAACCTTCAACTAACTAAAAATCCGCAACCAAACTCATACTCATGCCAGCTATAATACAGTGCATCACTTTAAGGTGTTTTTGCGAAGCCTTTTCAAGGCCATCGTAGAATTTCCGGTGTAGCAGTAATAACGGCCTTGTACTTTGTAAGTACATCTACTAGTGTGTAAACTGGACCATCTCTATAAAGTGTGCGAACATTCCAGGTTCACATTCGCAGATCATGGTCCTTAAATCATTTGCGGTATAGTCCTCATATAAGCGTAGCCACAATTTTTAAGGTTTTTTTTAATATTTTAGTCAACTTTTTTCTACCGAATTGCTCGTTGATTGGATTTTTGTTTTCCCTGAAGATAGAAAACTTTCTCGCAAACAAACTGTCCGTATATATCCGGGTTAAGTCTAGCCGGTATTGCACAATTTGATGTATTTCGAAGGTTTTTTTTTGTCAGATTTTCGAACCGAGTTTGCTGCAATTTATTATTGTGTGTTCCGAGGAGTTCAGAAGTTCAATTCAGAATATTATAAATATTGATCCATGTTTTTTAAGTAACGACCATGAGCTCTTTTGAAGGGAGTATTATCAGTTGGGATATACTACTCCTACAGTAACAAGAAGAGCTTAGTACTTTCATAAACGAAAGGAAACTAATTGTTCTTATTCACTTCAATGCAGTTCGTGGTGGAGGGTATAAAAAAGGTCGACCCGGCCTAACTTAACGCCATTCTTACTGATTTTGTCATTCCGTTTGTAACATTTCGAAATATTCGTCGGGGACCCTATAAAGTATATATATTTTTGATCAATACAAATTTAAGTCGATATAACGATGCCGGTCCGTCTGTTGGAGTAAAGATACAGCTCGCAATGTTTAAGAGCTTTATAATTTGGTACAGAGTAGAATGTTTAGTATTGATAATGGGCTATATCGGTCCATATGTTTATATATCGCCATAGAACGGTATCTCCCGATTTTCGCTATCTTGAAGGTTTTAGCCTAATTATCTCACAAAAATGACTGAAATTTGGTATTAAATCTTTATTGGTGCTAGAAAAACTTTCCCCCCAAAAATATGTCCGTACAGAACGGTATCTTCAGTTTTCGGTAGTTTGAAGGCTTTAGCTTCATTATCTCACCAAAATGGCTGACATTTGGTATTTAGTCTTCTTTTGGGTCTACAAAACTTTTCCCCAAAAATGTGTCAGCATAGGTCCATGGTTTGATATAGCTCCCATAGAACCGTACCTCCAGATTTACGGTATTTTCTGGGTTTTATTCGCATTATCCTACACAAATGGGTAAAATTGGGCAGAAAACTGACGTTGCAGGTCCACGTTTTGATATACACTCCACGTCAGTAGAATAGAACACCTAAATTTCTGTTAATGTTAGCTTATTTATCCCGAAGCGAATGAATCTACGATTTTAATCTTGTAGGGATTTAAAGTCGATAATGTTCCATATCAAACACAGAAAAAATGATGTTTCTAGCTTTTCGCGAAATGATTTTCTGATCATTTTTCAGATAGTACTATGAAAAATAAGCATTTATTTTCGGTCATCAGGATAGAACAGTCATTTTATTTTCGCGAATTGTGGAGATATTAACGCCGAATTTTCTTTCAGACGGTAAAGCGGGGCTTTCTAATCATTTTTCACCAATAAAACCATATAAATAATTCCGCGGACGCCGGTATAGAGAGCATAACCTGGTCCATTATTATTGGAACATAGCACTATTGAGAACAGTCGCGGACGCCGAAATAAGAACACATATAAAATGCAAGGTCCAAAGGGTGTGTTCAATTTGAAGAATGTGCTAAAATTTCCCTCAGTGTATTAAAATAGCGGATGTTTTCATATCAGATTATCTTCCTCTGAATGTGGAGCACATGTCCAAACCTTTAAACGGCAGACTTGTTCGCGGAAAAATGATTTTATTCAACAAAACATCAAGGTTTTTATTAGAAATTTTTGACGTTTTACATACTTATTTTGAAAATGTTCCATGTTATCAGCATCCGCAGCACTCGAATGTATCCGTCGAGGTTGTCTGTGTCATATTCTATCTTGTTGTTAAGAAATATGACATAACTGCGCGACTCTTATTGATATTCCGAGATGTTTCAATTATCTGTCAATTTACACCAGTTTACGCTGTTATATCGGCGTCCGCGGAATTATTTATATGGTTTTATTGGTGAAAAATGATTAAAAAGCCCGCTTTATCGTCTGAAAGAAAATTCGGCCTTAATATCTCCACAATTCGTGAAAATAAAATGACTGTTCTATCCTGATGACCGAAAATAAATGCTTATTTTTCATAGTACTATCGGAAAAATGATCAGAAAATCATTTCGCGAAAAGCTAGAAACATCATTTTTTCTGTGTTTGATACGGAACATCATAGGCCTTAAATCCCTACAAGATTAAAATCGTAGATTCATTCGTTTTGGGATAAATACGCTAACATTAACAAAAATTTCGGTGTTCTATTCTACTGACGTGGAGTGTACATTAGGGTTATGACTTATTTAAAACCTCATATCCCTGTATCATAGCGTGATGAGTTTTGCCATAAGATTACATAAAATCTTAATTATAAAGTGATTACTTGAAAAAACCTCACGCACAAAATGATTTTAAAATTTGAATTTATCAAAATTATGGACAATTTTTTGAAGTCACTGAAAACAGATATATGTATAATTGCAAATAAACTTTAGAGCCACATGAGATAATTAAAATGACATAAAATTTATTTCTCACTATTTTTCTTCAATTCTGAGAATCGTAAAAATGTCGTAAACGCTTTTATTCAAAAAAATAATTTTTTAACAAAAAAACAAAAAATTTAAAATTTTTTCAATGTGACTTTTTTTGCGACTTTTTTTAATATTTGAATGAAATGAACGTTATTATAGTTATTAGTAGGCTTATATTTATTCATTCGTGCAACAAAAAATAATTTTTTGAAAAAAAAATTTTTTTCATTTCATATATTTTTTCAAAAAATTATTTTTTTAAAATCGATTTGTGCGTGAACTTTTTTTATATTTCAATGGAATAAACGATAGCATAGTGATTAATAGGCAAAAGTTCATTCATCCCTGCTGCAGGAAATCATTTTTGAGGAAAAATGTCAAAAAGTCATAACCCTAGTGTACATAGCTCCCACGGAACCTACCTCCCGATTTTTGGCATTTTTAAGGTTTTAGCCACATTATTCAATCGACATGGCTAACTTGGTATGTCGTGTTCTCAATGAGTAGAAAACCTCGATGTATGAAATTAATATTCTCTAGCTAGCAGATGGACGTGGAAGAGCTTAATACTTTTATAAATGATAATATTGTAATTTTTCCATTTTACTTCTATATTATTCGTGATGTAGGAACCGCCGATTTTCTTTTTCTTCTTTATTTGCAAATCCGTATTCGGATATTAGCGATCATACAATGTTAATTATTACAGAGTTATTTAATTACATATCATAAAGTTAAAACATTTCATTCAATTATAGCTAGTTCTCTGTTTCTTGCGGCGCTTAAAAGGCTTATTTCATCTTGGTGTCCTGTCCATTCCTGAATGTTTTTCATCCATGTTATTTCTCGTCTTCCTCTTGGTCTGCGACCTTCAGTTTTGGTTCTTATAATAGGAGATTATATTTTCTATTTCGCATAATGTGTCCCAAATAAGCAGTTTTTCTCGTCTTTATAGTTCTGATAATTTGATTTTCGGTATTCATTCGCCTCAGTACTTCATTATTTGAGATGTGATTTGTCCAGGATATCTTTAAGATCCGTCGGTATATCCAAATCTCAAACGAGTGCAGTCTTCTCTCGTCTGCTGCTTTTAGTGTCCATGTTTCTGCCGAGTATAACTGACCATATGTAGCATTTTACAAATCGTTTTTTGTTTCCAGAGTTATGTCATGGCTCGCTAATATTTTTCTAAATTTATAAAAAGAGTTTCTTGCCATTTCAATTCGACATTTTATTTCCTTTTATGGATCCCAGTTTTCATTAATTTGAACTCCAGATATTTGAATGTTGAGACTCTTTCTATTTGAGTACCATTAATGCTTAAAGAATGTTGGATTCGACGCCTCTTCTACTTATAATCATGAACTTTGTGTTTTATATTAATTTTTAAGGAATATGACGTACTGGCGTGTTCAAGAACATCTATTAGTTTTTGTAGTCCTGCGAGGCTGGTTGCAATTAGGGTGGTGTCGTCGGCATAACGTATATTGTTTATAATTGTGTTGTTTATTCTTATTCCGATGTTTTTTGCACATATTGACTCCTCAAATATTTTTTGGGAGTATAAATTAAACAGAAGAGGCGATAGTATGCAACCCTGCCTTACACCTTTCTTGAATGTTTGCTGTCTGTTGCCAGTATAAGTTTTTGATGCATTTTATATCGCTATCCTCTAACCCAATTGAAATCAAAATTTCCATCAATTTGTCATGGTTGACCGTATCGAATGCCTTCTCGTAGTCGGCAAAACATATATATACATATTTTTGTACATCGCGGCAATTTTGTATAAGTACATTCAAACTAAGTGGGGCCTCTCGAGTTCCCATGCCTTCCTTGAAGCCAAATTGCGATTTTCCCATGTGTGCTTCGCATATTGGGTATATGCGCTTATGTATTATCTTTAAGAATATTTTAAGGGCTTATAAGGCTTATTAATCTATAATCTCCGCACGTCTTCGCATTTTTTTTTTCTTGGGAATCATAATAAAAGTTTATGCAGGAGGAATATCGCTTATTTATTAAAATGTAGTCGATTTGGTTTCTAACAATATTTCTGTTATTGTCTTGTGGCGATTTCCAGCTGTAAAGTCGTGGTGGGTGGAGGCGAAACATAGTATTCCCAATCTTAAAACGGTGTTCTTGACAAAATTGTATCAGTCGTTCTCCTCTTTCATTCCGATGTCCTAGGCCAAATTTTCCTGTGATTCCTGTTGTTTCTTCTTGACCAACTTTAGCATTAAAATCTCCTTGTATGTATTATGGTAATGTCGTGTGGTTTTGTCATCTTTAATAAATTTTCAACGTCGCAATAAAACTGTTCCAATTCGTCGTTATCGCTATCGCATGTTGGCGCATATACTTGAATTATGTTCGTGTTTATAGGTTTTGCGGATATTTTTACCATCATCGCCCTATCAGAAATTGGAACATATCCAGCAACACAGGCCGCTATGCTGCTTTTTACTATTATAGTGACACCCTTTCTGTGAATTCCTTCTCTGTTTCCGGAATGGTAAATTTTTGCGTTCTGGGAAACAAATTCCGCATCCTCCGCCCACCACGTTTCACTGATACCCAGGATGTCAATTTGTAATTTTTCCATTTCGCTTATGGTGTTGTCTAGTTTCCCAAGCTCATAAAGGCTTCTCACATTCCAAGTTCCTATCTTAAGTTTGGTTTTACCTCCGGGGATTCTTAGCACCCTCTTATTGCCGGAGACTGAGGGCCGTAGGTTATTTTCTGTATTCATTGTAATTGTATGATTTTCTAGGACTTATACTTCAGTGGTTTGCCGGGGCCTTCTGAAGGGTTTAGAGTATTCCGTCTCCATATTCAGCCGCTCCTCCTGGAGTTTAGACGCTGTTTGCTGCCGCCAATCCTTTGGTCGGACGCTGCCGTTTTCCATTTTTATACCCTCAGCATTTATGCTAAAGAGGGTATATCAGGAAAAATGTCTAAAATTGTCTTTTCCATTTCAAAAAAATCAAAAAACTTTTTTGATACTACATCAATGATTTTTGGTACATAGATTAAGAAAAATATCAGCATTCCAAATCTGTTTTCGTTACTAATTTTGATCGTTGCGCGCAAAAGATATGACCGTTTTAATTATGATAATTAGAAAAAATTCTAAAAAAATCGCGGCTTAAAATAGTTAGCTGTTATATCCTATTATCGTTAACTGAATTCGTACCCTTTGCGATGATGCAAAAAATAATAGCAAAGTCTCAATGGATTCGCGAAAAATCAAATTTGTTAAATAATTTCACGTATTTACAAACATATTTTTGAAACAATAGCGCTCATAGTTACGAAAAATATATAAAAAAATTATAACAGCATCCAGACATTTTGAGGAATAAAATGAAACCTAAGTTGTGAAGGTTGGAGCTATAGTATTCATGTTATTTGCAAAAATACGAAGAAAATATTACGAAAAAATCAAAATCATATTATTCTAATTTTATTTTTTTATGGTTTTATAGGAAAAGTTAGAGAAAAAATGTTTGAGTTCTTCGGCATTTTCGTCAAATTTTCACGCAATAATGATGATATTCCGTTGTAACAAATTTTTCGCTTATAGTTTTCCTATTGGATAATATTATTAGAACTTTATATTAAATCACAAGGAATTCCAATTGTGGCATAACGCTAAAATAATGTTATATTGCATATTACAACATTTGAGACGCATATAAACCGCGTAATTATGAAAAGGACATGATGCGCATCCGATTTTCCAACACAGCGAATCAATCCCTTTTATTTGATGTACAGTTTGTCAAATTCTATTTGGCGGCCATGATGTAGCATCTGCTGCATATTAGGGTGCAAAATACAGTAAAATGGTCATAATTTCCGCGAAGTTCATTTACATTTTATGCGCATCCGATTTCAATAATCACCATTAAAAAATACATCATTCTATGCCGTTTCAATGCGATCCATCAAGAACCGTGGATGTAGCATCGCACTCAATTTTTAGAAAAAATCTAGTATATCTCTGGATTTACGAGAGTGTTTAAATATCTGTTTTCGCGCAGTTTAAACATGCGTATCGATCTATTTATTTAAGTAGAACTGACACATCCAAAACGCGTTTTAATATGCGATATTTTCAAAATAATTTTTTGCAAATTTTCGAAATTTGAGGCGTATCATATCCGCCGATCTAGTGGGTGGATTTTTACGCTTCGTCGCTTGTTAGATTCAGAACGTAAAAAAACTAAATTTACGCGGGTTTCCACGGAAATCGAAAGACGTTTGTAAATTTTAAACCAAAAAAATGGGTTTTTGAAAAAAATTTACGCACAAAAATTTCGTGTTTGGGCGCAGATTACTGTGATCCTGTGAGGGCTACACCCTAATGTTATACATTAAAAAATGCGAAATCGCGAGTACTACAATCGCATAGTAAGCTTTTAGGGAAATCCAGCTGCGCGTCCCGATTAGAGCAAAAATTCAAAAAACCCCATTTTTCAGGTTTCAAAATGTCAGCATCCGTTTGAGGCAGATACAGTGGATATATTAAAAAATCAAACATTAGAAACTTCAACTCTGAAGTGTGCTCTTTAACTTCTCCTTTGAGCATTAAGCTCTACATTGTGTTGTAAAACCACTAATTGGAAAATAACATAATGAAACTCGTTTATTTCAACGATTTTTTCCGATTTTTTTACATTAGTACGACCACAGCTTCCGCTCAAATTATTATTTTAAAAAACCCTTCGGTGAATAGGGCTAAAACAGTTTATTTTACCGAAATGCGGTCAAAAGTTATGGTATAGTAAAACTGATCGCGAGTTACAATACCCGATACCTCAGTTTCAACATAAGTTAATTTTCTACAAAAAGCTTGATATACACTTTCATACGGGCAAAATGTGCCTCATCGAAATAATGGTTTTAGACCCCAAGTATGTTTGGACGAAATGTGTTTCAGACAATTTGGAGTCGATTGAGCAATGTCCGTCCGTCTGTCTGTCTGGCTGGAGCGCACGATAACTCTCGAACGGATGAACCGATTCGGTTCAAATGTTGGCTTTCGTAATATTTTGCCCAAACTTAGTTTAAGCTCGAAGTTGAGCTATATCGGTCCACTCCTTCCGGTACCTCCCCCACAAAAGTTCGAAAATGTTCGGAAAATTTGTGCGCACGATAACTCTTGAAGGGAGTAACCGATTTGGTTCATACTTTGCCCATCGTGGAGCGTGTACCAGACTCAGATCAGGTTATAATATGGATTCAATCGGTCCACTCCGTCGGGTACCTCCCACACAAAAATTTGGAAAAGTTCAGTTTAGGACCATCTCTCGAATCGCTTTGATTTTTGATTTAGCAACTTGTATTCACTGCCCTCCATACGATGGTATAAGTTTCATCAGGGGCAAGTCCATACTTCCTGCGAAAATAGCCTGAAAGTTGCAAAAAACCCCTATTACACCGTGTGAGGAGGTTGGAGAGCAAAATAACTCTGGAACAGGTCTGCCGATTCGGTCCAAAGTTTGGCCTTAGTAATATTTTGTCGAAACATAGTTTAAGTTCGAAGATAAGCCATATCGGTCCACTCCTACAGGTACCTCCCCCACAAAAGTTCAAAAATGTTCCGAAAAATTGTGCGAACGATAACTCTTGAAGAGAGTGGTCGAATTGGACCATACTTTACACATCCTAATATATCTACCAGATATAGATCAGGTTCAAATATGGACTATATTTGTCCACTCCATCCGGTACCCCCCACACAAAATTTCGGATACATGTTCACTTTAAGACCTGCTTTCGAATCACTTTGATTTTTGTTGAAGCAACTTGCATTCGCTGCCTCAATTGCGATGGTAAAAGTTGTTTCAGGGGCAAGTCCATACTTCTTGAGCAAACATCCCTGAACTTGTAAAAAACCCCTATGGTACCATATGTAGTGGCTGGAGATCCATTCTTTTTAGTATCTCCTCCGCAAAACTTTTGATCTTTAATTCTAATCAAAATTTTTGTCAGTTCAAACGCCCAAAATGTTTAAAACTCCCTAAATACATGGGTTTTTTTGTGAAAAAATTGTTTCAATATACACAGGCTGAGGGTATATCTCTGTCGGCAAAACCGACGGATACTTTTTTACTTGTTTTCTTTTGGTTCGCCCCGCATATTTTACCGCAAAAAAAAATAATATAAAAAATCTTTGATGTTAGTTATCTAGTTCCAATTAACTTTGCTGGGTAGTTGCCTTTTGAAAGAAAGTAGATATGTTGTCTTTATGTCAGTTATTACGCAATAATTAACAGTAAATTTTCCGTTATCTGCAAAGTTAATTACATTAACTAATTAAGATGATAATACTTGAATGATATCTGACCTGTTGAGCAATGGTCTTCTCCGATATCAAAGATTATATAACAAATTACGTCCATCAAAAATACAATTTCTAATTATACAACTAATGAGAATGACATCATCATCATTATTATTATGTTTCATGAAGAAAGAAATTATAGTTTTCGTTGCTACTATTACGTGAAGTATCAACCGACGTCCGTTCTTTCAACCTTACGCCCGCTCTTGCGTCTTTATGCCCTCCTACCATAGTAATCTGTGCAATTATACGATTTAATTACTAATAACCGTTTTTGTTTTCTTCTACTTTTCAACATTATCCTTACTGTGTAGTTTTCTAACAACCGAAATAATTGAAAGAAGGATTTTAAAGGATTTAATAAAGGATCAAAAAATACACAAAAAAACTAAGAGAACAAAACAAAGTGTTTCGCAAGTTGTGAAGTAATTTCTAAACTCTTTGAGATAACAAAACTATTTTAAACTGTGGCCAAAATACATATACAAAGAAACCTACTTCAATCAGTGACTATATAGCGGTTTAAGTACTGTTGGGAATCCATGTGAATTGCACTGAAGTTTAAAGTAAGTAACTGTGAAGTTTATTGTAACTGAGCAGATTTTGACAATTCGCACCAATTCGGAATGGTCTCATGGCAGAAAATAATAAAACCTAAAAGAATCGCGAAAACCTGCCAAAAATTTGCAAAAATTATTTTTAAGAAAGTCAATTTTTCCACATATTTCTATCGATGTGAGCATACCGTGACATTTTTCGGCAGTTTTTTTTTATGCGAAAATTGTATGTGCACCGACTATGAGGGTCCTTTGTACGTCTCTGTTTTGTCAATGTTTAAAAGTTGTATAGAATTTTTTTATTTTCAAAAATTTATAGAATTTTATTTTATAAAATAATTAGACTTTTTTGAGCTTGAGGTCAGTGTTTGAATTTCATTTTTATTGCTTTTTATTTACATTCCCAATATTTCGCAATTTTAAAAATTGCATCTTCAGGGGTGATCTATAGAAAACATAATTGTATATTTTAATAATTATTATCACAGCTTTAGATAAATACACATTTTTTGTAGACACAAGTACATATTAGACTTTTTCTTACATTTGTATAAAAATAATAAACAGTCAAGTTAATCTATCAGCTAATGTAGTTTTTACCACCCTTGTCTGGTGTTGTTATTGCACTGATTTATTGTTGTTGAACGATCTCTTCTTTGTCAAATGTCGATAACAGTAAGCTGCATTATCTATATCGCTTTTGTAGTTGATTTTCTTGTGTGTTTGTATGTTATTAATATGTAGCATCTCTAATGTTAACCTTCTGTTGTCATTGTTTTCGGTTTGAAGTATTCGTACGTTGTCAAAATTTGGCAAGTGATTGGTCAGCTTACAGTGTTCTGCAAGTGCCGTTTTTTGGATATTATTTTGGTTCCTTAATTTTATATCCGATTTATGTGCCGATAATCTAGTCTTCAATTTGTTTTTGGTTGTTCCCACATATACAGTATGCAAAGTTCATATTCGTACACCCCTAAAAAATGAACAAAATCGTTATTAATACCATATTTTATGTGCAAATATGAAATAATTGATAGGAATTACCATAACGAAGAAAGATTTAAGAATAAAAAAACAATTTTTTAATTTATTCCGTCATTTATGTAGGTATAGATGGCGCCTGTGTGGGTGGCAAAGTTCGTATTCGTACACCTATAAGCACTATATATTTGGAGTTTTTAAGGATTTTCAAAGCAAAATACCGCAAATTTTTGTTCTTTTCTTCTTTTGGAATGGCTCTGGTATAGAAATATGTAAAAATAACGGTAATTATTAAAAATTTTGTATGAATAAAAATTCGGAAGATTATTTGAAATACTTAAGAAAAATGTGCTAGATATGATTAACTATTGCAATTTATTCCCGAATTTTTGACGAAAATAGCTAATAGCAGTCCTTCTGTAACAATATTCGAGGTCTAATATGAAAATAAATGTTGTCAGCGTTTTGAAATGCGAAGAAACGTAATCCGGGCCTAGGTAAAGTAAACACATTTTTGGATTTTACTTGGTAAAAAATCGCAAGTTTGGTTTTATATTTGACATAAAATGTATTGAAGTTTCAGAATACGGTTTCGAAAATCATTTTATGTCGAAAACTGTGAGAAATTATGAAGAAAAATGAAACTGTACAAGTTTTCATACGGTCTGCGTACGACTGAAATTCTACGCTTACTTTGAACGAGGGTTATAGCTTCCAAAATTGCGAAAATAATGGTTTTTACTTCTTGAAAATTATATTTCTTTACCGAAGGATCCAAAATTAGTACAAAAATGTCAAAAGAATGAAGCAAATTTTCCAGGAAAGAACGTGGGTTAACCTTTTGAAGAAAATTATTATTTCTGGGGAAATGTTCTTCCTGAAAAAATTATTATTCCTCGTAATTTCCGATATGTCTTGACATAAAATGATTTTAGAAACCGTATTCTAAAACTTCAATACATTTAATGCAAATATAAAACGAAACTTGCGATTTTCACCAAGTAAATACCAAAAATGTGTTTACTTTACCTAAGCCCGGATTACGTTCCTTTGCATTCCCAAACGCCGACCAAATTTATTTTCATATTAGACCTCGAATATTGTTACAGAAGGACCGCAATTAGCTATTTTCGTCCAAAATTCGGGAATAAATTGCTATAGTTAATCATATCTAGCACATTTTTCTTAAGTATTTCAAATATTCGTCCGACATTTTATTCATGCAAAAATTTTAATAAAATTACCGTTATTTTTACATATTTCTATAGCAGAGGCATTCCAAAAAAAGAAAAGAACAAAAATATGCGGTATTTCGCTTTGAAAATCCTTGAAAACTCCAAATATATAGTGCTTATAGGTGTACGAATACGAACTTTGCCGACCACATAGGCGCCATCTACACCTAAATAAAGAAATAAATTAAAAATTTGTTTTGTTATCCTTAAATCTTTCTTCGTTATGGTAATTCCTATCAATTATTTCATATTTGCACATAAAATATGGAGTTAATAACGATTTTATTAATTTTTTAGGGGTGTACGAATACGAACTTTGCATACTATATTTTACCACAACTTTCATCCACTTTTCCATCACATTCAATACTGTATATTACATTACGTCTTTCAAGACTCGAAATTTTGCTTTTTGTATTAGTAAATAAGCGTTTTAGGGTATTGTTAGTCCGAGTTGCTACTTGGATTTTATCCTTATTGTATAGATCTGAATTTTGAAATCTTTCAGATATTCCTGGAAGATAAACCATTGATTTGTAGATCCTTTCGGGTTTCTCTTTATTCGTGGGGATGTTATATTGGTTTATTAGCTTTTCTATTAATGGTTTCGGAAAACAGTTTTTGGTCAGAATTTCTCTTATTTTCATCTTATTACTTTCATGGAACTTTTTATCGCTAATATTTAATATTCTGTTTATAAGGTTTCTTCCTGTGTAAAAGTTCAATATACGACCAGATGCCGTTGGCTTTTGATACCAATTTATCTCCAATTTTCTTTCATTTCTTATTACGACCGTGTCCAAATATGGAATGGAACCATTTTTCTCTTCTTCCATAGTACATTGGATATGGCTATCGAAATTATTAAATGTTGTCAATGTATCTGTTATTGCGTTTTCCTCTATGATTATAAATAAATGGTCCACATACACTCCGGTTCATCTGAATAGAACCAGCCAATATTTGTCTACAAATACCGTTATATCTGACGAAAGGAGAGGAATTGTAAACTATAATTTTGTGGACATGTAGAGTATATAGTAGCCGATATTTTCAATACATAATATGTTTCACATATGCGTCATAACGGTACTATTTACTCGCTTTATCAAAAAATGTCAAAATATTAGCATTTTTTAATGGTTCACCAGGATAGAACCACCCTAAGAATTTACACAAATCCTTTGTTAGATGTGGTAAACTTTAACAAACAACTATTTATAATTATAAATAAATGCCGTGAGTGTTAATTGCTAACAAATATTGTGCAAAAATTTGTATTAGGGTCTTGAAATTTGATGAAAATCGATGCTTAGAGCTCCAAAAAATATTTTTATGAAGAAATCGGTAGAAACAATTTATAAAGACAAAATTTTATACTGAATTATGTTCAAAATTTTCGAGGCTATAATGAAACTACAAAAAAGTCACATTTGATAGGTTTATGAGTCCGAAACAGAGGAAATATGGTAAAGATAATTCAAAATTCTACCTTTCCAATCCAAAATTTGATATTTTATCTCAGGAAAGTGAATGCAAATCGATGGGTTCCACCCAGATTCGTTGGCTGTGGATATCTACAGGTCCAAAAAATATAGAAAATCCCACCGCCGAACGCTTCATGTCAACATCAAAGGCTTTGATTTAGAATATATCGCATGACAAGTAAAGCACAGAAACATAGGCGCTATTTTTTGTGTAATAACGGATCAGAAATATTTTTCGGTACTTATACTATGAGTAAAAGATGTGTGAACATCATAACCATCAAAATTAAACCCTTTCCTTTCGAAAAAATTAACGTCTGCTTTCCCCTATCGCTAAGCTGTTTCTTCACATCAAATGTCTTAGAACCTTTTGAAATTCCAAGGACTTGATGGTGACATGGAGCGTTCGGCGGTGGAATTTTCTTTATTTTTTGGACCTGTAGATGTCCACAGTAGGGTTATGACTTATTTAAAACCTCATATCCCTGTATCATAGCGTGATGAGTTTTGCCATAAGATTACATAAAATCTTAATTATAAAGTGATTACTTGAAAAAACCTCACGCACAAAATGATTTTAAAATTTGAATTTATCAAAATTATGGACAATTTTTTGAAGTCACTGAAAACAGATATATGTATAATTGCAAATAAACTTTAGAGCCACATGAGATAATTAAAATGACATAAAATTTATTTCTCACTATTTTTCTTCAATTCTGAGAATCGTAAAAATGTCGTAAACGCTTTTATTCAAAAAAATAATTTTTTAACAAAAAAACAAAAAATTTAAAATTTTTTCAATGTGACTTTTTTTGCGACTTTTTTTAATATTTGAATGAAATGAACGTTATTATAGTTATTAGTAGGCTTATATTTATTCATTCGTGCAACAAAAAATAATTTTTTGAAAAAAAAATTTTTTTCATTTCATATATTTTTTCAAAAAATTATTTTTTTAAAATCGATTTGTGCGTGAACTTTTTTTATATTTCAATGGAATAAACGATAGCATAGTGATTAATAGGCAAAAGTTCATTCATCCCTGCTGCAGGAAATCATTTTTGAGGAAAAATGTCAAAAAGTCATAACCCTAGTCCACAGCCAACGAAACTGGGTGGAACCCATCGATTTGCATTCACTTTCCTGAGATAAAATATCAAATTTTGGATTGGAAAGGTAGAATTTTGAATTATCTTTACCATATTTCCTCTGTTTCGGACTCATAAACCTATCAAATGTGACTTTTTTGTAATTTCATTATAGCCTAGAAAATTTTGAACATAATTCAGTATAAAATTTTGTCTTTATAAATTGTTTCTACCGATTTCTTCATAAAAATATTTTTTAGAGCTCTAAGCATCGATTTGCATCAAATTTCAAGACCCTAATACAAATTTTTGCACAATATTTGCAATTATTTGCAATTAACACTCACGGCATTTATTTATAATTATAAATAGTTTTTTGTTAAAGTTTACCACATCTAACAAAGGACTTGTGTAAATTCTTAGCGTGGTTCTATCCTGGTGAACAATTAAAAATGCTAATATTTTGACATTTTTTCATAAAGCGAGTAAAAAGTACAGTTATGACGCATATGTGAAACATGTTAGGTATTGAAAATATCGGCTACTATATACTCTACATGTCCACAAAATTATAATTTACAATTCCTCTGCTTTCGTCTGATATAACGGTATTTGTAGACAAATATTGGTTGGTTCTATTCAGATGAACCGGAGTGTATTTTGTCAGAATCCCTGGTTTCGTCACAAGTTTTTCCATACAGGTGTCAAGTAGTTTCTCCATCACTAAATCAGCTACAATCGGAGAAGCCGGTGAACCCATTGGCAGTCCTTTCTTTTGTTTGTATATCTTGTCTTCGTATTGGAAATAGCGGTTGTCTTTGATGCAGAATTTTAGAATGCTGAAACATAGGCTCTTTGTCATATTTGTTAATTCTTTAATCTCGTTCCACTTTTCCTCTATTTATCTAAAGCTGTGATAATAGTTTTTAACATATACAATTATGTTTTCTATAGATCACCCCTGAAGATGCAATTTTTAAAATTGTGAAATATTGGGAATGTAAATAAAAAGCAATAAAAATGAAATTCAAACACTGACCTCAAGCTCAAAAAAGTCTTATTATTTTATAAATCTTGGAAAACGGTCAATTAACAACAAATTATTAACAAATTAAAATTGGAGAGCCGAAGTTCACAAACATGATCTACACGAAGACAAAAAGGGAGAACAACACCCGACACAGCATTAACAGACACAAAAATCTGAAGGTAAAAGTCGAAAAATTAAAAACATCATTAACCTTTCTAATACGCTGCCGCAACCATGGAATTACTCCAAAATTCATTAAAAATACCACGAAAAGTATTTACAATATTTTCAAAACCCCACATATTCCTCACATCCACAACATTTTACAAAAAAATATTGATGTATTCCAGAACAAAATCCTTAATTTAGTTATACAACAAAAACATAAACAAATTGAATACAAAAACAAAGAACTACAGTCGTTGGATGAACTGCTCAAAGAACGAGTGCCAAAAGAAGAACTTACGGACATTAACAACAAAGAAAACATAATTCTTACAAGAATTCATGACAAATCCAAAACCGTACAACAACGAAAGTTTGATAGACTTAAAGAGAACCAAATTAGAGAACTGAATATTACATACAACGATAGTTGGTTCGTAAATAAAACGAACACAAAATTCCCACAAGATGTTGAGTGGTTACTCTCCTTAGGAGAAAAATTCGGACTTCCCACTAACAAATCTAACTTTCCACTTTTCAAACTCATTGCTGATGGTGACGACATCATACAAACAGACCACGATAAGGAACAACAAGAAATCAAGAGAACGAAGTTTACAACAATGCTAGACACACATCCAGTGTTGCCGTTTTGGGCATTTCGGCCCAAATTTGGGCCAATTAAAAAATAATTTTTATTTTTGGGCCGATGGGCGGCCCTTATCCCTTTTGGGCCGTTTTCATGCTAATAATTTTAAACAATATTTTATAAAATATCAAATATTAGTCCTTGTGCTATTATTACATGCTTACTTTTACTATTTGATGGATTTGAAAACGTAAAATAAAGCAATTTGGTGGCATTAAAAATATAATTTTCACATTAAAACTTAATGCCAAGAAGGTTCTCCTAGTAGTTTAATTGTCACTTTTAACTTTTAGTTACCCGGGTTTTGAAATATATTTTCCGTGATACTTAAGTATTTGGTAAAGATTCATGCATTGTGTTCATAAATAAAAAAAGTTCATAATAAATTGGTGGCAACGGAATCATGCCAAGCTAGAGTTTTTTTTTTCTATTTTTGGCATATACATATTTTACCTATAATTAAAAACCTTAAGAATGAATTTCAAGCAGATAGTTCAGGTTTATAGTTTGGATTTTGCGTACAGATCTATAGCGTTTCGGCTAACTTAAAGTTGAAAGTATGATTAAGGAGGATCTTCTTTGTATTCACGTTTAGTATGAAAATTACACTGTTAATGCATGCAAATTTTTTTTTTTGCGTTTTCAAATCCATCCAATAGTAAAATAAAGGATGTAATAATGGCCCTTAAACTACTTAATACAATAACTCCATATAAGGTAACCTCAAACGATGTTTTGCCTATTATGAACCAGGTATTACATTTTCCCAGACTTGTAGAATGTGACCCCGATTTAATAATTACAGATTCAAATTTGCTAAGACTCGGTGAAACTATACTTTCTTTCATCTCAAAGAACACATCTTATCATACCTTTGGATTTTTTTTGTTGAAAAATAGTGCATATTTTTGAGGTAAATGGCTATCTGCGAAACCATCTTTTTGTAAAAGCGTTTTGCTGTGCCAACGACAGCTCGAAAACGGATGGGCCGATCATAGTATATTTTTGTAAGCGGTTTAGGAACCTAATAAAATAAAATTAAAAAAAAAATATTCTTAAAAAAAATTTGAGCTGTCAAAGTCAAAATTTCGACTTTACCGAAAGAATTGACTGTTTTTGTCAAAAAAATTGGGCAAAATAATTTTTTTAATCTGTCTCACTTAAAGGCAAGCGTTTAATGTATTTATATTTAATATGAAGATCGGTCAATTCGTTTCAGAGCTATCGTTGGCATCGACTTCAAAAACGCCATTTCGAGAAACACGCACTTGCTATATTCAAATCACAATAAATTGTTGCCTTCCAATCATTATATCTCAGACAATTTTTTTGCGACATACTACCTTTACGTAAAAATAGACAATATTTTTTATTTTTAATGTTAATTTTTTAATTTTTAATGTTGGTCCGTTTTAGGTCGTTTTGGGCCGCTTTTAGGAAAATTTTGGGCCGAAAAAAATTTTTCGACCGGCAACACTGCACACATCTAAATAGAATGAGAGAGAGTCCAAGGGACAAATTTATCGATAGAACAGTGGCTAACAGCCAAACGTTTCTAAAACAGAATAAAGACATTCTAATCTTAAATGCAGACAAGGGTAATGTGACGGTCGCTATGCATAAAGATGAATATAAAAAGAGAATGAATGACATTTTAAAAGACATGATGACTTATCAACTGCTTATTAAAGATCCAACAACAAATTTGTCGAAGAAAAACAACGAACTCGTAGAAGAGTTGTACAAAAATAACATTATCTCGGCAATAGATAGGAAAAAAACTCAAAACAGACGTGGCTACAGCTCCGAGATTATATGGACTGCCAAAGATCCATAAAGACAACTACCCCTTGCGACTGATATGTTCATCGGTTAACTCACCATCTATACAACTATATTTACAAAATTTTTAAAAATCTGACGAAAAACTCAAAATATAATGTTAAGGATTCGGTACAATTTAAAAAGAAATTGGAAAATTTGACGATAGGGGAAAATGAAAGAATGTTGTCATTTGATGTTGTATCACTTCTCCCAAGTATACCGGTGGACTTAGGTCTAAAAATTATAGAGGAAAAGTGGAACGAGATTAAAGAATTAACAAATATGACAAAGAGCCTATTTTTCAGCATTCTAAAATTCTGCATCAAAGACAACCGCTATTTCCAATACGAAGACAAGATATACAAACAAAAGAAAGGACTGCCAATGGGTTCACCGGCTTCTCCGATTGTAGCTGATTTAGTGATGGAGAAACTACTTGACACCTGTATGGAAAAACTTGTGACGAAACCAGGGATTCTGACAAAATATGTGGACGATTTATTTATAATCATAGAGGAAAACGCAATAACAGATACATTGACAACATTTAATAACTTCGATAGCCATATCCAATGTACTATGGAAGAAGAGAAAAATGGTTCCATTCCATATTTGGACACGGTCGTAATAAGAAATGAAAGAAAATTGAAGATAAATTGGTATCAAAAGCCAACGGCATCTGGTCGTATATTGAACTTTTACACAGGAAGAAACCTTATAAACAGAATAATAAATATTAGCGATAAAAAGTTCCATGAAAGTAATAAGATGAAAATAAGAGAAATTCTGACCAAAAACTGTTTTCCGAAACCATTAATAGAAAAGCTAATAAACCAATATAACATCCCCACGAATAACGAGAAACCCGAAAGGATCTACAAATCAATGGTTTATCTTCCAGGAATATCTGAAAGATTTCAAAATTCAGATCTATACAATAAGGATAAAATCCAAGTAGCAACTCGGACTAACAATACCCTAAAACGCTTATTTACTAATACAAAAAGCAAAATTCCGAGTCTTGAAAGACATAATGTAATATACAGTATTGAATGTGATGGAAAAGTGGATGAAAGTTGTGGATGAAAGTTGTGGTAAAATATATGTGGGAACAACCAAAAACAAATTGAAGACTAGATTATCGGCACATAAATCGGATATAAAATTAAGGAACCAAAATAATATCCAAAAAACGGCACTTGCAGAACACTGTAAGCTGACCAATCACTTGCCAAATTTTGACAACGTACGAATACTTCAAACCGAAAACAATGACAACAGAAGGTTAACATTAGAGATGCTACATATTAATAACATACAAACACACAAGAAAATCAACTACAAAAGCGATATAGATAATGCAGCTTACTGTTATCGACATTTGACAAAGAAGAGATCGTTCAACAACAATAAATCAGTGCAATAACAACACCAGACAAGGGTGGTAAAAACTACATTAGCTGATAGATTAACTTGACTGTTTATTATTTTTATACAAATGTAAGAAAAAGTCTAATATGTACTTGTGTCTACAAAAAATGTGTATTTATCTAAAGCTGTGATAATAATTATTAAAATATACAATTATGTTTTCTATAGATCACCCCTGAAGATGCAATTTTTAAAATTGCGAAATATTGGGAATGTAAATAAAAAGCAATAAAAATGAAATTCAAACACTGACCTCAAGCTCAAAAAAGTCTTATTATTTTATAAATCTTGGAAAAAGGTCAATTAACAACAAATTATTAACGAATTTTATTTTATTTACACTGTGCAACACTGTAAATGTAACCATTTTTTGAAAGTATATATTGAGAAAAAAACCCTAGCAGGGGTTTGTCCTGTCAGATACAGTTCGGATTTTATGCCCTCATCTAAACCGGTCTAAAACTGCAATTTGTTGCATTTATCTGACCATTATCTCAGAAACGGTTAGGAATTTGGCCATGCTGTCTTTGACAATACTCCATCTAAGGCATCAAAATCGATAAAATATAGAAAATTTTACATAATTTCTGAAATTCTGGTCAGTATCAGCTAAACTATTGGGAGTTGAACCAAGTAACCTTTTGCAAAAATATTCCAAATAAAGTTCTCAGTAATTCTTCAGAACATTCTGAAGCTCTAAAATGCTTACTTCATGTTGTTTCAGCGGTATTTTGCATCACATATTTTACAATACGTATTTCAAAAACAGTTCACACGAACAGTTTTGAGTTTTGAGTTTTTTTTTTTCATTAGAAATTCATTTATTACAAATTCAAAAAAAAGAAAGAATAACAATATAAAAGTCCATTAGTCCCGCGCCAAAAATGACATAAATGGGACTAGCTGGCAACAATAACAGTTTTTTCTATTAATACAATATCATGCAACATCTATTTAATTAAATATTAATAAATTACAATGCATTATAAGAAATGAATACGTTTGTGTTAAAAAATAATAATAAAATGCCAAAGAAGCATTTCCAAGTGTGATAATAAATAATCTTTTAAGCGTGCCTTATAAAAAGGGGTAAGTTGTTATACTCAACACTTCCAGCATAATCAATTCTTTACGTTGTTAATTCAAGTCTACATCTCGGAATTCTAAGATTAGACGCATTCCTAGTATTAAATACATTCGAGCTATTATTGAAAGTAATTGATCGAGCACTTATGTTTTTGACAGATTTGTGAACATACATTAATAACTGTTTTTAATATAAAACGGTACTAGGCAAAATTGACTTTCCATAGTCCTTATACAACGTATTATACCTAGAGGGCAAGTTAAAAACACAACGTAGAACTTTATTTTGCAACTTTTGAAGGGATTTTAAATTATTTGTAACTTTGTGACCATATGCAATATCTAAATACTCAAGGTGGGAGTGTGTCAGCACGATGTAAATTAAAAGCCTCGTTTCAGTATTCAGTTTATTCTCGCATTTCGCATTTCACCACATTATTGCCTTTTTTCTTAAGTACTCGTTGAGAAATATACTGAAAGGAACGTCATAGAGGCATTTTACAACAATGCACAGTGTCCGATTTTCCAAAAAACCTGGCCAAAAATCGAAAAAAATGATCAATTTACACTAAAAAGGGTCAGATATTGTTTATAGGATCCCAGTGCGTGTAGTTATAAAAAATATAAACATTTCTTGTTTAATAAGTGGGTATAAAAGCAGGTCGAAGTGACCCTATTTGGAAATTTTTTTGTCAATTTTAAGTTGTTTATAAATCTATGATAATATGCAAAATAAACAACGGTTATTAAATATTTTCTTTTTGTAATTGTAATGAAAGGTATGTGAAACGTATTTAAGATGTTCAGTGTCGTCAATGAATTGTGCGTTCTTTAATAATTGATGTTCGTACTTGTTAATTCATTTCATAAAAAGGGAAGAGTTTTTTACCAATTTCCATCGAAACATCCTGCACATATTTGCACTTTTCGTTTTTATGTGATATTTTGTCTTGCAGATATGTACAGATTTTCTTTGATTCAGAATGTCAGAATATAGGATAGGGTCACTTTCTGGCGTTTGGTTATAATTTAGAGTTTTGATGTATTCTAAGACCTATAGTAAAATTTTATTGCGAACAAATTTCTAGAATATTTTGATCTGATTCCATTACATTTTATAGGAGATTTTAAAGATTTTTAGAAAAATTGACCAAAAAGACCCCTTTTATGACTCGCACGAGGTTTATTTTAAAAAAAAAAAAATTTTCCTCGCATTCTTGTCAGTAAAGTTGCCAAAGACATTATACACCTAAAGTGCAAGGATTCCAAGTGATCTTAACTCAAACATTTCCAAAACTGTAGAAATGGTAAAAGCTTGCAAGCCTATTTTAGTTTCTTGGTATTTTGGCAAAATTGATACCGATTTTCCTTTGTATGTAATAGATATAGAGATTTTATTTCTTTAATGACTTATAGTGAAATTTAGCGGAGAACATTTTTGTCTTTGATGCCATTCTTCTAAAATTATGCTTTGTATGACAATTTTCCTAAAATCCATATAAATTACGACATTAACCCTAAAATGTGTTTATAATTTTGAATATTTCTGGTGTTTAGGTAAAATATAGAGTTTTGGTGTATTCTAGGACCTATAGTAGAAATTGATGGCGAACAAATTTGTAGACAATTTAGATCCGATAAGATCACATTTTATAGGAGGAGGGACCAAAAAGACCCCTTAAATGACCGCCTGAGGGTTAAATAATATAAAAAATGTAATCAGCGGCCCGAAAAACATAAGAACCAAAGGTTAGGTCAAAATCCATTCATATTTAGAGTTTTGGCCAGGTTTTTCGGAAAATCGGACACTGTGCAATGACATGTTCTGAAAAGTTGTGTATTACATTCCAGCGAATATTTTTCCGAAAGAAAACATTAAGAAAAAATTACCGGTTTTGGAGATATGCTGCGAAATGTATACAAATTATGGACAGAGGTCCGAAGAAGATTCGCATTGGTTGCAGAGATATAACCCCGAATAGCTTTAAAAAGTCAATATTTAACCATGTTTAGATGGGGCCATAAAATCCAAGCTGGATCTGACACAACATAACCCAATTAGGGTTTTTGTCGTTTGGGTCTATACTTTCAAAAAATCCTCAGTTCAAATTGTTTGCACAAGATTACCTTAACAATGTTGCAGAGTGTAATTAAAAGCGCAAATTTGTTTAAGAAGGAGAGAGTTTAGGCGAAATATATATATTATTAGAGGAGATTGAATAAATATACCCCACTAGAAGACCAAATACAATATACATCATACGAAAATGATATCGCAAAACATGCTTTTAAAATTGGAAGGATAAATTACAAAATCGACAGCATTTAGGGATTATTTGCAGAATCTAAAGGAATTGGAACTAATTTCAATGAAATAATGTTGTGGCATAAATAGTTTAAGCCGTACAAAAATCTGTGTCGAGGGTGAATATATGTGTGGTATGAAATTTAAGTTTTACCAGCTACTGATAATGGTATTAAGCGGGATGATAAGTACTTCGATTTAATGAAAAAATGGTCAAAGATATAGAAGAAGTGTGGTATTTAAATCCCAGAAGAAAAGCCAGAAAGTAGAGGGATGAAATATCTTTCTCATTAATATGTGACATTGAAATAAATTGCATTAAATGTGTTATATTTACAATGCTATGTAGTAGAAATTCTAATCTTTCGCACAAAATCCGACGTCGAAATACATTTACGAACTAAATATAGGCGATGAGGTAATCACAAGAAAGCAGCCGCGTGCAAGTAAGACCAATTTGCACTTACAGCTGTTAATACATGGATATTATGCATTAGTTAGGTACTAACTGATGATCTTATTCAGAGTGGATTAACGACCTGCCGGAATGAATGTATAATTCGGGAGATCACATTCAACAGTGGCATAAAGTGTACCAGACGAATAATGAAGTTAGTCACTCGACAACGATTACACCCTTCTGCTCAAATTGGGTATGCAGTCCTTACATAACGTTAAGTTCACAGGAAATACCCAATACCCCAGGGTAGAAAAAAAAATAATTTTAAATATAAACTTTACGCTAGAATCGCATAATTTTCTGTCACGATAACGACTGCTAGGGATGCTAACAAATGACTTAAATTGTAGTAAGCATTACATAAAAACTTGAACTTAGTTCTTTATCTTCTTCCGATTTTACAAAATCCTCGATTCTAACATTCTCATCGATTCATCAAATCCATCATCAGCAATTTTCAATGACACATTTCAAGATAGCGATCACGCTTCTTAGGTGCTACTGCATTGAAATTTTATATTCAACATTAAATAAACAAATTGAAATCCCTATAGATCTTATTATTTCGACATAGCAAATAGATACATTTCATTCCTGAAAAGTTGTCACATCTCAACAAAGAATGACTCCATCTCAGACATTCCGAAATTTATATTTACAATTGCTTGAATGAAATGTCACATTATGTGACGAGAAATTGGGATTCTTCAAAATCATCCATTGTAAAAAATAAAGCGGTGATGATATTACCTTTGTTCGACTGTGTTACCGAATATTTTTCATTTATACTACAAAAGCAAACTGGTAATTACCTTAATAAATATTGCTTAATGTAAATCTGAACATAGTGGTTCAAAGATTCTTAATCGCGTGATTGCTTAAGTCTGGAGATTTGCCCCAATGCACAGTGTCCGATTATCCAAAAAACCTGGCCAAAAATAAAAAAAAAATTATCAATTTACACTAAAAAGGGTCAGATATTGTTTATAGGATCCCAGTGCGTGTAGTTATGAAAAAATATATACATTTCTTGTTTAATAAGTGGGTATAAAAGCAGGTCGAAGTGACCCTATTTGGAATTTTTTTCTTTTCAATTTTTAAGTTGTTTATAAATCTATGATAATATGCAAAATAAACAACGGTTATTAAATATTTTCTTTTTGTAATTGTAATGAAAGGTATGTGAAACGTATTTATGATGTTCAGTGTCGACAATGAATTGTGCGTTCTTTAATAATTGATGTCCGTACTTGTTAATTTTTTTCAAGATCAATTTTCACAATAAATTATGAAAATAGTTGTGAGTAAGATCGAGTTGGGCCGTGTGATTTATCATTTCATAAAAAAGGAAGGGGTTTTTTACCAATTTCCATCGAAACATCCTGCACATATTTGCACTTTTTGTTTTTATGTTATATTTTGTCTTGCAGGTATGTACAGATTTTCTTTCACTCAGAATGTCAGAATATAGTATAGGGTCACTTTCTGGCGTTTGGGTATAATTTGGAGTTTTAGTATATTCTAAGGCCTATAGTAAAATTTTAATGCGAACAAATTTCTAGAATATTTTGGTCTTACCCGATCACATTTTATAGGAGATTTTAAAGATTTGTGGGAAAAGGGACCAAAAGAACCCTTTTATGACTCGCACGAGGGTTAATTTTTTTAAGAAAAATATTCCTCGCATTCTTGTCAGTATAGTTACCAAAGACATTATACACCTAAAGTGCAAGGAATCCAAGGGATCTTAACTCAAATATTTCCAAAACTGTAGAAATGTTGGAAGCTTGCAACCCTATTTTAGTTTCTTGGTTTTTTGGCAAAATTGATACCGATATTTTCTTGGTATGTAATGCAAATAGAGATTTCTTTTCTGTGGTAACTTATAGTGAAATTTAGCAGAGAACATTTGACGGCATTCTTCTAAAATGATGCTTTGTATGACAATTTTGCCAAAACTCACATTAAGGGCGTACTTAACCCTAAAATGTGTTTATAATTTTGCATATTTCTGGAGTTTAGGTAAGGTATAGAGTTTTGGTGTATTCTAGGACCCATAATAAAAATTGATGGCGAACAAATTTGTAGAATATTTTGAACCGATAAGATCACATTTTATAGGAGGAGGGACCAAAAAGACCCCTTAAATGACCGCCTGAGGGTTAAATAATATCAAAAATGTAATCAGCGGCCGGATAAACATAAGAACCAAAGGTTAGGTCAAAATCTATTTATATTTAGAGTTTTGGTCAGGTTTTTCGGAAAATCGGACACTGTGCAATGGCTTGACGTCATACATATTACTCTCTATTACAGAGATTAATGCTAGCAAAACGGAACGAACATAATTTTCTGATCGCTACCAATATCATGATTTCAAAATCATGAATAATATCCAGTATACAAAAAAAAAGCTAAATCACAACACATAGTTCAAACCAAACAAGTAAAAAAGTATCAGTCGGCTTTGCCGACAGAGATATACCCTCAGCCTGTGTTTTTCACAAAAAACGCATGTATTTAGGGAGTTTTAAAAATTTTAGGCGTTTGAACTGACAAAAATGTTGATTAGGATTAAAGATCAAAAGTTTTGCGGAGGTGATACTAAAAATATGGATCTCCAGCCACTATATATGGTACCATAGGGGTTTTTTTACATCTTCAGGGATGGTTGCTCAAGAAGTATGGACTTCCGCCTGAAAAAGCTTTTACCATCGCAATTGAGGCAGCGAATGCAAGTTGCTTCAACAAAAATCAAAGTGATTCGAAAGCAGGTCTTAAAGTGAACATGTATTCGAAATTTTGTGTGGGAGGCACCGGATGGAGTGGACAAATATAGTCCATATTTAAACATGATCTATATTTGGTAGATATATTAGGATGTGTAAAGTATGGTCCAATTCGGCCACTCTCTTCAAGAGTTATCGTACGCACAATTTTTCCGAACATTTTTGAACTTTTGTGGGGGAGGTACCTAAAGGAGTGGACCGATATGGCTTATCTTCGAACTTAAACTATGTTTGGACAAAATATTACTAAGGCCAAACTTTGGACCGAATCGGCAGACCTGTTCGAGAGTTATTTTGCCCTCGAACCTCCTCACACGGTGTCATAGGGGTTTTTTGCAACTTCCAGGCTATTTTCTCAGGAAGTATGGACTTGCCCTTGATAAAAATTATACCGTCGTATGGAGGGCAGTGAATACAAATTGCGAAAGCAAAAACAAAGTGATTCGAGAGATGGTCCTAAACTGAACTTTTCCAAATTTTTGTGTGGGAGGTACCCGACGGAGTGGACCGACTGAGTCCATATTAAAACCTGATCTAAGTCTGGTACACGCTCCACGATAGGCAAAGTATGGATCAAATCGGTTACTCCCTTCAAGAATTATCGTGCGCACAAATTTTCCGAACATTTTCGAACTTTTGTGGTGGAGGTACCGGAAGGAGTGGACCGATATAGCTCATCTTCGAACTTAAACTAAGTTTGGGCAAAATATTACGAAAGCCAAAATTTGAACCGAATCGGTTCATCCGTTCGAGAGTTATCGTGCGCTCCAGCCAGCCAGACAGACAGACAGACGGACGGACATTGCTCAATCGACTCCAAATTGTCTGAAACACATTTCGTCCAAACATACTTGGGGTCTAAAACCATTATTTCGATGAGGCACATTTTGCCCGTATGAAATTGTATATACCCTCGTTAGCATAAATGCTGAGGGTATAAAAATTGTTTTCAATTGCATGACATGTTTGTACCAAAATCATCATGTTCAATGCCTAATAGACTGTGGGACGAAGTTCGCCGGGTCTACTACCCAGCAAAATGTTCGATGCAAAGGATGCTATTGAATCATGGGTGCAAGTGATCTGGCATGTCATCTTTTTAGCATTTTCACTCATGAATTTTATATGAGCGTGACCACCATAAGATGACATTCATTTTCGGATCTTAAGATGACATTCATTGTCGGATCCTAAGCATGTCATTTTGACCAATGCTTTGACATGTCATTTTCACCAACCCCTTGGCATGACATTTTCATGTCTTGTTTGGAAAATGGAAAATTCTGTATGGAAATATGATTTTCATGACAAACCAAACTCTTTATTAATTCAAACTAATTCATGAAATAACTAGAACTAATTTATCAGCATAAAGTTTACACCCAAAATTTCAATTTAATCACCGCCGCTGCACCGCAACAGAGTTTACTTCGTCCACTCTCAGCCACTGATTTTGTTTCATCTTACAAAAGCTTTTCTATTATCTTCTCATCACCAGTTCAGATTTCGACATGGACTCCAACAGCACTCCTTTAAGAATTTCTAGTTCGTGAACCTACATTTAATTTGTAATTTTGTAATTTTATAACAAAAATTTTGGAAATGTATACTCTTTTGTTTTGATGTCGCTACTTCTAGGGATGTACAAATCGAGTTGTTTTTTTGTAGTGATCTGTACAAATGATTCAAATGCTGATGAAAAGAACGGTTCTTTCACGACTTCCTTTGCATGGGTTTAAATGCTAATGAAAAGATCGGATCTTTCACGACTTGCTTTGAACCAATGCAAAATATGCCATGAAATCAGGTCATCGCATAGAACCCCTTCCTTAAAATTTTGCTGGGTAGTTAATATATATTTGTTTTTTTTTTTATTTTTTGGCATTACAATTGCACTGTGGCCAAAAATCGAAAAACATTATATATTTACTTTTATTTGAAAATTTTGCCTATTAGGGCGAAGATAATTTTTAATACTAACCCAGCAAAATGTTCGATGCCAAAGATGTCATTCAATCATGGGTGCAAGTGATCTGGCATGTCATCTTTTTAGCATCTTTATCGTTAAATTTTATATGAACGTGGACCCCAAAAGATGCTATTCATTTTTGGATCCAAAGCATGTCATTTACACCAATGCTTTGACATGTCATTTTCACCAACCCTTTGTAATGACATTATCATTACGACGAGAGTTTTAACAACGTTGGTTGTGAGTTCGAGTCGCCGACAACATCAAGCTTATTTTAAATAATTAATCGTATATATTTAGAAAAATGTGTATAAATAAAACACACAAAATTCATCTCTATTGATCAGATCGGATCTTTCACGACTTCATTTGCATGGGTTCAAATGCTGATGAAAAGATCTGATCTTTCACGACTTCCTTTGCATTAGTTCAAATGCTAATGAAAAGACCGGACCTTTCACGACTTCGTTTGAACCAATGCAAAAGATGTCATGAAAACAAGTAAAAAAGTATCAGTCGGCTTCGCCGACAGAGCCTGTGTGGATTGAAATATGTAAATATGTATTTATGGGGGTTTCAAAATTTTGGCCGTATGAACCGACAAAGTATGGATAGGATTGATAGATAGAGGTTTTTTATCACACTAGCCTACGAAAAACATAATATCGCTGAAAACAGGGCCACTAGGAAAACCTTCGGTAAAAATGTCCAAAGGATCCTCGAACAGACCCTTAACGACAGAAAAATGTTGTTGTGGGTGGTACCACAAGGATTGGAGAGATAGGTCACAAATTTGAACATAAACTAAGTTTCGACAACATATAGAGAATCCATCTACAGGCAATTCATTAGTTGGGATTATATATGAATCGAATTCAACATTATTAAAATCTGAATATTCATAACTTCAATATCATTGATGACCAATAGCCTTTAAAGTTACTGCAGGTTCATTAATTTCATCTAATAAATATAGTAATCGTAAAGAAGGGAAAGCAATAAATAGTAAAATAATAGCAGGTAAAATAGTTCAAATAATTTCAATTGTTTGTCCATGTAATAAGTACCGATTTACATAATTATTAAAAAATAAAGTAAATATTAAACAACCTACTAGTGATTATTACTAAAATTATTAATGCGTGATCATGAAAAAAAATTAATTGTTCTATTAATGGGGAAGAACTATCTTGTAAACCTAAATTTGCTCATGTTGACATTAGTTTTCTAATAAAAGTAAAATACTTTATATATTTAGCTTAAATCCATTGCACTAATCTGCCATATTAGAAATTAACTAATAAAGGCAATTCATTATATCTGTGTTCAGCAGGTGGAGTATTTTGTAATCACTCAATTGATGAATTTAATTGAATTGGGAAGATTACTTGACGTTGAGATACTAAACTTTCTCAGATAATATAGAATAAATATAAAATTCCTAATAATGAAATTGTTGATCCAATTGTTGAGATTACATTTCATGTCGTGTAAGCATCTGGATAGTCAGAATATCGACGAGGTATTCCAGCTAACCCTAAAAAATGTTGAGGGAAAAATGTTAAATTTACTCCAATGAATATTATAACAAATTGACTTTTTAAAAGCTTATTATTTAGGGTTAATCCTGTAAATAATGGGTATCAGTGGACAAAACCGGCTATAATAGCGAATACAGCTCCTATTGAAAGTACATAATGGAAGTGGGCTACTACATAATATGTGTCATGCAAAATAATATCAACAGAAGAATTAGCTAATACTACTCCTGTTAGTCCTCCTACAGTGAATAAAAATACAAACCCTAAGGCTCATAAAATAGCTGGAGAATAAGTTAATTGAGTACCATATAATGTAGCAAGTCAACTAAAAATTTTAATCCCAGTAGGAACAGCAATAATTATTGTTGCTGAAGTAAAATAAGCTCGAGTATCAACATCTATTCCAACTGTAAATATATGATGAGCTCAAACAATGAATCCTAAAAGACCAATTGCTAGTATAGCATAAATTATTCCTAGAGACCCAAATGTTTCCTTCTTTCCAGATTCTTGACTAATAATATGAGAAATTATTCCAAATCCTGGTAAAATTAAAATATAAACTTCTGGGTGTCCGAAAAATCAAAATAAATGTTGGTAAAGAATTGGGTCTCCTCCTCCCGCAGGGTCAAAGAATGAAGTATTTAAATTCCGATCCGTTAATAATATTGTGATAGCTCCGGCTAAAACTGGAAGAGAAAGTGAAAGTAATAGAGCAGTAATTACAACTGATCAAACGAATAGAGGTATTCGATCGAATGTAATTCCAGTAGCCCGCATATTAATTACGGTTGTAATAAAATTTACTGCTCCTAAAATTGAAGAAATTCCAGCTAAATGTAATGAAAAAATAGCTAAATCAACAGAAGCTCCTCCATGAGCAATAATTGAAGATAAAGGTGGGTATACAGTTCATCCTGTCCCAGCTCCCTTTTCTACTATGCTTCTAACTAATAATAAGGTTAAAGCAGGAGGTAAAAGTCAGAAACTTATATTATTCATTCGAGGGAATGCTATATCAGGAGCTCCTAGTATTAAAGGAACTAATCAATTTCCAAATCCTCCACTCCAAAGTGTGGACCAAATCGGTTGCTACATATATGTATGAGAAATCACGCGTACAATTTTAGCGAATATTTTCGAACTTTTTTAAGGGAGGTACCGGAAGGAGTGGACCTATAAGCACCACCTTCGAATTTCATCTAATATTCGAAGAAATGTTACAATATCTAAAGTGTGGACGAACGTAGTATTCGGTTTGAGCTCTCCAGCCACTACATATGGTGTCATAGGAGTTTTTTACAACTTTCGGGCTGTTTTCTCAAGAAGTATCGACTTGCCCCTGAATAAAAACTTTTACTGTCGTAATTGAGGCAGCGAATGCAAGTTGCTTTAACAAAAACTAAAGTGATTCGATATCAGGTCTTAAAGTGAATATATCCAAAATTTTGTGCGGGAGGTACCCGAAGGAGTGGTCAAATATAGTCCATATTTGAATCTGATCTATATCTGGTAGTTATATTAGGATGTGTAAAGTATGGACCAAATCGGTCACTCCCATCAAGAGTTATCGTGCGCACAATTTTTTCGAACATTTTTCAACTTTTGTGGACCGATATGGCTTATCTTCGAACTTAAACTAAGGTTGCACAAAACATTACGAAGGCCACATTTTGGACCGAATCGGCAGACCCGTTCGAGAGTTATCTTGCGCTCCAACCACTACACACGGTGTCATAGGGATTTTATGCACCTTTCCAAACATACTTAGGGTCGCTGTTTAGTTGAGGGAGGGGAAATCCATAGGTTTTTTACAACGATAGCTCAGGATACCGTTTGATGAGCAGTGGAGAGAGAAAAGAACAAGAAAATAAAACACAAGCAGTATCAGTTTAAATCAGGCCTGCTCAGACACATACAAACACATTTTGTAATTGTGTTGGTTTTGAAATACACAAATTTCAATTTTCCTTTGTCTCTCTGTATACTGTGAGAAATATCGTAACAGTTTTTTTTTTATTTTATATTTCAAAATATAGAGTAGAATAATTATTTTATTTTGACCAAATGTGAGTGTTGATGTTATAATTTGTTGCAAATCAAGTTCGTGACAAACCAAAGTGCGTTGACAAACCAAACACTCTAATTTGCCGTAAAAATTTTAGGCAAATAAAAATTCGTATTCAGTATCTTCATTCATTTTTTCAGTGTACGCATATAAATTCATAGACAAATTCGAAAACAGAACCTTCCTCATTGAATGTTCAATAGAGACTGATTTTTAATTTTGAAAATATTCAAAACAAAAACAAAGGCTCTCTTTTTAAATTGTGTGTGTGAGAAAATTGATATATACCCTTGTCAGCATTTATGCTACACACACATTCATACGGGCAAAATGTGCCTCACCGAAATAATGGTTTTAGACCCCAAATATGTTTGGACAAAATGTGTTTCAGACAATTTGGAGTCGATTTAGCAATACCCGTCCGTCTGTCTGTCTGGCTGGCTGGTGCGCACGATAACTCTCGAACGGATGAACCGATTCGGTTCCGGTACCTCCCACAAAAAAGTTCGAAAATGTTCGGAAAATTTCACACGATAACTCTTGAAGGGAGTTTACCGATTTGGCCCATACTTTGCCCATCGTGAAATGTGTACCAGACTTTGATAAGGTTTCAATGTGGACTCAATCGGTCCACTCCTTCGGGTACCTACCACACAAAATTTCGGAGAAGTTCAGTTTAGGACCTGCACTCGAGCAACTTGTATTCGCTGCCCCTCATACAACGGTACAGGTTTCATCAGGGGCAAGTCCCTACTTCTTGAGAAAATAGCCTGAAAGGCAAAAAATCCCTATGACACCGTGTGTAGTGGTTGGAGCGCAAGATAACTCTCGAACAGATGTGCCGATTCGATCCAAAATGTGGCCTTCGTAATGTTTTGTGGAACCTTAGTTTAAGTTCGTAGATAAGCCATATCGGTCCACTCCTTCAGGTACCCCCTCACAAAAGTTCAAAAATGTTCAAAAAATTTGTGCCCACGATAACTCTTGATGGGAGACATGATTTTGGTCCATACTTTACACACACATCCTAATATACATATCTACCAGATATAGGTCAGGTTCAAATATGGACAATATTTGTCCACTCCTTCCGGTACCTCCCACACAATTTTTGGTAAAATTCACTTTAAGACCCGTTCTCGAATCACTTTGATTTTGGTTAAAGCAACTTGCATTCACAGCCTCAATTACGATAGTAAAAGATTTTTCTAGGGCCAGTCCATACTTCTCGAGAAAACAGCCCGAAAGTTGTAAAAAGCCCCTATGGCACCACATTTATTGACTGAAGAGCTCGAACAGAATACTACGTTCGTCCACACTTTGGATATCGTAATATTTCTTAGAATATTAGATGAAATTCGAAGGTTGTGCTTACAGGTCCACTCCTTCTGGTACCTCCCCCTCAAAAGTTGAAAAATATTCGCTAAAATGGTACGCGCGATATCTCATAGACGTAGCAACCGATTTGGTCCAAACTTTGGATATCTAAATATTGTCGGAACTTAGTTCATGTTCAAATTTGGGCCCTATCTGTCCGATCCTTTGGGTACCACCCACACAAATATTCAACATTTTTGTGTGGTTAAGGGTCTGTTCGAGGATACTTCCTGTTTATAGCGATATTATGTTTTTCGTAGGCTGGTATGGTAAAAAAGCCCTATCTGTCGATATTCCCGCAAATTTTTGCGCTTTAATTCTTTTGAAAACCCCCCTAAATACATACGTTTTTTGGGAAAAAAGTATTTCAATCCACACAGGCTGAGGGTATATCTCTGTCGGCAAAGCCGACTGATACTTTTTTACTTGTTTTAAATAATTTCTCGTTAGAGTCGAGCTTAATGCCCAATGATTTTTGCAAGTGACATGTGTTACATGTTTCGCCTTTTGTAGAGGCCCATCACACATATCGGCTTTGGAGCGGCCTCGCTATAATTTAACTGTTCCTTTTGCAAATGCAATTTGATTTTTACAACGCTGAATATTTGTTCATTCGTTGTATGACTTCCAAGACAAACGCTTAGCGTGAAAAACGCATTAAAAAAGTGTTGTCACGGCGTGTTAGCGTTCACAGCCAAACTCTTAAGTTCCAAAGACTACGCTAATCGGTTTTCATGGAAACCGTACAATGAATAAACAAATATTCAGGGTTGTAAAAAACAAATTGCATTTGAAAGAGGAAAAGTTAGATGATGAGCCTCTACCAAAGGTGAAGCATGTCACATAGTGGTGGTTGTGTGGGTTCGAATCTTCGGCTTTCCATTTTCACTTGCAAAAATCATTTGTCATTAAGCATGACTATAACGAGAAATTAATTAAAATTATATATTTATACTATATACTTTTAAACGTTGCTCATAGGAATCCGCTGCGTGTAGTTTTTAAAAGTAAACTATATACCCTCAGCCTCTGACATAAAGATAATAATTAAACACAATACTTCTGACTCCTATAGGGGTTTTTTGAGTTTTGGGTTCAATATTTTAGGAAGTATGGACTTGCCCACTGGGTGCCACCGTGGTGCAATGGTATGCACGCCCGCCTTTCACGCAGAAGGTCGTGGGTTCGATTCCCCGGCCAGGCAACATCAAAAATTTTCAACGGTAGCAAAATACCCCTCAGGAATGTTGGCGACATTTCCTGAGTATTTCAGACTTGAAAAACTTCTCCACAAGTGGTGTATTAAGACACGCCGTTCGGACTCGGCGATAAACAGTAGATCCCATATCATTGAGCTAAATATGAATCGGGGTGCACTCAATGATATGAGAGAAGTCTCACTTGTCCCGTATGGGATGTTGTGGAACAATGTTTTTTTTTGGACTTGCCCCCGAAAAACAAATGTACTACGGCCGCATACACAAATTGTTGCCAACAATTTAAAAACGATACCAGATGAGTCCCTGAACTTCAAGAGCGGTCAGATATAGTCAATATTCAGACATAAATCGAGTCTGTAAGAAATAATATTATTTGGACCAAATCGGTTTCTCCCTTCGAGGGTTATCTTATGTACTAATAAGTAATATTACCATGTGCAAAGTTATCACCTATTCTAATTAGATTTGGGCAATCTCGTTCAATTGAACGATCCGAATCACTGTCCTCGTTCAAAGGCGAATGAGTAACATCACAAAAACCAACGTGTGAAATTGAGTATACGCAGTTTTGTTAAAGAAATTACCGGTGTCCACTGAACGAGATAGTGATGCGGATCGTTCAATTGAACGAGATTGCCCAACACTAATTCCAATACTTTCTTCAAGGGTCATCATACGCACCATTTTAGCGAAAATTTTTGAACTTTTGTGGGGGAGGTACCCGAAGGAGTTGACCGATATGGCCTATTTTCGAATTTAAACTATGTTTTTAGATTAACTCCAAATTACCTGAAACGGATTTCGTCCAAACATACTTGGGGTCTAAACCATTATTTCGACGAGGCACAATTTTGATCGTATCAAACAAAATTTGGCCGTATATATGCATGTACCCAGCAAACCAAATGACGGATGTCCGACACGTCTGAAGCAAAATCGTTCAGATTTCGTACCGATTTCTTAGCGATTTTTTGGAGGGGATATAGTTCAGATTTTGTACCAATTTCGCTCTGATATCGGAGAGAAGGTTGGAATCAAATTTCCCTTCCGAATTTCCCAAGGATTTTCTTCAGATTTCGTTCGGAAATCGGACCGAAATCGATCCGATATCGCTCTGACATTTCATTCTGAAATTATGTCATCCACGTCATACAACTTTCGTGAAGATATCGTTACGATTTCGGATCCGACATCGGACGTAGCATCCATATATAGTTCTAAGTTCTTTACGATGTCGGTACGATTGATTTGCTGGGTATGTATGTATTTATATATCCTTTTTAGGGTATAACAAGTAAAAAATAATTAAGTTCTTTCGTGTCGAACTTGTTAAACCCTTTCTGTTACGAAAGTGCCAGTGCACACAATTTTGGATAGAGAAGTTTGTTGACCACTGGGAACCCCAAATAGTAGTTCGGTCAGCTAAAAACATAAAAATAACAGAAATCGGACAGTACCGTTATATGGGGGCTATATGAAAACGTGGACCTATGTCCAAAATTTTTTATGGGGAAGTTTCTTGATCACTGGGTACCCTAAATACCAAATTGTAGATAAACCTAAAATTGGGCAGTACCGTTATATGGAGGCTATACCAAAACGTGAACCTTTGTCCACTATTTTAGTGACGAAGTGTTTAACCACTGAGGAATATAAATAATATAAATATAAATGTTAAATAACAGCCAATTAAGACCGAAAATGTAGATAAAACTAAATTTGTATGAAAGGTGCTTACATCTGAAAAGTTTTTAAGGATTCTGAAACAACGAGAACAATAAAAAAAACAGAAACAAGTAAAGGCCGGGCCGAACTTTTTATACCCTCCACCATAAAATAGTCTTAATTAAAATAGAATAATTAGGGTAATTTCACAATTTTAGGTGGAACAACTTTTCGACAGTGGATAGAAGCCTACTGCCTCCCACTATTGCTTAAATTATACTGTGAACACAAATGTTGGGGCAGGGATTATTCCTTTTGGAAATGAAAGCCCTTGGTGTGTGTACATTAAAAACCCCGAAGGACAGATGCGCCTTGAGTCGAACTTCCGCGTTATGGCGTGATGAAGTTTTTGCAAGAGACCCTGTAAGCCATCATGAATTAGCATTATATCATTGTTTGTTGTTTTTGTAGAGCACTTAAGCAACAGTGAACAAAGATATAACTCTAATTCCTGATGGCCACAGGGTCTCTAACAACATCACGCCATAACGCGGAAGTTCGACTTACGGCGGATCTGTCCTTCGGGGTTCATAATATACTCACCAAGGCCTTTCTTCCCCAAGAGGAATTTTCCGTGCCCCAGACTTTCACCTCCATTTTGTTGCACAGTGTTATCTAATCTAATCTAAAAAATGTGTTCAGCTAGGTGAAAGGTACCACCAACGGGGCTATATCAAAGAGTCAACCTATCTTTAAATTTTTTTGGCGGAAACGTTTTATAGCTGCAGGGAACTTCAAGAGTCAAATTGAGGGTAGTTTCATCAAAACAATGTAGACCCTTAAAAATGGACCCATATTGACGAATTTTAGTGAAGAAATTTCGTGACCACTGAAAATTCCCGAAAATCGGGAGGTATATTGACGATTATTTTTGAATAGACAAAATTGTAGCTAAAATTCTCAAAATACCGAAAATCGTTCGTTATACGGGGGCTATACCAAAACATGGACCTATGTGTACGATGTTTCGTTGGAGATGTTTTATGACCACTGAGAACTTCAAATGTCAAATTACAGCTATTTTGGTTAAACATTTTTGCTAAAATTCTCAAAATACCGAAAATCTGGAGGAACCGATATATGGGGGCTATACCAAAACATGGACCTATGTTGACGATGTTTCGTGGAGATGTTTCATGACCACTGAGAACCTCAAATGTCAAATTGCAGATAGTTCGGTTACAAATGGTGGCTAAAATTCTCAAAATACCGAAAATAGGGAGGTACCGTTATATGGGGGCTATACCAAAACATGGACCTATGTTGACGATGTTTGGTGGAGATATTTCATGACCACTGAAAAACTCAAATGACAAATTACACCTGGTTCGGTTAAAAATTGTAGCTAAAATTCTCAAAATACCGAAAATCGGGAGGTACCGATATATGGGGGCTATACCAAAACATGGACCTATGTTGACGATGTTTCGTGGAGATGTTTCATGACCACTGAGAACATCCAATGTCAAATAGCAGATAGTTCGGTTAAAAATTGTGGCTAAAATTCTCAAAATACCGAAAATCGGGAGGTACCGTTATATGGGGACTACACCAAAATATGGACCTATGCCCATATCCTTTGGGGTATAAGTTTGTTGATCACTAGGAACCCCAAGTGCCAAATTATAGCTTAAATGTGGCTGCAAATGTGGCGAAGATCGTCAAAATACCTCAAATCCGGAGGTACCGTTATATGGGGGCTATACCAAATAGTGGACAGACTGACGGACGGACGGACGGACAGACGGACATGGCCAGATCGTCTTAGAATTTTATCCTGATCAAGAATATATCGTCTGCTCCGTCGGAAAAGGTCGTAAGTCCCTCTCAATAAATTTTTCAGGAGGAAGAAAAAACATTCCAGCGCTTTCTGTATTAAAGATTTTATTATGGTGGTAAAGGCAGTATTTTTCGTTTATTTATTCCGCTTCAATACCTGTACTTTGTTTGATAAAAGTCCATCGCGTTTGGGAGATAATTGGATGTCTTTGGACTTACGACCTTTTCCTTGTACAGTTTTGTATTTTTGTAGGGACTTACGACCTTTTCCTACAATTTACGGACGTTTTTAAAATAAAATATTTATAGTTTACAAAACAATGTGGAAAGGGTATTATAAGTTTGGTTTGTCCAATATTCGTGTAACATCGCGAAGTATTCGTCGTAGACCCCCTCCCCTTGACAATTTTTTTATTACTTGATGAGATAAAGCGATCTAGCTATGTGTGTCCGTCTATCCATTAACAATTGTAATAAAACTCCAGGTCTCAATTTTGGACCGATCGTCACGAAATTTTGTGGAGAGGTCGGATTCCGACCAGAAGTGACCCCATTAGATGTTGGTTATGATCGAAAGGTGTGAAAGGGACCAAACCCACAATTTTTACCCGACTTTGTAGCTGTCCTGTAGATCGCAGTAATATTCCGATCGGAGCGAAATTTTAAGAATGATTGAGTTTAAGACAAAGAATAAGCTTGCAATTTAACATGGCGATGAGATAATTATTAGCGGGTTTAATGGACCAAAACTTTTGTGTGACTCAAAAACGGCTGAACCAATTTTTTTTGAAAATTTCAGAGAATATACAAGGAACAACCGAGGTGAAAATAGGCTTTATAGTTTTTGAATTTCGGAGGGGGCGGGGGCAGGCCTATTTTTTTAAAAAAACGCTTTTTTGCAAAAGTTATGAAAGTATCGTTCAGAAAATTAATTTGCGAGGCAACGGTTGCTGAATCTCCGACCCTAAGTACTTATTCCATGTAATTTTCAGATTATCCACAGGAATGTCCCTTGGTGGAAGTAGGCTATATATTTTGTTGAATTTCGGAGGAGCGGGTTAAAACTGTGCCCTATTTATACCCTATACCACAATGTGGAAAAGGGTATTATAAGTTTGTTTTGGTAAAAATTCATGTAACACCGCGAAATATTCGTCGGAGACCCCCAATGTGGTATACCAATCTTCATATCTCGACGAGATAAAGCGATTTTGAGATGTGTGTCTGTCCGTCCGTCCGTCTGTCCATTATAAATTGTAAACACGCTCCAGGCCGCAGTTATGGACCGATCGTCACGAAATTTTGTATGGAGGTCGGGTTCAGATCAGAATAGATCCCTATTTTTATTGGTGATGATCGTGAAATATTTAGCGGGTGAAATGGACCAAAAACATAATATTTATCCAATTTTCTAGCGGCTCTGTAGGTCTCAATAATAGTCCGATCAACGCGTAATTTTAAATAAGGTAAGAGTATATCACAAAGGAGAAGCTTGCAATTTGAGATGGCGATCGGATAATATTTAGAGGGTTAAATGGACCAAAACTTTTGTGTGAAAATTGTGAAAATTTTTAATATACAGCTTATATCTTAATTCCTAAAAGTGATATTCCGGACAAGTGAGATATACTTGAAAGTGGAACGCTTGACCTTTCAAATGATGCCAATTATGTTGGTCTGCATCATCCGATAACAGAGTTACTGCCTAATATATTCCGTTATTTGTTTGTAGTGTAATAATAAACTCGCTAGAAGTCGCAATTATACATCAATAGTCACGAAATTTTGCACCGGGTAAGAGTGTAGGTCGAAAAAATGCCTACAATTTTGAATGATGATCTGATATTCTTTAGCGGGTGAAATAGACCATTACTTTTGTATGAAAAATATAAAAATTTTATTTTTGGTCGATATTTTAATTCCACACCACATTTTTATCCCATGCTACATATTGTCTCTCCAAAAGTTTATGTAACACCGCGAAATATTCGTCGTAGCCCCCTTATTTGGTATGCCAAAATTCATATCTCGACGAGATAAAGCGATTTAGCAATGTGTGTCCGTCCACTAAAAATTGTAAACAAGCTTAAGGCCGCAATTATGGACCGGTTGTAACGAATTTTTTAAGGAGGTTGGGTTCGGGCCAGAATAGAAATGATTAGTTTTTGGTGACGATCGTGAAATGTTCAGGGGATGAAATGGATCAAAAACTAAATTTTAACCAATTTTGTAGCGGCTCTGTAGGTCAAAATAATAACCCGCAAAATTTTAAACAAAGTTTGAGTTTATGTTGAAGAAGAAGCGTACAAACCAACGTGAAGATCAGATAATACTTAGCGGGTTAAATGGACTGAAACTTTTGTGTGAAATTGGTAAACATTTCAATAACGTAGCGGTTAAACAACGGAAGTAGTAGCACTACGTAAGTGGGTTTCATTACATTTTTGATTGTGTGAACTAAATTTTCCTATCCTGCTACAAAAATGTCCTTGTCATGCTAGATAACTTTTTGGTTTTTGTCATAAGTATTATACATTACATCTCTGATATTTGATAATTTAATTTTCACAATCTATGAAAAGAAGTTCCATGGAGAGCGATTGTCCAGGGATAGTGGTATAGGGTATCCCATGGTCGGCTCCGTCCGACTATAGACTTTTCTTACTTGTTTTTAAATGCGCTATATATATAAAACCTACGAACGATTCCGTTTCTCCAATCCTGGGTACATATTTTAGCAATAAGAGCCGACCAGAGTAAAATTCTAAGTCGGTATAACCATGACCGTCTGTCCGTCTTTTGAAATTAAGATACAGCTCGAAATTTTAAGATAGATCTTCGTGATTTGGTATAGAAGTTTCTATTACTTCTAGGATGTTTGGTATTGACGTCATCAGAGCTTTCAGAATCACCGCGAAAACCATAGGGAACTAGACCCATGACACCATCGTCTAATTCCATTCCAAATTCATACTGCTCTTTGTTAGCAAGAACCATGATGACTTCTTAGTTTAATAACATTTCAATCAATTATTATTTTATAATCATTTAATAATATAAACATTGCACTTACTCGTCCGTTAGAAGGTATTACTTTATTGAATTCAGAATACAAACTAATCTCGTTATGTGAATGTCCTAAGTCCTATGAATGTCCCTAGAGAAACCACAAATGACCAGTTGATAAAGTTAAGTAAGATATACGACTGAAAAACCGTAAAAATTTTGATTTTTTTTAAATTTTTCAATATATTAGGTATGTGAACACATACAGCATCCCAATTTGTATCAATGAAAAGGCTAGAAGTCCATCTTTCATAATCAGTTCGCTTATAGGGGAAAATAGATTTCAAATGTAAATTTTCGTTGCAATATAGAAATTATCACATTTTTGTTCAAAACTTTGGTCCACAGGCTCCGCCAAATATCATCCGATTATCATCTAAAAGTGTAGGCTAGTTCTTTACATTGTACCCCAACCATGGATGACGTTAAACATTATATATGAACTACATTAGCTGTAGTATTCTTTTAAAATATACATTTTCCTGTGGACTTACGACCTTTTCGTACTCAAATTTGTACGTTTTGTGGACTTACGACCTTTTCCGACAAGGGCAAAACATATAGAAAAACGCGACATACTACCATTTTCTTCGTATCATACGACGTGTTTTGACTTGTACTATCATCCTGTAACAAAAACGCGATTTCCAAAAAAAGTGGACTTACGACCTTTTCCGACGGAGCAGACGATATATACTTTATAGGGTCGCAAATGATTAGTACGATGTGTTACAAACGGAATGACAAACTTAATATACCCTCCATACTATGGTGGGGGTATAAAAAAATCGCGGGGGGGGGGTTGTTTCAATAAATCAATTTTTTCTAGACTTATTTCGATAAGATTTTTTGTTTTCAAGCAAAATCCTGAAACCCTAAAAACCCAGAAATGGGAACTTTGACCGTGGTGATATAAAAAATCCCTCCGGTGGTGTTTTTTTCTCATCTATGAACATTGCTGTTTCAGAATCAGCAAAAACTTCCCTGGTGTAAGCACCTTTCATTTGAAGTTAGTTCAGGCTCACCGTGACAAACTTGAAAATACTTGAAACCGGGTGTTATCGTTAGATGGTACAGTGGATGCGTCCAACAACAAAAATCTAAAAATTCATGTCACCATTTGAAAAATTTAAAGATTCAAATATTTCGAAACTCACCTTTTTTGCAATTTTTCGCGGTTCTTAAGGAGGAAAAGGCTTACAAACATGACTAATTTTGTGAAACAATTTATTTAAAAATGAGAAAAAAATTTTATATTATAAGCGAGTTTCTGAAACAAAGGACTATTATTCACGCCTTAACATAAGTTGAATGATTTAGAAAATCAACAATTCCTTTAATTTGAAAGGATTACCAAATATTTCAGTTATAATATTGGTCAAAATGAAAATATTTAATATAGGTGTATGGATGTCCTTAAAAAAGAATCGCCACTTTTACCAAAATAAAGCCAATGGTCTGTAGATTTCAAAACTCTTTAGACGTTTTGCGGACATTTGCGGTATTAGCAGTTATGACTAAAAGTTTAGCCCGGTTTTTGTGTGCTGAATTTTTATTTTTTGGAATATTTTTAGGTAATTTTATTATCCTTTCGTACATTTAGGTTTTTTGCTACTTGTGATATCTTTTATGATGGTAACTTGGAACCGCTCTGAAAACTCGTGAATGACCCCCTAATGGAAATTTTCACGGCACTGAAAACCAAAAATACGTTCTTACAGGTAATTCTGCAGAAAAGGATGATTAAATCGAATAGAGTACATAAAAATGGATGGCAACCCTATATGGAGGTTGTAGTCAAAAGTGGACCGATATCACATTTCTTTATATGGTAGTTTCTGAAATCTGAGTTCATTATTAAAACCTATTGGATTTGAATATATCATATGGGAATATACCAAATCATGGACCAGTACTGACAATTTTTCGCGCGGAGGTTTACTGTGCAATAAGAACTCCTGATACCGTATTACAGAAAATTCAATTGAACAATATGTTGGTAACAGTAAAATACTTCAATTCAGGATGGTTCGTTACATGGAACCACGAGAAAAGTTGGACCTAGGACTACAATATTTTTGTTAGAGTGTTTTTAGGCCCCTAAGACCCATTGTTAAACATTTCAGTTCGATATCTAGTATTTTTGTCATACCTTCCCATGTAAATGCAACCAGTGTGCATGGTGGCTATACCAAAGCGTGAACCTATAAAAAATTTTTGGTAGACATTTTGATTTATGCTCTGGAATTTCAAAATACCAAGTAGCAATCAATTCGATGGTCAAATGCGGCTAGTACCTTCAGTTAGTTTGGTGGCTATACCAAAACTTTGACCCATATAGCCCATTTTCAATGCCAGAAGTTCTGCAGACCTTTGTGGGATCTAAAATAACTTTACCATTATAATTGAAATTTACTTCATTTCCTATCAACGCATTAACTTTTCTTAATCATATTATGTTTATCTCTATGATGCCATTGAATGCGGCTAATTTTGCACAAACTTATTTACAAATTTTGCACAAACTTATTTAAAATATGTTAAAAGTTTGTTGGGTGGATTTCCGCCAAAATTGTATAAATTGTAAAAAACTACTACATTGAGACCAAAACATTGAATGCCGGAACAAAAATTGGAAAACTTTCTCAGTTGATGCGGCATTGTTATCTCAAATTGAATTGTCTATCCCTTCAAAAAGGGGGTGTTATTTCAAATTTCAAATCTTAGGGAAATATTTTGATAAACCAACCAATATTGTATGCTACGGAAAGGACCGTCGGTATAAAAATCTGTAATAATCATGATAATATTCTCCATTTTACAACTCCTTCGTACCAGGGACGTTGCTAGAAATACAAAAAACTAGAATTTCGGGAGGCTATGAGCTCCACCGTCTGGCTACGTCGATGCTTCAAATAATTATTTTTTGCAACAACATGAGCCCGAACTCATAACAACTTCTTTTAAAAGAACGCTCATTGATGGTCGAATATACATACCCACAAAACATAATAAGTTTAAGGTTTTAGTTCTTTCAATTTAGCGTTGGTTTCTCAGTGAATAAAATACTTCCCCTAGAAACCCACAGACTTTGTAAGTTTGAACGGTTTAATATAATTTTTCCCAAAAATACTTACAAATAATGGATAATTTTCTGGCAAATGCCAAAATTGCAGCATTCCCTACGCAATTGTGTGAACCTAGTTTATTTCCGTAGCTATTGTGTAGTTTATTTGTATTTCTTTGTGTTGCCTGGAACTGCAATAACAGATAAAAAAACAACTACAAATTGCGGTCACAAACAATTTTGGCTATGCAATGGAAATTTCCAGTTTTTTGTGGGAGGTGACATTGGTGATAGTGTTCCTCTTAAGAGTTTAGATTTATTTCGATTCAATTGAATGACATCCGTTTATCTTGGACTTTTATTTTCATATTGCGAACCATGGAAAACGGTTTGTTTGTCTTTTGGTTTGTTGAATTTATATAATGGGTGGTGCCAGAGGGACAGATTCCAAGACATACAATGTTGGTTGAAGTGTCGGGATATCGTTTTTTTCACCAACGCACTTTAATTTTGTTGATTTCCGTAAGTTTATGTGTTATTGCGAAGAAATTCGAAAAGCCATAGGAAAAATAAGTACCGTAACTACTGCAAATAATTGAGAAAAGCGAACAACATATTTTTAAAAGCAGAAATATATATGTATTCATTGAAAAGGTATTGAATTTTCTTAACAAATTGAAAAAGTCTTCCCGGAAGGTTGGTTATAACAAATGATTGAATATTTTATTCATACATCTATTTATGAACTTTGTTTTACAGGTAAGGTGGTCGAAGTGGTTGTAAACAATACAATAAGAAGATTGTTGTGTTTAAATAAGGATAAAAGTATTTGCATGCAGATATTAAATACTAATAAGTAACAAGTAAAAAGTCGATAAGTTCGGTCAGGCCGAACTTTTTATATTCTGCACTATAAAATAGTCTTAATTAAAATGAAATAATTAGTTCCCTTTCACAATTTTAGGTGGAAACATTTTTCGACCAGGATACCCAAAAGCCTAAATAATCTAATCTAAAAACTGTGTTGAGCCAGGTAAAAGACACCACCTTCGAGACTGCGATTTGTGGTGGAAAATTTTATAACTGTAGGCAAACTAAAAATTCAAATTACGGGTAGTTCCGTCAAACAATGTAGCAAAGACCCACAAAATACCTAAAATCAAGAGGTAAAGTTATATAGGAGCTATACCAAAACATGGATCTATTTTGACGATTTTTGGTGCAGAAGTTTCGTGACCACAGAGTATCTCAAATGTCAAATTACAGCTAGTTCGGTTAAAAATTTTAGCTAAAATCCTTAAAATACTGAAAATCGGGAGGTACCATTATATTCTGACGATTTTTAGTGAAGAAGTTTCGTGGCCACTGAAAGCCTCAAATGTTCATTTACAGCTAGTTCAATTAAAATTTTTAGCAAAAATCCTCAAAATACCTAATAATCGAGAGGTACCGTTATATGGGGGCTATACCAAAACATGGACCAATGTCGAAATTTTTTGGTGTAGATGTTTCGTAACCACTGAGAACCTCGAATTTCAAATTACAGCTAGTTCGGTTAAAGATTTTAATTTAAATCATAAAAATACCGAAAATCGGGAGGTACCGTTATATGGGGGCTATACCAAAACATGGACCTAATTTGAAGATTTGTTGTGGAGAAGTTTCGTGACCACTGAAAACCTCAAATGACAAATTACAACTAGTTCGGTTAAAAATTGTACCTAAAATCCTCAAAATACCAAAACTCGGGAGGTATGTATCAATGTTGACGATTTTTGGTGGAGAACTTTTGTGACCACTAAAAACCTCAAATGTCAAATTACAGCTGGTTCAGTTAAACATTGTAGCTAAAATCCTCAAAATACCGAAAATCGGGAGGTACTGTTATATGGGTGTTATACAAAAAAAGGGGACCTATATTGACTATTTTTGGTGGAGAATTTTCGAAACCTTTGAGAACCTCAACTGTCAAATTACAGCTAGTTCGGTTAAAACTTGCATCTAAAATCCTCAAAATACCGAAAATCGAACTCTGAACCAGTTCTACCTTCAGTCCATAGCAACACCGAAACCATTTCGCTACTAGTAGTAGCATAGACTAATGAATTTATAGACGACGGTATGTGGTATCTAAGAAACTCAATATAAATTGCAAAACAAAATAAAAGTTAATAAATATTTTTTCTGGCAAAAGACTACATGGGGTTAGTTTTTGATGGGAACTATATTCTTAGATACAAAAATATCCAAGAAAATATTGCCATTTCCCCAAAAATCGTATTCGAACTTTTTCGAGTTTTCGGCTTTGAGTTACTTGACCGCGGAATAATTGAGAAATCCGTCGTCTATAAATTCACTAGTCTATGGTAGTAGTAATTTTATATCGAGTAACTCGGGTAACTCGAATAATATTCTACCATTCGGCTGCTTGTTACTCATTCTGAGTAAATAATGCATGAATACGAATAATGTTCAAATTTTAAAAACGGACTTGTTTCAATCGTACCACTTTTAGTGAATTAGACAATTACCGAGTTGTGGCGAGTATGAATGGTGGTGAGTACGAATATTACATGTTATTCTCTCTTTTTTGTACTCACTCATTGCTACTCTCTGCTAGTGAATTGAATGAATAAGGGTTGCTTTTATGTGTGAGTGTCTCATGAGTGGCTTTTTATACCCTCCACCATAGGATGGGGGTATATTAAGTTTGTAATTACTCGAAATAATCATTGTAGACCCCAAAAACTATATATATTCTTGATCAGCGTGCAATTCTACATCGATATAGCCATGTCCGTCCGTCTGCCCGTCTGTGGAAATCACTCTAGCGTCCGAACGGATTGACGTAGGTGGATGAAATTTTGGGAAAAATCTATTATTTGTACGTAGGACTTTTTGTATTGAAAGCGGGCTATGTAGGTCTACGCTTTCGTATAGCCCCCATACAAAATGACGCGTGACGCGTCGTCGTTTTAAGGAATTTTTGAGATATTTGTCCCATGTTACCACCGAATTGGTTGTAATTTGGTATTTTGTGTCTCCAGAGGGAAAAAACATTCCTACCAAAGTTGGTTTATATTGGTCCACGTTTTGGTATTACCCCCATATAACGCCCCATATAAAGTACGCGTCATTTTAATATATTTTGAATGTATTAGTCCCATTTGACAACAGAATCGGTTGTAACTTTGTATTTTGCATTTCCAGAGGTTAAGAAACATTTCTACCATAAAATGCTTATATAGGTCCACATTTTGATATAGCCCCCATAGGACGATATCTCCCGATTTTCGGTATTTTGAAGGTTTTGGCCTTATTATCACACCGAGATGGCTGAAATTTGGTATTTAGTCTTCGTTTGGGGTATAAAACTTTCCCCCAGAAATTCGTAGGTATAGGTCCACGCCATCATATAGACCCCATAGAACAGTACCTTCCGATTTTCGGTATTTTGAAGGTTGTGGCCACTTTAATCCACCGAAATGGCTGAAATTTGTGGTGGAGGGTATAAAAAGTTCGGCCCGACCGAACTTAACGCTTTTCCTACTTGTTTTTGCATTCATGTAGATGCTTAGTTCTAATGGAATCGTGAAAAAAGCACTTCATTGCCCACATTTTATGCGGATTCGGATGCGATCCAACGAATGACATCAATTTCTCACATTTTAACTGCCTCCGGAGGCAGTTCAATCAGAGTTGTGAAAAATGCACTCCAATTTCTTAAATTTTAACCGCATTCGGATACAATCCAATGATTGTCATCCATTTCTCACATTTTAATAGCATCCGGAAGCAGTTCAAACGGAGTCGTGAAGAAGGCACTCCGTTCGCTACATTTTGTTGTTTTTGTTTGAGGTCCCTACAAGTACATAAGTCAGTTTGTACAATCCTACAAGCGCGTCGGCATAAAGTTTTCCAAAAACAGAAAAACGTGTTAACATTTCCAAAAATTTGTTATAAAATAAAATAATTTGCGAATATTTTTGCGTAATTTATGAGAAGACAATTTTTTAATGGAGTGCTGTGGGAGAGTTTGCCGAAATCTTAAATGATGGGAAGACAATATAAAAATGCCTTTAACATACGAAGCCAGAATAGAACAGCTTGGATTAAATGGAGAGCTGAGGAAGCAAACATTGTTGCGATATGTATGTACACTTCCGAATGCTGCCCTGAGGGTAGCAACAAGGTGTCTCCTCATAACTCCAATGGACCATCTACATGAGGAGGCAAATATTCTTCCAGTTCAGCGATACAATCACATGCTTTCGTTGCAGTACCTGCCCGGGTGACCGTGAGAGCCATCCCAATCACCATATGGTGGATAGGCCTCGCACATTCAGGCAGGTAAAGGAAATATTCATGATCTAGAAGAAGAGGTCCGACCTAACAAGATCAACAAGCATATCAAGCGCGTTTGAATAGCATTCAAATATGTCATAAGCAGCTGCAGTTTGAATGCGGTCCTCGGAGAACATGCCCCATCCATCGCAGCGGAAAAGCGTCAGCGGCCACGAAAAACCAGTGTAGTTTTGGCTCAACTACGCTCGGGATGGTGCAGGCGTCTGAATTGCTATTGGGCAAGAATCGATGGCACTGTGCAAAACATCTCTTCAACATGCGGCACAGGCCCGCACAACACACGGCAACTTCTCGACTGCCCATCAAACTTATTCAATTTACTCGTGTGGATATGTGGTTACATCCCATCGAAGCAGCCACGTTCCTGGAACTAGAGATTGAACCAGAGCCAGATTAAGCAGAAGAAAGAATATACAAAAATTTAATACAAAACACTGTTACAGCAACAACAGTTGCGATTGAATTTAATGAAGAAATTTCATAATTTTTGTTAATGTAATAACGTCCGTAATATTTTTGATTTACGCAAATAATAAATTCTTTTGATTTATTCTGGGATATTTTGCAATGGCTTGCATTTTTGTTGCATGTTTGAATTGCATAAAAACAAATTCCGAAGAGTGTCTTTAAACTCCATCCAAAGCACTGCAACAAAACACGTGCATTGGATGCAAATTGGACTGCATCCTATTCTACCCTTTAGGGTTAGTTAAAGTGCGATTCCAAAGGGATACTAAAAATGCAATGCAAAAGGGTTAGTTAAAATGCAGTGCTAAGAGAGTGCACCTTTCAGACAAAACAAGTAAGCAAAGGCTATAGTCGGTCGGGGCCGACCATGTGATACCCTACACCACTACCCCTGGGAATTAGTTTTCAACAAATCAAAATTCCTTTCCTGGATGAAATTCTCTTCTCTCATATCAATGAGTGCACCCCGATTCATATTGGTTTAATGATATGGGACCTACAGTTTATCGCAGGGCACGAACGGCGTGTCCTAAGATACCACTTGTAGAGAAGTTTACATGGCTGAAAGACTGTGATTTTCATGGTGATATCATTGTGATATAAACTTATATGTATATGAGTGAAGGACAAATACATTTAGTTTCCATGATCCAAGGATTGCACTATTGTAGTTTACTAGTGACTATTGCTTGATCAAATTAAGTGTTTTTGAACAAAGCTCAAAAATTTGACAAAAAATTTAATTTGCGTGGAAATTATGACCGCGTAAATGAATGAAAATAGTTAAAAATACGTTGAATTTAACGAGGTTTTTTACGCTGCTATTCCATCGCTGGTTAAAATATTCAAATGACGGACATATTTCCAAAGTAAAAGCAGAAGAATACAAAGTGAAGATAACACTTCTAATGTATCACTTTTCAAAATTTTCACTGCATACACTTTTTAATGATGCTGACATTTTGATTTTAGGTGTTTTTTTCTATTGGGACGCGCATTTGGGTATTTCATAAAAGCCAATAATAGGATTAAAGTACGAGCGATAACGCATAATTTTATATGTAACACAGTAATTTACTGCCAAAACTAAAATTTATTGCAATATTTTTTCTAAAAAAACCAATTGTTGGTACAGTATTTAAAATATTCTTTTGAGTGTGCTGGTACCCAGCGATATTTTAGTTCCGGTCATATAAATCATAGATCGTGAAAATCCATCCACTAGAACGGCGGAAACGACTACTGCAAAAATTACAAAATTGCGAAAAATGTTTTTGAAAATATCGCGGATTATTTGCTTTCTCTGTGGATCGTTTCTTTTTCTGTTAAGAAACCGACACGTCACTGGCCTTTTTGCAGAAACAGAGTTTTAAAAAGTTTAGCGGTATGGAAGCTGTATCGAATGGTTGTGAGTGTACTCGTACATCCACAGTTCGTGATAGATTTTTATTGGTTGGTTAAAATTGGTTGCCTTTGCCTTCACCAAAATTAATACTTCAAAAAAACTTAAACGGTAGCGATATCGAGAATAGTTTGAAAAAAAGGTGGCGAAGCGACCCCATGGTGCAATCTATGTATAAAAAACCAGTTGAACAATTAAAACGCTATGGCTCCACGTAATTTGCAATAATGCAAAAACTGGACTTTCTCTGTCATGATAGGAACAATTTGTAGCATGGGAGGAAAATGTGGTTCTCTACACAAAACCCATTATATATTAGGCAGCAGGCCCGTTATCTAGCAGACATATTATTGTAATTTGCATCAGGGGAAAGGTCAGTAGTTCTTTTTCCATATGTGGGCTACTTTGGCGGTATGGAATTAAAAAAGTAATGGTCCATTTCACCCGCTAAATAATATCATATCATCATCCAAAATTGTTGGCATCTTCTTCTACCTAAACTCTTATCTCGTGGAAAATTTCGTGACTATTGCGCTACAATAGCGACATCTAGCGTGTTTACGATTACACTACAAACAAATAACTGGATATATTAGGCTGTAACTCTGTTATCTGACCATATACACCAACACAATTGACATCAAAAGAAAGGTCAAGAGTTCTTGTTTCCAGTATAGCTTACTTACCCAGAATTTGTCTTCCAGAAATAAAGATTTAAACAATATATTAAAAATTGTTACAATTTTCACACAAAAGTTATGGTCCATTTAACCATCTAAATATTATCTGATCATCATCTCAATTTGCAAGCTTCTTCTTGGTCATATACTCTTACCTTATTTAAAATTTCGAGGCGATCGGACTATTATTGCGACCTACAGAGCCGCTACAAAATTGGATACAAATTATGTTTTTGTCCATTTCACCCGCTAAATATTTCACGATCACCACCAATAACAATAGGTGTCTATTCTGGTCCGAACCCGACCTCCGTTTAAAATTTCGTGACGATCGGTCCATAATTGCGGCCTGGAGTTTGATTACAATTTATAATGGACAGACGGACGGACTGGCGGACGGACACACATTTCAAAATCGCTTTATCTCGTCGAGATATGAAGATTGGTATACCACATTGGGGGTCTCCGACGAATATTTCACGGTGTTACATGAATTTTTGCCAAAACAAACTTATAATACCCTTTCCACATAGTGGTGCAGGGTATAAAAACACGATACATAAGAGTAATACGAAACTTTACTCTAGGTAAAAATTGTAAAAAAAGAAACATTCTACCTAAAATCTCACTATGAGTCTCAGATTAAATCATATATCTAGGTATAATATTCATAAGAAAATTAAATAAAAAAATTACATATTTTAGGAGGAAATTATTTGTTTTAATTTTGTACAGTTAATTTTACATAATTCTATACTGAGTAAAAATCTAACAAAATCCTTCACTGTTTGGAGATATTGTTAAAAGAAGAAATGTTCCTAATCAAATTTCACTATGAGTCTCCCAACAAAAGAAATTTGTAACCATAACATATAAGATCCTTAGCAGTAGAGTTGTATAGTTCATGAACGAACTAGTTCAATTGAACGATTCATTGAAAAGAGCGTATGAACTAGATCAGTCGATATAGTTCATTATAGTTCACTGAACTATAATCAGTCGGTGACCGTACGATCAACGAACGATTCACAATCTAGTTCAACATGTCGTTCACAAATGCATAAAGTGACGGCGTCGTCTATGTTAAGGGATGCCTTCGTAATGTGATCAGTTTGTTTATGTTTTGGATCAAGGTACATGGAAGATTTCTACAAAAACATAGAGACATAATATATTAAAATATGTGGAATCCATTACGTAATGAATCTGCCTTTTTGATAGAACAAAGGGAAAACATAAAAAGAAACACACACGCACAAAGCTTTTTCGCAATGACAATTTCTACACACACACACAACATACGATTTTTTGCCAGCCACCTAAATGGAGGATGTTTTTTCTAAAATTAATCTTTCTTTAAGAATGCAATAAAACTATGTAAATGTAATATTTTTGTGATGGAGTAGTTAAATTATATTATGTAGTCTTTTGTTTGTATTTGGTGTATGTATGCGTTTTCATCAAACGACCGATTAAGAGCCGGGGAACGACTTTTATCTTAATGATTGAACTGGACAGTGAACTATGAACTAGGTTACTGAACTAGTTCAGTTTAAAGAGCTGAGCTATTGAACTAGAGCTGAGCTATTGAACTAGATTGTACAACTCTACTTAGCAGCCTTTGTTTTTACACACTCAGTCTTTAAGGTCTGGGTACATAAGCTGCCTCGCCTGCTTGCCTGCTTCATTTCTGACATAATAAAAATAAAAGAATAAAGAAGGCCGAGCAAATTTCGAACTAGGTTGCCCATTTATTTTTTATTATTTTATCAGAATCAAGCAAGGCAAGCAGGCGAGGCAGCTTATGTACCCAGGCCTTTAGGCTAACGAGGGTATATACAATTTGATACGACCAAAAATGTGCCTCATGAAAATAACGATTTTAGACCCCAAGTATGGAGTAGATTTATCCATGTCCGTCCGTCTGTCTGGCTGGCTGGGGCGCATGATAACTCTTAGACGGATTAACCGATTCGAACCAAATTTTGCACTTCGTAATATTTTGCCCAAAACTAAGTTTAAGTTCGATGATGTGCCATATTGATCCATTCCCTTGTGTACCTCCCAGACAAAAGTTCAAAATTTTTCTGTAAAATGGTGTGAACTAAAACTCTGGGAGCAATAGATTTGTTCCAAACTTTGCACATTCTATAGTTCCTTATGGTTATAGCTCGGGTTCTAATATGGACCACTCCTTCGGGGTCCTACCCCACAAAATTCGGAAGTAGTGAAGTTGAAATGCTTCTTTCGGATCGTTTTGAAATTTTTTCAACAGGTTATCATTGCGGCTCCCTTTACGACGTAAAATTTTCCGGCGATTATCGCCTAAACTGTCTATGAAACCCTGACAGCACGAAATAAAATAAAAAATCCGTAAGATAACTATCGCAGGGAATTTCTGATTGGTTCAAACTTTGCACTATTTATTATTTCACCTAGGCATGTATCAGGTTGGAATATGGACTATAGCGGTCCACTCCTTACATTCCACACAAAATTCGGAAAGAGTAAAGTTTATGAGCTTCGATCGTTTTGAAATTTTTTTCAGTAGTTTGTCCTGGCGGTGGCCATTTAACACACTTAAAATTTTTTGCAGAGTAAGTCCATACTGAACCGCGCCGGCACAGATAACTTTCAAACTTTAAAAAAAGAATCCCACAATTTTAGTTTAACGTAGTTTAATATTTCGAGTTATCTATGAATCAGAAGTTTTCTCACTAAAAATTGTTGGTATACGTCAATGATTTGGTATTGTAAAGCAATTCGTAATGCAAAATCAATATATTTTTTTGGTCAGAGGCTGAGGGTATATCTCCGTCAACACAGCTGACTTATACTTTCTTACTTGTTGATATATAGTTCAAGGAAAATATTTTTGTGTTTTTTCATCAAAATTCATACTGTTATTTTCATAATATATAATGTAAATTAAGATTTCATTTCTTTGGTGACCTATAAAGAAATTTGACGGAGAATATTTTTGTTTTTGACGTCATCCCTCTAGAATTTTGTTTTGTGGGGCAAATTCGAATAAACTCAGATGAAGTACGACTTTAACAATAAAACGTGTTTTTAATTTTTAGAAATTCCTGATTTTAATTTTGAACGATTTTCGAGAAAAGGGCCAAAAAGAACCCTTTGATGAATCACATGAGGGTTAATATTTTTAACAAAAATATTCCTCCCCGCCTAGTGTATAAAAACGCCCATACAGGTTTCTCACAGTTTTAGCTTTAATTTTACAATCTAATCCATCATTTTACATAATTTTGAAAAAATTCGAATTTTCTTACTTAGTGTTATTGTATATTCACATTAATTAACAAAAAATCCGGCCAACGCTTTTGGAAACATTTTTTAACTTAACTATTATAATTGAAATTGACTTCATTTCCTTTCAATGCATAAACTTTCCTTAATCATATTCTGTTTATCTCTATGATGCCATTGAATGCTGCCAACTTTGCACAAATTCATTTAAAATAAGTTCAAAGTTTTGTTGGGTGGGATTTCCGCTAAAAATGTATAAACTATAAAAGACAACAACATTAAAACATAAACATACAACATAAAAAACAAGAACATTGAGACCAAAACATTGAATGCCGGAACGAACATTGGAAAACTTTCTCGGTTGATGCGGCAATGTTATCTCAAATTGAATTGTCTGTCCCTTAAAATAGGGGTTGAAATTTAAAAAAAAAAATAGATCCAATATGTTATGGAAAGCACCGGTGGTGAAAATTTTTTCCTCATTCTAATAATATAATCTTCGCCAATAAATAACTTTTTAAGTAACTCTTAAACCGATTACAACTCCTTTTAAAAGAATTGTCATTGAAGGAGAATGTACCAACAAAACATAATAATTTCAAGGTTTTATATCTTACAATAAACATTAATTTTTCAGTGAGTAGAAAACGTTCTCTGAAAACCCCAGAGTTAGATAGTTTCCATCTAATAATGTATAATTTTTTTGGTAAATGTCAAAATTGCAGCATTCCCTACGCAATTGTGTGAACTTTGTGTGTTTCTCTAGCCATTGTGTAGTTTATTTGCATTGCTGCAACTGCAATAACAAATAAAAAACCATAACAATTTGCAAACACAATAAATTTTGGCTATGCAATTGAAATTTCCAATTCTTCATGAAAAGTGACATTGGTGATAGTGTATATTCATACCACATCTATAGTTACAGGTTTAGTGTATTTAGCTGTTGGCAAAGCCAATCGATTTTATTATCCTATTTCACTATTGCACCCAACAAATTATTGGTATCATGAAAGTTAAGTTCATGATATTTACTTTCTTCATATGTGGAATGTTCGATGAGTATGTAAACACTTGAACTACTTGCAGCTTTCCAAAGCAATGTAAATAGTTTGTGTTTTATCTTCGGAATGTTCTAGCTTTACATACCCTTTGCTGTTATTTTTTCTATACTCTCCGAGTATTATTATGCTTTTTTATTCTTTGCAGAGTGTGTTAATACATTATTAAGGGACAATCGTATAAACAGTTAATTATCATACTGTGATGGACACCCAAAACGGAATCAGAATGTGTGGTGAAATAATGAAAAGACAACTTTGTAGGTTTTTTTGAGCGGAAGACCAAAAGTGTTTAATGTACTTGAATGTTTATAGCACTGTACAACAAAATCGAACTTGTTATAAAATGAAAGAGGACCGAAAAAAAGAAGACACGTGTATCGGCGTTTTGAAAGTTTACGTCAGGAAGTAACCTAAATAGGCGTGGCAAGTTCCGCCCATTTCTACAGGTTTTGAAATATTCAACAACAGATTCCTTGTAAACCTTGCATTTCAGGTATAAAGTGTCTTTGGCAATATTACTGAAAACAACGCGGGGTATCTTTTTATGAAAAAAATTAACCCTCATGCGAGTCACTAAAGGGGTCTTTTTGGTCCCTTTTTTCAAAAACGTTTAAAAACTCCTTTAAAATGTGATCGTATCAGATTGAAATATTCTACAAAATTATTTGTCATAAAATTTTACTATAGGTCCCCGAATACACCAAAACTCTAAATCGTACCTAAACGCCAGGAATCTGCCAAAAGTAAAATTTAGGTTTATTTAGGGTTAATGTTGTACTTAATCTAAGTATATTAAGTTTTGTCCCACTAAACTTCATTCTAGATAGAAGACGTCAAAGACAAAAATAATCGCCATCAAATTTCAAATAAGTCGCCGAATAAATAAAATATGTATTTGCAATATATATCAAGAAAATATATACATCAAATTTGCCAACAAAACACCCAAAAATATTTTGAATAAATTTGTTTTGTTCTTTTTTCGAGTTGATGCATGAAAGTAACATGAAATTTAGTTCTGGACGAAAGGTGTTAAAAGAACGGTCCACGTTTTGATGTAGCCCCCATAGAGCGGCGGTACCTCCCGGTTTTCGGTATTTTGAAGGTTGGGACCTCAATATCACACGGAAATTGCTGAAATTTGGTATTTAGTCTTCATTGGCGGTACTAAACTTTTCACCTGAAATTTGTCGGTATAGGTCCACGTCTTCATATAGCCCCCATAGCGTCTTCATATAGTTCCGATTAGCGGTATTTTGTAGGTTGTGACCTCAATGTCCCACCGAAATTGCTGAAATTTGGTATTTAGTCTTCGTTAAAGGTATTAAACTTTCCACCTGAAAATTGTTAGCATAAATCCACGCCCCCATAGAACGGTACATCCCGATTTTCAGTGTTTTGAAGTTTGTAACCGCAATATCCCACCGAAATGGCTAAAATTTAGTATTTAGTTCTTCATGAAGGTATAAAATGTTCCAGAAGAGAATTATCGGTGCAGATCCGCAACTGCATATGTCCCCCATAAATGCGTGGCTCCCGATTTTCGGTATTTTGGAAATTTGGTTCCAAAAATTTTTCCAGAAATTCGTCAGTATAGATCTACGGTTTGACATAGCCCCCAGAGAAAAGTACTTTCCGGTGTTCGGTATTTTGAAGGTTATAACTACATTTTCTCGCCGAAATGGTTGGATTTTGGTATTTAGTCTTCTTTGGGGCTAAGCTAACTTTCGCCTGAAGTTAATCGGTATATGCCCACGTTTTGATATAGCCCACATATAAAGGTACCTCCCGATTTTCGGTATTTTGAAGGTGAGATAATATGGCTAAAATCTCACCTAAATTCCTGAAATTTGCTATTTAGTTTTTCTTTTTGGGGAAAAACTTACCACTGGAGATTTGTCCGTATAGGTCCACAGATCTCTCCCGATTTTGGGTATTTTGAAGGCTTTATCCGCACTATCCTACAACAATATGTAAAAATTGGTATGTTTGTCTTCGTTGGTGATGAACAGCATTCCTGCGAAGAATTATCGGTAAAGGTCCACTTTTCAATATAGTCCTTATAATAAGTACCCCCATTTTGCGGTATTTCAAGGTTTTATCCGCATTATCCTACAGAAAAAAGGCTAAAATTCTATATACAGTCTTCGTTGGGGTTATACAGCATTCCTATCAGGAGTTGTCGATATAGGTCTACGTTTTCGTGTAACCCCATAGAAGGTACTTCCCGATTTCCGGGATTTTGTAGGTTTTTGTAGTAGTCTTCTTTGAGGGTACTAAATACTCCCCTTAAGAATGGTCGGTACAGATCCACGTTTTTATACCCTACACCACACAGTGGTAAGGGGTATTATGTCTTTGTGCATTTGTATGTAACATACAAAAGGAAACGGTTCCTTTTGGGGATATACATATAATCACTTTCTGAGTCGATTTATGCGTGTCCGTCCGTCTGTCTGTCTGTCCGTCTGTCCATGTATTTTTGTTCGCAACATACAGGTCGCATTTTTTGTCCGATTCAGCTGAAAATTGGGGACTACAACTTTTTTAGCCATAGGAAAAACGCTATTGCTTTTGGTGAAAATCGGTTCAGATTTGAATATAGCTCCCACAGGGACGTACGCAGGATTTCATTTCGGGGGGGGCCCATCATGACCAAAAATCATGAAATTTTAAAATGTTGGGTAGGGTTAAATAGCGCTATTTTAAAGACTTTTAGTCGATTTTTTAACAATTATTGAGACAATGTGTATAAAATCAATGAAGAGAGAGTTTAAAAAATTTAAAATACAATTTTGGAATTTGGTACAGAGTATTATATATTATGTATTAGTTCTTGGATATTTTTTATTGAAAATTACCATATCAGACCACGTTCGGTATGGTTATCGGTATTTGTAAGTTGTACACCACATATGCTCACATTTTGGTATATCTCAGAATTTGTAATATCCGCAATTGTTTTCGCTAGATTTTCAGTATTCGAAGATCTTAATTTAATTTCTAAGAATATTGGCTATAATAAGGATTTTTGGATTTTTTTGGTTGGAGAACCTCTATGCTGAAAGTGGTTAAAATAGATCTATGTTTTAATGCATATCGAGATATCGCCCTTTTTAGACCCATTTTTCAAAAAGTATTTAGTGGACAAATCTTTGACGCCCATACATTACATATAAACAACTTATAAACCTTTTAATTGGAATTTGGTATACTTTAATATGTCAAGGTATTTTAATATCTTTTAAGTTATGTATTTCTATAAATTGAATACATCCGACATGGAATAATTCTAATCAAAAATTGTCTACTGCTATTGTGCGGATAGTCTTACATAAGATTTACCCAAGAAAAAAATTTTTTAAATGCAAAAATTTTACTTCTTTAACCGAAGTGATTGGAGAATCCAACTAAAAAATATATTTAAAAAAAAGGCTGCTTTAGCCGGAGGCGGACAATACAGTCTATGAACTCCCAATCCTACTCGTAGTAAGTACTCTTTGAGAGTACGAAACACATGATTGGGCTTTGCCAAAACATGGTCGAATAAATATTTGAGAAAACAAGCAAGTCGTCTTTGTCGCCTGTGTGGATTAATACCTTTACTATCGACAGATCGAAAATCGGCTGCATAGACAATATATTTATCCCCAAAATTTGTATTCTTGGAGTTTACAAAATTTTGTGGCATTTTTTGGACGTATGAACTTACCGGCAAAAATATCAAAACTTTAAGGGTACCTATCTTAGCGATTGTGGACGTTTCGCAAAAGGAGAGTGTTTCTGAATGTGCCGAATTAGTCCATTAAGCAAGTGTATCTCATTATGAGAGTCATTCCTTTCGATAGTTATCGCGCTCACCAGCCATTTTAGTTGGTCACCGTACATTATGTCAGAAAGAATGACCAAATAGGATATAAGTTACATCTATATAGGTTCTTATATTTTAATTTGAACAAAATCTTTATTTCAATATGCAAGTTACATCAATACAAATTGTTGTGTGTTTTATTTTTAATTATGTTGGGCGAGCAGCGTTGCTGGCTCTTATGTTCTTGACTTGCGACGGCAGAGTGAGTGTTACTCTTTGTTTTGAAAATGTTCTTCCCACCAAACTGCAACATCAGCATTTTCATTTTATTTTACTTCTCGCAGCAATTCAGTTGGTATTTTTTATGTTTATATGTTAACTTATATACGATTTTAGGAAACAATTCAAACTTTTGTGGGGGAGGTACTCGAAGTGGTGGACCAATGTGATTTTAACTAAGTTTGGAAAATATTACGTCATCTAAAATTTGGATCAGGGTGCCACCGTGGTGCAATGGTATGCACACCCGCCTTGCACGCAGAAGGTCGTGGGTTCGATTCCCCGGCCAGGCAGCATCAAAATTTTCAACGGTGGCAAAATACCCCTCAGTAATGTTGGCGACATTTCCTGAGTATTTCAGCCATGTAAAACTTCTCTATAAAGCCAGGTCAGGCAATTAGGCGCCCGTGTGCGCTCATTTACCGTTGCTCTCTCCACACACACAATTCAACCCATTGAAAAAGCATGCACTCACACATTGACGCCCCGTAAAGTATGCAATAGAAAAGTATGGTGCCTGACCTGGCTATAAAGTGGTGTCGTAAGACACGCCGTTCGGACTCGGCGATAAACAGTAGGTCCCATATCATTGAGCTAATATGAATCGGGGTGCACTCATTGATATGAGAGAAGTCTCCCCTGTCCCGTCTGGGATGTTTGTGGAACAATTATATAAAATTTGGACCAAGTCTCCAGCCATAGAGGCGGACTGGGCTAAATGCTTGTCTGACCCGGCTTTCATCCAAATAGACAGAAGTAGAAAAGATAAGTATTTTTAAGGAAGTTCGTTGTAATAATATATAAATCTGGTTTTTGAAACTCTGCTGAGAAACCGAAAACGTTTTAATATTAGGAGGCAAAAATTTCCATTCAACATTCAACAATTCGGTAAAAAAAAGTATTTGTATTAAATATTTATTTGTATCTGAGAGCTTCTAGAAGACGATAAAAATATATAATCAAATTAAACAATTAAGAACGGCGTTAAGTTCGGCCGGGCCGAACTTGTTATACCCTCCACCACAAGTTGTATTGAAGTAAAATGGAATATGTAATTAGTTTCCTTTCGTGTATGAAGAAGACTTAATACTAAATTTCAGCAATTTCGGTAAAACAATGTGAGGCACCATTCTATGGGGGCTATTTCAAAACGTCGATCTATACCGACAAATTTCTGGCGGAAAGTTTTTAGGCTCAAAGAAGACTAAATACCAAATTTCCTATATTTCGGTAAGAGAATGTGACTAAAACTTAAAAAATATCGAAAATCAAGAAGTACGATTTTATGGGGATATAGGAAGACGTGGACCTATACTGATAATACTCTTCTGGAATATTTTGTAACTCTTGGAAAACGAAATAACGAATTTCAGCCATTTCGGTTGGATATTGACGTTCTTCAGTATTACGTTCTATGGGGGCTATATCAAAACGTGGACCGATATATCCCATTTTCAATTACCTGCAGGTAATAAAAACTTCTGTACCAAATTTTGACTCTCTATCTTTAAAATTGCGAGCTGTATCTTGATTTCAACAGACAGCCAGACGGACGGACAGACGAACATGGTCAAATCGACATAGAATTTTATGCTGATCAATAATATATATACTTTATAGGGTCTCCGACGAATATTTCGATGTGTTACAAACGGAATGACAAATTTAATTATACCCTCCATATGGTGGAGGGTATAAAAAGGAATAGAGATATCAGATTTCAACGAACCGATCAAATGAAAACCCTACAAGCTGAAGGAGAAACTGTGAACAATTATTTCTGCAAACATCTACCATACGCAAATTTTAATATTTGACGGAAGCTGGACATAAAGTTGTTTATATTATTTCCGTGGTACACAGTATTACCTCAATACCATGAAGAATGTGAACAACAAATTTGTAGAAATAAATATATAATTGGTTTTCGATATATAGTCCACGAAAACCCCGTTTCATGCACTTCCCTTCCCACAATATTGAACTCGTCGTATTTTTTGATACAGGATACCATAAACCTCAAAAATGAACTAGCAAAGATGGAGAATAATCATTACGGAACTCCGAGTTCATTTATTTATTTTTTTTTTTTTTTTTTTTTTGATACTGGAACGATATGGCATAAAGCCGTAGTACAGAAAAATTTGAAAATTTTAAGCAAAAAGTTAAAAATTTTCGAACAAAAAAATCGAAATTATTTCTTACAAAATATGTTAATGAAGTACATTTTCTGTGCAGAAACTTCAGAAAATTTATGTTTTCATTTGAGATATCCAAACATAAAATTATTTTATGAGAAAGAAAAAGCTAATGATCTGTTACAGTAGCTAAAGAAATTTTTGGTCTACCAAACCATTTCGGGGGGGGCCCGGGCCCCCTGTGCCCCCCCCCCCCCCTGCGTACGTCCCTGAGCTCCCATATATATTTTCGCCCGATTTCACGTATTTGCTGCACCAAACACGCTATATACGTCCAATTTGGATGAAACTTTGAATGTGTTACTGAATTTTTTCTACAAATAAGTGTGCAAAATTATATTGAAATCGGTCCGGATTTGGATATAGCTCCGATTTCACGTATTTCCTGTACCACACACGCTATATATGTCCGATTTCGATGAAATTTGGAATGTGTGACTGAATTCAGTCTAGAAATAAATGAGCCAACTTATATCGAAATCGGTTCAGATTTGAATATAGCTCCCATATATATGGTCGACGGATTTCACGTATTTGCTGCACCAAACACGCTATATACGTCCGATTTTGATGAAATTTGGAATGTTTGACTGAATTCGGTCTGGATATAAGTGTGCCAAATTATATCGAAATCGGTTCCGATTTGGATATAGCTCCCATATATATTTTCGGCCGATTTCACGTATTTTATGTACCAAACACGCTATATTTTTCCGATTTCGATGAAATTTGGAATGTGTGACTGAATTCAGTCTAGAAATAAATGTGCCAAATTATATCGAAATCGGTTCAGATTTGGATATAGCACCCATATATATTTTCGGCCGATTTCGTGTATTTTCTGCTCCAAACACGATATATAAGTCCGATTTCAATGATATTTGGAATGTGTGACTGAATTCGGTTTGGAAATAAATGTGCCAAATTATATCAAAATCGGTTAAGATCTGGATATAGTTCCGATTTATATTTTACATATTCACAGTGGTGTAGGGTATCATATAGTAGGCCCCGTCCGACTTTGATCCTTTGCTTACTGGTTTTATTTTAGTATGTACCTTCTGATTTTGCATATTTTCATGCATCATCGAAATGAAATGACTGTAACATGGCATTTCCGACTCTGAATGGCTATAAAATAGGTCTCATTGGTGTTAAACCTTGTTTAAAAGAAATTGATATACTCCAGTTAGCATATTCAACTTCTCCTAAGAGGAAGCCTTGACGTAAGGAGAATTTACTACTTTCAAAAACGAAAAGAAACTAATTGTTCCATTTTATTTCAGTACAACTCATGGTGAAAGTTATAAGAACTTAACTCCGTGTATTTTTGTTTAATTATCATTTCGAGGAGAGCCTAGAGAGTTAGAATAGAATTAATATTCTTATGATTTTACCACTTCTTTAGTCCGATGAAAATTGTTTACGATAACACTGGTCAAGACCGGAAATACTTCTTCTCTGTCAGCTCTTGTTTTTCGAGACATATCTCAGCGCCATATTTTACAATATTTACCCAGATTTTCGTTATCCTCTGTCACCAAAAATATTTATTGGTGTTTTTTTTAACAATAGTTTCTTCGATCTGTAGTTGAATTCTGTAATTTATTTTTTGAGTTACCGAAAAATATCGGTAAAATTAAAACGCTTATATTTTCGGTAATTAATGAAAATTTTCGGTAAGTTAATAACCAAAATAAAGCTGTTGCTAAATTCTACCGATAGCAACAGTTCTGTAAATTTTTATTGATATTTTTATTCAAAATTTTGCGTTTTAATGTTACCGGTTTTTGTCGGTAACTCAAAAAATGAGTTACAGAATTCCACAACTGAACAGTTTTTGTTTTGTAGCTTCGAAGTTTTTAAGTTTATCGATTGGACTGTATATGGGGATTTCTGTGTGAAATCGGACACTTTTTCAAGATGAGGTTTTTGATTTCCTTTATTTTTTATTTTATTTTCCAAACTTCATCAACATTGTAGAGAACTCGGGTGGTTATTGCACTAAAAACATGAAATGAACATATATATGGAAGCTATATCCAAATCTGAACCGATTATAATATAATTTGGCCAACTAATTTCCAGTTTGAATTCGGTGACATTTTCCAAATTTCATCAAAATTGGGCAGAATTTCGTGCATCAAATGCCTCAAATCGGGCGATAGTATATATGGGAGCCATATCGAAATCTGAACCGACAAAAAGTGCGTTCTGTACGTTGCGAACGGCCGGACATGCATAAATCGGCCCAGAAAATGATTATATGTATATCCCTAGAAGGAAATATGAGTGTATCTTGCTTCTTTTTCCATGTTACATACAAATGCACAAAGACAAAATACCCCTTACCACAATGTGGTGTAGGGTATAGAAATAGCTAGTAGAACAGATGGTGTAAAATAATAAATACATCCTCATCAATATTTGGTTTGCAGTTGATTGTAGTAATTTGATTTTCAAAATGGTCGTAAATTGAATAATATATAACATAAATACTATTTGTAGACCATCCAAAGCTTGTATTTATTTGTATGCTATATAAGGCTTCTATGGTTTTCGTTTTGAGATTGAGAACAAACCCATTGAAACACCATACATATGTATCTAATGAAGGTAAACTCTTTATATATTATAGAATTCACAAAAAACCTAATATTCATTTTTGCTCTAATGGAACAAAACCAGCCTAATAATATTTAAATCATTGGTTTCAACTGATTTATAATTTAAATCTATTTTGGAGACCTCTTATGTTGGATGTGACATTCAGACTCGCCAAAAAGAAGATAGTCCCACTTTTTTGAACTTAGAATATAATCTATTAGTGCTCATTTATATGGGCAATATAAAAATCTCCCGTGCAATTTTTCTATCCCCTCTAATGTATTCTCAAACGTAAAACAATTAAACAAAACAACAATGTGCGCCATATAAACATGATTAATGAAGAATGCATACACAAAGAAAGAAAGAGAGAACTTTTTTTAATTTGCAAATGAACACAATCCACATCAACCACTACGGTCATCCATTCATTTATCAAGGCAGTCTGGCCAACAGACATCGAGTAAGTTCAACATTCAGCCGTCCGCCACATATGATCAGGGCATATTTGAGGCGCTCAGCGCCAAAACGGCCTAACCCACATTTTCAAAAAAATCAAACTGACTATACTGATCGAACCGGAACCTCTTGTAATATATACTAAAAAATCCCCAATTGCATAGGTTAACCCTATGTTATTCTACATGCCGAAAACTGTTTTTCCTTTACTGAAAGTTTGAAAAAATGTGGACGCCAAAATGGCCTAAGCCACATAGGCAAAATCGAATACTGGAAATAAAAAATACGTGTGGGTTAGGTCAAAAACGAATGTTACGTTTTATTCAGGAGTATATTTGAAAAATAATATAAAAATAAATTTTCGAGAAGAATTTGTAAGTAAAAACCAAATGTTAAGTAATAAAGTTGACTTATGCCCTGGCGTCAATGAGAATGTACGAAGTTAATAATGTATAGCGATCAATCGTGTGGCCAAAACCTTAACAAAGAATGAACACTATTTGCACATAAATGGTCAATACTTCGACCTTCTCAGTGGAACGGATAGACCACAAATTTTTAGTGTCTGACCATTCATGCCTACCATGCGATCAAGATTTTGGTCTCATTGAAAAAGAAAATATATTATAAGGGCATTTTTACGCCTGATGATTGGGATCGTGTAATCCTCACGGCAAAAAGGGAACCATATCCTCAATTGAGAAACTAGTATCAAACAGAAAAATTTCCGAAGACAAGACTTCAAAAGTTGAATGGCTTAAGATTCAGTGCCTTCGATTCCAAAATGCGAAGCCGTTTATAATTCAATACAAATATTCAAATGACATAAATGCTTTATTTCTAGAAGCTGATATTTTAAAAAGGAACTCCAGCAAGTACGTAAATTTTGAATTGGAACCGCTTTGCAGGAAGATTGATTGAAGCTGCAAAGTTTATGGATTTACAGAAACTCAAAGGGTTCATACTTCCTATAAATCATGCATTTTATAATAATTTAAAAACAAATTCGAGAGCCGAATATGAAGATATCCAAGAAAGAAGACCAATAATTACACTGTGCTACAGTGAAAATTTGCAGGGGTTCTAATGCATAAATTCGGTTTTGTGGGAGTCCATAGAAGACGAAAATGCCTTTGGTTTCTTTGGGTCACTTCGGGTTTTGATTTTATAACGGTAAATGTAGTGAAAAATGGACTTTCTTGGATTTTCAAATTTAAACGGACATTACTTCTTTTTTCCACAACCGATCTTCACACACTGTCTTTCATTATAAAGGGGAGAGTAATGCCTTTCGAACAAGCCATAGATTTTTAAAATCGGTTAACAAATGGCTAAGTAATAGTGGTTTAAGTGTGACAAAAACGCATTAAAAAACAGTAAAATGTTTTTCCTTGTGCTGTAGGCTGCGTAAATGACACCTAACAGTACAATTGTTTACAGTTTGCAAGTAGGAAATTAAGTTGGCTTTCCAAAACGGGAAAAACCAACAAAATCCGTTGAAAAATGAATGCGTTATGGAATTTTTTGTGTTTCAACTTTTTGGTTTTTTTTTCATATTTTTCTTTATACAATATTGATACCTTGTGCGTAGTTGTTAAGCAGGATAATCACAATTAGAATCATACATGCTAAGATTCCCATCTTTTATAAAGGAAAATATGAAAAAAAAAGTTGAAACACAAAAAATGCCATAACGCATTCATTTTTCAACGGATTTTGTTGGTTTTTCCCGTTTTGGAAAGCCAACTAAATTTCCTACTTGCTAACTGTAAACAATTGTACAGTTAGGTGTCGTTTACGCAGCCTAGAGCACAAGGAAAAACATTTTACTGTTTTTTAATGCGTTTTTGTCACACTTAAACCACTATTACTTAGCCATTTGTTAACCGATTTTAAAAATCGATGGCTTGTTCGGAAGGCATTACTCACCCCTTTATAATGGAAAACAGTGTGTGCAAATCGGTTGTGGAAAAAAGAAGTAATGTCCGTTTAAATTTGAAAATCCAACAAAGCCCATTTTCACTACATTTACCGTTATAAAATCAAAACCCGAAGTGACCCAAAGAAACCAAAGGTATTTTCGTCTTCTATGGACTTCCACAAAACCGAATTTGTGCATCAGAAATCCTGCAAAAAATTTTTGTCCACATTTGTATCACAGTGTTATTATTAATATGTATCAATTAAAATGCTCACAGTTATTTTTATTATTTATCTGAAGAACTTTTGTTGTTTGAATAAATGGAGACAAAATGGCCTAACCCTCAGTTCCTATCAATATATTTTTTTTAAATGGATGCCAAAACGGCCTAAGCCACTTTAATTTTTTTATTAACTGTTTAAAACAGTCTTTATCTATGTAAACTAATACCTAATTATTAACCTAAAACAAATATTACAACTAATATGTATTTATGATTAATAAAAAAATTTTAAAAATATTTTAAGAACTTGTTTTCTTTCAACTTCGTTTTTCTCAGAATCATTTCTATGTGGGTTAGGCCGTTTTGGCGCTGAGCGCCTCATTTATATTCCACTTTATTTGTGACGATACCCAGACAATTGTCATAACATTGCCTGCCGCATTCATAGTTCGGCGAGTGAATGAAAAATGACCTACACCAACAACCATAGAGTTTTTACAAATAAATTTTGTGGTTTTCGTAGTAAGCAGCATAAGTCGGAATTATGTTAGTTTTGGTGGTCTAATGCTCTTGAGATAATTTTTGGAAAAAAAATGAATTAAGTAAAAAAACCTATCGTCTGCTCCGTCGGAAAAGGTCGTAAGTCCCTCTCAATAAATTTTTCAGGAGGAAGAAAAAACATTGCAGCGCTTTCTGTATTAAAGATTTTACTATGGTGGTAAAGGCAGAATTCTTCGTTTATTTATTCCGATTCAATGCCTGTACTTTGTTTGATAAAATTCCGTCGAGTTTGGGAGATAATTGGATGTATTTGGACTTACGACCTTTTCCTTGTACAGTTTTGTATTTTTGTAGGGACTAACAACCTTTTCCTACAATTTACGGACGTTTTTAAAATAAAATATTTAAACTTTACAAAACAATGTGGAAAGGGTATTATAAGTTTGTTTTGTCCAATATTCGCGTAACATCGCGAAGTATTCGTCGTATACCCCCTCCCCTTGCCATTTGTTCATATCTTGACGAGAAAAAGCGATCTAGCTGCGTCCGTCCATCCATTAACAGTTGTAATAAAACTCCAGGCCTCAATTTTGGACCGATCGTCACGAAATTTTGTGGAGAGGGCGGGTTCCGACCAGAAGTGACCCCATTAGATGTTGGTTATGATCGAAAGGTGTGAAATGGACCAAATCCACAATTTTTTCCCGACTTTGTAGCTGTCCTGTAAATCGCAGTAATATTCCGATCGGAGCGACATTTTAAGAATGATTTGAGTTTAAGACAGAGAATAAGCTTGCAATTTAACATGGTGATTAGATAATTATTAGCGGGTTTAATGGACCAAAACTTTTGTGTGAATGTTTGTATGTTCCGCATAGAACCGATTTTTTGAAAATTTCGGAGAATGTACAAGGAACAACCGAGGTGAAAATAGGCATTATATTTTTTTGAATTTCGGAGGGGGCGGGTTACACCTGTCCACTATTTTTTTAAATGCGCTATATATATAAAACTCACAAACTATTCCGTTTCCCCAATCCTGGGTACATATTTTAGCAATAAGACCCGTCCACTCCCACTTTCTTAAATAAGCTACAAATCAATGGAAATACAGGATGTTATATATATTCTTGATCAGAGTAAAATTCTACGGCGGTAAAACCATGACCGTCTGTCCGTCTTTTGAAATTAAGATACAGCTCGCAATTTTTAAGATAAATCTTCGTGATTTGGTATAGAAGTTTCTATTACTTCTAGGATGTTTGGTATTGACGCCTTCATATAGCCCCCATAGAACGGTACCTCCCGATTTTCGGTATTTTGAAGGTGTGGCCTCAATATTCCTCCGAAATGGCTGCAATTTGGTATTTATTCTTCTTCTTTATTTGCCTATTCGATTTTCGAATGTTGGCGACCAAAATGCAAATATAAGAATATTATTACAATAGTTTTATATTATAATACTTAAATTATTAAATATTGTTTATAATATCGGCAAAAGTCTCTCTGTTTCTGGCTTCGCTTAGCAGATTTATGACATCACGTATACCGGTCCATTCTTGGATGTTGTTGATCCATAGTAGTTGTTTCCTCCCTCTAGTAGGCCTTCCTTCAATGTTTACACGGATAATACTTTGCAGCAGTTTGTATTTCGGATTCCTCATAATGTGGCCCAAGTATGCCGTTTTCCGTCTCTTTATGTTGTTCAGCAGTTCTTTTTCTTTATGTAATCTTCTTAGAATCTCATTATTTGATATGAATTGTGTCCATGATATCTTTAAGATGCGGCGATATGTCCACATCTCAAATGCTTCCAGTTTTTTCATATCTACGGATTTTAAGGTCCATGTTTCCATGCCATACAATAGGACAGACCATACATATGTTTTCATATATCTTATTTTGGTTTTTAAGTTTACATTATGGCTTGTAAAAACTTTTTTATATTTAAAGAATGTGTCTCTGGCCATTTCAATCCTGCAGGCTATTTCTTTAGAAATATCCCATTCGTCGTTGATTATCGCTCCATGATATTTAAAACTTTGGACTCTTTCCACATTTATTTCATTAATTTTTAATGGGGCCGTATTAGCATATGTATGATGTTTACTGATGACCATGTATTTCGTTTTTTTGATGTTGATTTTAAGACCGTATTTTTCGCTGCAAGTGGTCAATCTGTTAACCAGTTATTGAAGTGCTGTCATATTATCGGCTATGAGAGTGGTGTCATCGGCATACCTTACGTTGTTAATGAACGTTCCATTTACATATATTCCTTTCCGGACACCATTTATTGATTCTTGGAATATTCGTTCAGCGTATATGTTGAATAATAGAGGGGAAAGGACACAACCTTGTCTAACACCTCTGGAAATATTAATATTTTCGGTCAGTTCGCCATTGACGTTGACTTGCGCTGTTTGGTGCCAGTACAAATTTTTTATGCATTCAACCTCCTTCTCTTCTACTCCAATGGACAATAAAATCTCGATCATTTTGTCATGTTGGACCGTGTCAAATGCTTTGTCATAATCAATAAAGCATAGGAACACGCCTTTCTGCGAATTTCGGCATTTTTGAACTAACGCTTGTAAAGCGAATAGAGCTTCGCGGGTTCCCATTCCATCTTTAAACCCAAACTGGCTGGTCCCCATAGCCTTTTCACATTTCATGTAGATTCTGGAGTGAATGATCTTCAGAAATATTTTGAGTGCATGGCTCCTTAGGCTAATTAGTCGGTAGTCATTACAGAATTTTGGACGACTTTTTTTAGGGATGGTTATAAAAGTTGATGTAAGCCAATCTTTGGGATATTTACCAGTTTCGTGAACGTAGTTAAAAAGTTTCGTAAGAAGGTTTACGTTATTACCATCAATTAACTTTAACAATTCTGAAGGAATCTCGTCAGGACCGCACGCTTTTTTATCTTTTAATGCCTTTATGGCTGTTTCAACCTCTGTTCTTGTGATAGGTATCCCGGATAATTGTTGGTCTACCCGTCTTTCATTGATTGACCGATTTTCGTCAGTAACAAGTAAAAAAGTATCAGTCGGCTTTGCCGACAGAGATATACCCTCAGCCTGTGCAAATTGAAACACTTTTTTCACAAAAAACTTATGTGTTTAGGGGGTTTCAAAATTTTGGTCGTATGAACCGACAAAAATGTTGATTAGGATTAAAGTTCAAAAATTTTGCGGAAAAGGTACTTAAAGGAATGGACCGACATTGACCATGAGGGTGCCATAGGGGGCTTTTACACCCTTCGGGCTGTTTTCTCAAGAAGTATGGACTTGCCCCTGAAACAACTTTTACCATCGTAATTGAGGCAGCGAATGTAAGTTGCTTCAACAAAAATCAAAGTGATTCAATAGCAGGTCTTAAAGTGAACTTATCCAAAATTTTGTGTGGGAGGTACGGGATGGAGTGGACAAATATAGTCCATATTCAAACCTGATCTATATCTGGTAGATATTATGAGAATGTGAAAAGTATGGACCAAATCGGTCACTCCCATCAAGAGTTATCGTGCGCACAATTTTTCCGAATATTTTTGAACTTTTGTGGGGTAGGTACCTGAAAGAGTGGACCGATATGGCTTATCTACGAACTTAAACTATGTTTGGAAACAATATTACGAAGGCCAAATTTTGGCCGGAATCGGCATTTCCGTTCCAGAATTATCTTGCGCTTCCACCCATAAACATGGTGTCATAAAGTTTGTTTTTCAACTTTCAGGCTATTTTTTCAGGAAGTATGGACTTGCCCCTGAGGAAACTTGTACCTTCGTATAGGGGACAGTGAATACAAGATGTTACAACAAAAACCAAGGCGATTCGAGAGCAGGCCCTAAACTGAACTTTTCCGAAATTTTGTGTGGGAGGTACTCGAAGGAGTTTACCGATTGAGTCCATATTGGAACCTCATATAAGTCTGGTAGAAATTTCATAATGCGCAAAGTATGGACCAAATCGGTTACTCCCTTCAAGAGTTATCGTACGCACAAATTTTCCGAACATTTTCGAACTTTTGTGGGGGAGGTACCGGACGGAGTGGACCGATATAATCCATCTTTGAACTTGAACTAAGTTTGGACAAAATATTACTAAATCCAAATTTTGGACCGAATCGGCAGATCCGTTCGAGAGTTATCTTGCGCTCCAACCACTACACACGGTGTCATAGGGTTTTTTGTAACTTTCAGGCTATTTTCTCAGGAATACAACTTGCGTAAACAAAAATCAAAGCGATTCGAGACCATGTACTAAACTGAACTTTTCCTAAATTTTGTGTGGGAGGTACCCGAAGGATTGGACCGATTGAGTCCATATTGGAACCTCATCTAAGTTTGGTAGAAATTACACGATGTGCAAAGTATGGACCAAATCGGTTACTCCCTACAAGAGTTATCGTGCGCACAAGTTTTGCGCCAATTTTTGAACATTTGTGGGGGAGGTACCTGAAGGAGTGGACCTATATGGCCCATCTTCGAACTTAAATCGAATCTGGACAAAATATTTCGATACCCAAAATTTGAACCGAATCGATTGATCCGTTCGAGAGTTATCGTGCGCACCAGCCAGCCAGACAGACAGACGGACAGACAGACAGACGGACGGACATTGCTAGATCTACTCAAAATTGTCTGAAACGGATATCGTACAAACATACTTGGGGTCTAAAACCATTATTTCGATGAGGCACATTTTTGGTCGTATCAAAGTGTAAATACCCTCTTTAGCCTAAAGGCTGAGGGTATAAAAATGGTTTTTATGTAATTGCTCCATATATTTTTCTGTTCAGTAGTATCCAAGACCGCTTGATTATTTTCACTATATAACACTTTTGGTATTCCTCTGTAGTATATCCCAGCAGCTTCCTTAATTTTTTTGTGAAGATTGAAGTCGTCGTGTAATTGTTGCAGTCGCTCTATTTCCCTGCATTGGTCATTAAGGTATTCATTTTTGGCATGGCGTATATTAATTTGTATTTCCCTGTTTATTTCGTAGTACAATTCGTAATTCGTGTTTTTATATTTTCGCCGTTCTTCCATTAAGTCCAGTATCTGTTTTGTCATCCAATCTTTTTTTTTGTGGTTTTCCTGTGTAGGAAAGATTGTTGTCAGCAATTGTTTTAATGACACATTTTATGGATTCCCAAATATTTTCTCCATCTTCACTGTTTACTGAGGTGAGTTCGTTGCTTAAAAGTTGCTTTACATTTGTTCGAACTGTTGGCTCCTCTAGTTTCTGTACATCAATCTTTTTCTTGTGGTTGGCCCGCTTAGCATGTGCAGAAAGTTGAATTCGTAATTTAGACATTAATAAGTTGTGATCCGATGGCACGTCCGCCCCCGGGTACGTCGAAGTCTTTTTTACGCTTGAGCTGAAGCGTTTATTAATAAGAATATAATCAATCTGATTTCTAATAATATTGTCCTTTCTGTCCAGGGGTGATTTCCATGTATAGAGGCGTCTTGCAGGCAAGCTAAACAATGTGTTAGTTATAATCATTTTGTATTCTTGACAGAATTGTACAAGTCTGTCACCTCTTTCGTTTCTTGATCCTAAACCATAGTGACCTGTAATTCCAGGGACCATATGTTTGCCAACTTTGGCATTAAAATCACCTTGGATAATGGTAATTTCGTGAGGTTTTGTTAATTTTAGTAGGTCGTTAATTTCTTCATAGAAGTTTTCTATTTCATCTTTGCTTTTGTCAGCTGTGGGAGCATATATTTGAATTATATTTATTTTCACTGGTTTTGCATCGAGTTGTATAAGCATAGTTCGGTCCGATTTCGGTATGTAACCTGTTTCGCTTCTTGCTATGCTTTCCTTCATGATTACTCCTACCCCATTCCTATGGTTTCTGTCCAGATTTCCAGAGTAATAGATTTTCATGTTTTGCGAGGTGAAATCTTCACTATCAGGCCACCAAGTTTCGCACACTCCTAGTATATCTATTTTCAGTTTCTTCATTTCAGATATCGTGTTTGCCAGTTTGCCAGATTCATAAAGACTTCGTATGTTCCATGTTCCGATATTTAAAGAATTTTTTGTTTTACCTCCGGGGATTCTTAGCACCCTCGTTTGGCCGGAGACTGAGGGCCGTGTATTGTTGTTCGTATTCATAGATGCATGGTTTGCAAGGGATTTTACTTCAGTGGTTTCCTCTTGCCTTCTGAAGGGTTTATAGTTTCCGTCTACATATTCAGCCGCTCCTCCTGGAGTTCAGACGCTGTTTGCTGCCGCCAACTGTTGATCAGACGCTGCCTTTGTTTTCCTTTATTCTTCGTTTGGGGTATAAAACTTTCTCCCATAAATTTGTCTATATAGGTCCACGCCTTCATATAGCCCCATAGAACGGTGCCTCCAGAATTTCGGTATTTTGAAGGTTAGCCACATTGTTTTACCGATATTGCTGAAATTTGGTATTTAGTCTACTTTATAAACGAAAGGAAACTATTTGAAGTAAAATTTAATAAAACTCATGGTGGAGGGTATAACAAGTTCGGCTTGGCCGAATTTAACGACGTTCTTACTTGTTATTGATAGTCACTTGCATATCCCAACTAATTTGCGATGCAAAAAATATAATTGACATAAGAAAAGGTAACATAAACTGTTTCAAGGGCCAGCAACGTGGACCGGTTCGGCTAATATTTTAAATATAAAACATGACAAGTTGTACTTACGACCTTGTATGTTTGCCTTACGACCTTTTCCTTCAATTTAATTTCATGATTGATTCCGTTAACGTACGTGGTTTCTTAGCTACATTGTAATCCCAAATAGTGTTCTTTTTTGTCTTCCCAAGTATTTCTGCCCCAACTCCCTGCATCTTTTGTTTTTGTCTGCAAACCATGTAGAATCTTCAGCATGTAATGTCTTCCTCTGTTTAGGAAGTTTATCATCAGAGCTTTCAGAATCGCCGTGAAAACCATAGGGAACTAGACCCATGACACCATCGTCTAATTCCATTTCAAATTCATACTGCTCTTTGTTAGCAAAAACCATGATGTCTTCTTAATTTAATAACATTTCAATCAATTATTGTTTAAGAATCATTTAATAATATAAACATTGCACTTACCTGTCCGTTAGAAGGTATTACTTTATTGAATTCAGAATACAAATTAATCTCGTTATGTGAATAAATGTCCCTAGAGAAACCACAAATTACCAGTTAAGTTAGATATACGACAGTAAAAACAGTAAAAATTTTGATTTTTTTACAAATTTTTCAATATATGAGGCATCCCAATTTGTATCAGTGAATAGGCCAAACGTCCATCTTTCATAATCAGTTCGCTTATAGGGGAAAATAGATTTCAAATGTAAATTTTAGTTGCAATGTAAAAATTATCACATTTTTGTTCAAACGTTTGGTCCACAGGCTCCGCCAAATATCATCCGATTATCATCCAAAGGTGTAGGCTAGTTCTTTATATTGTACCCCGACCATGGATGACATTAAACATTATATCTGAACTACATTAGCTGTAGTATTCTTTTAAATTATACATTTTCCTGTGGACTTACGACCTTTTCGTACTCAAATTTGTACGTTTTGTGGACTTACGACCTTTTCCGACAAGGTCAAAACATATAGAAAAACGCGACATACTACCATTTTCTTTGTATCATACGACGTGTTTTGACTTGTACTATTATCCTGTAACGAAAACGTGATTTCCAAAAAAAGCGGACTTACGACCTTTTCCGACGGAGCAGACGATATGTATGCCAACCTATCCCAGCAAAAAAGTCCGCCCAAAATCATGGGTTTTGTAAGGGATTTTTGGCAGCCGTAACTACTCGCAAACCCCATTTCTTCCCCATTATTTGTGCAAGGGCATATCGCACTCAGTTTGTAGTTATTTTATGACCACTAGAATAACTAGTTATTCTGTGGCCACTAGAAGTTGATAAGTAAGATGAAAAAAATTCTATTTTTAGAACAGGTGATGTAGAGATTTTTTTTTTAATTTCATCACACTTCTTACTTTTATTTTCTTCTTCTTCTTTATTTGCACATCCGGTATTCGGATATAAAGCGATCATACAATATAATAAATATATTCTTTATACATTTTATTTTATATACTTCATTTTATGTTATGTTAGTGATATTAATTCTCTATTTCTTGCAGCATGTATTAGATTTCTTTCATTACTGTATCCAGTCCAATCCTGGATGTTTTTAATCCAAGATAACTCTTTTCTGCCTCGAACTCGATTTCCTTCAACATTGCCTTTAATAATGGTCTGGAGAAATTTGTACTTATCGTTCCTCATGAGATGTCCTAGGTATGCAATTTTACGGCTTTTGACAGATTTCAGCAATTGTCGATCCAAATTCATTTTTCTTAAGACTTCTTCATTTGTGACCCGCGCAGTCCAAGGTATTTTCAAAATGCGACGGTATACCCATATTTCGAAGGCTTCAAGTTTTTTCTCATCAGCTTTTTTTATTGTCCACGCCTCTACTGCATATAATAATGTGGACCAAATATAACATTTTACGAATCTGGTCTTTGTCGAGAGACTCAAGTCATGGTTAGTAAGAACTTTCTTATATTTGTAGAAAGCACCTCTGGCTAACTCCACACGACGTTTTATTTCTTTTGACATGTTCCATTGTTCGTTCAACAGTGTTCCTAAGTATGTAAAGTTTTTAACGCGTTCGATTGTATCATCTTTTATTTTGAGTATTGTATTGTAATTTTGATCCTTTCTGCTGATTACCATATATTTTGTCTTCTTTATATTAATTTTAAGGCCATATAGCTCGCTTACGCATGTAAGCCTATCTAATAGTTTTTGCAATCCTGATAGGCTTCCAGCTATTAGTGTGGTGTCATCAGCATAACGTATATTATTTATTAATGTTCCATGCACTTTTATACCTATTCGTTCAGTTTCAATCGATTCATGAAATATCTTTTGTGAGTATATGTTGAACAGCAGAGGTGATAAGATGCATCCTTGTCTGACCCCCTTAGATATTGATATTTCATCAGTTAGTTCGCCATTTACTTCTATCCGGGCTTTCTGATTCCAGTACAGGTTTTGTATGCATCTTATTTCTTTTTCTTCAATACCAATGTCTCTCAGAATAGTCATTAATTTATCGTGCTGGACGTTGTCAAAAGCCTTTTCATAGTCAATGAAACATATAAAAACGTCCTTCTGCACATCTCTACATTTCTGAACAAGTACTTGTATGCAGAGAAGGGCTTCTCGGGTACCCATAGCCTCTTTGAACCCAAATTGAGAGTTTCCCATAGCAGCTTCACATTTGGCATATATCCGTTTATGGATAATTTTAAGAAACAATTTTAGAATGTGGCACATGAAGCTAATAAGTCTGTAGTCGCAACACCTTTTTGCATTTGATTTTTTCGGTATTGCAATAAAGGTTGAGATTAGCCAATCATTTGGATATTGTCCTGTATTATATATGTGATTAAGTAATTCCACTATCAATAGTATATTATTTCCATCTACTAATTTCAGTATTTCTGAGGGGATTTCGTCGGGCCCTGTTGCTTTCTTGTCTTTTAGAGACTTTAGAGCTTGTTCCACCTCAGATCGCGTAATAGGGGTTCCAGTGACGTCAGCATTCAAGTCGGTTATATTTTCTGATCGATTTTCATCTGTGAACATTTGTTTAATATATCTTTTCCATAAATTCTTTTTTTCAGTTGCTTCGAAGATCGGCTAGTTATTTTCATCTACGAGAATTGCTGGAGATATTTTTCTGTAAATTCCTGCAGTTTCTTTCAACTTTTTATGTAGGTTGAAGTCGTCATGCATGTATTGAAGGTGTTCAATTTCTCGGCATTTTTGATTCAGTAATAAATTTTTTGCAGCCCGTGTCGCAGCGCGGATTTCCTTATTTATTTCCCAATATTTTTCGTAATCTACGTTTTTATACTTGCTTCGTTCTTCTCGAAGTTTTATGATTTCATCTGTCATCCATTCCTCTTGATTTTTTCTTGTATTGTTTCCTATGGAGTTGTTTGCTACATTGCAAATTGTCTCTTTGACGCTATGCCATACATTATCCATATCGTTCACATCAATATCTTCAAGTTTATGGTTTAGGAGGTGCTTGATTTCATTTTTTGTTGTTGGATTGTTGAGTTTCTCTGTGTTCAATTTACGGGATGTTTTCTTTTTTCGGATTACTGTCAATGTTATTCGCATATTCATCATCAGTAGGTTGTGATCTGAGGGTACGTCCGCTCCTGGATAGGTTGAGCATTTTGTCACAGAGGATCTAAAACGTCTATTGATGATTATAAAATCGATTTGGTTCCGTACTATGTTTCCTCTATTATCTTGTGGCGATTTCCATGTGTAAAGCCTTCGGGGATGTAATCGAAAAAGTGTGTTGGTAATAGTCAGATTATTTTCTTGACAGAACTCTATTAGCCTATCTCCTCTATCATTTCTTTCTCCCAAGCCATATTTTCCTGTTATACCATATACCTTCTCGCTCCCAATTTTGGCATTAAAGTCACCTTGAATAATCGTTATTTCATGTGATTTCGTCATTTTTATCAGTTCGTTGATGTCATTGTAGAAGTTTTCAACTTCATCGGTATTTCCATCACATGTGGGGGCATAAACTTGAATTATGTTTAAATTTAATGGTTTTCCTGTGATTTGTATCATCATTACTCTATCTGACATCGCTATCGAGCCAGCTACACTATTAGCTATGTCTTTTCTGACTATAATAGCTACACCTTTCCTGTGTATTCCATCCATATTTCCTGAGTGATACACCATAGCATTTTGGGATTTAAACTCTCTTTTACTTTATTTTATTTTTCTTTATTTTATTTCGCTCGCTGTGCGAGTTGAACACACGAACCCTCTGATTTCTAGTCCGTCTACCATCCACAAAAACAGATATAGGACGCTGAAATTTTGGGAAGATTCGTCTTTTGTTTGCAGGCAGGTCAAGTTCGACGATGGTACCGCCCGATTTCAGGCATTTTGAAGTTGTTAGTCACATTTTCAATCCGAATTAGTTATAATTTGACATTTCAAAAAATTATGATTTGGTATAGCCTCCATATAATGGTACCTCCCGAGTTTCGGTATTTTGAGGACTTTAGCTACAGTTTTTAACCTAACTAACTGTAATTAGACATTTGAGGTTTTCAGTGGTCAAAAAACTTCTCCACCAACATTCGTCAACATAGGTCCATGTTTTGGAATAGTCGCCATATAACGGTATTTCCTGATTTTCGGTATTTTGAGGGTTTGGGCTAAAATTTTTAACCGAACTGGTTGTAATTTGACATTTGAGGTTCCCTGTGGTCACGAAACTTCTTCACTAAAAATTGTCAACATAGGTCCATGTTTTGGTATAGCTCCGATATAACGGTACGTCCCTATTTTCGAAATTTTGAGGGTCTTAGCTACATTGTTTGACGGAACTACCCGTAATTTGATTTATGAGGTCCCCTGTAGTTATAAAAAATGGCCACCTAAAACTTTTAATAGAAGGTCCCACTTTGATGTAGCCCCATAGGTGGTGCCTTTCGCCTGGCTGAACATATTTTTTAAATAATATTTTGAGCATCCATGGTCTAAAAAATGTTCCACCTAAAATTGTGAAAAGAAAGTAATTATTCAATTTTAATTAAGACTATTTTATGGTGAGGGTATAAAAAGTTCGGCCCGCCCGAACTTAACAACTTTTTACTTGTTATTATTTTATAATGGACGGTGCGCTAACACATATTTCCGTTTGTGTGATATTACAAAATAAAAAAATATTTTTTTGTTCACCTACAAAATTACACGTTTCGACTTATACCGTTTTTTGTAAAAACCAATGAAATAACAGACGTATTATATATAGGGATAAATGTAGACAAATTGAGCTGAAACAAATCACCAATTATTTTTTTATGGGCGCTATGAATTTTTATTGTTCACACAATCTACCGCAATAAGTAAGTACGTTGTCGTTAGATTATTTTATGCAGGTTATGATTTATAACTATCAATTGAACATACAGTATGCGAAGTTCGTATTCGTACACCCCTAAAAAATTAATAAATTCGTTATTAATTCCATGTTTTATATACAAATATGAAACAATTGAAGGGAATTACTATAACGAAGAAATATTTAAAAATAACAAAGACATTTTTTTTTCATTTATTCCGTCATTTAGGTATAGATGTCGCCTGTGTGGGTGGCAAAGTTCGTATTCGTACACTTAGAAGTACTATATATTAGTTGTATTTACGAATTTTTTTAAGCAAAAGCAAACATGTAAAAATAACGATAATTTTATTAAAAATTTTGACTGAATAAAATGTAGGACGAAGATTCAAAATGCTTAAGAAAAATGTGATAGATATAATTAACTATGGTAGTCCTTCAGCAACAATATTCGAAGTCTCATATGAAAATAAATGTTGCCAGCTTTTGGAGATGCAGCAAAACGAAATCCGGGCTAAGGTAAGGTACAAAAGTTCTGGCTTCTACGTCGTAAACATTGCAAATTTCGTTCCATTTTTGGTCTAAAACTTATAATAATTTTAGAATACGGTGTAGAAAATCATGTTATGCCAAGACATATCGGAAATTACGAGGAATAATATATTATTAAAGACGAAAAAGAAGAAGTAATAAATATGAATTATATTATGCCTGAAAAATGCTTAAATACCACAATTATATAGCGTACGAATACGAACATTACCAGCCACATAGACGCCATCTATACCTAAATGATGGAATAAATTTAAAATTTTGTTTTCTTATTTTTAAATCTTTCTTCGTTATAGTAATTTCCATCAACTGTTTCACAATTTGTTATAAAATATGGAATTAATAACGAATGTATTCATTTTTAGGGGTGTACGAATATGAACTTTGCATACTGTATATATTTTTGTTTCAGAAGGATGTAGGAAATGTAGCATGTAAGGCATTAATTTAAATAATTGTTGTATAATAATTATTGCAGATTATTTGTTTTGTTTCAATATAAAAAATATGAATGACCACAAACAACAATGAAGCAATAATGAGTGACGAATAAGCGCCCAATTATTTATAGACCAAAATGTTTAATTGAAATCTGTATTTGTTTAAGCCAAAAGACAGGAAACTCAGCATTCTGACTGTGGATAAGCACACACGGCACGCCTTAACTAACTTTAAATGAAGGTTGCTTACACCTGGGAAATTTTTGCGGATTATGAAACAACAATGTTCATAGATGAGAAAAATCCTAAAACAAGAAAGAAATCGCAGGAGGGGTTTTTAAATAAATCGCGGTCAAAGTTCACATTTTAGTTTTTTTATACCCTCCACCATAGTATGGAGGGTATATTAAGTTTGTTTTCCCGTTTGTAACGCATTGAAATAATCATTTGCGACCCTGTAAAGTATATATCCTTGATCAGCGTAAAAATCTGAGTCGATTTGTGCATGTCCGTCTGTGGTAATCACCCTAGCATCCACAAAAATAGAGATAGGACGCTGAAATTTTGCGAAGGTGTGTCTTTTGTTTGGAGGCAGGTCAAGTTCGATGATGTGCTATATCGGTCCATATAACGGTACCGCTCGATTTCAGGTATTTTGCCATTTTTAGTCACATTTTCAAACCGAATTAGCTATAATTTGACATTTAGGGTCCCCAGTGATCAACGAACTTATATTACAAAAGATATGGGCATAGGTCCATGTTTTGGTACAGCCCCTATATAACGGTACCTCCCGATTTTCGGTCGTTTGAGAATTTTAGCTACATTATTTGACCGAACTACCTGCAATTTTACATTTGAGGTTGCCAGCGGTCACAACACATCTCCACCAAACACCGTCAACATAGGTTCATGTTTTAGTAGAGCCCCCATATAACGGCACCTCCCGATTTTCGGTATTTTGGGCGTTATAGCTACATTATTTGACCGAACTATATGCAATTTAACATTTGAGGTTCCCAGTGGTCACAAAACATCTACACCAAAATCTGTTAACATAGGTCCATGTTTTAGCATAGGCCCCATACAACGGTACCTCCCGATTTTTGGTATTTTAAGGATTTTAGCTACATTATGTGACCGAAATTTTACATTTGAGTTTCCCAGTAGTCACACAACATCTCCACAAAAAACCGTCAACATAGGTCCATGTTTTAGTATAGCCCCCATATAACGGCACCTCCCGATGTTTGGTATTTTAAGGATTTTAGCTACATTATTTGACAGAGCCTGCTGCAATTTTACATTCGAGGTTCCCAGTGGTCACAAAACATATCCACCAAAATCGTCAACTTAGGTCCATGTTTTAGTATAGCCCCTATATAACGGTATTTCTCGATTTTCGGTATTTGGAGGATTTTAGGTACAATTTTTGACCGAACTACCTGTACTTTGACAGTTGAGTTTCCAAGTGATCACAAAACATATCCAAATAGCCCCCATATAACGGTACCTCTCGATTTCTGTATTTTGATATAGCCCCATATAAAGGTGCCGCTCGATTGAAGACATTTTTAAATGCATTTTAGGTATCCATGGTCACAAAATATTTCCACCTAAAATTGTGGACAAGAAAGAACATAATATTCCATATTTAGCATCAGAATATTTTATGGTGGAGGGTATAAAATTCGGCCCGGCCGAACTTAACCTTTTTTACTTGTTTAGGTTTTTACGATACTTCTTGGAAACCGCAAGTCCTTTAGAAATAGGACTAAAGAAAATCCTGTAGCAGCGAAAATTCTCTACAAGATTGACCTTGACGATATTTTCGCAGGTTTTACCATTTTTTAAATATACTCGTAGAAGTTCGACTTGGGACTATGGACTGACTGTATCGCTTCCTTATAAAACAATTTAATGTACGCTGCGCCTTAACTAACTTTAAATGAAAACTGCTTACACCTGGAAAGTTTTTGCGGATTATGAAACAGCAATGTTCATAGATAAGAAAAAACCAAAAACAAGAAAAAAATCGACAGAGGGGTTTTAAATAAATCGCGGTCAAAGTTCATCTATGAACATTGTATTTTCAGAACCCGCAAAAACTTTCCACGTGTAATATCGAAATCGGTCCAGATTTGAATGCAGCTCCCGATTTCACGTATTCGTTGTACCAAACACGCTATGTATGTCCGATTTCGATGAAATTTGGATGAAATAAATGTGCAAAATTATATCGAAATCGGTCCAGATTTGGATATAGCCCCCATATATACTTTACATATTTACAGTGGTGTAGGGTATCGTCTAGTCTGCCCCGACCGACTTTGGGCCTTTCTTTACTGGTTATTTTTTGTTTTTGGTACCCTAGTGTAGATTGTGCGGTAGTTTGAAGTAAGTGGGCTACGCTTTGCCGCTGTACTTTCACATTAAGGGGACAACGAGTGCCGCCTTCTTGAATTTGGTTCGGTTAAGCTGTCTCTTGTTATTGCAATTTCTCGACATCCAGCTTTTGTCCTTTGTTAGATCGCAATTTTATCACAACATTAAGGGGTTATGACCGCTTATTGAGCACGAAAAAAATCCATTTCTTGTGATTTTTTGTTTTCATGTGAGAGGTCACACCTTGGTCTACTTGCAAAGTGTTCTGACAAGGGGTCAAATACAAACACTGTTTTTACTAAAGCAGTTTGCGTTGCCCATTGTAGCTCGAAAACGAATAAACCGATCAGCATATATTTTTGTGGGATCATAAAGATCCTAATTATCTTCTCCTAAAGGAAACGGAATTAAAAAATATATATAACAAAATGGTGAACAGTCAAAGTAAAAATTTCAATTTGAACTAAAACAAGTAAGCCAAGGCTATATTCGGACGGGCCGACTGTGTGATACTACACCCCTACCCCTGTATGTATGATTTTCACTGATAAACATTTATTTTATAGAGATACGAAAGTCATCAGCCACCCTGGCTTTTATACCAAATGACGTAGGGCTAACTGCATCAAAATAATTATTAAGACTCCACAAATTGAAAATCGGTATATCTGAGCGCCCTTTTCTATATTTGTAGTATTTTATTACTTTTGACAACGTAATTGGGATCAATTCAAAGCTCAGGATTTCTTCATTAATGAAATGCACCCTGCTCTTTGTCATCTCCCCCGCTCTTTGCCAGCTCCCCTGCTCTTAGCCAGCTCAATAATCGTAGCAAGCTACCTGCTCTTTGCCAGCTCCCTCGCTCTTAGCCAGCTCACCTGCTCTAAGCCAGCTCCATAACCGTAGCCAGCTACTTGTAGCCAGCTACCTGCTCTTTGCAAGCTTCGCTGCTCTTTGCCAGCTCACCCGCTCTGTGCCAGCTCCTGACGAAGTAAATCGGTATGTTAGTAAATAACGAAACCACGTCGAAGGAAACTAAGATATCATTGTCGTCAAGTACTATTTCATCTAATTTTTTCTTTAATTCATAAGAGTTTCTGGTGTTATAGTTCTCAACTATAATGTTTTTCAAAATCTTGCCGATATGTTTCGACAATTTGTAGCAGGGAACTTCTATTGATGACGCAATTGGTCTCAATGGCATATTTGGCTTATGTACCTTTGGGAGGCCATACAACCTGGGAGCATTTGAGGCATGTGTTATTAGCATGAACTTTTCTTGTGTTGTAGTATAATTTTGCTTGTGTAAATCCCTTATAATTTTGTTGTTTTGTTTGATCTTTGTAATTTTTGAGTCGGATCAGTTCTCATCTGTTTGTATGTCGTTTTGTCTTCCAGGAGTTTTTTCATTTTGTTGTTGTATGTATCTCTGTACATTGTTACTGTTTTGTTGCCTTTGTCGGCTTTCGTAATAACTATTTCATCCCTGTACCTTTTTGGTCGAAAATCGCCAATTAAATTTGAAAAATCGTCAAGATGTTATAAACGAAGATTGTTGGCCGTTTAATATCAATTTTTAGCAAATCCTTATTTCATTGGTACTCTCCAGAGTAGATATTCCGCCACAGCAATAAATCTGACCTAATCAGACTTAAATTCAGATATAAACAAAATCAGTTTTCATGAGGTGAAAATATTCCCTCCTTGCAAACAATTACCGGTGTAGCCCACCTTCTGTAATAAGAACAACATATGTTCTGTTCCAGAACCAAAATCTACATTTTTTTTTAATTTTTACCATCGATATATATTTGGAAACTATAACAAGTTTTTGTGTACGGGAACACACATATTAATTGCTATCCAATACAAATTTGCTCAAAAAGTACGAGAACCGATAAATGGCAATAACTCAAGCAGAATTGTCCAAATCAATCAGATGTCAGCAAATATGCTTTCATTTCTTCTCTGCCAAATTTGTAAAAGAAATAAACGTGCCAAATTATATCGAAATCGACCTAGATTTGGATATAGCTCCCATATATATTTTCTCCCGATTTCACGTATTTGCTGCAGCAACCACCCTATATGTGTCCGATTTCGACGAATTTTCTAATGTGTGACTAGCTTCAGTCTAGAAATAAAGTGCTGAATGATATCGAAACCCAGCCAGACACGCTCTGTATGTCCGATTTCGATGAAATTTGGATGTGTGACTAATTTCGGACTAGAAATAAATGTGCCAAATTATATCGAAATCGGTCCAGATTTGGATATAGTTCCTATATATATTTTACATATTCACAGTGGTGTAGGGTATTATATAGTCGGCCCCGATCGAATTTGATCCTTTCCTTACTGGTTATTTTTTGTTTTTGGATTGTGCGGTAGTTTGAAGTAAGTGGGCTACGCTTTGCCACTGTACTTTCACATTAACGGGACAAAGAGTGCCGTCTTCTTGAATTTGTGTCGGTTGAGCTGTGTGTTGTTTTTACAATTTCTCGACATCCAGCTTCCGTCCTTTGTTAGATCGCACTTTTGTCACAACATTAAGGGGGTATGACCACCTATTGAGCACGACAAAATCCATTTTTCATGATTTTATGTTTTTAGGTAAAAGGTCAGACCTTGGGCTACTTTCACAGTGTTCTTACAAGTGGCCGAATACGAAACTCTGTTTTAACTAAAGCAGTTTGCGCTGCCTATTGTAGCTCGAAGACGAATAAACCGATCAGCATATATTTTTGTGGGATCATTAAGAACCTTATTATCCTCTCCTTAAGCGAAACGGAAATAAAAAATGTATAGTTTTAACAAAATGGTGAATTGTCAACCTCAAAATTTCAATTTGAACTGAAACAAGTAAGCCAAGGTTATATTCGGACGGGCCGACTATGTGATAACCTACACCACTACCCCTATGTGTATGCTTTTCACTAATAAACGTTTCTTTTATGGAGATACGAAAGTTATCAGCCATCCTGGCTTTTATACCAAATGACGTAGGGCTAACTGGATCAAAATAATTATTAAAACTCCACAAATTGAAAATCGGTATACCTGAGCGCCCTTTTCTATATTTGTAGTATTTTATTACTTTTGACAACGTAATTGGGATCAATTCAAAGCTCAGGATTTCTTCATTAATGAAATGCACCCTGCTCTTTGTCATCTCCCCCGCTCTTTGCCAGCTCCCTGCTCTTAGCCAGCTCAATAACCGTAGCAAGCTACCTGCTCTTTGCCAGCTCCATAACCATAGCCAGCTACCTGCTCTTTGTCAGCTCACCTGCTCTAAGCCAGCTCCCCTGTTCTTTGCCAGAACTCCCGCTCTGTGCCAGCTCCTGACGAACCCCGCTACTTGCTCAGCACCCAACGCTCGTAACAAGCCTGCCGCCCAACGCTCAAAGCCAGCCTTTCGTCCACGCAGTAGCCAGCTACTCACTCAGCGCCCGTACGGCGCTACACGGTTGCAATCCGCCCAGCGCCTGGACATAGCTATACGCTCAGCAACTCGCAGTCCGCTCACCGCTCCGAATCAGCGACACCATAGCCGCTCCACGCTTGCAATCCGCCCATCATCTGAACATAGCTACGCGCTCAGCAGCTCGCAGTCCGCTCACCGCTCCGAATCAGCGACAGCCCGTAGCCCGCTCAGCACTGCCAACGCTTGTAGGCAGTCTCCCGCTCACCAGTCAACGTACGCTGATCGCCTGTAACCAACGTCTGTAGCCCGCTGCTCGTCTATAACCACTCGCATATTACAACAGAACCAGCCTAGTCAACAGCACCCGTCTGAATTCCCTGGACACACCCGTGTACCGAAGCAAAGGAACCGAGGGTCCGATTTTTCACCAGATTTGTACCATCACATAAACACATAAATAAATCTTATCTGCATTATATCTGAAATATCCAACTATATCTGAAATTCCACTTACATTCTATTCATTTTTATACCCTCAGCCTTTAGGCTAAGGAGGGTATATACACTTTGATACGATGAAAATGTGCCTCATCGAAATAATGGTTTTAGACCCCAAGTATGTTTGGACGAAATGTGTTTCAGACAATTTGGAGTCGATCTATCCATGTCCGTCCGTCTGTCTGTCTGTCTGTCCTGCTGGCTGGAGCGCACGATAACTCTCTAACGGACGAACCGATTCGGTTCAAATTTTGGCTTTCGTAATATTTTGCCCAAACCTGGTTTAAGTTCGAAGATGAGCTACATCGGTCCACTCCTTCCGGTACCTCCCCCACAAAAGTTCGAAAACGTTCGGAAAGTTTGTGCGCACGATAACTCTTGAAGGGAATGACCGATTTGGTCCATACTGTGTATAGTGTAAACTTTCTACCAGAGTAATATGAGGTTCCAATATGGTCTCAATAGGTCCACTCTTTCGGGTACCTCCCACACAAAATTTCGGAAAAATTCAGTTTAGGGCCATCTCTCGAATCGCTTTGATTTTTGTTTTAGCAAGTTGTATTCACTGCCCTCCATACGACGGTACAAGTTTCATCAGGGGCAAGTCCATACTTCCTGAGAAAATAGCATGGGAGTTGCAAAAAACCCCTATGACACCGTGTAAGGTGGTTGGAGCGCAAGATAACCCTCGAACGGATCTGCTGATTTGGTCCAAAATATGGTCATAGTAATATTTTGTCCAAACATAGTTTAAGTTTGTAAATAAGCCATATCGGTCCACTCCTTAAGGTACCTCCCCCACAAAAGTTAAAAAATGTTCGGAAAAATTGTTCGTACGGTAACTCTTGAAGGGAGTGGCCGAATTGGTCTATACTTTACACATCCTAATATATCTACCAGATATAGATCAGGTTCATATATGGACTATATTTGTCCACTCCATACGTTACTTCCCACACAAAATTTCGGATAAGTTCACTTTAAGACCTGATATCGAATCACTTTGATTTTTGTTGAAGCAACTTGTATTCGCTGCCTCATTTACGATGGTAAAAGTTCTTTAGGGGCAAGTCCATACTTCTTGAGCAAACTGACCGAAGAGTGTAAAAACCCCCTATGGCACCATATGTTGCGGCTGGAGATCCACTTTCATAACGGTCAATGTCGATCCATTCCTTTTAGTATCTCCTCCGCAAAACTTTTGATCTTTAATCCTACTCAACATTTTTGTCTGTTCAAACGGCCAAAATTTTTAAAACCCCTAAATACATACGTATTTTGGGAAAAAAATTGTTTCAATACACACAGGCTGAGGGTATATTTCTGTTGGCAAAGCCGACTGATACTTTTTTACTTGTTATTAACACCCAAGAGTTAAATAAAGAATTGAACTTATATAACTCGTGTTATCACTTATGGTTTGTGGGTCCTTGAGTTGACCCTGGAGACGACTGAGCTTACCTCAGCCTTAGACAAAACCACACGTTATAGTCTACGACCGTCATTTCGATGAGTTACAAACTTTTTGTTTTTGTAGTGTAGGGTATAACAAATTCTTAAACCTCTTTGTAGGTTTGTTTGGGGTTTTGACTGCAGTATCTGGGGAAAATCTATCCTGGTGCAATGGTAAACACGTCCTCATTTAACTCTGAATGCCCAGGTTCGTATTGTCCAACAGTGGTAAAAAACCCCTCTGGGCAATGTATGCGACATTTCCTTAGTATTCCAGCCATGCAAAACTTCTCTATAAGTGGTGTCGTAAGATACGCCGTCCGATATCATTGAAGTAATATGAATCAACGTACACTCATTGATATGAGAGAAGTTTCCAGTGTCGATTTGGGGATGTGTTTGTATCTGGGGAACAAGAATTATACCAATACATGTTTCATTATAATAGTATACTCAGGGAGAATTGAATTGAACTGACTTTAAATGGGATTATGAACGCATTAATCAATCGTTACGTTGTACATGAGAATCAAGACGACGGCAGGCATTATCTCTATCATAGCTCATGGAAACAAAGCTAAAGCATCTCTTTACGAAGGAAATATTTGTAAACAATTTTATGTAGTCTCTGATTAATATGCTGATGATCTGTTTTTTTATTTTGCAAAATGTCATCCATGTGTAAACTTGGATTATAAAAATGTTTGGATACAATGAAAATAAAAACCGTTACCAATACTATTGTCCCTTTTTGTCATTTCATCACGCGGACAAGAAGTGGGAAAAACTATAGCACCCAGAAGTCCAATTGAATTAATTTGTAGTATAAACAATAGGGTTATGACTTTTTTACAACCTCATATCCCTGTATCATAGCGTGATGAGTTTTGCCATTAGATTACATAAAATCTTAATTATAAGGTGATTCGGTGAAAAAACCTCACGCACAAAATGATTTTAAAATTTGAATTTATCAAAATTATGGACAATTTTTTGAAGTCACTGAAAACAGATATATAATTGAAAATAAGTTTTAGAGCCACATGAGATAATTAAAATGACATAAATTTATTTCTCACTATTTTTCTTTAATTCTGAGGATCGTAAAAATGTCGTAAACGCTTTTATTCAAAAATATAATTTTTTAACAAAAAACAAAAAATTTAAAATTTTTTCAAAGTGACTTTTTTCGCGACTTTTTTAATATTTGAATGAAATAAACGTTATTATAGTTATTAGTAGGCTTATATTTATTCATTCGTGCAACAAAAAATAATTTTTTGAAAAATATTTTTTTTTCATTTCATACATTTTTTCAAAAAATTATTTTTTTAAAATCGATTTGTGCGTGAACTTTTTTTATATTTCAATGGAATAAACGATAGCATAGTGATTTATAGGCAAAAGTTCATTCATCCCTGCTACAGGAAATCATTTTTGAGGAAAAATGTCAAAAAGTCATAACCCTAATAAACAACCAATTTATATGTTTGAAATGCAGCTGCATTTTTTATCCGATTCAATGTTTTACATTTAAATTCTCGTGTTTTTGTTGGTTTGTAACAATAACAATCGATATTATTTATGCATAAATCCAATTGAGGTATTTAATTGATACAAACATAAATTTCTTTACCAATTCAATAACATGATTTGTCAATTGGTAGTGACAAAAACAAAATAATAGAAAACAACAACAACAATAACCACGGCCAGCATGTCATGTGGCCTGAAAAGTTTCTTTCATATAAACAAAAGTCGCTTAAAAAAGGTTTTGTTTTTATACCTTATGGATTAAAAGGTAATATACACTTTTATGGTATTATTTTCTTCTTCTAGGCTGAGGTTATATATCTGCCGACAAAGTCATGTTGTTAATTACACTGTGCTACAAAAGTTGACAAAATTTTTTTGCAGGGCTTCTGATGCATATTTTCAGTTTTGTGGGAGTCCATGGAAAATGAAAATACCTTTGGTTTCTTTACGACACTTCGTTTTTGAATTTTATATCGGTAAATGTAGTGAAAAACTTGGTTTCTTGGATTTTCAACTTAAAACGGACATAAAAAAACCAAAATGTTAAAACACAAAAAATGTCACAACTCATATATTTTTTAACCGATTTCATTGGTTTTCCCCATTTTGTAAAGCTACCTAAATTTCCTTCTTGCTAAAATTAAATTGTTACGCAGTTTGGTGTCTTCTACGCAGCCTAGAGCACGAGGAAAAGAATTTTCCTGTTTTTGAAACACTATAACAAAACCATTTGTTACCCGATTTTTAAAAATTTCCACCTTTAAAATAAAAAAAATAAACTGTAAAAGTCCGTTGTGGAAAAAATAAGTTATGTCCGTTTTAAGTTGAAAATCCAAGAAATTCAGTTTTTCACTACATTTACTGTTATAAAATCAAAAAAAAAAAAAAAACGAAGTGACCCAAAGAAACCAAAGGTATTTTCGTCTTCCATGGACTCCCACAATACCGAATTTATGCATCAGAACCCCTGCAAATTTTCACTGTAGCACAGTGTTATTGTTGTTAATTAAATCACTTAGTATGAGTATTCGTTGAAAAATATTTCAATACTAGCCGACCCGGTCCGCGTTGCTGGCCCTTGAAGAAGTTTTATGTTACCTTAAGTCAGCGGTTGCATTTTTATTGCATCGTTAATTAGTCGGGATCTACATACATACATATGTTCCCACAACATCCCCGAAGGGACAACGTAGACTTCCCTCATATCAATGAGTGCACGCCGATTCATATTGGCTCAATGATATGGGACCTACTTTTTATTGCCGAGTCCGAACGGCGGGTCTTACGACACCACTTGTAGAGAAGTTTTTCATGGCTTAAATACTCAGGAAATGTCGCCAGGATTACTGAGGGGGAATTTTGCCACCGTTGAAAATTTGATGTTGCTTGGGCTGGGATTCGAACCGTAGACCTTCTGAGTGCACGGCGGACGTGTTAACCATTGCACCACGGTGGCCCCCACCGGGATCTACAAGTGCTTATAAATAAAAAATCTTCAGATTTGTTTGTGTCGATATGCAATATTAACATACCGCCAGCTGATGACTTGAGGCATGCATTTATTTCATCTGCTGGAAAAGTATAACTGGAAGTGTTTGTCTGAAATCTAAAGGTGAATTGAAGTTTCAGAGATAGAAATTGGGCGTGGTTGGGTAGGTGCCAAAATGAGTACCTAGGGTCGGAGAATCGAAGGGTGGAAGTTCGGATCAGGGTGGTTCGTTGCAGAGTGGTTCGATATGTAGAAGTTCGGAGCGGGGTGGATGGGAGGGTGTGGATGGGAGGGTGGAAGTTCAATGAGGGTTGGTTCGGAGGGTGGAAGTTCGGAACATGGTGAATCGGAGGGTGGAAGTCCGCAGCAGGGTGGAAGGTCAAAGCAGGGTGGATCGGAAGGTGGAAGTTCGGAGCGGGGTGGTTCGGAGAGTACAAGTCCGCAGCAGAGTGGTTCGGAACGGGGAGGTTCAGAGGGTGTTTGTTCAGAAGAATTAATCACTCGTTTCATTTTTACTAAAATAGCGGTTTTATTAAATCAGAAATTCAACTCCGAAATTCAACACAATGTATAGCCTATTTTAACCATTGGTCCTCCCTGTACATTCTCTGAAATATTCAGGAAAATCGGTTCAGTAGTTTTGGGTATGTAACGTATTTCAAAAGTGGGCGTGATAAAATAGGGTTTTTATAAAACAAGGGCATGGGGGAGGTACCCCGCCCTCTCCGAAATTGAAAAAAATATATATAGCCTATTTTCACCACGGATGTTTCCTGTACATTCCATGAAATGTTCAAGAAAATCGGTTCAGCCGTTTTTATACGGAACATACACACATTATCTTTTATATATTAGATGTCATTTTTAAAGACATAGGGTATAGGGGAAGTACTACCCCGCCCCTTCCGAAATTCAACAAAATTTGTAGTCTATTTTAACCTGGGGCCATCCCTGTACATTTTTAAAGACATAGGGTATAGGGGAAGTAGCCTATTTTAACCGTGGGTCATCCATGTGCATTCCCTGGTAATTTCAGAAAAATCCTTTCAGTAGTTTTTGTAGAAATGACAAAAATTGGAAATTGAAAAAAGGGGACGTGGCCAGGGACGTAGCCAGGATTTCATTTCGGGGGGGGCCCACCTGACCAAAATTTTGAAAGTTCATGTTAGCGAAATTTTCTTATATAGCAATGATGTAAACCTTACTTTTTATTAATATTTCTTGATTAAAATGACGTAAGACTTCTTGGCCAATTTCCCCTTGATTTCAGAACTTTTTTGACAAAATATCAGAGTTACTATATATTCAAAACAATGGATAAATTAATAACACTATGCAACAACTTCTAGTATGCACTTTTTGAAAGTACATATTTAGACTACAAAAACCCTAGTAGGGTTTTGTCCTGTCACATCCAGTTTAGATTTTATGTCCTCATTCAAACCGGGCTAAATCCTTTTTTGCATTTATCAGGCCTTTATCTCAGAAACGAATTGGAATTTGGACTTGCTGTCTTTAGCAATATTGTAGCCCTAAAGTAGTAGAACTTATCTTTTGAAAAAAACACATAAGAAAAACTCCTTCGAGGTCGTCAAAATCTATAAAATATAGAAAATTTTACATAATTCCTGATATTCTGGTCAATATCGGCCAAACTATTGGGAGTTGAACCAAGTAACCCTTTGTAAGTAAGCAAGTAACCCTCTTCCAAATAAAGTTCTCAACAATTCTTTAGAACATTCTGAAACTCTAAAATGCTTACTTCATGTTGTTTCAGCGGTATTTTTCATCATATCTTTTACAACACGTATTTCAAACACAGTTCACATCAACAGTTTTTTCTCGCATTTCGGATTTCACTACATTATTGACATTTTTATTAAATCGTCGTTGAAAGATGTACTGAAAACAACGGCATAGAGTTATTTTACAACAATGACATGTTCTGAAGAGTTGTATATTACATTCCAGGGCATATTTTTCCAAAAGAAAATATTCAGAAAAAATTAACTGTTTTGGAGATACGGTGCAAAATGTATAAAAATTGTGGAATTTTTGCAAATATTTTGAAATTTGAGGCAATAAATGTAGTTTTTCGAGTTCATTATTTCTTCAACTATTTTATTCTTGTCCTTATTTACAAATTTGCTTCAGAGGTCAGAAGAAGATTCGCATTGGTTTCAGAGATTTAGCCCCGAATTTCTTTAAAAACTCAATATTTAACCATGTTTAGATGCGGCCATAAAATCCGAGCTGGATCTGACACAACAAAACCCAACTAGGGTTTCTTCTCGTTGGGGGTCTGTACTTTCAAAAAATCCTCAGTTCGAATTGTTTGCACAAGATCACTTTAAAAATGTTGCACAGTGTAATCGCATATATTTTTGGGTGTATCATTTATAAAATAACTCACAACTACAGTGAATGTTATGTAATTCAGTGGTATCACTTCGGTAAGACCAAAATAAGGAGTATACAATCGGAAACCCTTAGAAATATCTTAACATCTAACTTTTTAGTTTACATGGAATGTTGAGGACCTTTCCTTTGTTTCCTACTTGACAAAAGTTCAAAATCACGGCTTCAATTTTCCACTCCAATTTTATTGAGTAATTTATGGAAGGAAAATGAGATTAGTAGAGAATTGTTTTATGCAGAGGGAACGTTTGGATATCATGGCGTTATCCACTAGTGTTTTTTATATTTACAGGTAGAATTTAGGATTTATATAAATAAAGGAAATAACGCCGAGACATGTGCCTTTTTTTGGTCTTTTCTCACGCTGTTGTGCCAGAATATGACCATATTTTCAATTACCGAAATGCAGGTGTCCAATCGTTGTTATTGTCATAAAGAAACCAATTGTAATTATTTCTCTAAAGGTATTTTGGTGTCTAATCGTAGATCTCATCACAAAGAATTTATGAAGGTCGGTAGTGGTTTTCTTGATAGATAACTAATGCTGAGCAATAGTGAGTCTATCCATGAAAAAATTCTAGCACCCAATCGCGGGTATGTAAATGGCAACATCTGTCGCCCAATCCTGCATCTGTCAATAGACTAATTTTGGTGTCTAATCGTCGGACTTCTCTAATAGAAATTCTGGTTTCCTTACTATTTGTAGGTAAGTCAAGCTTAATCTCATGTTTGTTGCTTTCAAATTTAAAAACAACAAGTTTAAAGTGGGATATAGTTAAAATTGATTATTTTAGGGGATGTCAGAGAAGACTAGTTTCGCCACTTGGAAATAAATTAATAAATAAAAATACCTCTCTGGAAACGCTTTGCTTTTTCGCAACAAGTGTTCTCGGTTCTTCTATTACTACAGTAGAAGGTTTTTCAGGGGCAAGAGAGAATGGCTCGAAAGCTGTAAAGAACACCTACTGCCATAATGTGTAGTGGCTAGTGCGCACAACAACTTTCGAACCGTATACTTCGTCTAAACTTTGTTAATCGCAATATTTCTGCGAGCCTTATATGGTATTTCCCCCAAATTTCAAGAGTTTTAGCTAAAGTGATATGTACGATTTGTCTTGAACGGAGCAACAGATTTGGTCCAAACTTTGGATTTAGTAATATTTTGTCCAAACTCAATTTTAACTCGAAAATGGACCATTCTAGGTACATCCCTCACAAACCTTCAAAAAAATTGTTTAAGGTCTGTTCGAGGATCCTTGGACATTTTTAATAAAGGTATTTCTTGTGTTTAGAGCGGTATTAAGTTTTTCGTGGGCATGTCCATATTTCCTAAAAAACTGAAAATTATACTGTGACGAACTGAAATTACTGGTGGGCGAAATATCTTTTAAAAGGAATGACTCCCAAAATAACATCTACTTCCAAAATGAACTATATCGGTCCGGTCTATTTCTTTAGATACTTCCATAAAAAATCCATATTTTGTTGGCAGGTTCATACGTCCGAAAATGTATACACAATTCCTAAAATCTCCTAATAGATATCTTTGGGTTAAAGGATTTTGGTTGTGTAGCCGCTATTCCATCTGTCCATAGATGAAAGTTTCAGTTCACGCAGGCTCAGGGTATATTCCTGTCCGCAAAGTCCACTGATGCTTGTTGAGATTTTGACGAAGAAGAATATGTTTCCGATCAGTTTTTTTTTTATTTCATTTGTCGTCACAAAGTCCTTTGCCGAAGAATGAAAAAGGAGCATTTCTAGAAATATGAATCCAATGAAAGTACTTCCCAAAATACAATTCAAAGAGCAATCGACAGAAAAAAACCCTGAAGATGAAATTCAATGTAATTTCGAAATATTGGGAATAATATGCAATAAATAAAATATAAACATTGACCCCAATCTCAATAATGTTGATTTTATTAACATTCGAAAGGTCCAACAAAATATAAAAGTGCGATAGGAAAATCCTTTTTTGTACAATAAACATTTACTAATTTGTAGGAAGAGACCAGTTTCAAATAATAACAACGGGCGACACATCGGTCGAACAGAAATTATAGCACAAAAAAGGGTTGATATAGTTTTTTTTTCCAAATTTTAAACATAATAAAGAATTTGTAATTGTTATGATGTTCAAAATAGTTCGTTACAAATAGGTGTTAGAGACTATATACAAAAATTTAAAACCACAAAGTTTACGCAACGATTTTATCTTTTATTGTTGAATTGCTCTTATCAAAAAATTTTAAAACAAAACATCGAATGTTTTTTCTAGGTTTTGTTTATAAGAAAAAGTATTGGACGTAATATGCCACAAACGTTCAATATATACAAATAAACGTCTTGTTTTGAACTCAGTAACACTTACAGTCAGCCTAAAATTACGATTAAACAACACCTTAAAACGTAACAATAACTACGAAGAAAATTGCTCAAAAAGCCTAACGTGTTCATTATTTTTATACTATCAAATATGTTGGTTAATAAGTATACCAATGTAGTTAAATAATTCTCTGTAATACTTCCATCAAATACTTTACATATTTCTTGAAAATTTAAAACAATTTAAAATTTTACTCAAAAATTAAAAAAATGTGTAACATAAGCTAATATCCTATAGGAACGAAAATCATTTCGGGGGGGGCCCGGGCCCCCCCCCCTGGCTACGTCGGTGGACGTGGCCAAATTTATATTGCATGAAAACACTGATGCCATTACCAACGAACGACATTTGATTTTTATTTATATAGATTATGTTTGCGCCCGTTACTTTTTAGCCAGCATATTTAACAGGCATCCATTACGTTACATTTGTTTTCTGTTATGTTACCTTCGTTGCAACAAACATTACAATCACAATTTTCTCCACAAACAAGTGATGCAGCAAAATATTTTTGGTTTGATTCATATTTCATTTCATTGCCTAATCTCTTTACCATCATCATTTACGAATCAAGCGGATTCTATGGTCTTCTGAACAAAGTTATCCTACAATCGCATATGGTGTTGGTGAATCGCTTAGTGGTCATTGTCTTGCTTGCAGCAACAGATAAAACAGCAGCATTATTATCACTATCACACTATCCACATACAAATATTTTCCATATTGATGCCAGCAAATTCTAAATTTTAACACAGTACCCATGAGAAATATTCATTTAAAGGAAGAATGATGAGTGTGATTTTAACAGTGTTTTTGTGTTTCTATCTAAAATTGGCGAAATACATCAAAATACGAAAAGTTTACTAAGTTTGCCGAGATTTTCTTTATTCCTTTTCAACGGAGCTTAATTGTAAAATGTTGAATTAAATTGCAAAATAATTTTAAAAATTATGTAGTCTAGGCGCTAATGGTGAAAGGGAATTATGTTTTTGTTGTTGCAGCATTATCTCATGTTTACAGGATAGACGTTTGATGTATTTGTTTATTTAGAAGTAGTATGTAAATCTATTCACAGCTTTCATTGATTTCGAAAAAAATGTAATTAATTAGTGTTCAAAATATGTTCATGGTATAGGCATTCGTGATGATTGATTAGCACGTGCGACAGGTGAGCGCAAATGTTTGAAAATAAAAATAAAGGATGAAAAAAACGTCGTTATATGAAACCTTGATTCATTTTGGGAAGCATGTGAGAGATTTCAACAGAACTATAAATAGCTTTGAAGGTAATTAGTTATTTGCCAGCTAAACAATATGCAGATGAGTTGAAAACTGTAATTTTATATTTGTTAGTAATGGAACACAGTGACTATTATTAAGAATTTAATAATGGCATTCATGACAGACTACCTTTTGTCTTCTTTGACAATTGATTGATACTTGCCCGCCAAAGTCTAGTTAAAGCTGCGTTTCAGTTAGAGGGTATTATTTGACACAAGGTAGAATAGACGAATTACGTTCACGGACTCCGTCCCATTAACAATACTAACAATTATTGTTTACGAAAAACGGTAAAAGCTTTAAGAGCAAACATTCAATAACACCATGCAACAGGAAAATTATTAACCATATTCTGACACCGCAGCATGACACTATGCAACACTGAAAATGCAAACAACTTCTAGTATGCATTTTTTATACCCTCAGCCTTTAGGCTATGAAGGGTATATACACTTTCATACGGGCAAAATGTGCCTCATCGAAATAATGGTTTTAGACCCCAAGTATGTTTGGACGAAATGTGTTTCAGACAATTTGGAGTCGATTGAGCAATGTCCGTCCGTCTGTCTGTCTGTCTGGCTGGCTGGAGCGCACGATAACTCTCGAAGGGATGAACCGATTCGGTTCAAATTTTGGCTTTCGTAATATTTTGTCCAAACTTAGTTTAAGTTCGAAGATGAGCTATATCGGTCCACTCCTTCCGGTACCTCCCCCACAAAAATTCGAAAATGTTCGGAAAATTTGTACGCACGATAACTCTTGAAGGGTGTAACCGATTTGGTCCATACTTTGCCCATCGTGGAGCGTGTACCAGACTTAGATCAGGTTTTAATATGGACTCAATCGGTCCACTCCGTCGGGTACCTCCCACACAAAATTTTGGAAAAGTTCAGTTTAGGAACATCTCTCGAATCGCTTTGATTTTTGCTTTAGCAACTTGTATTCACTGCCCTCCATACGACGGTATAAGTTTCATCAGGGGCAAGTCCATACTTCCTGAGAAAATAGCCTGAAAGTTGCAAAAAACCCCTATGACACCGTGTGAGGAGGTTAGAGGGCAAAATAACTCTCGAAAAGGTCTGCCGATTCGGTCCAAAGTTTGGCCTTAGTAATATTTTGTCCAAACATAGTTCAAGTTCGAAGATAAGCCATATCGGTCCACTCCTTCAGGTACCTCCCCCACAAAAGTTCAAAAATGTTCGGAAAAATTGTGCGTACGATAACTCTTGAAGAGAGTGGCCGAATTGGTCCATACTTTACACATCCTAATATATCTACCAGATATAGATCAGGTTCAAATATGGACTATATTTGTCCACTCCATCCGGTACCTCCCACTCAAAATTTCGGATACATGTTCACTTTAAGACCTGCTTTCGAATCACTTTGATTTTTGTTGCAGCAACATGCATTGCTGCCTCAATTGCGATGGTAAAAGTTGTTTCAGGGGCAAGTTCATACTTCTTGAGCAAACATCCCTGAAGTTCTAAAAAACCCCTATGGTACCATATGTAGTGGCTGGAGATCCATTCTTTTTAGTATCTCCTCCGCAAAACTTTTGATATTAAATCCTAATCAACATTTTTCTCAGTTCAAACGCCCAAAATTTTTAAAACTCCCTAAATACATGCGTTTTTTGGAAAAAATTGTTTTAATATACACAGGCTGAGGGTATATCTCTGTCGGCAAAGCCGACTGATACTTTTTTTTGAAAGTACATATTTAGACTACAAAAACCCAAGTAGGGGTTTGTCCTGTCAGATCCAGTTCAGATTTTATGGCCTCATCTAAACCGGGCTAAATCTACACTTTTTTGCATTTATCAGGCCTTTATCTAAGAAAAGAATAGGAATGTTGTCTTGCTGTCTTTAGCAATATTGTAGCCCTAAACTAGTAGAGTTTATCATTTAAAAAAAAAAAAAACACATAAGAAAAACTCCATCTAGGGCATCAAAATCTATAAAATATAGAAAATTTTACATAATTGTTGAAATTGTGGTCAGTATCGGCTAAACTATTGGGAGTTGAACCAAGTAACGTTTTGCAAAAATCTTCCAAATAAAGTTCTCAACAATTCTTGAGAACATTCTGAAACTCTAAAATGCTTACTTCATGTTGTTTCAGCGGTATTTTGCATCATATCTTTTACAACACGTATTTCCAACACAGTCCACACCAACAGTTTATTCTCGCATTTCGGATTTCACTACATTATTGATATTTTTATTAAATCGTCGTTGAACAAGTAAACAAGCATCAGTCGGCTTTGCCGACAGAGATATACCCTCAGCCTGTGTATATTGAAACAATTTTTTCCCAAAATAACTATGTATTCAGGGGGTTTTAAAAATTTTGGGCGTTTGAACAGACAAAAATGTAGATTAGGATTAAAGATCAAAATTTTGGCGGAGGTGATACTAAAAGGAATGGATCGACATTGACCGTTATGGAAGTGGATCTCCAGCCACAACATATGGTGCCATAGGGGGTTTTTACACTCTTCGGGCTGTTTGCTTAAGAAGTATGGACTTGCCCCTAAAAAAAACTTTTACCGTCGTAATTGAGGCAGCGAATGCAAGTTGCTTCAACAAAAATCAAAGTGATTCGATATCAGGTCTTAAAGTGAACTTATCCGAAATTTTGTGTGGGAGTTACCGGATGGAGTGGACAAATATAGTCCATATTTGAACCTTATATATATCTGGTAGATATATTAGGATGTGTAAAGTATAGACCAATTCGGCCACTCCCTTCAAGAGTTACCGTACGAACAATTGTTCCGAACATTTTTGAACTTTTGTGGGGGAGGTACCTGAAGGAGTGGACCGATGTGGCTTATCTTCAAACTTAAACTATGATTGGACAAAATATTACTAAGTCTAAATTTTGGACCGAATCGGCAGATCCGTTCGAGAGTTATCTTGCGCTCCAACCACCTCATACGGTGTCATAGGGGTTTTTTTTGCATATTTCAGGCTATTTTCTCAGGAAGTATGGACTTGCCCCTGATGAAACTTGTACCGTTGTATGGAAGGCAGTGAATACAAGTTGCTGAAACAAAAATCAAAGCGATTCGAGAGATGGCCCTAAACTGAACTTTTCCGAAATTTTTTGTGGGAGGTACCCGAAGGAGTAGACCGATTGAGTTCATATAGAAACCTTATCTAAGTCTGGAACACATTTCACGATGGGCAGAGTATGGACCAAATCGGAAGCTCCCTTCAAAAGTTATCGTGCGCACAAATTTTCCGAACATTTTCGAACTTTTGTGGGGGAGGTACCGGAATGAGTGGGCCGATATACTCCATCTTCGAACTTAAACTAAGTTTGGGTAAAATATTACAAAACCCAAAATTTGAACCAAATCCATTTATCCGTTCGAGAGTTATCGTGCGCTCCAGCCAGCCAGACAGACAGACGGACGGACATTGCTCAATCGACTCAAAATTGTCTGAAACACATTTCCTCCAAACATACTTGGGGTCTAAAACCATTATTTCGATGAGGCACATTTTGCCCGTATGAAAGTGTATATATCCTCGTTAGCATAAATGCTGAGGGTATAAAAATGTACTGAAAACAACGGCATAGAGGCATTTTAAAACAAGGTCATGTTCTGAAGAGTTGTGTATTACTGTCCATGGAATATTTTTTCAAAAGAAAATGTTCAGAAAACATTAACGGTTTTAAAGATGCGATGCGACATGTATAAAAATTGTGGAATTTTCGCTTTTTTTTAATTTGAGGCAATAAATGTAGTTTTTCGTGTTCATTATTTCTCCAAATATTTTATTCTTGTCCTTATCTACAAATTTTCTTCAGAGGTTAGAAGAAGATTTGCATTGGTTTCAGAGATATAGCCCCGAATTTCTTTAAAAACTCAATATTTAACCATGTTTAGATGGGGCCATAAAATCCGAGCTGGATCTGACACAATAAAACTCAACTATGGTTTTTTTCGTTTGGATCTATACTTTTATAAAATCATCAGTTCGAATTGTTTGCACAAAATCGCCTTAAAAATGTTGCACAGTGTGATAGAAGACAAAAAATGAGAAGACACGTTTTTCCCTATCACTTTGACCTTCGCGATTATGGGCCTCCAAAGACCTGAGATATTGATGGCAAAACGCATTATTTTGCCACACTCGTATCTTTTAAACCGCTAAGAATTTAGAAGCAAAATTGTAGCTCTCGTCTTAATGAATAACAATTTTGAACAAAAGATAGCCAATTAACCCCATCTTCAAGTTATATTTTTTCAGTTATATTTTTTCTCGGATTTTGGTCCACAGATATCAAACCGATAAAAAATTAAGCAAACAATTAACTACAAAAATTTACCCTACATCTCAATAAACATCTGTTTAGGACATACGAACTCTATATAAATGGTTCTTAAAGATCAAAATAGCAAAGCAAATTCGAATTTTATCCTCTTTTCTCGGTTTCTGTTCCATAGATACTAAACCGTTCAAAATTTAAGAGAACAATCAACCACAATAATGTAGCAGAGATATCAGTAAGCAACTTTCTGGAACATTCGAATGGTTTTAAAGGCGAAAATAGCAAAAAACTGTTGAACATATTCAAATTTTTTACATCTTTCACCAATTCTGGTCAACAGGGGACCACCGTGGTGCAATGGTTTTCTACAATTTTAAAATCATAACAATAAATTCGGGATACCAATTAAGCAACCGGTATACTATACCAATTTAGAGAACGATTCACAGAATATTTACCAGCCTTTGAAGTCTAGTCTTTTCATCTCTACTTTGATGACAAATAGCATGTCAAGAACATTTTTGATCCAGTTGGTCCTTTACTTTCGTTGCAAGCAAAAATAATGTTCTATGACAATCGAAAAAGCCCTACAAGTCTCCTCTCAGAAGATCTACTGGTCTTCTCACAAAAATCTGCTGATCTTCTCACATTGTCTTTTGTGAGATGTCATCCTTGTCTTCTATTAAAGGACCTGTTGGACTCCTATGAAGGACATTGTGGTCGCTATGGGAAATTTTACTGATTGCACTGTAACATAAAATGAAAGTCAAGGTCTGGGGGTAGAAAATTCATGTTGGGAATGAAAGTCCCTATTGAATATATTAAGAATTCCCAAGGGCCCGTAGCAGAAGTTTCTGAGTTATGACGTAAAGATTTTTTTATTGGCCCCCAATATCGCTTGAGTAAGTAGCTTTAGATCCTTGTTTGGCGATATTGTTTCATCATTTTGAGATTAAATGTTTTCAGATAAATAAAATGAAGAACCCTTTTGTATATTATTTTGTCATTCTAGTTGGCGACATTTCCGGAGTATTTCAGCCATGAACAACTTCTCTAAAAGTGGTGTCGTAAGACACGCCGTTCGGACTCGGCGATAAAATCGATTGTAGCGCTATTGTAATCGATTGTATGCCAGTTTTTAGTAACAAAACTAATGTTTAGGTAAATTACACTGTGCAAAATTTTTTAATGTAATCTTGGGCAAACAATTTCCATTACTGAGAATTTTTTGAAGGTAAAGAACATTACAACAAAAACTCTATTAGGGTTTTTTTGTGTCAGATCGTGCTCGGATTTGATGGCCCCATCTAAACATGGATAAACATTGACATTTTCAAGCAATTCGGGGCTATATCTCTAAAACCAATGGGAATTTTCTCCTGACCTCTGAAGCAAACTTGTAGATAAGAGCAAAAGAAATTAATTGGAGAAGTAAAGAACGCAAAAAACTGTTTTTATTGCCTCATATCTTTATACATAAATCTCAAACCCTCTTTTTTATACCCTCAGCATTTATGCTAACGAGGGTATATACAATTTCATACGGGCAAAATGTGCCTCATCGAAATAATGGTTTTAGACCCCAAGTATGTTTGGACGAAATGTGTTGTAGTAATATTTTGTCCAAACATAGTTTAAGTTTGAAGATAAGCCATATCGGTCCACTCCTTCAGGTACCTCCCCCACAAAAGTTCAAAAATGTTCGGAAAAATTTTTCGTATGGTAACTCTTGAAGGGAGTGCCCGAATTAGTCTATACTTTACACATCATAATATATCTACCAGATGTATATCAGGATCAAACATGGACTATATTTGTCCACTCCATCCGGTACCTCCCACATAAAATTTCGGATATGTTCACTGTAAGACCTCATAGCGAATCACTTTGATTTTTGTTGAAGCAACTTGCATTCGCTGCCTCAATTACGATGGTAAAAGTTGTTTTAGGGGCAAGTCCATACTTCTTGAGCAAACAGGCCGAAGAGTGTAAAAACTCAATATGGCACCATATGTTGTGGCTGGAGATCCACTTCCATAACGGTCAATGTCGATCCATTCCTTTTAGTATATCCTCCGCAAAACTTTTGATCTTTAATCCTAATCAAAATTGTTGTCGGTTCAAACGCCCACAATTTTTAAAACCCCTTAAATACATACGTATTTTGGGAAAAAATTGTTTCAATATACACAGGCTGAATGAATATCTCTGTCGGCAAAGCCGACTGATACTTTTTATACCCTCAGCCTTTAGGCTATGAAGGGTATATACACTTTCATACGGGCAAAATGTGCCTCATCGAAATAATGGTTTTAGACCCCAAGTATGTTTGGACGAAATGTGTTTCAGACAATTTGGAGTCGATGGAGCAATGTCCGTCCGTCTGTCTGTTTGTCTGTCTGTCTGGCTGGCTGGAGCGCACGATAACTCTCGAAGGGATGAACCGATTCGGTTCAAATTTTGGCTTTCGTAATATTTTGTCCAAACTTAGTTTAAGTTCGAAGATGAGCTATATCGGTCCACTCCTTCCGGTACCTCCCCCACAAAAGTTCGAAAATGTTCGGAAAATTTGTACGCACGATAACTCTTGAAGGGTGTAACCGATTTGGTCCATACTTTGCCCATCGTGGAGCGTGTACCAGACTTAGATCAGGTTTTAATATGGACTCAATCGGTCCACTCCGTCGGGTACCTTCCACACAAAATTTTGGAAAAGTTCAGTTTAGGAACATCTCTCGAATCGCTTTGATTTTTGCTTTAGCAACTTGTATTCACTGCCCTCCATACGACGGTATAAGTTTCATCAGGGGCAAGTCCATACTTCCTGAGAAAATAGCCTGAAAGTTGCAAAAAACCCCTATGACACCGTGTGAGGAGGTTGGAGGGCAAAATAACTCTCGAACAGGTCTGCCGATTCGGTCCAAAGTTTGGCCTTAGAAATATTTTGTCCAAACATAGTTTAAGTTCGAAGATAAGCCATATCGGTCCACTCCTTCAGGTACGTCCCCCACAAAAGTTCAAAAATGTTCGGAAAAATTGTGCGTACGATAACTCTTGAAGATAGTAGCCGAATTGGTCCATACTTTACACATCCTAATATATCTACCAGATATAGATCAGGTTCAAATATGGACTATATTTGTCCACTCCATCCGGTACCTCCCACTCAAAATTTCGGATACATGTTCACTTTAAGACCTGCTTTCGAATCACTTTGATTTTTGTTGCAGCAACATGCATTGCTGCCTCAATTGCGATGGTAAAAGTTGTTTCAGGGGCAAGTTCATACTTCTTGAGCAAACATCCCTGAAGTTCTAAAAAACCCCTATGGTACCACATGTAGTGGCTGGAGATCCATTCTTTTTAGTATCTCCTCCGCAAAACTTTTGATATTAAATCCTAATCAACATTTTTGTCAGTTCAAACGCCCAAAATTTTTAAAACTCCCTAAATACATGAGTTTTTTGGAAAAAAATTGTTTCAATATACACAGGCTGAGGGTATATCTCTGTCGGCAAAGCCGACTGATACTTTTTTACTTGTTTACTTGTTAAAAATGTTTTATTTACAATAATTTAGAATGTATCGGTTTGAAAATTTATTTGTGAGACAAATGTGGCTGTGTCTCCGACCTTACGTACATACATGGAAACAAAAGACTTGACCACGCCCAATTTTTAAAATATGTTACATCTACAAAACTAATGAAGCGATTTTTCTGATGTTGTCAGGTTATGTACAGGGATGAAAATAGGATGCATATTTTGTTGAATTTTGAAGAGGCGGGGTATCTCCCCTATGTCATATTAAAAAAGCCATATCATTATAAATAAAAATCAAATGTCATTCGTTGGTAATTCATCAGTTGAGAACGGCTAGACCGATTTGGATAATTTTGTTTGAAATGTTCGTCATAACCCAACTTAGGTTTTTATGGAAAGAAAATTTGACCACTCCCACTTTTACGCTCACTTTTTAAAATATGTTATATCTACAAAAGTACTGAACCGATTTGCAGCAATGCTCAAGGTGTGCCGTTTTAATCTTACCCACGCCTTTCGTTTAAACGCTATATGCCAAACTTATGATTATATCGGTTTCAGGATTGATTTTGTTGTCTCTGACCCTAGGTAAATATGAGCCATAATACAGGACTACGCCCACTTTTTTAAACATGTTATATCTTGAAAACTGATGACCACGACCACTCTATTCAATACATTATTTTTCCAAAACTACTGAAACTATTTTCTGAATTTTTCAGAAAATGTTCAGCAATATCCCGTGGTCCAAAATGCTATATATTTGTTGATGAATTTCGGGGGCCTATTGTTTTATAATCGCCATATTTGCTAAACTTATGAATGTATTGGCTTGCAAATTAACTTTTCGAGGCAACGGTGGTGGCGCCGCCGATCAAATGTTCTTTCTTGGTGATGAATTGTTGTGGAATGTGCCGTGGTACATGCAGGCATGAATTTCGGAGGTGGCACGGTTTCTCCCCTATTAAGAAAAATTATATATATTCACAAATTTCCTTAAATTGTGATTTTTCAAATTAAAAACATGGAAATCTCAATAAGCGGGAGAATTCGACTTTACCATATTTTTAACTTTTATAATTAGATCGGGGAATGGGGATTTTCTCAGATGTGTACTTCGGTACGGAAAGTCTCTGATCGCCACTCACTTGGGAGTGGCCAGAGGTCACTCATTGGTTGAACTTTTCAAGCAGCTCACTACTTCCGATTTTTTTTAAATCAAGTATTCCCTCTTAATATAGCACAGACAACCGTCTGTCGATAGCTAAAGTGAGAAGGCTACCCGGCCTAGAGGGTTCGGATCGGATGCTGTGGCCCAACCAGCCACACATCGTAAATAAAACGATTACAGAAACGTTAACAAATTCAAATTAACCGCCCTATGTTCAACATGAACTTTGTTTGTTGGAGATGTTTTCATATCATTTTGTATCACATTTCTTCATCAAATAAAAAAGGACGTATATAAGTAGATCGCTTTAGGATAAAATTGGGGGACTTGGACGAAAATAAATCCTCAACAACATCAATTGGCGTAAAATCCTACAAAGTCCGTAAGAAAAAAGAAAGGTTACAGAGAATTTAAATTAAAATTCATCAATGAATAATTCGATTTTGAAAATATCTTATTATACCCTACACCACAATGTGGACAGGACAACAGGACACCGCGAAATATTTGTCGTAGACCCCTCATGTGGTATACCAAAATTCATATCTCGACAAGATAAAACGATTTTGACATGTGCGTTCGTCCGTCCAATCTTCACGAAATGGTTGTATGGAGGCCGGATTCAGACCAGAATAGACCCCTATAGTTTTTGGTGATGATCGTGAAATATTTAGGGGTGAAATGGATCAAAAACCAAAGTTTTATCCAATTTTGTGGCGACTCTGTAAGTCGCAATGGTAGTCTGATCGGCGCGAATTTTTATGTAAGTTTTTTTTTGATTTTTAATCAGTAAACTACTGTCTAACATCTCAGTGCGCCTGAAGAAGTTTTTGCGGAAGTGGAAGATTTTGTGGATTCTGAAACTACAATGTTTACAGAAGAGAAAAATAAAAAAAATCGCCTGTCGGATTTTTTAAATTAATCGCTATAAAAATTCACATTTTCAGCTTTTTATCGATAGGAATTGCGAAATCCAAGCACAATTCTGAAAACATCAAAATGTGACTTTTGACCGCGATTTATTTAAAAATACCTTCGTCGATTTTTTTATTACTTTTCTCATCTATGAACATTGCAGTTTCAGAATCCGCAAAAATTTCCTAGGTGTAAGCAACTTCCCGATCAGATCGAGAGTTACCGTGCTCTGCAAGCACTACATATGCTGCCATAGGGCGTTTATTTGCACCTTACGGGCTGTTTTCTCATGAAGTATGTATTTGCCCCTGAAAAAACTTTCACCGTCGTAATGGAGACGGCGAATGCAAGTTGCTTTAACAAAAATCAGAAAGCAGTTCTTAAAGTGAACTTATCTAAAATTTTTGTTTGGGAGGTATCCGAAGGAGTGGACAAATATAGTCCATATTCGAACCTGATCTATATATGATGTGTAAAGTATGGACCAAATCGGTCACTACCTTCATGCGTTATCGTGCATACAATTTTGAAAATTTTTGAGCTTTTATGGTGGAGGTATATGAAGAAGTGGTCCGAAATGGCTTTTCTTTGAACTTAAACTAGGTTTGGACAAAATATTACGTAGGCCAAATTTTGGACCGAATCGACAGATCCGTTCTAGAGTTGTCTTGCGCTCCAACCATTACACAAGGTATCATAGCGATTTTTGGCACTTTTCAGGCTATTTTTTTTCAGAAAGTATGGACTTGCGCTGATGAAACTTGTCCCGTCACATGGGGGACTGTGAATACAAGTTGTTACAACAAAAATCAAAGCGATTCGAGAGCTGGCCTCAAACTGAACTATTGGACCGAATCGATTGATCCGTTCGAGAGTTATCGTGCGCTCCAGTCAGGCAGACAGACGGACGGACATGGCTAAATCAACTCCAAATTGTCTGAAACACATTTCGTCCAAATATACTTGGGGTCTAAAACCGTTATTTCGATGAGGCACATTTTGCCCGTATGAAAATTGTATATACCCTCCCTCGTTAGCATAAGTAAAGGTGAATGTATAATCATGATAGAGGAACTACCAGTTTGTTTTAAAATTATGCAAATTACGATGCTGCAGGGGGTTTGAAGTTTTTATACTACCTTTGATTAGAGGTAATGTAATACCTCGAAATATTGATCTCTTTCATTGATCGAATAGGATAAAATCACCAAAAGCTATTTCTAAATATGTTTGGTATTTTTTCTTTCTCAATACAAAATTTTAGTGTTTTGAAAAAATATGTATGTATATGTTGCCGAAATGGTCCATCTGTCAATTATGAAATAGTGAAAATAATATATAACGTGCCGCAATCATAAACACATATACACATACATATATTCCCCGAACGAACAAGGGAGACTTTGCAATTATATAAATGAATTCCGCGGAAAACTAGTGCCCAGAGAAAGTGGTGTAGTGTATCACGTGGTCGGCCTCGTCCGACTATAGGCTTTTTTTACTTGTTTCTAATATATTTTTCAGCGACAATTTAATAAATATATCAATAATGTGATGAAATCCTAAATGTGAGAATGAACTCTCCGTGTGAAGAGTGTCTGAAATACGGGTTGTATTTCAGAATGTTCTGAAGAATTTCTCAGCAACTCCCAGTAGTTTAGTAGTGTTTGAAATGCGGGTAGTATTTCATCAGCATTTTGGATTTCAGAATGTTCTGAAGAATTTCGGAGCAATCCCAGTAGTTTAGCAACTAGTGGCCAGAATCCCAGAAATTATGTAAAATATTCTATATTTTATCGAGTTTGATGCGCTGGGTATGGTTTTTCTTCGTGGTCTTTTCAAAAGTAATATTCTGCTATTTTAGGGCTACAATATTGATGTAAAGGCCCGATAAAGGCAAATATATGTACATTTAGCCCGGTTTAGATGGGTTCATAAAATCCGAACTGGATCTGACAAGACAAAACCCAACTAGGGATTTTGTAGTCTCAATCTGTATTTTCAACAAATTTCAGTGAGGCGCATTGTTACTTTACACACAAAAGTGTATAATATTAGTAGTGTTATTATACCCTCAGCCTTTAGGCTAAGGAGGGTATATACACTTTGATACGATGAAAATGTGCCTCATCGAAATAATGGTTTTAGACCCCAAGTATGTTTGGACGAAATGTGTTTCAGACAATTTGGAGTCGATCTAGCCATGTCTGTCTGTCTGTCCTGCTGGCTGGAGTGCACGATAACTCTCGAACGGATGAACCGATTCGGTTCAAATTTTGGCTTTCGTAATATTTTGCCCAAACTTAGTTTAAGTTCGAAGATGAGCTACATCGGTCCACTCCTTCCGGTACCTCCCCCACAAAAGTTCGAAAATGTTCGGAAAGTTTGTGCGCACGATAACTCTTGAAGGGAGTGACAGATTTGGTCCATATTTTGTATAGCGTAAACTTTCTACCAGAGTAATATGAGGTTCCAATATGGTCTCAATAGGTCCACTCCTTCGGGTATCTCCCACACAAAATTTCGGAAAAGTTCAGTTTAGGGCCATCTCTCGAATCGCTTTGATTTTTGTTTTAGCAACTTATATTCACTGCCCTCCATACGACGGTACAAGTTTCATCAGGGGCAAGTCCACACTTCCTCAGAAAATAGCCTGAAAGTTGCAAAAAACCCCTATGACACCGTGTGGAGCGCAAGATAACTCTGGAACGGATCTGCCGATTCGGTCCAAAATGTGGCCTTAGTAATATTTTGTCCAAACATAGTTTAAGTTTAAAGATAAGCCTTATCGGTCCACTCCTTCGGGTACCTCCCCCACAAAAGTTCAAAAATGTTCGGAAAAATTGTTCGTACGGTAACTCTTGAAGGGAGTGGCCGAATTGGTCTATACTTTACACATCCTAATATATCTACCAGATATAGATCAGGTTCAAATATGGACTATATTTGTCCACTCTATCCGGTACCTCCCACACAAAATTTCGGATAAGTTCACTTTATGACCTACAATGAAATCACTTTGATTTTTGTTGCAGCAGCTTGCATTCGCTGCCTCAATTACGATGGTAACATTTTTTTCAGGGGCAAGTCCATACTTTTTGAGCGAACAGCCATATGTAGTGGCTGGAGATCCACTTCCATAATGGTCAATGTCGATCCATTCCTTTAAGTATCTCCTTGGCAAAACTTTTGATATTTAATCCTAATCATCATTTTTGTCGGTTCATACATCCAAAATTTTTAAAACCCTCATACGTTTTTTGGGAAAAAATGTTTTCAATATACACAGGCTGAGGGTATATCTCTGTCAGCAAAGCTGAGTGATACTTTTTTACTTGTTTATATTAATTTCTTTTGTCCTGTGAACTACTTTACCATCTATAGTATTGCTCATATTTAATTGTTCCTTTCGGAATTTTATGTTCTGTTTGTTTCCTTGCAATCTCCAAACACCTTAGTTATTTATGTACTTAAAAACAAGTTCCTCTGATTTACATTCTTAACATGTATATTGCTTCCTAAACATGCCGCTTATTCCTTTATTTTTCCCGTCTAAACAACATTACTTTTGTCATTTTGTTGTGTTTTCAAGTGCTTTTTGCTTTCGTTTTTAAGCAGTTTTTTTTTTGTTTGGTAATTTTGAAAAATATGTTTCTTTGACATGCAATGACTGAAGTAGTGTTAGTTTGGTTGCATCCGATTTTCGCCAGCTATGAATTCCATATAAAGAAACAAAGAATAGTACCTCCAAATACATATTACCCAAAAACAAGTCATGCTTGCCAGTTTAACCTGCACAATGCCATATGAGAACCTCTTTTGAATAATTGAATATTTATGAAATGTGTTTATTAATTCTTTCACATACAAATACATGTTGCATTTTTTAAGAACTACAAGGAAAGCTATCCAAAATAATAAAAATAAATTTAATTTTAACATGGAAGCATTACTTGGCTTTCATGTTATTTCTATTTTGGTTGGTTTTTGCTTGACTTTTTACATTGTAGTGTTATCATTCAAGCTATCGTCTATTCATCTACCATGAAACTGCAGGTATCCAAATTGTGTTTTGTGTTTTGGCTGAGTTCATTAATGGCATGAAGAAAGGGGTTCCATGCGATGACGTGGCATATTTTGCATTGGTTCAAACGAAGTGGTGAAAGATCCGATCTTTTCATTAGCATTTGAACCAATTCAGAGGAAGTCGTGAAAGATCGGATATTTTCATCAATATTTGAACCCATGCAAAGGAAGTCGTGAAAGATCCGATCTTTTCATCAGCATTTGAACCCATTCCATCGATCCAATAGAGATGAATTTTGTGTTTTTATTTATACACACTTTTCTAAATATATAAGATTAATTATTTACAATAGGCTTGATGCTGTCGGCGACTGGAAATCACAACCAACGTTGTTAAAACTCTCGTCGTAATGATAATGTCATTGCAAAGAGTTGGTGAAAATGACATGCAAAAGCATTGGTGGAAATGACATGCCAATGCATTGGTGAAAACTACATGTCAAAGCATTGGTTAAAATGACATGCTTAGGATCCAAAAGAGAACGTCATTTTTTTGGGGTCCACCTTCATATAAAATTCATCGATTAAGATGCTAAAAAGATGACATGCCAGATCACTTGCACCCATGATTGAATGGCATCTTTGGCATCAAACATTCCCAGCAAAATGTTATGGAAGTGGTTCCATGAGATGCCATGATTTCACTGGATCTTTTGCATTGGTTCAAATGAAGTCGTGAAAGATCCGATCTTTTCATCAGCATTTGAACCCATGCATAGGAAGTCGTGAAAGACCCGATCTTTTCAATAGCATTTGATCCCATTCAAATGAAGTCGTGAAAGATCCGATCTTTTCATCAGCATTTAAACCCATTTTATCGATCCAATAGAGTTGCAGCTTGTGTTTTTTGTAAACACATGTAAATTTTCTTTTATTTATCTAAATAAGTTTAAAGCTATATAAGATTTATTATGCTAGGAAATTCCAATCATTGAGCTAAAAATGGAGTGGGACTGCACTCTTTGGTATTATAAAAGTGACCTTACCTGGTCTAGAGAACCCTGCTCTACAGAACTTTATAAGCAAATCGATTTGTAGATCCCTACAAAACAAAAAAGTATTCATTTCCAAGTGTTGTAAATAGTAAATTGCAGTTGGAGTCCATGTCGAAATCTGCACTGGTGATGGGAAGTAAAAAACCTTTTGTAAGATGAATCAAAATCAGTTGCGGAGGAAACAAACTCTGTTGCGAGCGGCGGTGCTAAACAGCTGGACGACCGGAAGTCGAGTATCTCACTAAAATTCTAAACATGTGGCTAGCCACCCACATCGTTCCCGAAGACTGGCAAATTTCCCAGCTACTGAAGCCTGACAAGGATGCCAGCAAATGTGAATTGTACAGACCGATTTCACTTTTTTCGCCCGTAGCAAAGACCCTTGGGGCTTAGTATTCACCAGCATCAGAAATAACTGTCCAGTTGCCGATCAATAGCATGGGATCCGTAAGCAGCACAACAACTGCGCTGCACGCCATCTCCACACATATTAGTCGAGTGCTTGATACTGTCAAGCACTCCACGCTGTTTGAGGTCATCGAGCAGATTACGCTCCGGCCAAGTTTGAATCGTTGGATACAAATTATATGTGTGTGACACCGTGCATAACATCTGCCTATCATGCGGCACAGGGCCGCACGACCCGCTGCACCTTTTCAACTGCCCTACCAAACCTTCTAACAAACTTAAGAATGTAGCTTTGTGGTTACAAACCATCGAAATTCTTTCAACTGACATACAAACATATAAACTACTGTTACAACAACAAACTGCAATTATGAATGTAAACTTTTTGATGATAATTTAATAATAGTTATTTCAAAAATTCCTATGAATTAATAAAAAAAATTATGAAAATCATATTTCAATACATTTTCCATTTTCCGAACAAGACGTGAAAATTTCATGCCAAAGGGTTGGTGAAAATGACATGCTAAAGATTAGTAAAAATGCTATTCTAGGTAATCGGTTAAGATGACATGCCAATGGATTGGTATAGATGCCATACCAAAGAATTGTTGAAGATGTCATTCCACCGAGTTAGTAAAGATGACATGCTTAGGATCTGAAAATGAATTGCATTTTTGGGGGTCACGCTCTTGTAAAAAGAATGAGTGAAGATGCTAAAAAAATGACATTCCATTTCACTTGCACCCATTCTTGAATAGCATCTTTGGCATCAAACATTTTGCTGGGTTTTGCTGGGGTACTTTTGAAAAATTTAACTATGTAATCGTGTTCAACATTCATTTTAATTTTTTTGAGTTTTTGAGACCTTTTCTCAGTATTAATTAACATGTCAATTTTAGTTTGTCTTAAATTTTAGTAGGTACTGTTTTTAACCACAACGATGGACTGGTAAAATGTTTATTTAGGACAAAAATGTGGCCCGTATAGCGTTTTCGTGAAAATGCACCGTTTTTCCCTACAAATTACTATACCGGCCAGGGGACACGTATTAACGTCAACCAATTTGGTATATAATCTCACAAAAATCTATAGTATCCTATCGTAGACGGAATCCAAACAGTAAAAACAATTTTGAGACGAGAGATGTTACAATTAATTTTTCCCTCCAAATATCGCCTTAGAATTTTTTTGCGCTCATAAGCATTTAATTTGTCTATGTAGCAGCGTTTTGGCTCACACAAAATGATGAAATCCAATTTACTCAAAAACACTATATTAACAAAAGTTTCAGGTTTGGGGATGAACGAAATATTCAGGTAGCAACATTCACTTTTAATTTTAGTTAAAACATTGAATCGTACAAAAATTTCAGGTGTTTACATTAAAAAAAGTATTCATATGAGAACATTCGCTCTCAGCGAGTATTGTTATTACCAGCGCTGAGCACGCCAAATTATTTCGCCTGCTATAATTAATAATTTAGTATCCTTCATGCCTAAAAGATGTGCTTGTGTCATCTAGAATAGGAGATACACAACAAAATATTGATTTCAATAGTTTTTTGTTGCAAATTAACTATAACTTTTGTTTATTAAATTCTGAATTCCATATTTTTGTGTTTTCTAATAATAAAGATAAAAATAAATAAAAAGAACAACAAAAAATAAATTTCAAACATTGTTTTCTCAAGGAAAATTATCATTTAAAAACAAGTAATAAGTCGATAAGTTCGGCAGAGCCGAACTTTTAATACCCTCCACCATAAAATAGTCTTAATTAAAATGGAATAATTCCTTTCACAATTTTTGGTGGAACAACATTTCGACAATGGATAGACTCCTACTGCCTCCCACTATTGCTTAAATTACACTGTGAACACAAATGTTGGGGCAGAGATAATTCCTTTTGGAGATGAAATCCTTTGGTGTGTGTATATTAAAAACCCCGAAGAACAGATGCGCCGTGAGTCGAACTTCCGTGTTATGGCGTGATGAAGTTTTTGCAAGAGACCCTGTAAGCCATAATGAATTAGCATTATATCTCAGTTTGTTGTTTTTGTAGAGCACTTAAGCAACAGCGAACAAAGGTATAACGCTAATTCCTGATGGCCCACAGGGTCTCTAACATAAATTTCATCACGCCATAACGCGGAAGTTCGACTCACGGCGGATCTGTCCTTCGGGGTTCATAATATACTCACCAAGGCCTTTCTTCCCCAAGAGGAATTTTCCGTGCCCCAGACTTTCACCTCCATTTTTTTTGCACAGTGTTATCTAATCTAATCTAAAAAAATGTGTTCAGCTAGGTGAAAGGTACCACCTACGGGGCTATATCAAAGAGTCAACGTATCTTTAAATTTATGGCGGAAAAGTTTTATAGCTGCAGGGAACTTCAAGAGTCAAATTGAGGGCAGTTTCATCAAAAGAATGTAGACCCTCAAAAATGGACCCATGTTGACGAATTTTAGTGAAGAAATTTCGTGACCGCTTAAAATTCCCGAAAATCGGGAGGTACAGTTATATGGGGGATATACCAAAACATGGACCTATAATGACGATTATTTTTGAATAGACAAAATTTTAGCTAAAATTCTCAAAATATCGATCATTACAGCTAGTACGGTTAAAAATTGCACTAAAATTCTCAAAATACCGAAAATCGGGATATACCGTTATATGGGGGCTATACCAAAAAATGGACCTATGTTGACGATGTTTCGTTGGTCATGTTTTATGACCTCTGAGAACTTCAAATGTCAAATTACGGCTATTTCGGTTAAAAACTGTAGCTAAAATTCTCAAAATACCGAAAATCGGGAGGTACCGTTATATGGGGGCCATACCAAAACATGAAACTATGTTGACGATGTTTGATGGAGATGTTTCATGACCACTGAGAACCTCAAATGGCAAATTACAGCTAGTTCGGTTAAAAATTGTAGCTAAAATTCTAAAAATACCGAAAATCGGGAGGTACCGATATATGGGGGCTATACCAAAACATGGACCTATGTTGACGATGTTTCGTGGAGATGTTTTATGACCACTGAGAACCTCAAATGTCAAATTACTGCTAGTTCGGTTAAAAATTGTAACTAAAATGCTCAAAATACCGAACACCGGGAGGTACGGTTATAAGGGGACCATACCAAAACATGGACCTATGTTGACAATGTTTGGTGGAGATGTTAAATGACCACTGAGAACCTCAAATGTCAAATTGCAGATAGTTCGGTTACAAATTGTGGCCAAAATTCTCAAAATACCGAAAATCGGGAGGTACCGTTATATGGGGGCTATACCAAAACATGGACCTATGCTGACGATGTTTCGTTGGACATGTTTTATGACCACTGAGAACTTCAAAAGTCAAATTACGGCTATTTCGGTTAAAAATTGCAGCTAAAATTCTCAAAATACCGAAAATCGTGAGATACCGTTATATGGGGGCTATACCAAAACATGAAACTATGTTGACGATGTTTGGTGGAGATGTTCCATGATCACTGAGAACCTCAACTGGCATATTACAGCTAGTTCGGTTAAAAATTGTAACTAAAATGCTCAAAATACCGAAAACCGGGAGATACGGTTATAAGGGGGCCATACCAAAACATGGACCTATGTTGACGATGTTTAGTGCAGATGTTTCATGACCACTGAGAACCTCAAATGTCAAATAGCAGATAGTTCGGTTACAAATTGTGGCTAAAATTCTCAAAATACCGAAAATCGAGAGGTACCGTTATATGGGGGCTATACCAAAACATGGACCTATGTTGACGATGTTTGGTGGAGATATTTCATGACCACTGAGAACCTCAAATGGCAAATTACAGCTAGTTCGGTTAAAGATTTTAGCTAAAATTCTCAAAATACCGAAAATCGGGAGGTACCGATATGTGGGGGCTATACCAAAACATGCACCTATGTTGACGATGTTTCGTGGAGATATTTCATGACCACTGAGAACCTCAAATGTCAAATTGCAGATAGTTCGGTTAAAAATTGTGGCTAAAATTCTCAAAATACCGAAAATCGGGAGGTACCGTTATATGAGGACTAAACCAAAACATGGACCTATGCCCATATCCTAAGTGCCAAATTATAGCTAATTCGGTCTGCAAATGTGGCGAAGAGCGTCAAAATACCTCAAATCCGGAGGTACCGTTATATGGGGGCTATACCAAAGAGTGGACCGATATAGCCCATCTTCGAACTTGACCTGCCTATGGAAAAAATACCCTCTCGTGCAAAATTTCAGCACTCTATCTCAATTATTGCGGACGCTAGAGTGATTACAAGAGACGGACAGACGGACATGGCTAGATCGTCTTAGAATTTTATCCTGATCAAGAATATGTATACTTTATAGGGTCGCAAATGATTAGTTCGATGTGTTACAAACGGAATGACAAACTTAATATACCCTCCATACTATGGTGGAGGGTATAAAAAATGTACTGAGAGGGTGCTTTAGTTTTCGCCGACACTGTATGAGGATTTCTGAGTGAAATCGCATATATTTTCAAAATTAGCTTTTTGGGTCCACAGATATAGCGCCTTGAAAAAATCGAATTCTGTAAAAACTATATACAAAGAAATACTCAGAAAATCAGTTTTTTTTTCATTTTTTATATATTTATCAGCTAGCTAGTAAAAAATAGAAACAATTTTTGCACAGTGGGCTTGGATGCAATTTTCGCGATTAATTTTTATCAATGTTTGTACTCTTCGATTTTCTTAATTTTTTGTATTGAATTACGTTTAATTACAAAAATGTAAGTTCCATTTGGTAGTGAGATCCCAGTAGCTACTATTTTTTCTTATTTTTTATTTTTTCAATGCAATCTTTCCTTTATTTAATTTTTATACCCTATACCACAATGTGGAAAAGGGTATTATAAGTTTGTTTTGGTAAAAATTCATGTAACACCGCGAAATATTCGTCGGAGACCCCCAATGTGGTATACCAATCTTCATATCTCGGCGAGATAAAGCGATTTTGAGATGTGTGTCTGTCCGTCCGTCCGTCTGTCCATTATAAATTGTAAACACGCTCCAGGCCGCAATTATGGACCGATCGTCACGAAATTTTGTATGGAGGTCAGGTTCAGATCAGAATAGATCCCTATTCTTATTGGTGATGATCGTGAAATATTTAGCGGGTGAAATGGACCAAAAACTTAATATTTATCCAATTTTCTAGCGGCTCTGTAGGTCTCAATAATAGTCCGATCAACGCGTAATTTTAAATAAGGTAAGAGTATATCACAAAGGAGAAGCTTGCAATTTGAGATGGTGATCGGATAAAATTTAGAGGGTTAAATGGACTAAAACTTTTGTGTGAAAATTGTGCAAATTTTTAATATTCAGCTTATTTCTTAATTCCTGGAAGTGACATTCCGGACAAGTGAGATATACTTGAAAGTGGAACGGTTGACCTTTCAATTGATGCCAATTATGTTGGTGTTCATTATCAGATAACAGAGTTACAGCCTAATATATTCCGTTATTTGTTTGTAGTGTATTAATAAACTCGCTAGAAGTCGCAATTATACATCAATAGTCACGAAATTTTGCACCGGGTAAGAGTATAGGTCGAAAAAGATGCCTACAATTTTGAATGATGATCTGATATTCTGATTAGCGGATGAAATGGACCGTAAAAGTAATTTTTGTATGAAAAATATAAAAAATTTATTTTTGCTCGATATTTTAATTCCTTGAGGACATATATATATTTCGCAAAGTAGCCTACATATGGAAAAAAACTACTGACCTTTCCTCTGATGTAAATTGCAATAAAGTGTTTGCTAGATAACGGGCCTACTGCCTAATATGTAATGGGTTCTATGTAGAGAACCACATTTTTATCCCATGCTACTTATTGTCTCTCCAAAAGTTTATATAACACCACGAAATAATCGTCCTAGACCCTTTATTTGGTATGCCGAAATTCATATCTCGACGAGATAAAGCGATTTAGCGATGTGTGTTCGTCCATTAAAAATTGTAAACAAGCAATTATGGACCGATTGTAACGAATTTTTTAAGGAGGTTGGGTTCGGGCCAGAATAGAAATGATTAGTTTTTGGTGATGATCGTGAAATGTTCAGGGAATGAAATGGACCAAAAACAAAACTTTAACCAATTTTGTAGCGGCTCTGTAGGTCAAAATAATAACCCGCAAAATTTTAAACAAAGTTTGAGTTTATGATGAAGAAGAAGCGTGCAAACAACGTGAAGATCAGATAATACTTAGCGGGTTAAATGGACCGAGGCTTTTGTGTGAAATTGGTAAAAATTTCAATAACGTAGCGGTTAAACAACGGAAGTAGTAGTACTACATAAGTGGGTTTCATTACATTTTAGTTTGTGTGAACTAAATTTCCCTTTTCTGCTACAAAAATGTCTTTGTCATGCTAGATTACTTTTTGGTTTTGGTCATAAGTATTATACATTACATCTCTGATATTTGATAATTAAATTTTCACAATCATTGAAAAGAAGTTCCGTGGAGAGCGATTGCCCAGGGATAGTGGTGTAGGGTATCCCATGGTCGGCTCCGTCCGACTATAGACTTTTCTTACTTGTTTAACATTAGTATTGTTGTTTTAATAAGGAATTTGTCTAAAAAGTCGTAAAAACGGATTTATTTTAAAATTTTGAAAATGGATTAGAAATTATTGTAGCAGTCGGACAATAATCGAACTAAATGTACGATCAAAAAACTACAGCTCCGGAATTATATGGATGGACATCCATCCGGACCGAATAATCTAATAAATACTAAAGTGGTATTTTCTCCACAAGATGATTAGGGCTTGAATTTGAGATGTTAAATTACCAAACTTATCTCGGGCACAAAAAAAAACTTCATCTATACTTATAAAAGAGTTCAGTAATGATGACTCACTGACTCACTGATTCACTGACTCACTGACTCACTGACTGACTGATAATCAACGCCCAGACTAAACGGCTGGAGCTAGAATCTTGAAATTTTGGGTGAGGGTCACTCATGGTCCGAATAGGTCAGATAAGGCTCGGTTTTTGGAAATTCGAACTAGAACAGTACGAAAAGTACTAAAAGGTACTAAATATGGTACCCTTTGTATTAGGCAAACGCGAAGAGCTAGAATTCTGAAATTTGGAATGAGGTTCACTGATGGAGAGTTAGAAAGGTGTACCAAATGGTTTTTGGAAATTCGAACTATAAGTGTACGAAAAGTACTAAAAGTTACTAAATTTAGTACTATTTGGTATTACGTGAACGGATAGAGCTAAAATCTTGAAATTTGGAAAGAAAATCAAGGTTTAGAAGATGAGTTGATATAAGGAGGTGGTTTTGAAAATGTGTACTCATGTGTACGAATAGTACTAAATGGTACTAAATTTGGTACAATTTGAATTTGGGCGAACCGATAAAGTTGGAATTCTGAAATTTGGAATTACTATTACTGTTGGAGTGTAGGTTTGAGATACGGAGGTAGTTTTCGAAATTCGTACATATGGGTACGGAAGGTACTAAATAGTACCAAATAAGGTACAATTTGGATTTGGGGGAACGGATGGACCTGGAATCCTGAAATTTAGAATTAGGATTACTGTCGGAGTGTAGGATAGAGGTATTTTGGAAATTCGTACTTTTGGGTACGAAAAGTACTAAATGGTACCAAATTTGGTACAATATGAATTTAAGTGATCGGATAGAGCAGGAATAGTGGAATTTGAAATTATAATTACTATTGGAGTGTGGAATTGGGATACTTGTGAAAATTTGTACTTATGGCTACGAAAAGTACTGTATGGTACCAAATTTAGTACAATTTGGATTTGGGTGATCGGATACATTTGGAATCCTGAAATTGGGAATTAAGATTACTGTTGGAGTGTTGGATAGAGGTAGGTTTGGAAATTCGGACATATGGGAACAAATGTACTAAATGGTACTAAATTTGGTACAATTTGGATTACGGTGATCGGATGTAGCTGTAATCCTTAAATTTGGAATTAAGATTACTGTTGGAGTGTAGGGTTGAGGTAGTTGTGGCAATTCGTACTCATGGGTACGAATAGTACCAAATTTGGTACAATTTGGATTTGGGTGAACGGATATAGCTGGAATCCCGAGATTTGGAATAAGGATTACTGTTGGAGTGTAGGATTTATAAAGTTTTAGAAAATTTTAGTTATGGTAGGAAAAGTACTAAATGGTACTAAATTTGGTACAATTTGGATTTCAGTGATAGGATACATTTGGAATCGTGAAATTCGGAATTAAAAGTGCTGTTGGAGTGTTCATAGAGGTAGGTTTGGAAATTCGTACTTTGGATACGAATAGTACTAAATGGTACCAAATTTGGATTTAAGTTATCGGATGTATCTGGAATCCTCAAATTCGGAATTAAGCTTATTGTTTGAACATAGCACTGAGGTAGTTTTAACAATTTTTACTTATGGGTACGAAAAGTACGAAATGGTACCAAATTTGCTACAATTTGGATTTGGGTGAACGGATATAGCTGGAATCCCGAGATTCGGAATAAGGATTACTGTTGGTGTGTAGGATTGAAGAAGTTTTTGAAATTTTTAGTTATGGGTACGAAAAGTACTAAATGGTACCCAATTTGGTACAATTTAAATTTGTGTGATCGGATACCTTTGTAATCCTGAAATTCGGAATTACGATTACTGTTGGAGTGTTGATAGAGGTAGGTTTGGAAATTCGTACTTTGGATACGAAAATTACTAAATGGTACCAAATTTGGTACAATTTGGATTACGGTGATCGGATGCAGCTGTAATCCTGAAATTTGGAATTAAGTTTACTGTTGGCGTGTAGGATTGAGGTAGTTGTGGAAATTCGTTCTCATGGGTACGAGTAGTACAAAATTTGGTACAATTTGGATTTGAGTGAACATATATAGCTGGAATCCCGAGATTTGGAATAAGCAGTACTGTTGAAGTTTAGGATTGATAAAGGTTTGGAAATTTGTAGTTATCAGTGGGAAAAGTACTAAATGGTACTAAATTTGGTACAATTTGGATTTCAGTGATAGGATACATTTGGAATCGTGAGATTCGGAATTTAAATTAATGTTGGAGTGTTGATAGAGGTAGGTTTGGAAATTCGTACAAGCGAATAAGACTAAATGGTACCAAATTTGGATTTGAGTTATCGGTATCTGGAATCCTGATATTCGGAATTAAGCTTATTGTTTAAACTTAGCACTGAGGTAGTTTTGAAAATTTGTACTTATGAGTACGAAAAGTACTAAATGGTACCAAATCTGGTACAATTTGGATTTGGGTGAACGAATATAGCTGGAATCCCGAAATTCGGAATAAGGATTACTGTTGGTGTGTAGAATTGATGAAGTTTTTGAAATGTTTAGTTCTGGGTACGAAAAGTACTAAAAGGTACCAAATTTGGTACAATTTTAATTTGTGTGATCGGATACATTTGGAATCCTGAAATTCGGAATTACGATTACTGTTAGAGTGTTGATAGAAGTAGGTTTGGAAATTCGTACGTTGGATACGAAAATAACTAAATGGTACCAAATTTGATACAATTTGGATTGCTGTGATTAGATGCAGCTGTAATCCTGAAATTTGGAATTAAGATTACCGTTGGCGTGTAGGATTGAGGTATTTGTGGAAATTCGTACTTATGGGTACGAATAATACTAAGGTACAAAATTTGGTACAATTTGGATTTGGGTGAACGGATATAGCTGAAATCCCGAGATTTGAAATAAGGAGTACTGTTGGATTGTAGCATCGATAAAGTTGTGGAAATTTTTAGTTATGGGTAGGATAAGTACTAAATGGTACTAAATATGGTACAATTTGGATTTCATTGATAGATTTGGAATCGTGAAATTGGGAATTAAAATTGATGTTGGAGTGTTGATAGAGGTAGGATTAGAAATTCGTACTTTGGATACGAATAGTACTAAATGGTACTAAATTTGGATTTGAGTGATCGGATATATCTGGAATCCTGAAATTTGGAATTAAGGTTATAGTTTGAACATAGCACTGAGATAGTTTTGAAAATTTGTATTTATGGCTACGAAAAGTACTAAATGGTAGTAAATTTGGTACAATTTGTTTAAGTGAAGAATTGAGGTAGTTTTCGAAAACCTTACTTATGGGTACGAAGAGTACGAAATGATACAGTTTGGAGTTGGATGAACGGATACACCTGGAATCTTGAGACTAAGAATTACGATTACTGTTTTTATTTTGTATTCAAGTTAGTGATGGATTGAGACATGTCGTCGAAAAACGTGCTATAAGTGTACTCAATTTCTTGGGTGTAGGGACTGTGCTGGAATCTGTATGTTTTGGAGTTAGAGTGAGTATTGCAACGTTTGTCTCGCTTTTAAAGGTGAGATAAGGCTGATCTGTTTGAAAATCGAACTAAAAAGGGACGAACAGTACTAAAATAAATATTGATTAAAATTCGCCATTTTCACATTATATATTGTTATTTTTTTTATACCCTTTCCGCATACGAAGTAGCGGGCACGTTGCTAGTTCAGTATAATCCACTAATGCTGGAAGACTAATTCCATTCCTACAATCGCAAAATAAGGATGTTAAATAAAAGAACAAAACAAATGTTAGTAAATGCAACGAATTATTTTTGGTAAAATAACATATTTTGCACAGTGGTATATAGGAAACTTTACTGACAAATTTTAACAACTGTAGAAAAAATAGATGCGTCCTGTACGTGGCGAACGGATGGACATGCATACATGGACTCAGAATGTGTCGAAATTTTTCGGTTCAGGTTCACGTTTGATACAGGCCCCGTTACATCCGAAACCGCCGCCTCTCAGTATATTCAGGGTTTTAGCAGCATTTTTGTACCGATATGGCTAAAATGTGATATTTTTCGTTGATATGGACCGATAAGGACTTCGAACTTGGACAATGTTTGGACAAAATATTACTAGATCTAAAACTTGGAATAAATTAATTGGTTCGTTCGAGAGTTATCGTATGCTCCAGCCGCTTGGACAGACGGACATGGCTATATCGACTCCAACTTGCTTGAAACAGATTTCAAATTGTAAAGACTGAGGCTGATCATCTTTATAAATTCATCTTTTTAAATTGTCCAAGGCTGTTATAATTATTGCATTCACACAATTTTAAACATTTAATATAGCTTCTCGCACGGTCTCCAACCATATTTATTTTCATTATATATTTTCTGTTTTCGTTTTTTTCTATTCGACTCTTTCGTTAATGTTATGTTATGTAGCTGCATATGTGTGTATGTCTGTGTATGTGCGTAGACCTATTATGTACGAACATAAGACATAATTTCACATCATTTTCTACCAACTTCATTCGCCATTCCAATTTACCCTACCAAAAAGTGTATTCATTTATTTTACTTTTATCGATAATTAACATTTTAATTGAGGTTGTAACATGACATTAATTAAATGCTCTACTCGAACGTACATATCCGTACATAAAAATAACGCCGCCAAGCTCTCAGATTACAACAGGGAATACAACAAAATGGTAAAATGTTGCGAAGTACATTCATACATAAATTAATCTCTTCAATTTAGTTATTTTAATTTTTAATTAATTAATAAAATTAAATAAATAAATAAAATTCATATATTAATAATTTTTCACATTTGCCAGTCGTCCCCAGGCATATAGTCGCCAATTTTAAACTACATATAAGGTTGTAATGAATTTTAAATTTATTTTTAATCATAATTACATCTGTATTTAGACGCATTGTTTTTTAATAAATAGTAATAATCCATCGAACGCTACTAATTTATTTATTACTTAAATCTGCAAATCTGGCAATATGCCAAACCACACAATGGACAATATTACCAAATGTTGATCTCACATACCAATTTTAATAGAGTATTTTCAGCGGTTGGTTAGAAACTCCTACCCACTAAATTGAATATCTCTTTAAAACGAAACAACTTTCTATTAAGGAACTACGAAATTTTATTCAAAATTGTAGTACCCAAATGTTTAAAATTCTTAGTATTGACCATACATTTTTAGTTGAATTAACACATTCATATGTCCAAGTTTCTGATTTCAACAAAAATACTACAATTTCGCTCAATTCGTATTGCTCAAAGTCTTTAATTTCATCAACTGAACATACGGAGTATCCACTTGATTCCCCTCTATGTATCTAAGAGAATTAATAACACTGTAAAAAATATTTTCCTTTTTGGTTAAGTGTCTAAGTAAACGTTTTCATTTCTTGTCGGAATACAAATTATTTGTAATTAACTTCAACAAATTATCTAGTTGTCATTTCATTATACTACCACAGTAGCAATTTTAACACAGCATGAATGAATAAACGAGTGACTACACTGAATGTAACAATGCACCACAGACGTACACGCAAAAAAAACGGCCTCTCTAACATGTGTCCCAAACATATTTTGTAGCAAACATATATATGTTTGCAACAGTCCCAAACATAATATATGTTTGGGTCTGCAAACAAATATATGTTCGGGTGGAAACAAATATATGTTTGGGTGCAAACATATATATGTTTGGGTGCAAAGATATTTATGTTTGGGTGCAACGATATATATGTTTGGGTGCAAACAAAGATATGTTTGGGTGGAAACAATTTTATGTTTGGGTGCAAACATTTTATATGTTTGGGTGTAAAAAAATACAAACCCAAAAGGCACAAAAAAAAACAAACACATGCACCAGTGGGAGCTTACTGAGAGCAAGGAAGTGTAAAATTCAATGTAAAACACTTTAAAATGTGTGCTCACTTGCTCTCAGTAAGAGCTCACTGGCTATCTCCATAGTATACACCAGGAGGAGGCATTGTGACTCACAAGAGAGCCCATGTGCTCTAAGTGAGCGTAAATTTGTTATCGCTCACAGCCTGTGTAGATGCTAATACGTTGTGAACAACAACAAATTTACGCTCATTGAGAGCAACACGAGAGACCCAAAAATGTTCTCTGCCTCACTCTGGTATACACACAAATGTTGTGAGTTTTTATTAAAAGGCAAAAGAACAACAAACACATACATAGGTACATACAAAATTCCAAAGAAATACATAACACACTTTAATAAAAGAAAAACTGATTGAAATAATTTGTAGTCACACTTTTAAAAAGGAAAAATATATAGAAACGTAGTTAGTTGAACGTTTCTCCTTAGTTGTGAAATAAAACAAATTGTCCTCATAGTTGAAATCATTAGCGGGGAATCTGCATCTAGAATCAAATGATTATGTAATGTAATAAATAAATATGGATATGCCATATTTCAAATATACATAAGTATGTTTGTAATTACCAATATTAAATGCGATTTCTTCCTTGTCCAATAAAATAATGCCATTCAACTTTCCGATTCAATTATAAAATGTATTGGGCATTTAATTTACTAAAAAGAAAACACAAAACACTGATTTATTCACTCACTTTACCGTCTTGACTCTACAATGGCAACTAAAACACTGAAGAAAGAAAAAAATATAATTCACATCATTTATTCTTTTCTTCTTCGTTGGTTAACAACAACAAAACAAGAAACACACGAGTTTGACGCATACATGCCACCAAAGCCCCTTTCTTCGCTTCTACGTATTCTATTATACAATACACACAACTCTTTATTATAAAGCAGCATTCCACAGCCGCGAGAGCACTGTTATTACTCTCGTTGACAAACATCCTCTCTCCACCTATGAAAAAATGTTCTAACACAAAAAATATGTTTTACCCAAACATATCAAATTGAGATATGTTACAAAATGTTGCAAACATATATTTGTTTGGACCCAAACATATTATGTTTGGATCCAAACATATATTTGTTTGGATTCAAACATATTTCTAACATAAATTTTTCTGCGTGTAGAGAAGAAGAAGAGCAGCAGAACATTTCTGGCTACATCCCTGGAATAGACACTATCCTTTGGCGATGTGAAAAAAAAAAACAAGTAAAAAAGCGTTAAGTTCGGCCGGTCCGAACTTTTTATACCCTCCACCACAAATTTCAGCCATTTCGGTGGATTAATGTGGCCACAACCTTCAAAATACCGAAATTTGGAAGGTACCGTTCTATGGGGGCTATATGATGGCGGTGACCTATACCTACAAATTTCTGGGGGAAAGTTGTATACGCCTAAAGAAGACTAAATACCAAATTTCAGCCATATCGGTGTGATAATGAGGCTAAAACGTTCAAAATATTGAAAATCGGCAGATATTGTATTATGGGGGCTATATCAACACGTGGACCTATATAAACATTTTATGGTAGAAATGTTTCTTAGCCTGTGGAAACACAAAATACAAAGTTACAACCGATTCTTTGGTCAAATGGGTATAATACATTCAAAATATATTAAAATGACGCGTACTTTATATGGGGCCTTATATGGGGGCTATACCAAAATGTGGACCTATATAACCCAACTTTGGTAGGAATATTTTTTGGCCTCTAGAGACACAAAGTACCAAATTACAACCGATTCTTTGGTCAAATGGGTCTAGTACATTCAAAATATATTAAAATGACGCGTACTTTATATGGGGCCTTATATGGGGGCTATACCAAAACGTGGACCTATATAACCCAACTTTGGTAGGAATATTTTTTGGCCTCTAGAGACACAAAGTACCAAATTACAACCAATTCGGTGGTAAAATGGGCCAAATATCTTAAAAATTCCTTAAAAGACGACGCGTCACGCGTCATTTTGTATGGGGGCTATAAGAAAGCGTGGACCTACATAGCCCGCTTTCAATACCAAAAGTCCTACGTAAATATAACATATTTTCCCAAAATTTCATCAACCTACGTCAATCCGTTCGGACGCTAGAGTGATTTCCACAGACGGACAGACGGACGGACATGGCTATATCGATGTAGAATTGCACGTTGATCAAGAATATATATACTTTGTGGGGTCTACAATGATTATTTCGAGTAGTTACAAACGTAGTGACAAACTTAATATACCCCCATCCTATGGTGGAGGGTATAAAAAAAAACAAGTAAAAAAGCGTTAAGTTCGGCCGGGCCGAACTTTTCATACCCTCCACCATAAAATATTCTGAACTAAAATGGAATGGAATGGATAATTAGTTTTCATTCCTGTCCCCAACTTTAAGTGGGTACGTTAAAAGTCAGATAATGTACATACATAAAATGTTTCATTCGGTAGGCCCTTTTTACGTATCTAACTATGTATGTTGACAATTTTTGGTGGGCTAGAAATTGGGAGGTACCGTTATACAGGGGTTATAATAAAACATGGACCTATGTTGACAGTTTTTGATGGGACCCTTTAATGTTAAATAACTCCTAATTCGGTTAAAAATTGTAGCTAGAATCCTCAAAATACCGAAAATCGGTACATAACGTGGGAACTTCAAATGTCATTAACAGCTAGTTCGGAGGTATGTGGGCTATACGAAAATATGAACTTAAATGAACAATTTTTGTTGGCTTTTAAATTTCAAATTACAGAAAGTTCGTCAAAAAAATAAAGCTAAGGTACGGAAAATCGGGAGGTTTGTTTTGGGGCTATACCAAAACATGGACCTACGTTCGGTTAAACATTTTAAGTAAATCCTCAATGTACCGAAAATCGGGAAGTATCGTTATATTGGGGCTATGTTGAAAATTTTTGATGCAGATGTATGGTGACCACTACAACCTTCAAAAGTCAAATTACAGTTAGTTCGGTTAAAAATTTTAGCTAAAATTGCCAATTACTGAAAATTGGGAGGTACCGTTATATGGGAGCTATATTGAACATGGACCTATGTTGACAATTTTTTATGGAGAGGTGTTGTGACCACTAAGAACTTCAAATGTCAAAATACTGCTAGTTCGGTTAATATTGTAGTTAAAATCATCAAATTACTGAAAATCGGGAGGTACCGTCATATGGGAGCTTTATCAATAAATCGACCTTTCTTGACAAATTTTTGGTGGAGAGGTGTGGTGACCACTAAAAATTTCAAATATCAAATGTTCAAATTACAGATAATTCGGTAAAAACTTGTAGGTAAAATTCTCAAAATACCTAAAATCCGTTATATGGGGATACCGAAATCCGTTATACCGAGGTACCGTTATATGGGGCTATACCAAAACATGGACCTACGTTCATAAATTTTTCGAATATAAGTTTTTTGGTCACTAAGAACCCTAAATATCAAAATATATCTAATTCAGTCTAGAAATATGAGTTTAAACGTCAAAATACCTGAAATCGGGCGGTAACGTTATATGGGGGCTATTCCAAAACATGGACCTGTGTCCACTAGTTATATAAGTTTATTGACATTAAAGAACCCTAAATGTCACATTATAGATAAATCGGTCTGAAAATGTAGCTAAAAACATCAAAATACCGTAAATCGGGGGTACCGTTATATGGGGGCTATACCAAAACGTGGACCTATGTATGTCCACAAATTTTGTTATATAAGTTCATTGACACTTAATAACCCTAAATGTCACATTATAGATAAATCGGTCTGAAAATGTAGCTAAAAACATCAAAATACCGTAAATCGGGGGGGTACCGTTATATGGGGGCTATACCAAAACGTGGACCTATGTCCACAACTTTTGTTATATAAGTTTATTGACATATAAGAACCCTAAATGTCAAATTATAGCTACATCGGTCAGAAAATGTAGCTAAAAGAGTCAAAATACCGTAAATCGGGGGGTACCGTTATATGGGGGCTATACCAAAACGTGGACCTATGTCCACAAGTTTCGTTGTATAAGTTTATTGACACTTAAGAACCCTAAATGTGAAATTATAGCTAAATCGGTCTGAAAATGTAGCTAAAAACGTCAAAAAAATTGGGGGTACCGTTATATGGGGGCTATACCAAAACGTGGACCGATATAGCCTATCATCGAACTTGACCTGCCTGCAAACAAAAGACGCATTTTCCCAAAATTTCAGCGTCCCAGCTCCATTTTTGTGGATGATAGAGTGATTACCACAGACGGACGGACGGACGGACGTGCACAGATCGACTTAGAATTTTACCCTGATCAAGAATATATATACTTTATAGGGTCGCAAATGAGTATTTCAATGCGTTACAAACGGAAAAACAAACTTAATATACCCTCCATACTATGGTGGAGGGTATAATAAATAATCAACGCAGATAGTCCGGTCAAAATAGACATGCGTATAAGGGGGAAATAGCAAAAATTCCCACAAAGCTGAATTTTGGTGGAGAGCTAGGGTTGGCCATTAGAAGCAACGTCCTAAAAGTCCCCATCGATCCCATGTGTGCAAAACAAGTTATTCGGGGTCAAAGGTCATTTTTGGAGGCATTATTCAGTTTTTTTTAATTTTTCTCAAAAACGGTAATACTTAGCAAAAGCCCGCTAAAGTAAAAGTTGTAGATTCAATAATTGTCTACAAGATTGGTCCTTATGATTCTTAAAGAAGACTTACCATTTTCGAGATATCTCGATCTAAAGGTCAAATAAAAAATTAGCCGCGTAAGTACATTATGAGGCGAACCGGTTAAAGTAACGACACTATGTGTTAGATACTTCCGTAAGCTTTCAAACGATATCCACTTTGCAGTAATCGATTCAGTAGAACCGGGTCTAACCCGGTTTTTAAATTTGGCCTTTTGGGTCTAATAACCGGCGAACCGGATCCGCAACCGTTGAAAATTATACATTTCCGTAATCAGCGCAACAAACCCTACCTTCGGACAAAACTTGAAAAAAATCGGAGAGTTTTCGTTGGGGTCGTTCCCGTTGGGCTTTCGATTATACATGTGGGTTAAATGGGCTATTTTTGCATAAAATGACTCTAACATTGATTAACTCTACTAAACAGACTCCGATTTTGTTGGAATTTGTTTTAAAAGATAGCTATAATTTCGCTCTTCAAAAATATATATATATTTTTTTGGGGGACAGACCCGATTACTTCGCTTATTTTAGCCGGTTCGTCTGAATATGTGCATATTTCCCTTATAAGTGCATAAAAATCATGTGTTTTTTAGAACAGCTATATATCAAGAATGGTTCCTTCTAAGAAAAAAATTGTAAGGGTCAAACTTGTAGATAATTTTTCTGTCTACAATATTTACTTTAGTCACTTTTTGATTAGATCAACCGTTTTCAAAAAATAAATCCGAAAACCTAAAAACCCTTAAATTTTGACCTTTGACCCCGAATAATTTTTTTTGCACACATGGGATCGATGGGGACTTTTAGGACGTTGCTTCTAATGGCAAACCCTGGCTCTCCACCAAAATTCAGCTTTGTGGGAATTTTTGCTATTTCAATGTCTATTTTGACCGGACTAAGAAAAGAAGCAACCAAATAAAATGTGTACAGATACACTGTAACTGCAACGTAATAAATAAACACATTAATAAAGGACTAGGAATGTGAACCAGAAATTGCAATCTCCGACTGTCAAATGTTAAACGAAACATTCGTATTGGAATATTATTAAGATGGACTTCGGATGATATAAAATATAAAAAAAACAAGTGAGCAAAGGATACCCTATACTACTATCCTGTGCATAAGCTTTTCACTTGTAAACATTTTTGAGGTCGATACTTACGTTGTCAGCCACTCCGACTTTTATACCAAATGACATAAGTCTAACTAAACTAAAATAATAAAAAGACAGAGCCCCCACCTAGATACGTGGGCCCAAAGCTGGGATATTTGGCATTACAACTCGAATCAAAAAATGGAAGATGGTCTGAATTCTTCTTCTTTATTTGCTAATTCGATTTTCGAATGTAAGCGACCATACAATTATATCGAGGTACATTTCATTTACTTATTTATATACATATTAAATTTGATATTATTTGGTACTATATATTTATAAATTACACTGTGATACAAAAGTGGACAAATTTTTTTGCTGGGTTTCTGATGCACAAATTCGGTTTTGTGGGAGTCCATAGAAGACGAAAATACCTTTGGTTTCTTTGGGTCACTTCGGTTTTTGATTTTATAACGGTAAATGTAGTGAAAAATGCGCTTTCTTGGTTTTTCAAATTTAAACGGACATTACTCCTTTTTTCCACAACCGATTTGCACACACTGTTTTTCATTATAAAGGGGAGAGTAATGCCTTTCGAACAAGCCATAGATTTTTAAAATCGGTTAACAAATGGCTATGTAATAGTGGTTTAAGTGTGACAAAAACGCATTAAAAAACAGTAAAATGTTTTTCCTTGTGCTCTAAGCTGCGTAAACGATACCTAACTGTACAATTATTTAATGTTAACAAGTAGGAAATTTAGTTGGCTTTCCAAAATGGGAAAAACCAACGAAATCGGTTGAAAAATGAATGCGTTATGGCATTTTTTGTGTTTCAACTTTTTGGTTTTTTTCATATTTTCATATGGGTATCTTAGCATGTATGATTCTAATTGTGATATTCATGCTTAACAATTACGCACAAGGTATCAATGTGCGTATAAAGGAAAATATGAAAAAAACCAAAAAGTTGAAACACAAAAAAAGCCATAACGCATTCATTTTTCAACGGATTTTGTTGGTTTTTCCCATTTTGGAAAGCCAACTAAATTTCCTACTTGCTAACTGCAAATAATTGAGCTGTTAGGTGTCATTTACGCAGCCTAGAGCACAAGGAAAAACATTTTACTGTTTTTTAATGCGTTTTTGTCACACTTAAACCACTATTACATAGCCATTTGTTAACCGATTTTAAAAATCTATGGCTTGTTCGAAAGGCATTGCTCTCCCCTTTATAATGAAAAACAGTGTGTGCAAATCGGTTGTGGAAAAAAGGAGTAATGTCCGTTTAAAGTTGAAAATCCAAGAAAGCCCATTTTTCACTACATTTACCGTTATAAAATGAAAAACCGAAGTGACCCAAAGAAACCAAAGGTATTTTCGTCTTCTGTGGACTCCCACAAAACCGAATTTATGCATTAGTACCCCTGCAAATTTTCACTGTAGCACAGTGTTATTAACAATTATCTCAAAAGTGTTTCTATTTCTTGCCGCATTTAGAAGGTTTGCCGAATTATTATATTTTGTCCATTCTTCTATGTTCTTTAGCCAGGTCATCTCTTTTCGGCCTCTGGTACGCCGACCTTCAACTGTTGCTTTCAGGATTTTTTGCAATAACCTATATTTTACATTTCTCATGATGTGTCCCAGATATGAGGTTTTTCGTTTTTTAATTGTAGCTATGAGTTCTCTTCTTTGATTCATTCTTGTCAATACTTCGGCATTTGTCACGTGCGCAGTACATGGTATTTTTAAAACTCTGCGGTAGACCCACATTTCGAAGGCTTCCAATCGTCGTATATCAGCAGCTTTAATAGTCCACGTCTCCACGGCATACAGTAGAACTGACCAGATGTAGCATTTTATAAACCTTGCTTTTGTTTCGATGTTTATATCATGATTGACAAGGATTTTCTTATATTTAAAAAATGCATCTCTTGCCATCTCTATCCGGCATCGTATTTCCTTCGAGCAATCCCATTGGTCATTAATAAGTACACCCAGGTATTTGAAGGTCTGTACTCTGTCGACATATGCATTATTTATTTTTAATTTAGCTTCATTATGTTGATTTTTCTTACTAACAATCATTAGCTTTGTTAGTATTAATTTTTAGTCCATATGATTCGCTACATAAGGTGATTTGGGTTACTAATTTTTGGAGTTTTTTAAGCTAGATAGAACTTTAAATTGTAAAAAGTAACACAAAAAATTAAATTTTGATGAAACTTTTTTTTATTTGTTTCAGTATACTCTGACAAATCATCATGAATAGTTTTATCGCAAAATTGTGTTCAGCGATGAGGCGCATTTTTGGCTTAACGGGTTTGCAAATAAGCAAAATTGCCGCATATGGAGTGAGACCAATCCACAAGAGACCCTACAGACTCCATTACATCCAGAAAAATGCACCGTATGGTGCGGTTTTCACGCTGGTGGCATCATCGGACCTTATTTCTTCAAAAATGAGGCCGGAGCTAGCGTTACGGTCAATGGAGATCGTTACCGCACCATGATTTTTTGTTTGAAAATATGGATGACATTGATCCGGAGGAGATGTGGTTTCAACAGGATGGCGCTACGTGCCATACGGCGAACGCAACCATCGACTTATTGAAATCAAAATTTGGCGATAAGTTGATTTCGAGAAGTGGACCTGTCAATTGGCCTCCAAGGTCGTGCGATTTGACACCTCTCGATTATTTCCTGTGGGGCTACGTGAAGTCACTGGTTTATGCTGATAAACCAGCAACAATTGATGCCTTGGAGGCCAGCATTGTTCGTGTTATTCGTGACATACGGCCAGCAGTGCTCGAGAAAGTGGCCAAAAATTGGACGTCCAGAATGCACTTCGTCAAGAACAGCCGCTGTGCCCATATGCCCGAAGTCATTTTCAAATGTTATTGTCAAGTATTGATCTTTCGAATAAAACAAAATTTTGATTACAATTTAATTTTTTGTGTTATTTTTTACAATTTCAAGTTCTATCGGGCTTAAAAAAACACCCTTTACTATCAGCGATTATAGTAGTATCATCTGCATATTTAATGTTGTTTATAAAGTTGCCGTTTATTTGTATTCCTTCCCGGATATTTGTAGTGGATTCTTGGAAAATTCTCTCGGAGTATATATTAAATAGGAGTGGAGACTCCTTATCTGACTCCTCTTGGTATTGATATCTCATCTGTTAGATTTCCATTGACATTTATCTGTGCAGTTTGTTGCCAGTATAAGTTTCTAATGCACTGGATTTCTTTATCATCAATTCCGATAGACACAAGTATTTCCATTAACTTATCGTGTTGCACTGTGTCAAATGCTTTTTCATAATCTATGAAGCACAAGAAAATGTCCTTGTGAACATCTCGGCATTTTTGTATTAGGACCTGGACACAAAGTAGAGCTTCTCTCGTCCCCATCACTTCCTTAAAGCCAAATTGATTTGATCCCATAGCTTGTTCGCATTTTTGATATATTCTTTTGTGAATAATTCGTAGAAATATTTTCAGGGAGTGGCTCATTAAACTGATTAGGCGGTAGTCGCTACACTGTTTGGCGTGACTTTTTTTAGAAATCGCTATAAACGTTGATTTTAGCCAGTCTTGTGGGTAGAAGCCTGTATTGTATATGTGGTTCATCAAACTTGTCAAGAGATCAATGTTATTTTCGTCAATCATTTTTAGCAATTCAGCGGGAATTTCGTCTGGTCCCGTTGCATTCCTATTTTTATACCCTACACCACTATGTGGGAAGGGTATTATAAGTTGGTTTTGGCCAAAAAGTTTGTAACGCATCGAAATATTGGTCGTAGACCCATACTTATATATACCAAAATGAATGTCTCGACGAGCTGAGTCGATCTGGCTATGTGTGTCCGTCCGTCCGTCTGTCCGTCTGTCCATCTAAACCTTGTAATCACGCTACAGGTCGCAATTTTGATCGGATCGTCTCGAAATTTTGGATGTTGAAGGGGGTCCCGGAGGGGAAGAAGCCTATTGATTTTGGTGATGGTCGGATAATATTTAGGGGTCAGAATGGGCAAAAAACTTATGTGGATAAAAAGACAACGTTTTTTTCCAAAGCGAATATCTCAGCTTCTATACGGGGTATACCAAAAGCAAAACCTGACAATAAAAGTAGAAAATATCACCTTTCTAATGATGTAAAGTAGGTTCTCGTAGGTGATCAAACAAAGAATATATCGCAATAGAAACACCAAAATCAAAATATTTTGCAACATGTCAGCACGTATCAACTAAATTGCAAAATATTTTGATTTTGGTGTTTCTTTGGAAAAGCCGAAAAGTGAGTGTGATTCTCATTCATATGGGAATACTAGACACTTAAAGAGTTCGGTTTTTCGCTAAAAAGGCATCATTTCAAAAACTGAGAAGCCAATTGATAATTCCCTTCGCCGGGATGAAAACATGATATTGGTAGCGATCAGTAAAATTTTGCAACACTGTCAGTTCGTTTTGAAAAACATTACTCTCTGTAATAGAGGGTAATAAATGAAGTTGAGCCAATGGGGGAATACTCCACTCAAACAATCGAAAATGAGATTGAACTTCAACAAAAAACAAAACAAACGAAAATATATATCTTTGAAACCAATACGAATCTGTCCATGACATCCTTAGCAAACTTGTAGATAAGAACAAGAAGAATGTATTTGGGAACATAATAAACACGAATAACCTCATTTATTGCCTCAAATTTTATAATATATCTAAAATTTCCGTGATTTGGATATATTTCTAAAAAAAGTCAAATTTTTCTTAATGTTATCTTTGGGAAAAATACTCACTGGAATGTTATACACAGCCCTTCAGAACATAACATTGTTGTAAAATGCCTCTATCGCGTTGTTTCTAGCATATTATTCGACGACAATTTGATAAATATATTAACAATACATAGAAATTTCAAATATGAGAATAAACAGCGTGTGTGAACGATGTTTGAAATATGTTTTGTAGAAAATATGATATCAAATGCCGCCTAAACAACATGAAATAAGTGTTTTACAGTTTCAGAATGTTCTGAAGAATTGCTAAGGACATTATTTGGAAAGTTATTGCGAAAGGCTACTTGGTTCAACTCTCAATAATTTGGCAGTTACTGACCATAAATCCAGAAATTATGTAATCTTTCCTATGTTTTATCAATTTTGATGCGCTATATGCGGTTTTTCGTAGTTCGTATATCATATGGGGATCTTCTCAGATGTGTACCTCGGCACGGAAAGTCTCTGATCGTCATTCACTTGGGAGTGTCCAGAGATGATTCATTTGTCGAATTTTCCAAGCAGCTCACTACTTCCGATTTTATATCAAGTATTCCCAGGTAATATCAGACAGACAACCGTTTGTTCATAGCTGGAGTGAGAAGGCGACCCGGCCTAGAGGGTTAGTTGGCAACCCCAACGCTAGGATCGGACGCTGTGGCCCAATCTGCCGCACGTCTTAAATCAAATTGATTACAGAAACATTAACAAATTCAGATTCAAACAACAACAACAACCCAATGATGACGACTTTTGGCTTTAAGGAAAGGTTTATGATTGGCACCTGGAATGTAAGAACTCTCTCCGTACCAACAAGAGTTGAGCAAGTCCGAAAAGAAATGGCCTCGTACAATATCGACATATTGGGTCTAAGCGAAGTGCGATGGGTTGGTAGTTCAACAGAACCAGTAAAACTTCTCAATGGATACTCCTTTATTTATTCTTGCAACACAAACCACAAAATAAGAGGCGTAGGTTTAATTATTTCTCCTAAAGCTCGGAGGGCACTGATTGAATACAAAGCGGTATCAGATAGAATCATCACAGCAAGATTTAAATGCAAATTCAGAAACATATACATCATACAATGCTACGCCCCGACAGAACCGGATGAAAATGATATTAAAGATGACTTCTACAATGAACTCGATGCAATTACGAACTCCCTGCCTACCGGTGATATAAAAATTTGCATGGGCGATTTCAATGCAAAAGTAGGAACAGACAACGAGAACCTGCAATCGGTCATGGGAAAACACGGCCTTGGCGACGTGCGAAACAATAATGGAGAAAGACTGGTCGACTTCGGCGCACGCCATAGATTTTTTATCGGTGGGACTAAATTCCCGCACAAAAATATCCACAAATATACATGGGAATCACCGGGACATAATACAAGAAACCAAATTGATCACTTCTTGGTGAGCAAACTGTTCTTAGGTTCTTTAATGGATGTCAGATCTAGGCGAGGGGCCGATATCGATAGTGATCACAATCTCGTAGTAGCAACATTACGATTGAGACCAGCAGCAATAAATAGTTCTATAAAAAGGAACGAAAAATATAATACAGCACGGCTGAAGGATCCAGCTGTAGTAACAGCATACAACCAAAGCCTACATTCACGTCTTAATGCAAACCCCCAAAACAGTTGGCAAGACATCAAACCAGCTTGCAAAATATCGGCAAAAAAGTTTCTAGGAATTAAGCCCAAAAATATAAAACCTTGGATTGGAGCGGAAACATGGCATGAAATACAAACTCCCAAAAAACTTCACAACGCCATCTTTCGATCTAAATGTCCAGCCACCAAAACACAAGCGCGTATAGCATACCGTCAATCAGCCCGCAAAGTGACATATATGATCCGTTCTGACCGTGAAAGATACCTAAATGAAATAGCAAATGAAGCCGAACGAGCATCGAATACTGGCAATCTAAGAGGCGTGTATGCTGCCATTAAGCAACTATGCGGTAATAATATTAGAGGTACGGCAATCGTGAAGGATAATGATGGTTCAGATTTTCGACTACCGATGAACAACTAGTCCGGTGGTGTGATTATTTTACATCACAGTCTCAGACAACTAATAGGGTCGTAGCTGAAACTGATATACTGATTACCAGACGCAACCCGAGAAGAGCCATTTCAACTGATCCTCCAACAATAACGGAATCAAAAACAATATAGATTGGACAATATGAAAAATTGTAAGTCGGCTGGCCCAGATACTATTACGGCAGAACTTTTAAAATATGGATCCAATACAATAGCGGAATATCTTACACCACTTATTCAAAATGCTTGGATCAACAACAACATTCCAAATGACTGGAAAGAAGGCACCGTTATCACTATCCCCAAAAAAGGTGATCTAACACTATGCAAAAATTGGAGAGGTATAACATTGCTGAACTCCATCGGCAAAATTATGGCTACTCTAATTCTACAAAGAATGAAACCTATGATTGATGAGACGCTACGTAAAGAGCAAGCGGGGTTTAGGCCGGGACGATCGTGCGTAGATCATATAAATACCTTGCGAATTATAATTGAGCAATCAATAGAGTACAACTACCCCCCTTTATATGCTCTTTATCGATTTCGAACGCGCATTCGACACTGTTTCTCGTGAGGCTATCTGGTTAACCCTAAAAAATAAAGGTATTCCAGAAAAAATAGTCACCCTAATACAAGAACTGTACAATGGAGCCCTATATAAAGTACGCTTTAATGGCAAGGAGAGCAAACCCTTTAATACCTCAGCTGGAGTGAGACAAGGATGTGTATTATCACCCACGCTATTCATAATATTCTTGGACTGGGTAATAGAAGAAACTAACTCACAAGTTCCTGATGGACATCTGTCTATCGACACACAACTTATCCGCGATGGAAGTAAAACTTATGAAATTATCCGAAAACGCAAATAAGGTCGGATTACGAATAAATTTCACCAAGACTAAACTAATGCGTATATGTTCAGAAATCGCAAGGCCAATGACAATCAATGGAACAACTATTGATGATGTAACGTCGTTCAATTACCTTGGATGCACAATATCTAAAGATGGCAGCTCAGAGAAAGATATTAACGATCGTATCAATAAGGCGCGGTCAGCTTTTATGAAATTATATAAAATATGGAGATCCAATACCATATCCAAGAAAACAAAACTCAAGATATTCAACAGCAGCGTCAAGTCTGTCTTACTTTACGGATGTACTACATGGAGCTTTACAAAAGCAACCCAACAAAAGTTACAATCTTTTATGAACCGCTGCCTCAGACAAATATTATACATTTACTGGCCCAATTGGATATCAAACGAATCCTTATGGCAAATGGCGAACTGCAGACCATTATCCATCGAAATACGTAAGAGAAAGTGGACATGGATCGGTCATACGCTTAGACGACCCCCATTAGAAATAGGGAGATCGTCATTCGAATGGAATCCCCAAGGGTACCGCAGCCAAGGGCGCCCTCGGAATACATGGATACGCTGTGTGAGACAAGAATATGAAGCAGCCCACTTTCATGGAATCAAATAAAGATGCTAGCAAGAGATAGAGATAGATGGAGAGATTCTGTTAATGCCCTATGTTCCTCGTGAACGTTTTATTTATGTATATAATAATTGTATTAACGTTAAAACTTATATAAATAAATAAAGGACATATATATATATATATATATATATCAGACATATAAGTTCTACTATTTTAGGACTACAATATTGCTGAAGACCGCAAAGCAAAATTCTTATTAATTTCTGAGATAATGTAATTAGAAAAGGGGTCGTTTTAGCCCGGTATAGATGAGGCCATAAAATACAAACCCGATCTAAAAACATTTGTTATTTGTATCTTATATCAAAGTGCTCTTGAATCAACTGTAAATGAACATTTTAGGGTTTTTTAGGTTTTGACGATTTAGCTGGGAAACCGCAAGCTCTAACAAAATGGAAATAAAGAAAATGTTGTAGCAGTGGACATTCTCTACAATATTGTTACGATATTTACATAGTTTTTACCAGATTTGAGATATAGAAGTTCGAATTATGAAAATTCACTGACTGTATCGTCTCCTAAACCTCAACTTCTATATCTCATAAATGGTAAAACCTAGGAACAAATCAAACAAATTTTCACAGCTACAACATTTTTTAGCCCCATTTCAGTAGGACTTGCGGATTCCAAGCAAAACCGCGATTTATTTAAAAATCCCTCCAGTGATTATTTCTTGTTTTTGGATTTTTCTCATATGTGAACATTGCTGTTTCAGAATTCGCAAAACTTTCCAGTTGTAAGCTTCTTTCATTTAACGTTGGTTCAAGAGCACCGAGATATTTTACCCTCAGCCGTTAGCCTAACGATGAAAATTTACCTCATCGAAATAATGTTCTTCTACTAATCACATGTTTTGACGAAACCCGCGTCAAACAATTTGGAGTCGATTTATACCAATTCATCCGTCGAACAGATCAACAGATTTGGTCCAAATTTTGGATCTCACAATATTTTGTCCAAACTTTAAGTTATCTCGGTCCACTCCTTTGGAAACTTCCCCTGCACGACTTCAAAATGTTTCTCTAAAATTTAGAGCACAATAACTCTCAAAAGTCCAAATCGATTTTTTCGAGGCAAAGATTGGGTTCGAATATGGACTATATCGATTCACTCCTTCAGGTACCTCCAACACAAAATTTCAATTATCCGATTTGACCGAACATTTTAACATTCTAAAATTACTTCCAAACGTACATATATCTAGTACCAAGAGGGTCTTTTTGGGACAAAATCTTCGGATACATTCCTCACAAAATTCAACATAAGTGTAGTTTAAAAGCTGTTCGAGGAGCCATTGCACATTTTGACCAATGGTACTTCTTGCGGTCTTGTTTACAGCGATATTGTATTTTTCGTGGGTAAGTCCACGGTTGTGTCAGGTTTTGTCCAAAAGCTCTAAATCTAACGGCGACCAACTAAATTGACGGCTTGATACCATAACTATCAAAAGGAATGACTTCCAAAAATTGCCCCATTTCCAAAATAGACTTTATCAGTCGATTTTTTCAGGTATCTTCCATACAAATGTGCAAAACTTTTGCGCTTTCGTCGAAGTCAAAGTTTTGAGCACAACATAAGCATTTATTCGCAACGCCCACACTCGTAAAGTTAAGAAATCAAAATGTGTGAAGATGTACAAGCAGCAAGTCTACTGTACCATTATAACAATAACATAATTGTTATACAACCCGATGTATCTAGGCTTAAGAGATTTTTCTATAATCCCAAGCATTATATTTACTGATTTAAAAATAAGCCAATATTTTTCTTTGTAAGAATGAAATGGATTTAATAAATGGCACAATAAAAACTTAAACTTAAAACTCGCAAAGTTATATACTCTAATTTTTTCCATATTTTTGTCAGATACTTTATAGATCCAATAAAGATCACGAATTTCTGAAACTCCCTGACTACACAATTTTTAGGAAAAAGATTTTGTTTATGTAGCCCGCATTCGATCTGTCTACAGATAAGAGTCTCAACTCACACAGGCTGAAATATATAGTCCTTGGAAAGTTTTTAACGTCAGCGAGTCCATAAACATCTACTTGAACAATTTAGATAGAAATAAGCGGGAACAACATTGAGGTATCAAATAGAGTTTTTCGACTTAATCTATTTTAAGATAAAATTTTGCCGAGCTTTTTGTGTAGTCTCAAAGAGTACTACGAGTCGCCCGACTCCTGATAAAAATGTTTTCTATTTTAATGTATTAGTCTGAATTTTTGTTGGGTTGCACGGAAAGTTTTATTAAAACACCGTATATCTTTATTCGAAATATTCGCGAATACAATCCCTGTATTCGAACGTGGATCTGTTTTCACCACTTTTTGCATGAAGGATATTTTTAAAAATTAAGCTAATAGCCTCGAATTATAGATAATCTTTCGAAAGCGGGATTTAGAAGCCAAAATGCTAAATAAGAGCTAATGTGGTTGAAAAGTCTGTGATACACAAAAACGTAAATCTATATATCGACGCCTCCAAACAATAGTATGCTAAGTCGACTTAGCATGTTTTCAAGTTCTTTACATTTAACTTAAATTCTGTCAAATTTTGGTAATGATCGGACAATCCGAACAGAAGTTATAAACAAATATTTACTTAGCATAGTACTGAAGGTCAAAGAAATTTCCAAACTTTTAGAGCTTGTCCTGCAAAACTCACTGTTCAGAATTAGCAAACTATTATTTGGAGGTGTCGAACGTCCTTTAACTTAAATTCTGTCAAATTTTAGTAATGATCGGTCAATCCGAACAGAAGTTATAAACAAATATTGACTTAGCATAGTACTGAAGTTCAAAAAAATTTCCACACTTTGAGAGCTTCTCGTGCAAAACTCACTTTCTAGACTTAGCATACTGTTATCTGGAGGTGTCGATATACATTTGAAAGATTGCTTCAATTCTGTTGGAGAATTTGGTTAAACACTTTTGTATGGGGACTATACCGAACGTGGTCTGATACGGTTCATTTTCAGTTCTTAGTATCCAAGGACTATTATATTATACTCTGTTCAAATTTCAATCTTGTATCTAAAATATTGTGATCTCTTTCTATTGAATGTATATACTTTGTGACAATATTGAATATACATACATAAAATCAACTAAAAACCCTTTAAAATAGCTTTACGTAACGCTACACAACTTTTTTAATTATCATGATTTTTGGTCAAGTTGCGCCCCCCCGAAATGAAATCCTGCGTACGTCCCTGCTCCATATGCCAAGTTTCAGCCAATTCGGGTTGAAAATGAAGATAAAATTCTTATATTCCTGAAATCGGGTGGTACCGCTATATGGAGGACATATCAAAACCTTGACCTAAGTCCAACATTTTTGGTGGGTTTTTACTAGATTTGAACTAAACGGACACTAAAGCAATTTAAATAAAACGCTGTAAAAATGAAATATATTACAGACTACTGCAATATTTTCGTCATTTGACTTTTTACGCCAACATATTTGCATTTGGAGGCCACCAGCTGTAGGTGTGATAATCTACTTTACAATTGAAATCCTAAAAATGAAAACTACGGTTGGATTAGCTACTATTGCGATATCTCCTTTGTTTGTCCACCTACGCCAACATACTTTGCATTGCTGTAAAGATGTTGTTTTCCACTTTCATTTTCAGGCAAGGCTTATAAAATACTCCGAATAGAAATGGAGATATTCGAATTAGAATAAAACCTTGTCTTTTTCTCCACATAAGTTTTTTGTCCATTCTTTTCTTATGGTCGGATAAAAATCGATATGCTTTTTCCCCTCCAAGACCCCCATCTACCCCAAAATTTGACAATCAGATCAAAATTGAGACCTGCACAAGTTATAGGTGGACTGACGAAAGGACAGACGTAGCTAAAACGAATCAACTCGTCAAGACATTCATTTTTGTATATAAGTATGGGTTTACGACCCTTATTTCGATGCGTGTAACGTGACCGTTACAAACGATCTATCTACCTATATGCCCGCTTTTATTTTTTTTTAACATACCCACTTAAACCAACCGCAACCTCTCATTAACAAAATAAAACCAATACCGGTTTTATTCCATCAGCACTACCCATCCTAATATTCGTTTAACTCGTGGTACTGCAGACAAAACCACACACAATATACCCCAATCGTACTGACATCAACAAGCATAAGCATTTATTCATTTGTCAACACTGCCCACCCTAGCATACGTTTGAGTCAAAGACAACAACACACAAACACACATCACTTGGCTTAACAACGAATTATAATTTGACACCACCATTCGTACTACAGTCATAATGGCAATATTGATTCTGGTGTGTTTATTGACATCTCGCGGCACATGTACTTATCATACACTCTGTAACCGCATATATATAAGATGTTCAGTTTTCCATCATAGAGTCGGTCGAGACTTTACCGTGAAACAAGCATAGTGATGTGTGGCTTGTCCGCAATCTCAGTTGCCTGTTAGTTATCTTAAGTCATCAGACCTCGTGGCCACCTATTCATAGCCAGCTATTGTAGCCAGCTACCTGCTCGTTGCCAGCTCCCCTGCTCTTGCCGACTCCATAATAACCGTGGCCAGCTATTTATAGCCAGCTACCTGCTATTTGCCAGCTCCATAACCGTAGCCAGCTATTTTTAGCCAGCTACCTGCTCTTAGCCAGCTCCATAATAACCGTGGCCAGCTATTTATAGCCAGCTACATGCTCCTTGTCAGCTCCCCTGCTCTTAGCCAGCTCCATAACCGTAGCCAGCTATTTACAGCCAGCTCTCCCGCTCGTTGCCAGATTCCTTGCTCGATGCCAGCTTCTGACCGAATCTAGTACCCCTCTCAACGCCCCAACGCTTGCAACCAGCCACTCGCTTGTGACTAGTCTGCCGCCCAGCTTCTGCTGCCAGCCTATCGTCCGCAGCTAGCCCGCGGCTCGCAGTCAGCTTACCGCCCAACGCTCGCAGCCGGCCTGTCGTCCGCAGTCAGCTTGCCGTCCTCAGCCAGCCCGCTTGTGACCAGTCTGCCGCCGAACGCTTGCTGCCAGCTCACCACCCACTGTCGTCCGCAGTCAGCTCGCCGTCCGCAACCAGCCCGCTTGTGACTAGCCTGCTGCCAGCCTACCGTCCGCAGCTGGCTAGCCGTTCAGCGCCCGTACATAGTTGCACGCTCGCAGTCCGCTCACCGCTCCGAATCAGCGACGCCAGTAGCCAGATACCCGCTCAACGCCAGTACTCCACTACACGCTTGCAAGCCGCTCAGCGCCCGGACATAGTTGCACGCTCGCAGTCCGCTCACCGCTCCGAATCAGCGACGCCAGTAGCCAGATACCCGCTCAACGCCCTTACTCCGCTACACGCTTGCAACCCGCTCAGCGCCTGGACATAGCTACACGCTCGCAGTCTGCTCCGAATCAGTTGACGTCCGTAGCCAGCTACTTGCTCAGCGCCCGTACGCTGCTACACACTTGCGGCCAGCTACTTGCCCACCAGTCAACGCACGTAGCCCGCTGCTCGCCCAATACACCGCTCACCACCGTCAACGCTTGAGGCCAGCTAGTCGCTCACCAGTCAACGCTCGTAGCCCGCTGCTCGCTCAATTCAAAGCTCTTCACCGTCAACATTTGCGGCCAGCTACTCGCTCACCAGTCAACGCTCGTAGCCCGTTGCTCGCCCAATTCACCGCTATTCACCGTCAACACTTGCGGCCAGCTACTCGCCCACCAGCCAACGCTCGTAGCCCGCTGCTCGCCCTTCACCGTCAACGCTCGTGGCCAGCTACTCGCCCACCAGTCAACGCTCGTAGCCTGCTGTTCGCCCAATTCACCGCTCTTCACCGTCGACGCTTGCGGCCAGCTACTCGCTCGTAGCCATCCCGTTGCCCGCATCCAGCTCATCGCTCAGCAGCGCTCAACGCTCGTAGCCAGCTACTCGCTCGTAGCCATCATCCTGCTCGCATCCAGCTCACCGCTCAGCAACGCATCAACGCTCGTAGCCAGCTACTCGCTCGCCATTCAGCGCTCGTAATCAGCTACCATCTCGTATTAAACCAGAACCAGACTAGTCCCCCGTGTGACTCGCCAGCGCACCAGTATACCAAAGCAGAGGAACCGAGGCTCCGATCTTCCACCAGACTTGTCCAATCACGTATATATAATTATATAGCTATCTGAATTACCTATAAATATCCAACCATATCTGAAATTCCACTCACGTACTATTCATTACATTAACACCCAAGAGTCAAATAAAGAATTGAATTTATAAAACTCGTGTTATCACTTAAGGTTTGTGGGTCCTTGAGTTGACCCTGGAGACGACTGAGCTTACCTCAGCCTTAGACAAAACCACTCGTTATATGCGATACAAACTTTTTGGCAAAATCCAACGATAATAACTTCCCAAATACTGGTGTTGTGTATAACAAGTAAGGGAGGGCTATAGGAGGAATGACCGGCAATGTGATACCCTACCCCACAACTCCTGGACACTAGTTTTTCACGGAATTTCCATTATATGATTGCGCATATTTCAGCCGTTGGGTCATTTAAATGCATAAAATTCCGATATTAAGGCTTCAAAATGTCAGCATCAATTTTAGGAGGATTGTCGAAAAATCATACTCTAGTAACATGTTATCCACGGAGTATTATTTGATCCTTTCTTTGGCCATATGTTTATGAAATGTAAGGCTAAGCCAGAAATCGGAAAGAACAAAAAATTGTTAGCTTCAAGCTATTTTTACCAATTTTTCCACATTGATGCTTCCACGTAAATTATTGTTAATGGTCGATATTCAAGAAATTCAGTAATATTATAATGAATATGTCAACAGCTCGCTAATTCTGAAAGGGTGAAACTTGGATTCATCGATTGGTCTTTACGATATGCATACATAAATTTTCCTTCACAAAATTTTAAATTGTATTGAGAAAAAATATAAAAAGAGAATTACAAATAGTTTCCGGTGTTTTTACGCAATCGACTCAAAAAAAAAAAAAAAAAAAAAAAAAAAAATTTCAATGTATTACTTTTTACCAAATGTAGCACAAAAACTTCAATACACCGTACATCATTCAATTTTAGAAATGGGAATTTCCCTATCATGATTCGAAAATTCTCTATCATGATTTCGACATTACAAGCTAACTAAAACAAGTTGAGAGAGTATCTCTGTCGGCAAAGCTTGTTGATACTTTTTTACTTGTGAAAATAGAAAAAAAGAAATCTTGATCATTTTTCTCTCTAAAACTGAATTTATATTTGTGAAACAAATATTAAAATGAGGCGAAACTTCTACAAAGCAATAAATTCCCTACATGACAACTAAAACTTAACAAAAAAGACAATGTTTAGAAAAGTAAAAACACAAATGAAAAATTCTGAAAGCACTAGGACAAACAGTGCACATGAACGAACATTTAACATTTCGTTCTTCTTTTTGGAGCAATGACAAAAGCAAAACAAACGAACCAAAACAAATATCACATGGCAGTCGATTCAGCATTTACAAAAGAAAATACTACAATATACAAAGTCTAAAATTTTAGGACTTCCACCAATAATAACCAATATTTTTTGGCATATTTTTAAAGGGTGAAGGTAAAGTGTACTGCACTCCATTTTCTCTACATTTTTGAAAGTTTATCTACCTGGATGACTACCCTTTCTGTGGAAAAACATGTTAACACAGGTAAATGTTAAAGAATATTTTATTTAATAACGTAACAGTATTTGCCCTTAACTCTAAAACAAGAAAGATGTATTAATTGGGTATATGAGAAGGTGCAAAACTACATCTTCTTCTATTAGTCTATACTAGGTCATACTGAAGACAAGTATTGGAGTTTTATGTATACCATTACTCCACGAAAACTTTTTTATTCTATTGTCCTCGTCTTTTTATCAATCCAATTTTCACGCAAATTAACTCACCATTATTGTGTCTTAAAATGTGTATGCCACACTTCAAAGGTTGGCGTCCTTGTAAGTATAAAAAAACAAGTAAGGAAGTATCAGTCAGCTGTGCTGACGGAGATATACCCTTAGCCACTAAAAAAATCACAATAATCACGAATTTGCTTTAAAATACATGGAATCTGTAGGTACTGTAATGTGGGGCAATACTCGTACCAAATAATCGACGTATACAAACAATTTTTAGTAAGCAAACTTCAGATTCAGAGATAATTCAAAATACATATTAGATAACGTTAAACTAAGTTTGGAAGAAATTTTTGAAAAAGTTCTAGAGTTATCTTGCGCAATAATCATTTTAGTATGTGCTGGCAGGGTTTTTGGAGCTTTTGTGACATTATCTCAGGAAGTATGGACTTACTCCGAAAATATTGTATCGTTGTAAATGGGGTCAATAGGGCAACCTATTAAAAAAAGAATCAAAACGATCCAAGAGGAGCTTTAAATTCGCTTTACCCGAAGGAGAGGACCGATGTAGACCCTATTCCAACCTGTAATGGAATTCTGTAACTCATTTTTTGAGTTAACGACAAAAATCGGTAAAATTAAAACGCAAAATTATGAATGAAAAGTATCAATAAAAGTTGACAACATTGCTGATATGGGTAGGGCTTAGCGATAATTTGATTTTGGTTGTTTACTTACCGAAAAATGTCGATAATTATCGAAATTATAACATATTTCATTTACCGATAGTTGTCGGTAACTCGAAAAATTAGTTAGAGAATTCCACTACTGCTGCATGACTGGATGAAATAATACGATGTGCAAAGTCTGCACCAATCAGAAACCCCCTGCGAGATTTATCTTGCAGATTTGGCATTTTGGTTTGTGCCGTCAGAGTTTCTTGGAGTTTTTAGGCCAATATGTATCTTGGAAAGTATGGACTTGCGCGGAAAAAATTGTACCGTCGTAAAGGAAGCCGCAAGAACAGCCTGCTGAAAAAAAAATTCAAAATGATCCGAGAAAAACTCTTAAACTTAATTTTATCAAAAGGAGTGATAAATGACTGGATGAAATAATACGATGTTCAAAGTTTGGATCAATCAGATACTCCCTGCGAGAAGTATGTTGCGGATTTGCCATTTTGGTTGGTGCCATCAGGAACCATTTCTTGGAGCTTTTAGGCCATTATCTCAGGAAGTATGGACTTGCGCCCGCAAAAAATTGTACAGTCGTAAGGGGAGCCGCAAGGACAACCTACTGAAAAAAGATTTCAAAACGATCCGCGAGGTGCTCTTGTACTTGACTTTATCCGAATTTTGTGTGGGAGGTACCCGAAGGAGTGGTCCGATATAGTCCATATTCGAACCCTATCAATGTCTGGAAGAAATAACACGATGTGCCAAATCGATTGTTCCCTCCGAGAGTTATCGTTCACACCATTTTACAAAAAATTTTAGAACTTTTGTGGGGGAGGTACCCGAAGGAGTGTTCCAGTATGGCCCATCTTCGGATATAAACTAAGTTTGGACAAATATTACGATACCCAAATACCTAAAATTGGACGAAGATATATATGGGAGATATATCCTAATCTGAACCGATTTCAGTAGAATTTAACAAACTTATTTCCAGTCTGAATTCGGTGACAAACACATTAGGACGATCGAAAAAAAATTGCCATTTGATCCAAAAACCTGACATATGAAATTATATGGCGATCAGTTAACGTTAACCCGTGCCAACCGAGTTAACATTCTTCAGTAGGGATCGATAAGTTAATCCTGTAACATATATTGCATTCTAAGGGTATGAAAAGTTTGCCTTTCTAAGATGCCTGTTTTTATCCAGTGGCAGCAAAGACGATAATACACCAAAAATGACTTCCAGAATATGGTATTAAATGTACACCAAGACCTCGCTTTGCATCGTTTCACTTTGCGTTGTTTTCGAAGTTGCGTCGTTGCCTAGTTAATACCAATTTTCACTACGCATCGTTCGATTTTCGATGTTGCGTTGTTTTAAGTTTGAGTGTCTAATAAGAGATATTTGTCATTAGAATAAAACCCTCAAAATATTATTATCGCCTATTCCAATTACTCATACCTTTGACCATCGTCACAAACACATTTGGTATTAAATTTGTTTCGACAGCCTACTTTCATAATCAGATTCTCCCAGTGGAGATATCCACTATGGAAATAAAATTCCACAAAATGGAAATTAAGATACATGAGCATCTTTTTCTATATCTCTATTTAAACTGAGAATTTCATCTTTAATATTGGTCACATTTGTTGAAATGCGCTCAACTAAAGCTTCAAATCGAAAAATGAACAAATATAATATATTACCGATAATTGCCATTTCTCAGTTGTCTGACCACCTACGCCAACCTACTTTGCATTCTTGTAAAGGTGAGACTTTATATTTTCATTGTCAGCTTTTGCTTTTGGACGACCCTCAAGCAGAGCTGTGATATTCGTCATTACAATCCAAATCTCAAAAATGAAAATTTGGCTTGGATTAGTGCCTTTTTAGATATCTACGTTGTTGACCACTTACGCAAACCTACGCATCAATAGAGGCAATGCTTTCTTCTTTCTTTGATAGGTTTTGCCTTTGAAATGCTCCTACTGGAAGCGGAGATATTCGCATAAGAAAAAAATCAATAGACTTCTTCCCCTTCGGGACCCCCGTCAACTCCCAAAATTTCGTGACGATCCGATACAAATTGGGACCTGTGACGTGATTACAATGTTTAGACGGATGGACGCACAAAGCCAGGTCGACTTAGCTCGTTGAGACGTTCATTTTGGCACATAAAAGTATAGGTCTTAGGTCATTATTTCGATGTGTTACAAACTTTTTGGCCAAAATCAAGTTATAAAAATTACGCATAAGTACAGTTTAAGGGCAGTTCGAGCAACGCATTAAAGTTTTTACTGAAGATTGTCCTTCTTGCTGGTCCACTCCGACATAATGATCCAAAAGATTTAAAAAATTGTACGGTGGCCAAGAAAAATGGTTTGTGGGCTCAATAAGCAGTAACTCATGGGTATTTGCGCACGCAAATCTTGGCGTGTTTGAGACAAAAAAATCGTCGACAGATCTGTGGAGTCAATCTGCGTTGATGGTGAATATCAACATCGAATGAACCACACACTGTAATGGTCATTCAACGACATCAGTATAGGTAAGCTTATCCAGATACAGATTCTTTGGGGTAGGCAATGTCATGAGAATGAACGATGATGATTCCACTAAAAAGGCGTATAAATAAGGGCCACATGGCGGTATACGCCAATCAGAATGGCCAAGGCTTCTATAAGAGTGGAAGAGGAAGATAAAAAACACTATATTCCAAATTGGGAAATAAAACCATCAAATAGAAAGGAGTGGAAATGTTTGGTAGAGAGCCATCTAAGTAAATATGAAGCCCACGTAATCATTGTTGAACCTGATATAGTCTGTGATGTATCCATTCACAAAACCGACATGTTTCTTATAAAAATGTATGTATTTCTTTTTTGCCCAAAAAAATTCTCACGGATTACGTGTCAGCACTGAATGTATGAAAACTATCTGCGGCTTTCAGAATGGTATGATAACACAGTTCGTAAGTAATCGTGCAAATCAGTTTTAGGTTGCGGCAACAGGGTTTTCAGAGCTTTTGGGCCATTATACCACACGGTGCGCCTAAACCAACTATAAATGAAAGGCGCTTACACCTGAGATGTTTTTGCGGATTCTGAAACTACAATTTTCATAGATGAGAAAAATAAAAAAAAAAACAAAAAAACGAGAGAAAATCTTAATTAATTAATTAATTGACTTCTTCTCAAAAACGGTAAAACCTACGAAAATATTATAAATGTTAATCTTGCAGAGATTTTTCACTGCTACAACATTTTCTTTAGTCCCATTTTGATAGGACCTGTGGTTTTCAAGCAAAATCGTGAATACCTGAAAAAACCCCTAAAAGGGTGAAGTTTGGCCGCGATTTATTTGAAAAGCTCTCGGGCGTTTTTTTTGTTGTTTTATTTCTCTCATCTATGAACATTGCTGTTTCAGAATCCGCAAAAACTTTCCAGGTATAACCAGCTTTCATTTAAAAATGGTTCAGGCCCATCGTGATCAGGAAGTATGGATTTGCCCTCGAAAAAAAGATTTCAACGTTGTATTAGGGATCGCGAAAACAATATAGTACAAAAAATTAAAGCAATCCGAGACATGGTGTTAGACTTGACATGCGCGTAAATGTTTGAAATCTTTTGTGAAAGGTACCACAAAGAGTGGGCCGATAGAGTCCATATTCCAGCCTGATCTATGTCTGGAAGATATATTACGAGAAATAAATTCTGGACGAAATTAGTTGATCAGCTCGAGAATTGTGGTGCGCTTCATTTCAGAGAAATTTTTAAACTTTGATGGGGGAGGTGTCGGAAGGAGTTTGGAGTAAATATGGCGAGAACTAAATATTGGACCAAACAGGTTGACCGTGTGTAAGTTATGGTAAGGTCCAGCCAGATCGACAGATAGACGGACGAACAGAGCTAAATCGACTCAAAATTGTCTGAAACGTATTTCGTCGAAACCATTACCATTTTTAAACCATTTTTTCCATGAGATACATAAATCGTATCGTTAGCCTAAAGGCTGAGTGTATAAAAAAGGCTTGTTTTCCAAAATATTATTGTATACAACCTTTTTATTTTCAAATGTAGTTGTGCAATATAATTTATATGTGTTATTTGCATTTTCATTTCGTAATCCTTATTTTCTTCGTTAGGTACAAACCATCTACAAACAAAAACCAAAATAAGGGAAAAAATATTATTTTTGATAACAATCTTGCAAAACTTAATTTGTCATTTGTCTGACACGGTAAATATATAAAAAAGAAAGAAAAAACCGCTTATAATTTATGATTTCAATTATGCAAAAGCTTCACACAAGTTCACTTTATTGCGAATACATTTTGGTTAAGAATTATGAGAGAAATTATTACATTATGAAGGCATTTCCGCACCATGGTAATGCGATTTTCGTTGCCTTTTTGTATGATGTTTTTTTGTTGGCGATCAATTATTATTATGAAGGTAGTCCCAAGAAAGCAGATTATGTGGCGCCAGGAACTGTGGGATATAAAGAAACTGGGTCAATTTTTATTTGAATTTTGAATATTTTTCTCATCTGGTTACATTAACGAAATTAACGGGGGCTGTTGTACATGTATAAGAATGTTGTGAAATGTTGCATGGTGTTATCTAGCCATGGTGTTGTTGACCTATTATGCTGCAAAAAGTACAAAAAGACTATAGACGAAAGATAACCTACAACACTACCTTTGGGCATTAATTTGAGGCAAATAAAAATAGTCTTATACAAAATTTACTCATTCAAAAGGATATCCGCTAGAAACACGTTTTAATCCTCATACAGCTTAAGAAATCAGCTATCTTCAAAATAATTTAATATTGAATGTGTGTGTAGTTTAGTTAAACGACAGACCATCTTTTTCTAATAAATATGGTAATCAAAAGTCAACACAGTCATTCACACGATTTTCCCATAAAATTTTGTGTGAAGTTTGAAGTTGGCTGTCCGATATAGACTTTCATGGAACTTATTGCACGTTTGAGATAAATATGATGATTTTCAAAGGTTGGTATGTTGGTAACCGCAGAAAGCATGGACTTGCCCACGAAACACATTATATCGTTGTAATTAGAATAAGGACAATAAGTAATAGCTTCAGTCAATATTTCAAAACTATCCTCAACCAGCCCTTAAACCTAAGGGTTATCCCCACTTGTTTGCCCGATCGGAGCAAAACTGACTGAGATATGACACGGTGCGCCTTAACCCATTAAAATAACAAGTGTCTGGAAAGTTTTTGCGTATTCTGAAACTGCAGTGCGCATAGATGAGAAAAATCAAAAAACAAAATAATTATAGCTTAGTGACCGTTTATTTTTGCAAGTGAAAAAGGAAAACTGAAGATTCGAACCCATACAACCACTATGTGACATGCATGTTTCGCCTTTGGTAGAGGCTCTTTAGACATATCTACCAAAGGCGAAACATGCATGTCACATAGTGGTGGTTGTGTGGGTTCGAATCTTCGGCTTTCCTTCTTCACTTGCAAAAATAAACGGTCATTAAGCTCGATTCCAACGAGGAATAAATAAAAAATAATAGCCTAAAGACTAATGAGGGTGTATACACTTTCATACGACCGAAAAGACAATAATTGTTCCACATTTCCACATTCCATCCCAGATGGGACAAGGGAGACTTCTCTAATATCAATGAGTGCACCCCGATTTACATTAGCTCAATGCTATGTGACCTACGTTTATCACCGAGCCCGAACGGCGTTTCTTAAGACACCCCTTGTAGAGAAATTTTACATGCTGAAATACTCCGGAAGTGTCGCCAACATTGCTGAGGGTTATTTTGCCACCGTTGAAAATTTTTGACGTTGTCTGGCCGGGAAATCGAACCCACGACCTTCAGTGTGCAAGGCGGGTGTATAAGTTAGATACTTTGTCCCTCAACTTCCCTAGCTCGATCAATCACGGATGCTGATTGGCGCACTGGCATCTCCTCTACACCTCCCTTGACGGATATTGTAGTGTGCGGATCGCCGCTGGGCAGTGGTTGTTGTAGGTTTGCTCACCTTGGTACACTAGTACATTTAACTCTCATTTAAATTATATGTAACTGTATTAGTAAAAGACATGAGATCCTCAGCGATCACTCAGAACCTCAGCGTTCACTTGTCTTTTGTCATTGCAACCATCAAGGCCTCTGACGCCACTAAGCATCATAGAAAAAAGGTATACTTATTGTTGAAAAGATATACAAAGTTACACAGCATTCAATAAACCAGCAAATTTATTTATTATTAAAAGAACTGATACCGCTTGTTTTATTTTATCTTTCTTCCCCCCATCGCTCTACACAAACAGCGGGTATGCATAACATTGCCGCACGGTGGCACCAAAAAAATGCCTCATCGAAGTAATGGTTAAAACCCCAATTATGTTTTGACGAAATTCGTTTTAGACAATTTGGAGTCGTAATATTTGGGCCAAACTTAGTTTAAGTTTGAAGATGGGCCATATCGGTCCACTCTTTCGGGTGCCTAACCAAACAAAAGTTCAAATTTGTCTGTAAAATGGTGTGAACGACAACTCTTGAAGGGAGCAGTCGATTTGGTCCCAACGTTGCACATTGTATAGATCGGCTTCGAATATTGACTATATCGGCACCTGCTCTGGGATCGTTTTCAAATTTTTTCAGCAGGATGTTCTACGACTGTACATTTTTTCGGGGAAGTCCTTACTTCATGAGGAAGTCTTACTTCCTGAGAAACACTGATGACACCAAGTAAGATAACTCTTGCAGGGAGTTTCAAATTGGTCCAAACATTGAACTTTGTACTAATTCATCCAGTCATGTATTACGTTGGATCTGTCCCGTCCTTCGGGTACTTTCCACACAAAATTTTGGAAAAGTGCAATTTGATGACTCGTTTCAGATCTATTTGAAAAATTTTGCAGAAGGTCCCTATTACAAGGGTAAAATTTTTTTCGGAGATAATAGCCCAAAAGCTCAAAAAAACTGCCATGCCTATCTATACCAACAATTTTAATAAGCAAATAAGTTTGGAAATTTTTTCTGAAAAAAATCTAGTTATTTTGCCCACTAGCCATTTTAGTATATCGTTGGTGTCATGCTTAAGTGTTCCATACGCCATTTTCCTGTTTTGAGATAATCGCATTTTAATGTTTTCGTTGGAGCTGACTGAAGAAAATATTTATATTATTGACCAAATATATTAGTAATTGTATATAGAACATCTTTGCCAAAATTTAGAGGAATATCTGTTGGAATAATATAGTTATCGAGAATTTTGTTTTTTTTTTTTTTAAATAGTCTGGCTTAATCCCATTGTTGTTGTTTTAATATTTTAAAACAACTACCCATCAAAATTTGAAGGAAGGGGTTCTATGCGATGACGTGATTTCATGGCATATTTTGCATTGGTTCAAAGCAAGTCATGAAAGATCCGATCTTTTCATCAGCATTTGAATCATTTGTACAGATCACTATAAACAAACAAGCCGATTTGTACATCCCTAGAAGTAGCGACATCAAAACAAAAGAGTATACATTTCCAAAATCTATATCTATATATAAAAGAGCTCAGTGAGTGAGTGATTTAGTGACTGACATATCATCGTCCAGACGAAACCGCTGAAGCTAGAAAGCTGAAATTTTGACTGCGGGTTGCTGTCGGTGTGTAGGGGTGAGATAAGGCTGGGTTTTTGGAAATTCGACCTAGAATGGTACGAAAAGTACTAAAAGGTACTAAATATGGTACCCTTTGTATTAGGCAAACGGGAAGAGCTAGAATTCTGAAATTTCAAATGAGGGTAACTGATGGAGAGCTAGAAAGATTTACCAAAGGGTTTTTGGAAATTCGACCTATAAGTGTACGAAAAGTTACTAAATTTGGTACCAATTGTATATATTGATCAGATATAGCTACAATCTTCATATTTGGTATGGGAATCAAGGTTGGGAAGTGGCGTTAATATAAGGAAATGATTTTGGAAGTTCGTACTTTTGTGTACGAGTAATACTAAATGGTACTAAATTTGGTACAATTTGGATTTGGGTGAACGGATAGAGCTGAAAACCTAAAATTTGGAATTTACATTATCGTTGAAGCGTACGATTGAGATATGGGTGTAGTTTTGGAAATGCATACTTATGTGTACGAAAAGTTCTAAATGGTACCAAATTTGGTACAATTTGGATTTAGATAGACATGGAAAACTGAAATTTGGAATTAATGTTACTGATGAAGTGAAGGATTGAGGTAGTTTTGGAAATTCTTACTTATGGGTACGAAAAGTACCAAATGGTACTAAATTTGGTACAAATTGGATTTGGGTGAACGGATAGAGCTGGAATCCTGAAATTTGGAATTTAATTAAATTTGGAGTGTAGAATTGAGATAGTTTTGAAAATTCATACTTATGGGTACGGAAAGTACTTAATGTACTAAATTTGGTACAATTTATATTTGGGTGAACGGATAGAGTTGAAATCCTGACATTTGGAATTAAGATTACTGATGGGGTGTAGAATTGAGGTAGGTTCGGAAATTCGTTCTAAGTTTGGTACATTTTGGATTTGGGTGAGCAGATAGAGCTGGAATCCTGAAACTTATAATTAGGATTACTTATGGAGTGTAGGATTGAGGTAGTTTTGGAAATTCGTACTTATGGGTACGGAAAGTACTAAATGGTACTAAATTTGGTACAACTTATATTTGGGTGAACGAATAGAGCTGGAATCCTGAAATTTCGAGTTAAGGTTACTGTTGGAGTGTGGGATTGAGGAAGTTTTGGAAATTCGTACTTATGGGTACGAAAAGTAATAAATGGTACTAAATCTAAATTTGGTACAATTTAGATTTGGGTGGACGGAGAGCGGTGGAATCCTGAAATTCGCTATTAGTGTTGGAGATAGTTATTGAAATTCGTACTTTCATACGAAAAGTATTAATGGTATTACGAATAGAGGTGGAATTCGGATATTTGGTATTATAGCCGATGTTGGTGTGTAGGGTTGAGATATGGATGTGCTTGTGGATATAAGTACAATAAGTGTACGAAAATTACTAAGGATAGTTTCCACTATATGTAAATGTCATTTGACATGAAATTTTCCATCAATATATGTGCAATATTGGGGATTTTCCTTACGCCATTTACTTTGTGCGTCCACGCCAGCAAAAATGTAATAAAATTACGTCTCCACATTGCCTGCGTGGGTAGATATGGAATGTTTTTATTTCGTGTCATATGACATTGACAGATAGTGTAAACTACCTCTAAATGGCACAGAATTTGGTCCAAATTGTTATTGTTTAAAGGGGTAGAGCTGAAATTGTGAAATTCGGTATTAGTATAGCAGTTGACGTTTTGAGTGGAGATAGAGAGGAAGTTTTGGAAATTCGTACTAATGTATTCGAAAAATACTAAATCGCTCTTGGGATATAGTTTTGGATAAAAGGAAGTAATTTTAAAATAAAATGTCTCAAAAATTAACTGTTATATAGGGTAGCATCTTCTGAATAATGGTTTTCTACATTTTAATATCTAAAATTCCAAAATTCGGTTGGAAATGTGGATAACATTTTCAAAATACTCATACCGTTCTAATAAAACATGGACTGGAATTTAAAATGTAGGCCGCTGTTGAAGTGTACAGTTTTTTTTTTTTTTTTTTTGAAATTCGAACAAAACTTGTACGAGCAGTACTTGAAGGAAATTAAATATCAATTCAAATAGTTATTAGTACACCAAAATTTTCAGTGTTCTCCATATTAAATATTGTTTATTTGTATATTATTCCTTTTCCGCTTACGAAGTAGCGGGCATTTTGCTAGTTTTTGTTATAAAATTACAAAATTACAAATTAAATGTAGATTCACGAACTAGAAATTCTTAATGAAGTGCCGTTGGAGTCCATGTAGAAATCTGAACTGGTGATGAGAAGATAATAGAAAAGCTTTTGTAAGATGAAACAAAATCAGTGGCTGAGAGTGGACGGTGCAGCGGCGGTGATTAAATTGAAATTTTGGGTGTTAACTTTATGCTGATAAATTAGTTCTAGTTATTTCATGAATTAGTTTGAATTAATAAAGAGTTTGGTTTGTCATGAAAATCATATTTCAATACAGAATTTTCCATTTTCCAAACAAGACATGAAAATGTCATGCCAAAGGGTTGGTGAAATTGACATGTTAAAGCATTGGTCAAAATGACATGCTTAGGATCCGACAATGAATGTCATCTTAAGATCCGAAAATGAATGTCATCTTATGGTGGTCACGCTCATATAAAATTCATGAGTGAAAATGCTAAAAAGATGACATGCCAGATCACTTGCACTCATGATTCAATAGCATCCTTGGCATCGAACATTTTGCTGGGTAGTTTATAAGTGGAAAAGATTTGGCATTGTTCGCCAAGGGGTAAGGCAGGGAATACTATAGTTTCGATTCTCGCCATAGAATCTCATCAGTTCCCTTGTTTTTTGTTTGTGGATATTCTCCACCGAAGTTATTTTTCAATAACTTCTTCAACAAAAAACATGTTATACCCAAACATCAATCGTCAGCTCGAAGTAGAAAGGTAAGCAAAGAAAAAAGTTCTATGAGAAGTTTTTCCTTGGCAACCTCACACAACTCCGACGAAAGTGTCTGCGAAAACAATTCAAACCTCTTCCACTAGTATGTGTCGTCGAATTTCAACGAATGCACACACCAAAATTTGGTTAGTCTGCTTTACAGCAAACACAACACACGTCGTGCCAGTGTCTTCAATTAGAAACATTGTGGCGTTTTTATTGGGATAGCGTTTGCAATTTTGTTTTTTCAAAATTTTGGTGTGTGCATTCGTTGAAATTCGACGACACATACTAGTGGAAGAGGTTTGAATTGTTTTCGCAGACACTTTCGTCGGAGTTGTGTGAGGTTGCCAAGGAAAAACTTCTCATTGAACTTTTTTCTTTGCTTACCTTTATACTTCGAGCTGACGATTGATGTTTGGGTATAACATGTTTTTTGTTGAAGAAGTTATTGAAAAATAACTTCGGTGGAGAATATCCACAAACAAAAAACAAGGGAACTGATGAGATTCTGTGGCGAGAATCGAAACTATAGTATTCCCTGCCTTACCCCTTGGCGAACAATGCCAAATCTTTTCCACTAATAAACTAGTTGTTTTAAAATATTAAAAAAACAACAATGGGATTAAGCCAGACTATTTTGAAAAAACAAAATTGAAAACGCTATCCCAATAAAAACGCCACAATGTTTCTAGTTATCGAGAATTTTTTAAAAATAGAATTTTTGTCGGGTTGTTCCACATCCACACTTTTGACACAAATGCAAAATATTGTATATCACATGGAATAAAGTGATAAACAAATTTTCGAATTTTTGTCTCAATAAATTCAAACCTTTTAAATCGAAAATTAAAGTTCTGACTTTTGGAATGTGTTTTTAAATTTGTAAGTTATTAAAATATTAATTTCATTCCTGAAAAGAACGTGTGCTTTGAGGCCGAAACGTGGATATCTCGGAAATTAGAGCAGATAGGAAAAGGCCGGCCAGAAATTCAGAAAGAGCATACGCGAAAACCCTAGAAACCATCTACATATATCTCAAAATATCAAAAATGGCGTATGGTACACTTAAGCAGGACACCGACGATATACTAAAATAGCTAGTGGGCAAAATAACTAGATTTTTTTCAGAAAAAATTTCCAAACTTATTTGCTTATTAAAAATGTTGGTATAGATATATATGTCAATAATTGGTAATGCGCCACATTACGGTACCTACCGACTGCACGTATTTTGAAGCTAACTCGTGGTACAAAACCAGTATCTATATATATATATAAAAGAGTAGTGAGGTGAGTGACTGACTGACTGCCTGACTGACTGATTGACTGACTGATTCATCAGCGCCCAGACGAAACCGCTGAAGCTAGAAAGTTGAAATTTTGGGTGAAGGTTGCTGTTGGGGTGTAGGGGTGAGATAAGACTGGGTTTTTGGAAATTCGACCTAGAAGTGTACGAAAAGTACTAAATATGGTACCCTTTGTATTAGGCAAACGGTAAGAGCTGGAATTCTGAAATTTGGAATGAGGGTAACTGATGGAGAGCTAGAAAGATGTACCAAAGGGTTTTTGGGAATTCGAACTATAAGTGTACGAAAAGTACAAAAGGGTACTAAATTTAGTACAATTGAGATTTGGGTGAACAGATAGAGCAGGAATCCTGAAATTTGGAATGAAGGTCACTGATGAAGAGTAATGATGAAAGGTTTTTGGAAATTCGAACTATAAGGGTACGAAAAGTACTAAATGGTACTAAATTTAGTACAATTTGGATTTCGGTAAACGGATAGAGATGGAATCCTGAAATTTGATATGAGAGTCGCTGATGAAGAATAACGATGAAAGGTTTTTGGAAATTCGAACTATAAGGGTACGAAAAGTACTAAATGGTACTAAATTTAGTACAATTTGGACTTGGGTGAACGGATAGACCTGGAATCCTGAAATTTGAAATGGAGTTACTAATGGAGAGTAACAAAGAAAGGTTTTTGGAAATTCTACCTATTAGTGTACGAAAAGTACTAAATGGTACTCAATTTAGTACTATTTGGATTTAGGTGAACGGATAGAGCTAGAATCTTGAAATTTGGAATGAGGGTCACTGATGGAGAGAAGTGATGAAAGGTTTTTAGAAATTCGAACTATAAGGGTACGAAAAGTACTAAATGGTACTAAATTTAGTACAATTTGGATTTAGGTGAACGGATTGAGCTGGAATCCTGAAATTTTGAATGAGGGCCACTGATGGAGATTAACAAAAGTACTAAATGGTACTAAATTGATGGAGATTAACAAAAGTACTAAATGGTACTAAATTTAGTACAATTTGGATTTAAGTGAACGGATTGAGCTGGAATCCTGAAATTTGGAATGAGGGTTCACTGATGGAGATTAACAAAAGTACTAAATGCTACTAAATTTAGTACAATTTGGATTCGGGTGAACGGAGCTGGAATCCTGAAATTTTGAATGAGGGTCACTGGTGGAGAGCAACAAAGAAAAGTTTTTGGAAATTCGAACTGTATGTGCACGAAAAGTCTAAATTTAGTACAAGTTTGATTTGGGGGAATGGATAGAGGTGGAATCCTGAAATTTGAAATGAGAGTCGCTGATGAAGAATAACGATGAAAGGTTTTTGGAAATTCGAACTATAAGGGTACGAAAAGTACTAAATAGTGCTAAATTTAGTACAATTTGGATTTCGGTAAACGGATAGAGATGGAATCCTGAAATTTGAAATGAGTGTCGATGATGAAGAATAACGTTGAAAGGTTTTTGGAAATTCGAACTATAAGGGTACGAAAAGTACTAAATGGTACTAAATTTAGTACAATTTGGATTTGAGTGAACGGATTGAGCTGGAATCCTAAAATTTGGAATGAGGGTCACTGGTGGAGAGTAACAAAGAAAAGTTTTTGGAAATTCGAACTGTGAGTGCACGAAAAGTACTAAATTTAGTAAAATTTGGATTTGGGTCAACGGATAGAGCTGGAATACTGAAATTTGGAATGAAGGTCACTGATGAAAGGTAACAATGAAAGGTTTTTGGAAAGTCGACCTATTAGTGTACGAAAAGTACTAAATAGTACTAAATTTAGTACAATTTGGATTTAAGTGAACGGATTGAGCTGGAATCCTGAAATTTGGAATGAGGGTTCACTGATGGAGATTAACAAAAGTACTAAATGGTACTAAATTTAGTACAATTTGGATTCGGGTGAACGGATAGAGCTGGAATCCTGAAATTTTGAATGAGGGTCACTGGTGGAGAGGAACAAAGAAAAGTTTTTGGAAATTCGAACTGTAAAAGCGCGAAAAGTACTAAATTTAGTACAATTTGGATTTGGGTGAACGGATAGGACAGGAATCTTGGAATTTTGAATAAGGGTGATTGATGGAGAGTAACAAAGACAGGTTTTTGGAAATTCGAACTAAGAGTGTACGAAAAGTACTAAATATAGTACAATTTTTATTTGAATTAGCGAATAGTGCTGAAATTTGGAATAAGGGTCACTGATAAAGAGTAAGAAAGGTGTACCAAAGGTCGAAAAGTCCTAAATGGTAGTGAGTGAAACTTGGAATTAAGATTACTGTTAGAATTAGAATTGAGATATGGAGGTAACTTTAGAAAATGATACTAATGTGCACGAAGCAGTACTAAATGGTACTAAATTCGATACAATTTGTATTTGCGTGAACAGATTACTGTTGGAGTGTAGGATTGCGGTTACTTTGGAAATTCGTTCTTATGAAAAAGTGCTGAATGAAAGTACATTGGCTATAATTTGGATTTAGGTGAACAAAAGAAGTGAGTTATGCAAGTAGTTTTTGGAAAGCCGTGTACGATAAATGGCAAATGGTACAAAATTTGGTACCTTTTGGTATTTGCTATAAGGTACAGAATTTTGTACAATTTGTGATTTTATAAAGGGGTGGAATTTTTAAATTTGAAATTCGGTATTAGGTTAGCAATTGTTGTTTAGAGTGGAGGTAGGGATGAAGTTTTGAAAATTCGCACTTATTTATACAAAAAGTACTAAATAGTAATATAATTGCTTTCAGCGGAACATATAAAGCTGGAAAAGTGAATTGCGGTCGGGATATATGTTGAGTATAAGGAAGTAAGCTTTGAAACCTTTAATTATGTGTATGTAATGCTCTAAGTCTTCAAAATACCTCTTCTAATAAAATAAAGCTTTTATATCCTCTGAGTATTCAAGGTGCAAATGTAAAAAAAATTGGACAGTATAGATTTGTTCTATTTTTAAAAAAACACTAAGTCGTGGGGTACCGTTATATGGGGATATATTTCGAAAATTTTACGAACCTATTCGGGTTCTTGGCGAAACCGCAGAAGCTAGAACCTTGAATTGTGAATGTGCGTTATTGTTGTTGTGAAGGGGTGAGAGAATGTTTAGTGTTTGGAAATTCGTATTGGGAGGGAATGCTGTGTAAGTGAAGGAGTAAAACCAGAAGTCAAGTCTGAAATTTGCAATATGAGTCGCTGTTGGTCGTAGTTTTGGAAATCCGAAATAAAAAATATTGTAGCTGTGTAGGGGTGCGATACGGCAGATATGTTTTTTTGGAATTAAATCGATTAAATGTTGGTATTTAAAATAGGTTTTAATACAACAGAACAGAGTTCATATATATATTTTATGCCCTTTCCGCATACGAAGTAGCTGGTATTTGCTAGTATTTTATATAGGGCATAATTAGTGTGTTTGCTTCTTTTTTGGCCAGAGGCGGAGGGAATATCTTCGTCTGCACAGCTGACTGATGCTTTCTTACTTGTTTTTAATTTATTGCCCTTCAAGTAGGTAAGTAGGGGGTTTTAAGTAAGTAGCGGAATCTAGTTTTATTCAGTCAAATTTCAATGTACAGTAGAGTCCGGTTAATATGTACCACAATAATTGGAAAACCACATTAATTCGAAATATGCTGAATTTTAGCTCCTATCGGGGAACACATCTGAGGGTAACCGTCAGTTTCAAAGGCCAAAAATGTATATTTTGATTTTTTGTACATCATTTTCGTAAAAAACGAATATTTTTTAATCTATCTATCAAGGACAAGATCTTTATGTTCTAAGTAAACCTACAAAGATATGACGATAGGCTTATTAGATTTCGAACTAGCCTTGACATCGCAAAACGCTTTAATAAAGACAGAGTTTCATAGACGGCTATTTGCAAAAACTACGTAATATTTTCAAAAAGAAATATTAGACGGTAGATAAGGATTTGCACTTTCAGGTGAACAAAAATCTGCTTGCTCATCAGGCATCTTAGTTTGTTCCAACTTTTGGGGTATTCCATCAGAACGTATGGACTTGCCCCAGACAACAATCAAAACGATAGTCGGACTATCGATAGTTTGCCAGGGCTAGTTATGGTGCACTACAAACGATTACAACAGGGAAGTTATATAATTACCATCAATGGAAACTCCTATTGTTTCTTTCACTTATAAAACGTTTATATCCTGCTGAATACGCCTTAAAGTAAAAATGTTGACATTTTTCACACAGAAGTAACACACCTTTGGACGAAATTTTAGTTTCTACAATATATTCCAAGCTCTAATCTCTTCTGAAATTTCATGCTGATCAGGGTATAATTGTGTTCTGTAAACGACAACAAAATCACCAAAACTGTATGTGAAGTTGTACCAAAAAAGCTTGGAAGTAGTTGTTCACGGTCCGAAATTGTTAGAGTTTCGGTGGCTTCAATGAATGCATGTTGATGTACGATTTTCATGGAGTTCGTTATCAACAATCGATTGATACCTCATGAAATGATAACTTGGACGACTTGACGATAGAACAAAAAATTAAAAATACCAGCTGGAGCTGCCTAGTTAACAAGGCATTATGTTGCCCGTCTGGCAGCATTCTGATCACCTTAAGGTGTGGGTCGACACGAAAATTTGCTCACAAACCTCGTTTAGATTTTCTACTCTAAGGCGTATAGGAAGCAAGCCTTAGAACATCATTATTAAGAACAGAATGGCCACTAATTATGAAGGATATAATATTTGCATCATTGTGTCTTAGCAAGTGTTTCTTATTGATCAGTTCTAGGAAAATGTAATGTGCTCTTTAAATCATTTTCCAAGAATTGATAAATGATAACCACTTGCGGTCGTATGTGTATGTCCCATTGATAAATCTTCACCTGCCCCACCATTCAAACTAACTGATTAGTTGATTCATATCTAGTGCAATTTACAAAAGGATGTTAGATGCAAAATGGCGCACTTGAAATGTTGCGAGTACATGTCACATTTTTTGCATTAAGTGTACTTGGAAACATTGACTACATGTGCTGCTGTGTGTTCTTCTCCACGTTGCTTCCGCAGCAGAATAAACAAACATTAAATACATCCACCCACGCACGTTAACCTTTCTTAATGCATTCCATTTATGGTTTCCCAAAAGTATATAAAAGACATTTCATACATAAACAAACATGTATATATGAGTTGCACTTGACGCCAGAGAAATTGGGCAAATTGGTTGAATCGTATAGAAACGATAGGGACAATGAGTAACGTATTTAAAGACCACCCTCCAGGGACGTACGCAGGATTTCATTTCAGGGGGGGCCCACCTTGACCAAAAATTATGAAATTAAATAATGTTGTGTAGCGTTACATAAAGCTATTTTAAAGGGTTTTTGGTTGATTTTATATGAAACATTGACACAAAGTATATAATATCAATAGAGAGAGTTTACAATATTTTGATATAACTTTGAAATTTGGAACAGAGTATAATAAATTAGTCTTTAGATGTTTAGAACTGAAATGAACCATATCGGAACACGTTCAGTATAGTCCCCATACTAAAATTCCGCCTGGTATTTTGAATATTTTAGCTCAGTTGCTCATATTTGGAATTTTCGATTCTATTTCAAAGATTTTCAGTATTTCTTCTTCTTTAAAGTACACATCCATACATCACACAATAACTTCAGTCCCATTAAAGCTTTGTCTTATTTTTGCCTTATTAAGTTATCAATTGAACACGTTTTTACCACGAGGACTGCTTCTGATAAGAAGATCTATCTAAAAAACCTATTAATGTTATTTGTATACCATTAATTAATTGAAATAAATAACTACAAAAAAGAATAACTCGAATCCGCGAGTGCAGATTAGACTTGTACCGAACTATTGTAAGAAAATAATATTATTTTATGTCATAATAAACAGCAAAACTTTACTATTTTACCAGGGACTCTGCAAGCCAACTAAAAAAATCAGAAAATTACATTTATGGTATGCTCCAGAACCTGCACGAATCTACACATTTTTACTACTAAAAATGAGTAGATTCGGGCAGGTTCTGGAACAGGCATTTAGAAAAAAGAGAAAATATTTTATCAGTCGGGCGATACCAACCACTCATAGACTCCGAATTCTACTCGCAGTACTGTTTGAGACTACGAAATCCACATTCGGCCTCGGCAAAATTTTAGCTAAGTCCTGACAAAATAGGTTAAGTCGATTGTCTAACTCATTTCTTGAGTTACCGACAAAAATTGGTAAAATGTCCAATGACTATTACTTCTGTCGGCACAGCGCACAGTGGTCGAAATCACTGATCTAGCGGCGCGAAATTAATAACTTGGAAACGAATGGAGATATCTTTCTGAAATTTTGCACAAACTCAGTCTGTGTCCGTGGGTATTAATGGACTAAATATGAACAACATCGGCTAATATTGTGTTATAGCCCCCATATAACGGTACCTCCTGATATTCGGTATTTTGAGGATTTAAGCCACCCTTTCCTTCCACCCCGGCCAGGCAACATCAAACATTTTTCAACGATGGCAAAATACCCCTCAGTAATGTTGGCGACATTTCCTGACTATTTCAGCTTTGAAAAACTTCTCCAGAAGTGGTGTCTTAAGACACGCCGTTCGGACTCGGCGATAAAGAGTAGGTCCTATATCATTGAGCTAAATATGAATCGGGGTGCACTCATTGATATGAGAGAAGTCTCCCTTGTCCCGTATGGGATGTTATGGAACAATGTTTTTGTGTTTTTTTCCTTCCAAATTAGTTGTATTTTGGTACATAGGGTTTCTAGTGATCACTAAACATTTCCACCCAATATTGTGGACATAGGTTCACGTTTTGATATTTTTCCCATATAACGGTACCTCCCAATATTCGGTATTGTTAGGATTTTGTCTACATTTTCAGACCAAATAAGCTGAATTTTGGCATAGGAGATTCTCGTTGATTATACATCTTCATCCCCATATAACTGTACCGACAGATTTTGGGTATTTTGAGATTTAAGCTATTCTTCAGGACCATTTATCAGCAAGATTTGCAGCTAAATTGTGGTTATTCGGAATCTAGGAAGTCCAAATTAATTAGTAAAAGAAATTGGACTGGATCTTAGAGAACCTTTGTAGTCCATGAAAATGTATTGCTATATAACTATGTAAAATTTGACTTCGAAAAGAGCGCAAAAGTTTTGCACTTTTGTGAAGGAGATACCTGAAAGAATGATCCATTTTGGAAGTGGACCTAACTTTGATAGTTATGGTGTCAAGCCGATATTTTATTTGGTAATGGTAAGTTATAGAGCTTTTGAACCGTTATGTCAGGATGCATGGACTTACCACGAAAAATAGAATATCGCTGTAAACAAGACCGCAAGCAATAGCATTGGTCAAAATATCCAATGGATTCTCGAACAGCCCATAAATTGCAATTATGTTAAAATTTTTTGAGGAAGGTATCCGAAGATGTTGTTGCATATAGACCCTCTTGGTACTTGATATACATATGTACGTTCGGAAGTAATTTTAGGAACCTATTCGAACCTAATCTATGTCTCGAATAAATCGATTTGGACCTTCGAGAGTTATTGTGCGCACCATTTGAGCGAAATATTTTGTAGTTTTGTGGGAAAAGAGGAATGGACCGATATGACTTAAAGTTCGGTTGATCCGTTCGAGAGTTCTCATGCACTCGAGCCAGACAGACGAACGAACTGGGCTAAATCGACGCCAAATTATTTGAAGCAGCTTTTGTCGAAAAATATGAGAAGTCAAAGGCCATTATTTCGATGAGGTACATTTTTATCGTTAGCCTAAATGCCAAAATTACAGCAGATTTTAATACCATTTAGCACTTTATGACTTACTCACAACAATAAATTTTTATGCATTAAGTAAATAATAAAAAAATTTAAGGTAGTAAATCAATTTTGTAATTGGTTTTAGAGATATACTCCACGGAAAACACTTGATATATCGTACATTTTGTCCAGTAAACATGTCATTTCACGCACTTCCAATCCGCACAATACTAAACTCGTCATTTTTCGAATACAGATTGAGTTTAAAGCCTCAAGACCTTTACATTCATTACAGAATTCATCGACCCTTTTTTATTTGATAATGAAATTACATGAGATAAAGAAGTAATTCAGATTTTACTGGAAGTTTTTCTCAAAAAGAGTATTCAAACAAAAAATTTTTAAATATTCCTTAGACAACTTGTTCATACAGTACATTTTTAATACATAACCTTCAGAACAATTTAACTTTGTTTTCAAAATTCCAAAAAGAAAAATTATTTTAGAGAAAAAACGTAATAATTCGTTAAAGTAGCTCAAAAAATTTTAGTCGACCATACCATTTTGAGGGGGGGGGGGGGGGGCACCCTCATCTATTCTAACAAAATTTAAAAGAAATTAAATTATTTTAAGTAGGTTTGGGTTTCCAAAAAATTGGGGTAATCTGCTGGAAGACCAGGTATTCTACAGGAAGTGCATATGATTTTTATACTCTCAGTATTTATGCTAACGAGGGTATATACATTTTCATAGGGCAAAATGTGCCTCATCGAAATAATGGTTTTAGACCCCAAGTATGTCTGGACGAAATGTGTTTCAGACAATTTGGAGTCGATTTAGCAATGTCCGTCCGTCTGTCTGCGTGGCGCGCACGATAACTCTCGAAAGGATGAACCGATTCGGTCCAAAATTTGGCTTTCGTAATATTTTTTCTAAACTTAGTTGAAGTTCGAAGATGGGTAATATCGGTCCACTCCTTCGGGTACCTTCTACACAAAATTTCGGAAAAGTTCAGTTTAGGACCTGCTCTCGAATCGCTTTGACTTTTGTTGTAGCAACTTGTATTAACTGCCCCCCATACGACGGTATAAGTTTCATCAGGGACAAGTCCATACTTCCTGAGAAAATAGAATGAAAGTTTGACCTATGGCATAACTGTCCTTCCGGGTTCATAATATTAACTTCATCGACTTTCATCGGCAAAAATAATATTTCACCCACCAAGCTTTTATCTTCATATTTACGCGCAGTGATATTTTTCCTTAAAAAGGGTTCAAGAATACGGGTTTTTTGTTTTAGCACAGAACTCAGGTAAGATGCTGTCAAAAAATGTATTTTCCCTGATTGGCAATTTTAGTAGCTTTCTAATGGTATACATAAAAGCTTAATCGGTTACTTAGAATCGGTACAAAATCCGGGTTTTATATCGCTATATCCGGGTTTTATATCGCTTATTAGATAACCGGAACTATTTTCCAAGAAAATTTGTCATTAACGTGTTCAGCATATCAGGACCTATATATGGTAAATATTTCAGATACATCCCAGATGTCAATATAAACGATAACCAATGGGTATGTCTACCTACCAATACATAGCAAATAACGAATATACAGAAAAACAAAACATAGGTTTTTCTGAACAAAAACCGGGTAAATGTCAAAAAGGACAATGAAAACGTGACATTATCAATTAGTTGTCAATGAGAACCGTACCTAAAATTCTCTGAGCAATATTTTTGTGGAATATTTGGATGCTGTAAAATCTCATCTTGTGGTACTTTTACTACGGTTCAAGAAAGAAAGGAGGAAAAGGACATGAAAGGAATTGAGTTAGAAGAATGAAATGTTCTACAAAAAGATTCGCCATTGGATTTGATTGAAGACATGTAATCTCAAAACGAAGCTACAATAACGGCAAACAGAGATATAAAGCTATTTTCTCAAGGATCATAGGCGAAAATTCAAAAAATTCATCGCGCGATATCTCAGAATCTTGACCTATGGGGAAAATTTCCTTTTGGGTTCTTAATATACCCACTAAGGGCTTTCATCTCCAGCAGGAATTTTCCACCGCACAGACCTTGAGTTCCAATTTGTGGCACAGTGATATAAATCAGGTTCGAATACGCACTATATTTGTCAACTCCTTCGGGTACATCCCCCACAAAATTTCGGATAAGTTCCCTTTAAGACCTGCTCTCGAATCACTTTGATTTTTAATGAAGCAACTTGCATTGGGTGCCACCGTGGTGCAATGGTATGCACACTAGGGTTATGATTTTTTTACAACCTCATATCCCTGTATCATAGCGTGATGAGTTTTGCCATAAGATTACATAAAATCTTAATTATAAGGTGATTCGATGAAAAAACCTCACGCACAAAATGATTTCAAAATTTGAATTTATCAAAATTATGGGAAATTTTTTGAAGTCACTGTAAGCAGATATACATTTGAAAATAAACTTTAGAGCCACATGAGATAAAAAAACTGACATCACATTTATTTCTCACTAATTTTCTTCAATTCTGAGAATCGTAAAAATGTCCTAAACGCTTTTATTCAAAGATATAAATTTTTAACAAAAAACAAAAAATTTTAAATTTTTTCAAGGTGGTTTGAGCATGTCCTTTTGCAATATTTGAATGGAATAAGCGTCATTTTAGTTATTAATAGGCTTATATTTATTCATTCGTGCAACAAAAAACAATTTTTGAAAAAAAAATGCATGCATTTTTTTAAAAAAATATTTTTTTTAAAACCGATTTGTGCGTGAATTTTTTTTATACTTCAATGGTATAAACGATAGCGTAGTGATTAATAGGCAAAAGTTCATTCATCCCTGCTACAGGAAATCATTTTTGAGAAAAAATGTCAAAAAATCATAACCCTAATGCACACCCGCCTTGCACACATAAGGTCGTGGTTTCGATTCCCCGGCCAGGCAACATCAAGTAATGTTGGCGACATTTCCTGAGTATTTCAGCCATGTAAAACTTCTCTACAAAAGTGGTGTCTTGCACACGCCGTTCGGACTCGGCGATAAACTGTAGGTCCCATATCATTGAGCTAATATGAATCGGGGTGCACTCATTGATATGACAGAAGTCTCCTTGGTCCCTTATGGCAGGGACGTACGCAGGATTTCATTTCGGGGGGGGCCACCATGACCAAAAATCATGAAATTTTAAAATGTTGGGTAGGGTTACATAGCGCTATTTTAAAGGCTTTTAGTAGATTTTTTAACAATTATTGAGACAAGGTGTATAAAATCAATGAAGAGAGAGTTTAAAAAATTTAAAATACAATTTTGGAATTTGGTACAGAATAATATATATTATGTATTAATTGTTGAATATTTTTTATTGAAAATTACCATATCAGACCACGTTCGGTATGGTTATCAGTATTTGTAAGTTGTACACCACATATGCTCACATTTTGGTATATCTCAGAATTTATAATATCCGCAATTGTTTTCGCTAGATTTTCAGTATTCGAAGATCTTAATTTAATTTCTAAGAATATTGGCCATAATAAGGAATATTGGATTTGGTTGGAGAACCTCTATGCTGAAAGTAGTTAAAATAGATCTATGTTTAATGCATATCGAGATATCGCCCTTTTTTAGACCCATTTTTCAAAAAGTATTTAGTGGACAAATCTTTGACGCCCATACATTAAATATTAACATCTTATAAACCTTTTAATTGGAATTTGGTATACTTTAATATGTCAAGGTATTTTAATATCTTTTAAGTTCTATAAATTGAATACATCCGACATCGAATAATTCCAATCGAAAATTGTCTACTGCTATTGTGCGGATAACCTTACATAATATTTACCCAAGAAAAAAATTTTTAAATGCAAAAATTTTACTTCTTTAATCGAAGTGATTGGAGAATCCAACTAAAAAATATATTTAAACATTTATATTTGCCGGCAGAGATATACCCTCAGCCTATGTGAATTGAAATATTAATCTACGGACAGATCGAATGTATTTCGGGTATTTTGAGAATTTTGTGGCCATTTTGTACCTTTGAACTTGCCGACGATAATGTGAATTAGGATTAAAGTTTTGCGGAGGAGCTACTTAAATGAATAGACGACATAGGAAGTGGATCTGATTTTGAGAGTCATATCTTTTTGATATATATTGGTCACACTAGTTATTTCAGTGGATCATCTTATAACTTTTGGACCAGTATGCCAGGAAGCATGGACTTGTCCACGGAAAACATAATATGACTGTAAACAGCAGGACCACAATGAACGGCATCGGCATTTATTTCCAAAGCATCTTCGAAGAGACCCTAAACTGCATTTCGACACGAATGTTGAACTTTTGTGGGGGAGGTACCCTAAGGAGAAGAAGAAGTTTTCGTTCCCTCCAGCGACTACACATAGGGGTTTTTACACCTTTCGGGCTGTTTCTTAAAGAAGTATGGACTTGCCCCTGAAAAAAACATTTATCGTCGTAATTGAGGTAGCGAATGCAAGTTGGTTCAACAGAAATCAAAGTGTCTCGAGAGCAGGTCTTAAAGTGAACCTATCCGAAATTTTGTGTGGGAGGTACCCAAGGGAGTGGACAAATATATTCCATATTTAAGCCTGAAATATATCTGGTAGATGTATTAAGGTGTGTAAAGTATGGACCAAATCGTTCACTCCCTTCAAGAGTTATCGTGCGCACAATTTTTCCGAACATTTTTGAACTTTTGTGGGGTAGGGAGGTACCTGAAGGAATGGACCGATTTAGATTATCTTCAAACATAAACTATGTTTGGACAAAATATTACGAAAGCCAAATTTTGGACTGAATCGGCAGATCCGTTCGAGAGTTATTTGCGCTCAAACCATTACATACGGTGTCATAGGGGTTTTTTTGCACCTTTCAGGCTATTTTCTCAGGAAATATGGACTTCCTCCAGATGAAACTTGCACGGTCGTATAGAGGGCACTGATTTTAAGTTGCTACAACCAAAATCAAAGCGATTCGAGACCAGGCACTAAACCGAACTTTTCCGAAATTTTGTGTGGGAGGTACCCGAAATAGTGAACCTATTGAGACCATATTGGAACCTCATATTACTCTGGTAGAAATAAGAACTTTTGTGGGGGAGGTACCGGAAGGAGTGGGCCGATGTAGCTCATCTTCGAACTTAAACTAAGTTTGGGCAAAATATTACGAAAGCCAAAATTTGAACCGAATCGGTTCATCCGTTTGAGAGTTATCGTGCGCTCCAGCCAGCAGGACAGACAGACAGACGGACGGACATGGCTAGATCGACTCCAAATTGTCTGAAACACATTTCGTCCAAACATACTTGGGGTCTAAAACCATTATTTCGATGAGGCACATTTTCATCGTATCAAAGTGTATATAAAAAGAAGGCTGCTTTAACCGGGGTCGGACAATACAGTCTATGAACTCCCAATCCTACTCGTAGTAAGTACTCTTTGAGAATACGAAACACATGATTGGGCTTTGCCAAAACATGGTCGAATAAATATTTGAGAAAACAAGCAAGTCGTCTTTGTCGCCTGTGTGGATCAATACCTTTACTATCGACTGATCCAAAATCGGCTTCACAGACAATATATTTATCCCCAAAATTTGTATTCTTGGAGTTTACAAAATTTTGTGGCCTTTTTTGGACGTATGAACTTAACGGCAAAAATATCAAAACTTTAAGGGTACCTATCTTAGCGATTGTGGACGTTTCGAATTAATGCTCATAGCGCAAAAGGAGAGTGTTTCTGAATGTGCCGAATTAGTCCATTAAGCAAGTGTATCTCGTTATGAGAGTCATTCCTTTCGATAGTTATCGCGCCCACCAGCCATTTTAGTTGGTCACCGTACATTATGTCAGAAAGAATGGCCAAATAGGATATATACGATTTTAGGAAACAATTCAAACTTTTGTGGGGGAGGAACTCGAAGTGGTGGACCAATGTGATTTTAACTAAGTTTGGAAAATATTACGTCATCTAAAATTTGGACCAAGTCTCCAGCCATAAAGGTGGACTGGGCTAAATGCTTGTCTGACCCGGCTTTCATCCAATTAGACAGAATTAGAAAAGATAAGTAATTTTAAGGAAGTCGTTGTAAAAATATATTAATCTGGTTTTTGAAAGTCTGCTGAGAAACCGAAAACGTTTTAATATTAGGAGGCAACAAGTTCCACAATCGAACAATTCGGTTAAAAAAGGATTTTTATTAAATATTTATTTGTATCTGAGAGCTTCTAGAAGACGATAAAAATATATAATCAAATTAAAAAAGGAATAGAGGCATCAGATTTCAACAAACCGATCAAATGAAAACCCTACAAGCTGAAGGAAAAACTGTGAACAATTATTTCTGCAAACATCTACCATACGCAAATTTTAATATTTGACGGAAGCTGGACATAAAGTTGTTTATATTATTGCCGTGGTACCCAGTATTACCTCAATACCATAAAGAATGTGAACAACAAATTTGTCGAAATAAATATATAATTGGTTTTCTATATATAGTCCACGAAAACCCCATTTCATGCACTTCCCTTCCCACAATATTGAACTCGTATTTTTTGATAAAGGATACTATAAACCTCAAAAATGAACTAGCAAAGATGGAGTGTAATCATTACAGAACTCCGAGTTCATTTTTTTTTTTTGGTACTGGAGCGATATATCATAAAGCCGTAATATCACTGTGCAACACTGGAAATGCAAACAACTTCTAATGGGCATTTTGTGAAAGTACATATTGAGACTACAAAAACCTTAATTGAGTTTTGTGTTCTTAGATCGAGTTTAGATGTTATGGCCTCATCTAAACCGATGAGCCTTTATCCAGTGATCGGGCCTTTATCTCCGAAACTAATAAGAATTTTGCTTTGCAGTCTTCAGCACTATTGTAGCCCTAAAGTAGTAGAACTGCAGATGTCAAAACAAGATTCGTATTGCTTTCAGAGATACAGCTCCGATTTGTTTTAAAAATTCGATCTTTAACCATGTTTAGATGAGGCCATAAAAACCGAACCCGATCTAAGAAAACAAAAGCCAAATATAGTTTTTGCCTATTGGTCCTCTACTTTCATAAAATTCTGGACAGAAGTTGTTTGCACGCGATTGGCTCAAAAATGTTACACAGTGATACAGAAAAATTTGAAAATTTCAAGCAAAAAGTTAAAAATTTTCGAACAAAAAAATCGAAATTATTTCTTACAAAATTTGTTAACGAAGTACATTTTCTGTACTGAAACTTCAGAAAATTTATGTTTTCATTTGAATATCCAAACATAAAATTATTTTATGAGAAAGAAAAAGCTAATGATCTCTTACAGTAGCTAAAGACATTTTTGGTCTACCAAACCATTTCGGGGGGGGGGGGGGGGGGGGGCCGGGCCCCCTGTGCCCCCACCCCCCTGCGTACGTCCCTGCCTTATGGGATGTTTGTGGACCAATTATAATTATAACTTGCATTCGCTACCTCCATTACGATGTTAAAAGTTTTTTTCAGGGGCAAGTCCATACTTCTTGAGAAAACTTCCAGAAAGTTGTAAAAAACTGCTATGGCACCATATGTAGTGGCTGGAGAGCAAGATAACTCTCGAACTGTTCAATCGATTTGGTCCAAAATTTGGCCTTCGTCATATTTTGTAAAAATTTAGATTCAGTCCGAAGATGGGCAATACCAGTCCACAAATTCCGGTACTTCCCCCAAATATTTAAAAAATGTCACTTAAATGGTATGCACGAAATATCTTGAACGGGGCAACCAATTTCGTTTTAACTTTGGATCTCCTAATATTTTGTACAAATTTAGTGTAACTTCTAAAATGCCATATCAAAATTTGTGGCCAAGTGCAGTTTAGGGCCTGTTCAAAGATCATTTGGCAATGTATACCGATGCTGTTCGTGGTGGTCCTGTTTACTGCGATATTATGTTTTCCGTGGACAAGTCCGTGCTTCCAGGCAAATCGGTCCAAAAGTTATACGATGACCCACTGAAATGACTAGTGGGCGCGATATAATAAGATCCACTTCCACAATTGACTATGTTGGTCCATTCCTTTAAGTACCTCCTCCGCAACGCTTTTGAACTTTAATCCAAATCCACACTTTTGTCGGCAAGTTCAAATGTCAAAAAAGTCACAAAATTCTGAATAGACCCTAAATAAATTCGATCTGTCCGTAGATGAAAGTTTCAATGCACAAAGGTTGAGGGTATACACATAACAGTGGGCAAATCCGACTGACACATTTTTACTGGTCTAGGTATCAGTTGCCGTTTATCTCCAATAAAAATTGTATATTATCTGTGAGAAGATGTGTAAGCACTAATGTTAAGACTTTTTTAGAACCTCATATTCCTGTATCATAGCGTGATGAGTTTCTACATAAGATTATATAAAATCTTAATTATAAGGTGATTCAGTGAAAATCCTTCACGCACAAAATAATTTTAAAATTTGAATTTATCAAAATTAGTGTCATTTTTTTAAGTCACTGTAAGTAGATGTATAATTGAAAATAAACTTTAGAGCCATTGAGATAACCTAACTGACATAACATTTGTTGCTTACTAATATTCTTTATTTCCGGGAATTATAAAAATGTTAAACCTTTATTTGAAAGATATAATGCAAAAAAGTAAAACATTTTTCAAAGTAGTTTGTGCATGGCCTTTTTCAATATTTGAATGGAATAAACGTTATTTTAGTTATTACTAGGCTTAAGTTTATTCATTCGTGCAACAGGAAATAATTTTTGAGAATTTTTTTTATATTTCAATGGAATAACGTTATTTTAGTGATTAATAGGCAAAAGTCCATTCATCCGTGCTACAGGAAATTATTTTTGAGAAAAACACGAAAAGTCATAACCCTAGTAAAGACCTGTCGGAACTAGGTCAATGAATTGATTTAGCGCCACATTTGCAAGTTGTTGATTGAATAGTTTGACCTTGTAGTAAATTGTAATTATCTGTAGCAGTTTAACACGAGTGGCTGTCCGGATAGACAAAACACAATTCTTGAACAGGTGCTGTTTATATTGATGCTAAACATAATAAGCGTGGCATTTTTGGCGACGTATAATTTTGTTATTCATGTATGTCAATAATGTTATACCACTGATATAGTTTTGTATTTTTTGCGTATACATAGCTGCTGGTAATTTGGCTGAAGTTTTATTCAATATGTGCCACCAGACGGTGGCATAACTACGTGTTAAATTACATTTAAATTTTATGAGCCTAATTTATCATTCTTATAAGACTTAAGTACACCAACGAACAAAATATTTCTGCAACATTATATGTACGTGGTCCACAAAATAAAAAAATCGCTACGAGTAGGCACCTGCAACATCAACATTCCTACACAGATTCGCGTTCGAAGTAATGTAACTCAAGGAAACGTTTTGTTTACAAAAAAAAAAAAAAAATAAAAAAAAGCAAGCAAAATTAAAAAATATCTAAACATTTGCTTATTATGTTAGCTTATAGAAAACATGAGGCAGCGCAGTGCCTACACACGATTATATCTCTCTACCACTTTTTTTTAAACAGAGTAATTAAATAACATTGTGCAACATTTTTACGGTGATCTTGTGCAAACAATTCGAACTGAGGATTTTTTGAGAGTACAGAAACAAACGACAAAACCCCAAGTTGGGTTTTGTTGTGTCAGATCCAGCTCGGATTTTATGGCCCCATCTAAACATGGTTAAATATAGAGTTTTTAAAGTAATTCGGGGCTATATCTCTGAAACCAATGCGAATCTTCTTCTGACCTCTGAAGCAAATTTGTAGGCAAGGACATGAACAAAATATGTGGAGAAATAATGAACTCGAAAAACTACATTTATTGCCTCAAATGTCAAAATATATACAAAAATGCCACAATTTTTATACATTTCGCACCGTATCCCCAAAACCGTTAATTTTTTCTGCATACTTTCTTTTGGAATTCCCTGGAATGTAATACACAACTCTTCAGAACATGTCATTGTTGTAAAATGCCTCTATCACGTTGTTTTCATAACATTTTTCAACGACGATTTAATAAAAATGTCAATTATGTAGTGAAATCCGAAATGCGAGAATAAACTGTTCGTGTGAACTGTGTTTGAAATACGTGTTGTAAAAGATATGATGCAAAATACCGCTGAAACAACATAAAGTAAGCATTTTAGAGTTTCAGAATGTTCGAAAGAATTGTTGAGAACTTTATTTGGAAGATTTTTGCAAAAGGTTACTTGGTGCAACTCCCAATAGTTTAGCCGATACTGACCAGAGTTTCAGCAATTATGTAAAATTTTCTATATTTTATAGATTTTGATGCCCTAGATGGAGTCTTTCTTATATGGGTTTTTCAAAAGATAAGTTCTACTAGCTTAGGGCTACAATATTGCTAAAGACAGCAAGGCCAAATTCCTATTCGTTTCTGAGATAAAGGCCTGATAAATGCAAAAAAGTGTGGATTTAGCCCGGTGTAGATGAGGCCATAAAATCCGAACTGGATCTGACAGGACAAAACCCTACTAGGTTTTTTGTAGTCTAAATATGTACTTTCAAAAAATGCATACCAGAAGTTGTTTGCATTTTCAGTGTTGCATAGTGTAATATTAATATTTGCACATTAGAATGATTAGTAACCGTTAATACCAAAAGTCTTTGCACGACGTTTGGTGCGTTTGTTGAAATCAATTTAATAAGCTAATATACCTGAAATCTTCACATTTTAAGGGTTTGTGAAGTGAAATAAAATGAAGGAAAACAAGCTATTCATTGCACGAATTGACCGTTCTGTGAAGATATCCTTTCACATGCAATGCCACCCATTGTTTTCTCTTTTTGTTTGTGTTTATCGAAACAATAAGAAATTAAATCAATTTAGGAAGCATAACAGGTTTTTAATGTGTAGATACCAACAGAACAAATGAGGAACATGCCAGCAGAATCCTTACCAGATAAGTATATCGTAATCATTCTATGAACTTCAAGTGATGCAACAATGTTCAGCAAACAAATAGACACAGTATCACACACTTTTGTTTTTGTCTCAGGAGTATAATGTTGTATTGAAAGTCCTTTTTGGTTCAATCAAGCAAACAATTTCCATGATGCAGTAGGATCAATCACATAGACGAAGGCAAAAATCATATATAAATATAAACACACAAATACTCGCAGCAGCAGCATTTGATACATGATAGCTTGATGGTGGTGGTGTGGTGAGTATGTGTGTGTGATATTACATCAAAAGATTCAAGTTCATTCACATTATATTTTCCAAGGGCAATTTTGCCCACTTCATTTCAACCCTTTATTCGTTTCGTGTCTGGGTTTCAGTGTCGTATTTTGCTTCCGTTTCCGTTACGGGTCTTCTTCTTATTATTCTGGATTGCATTCATTCCGTCGGACGTATGTTTACTGTTGTGTTACTTGTTTGAAAAAAAATAACCTATCCCAACTTAATTTAATTTGATCCCCTTTCTTTCTGATGTGTCAGTAACTTTGTTTGTGTTTTGTTTAGGATTTAAGTCGGTATTGTGGTTGTTGCAGTTTTTAGCTTTCATTTCACCCCTCTTCTGTTTTTGTAGAATTGCATTTACACAAAAGGTAGCTTTACCATTAGGCTATGTGTGCCAAAGAATGCAGTATGGACATATACCAGCAAAATGACACAACAATGGATATTTCGAAAGTGAGAGAGACTACCTTAGAAGGATAAATTAATGAATGAATGCATCAGATGGTGAACAAGGCATGAGTGAATGACAGCCACACAGAAAAAGGCATTTGAAAACCGGTATTCATGTTGATAAGAACTCTCTTTCTACTTTAACCAAATACCAGCCTTGCAAAAAACCCATGTGGTCACTTTTGCATTCCGGCAGTTTTCCCTTTGCCGTTGCAAGGAAGTTTCCAACTGGCCTTACGCGGCTATAATGTTTTTGTTTTTGTGGTCAACAAGTAATGTATAGAAGCAACACAAAATGTAAGACTAAATTATGCATACTCAAAAATGTAGTTTGATAATTGGTCTCTTCAGGAATAGATTTACTATGACAATGTAGCCAGGAATACCAATGAACAAAAATTAAATAAATACCAAGTGACAAAGATGACAATAACTGATTCCTTATGAAAAATGTCTCATTTTGTGGCCACTAGAGGGGAAGAATAACAAGTAACATATAAAAAAGCATTAAGTTATTATACCCTCAACCATTCAATCTTCTGGACTAAAATATAATAATAAGTTTTGTTTCTGTTAAGAATGTACCTTAGGGTTATGACTTTTTTACAACCTCATATTCCTGTATCATAGCGTGATGAGCATCTAGATAAGATTACATTAAATCTTAAGTATAAGCTGATTCAGTGAAAAACCCTCACGCACAAAATGATTTTAAAATTTGAATTTATTAGAAATATGGGCAATTTGAAGTCACTGTAAGCAGATATATAATTGAAAATAAACTTTAGAACCACATAAGATAACTAAACTGACATAAAATTTTTTCTCACTAATTTTCTTTAATTCTGAGAATCACAAAAAAGTAGTGAACGGTTTTTTCAAGATATCATTTTTTAACAAAAAAAATCAATTTTTTAAGTGGTTTTTATATGACCTTTTTTTAATATTTGAATGGAATAAACCTTATTTTAGTTATTAGTAGGCTTAAGTTTATTCATTCGAGTAACAGAACAAATTTTTGCAAACATTTTCATTTTATAAATTTTTTCAAAAAAATGCTTTATTAAAATCGATTTGTAAGCGAACTTTTTTTATATTTCAATGGAATAAACGTTATTGTAGTGATTAGTAGGCAAAAGTTAATTCATTCGTGCTACAGGGAATCGTTTTTGAGAAAAAAATGTCAAAAAGCTATAACCCTATAATTCGTGCCGCGGAAGTTGTCTGACCACTCGGAACCCTAATTGCCAAATTACAGCCATTTAGACCGACATTTTCATAAACGAGTAAGAAAGTATCATTCAGCTGTGCCGACAGAGATATACCCTCAGCCTCGGACCTAAAGAAAATAAGTATTTCTCAGGAAGTATGGACTTGCCCGCGAAAAATTGTACTGTCGTAACTAGGGTCCCTTACACAAAATGTTGCCAAAAATTTTAAAACGATCATAGAAGAGTCCTTTAACTGTACTCTTTTAAAATTTGTGTGGGAGGTACGCGAAAGAGTGGTCCGATGGAGTCAATATTCGGGCATAAATAATAATAGAAATTATGCTATGTATAATATATAATAATTGTTCCACAAACATCCCATAAGGGACAAGGGAGACTTCTCTCATATCAATGAGTGCACCCCGATTCATATTAGCTCAATGATATGGGACCTACAGTTTATCGCCGAGTCCGAACGGCGTGTCTAAGACACCACTTTTCATGGCTGAAATACTCAGGAAATGTCGCCAACATTACTGAGTGGTATTTTGCCACCGTTGAAAAGTGTTTTGATGTTGCCTGGCCGGGGAATCGAACCCACGACCTAATGTGTGCAAGGCGGGTGTGCATACCATTGCACCACGGTGGCACCCAAAAAAAAATTATGCTATGTACATTGGATATTACTAAATCAACTGCAAGTTGTCTGAAAAGGATTTCGTAAAAACAAACGTGGGGTCTAACACCATTATTTCGCTGAGGCACAATTTTGGCAGTATCAAAGCGTATATCGACACCTCCAAATAATAGTATGCTAAGTCTAAAAAGTGAGTTTTGCAGGAGAAGCTCTCAAAATTTGGAAATTTTTTTGAACTTCAGTACTTCAGTACAGTACCAAAATTAGACAGAATTTAAGTTAAAGGACGTTCGACACCTCCAAATAATAGTTTGCTAATTCTGAAAAGCGAGTTTTGCAGGACAAGCTCTAAAAGTTTGGAAATTTCTTTGACTTTCAGTACTATGCTAAGTAAATATTTGTTTATAACTTCTGTTCGGATTGTCCGATCATTACCAAAATTTGACAGAATTTAAGTTAAAGGACGTTAAATATAAAAGTGTAAAGAACTTGAAAACATGCTAAGTCGACTTAGCATACTATTGTTTGGAAGCGTCGATATGGTAAATTTCAAATTTCCTTTGCAATTACATAGAAAAAAAATTAAAAAGTTTTTTGGCGAGCACATCCGCCATTTTTGGTACATGGGTTACGAAAAAAATCGTGGTTTCAAATCTGTTCGCGTTCACAAAATTGGATGCTGCACTCAAAAGTTATATGCGGTTTTACTCTCTTGTAAAGAAAAAATATTTAAAAATTCCTATTGTGTTGTAATAAGAACATGTATATATGAATCGTTAGCAGCATTTGATATCTATCCGTAGATGCAAAAATAGTTGCTAAATTTATTTTTATTTTCGCGGAAAATCAAAAAATATTGAAGAAATCTTGGAAAAAATTTTATTTATTCTAAATCAGAGTCCAAAAAATCTCTAGAAAAATAATTTAAAAATACGTACAGAATCTAGACAACGCATAGAAAAATGTGAGACCAAAATTATAAAGATCGCGTTTATAACTTGCATAATACAGCAACAACAAAGAACGGAAACTTATTGTTGGAAATTATTTCAAAAATATATTTTTGGTTAAATACGAAAAATTTGAAAAATAAATGTTAGTAGTAATTCTACTATTTCGCTAAATTTCCATACAAAACCTGAAGTATTTTGCTAAAACTTCTTCGAGGAAAATAGTTTGTCATCGTGAAAGTATATTTGCTTAGAATGATAAGCAATAGAGTTAGGAAGTACAGAGTAATATTGAAATCATAACCAAAAAAAAAAAAAAAAAAAAAAACACAAAAATTAAAAAGCGTGTAATTCGCGAATCCGTTTAAATCAGTTGAGGTGCATGTGCTTTTCGGATACAGGGAGTCCATGTCTATCAATATGCATGGATTTTCCCATGTTTCATTCAGCGGCCAAAGTGTGCCATCAGTTGCATCTTACTATTCAAAAAACCTTCAAGTGGGCAAAAGTTACGCGATGTGCATATGATTATAAGGTGCATCCGATTTCAATGGCCGCTTATTAAAAATACGTCAATATAAATTGTTTTAGACAGATTCGTCAAGAACTGCGGTTGTGTCACCGTATTCTATTTTGGGATAAATAGGGATATTACTCCTGAATCTTTGTAATTTGTGACACACCTTTTTGGCAAATATTATAATCGCGTATAAAGGATTACATTTATGCAAAAATAATCAAAGAAAATCGCGGTTCAATTCGCGAAATTGTCAAAATATATTTTTGCAGATTTTCCTACTTTCAATGTATCTATATCCGACATTTTAGTGAATGGATTCGACCGCGGAAGAGTTCATTAGATCCGGCACGTAAAAAAACTAAAATCACGCGGGGTTCAGGGGTACCTGTGCGACAGTTGTAAATTTTAAAGCCAAAAAATAGGGTTTTTCAGAAAATTTACGCACCAAATTTTCGCTTTGGACTCCTATTACTAGGAAGCTGTACGGAGCACACTCATGAGATATACATCGAACGACGTGGAATCGCGAGTTCTACAATCCTATAAACTAGTCTGGACTATTATCTAGTTGCACCCTCTAATTATAAGAAAAATTCGAAAAACACTGAAATCAAAACTTCAAAATGTCAGCATCGATTTTAGGGGGATGCAGTGTATATATCCCAAAGTCATACACTAGAACCATGTTGCCCAAGGGGTATTGTTCAGTTCTTTCTTTGAGCACAGGTTCACATTTTGCGTGGTTTGGCCAGAAATAAAAAAGAACACATAAAAACATGTTTACTTCAACACATTTTTCCCATTTTTTTATATTACCACCAACGCAGCTTCCACGAAAATTATTTGTTATGGTCCATATTATGAGATCGTGGCTAGAACACTTCAATTAATATAAATATATTCATATTTTTTTTTTCTTCTTAAGTTTTTATTTGGCTCTAGGTCATTTCAATAAAACTAATAGTGATTTTGTTTTATATCTTTATTAGTTTTCCGATATTTCGATCGTCTTCGACGATCATCATCAGGGATTTTTTGTTTTTAAGTGTTACGTGGATTGTAACTTTATGTTCTGTTCTTCATCACAGGTGATTTCCAATATATAAAACAAAATCACCATTTGTTTTATTGAAATGACCTAGAGCCAAACAAAAACTTAAGAAGAAATTTAAAGATCAAAGGTCAACTAAAAACCAGACAACTATATTCATATTTTATAAAATATATTAACAGTTCGCGACTTATTAAATGGTGAACCTCAACTTCAACGATTGTAAAACTTTTTTGAATATTACCATATGCACTTTGATACTATCAAAAATGTGCCTTCCCGAAATAATTGTTTTAGACCCCAAGTATGTTTGGAAGAAATTCGTTTCAGACAATTTGAAGTCGATTTAGCCATGTCCGTCCGTCCGTCTGTCTGGCTGGTGCACACGAAAATTTTGCACTTCGTAATATATTGTCCACTGTTCCGTGTACATCTCCCTACACAAAATTCGGAAAAGTGAAGTTTTAGAACTCCTCTTGGGTCGTTTTGAATTTTTTCAGTACATTGTCGGAGCAAGACCATACTCCCTGTGATAATGGCTCAAAATCTCCAAGAAACTCTGACCGCACCAACTAAAATGACAAATCCGCAGGATAGCAATAGCTGGGAGTTTCGAATTGGTCAACACCTTGCACATCGTATTATTATATGTATCAGGTTAGAATGTGGATTATATTGGTCCTGTCCTTCGGGTACCTCTCACACAAAATTTGGGAAAAGTGCACTTTGAAGACACGTCTCGGATCTATTTGCGGTAAGTTGTTTTTACGGTCTGTGAACTCTGATCGCGATTTATTTAAACATCCCTCCACCGATTTTTTCTTGTTTTTGAATTTGTCTCATCTATGAACTTTGCAGTTTATGAATGCGCAAAAACTTCTCAGGTGTAAGCGGGTTTCATTTGACGTTAGTTAAGACGCACCATGCATGTCATTGTTTTAGGTGGTGATACAGTCAGTGCATTGTCCCATTTTTAACTTCTATATTTCAAAAATTGTAAAACCTACGAAAATATCAAAAGGGTCAATTTTGCTGAGAATATTACTGTTACAATATTTTTTTTTAGTTCCATTTCAATAGGACTTGCGGTTTCAAAACAAAATCGTGAAACCCTAAAAAAACTCTAAAAATGTGAACTTTGACCGCGATTCATTTAAAATGCGCCCCGGTATTTTTCGTTTTTTTTTTTTGTTTGCGATTTTTCTCATCTATGAACATTGTAGTTTTAGAATCCACAAAAACTACACAAGTGTAAGCAACTTTCATTTATAGTTAGTTCAGGTACACCGTGGCCTAGAGAACATAAATACCTCCTTTTGAGTACACAATTTAAAACTAACTATAGTGCTTTGAAAACCAAACAAAAATTTTGGATGTACAAACACAGCTAGAATTTGTCAAGCATCACACTATGTATTTATCCATAAATCCTGCCTGTCAGCCATCCATCAAACAGTTCATGCATGGTGGGATTGGATTGCTGTTCAAACGGTAATATATGTATTTTGATTTCCACATTTTTTCTTAGAAAAAAAAGAAGAAAAAGTTAAAAACAAGTCATATGGATTGAAAATATGAAAAAAATCTTTTAAAATCGATTTTTCCATTTAAGAAAAATTCAACCAAAATCGTGAAAACCAAAAAAAAACTTCAGTTTTAATTAATTGATAGTTCAATACTGACAAACGTTTGCACAAGGTAATTGTTTTGGTCAAGGATAGTGCCAATAATTGTTGATAATTATCGGATAGTATTAAGCGTGTAAAATTGACCATAACTTTCCCAGCAAAAAGTTTGCCTCCAAAGAGGCAGTTAAATGATATGTACAAGTGATCTGGAAGTGCATCAAATTATGCATTTTCACTCAAGATTTTTACAAGAGCGTGACTACTGAAAGAGGCACTCCATTGCACTGCATTTTAACTGACCACTTGGCACTGCATTTTAACTGACCCTCTAGCACTGCATTTGAACTGACCCTTTGGCATTGTATTTTAACTAACCCTTTGCGGTAGAGTAGGAGGCAGTCGAAAGCACGTGTTTAGATACAGGCATTCTGCGGAAATTGTGCAAGCCATTACAAAATATGCCAGAACAAATAAAATGCATTATTTGTGTAAAACAAAAATATTAAGAACTTTATTACATTAACACAAATTATGAAAATTCTCCATTGAATTCAATCGCAAACATGCGTGCTTCCTCCGCTCTCCATTTAATCCAAGCTGAACTGTTTTTGCTTCATCTGCTAAATGGGTTTGATATTGTTTTCCCATTACCAGTACCAGTTAAAATTTCGACATGTACTCCAACAGCACTCCATTGGGAAATTTTCTTCTCGTGTGTTACAGGAAAAATGTTCACAAATAAAATATTATTTAGTTTGTATTAACAAATGTTTGGAAATGTTATGTTAACACGCTTATCTCTTTTTGGAAAATATATGCCGCTGCCTGTAGAGATGTACAAACTGATTTATGTACATGTAGGGATCTCTAACAACTGCTAATAAAATTTAGCGAACGGAGTGCCTTTTTCACGACTCCGTTTGGACTGCATCCGGATGCTGTTAAATTGTGAGGAATTGGAGTGCCTTTTTCACGACTCCGCTGAACTGCATCCGGATGTTGTTAAAATGCGACAAGTGGATGTGATTCATTGGATTGCATCCAAATGCGGTTAAAATGTGAGGACTGGAGTGACTTTTTCACGCCTCCGTTTGAACTGCATCAAAACATGCCGTGATAGAACTAGTCCACATTGCACTACTTCCAATTTATTTTGCTGGGTTTAGTATAGTAGGTTTATTGTTAAAGCTGTGAAAATTCTTGAGATATAGAAGTTCAAAATGCAGCAATGCACTGACTGTATCACCTCCTTATAAAACAATGCCATGTACGGTGCGCACTAACTAGCTTTAAACGAAAACCGCTCACACCTGGGAAGTTATGCAGATTTTGAAACAGCAATGTTCACAGATGAGAAAAATCTAAAAACAAGAAAACAATCGATTGAGGGGTGTTTAAATAAAATGCGGTAAAAGTTATTTTTTAAGGTTCTTATATTATCAGGATTTTACATGGAAACGTCAAGCCCTGTTGAAATGGGAGTAAAAAGATGTTGTAGAGAATTTTCACTGCTACCACATTTTCTTTAGTTACATTTCGATAAAAATTGCGGTTTTCAAGCAAAATCCTGAAAACCTAAAAAATCCTATAAATGTGAACTTTGCTCACGATTAAAATTAAAAAGCGCTCCAGTGATTTTTTGTTTTTTTTTTTCATTTTTCTCACCTATGAACATTGTAATTTCAGAATCAGCAAAAACTTGCTAGGGGTAAGCACCTTCCATTTAGAGTTGTTTCAGGCGCACCCTGACATATAAATGTGTTTTCCTTTATTGTTTTGGTTTGTTTCTAAAGAACTACGTTTATCTTGCATGCTATAAAATTTCGCAACCTTGATAGAAAGATATTAAAATCATGATAGAGTAATTTTTAAATTGATGCTACATTTCGTCGGTGTCATGCTTAAGTGTTCCATACGCCATTTGCCTGATTCGAGAAAAACTCAAGTAATTGTTTGAGGCCATACAGGCTAAAAATGGTGCAAAAATCCAATACTTTAAGAGCTCAGTTCTATTTAACTAAACTCAAAGAATATAATATTTTAGTAGTTTATTTTAGTCAGATATGTGTGATAGTCTAGAAGTTATGGCCAATTTTTATACAATACAATTGCTGAATTGTTCCATGGAATCATTTTTTCATGCTTTTGGCAGTTTGTGTCACTGGAACACATTTTGTCACATTTCAACCAAAACACTTTTAATCAATTGTGTTCCACCTCGCTTATGCGAAGTGCTACTGTGGAGTTAAAAATGCAGGGCTTTAAATGAAACATTTATATTAGAAAAAAAACAATAACATTGATTTATAGAGTTGCCTTATTTTGAAGTACATAATAAGTAAACAATTTCGATCGGAACAAAGCGGACTGATTTTTTGCATTTTTAATGTAACATAAAACCTTTAAACGCATTTTTCTCAAAATACTATTTCTGTAGTCGGTGTCCACACTACGAGTGCGGTTCGGAAACTTCTCAGCCTATCAATGAAAGAGAATAGTTAGTTTTTCAAAAATATTTTTATTTTTCAATATAATCTTGTGCGCTGGTGCGTTGTCTTGATGAAAAATTATTTTTTTGTGTTGTAAGCCAGGACGTTTTTCTCGAATTTGTACATTTAATTGATCCAAAAGGTTGCAACAGTACTCTGAATTTATTGTTTTAGCCTTTTGCAGATAGTCAATCAATAAAATACCTCTGAAGTCCCAAAAAACCGTTGCCATAACCTTACCAGCCGATTGAATTGTTTTTGCCTTCTTTGGGGCACTTCCTCCAGCTTCAGTCCATTGTTTGGATTGTTCTTTTGTCTCTGGAGTATAGTGGTGGATCCATGTCTCATCAACAGTTATGAAACGACGCTTAAAATCCGTTTTATTTCGCTTAAAACGATCCAAACAATCTTGAGAAATGTTCATTCATATGCGTTTTTGATCGACTGTTGACATATGCGGCACCCATCTTGCAGAAAGCCTTTTCATCTGTAGTTCTTCATGCAAAATTAAATGGACTCGATCATTTGAGATGCCCATGATATTAGCAATTTCACGCACGTTTATTCGTCGATCATTTAATACCATATCATGCACTTTGGCTACAATTTCTGTTGTTGTTGCTGTTTTTGGACGTCCATTACGTGGTTCATCTTCAATGCTTGTACGACCACGTTTAAATTCAGCAACCCAATTTTTTACTGTTGCATATGAAGGAGCACTTTCACCTAACACATTCACCATATCATTATGAATTTCTTGTCCCGATAAACTTTTTTTATGTAAATATTTAATGACAGCACGCATTTCTAATTTTTCCATTGTAAAAAAATTGCGGATGCGTCTTTTTTGAACACCTGTTTCTATATGAAGGAGTTGCCAGATCGAAACAAAATTTAACATGTGTTCATAACAGAGAAGGAAGTTTCCAAAACACTTAACTTTTTTCTGTTTATACCGCGCTTTTTGTGCTAGACTAAGAAGTTTCCGAACTGCCCTCGTAGCTTCAAGACGAATGAACATATTTGCGTATATTTTTGCGCGCTTACATAAAATGTTGTCTTTAAACGAGGGATTTTTTGTTTAGCCTATTAATTAATTGTCGTTTGCATATAACAATACAATATTCAAAAATATTTAGTTTTAGAAACTATTATTCTTCAGTTTTTAAACTCAGTCCTTTAAAACAATTTGTTCCATACGCCACATTTTACTTAACTTGACAAAATTGGGAATTTTTTTGTTCCAAACGCCATGATTTTTGTTGCGGAACAATTCGTTTTTTGTCTCTTTTTGTTCCATACGACACACGCCATGGATATTGAACAAAAAAGTTCAAAGTTGTTTTGTTCCATACGCCAGGCTTTATGGATATGGAACAAAAAGACAAGATTTGTTCGCGTCACAAAGCGGATATGGAACATACTGACATCTGAATATCTCAAAAACTATAGCAGAGAGAAGAAAACCGATTAAAAACTCTGAAAGAGCATGGTTTAAAACCAAGTAAGGTACCATTATCTCAAAATGTCAAAAATGGCGTATGGAACACTTAAGCATGACACCGACGATTTGGTTCGAAGTAATGTAATACCTCAAAATATTGATCTCTTTGATTGATCGAATCGGATAAAGTCGCCAAAAGATATTTCTAAATATGTCTGGTATTTTTTCTTTCTTAATACAAACTATTAACTTTTTGAATAAATATGTATGTATATGTAGTAGAGTTGGGCAATCTCGTTCAATTGAACGATCCGGATCACTGTCCTCGTTCAAGGACGAATGAGTAACATCATAAAAACCAACGTGTGAAATTAAGTATACGCAGATTGTCAAAGAAATTTCCTGTGTCCATTGAATGAGTTAGTGATCCGGATCGTTCAACTGAACGAGATTGCCCAACTCTAATATGTAGCCAATATGGTCCATCCGTCCATTACCAAATAATGGAAACAATATATAACGCGTCGCAATCGTACATACATATTCCATATTTCCATACCAACACCGACTCGCTTCTTCACCTTTTAGCCCCATTTAATAGATTTCTATTCAGATGGAATTAGTATGAAACGGTTGTTGTTACCTCTTCATTAAAAGTTATCTACTCTAAAATAACTTATTTCTACTTTCCTTCATTAGCCTTACAATGGATTGCCAAGAGGTTAAAGAAAAAGTTTCAAATAGGCTCATTTGTACTCACAATAACATCTTAGGTCTGTGTTTGTAATTCTGTATGATGGGTTAGGTGGGGCTATGAATAATATGTTATCGTTTTGTATTGGCAGCCATTGATAACCAGTTCAAAAGTAGTTTATAATTAAGGCAATAAAAATGCTCAAATACCCCTTAAGATATAAAATTCTTCCTAGCAAACACTCTACATTGATGGACACTCATGTACCGTATGAAATATGTTTCATGCTCTCGGAAGCCTAATGAAAAAACAACGTTAGAACATGAGGGGTAGTTTGTTATGTCTGGTCCGGTGGGGACTGGCGGGTGAGGACGATTCAATGTTGTATGCATGTGAGTTGTTTTTGTTTTGTTTCTTTAACTTGAGTTGGCCTCAATTAGTTTTCCCTGCAAATAGTTTGTTTTTCATACGGATTTTCTCCCATTACCCCTGTCTTTATGACATCTATCATCCACATATATACATATGTATGTATGTGCCTTGTGGTAGGTAAGTTGAACATTAGGGATATAACTTTTTGCACTTTTTTGCAAATATCAAAAATACCACCACATAGCCGTGTAGAGCATGAAAAACTATTATGAAAAAAGGTGTAATTTTTTCTCTATCGCGAAAAAAGTTTCCGCACGAAATGCATTGAAGTTCAGTAATGCATTTTTTAATTTTAGCTGTTACGACAACATATTTGCTTTTAATTAAATTTTTTATTTTTTTGTAATCTAATATAAAATCATTACCAAAGCGTTCTGGACCAATTTGATCTCAAATAGCGCCATTTCGGAGCATTTTAGGAATTTTTGACACTATTGCAATTTTTGTTTTTTCTTTATAAACTCGTGAATTTCATGTTTATATTTATTGTGCCTATCGGACAAGAGAATATGGTGTCATTTGCAACAAATTCGCGAAAGTTACAGACAGCAGGGACGTAGCCAGGATTTCATTTCGGGGGGGGCCCACCTGACCAAAATTTTGAAAGTTCATGTTAGCAAAAATTTCTTATTTAGCAATGATATAAACCTTATTTTATACTTATATTACTGAAGAAATAATTTTTAGTTCCAATTTTTTATTAAAATGAGGTAAGACTTCTTGGCCAATTTTCCCTTGTTTTCAGAACTTTTTTGACAACATATCAAAGTTAAGATATGTTCAAACAATAGATATATTAATAGTCGCATATACTTTCGGGTGTATCATTTATCAAATAACTCACAACTACAGTGAATGTTGTGTAATTCAGTGATATCTCTTCGGTAAGGCCAAAAGAAAGAGTATACAATCGGAAAACCTTAGAAATATCTTAACCTTTCCTTTGTTTCCACTCCAATTTTATTGAGTAATTTATGGAAGGAAAATGGGATTAGTAGAGAATTGATTTATGCAGAGGGAACGTTCGGATATCATGGCGTTATCCACTAGTATTTTTTTAAATATTTGCAGGATAATTTAGGAGTTATATAAATATAGGAAAAAATGCCGAGACACGTGTCTTCTTTTTTTTGTCTTTTATCATGCTGCAATGTCAGAATATGGTCAGTTTTTTCAATTCCGGAAATTAAGGTGTCCAATCGTTGTTACTGTTACTGTCATTGAAGTTATTCCCTCAAAATATGTTGGTGTCCAATCGTAGATCTAATCACAAAGAATTTCTGAAGGCCGGTAGTGGTTTTCTTGATAGAGAACTAATGCTGAGCAATAGTGAGTCATATTTATGATAAAATTCTAGCACCCAATCGTGGGTATGTAACGACAAATCCTGGTGCCCAATTGGGCATCCGTCAATAAACTATTTTGGCATCAAATCGTCGGACTTCTCTTATAGAAATTCTTGTTTCCTATCCAGGATTTTCTCATAAATTGATCACGCACCAAGAAAACTCCTGTCTTATCAGTCCTGAATACCTTTAAAATGAAATTCTGGAGCCCAGAATTTTAGCAAAAATCCATGAACACAATTGTCAATTCCCAATCTACATTTTTTATACTCTCAGCCTTTAGTCAAAATGTGCCTCATCGAAATAATGGTTTTAGGGCCAAAGAGTGTTTGGAAGAAATCTCTTTCAGAAAATTTAGAGTCCACTTATCTATGTTCGTCCGTCTGGTTGGCTGCCTGGAGAACACGATAATTCTCGAACACATCAACCGATTCGATCCTCCTTGCGATAACCTTTCACAGAGTATTTGAAAATTTTTCAGAGAAGTACAGTTTAAGACCTCTCTGGATAATTAGTAAATATACCTGTGTAAGCTTAAACCTCAGTAGTCATGGCTTAACTTCCTTTATGCTAATAGTTTAGTTATAAGTAAGAATATGAAATAAATTAATAAATAAAAAGACCTCTCTGGAAACGGTTTGCTTTTTTTGCAACAATTGTTCCCGGGGCCCCTATTACTACAATACAAGTTTTTTCATGTCCATACTTCCAGAGAAAATGGCCCGAAAGCTGTAAGGAACACCTACGGCCATCATGGGTAGTGGCTGGTGTGCACGGCAATTTTCGTTGCGTTGGTCCAAACATTCTTTATAGCAATATTTCTGCGAGCCTTATATAAAGTTCGTAGATGGTGATTTTCGGTCTACTCCTTCTGGTATTTCCCGCCAAAATTCAAGAATTTTAGCTACAGTGGTAAGTGCGACTTTTCTTGAACGGAGCACCAGATTTGTTCCAAACTTTGGTTATAGTAATATTTTCTCCAAACTTAGTTTTAGCTCGAAAATGGGTACATCCCAACAAACCTTCATAATAGTTGTTTAATGCAGTTTAAGGACGGTATTCTTTATGTTTAGAGCGGTATTACGTTTTTCGTGGGCAAGTCTATATTTTTTTCTTGAAAAAAACTGAAAATTATACTGTGACGCACTGAAATGAATGACTCCCAAAATAAGATATACTTCCAAAATGAACTATGCCGGTCCGGTCCATTTCTTCAGTTACCTCCTCCGTAACATTTGTGATCAATGATAAAATCTATATTTTGTTGGTAAGTTCATACGTCCGAAAATTGCTACACAATTCTAAAAATCTCCTAATACATAACTCTGGGTTAAAAGATTTTGGTTGTGTAGCCGCTATTTGATCTGTTCATAGATTAATGTTTCGGTTCGCACAGACTCAGGGTATATCCCTGTCCGCAAAGCGGACTGATACTTCTTGAGATTTTGACTAATCTGAATCTGTTTCCGATCAGTTTTTTTTATTTCGTTTGTTGTGTTCTATTAGCAGCTATTGCGATATCTTCGTTGTTTCACTACTTTCATTAGAAGGTTTTGTTTTTGGCATACCCCCTATAGAAGCTGAGATATTCGGTTTGAAAAAAAAAACATTGTCTTTTTCTGCAAAAAAGTTTTTTTCCCATTTCGACCCCTAAATATTATCCGATCATAACCAAAATAAATAGGCTTTTTCCCCTGCGGGACCCCCATCAACAACCAAAATTTGGTGACGATCCGATCAAAATTACGACCTGTAGATTGATTTCTTTAAAAGTGGAAAAATGGGGTGTATTACCGACTATTGTGATATCTCCGTTATTTGGCCACCTTCGCTAACCTACTTTGCATCATTGTAAAGACAGGATTTTCTACTTTCATAGCCAGGTTCTGTTTTTGGAAAGTATCCAACAAAAGCTGCGTTATTCGTCATTAGAATTAAAATCGAATAAATGAAAAGTTGGGTTCTATAAGCGACTATTGCGATATCTTCGTTGTTTGACGACAACCTACCATACATCGCTGTAAAGGTGATATTTTCTGCTTTGCCTTTAATATACCCCTTATAGATACGGAAATATTCGCTTTGAAATAAAACGTTGACTTTTTCTCCAAATAAGTTTTTTGCCCATTCCGACCCCTAAATATTATCCCACCATCACCAAAATCAATAGACTTCTTCCCTTCCGGGACCCTTATCAACATCCAAAATTTGGTGACGATCCGATCAAAATTGCGACCTGTAGCGTGATTTCAAGGTTTAGATGGACAGACGGACGGACGGACTGACGGACGGACACACATAGCCAGATCGACTCAGCTCGTCGAGACATTCATTTTGGTATATATAAGTATGGGTCTACGACCATTATTTCGATGCGTTACAAACTTTTTGGCCAAAACCAACTTATAATACCCTCCCCACATAGTGGTGTAGGGTATAAAAACGTCTTGTTCTGAACTCAGTACAAGACAGTCAGCCTAAAGTTACGATTAAACGCTTAAACAACACCTTAAAACTTAACAACTATGCAGAAAATTGCTCGAAAAGCCGAAAGTGTTTATTATTTTTATACTTTCAAATATGTTGGACAATAAGTATACCAATGTAGTTAAATAATTCTCTGTAATACTTCCTCCAAATACTTTACATATTTCTTGAAAAATTTAAAACAGTTTAAAATTTTATTCAAAAATTAAAAAAAATGTGTAACATAAGCTAATATCTTATGGGAACAAAAATCATTTCGGGGGGGGCCCGGGCCCCCCGGGCCCCCCCCCCTGGCTACGTCGGTGCAGACAGTTTTTAATGACTTTGCCTGTGAGAATTGTATTTTTTCTATGAATATTTATTCAAACAAAGAAAATTTAAAATTATAAGTAGAAAAAATATCAAAAGGGTTTTAGTAATTACAGTCGGCGCGGAAACTTTTTTCACCGAATCGATCTCAGAAAAGCGTTTTCATTATCAGGACAAAATTCCCCAAGTGGTACTGGTGTTGTATTTTTGTAAAAAACATATACGATTCTCACAGGCAAAGCCAACAAAAACAGCCTGTAACTTTCGCGACTTCGTTGCAAATGACCCCATATTCTTTTCTCCGGTAGGTACAAAAAATATAAACATAAAATTCACGAGTTTATAAAGAAAAAGCTAAAATTGAAATAGTGTCAAAAATTACTAAAATGCTCCGAAATGGCGCGATTTGAGAACAAATTGGTCCAGAACGCTTTGATAATGATTTTAAATTAGATTACAAAAAAATAAAAATTTTAATTAAAAGCTAATATGTTGTCATAACAGCTAAAATTAAAAAATGCATTACTGAACTTCAATGCATTTGGTGCGGAAACTTTTTTCGCGATAGAGAAAAATTGACGCCGTATTTCATAATAGTTTTCCATGCTCTACACGGCTATGTGGTGGTATTTTTTTGGTTATAGCCCTATTGAACATACCTGAGTAACTGGAGCGCTATTAAAATTTACTTTTGTTTCAATTCTAAAGCTAGAGGTAGCAATTAATGTTTGATCCAATCATATGATATGTGGTTTTAGTTTGATATGTACTTTAATGTTTAGAATCAGAGCGTTTGAAAGCATACATCGCTCAATTGGAGTATTTTATTGAACATTAATTTGAGAAAGTTTAGCTCTTAACTCATTAGGGAACAATTAAGCAAAATTTATGTTCGGGACGGGGCCAAACATGTTGGGTATCACTTCCGCTGTGCATAAGCTTTTCACGCATACAAATTTCATTAAGAAAATAGTTAAAACCAAGCGAAAGTCATTTTTTTATTTTTGTGTATTTTTCCTTTAACCAGATACCACGACAGTCTACGCAGCAACAACAAACGCTGCATCTAACACCCCAAGTTGTTGTTCATCGCCCCGCAAATGCATCATTCCTGCAATTCAATTGCAACGGTCTCAGCAACAAAGTCAGCGAAATAGCAGACTTCATGAGTCGAAGGAACATTGTGGTTACCGCTAACCAGGAAACAAATTTCACCGTCTTATGCCAAAATCGAAGAAGTTGGCGTAGGTGGATGAATTTTGGTACAAGTACTTACTGTGGACTGGCAATGTCGAGGACAAAAAGTGGGAAGGTCGCCCCACGTTTTTGCATAGCCCCGTTACTTCCAAAGGCAAGGACCTGAGGGGTACAGCGCTGGCAGAGCAAATTGATAGTTCCACGTTTTGCATGGTAAATGAAGACACTCCTACGATGATAAGAGGCGATTGCCACAGTTCGCCAGACATCATCATAGTGGCACCCGTTCTAATTTGCCTTGGCTCACACTATCTTTCGATCATCGTCTCCGTAAACAGACCAGGTGACTTCATAACCTCTGACCGTCCAACTTTTCTGAACCATGGAAAAACTGCCCATTCTCTCAGATCCTTAACCGAAATCAGACTAGATTTCCCAGCAGAGGCGTGGGAACTAGTAAATGATCGTGATGAAAATCCAAGAGTTAGGAATATAAACGAAAAAAAGTGGCTAGACCACCTGAAAAAAGAAGGAGAATGAACGGATCCGAAAAAACCGGCAGATTATAGAGCACCACGAGAATGATAGGGCGATAAGTAGTTTTCTACGTTGCACAGTGGTTCAGAATCGTTTTTTCCTGGACAAAATTCTGTAACTTTTGAACGGATAGAGAAATATTTTCAAAATTCTTTTTTTTGTTAGACAATCAGAATTATAACCGGTCAAATTCGGTCTGGCAGTTGCAGAGAAATTCAAGGACAAAGTTAAACTTCAGAGTTTTTTTTACTATTTTTCATCAAAATATGACTGTTTTTGTGTTTTTTTTTTATATATCCTCCTATATATTAAAGATGGCCAAACACCAATAAATAAACTCCAAAAATTAAAAAAAAAATCAAAATTTTTTTCAAAAATTAAAAAAAAATTCCAGAAAAATTAAATTTTTTCAAAAATTAAAAAACAATACTCCTTGGGTTTTCATAAAGCTTATATAACTCGTATCAAAACTCATATACGTCACAACAACATGACACAAAGCATGAGTTTGGTTGCGGATTTGTAGTTGGTTGGAGATTAATACATCTGGTTTCCAGCTTCACCCCAGTGAATGAAAGACTTGCTACAATGCGGATAAAAGCAAAATGCTTCAACACCAGCTTTATTTGCGCTCATGCTCCCACCAAAAACAAGGGCAAACAGACCAAAAATATATTCTACAAGCGCTTAGAAGAAACATATGACCATGCCATTAAAATTATTCTATGGAATTTTAATGCCAAAATTGACGAGGTATCCACAGTGAAACATCTGACAATGGAATGAGACTGATGGATCATATTCAGGGGTCGTAATGGGCAAAAAACGTATGTGGAGAAAAAGACAAGGTTTTATTATAATGCTAAAATCTCCACTTCTATTACGAGTATTTCAAAAAAGGAAGTGGAAAATTTCACATGTACAACAATTCAAAGTAGGTTGGCGTAGGTGGACAAATAACGGAGATATCGCATAAGTCCGTAATCTAACCCAAGTTTTTATACCCTATACCACTATGTGGGGAGGGTATTATAAGTTGGTTTTGCCCAAAAAGTTTTTAACGCATCGAAATAATGGTCGTAGACCCATACTTATATATACCAAAATGAAGAAGGAAGAGCCTATTCATTTTGGTGATGGTCGGATAGTATTTATGGGTCGTAATGGGCAAAAAAATTATTTGGAGAAAAAGTCAACATTTTTTTCCAAGGAAAATATCTCAGCTTCTCGTAGGTGGTCAAGAACGAAGATATCACAATAGACGCAAATAAAACCAAACCAAATCACCCTACAGCTCGCAATTTTGATCGGATCTTTACGAAATTGTTGTGGTTTATGGGGGTCCCGGAGGGGAAGAAGGCTACTAATTTTGGTGATGGTCGGATAATACTCAGGGGTCGGAACGGGCAAAAAAACTTATTTGGAGAAGAAGTCAACGTTTAATTCCAAAGCAAATATCTCAGCATCTATAAGTGGTATACCAAAAGCAAAACCTGGCAATGAAAGTAGAAAATATGATCTTTCTAACAATGTCAAGTAGGTTGTAGTAGGTGGTCAAACAATATATCGCAATAGTCGCTAATGAAAACCAACTTTTCATTTTTGCGTTTCTTTTTTTAATTATAATGACGAATATCACAGCTTTGGTTGGGGATCTTCCAAAGGCAAAGTATGACTATGAAACTAGAAAATCCCATTTTACAATGATGCAAAGAAGGTTGGTGTTGGTGGCAAAGTAACGGAGACATCGCAAAGTCGGTAATACATCCCATTTTTCCATTTTTTATAATCACGCTACAGGTCGCATGAGGGTTAATGACGGTTCCATAGAACAGACCTATTGAGTTTGGACGGATAATATTCATAAGTCGGATAATATTCATAACTCGTAATGGACGAAAAATTTATGTGGACAAAATTTCAAAGTTTTATTCTTATGCAAATATCTCCGCTTTTGGTAGTCGTATCCCAAAATAGGTTGGCGCACATCCCGCTTTCCCATTTTTTATTTGAATTGTACTGGCGAGTATCCCAGCTTTAGTTGGAAGCGTTCCAACAATGTAGACATTCTGAGGTTAAAAATGTTCCCAAATGCGTTACCAAAATTGGTGAAATGCTTGTGATATGAAAAAGATTCTGGGATATTCCAATTTTTGGAATGGATAATGAAACTAATCCATCTGAGCTTTAAATTACTACAAAATGTGGAATTTTTGGCATGTGCTAAGCTATCATAATTTTATAATTTTGAAGTGTTTGCTTTAATGACAATTACCTCTGCTTCTGCTTAGTGTACTAAAGACATGTAAAATGCTAATCAAGAAGACCAGTAAAACTCTCGACAGTAGTCAAATATAAATTCAATATTAATAATTTTGGTTCAGTTCGCCTTTAGTCATTTGGTGTAAAACCAGATAGGTGAAAAATAATTAATTATTCTGGTTCAGTTCGCCTTTAGTCTTTTGGTATAATAACAGACTTTAGTATCTCCCTAAAAGAACTGTTTACGAGTGAAAATCTTATGCACAAGTGTAGTGGTCCCCGTCCCGACTATAGCCTTTGCTCACTTGTTTTACTTGAATTGTAATTATGAATACCCCAGCTTTGGTTAGGTGAATTTCAACAAAAGAACAATCAAACGTTCTGAGGTTTGAATTGATGCCAATTGTTTTACCAAAGTGGTCAAATACTTGAGATATTTACAAGGACCCTCAGATATCCCAACTTCTAATTTGTGGAATTTTATTGCAAAATACACTAAGCTATCCCAATTTTAATGTTTGGAATTATTTTTCTTTTAATGACAACAACCTCTGCTTCTCTCCTTTGTCTCTTCTGCAAAGTCTTCAATCAGTACCAAGTACAATGCCGACATAGTCAAATATAAATTTTTTTAAATATTTTGATTTAGTTAGCCCTAAGTCATTTGGTATAAAAGCTCCCTGAACAAGTGTTTACCAGTGAAAAGCTTATGCACAGGAGTAGTGGTGTAGGGTATCACATAGTCGGCTCCGTCCCTTTGCTCACTTGCTAGTTATAGGAACGACATATAGTCATCATAAATGGCAAAAGTCGTAACTAACAAAATAATAATTTTACAGGAGAAGCAAGAAAACGTTATAAAATGAAAAACTGTTTTATGTAATATTAGTCTTATGAGGGCGAATATTTGGGATATTATCAATCATATACGAATGGGAGTAAGTAATGAAACCAAAACCGCGGAAATGGTTGGTTTTGGGATCCGTCATTACAAAAAAAAAATCTGCAATTTTATCCCATTTTCCAAAATGCCATTTTTTGAATAGGATCGTTATATTTTAACGTAGAAACTTGAAATTTTGCAGGGGCATGTATTTTAGTTTTATGTATTAGCTTATTGTACATAGTAGGTGATGTGGCTTTTCGTTAATGTTATACGACTTAACACTTTTTCCCATTTTCAATTTATATGAATTTTCAACATTAAAATTTAATATACGTTATTTCGGTCATTAATAAGCAAAAGTTCATTAATTCCTGCTAAATGGAAAAAAAAACTTTTAAGAAAAAAGTCGAAAAGTTATCTTGAAGGAATGAAGAAAAGTAGCAAGAAGACCACAATAAAACAGCAAATAAAATGGAATCAGCCAGGTTTGTCTAAGTACTTTCGTTTTGTGAAAGTCTGTCTCATTTAATGTTTACAACAAAAACAAGGCATTGGTAGTGTAAGGCTTGCATGTCAAAAAAACGATGTTTCTGGAATAATATTTCTGCGATTTCATTCGCTATCGCAAAACAACAAGTAAAACAAAGAACTTTTGACACAACAGCAACAACATGCACAAAATAGACCAAAACTATAGAAGTGGCTGGTATTGCTAACAATTATTCCGTATAGAATTAAATATGAAACCAAAATTAACATGAAACATCATGAAAACAACAAAGAAAACACTTTAATGCTACTCCCCTTCATTCAACTCAATTCGATGTTAACAGACAGATTTAATTAAATGGGACGAATTATGTTTGCAAATTTCAGATTGAGATTATTCTTCTTGTCTTGGGGATTTGTAATGCATAGTTTCGCTAGACAAAGCGTCATTGTTGAAGTAATTATTATTTAATAGTTCAAAGATTTGGTAATAGGTTAGTGATGGTTTCTGTTTTTGACGTTCCGAAAAGAGAGGGGAATAAAACAGTAAATTTTTGCTTCTAAAGACGACAATTTCCCCTAGTTTGGAAAATATTTAATTTTTGCAAAGTTCTGGGAAATAAAGAGCTATTTCTCGGATACTATGTTCCTTTCGTTACGTAGCACAGTGCTTCCAGCCATTGAACAAAAATAAAAAAAATTAATCTCAAATTTTTCCAAATATGACTTACGTGGCTGGTAGGTGTGTAAATTTTAAATATGGTAAGAGTATACGACAGAGATGAAGCTTGCAATTTGAGATGGAGATCAGATAATATTTAGAGGGTAAAATGGACCACAACTTTTGTGTGAAAATTGTGAAAAATTTTAATGTACAGTTTATACACGCAGAAAAATTTGTGTTAGAAATATGTTTGGATCCAAACATCCATATAATATGTCAATTTGATATGTTTGGGTAAAACATATTTTTTATGTTAGAAAATTTTTTTCATGGGTGGAGAGAGGATGTTTGTCAACGAGAGTAATAACGGTGCTCTCGCGGCTGTGGAATGCTGTTTTATAATAAAGAGTTGTGTGTATTGTATAATAGAAGACGTAGAAGCGAAGAAGGGGGCTTTGGTGGCATGTATGCGTCAAACTCGTGTGTTTCTTGTTTTGTTGTTGTTAACCAACTTAGCTGGCGAAGAAGAAAAGAAGAAATTATATGAATTATATTTTTTTTTCTTTCTTCAGTTTTTTAGTTGCCTTTGTAGAGTCAAGACGGTAAAGTGAGTGAATAAACCAGTGTTTTGTGTTTTCTTAAAGAAATTGTGCTTTTTAGTAAATTAATTGCCCAATACATTTTATAATTGAATTAATAAGGTGAATGGAAATATTTTATTGGACAAGGAATAAATCGCATTTAATATTGGTAATTACATACATACTTATGTATATTTGAAATATGGCATATCCATATTTATTTAATACATTACATAATCATTTGATTCTAGATGCCGATTCCCCGCTGATGATTTCAACTATGAGGACAATTTGTTTTATTTCACAATTAAGGAGAAGCGTTCAACTACGTTTCTATATATTTTTCCTTTTTAAAAGTGTGACTATTTACAAATTATTTCAATCAGTTTTTCTTTTATTAAAGTGTGTTATGTATTTCTTTGGAATTTTGTATGTACCTATGTGTTTGTTGTTCTTTTGCCTTTCAATAAAAAAACACAACATTTGTGTGTATACTATAGAGATAGCCAGTGAGTTCTTAATGAGAGCAAATGAGCACACATTTTAAAGTGTTTTACATTGAATTTTACGCTCCCTTGCTCTCAGTAAGCGCCCACTGGTGCATGTGTTTGTTTTTTTTTGTGCCTTTTTGGTTTGTATTTTTTTGCACCCAGACATATAAAATGTTTGCACCCAAACATAAAATTGTTTCCACCCAAACATATCTTTGTTTGCACCCAAACATATATATCTTTGCACCCAAACATATATATGTTTGCACCCAAACATATATTTGTTTCCACCCAAACATATATTTGTTTGCAGACCCAAACAAATATATTTTGTTTGGGACTGTTGCAAACATATATATGTTTGCTGCAAAATATGTTTGGGACATATGTTAGAGAGGCCGTTTTTTTGCGTGTAGGAGTGTAAAAATATAGTCCATATTCGATATGTATATTAGGGTGTGTAAAGTATGGATCAAATCGGTCACTCCCTTTAAGAGTTATCGTGCGCACAATTTTTCCGAACATTTTTGAACTTTTGTGGAGGAGATACCTGAAGGAGTGGACCGATATGGCTTATCTTCGGACTTAACTATGTTTGGACAAAATAATACGAAGGCCAAATTTTAAACCAAATCGGCAGATCCGTTCGATAATTATCTTGCGCTCCAACCACTACTAACGGTGTCATAGGGGGTTTTGGCACCTTTTAGGCTATTTTCTCAGGAAGTATGGACTTGCCCCTGATGAAACATGTACCGTCATATGGGGGGCAGCTGGTCCTTAACTGAACTTTTCCGAAATGTTGTGTGGGAGATCTCCGAAGGAGTGGACCGAGTGAGTCCATATTGGTCTGATAGAAGTTTCACGAATTGCAAAGTATGGATCAAATCGGTTATTCCCTCAAAGTGTTATTATGCGCAGAAAATTTCCGAACATCTTCGAACTTTTGTGGGCGAGGTACCGGAAGGAGTGGACCCATATAACCCATCTTCGAACTTAAACTAAGTTTGGACAAAATATTCCGAAAGCCAAATTTTGGACGAAATCGGTTCATCCGTTCGAGAGTTATCGTGCGCACCAGCCAGACAGACAGACGGACGGACATGGCTAAATTGACTCCAAATTGTCCGAAACGGATTTTGTCCAAACATATTTGGGATCTAAAACCATTATATCGATGAGGCACATTTTGCCCGTATATAGTATGGACCTGTATTCCTAACACAGCCGAAGTGACCTTAACATATAAAAAAAAAATGTTCAAACCTACTCAGATGATCGCGAGTGTTTACTCTCGTTAGCAAAAATGCTGAGAATATAAAAACACAAAACACAATTTTTGATGTATATACCCAGCTAAATAAATTGGAAGTAGTGCCATGTGGACAAGTTCTTTCACGGCATGTTTTGATGCAGTTCAAACGGAGTCGTGAAAAAAGCACTCCAGACCTCACATTTTAACCGCATTTGGATGCAATCCAAAGAATCACATCCACTTGTCACATTTTAACAACATCCGGATGCAGTTCAACGGAGTCGTGAAAAAGGCACTCCGTTCGCTACATTTTATTAGTAGCAAAGAGATAAAAAATTTGTTAATAAAAACTAAATAATATTTAATTTGTGAACATTTTTTCGTTAACTCACGAGAAGAAAATTTCCCAATGAAGTGCTGTTGGAGTACATGTCGAAATCTTAACTGGTGATGGAAAGACAATATCAAACCCATATAGCAGATGAAGCAAAAACATATATTGATAATTTGATGCACTTCCAGATCACTGGTACATATGATTTAGCTGCCTCTTTGGAGGCAAACTTTTTGCTGGGTAACTTCGACCTTGAAGTCCTCTGTAATTCTGATTGTAATATCTGTCGAAAAAAATTTATTCAAAAATTACAGAGTTTTAACCAGCAAAAACGATTCTGGTCCACTGTGCCACGTATTTAACAAAATACCATATTACAGCATAACCAATTAAATACTTTAAGAAGCTTAAGTAAATAACCAAGTAAAGAGCTTTGATTTCGTCCGGATCGAAATTTGTATACCATGAATATTACGAACTAAAATGAAATAATTAATTTTCTTTATCTTACGAAAACCAAGGAAGTTTTCTGACCGCTGGGGTCTATATCCAATGCCTGCAACTTTAGGTGGATAAACTTCAAATATTAAATCGGACGGTACCGTTATACCGTTGAAAACAAGTTTTTCCTGAATTCCTAAAATTTCAAAATTAGTTAAACTTCACTTTTTCCGAGTTTTGTGTGGGAGGTATCCGAAGGAGTGGACCTATATACTCCATGTTCCAACCTGATACATGGCTGGATGAAATAATACGATGTGCATAGTCTGCACCAATCAGAAACTGCCTGCGAGGATTATCTTGCGGATTTGCCATTTTGGTTGGTCGCGTCACACAGTGGGAAAAATGCAGATATAGCGTGCAGAAAATAAAAGTTGATGTTTTATTGTATGTTTATCCATAATTATGATAAAAGTAGCTTTTGATTGACAATTTTACTATATTTATTGATATATTAGCTCAGTTTGTAGTGATTATATATAGTTTTTGGTGTAACTCCCATTGAACGGTACCTCCCGATTTTGGTAATTTTCATGATTTTAGCCACATTATCCAATCGAAATGGCTGACATTTGGCATTTAGTCTTTGTTCGGAATATAAAATATTCCAACAGAGAATTGCCGGTACACGTCCACTTTTTTATATAGCCCCCATAGGACGGTACCGCCCGATTTTGCTAATTTTAAAGGTTTTAGCCGCATTACCCAACTGAAGTGGTTGAAATTCGGTATTTGGTCTTTGTTGGGGATATAAAATATTCCGACTGAGAATGGTCGGTACAGGTCACTTTTTGATATAGCCCCCATAGGGCAGTACCGCGCGATTTTCGGTATTTTGAAAATTTTGGCTTCAATATCACACCGAAATGGCTGAAATTTTGTATTTAGTCTTGCGGTTATAAATTTTTTCATCTGAAATTTGTCAGTATAGGTCCACGTCTTCATATAGCCCCCATAGAACGGTGCCTCCCGTGGCACCGACACACTGTGGGCGAAATTCAAATCTAGCGGAGCAAAAGTCCGAAAACTGACCTTATGTTATATGGAAATAATTAATGGCGTCCTGTTCTAAACATCTTGTGGCACCAAAAAACAATAAACAAATTTATATTTTATTGTAGTTGGCTGTTATAGCGGTACATACATTGGGAGTTTTTATTCGTGATTGCTAAATCGACTTTTTTGGTATTTGTTTTGTTCGTCAAAAATTGTGGGAAAAATTAAAGTAAAGAGTGCATAATTGAATTTTTTCCAACATTTTGGATGTGCTGCTTTAAAAAGAAAGTGATTGCTTAATTAATTACTGTTGTAAATATTCAAAAAAATAATCTTTAATTATTAAGACAAAACTTTTCGACTTTAAGTATCTTATATAAAGTACAACTAACCGGGGATAACTGGGGATCACTTCCGAATATTGTTTTTCTTAAAATACATACTCCGAGGTAATTACTCCGAAGATTCCGACTGCTACTATTTGCAACTCTTCATTTTATCGCCATTTTATTTTGAAGTAAAAAAGTCGTTTAGTTTGAATATCATTACATGGAACCTATACCAAAACTTGAAGCTTTGCCTCCACTTTTTTTGGGAGAAGTTTTTTTTGGCCACTGGTTACCCTAAATGCCAAAATACAGCTAAGTCGGTCAGGAAAATTTGTTAAAAACTTTAAAATAAGTAAAATCGGACAATACCTATATATGGAGGCTAAACCAAAACGTGGATCTATGTCCCCAATTTTTGTGGAGAAGTTTTTTGGCCTCAGGGAATCCGAAATGTCAAAATACAGTTGATTCGACCAGAATATTGAGCAAAGTTATTCAAACGGCGAAAATCGGGCGGTACCGCTATATGGGATCTAAACCAAAATGTGGGCCAATATAGACCATATTCCATACCATGGGGCCTACGGTCATAAAAAACATATGATCAAAATTTCAATAGTCTATCTTAACTAGTTTAAAAGTTATTAATTTTTCCCCGCTAGATTTGGATTTCACCCACAGTGCGACATGGCTGAAATCTTATTTGAATATACATAACACTGTGTGTAATTTTTTGTGTCATGGAAAATTAACCATATTCTGACACCGCAGCGTAATGGAAGACGGAAAATAAGAAGACACGTGTCTCGGCGTTTTTCCCTGTTACTTCGAATTTCGCGGTTATGGGCCCCCAAAAACCTGAGGCCTTGATGTCAAAAAGGACCATTTTGTCAGGCTAATATCTTCTAAAGCGCTAAGAATTTTGGTTTACTCGTGGAGGCAAAGTTGTAGCTCTCATCTTAAAGAATAATAATTGTGAAGACATAAAATCCATTCAACCTTATCTTCAAGGTCAAAATCGTTAAGGTCAAGTTTCCGTTATAATTTTTTCTCAGATTTTGGCCTACAGATATCAAACCGATCAAAATTGAATCAAACAACCAACTACAAAAATGTACCTTAGATCTCAATAAACAACTTTCTAGAACATACGAACCCTGTAGAAATGGTTCTTAAAGGTCAAAATAGCAAAACAAATGCAATTTTTATTTTCTATTTTCGGTTTCTGCTTCATAGAAATTAAACCATTCAAAATTCAAGAAAACATTCAAACACAATAATGTAGCGAATATATCAGTATACAACTTTGTGGAACATCAGAGCCCACTACGAACTGTTCTTAAAGGCCAAAATAGCAAAAAACTTTAGAAAATATTCGATTTTTATACTTTTTTCTCCGATTCTGGTCCATAGATACCGAACCGTTCAAAATTCAAGAATACAAGCAACTACAAAAATTTACCTAAGATCTCAGTTAACAACTTCCTAGAACATATGAACATTCTAGGAACGGTCCTCATGTTCAAAATTCACTAACATTAATATTATGGTTAATGCTCAGGTCTGGAAATAACAAACTGTTCAACACTCTAGAAAATTTGAAAGGTTTGTTATTTACGGACCTGACCAGGAAAAAATGAGTAAAACTAATGAAATTTTGAGCTTAAAGGGCCGCTCCTAGAGGGTTCATATGTTCTAGAAAGTTGTTAATTGAGATCTTAGGTAAATTTTTGTAGTTGCTTGTATTCTTGAATTTTGAACGGTTCGGTATCTATGGACCAGAATCGGAGAAAAAAGTATAAAAATAGAATATTTTCTAAAGTTTTTTGCTATTTTGGCCTTTAAGAACAGTTCGTAGTGGGCTCTGATGTTCCACAAAGTTGTATACTGATATATTCGCTACATTATTGTGGTTTAATGTTTTCTGGAATTTTGAAGGGTTTAATTTCTATGAAGCAGAAACCGAAAAAAGAAAATAAAAATTTCATTTGTTTTGCTATTTTGACCTTTAAGAACCATTTCTACAGGGTTCGTATGTTCTAGAAAGTTGTTTATTGAGATCTACGGTACATTTTTGTAGTTGGTTGTTTGATTCAATTTTGATCGGTTTGATATCTGTAGCCCAAAATCTGAGAAAAAATTATAACGGAAACTTGACCTTAACGATTTTGACCTTGAAGATAAGGTTGAATGGATTTTATGTCTTCACAATTATTATTCTTTGAGATGAGAGCTACAACTTTTCCTCCACGAGTAAACCACAATTCTAAGCGGTTTAGAAGATATGAGCCTGACAAAATGGTCCTTTTTGACATCAAGGCCTCAGGACTTTGGGGCCCATAACCGCGAAATTCGAAGTAACAGGGAAAAACGCCGAGACACGTGTCTTCTTATTTTTCGTCTTCTATCACGCTGCGGTGTCAGAATGTGGTTAATTTTTTTCGTGTCGCACAGTGTAATTGATGGTGGAAGGTATAATAAGAGTTCAAAATCGGCACATTCTTTGTGCATTTGTATGTAACATACAAAAGGAAACAAAATAGACCCATAGTTCCTTTTGGGGATATGCATATAATCACTTTCTGAGTCGATTTATGCATGTCCGTCCGTCTGTCCGTCTGTCCATGTATTTTTGTTCGCAACGTCCATGTCGCATTTTTTGTCCGATTCAGCAGAAAATTGGGGACTACAATTTTTTCAGCCATAGGAAGAACGCTATTGCTTTTGGTGAAAATCGGTTCAGATTTGGATATAGCTCCTATATATATTTTCGGCCGATTTAACGTATTTGCTGCACCAAACACGCAAAAAACGTTCGATTTTAATGAAATTTTGAATGTATGACTGAATTTGGCCTAACCATAAATGTGCCAAATTATATCGAAATCGGTTCAGATTTGGATATAGCTCCCATATATAATTTCGCCCTATTTCACGTATTTGCTGCACTAAGCACGCCATATACGTCCGATTTTGAGGAAATTTGGAATGTTAAACTGAATTCGGTCTAGAAAGAAGTGTGCCAAATTATATCGAAATCGGTTCATATTTGGATATAGCTCCCATATATATTTTCGGCCGATTTCGCGTATTTTCAGTACCAAACACGCTATATACATAAGTCCGATTTTGATGAAGTTTGGAGTGTGTGACTGAATTCGGTCTAGAAATAAGTGTGCCAAATTATATTGAAATCGGTTCAGATTTAGATATAGCTCCCATATATATTTTCGGCCGATTTTACGTATTTTCTGTACGAAACACGCTATATAAGTCCGATTTCTGTGAAATTTGGAGTGTGTGACTGAATTCGGTCTAGAAATAAGTGTGCCAAATTATATTGAAATCGGTTCAGATTTGGATATAGCTCCCATATATATTTTCGGCCGATTTCGCGTATTTTCAGTACCAAACACGCTATATACATAAGTCCGATTTTGATGAAGTTTGGAATGTTTGACTGAATTCGGTCTAGAAATAAATGTGCCAAATTATATCGAAATCGGTTAAGATTTGGACATAGCTCCCATATATAATTTCGCCCGATTTCACGTATTTGCTGCACTAAGCACGCTATATACGTCCGATTTTGAGGAAATTTGGAATGTTAAACTGAATTCGGTCTAGAAAGAAGTGTGCCAAATTATATCGAAATCGGTTCATATTTGGATTTAGCTCCCATATATATTATCGGCCGATTTTACGTATTTTCTGTACGAAACACGCTATATAAGTCCGATTTCTATGAAATTTGGAATGTGTGACTGAATTCGGTCTAGAAATAAGTGTGCCAAATTATATTGAAATCGGTTCATATTTGGATATAGCTCCCATATATATTTTCGGCCGATTTCGCGTATTTTCAGTACCAAACACGCTATATACATAAGTCCGATTTTGATGAAGTTTGGAATGTTTGACTGAATTCGGTCTAGAAATAAATGTGCCAAATTATATCGAAATCGGTTAAGATTTGGACATAGCTCCCATATATATTTTAGATATTCACAGTGGTGTAGGGTATCATATAGTCGGCCCCGCCCTTTCCGCTGCTTTCCTTACTGGTTAGTAATAAAAACTTGTATTTAACTGTTTGTTTGGAGACACATCACTGCACTAGTTTTCTTACTTCCACCCATATAGTGGGAGCCGTAAGGCGGTTTTTTTCATTTTGTTTTTTCTTATCCGTTTGCTAAGATCAACTCCAACTGATATCTGATTTTATTTATCAAAATGTTTACAATAATAGTAGATTTATTTGAACCAAACTTTAAAAAGCTTCCTTCTCGAATTGGCATATTTTCTAAAAATTACTATAAAACCAAAAGTCGCAGGTAAAAATTTAAATTAAAAAAAAATAATTATAATAAAAATAATAAAAAATGTACCATCGTAAAGAGAGCCGCAAGGAAAACCTACTTAAAAAAATTTCCCTAAGCTTCATTTTTCTGCTTATAACAATTCCTCTGATTGCAAAAAATGTATCATCGTAAAGAGAGACGCAAGGACAACCTACTGAAAAAATTTTCAAAACGATCCGAGAGGAGCTCTTAAACTTCACGTTATCCGAATTTTGTGTGGGAGGTACCCGAAGGAGTGTACCGATATAGTCCAAATTCCAACCCGATCTATATCTGGAAGGAGTAATATGATGTCGAAAGTTTGGACCAAATAGATTGCTCTCTTCGAGAGTTATCGTTCACACCATTTTACACAAAATTTTGAACTTTTGTGGGGGAGGTAGCCGAAGGAGTGGGCCGATATGGTCCTTCTTCGAACTTAAACTAAGTTTGGGCAAAATATTACGAAACCCAGAATTTGGTTCGGTTGATCCGTTCGATCAAGACAGACGGACGGACATGGCTAAATCGACTCCAAATTGTCTGAAACGAATTTCGTCCAAACATACTTGGGGTCTAAAACAGTTATTTCGATGGGGCTCATTTTTGGTCGTATCAAAGTGTATAAACAATAGCCTAAAAGCTGAGGGTATAAAATAGTGTAATTGGTAAATATTCTCGTTTCACTGTTTCATCGTGCAGCCCTCGTACAACCAAAAAATCATAAACTGATTATCCTCTGTGTAGACTGTTTAGACTTGATAATATTCATAATTCATGTGTTTATCTACATGTTATTAATTTAAATTTTTGGTTTTCTTATTCCATGAGAGTTAGTCACAAAGTAACGAGCATCACTTTAAGATAAGAAATGATGAACAACAGTAATTGTAATTTTTGGGGAGTGTAAGTAAATGTAACCATGTAGTAGTTGTGTGTGTAATTGTAAGAAATAAATCTTGTAAATTGAATAACTTGAATCTATGCCATACAAATATTATGGGTATGGTGGAAGTCATACAAGAGACAGCAAATATTATCACCATTAAATAAAGTATACACAAGGTGTATTTTATTAACAACATATGAGTCGCTCTGAGCCAAAAAAAAAAATCAAACTGACTATAAAGACTTAACCAGAACTTTTTGAAATAATAACTAGCTGGTAGTATAACCTAGTGTTATACAATGCAATATGGAGGCGGCTCATATATTGCATTAGCATTACGGAATTGGGTAAAAAATTTAAAAATATCCAGCTTAAATGTTGTGTCAGTTCGTAGATAGGGTGCGAACCTTTGCGACATCGACCCGTTCGTGAGCATGACGGAATTAGGTAAAAGGAGTGGAATATTCTATGGACTCCGGTTCTGCGAACCTTTGCGTCATCAAGGTTGATTTTGGTTGGACAAAAGTTTTTCTCCTCCTAGTTTGTTGGCATTAAAACCAGTTAGGAAAGGATCAAAGTCGGTCTATATGATACCCTATAACACCATGATCTCAAAATAATTTGGCGATTTTTTTTCTAGACAATATTTCGTCATATTTTCTAAATTTCATCAAAACTTCTATCCAATTTTAAGTTTGTTGCATCAAATTAAATAGCCTATATTATTTTCAGAGGATGCTGTAATATACTCTGAAAATTTCAAGAAAAAATTGTTAAGCCATTTTTGTGTCTAAAGGGCACAAACAAACGTTCGATTTTTTTTGTTTGCTTTTTTGTATTTCTTAACATTGCACAGTGGATGCGGGCAACGACAAAAATAAAAAAAATCTTGGCAAAATTTTAAATGTTTAATGATGCCAATCGCTTCGAAACATTCAAATTTTTTCGAAACTCAACTTTGTTTTTCCATTTACTAATTTTGTAGAAGACATTTAATTAAAACAACCAAGCAAAAGCTATAGTCGGACGGGGCCGACCATGTGATACCCTACACCACAACCTGTAGAAATTAGCTTTGTGCAACCGCCGTGCACGCTGAATGTCCGGGTTCGATTCCCATACAATTGTCAACGTTGGCAAAATACCCCTGAGTATTTCAGCCATGCAAAACGTCTCTACAAGTGATAACGTAGGACACGTCATTCGGACTCGGCGATAAAAACTAGGTCACATATCAATAACTTAATATGAATCCATTGATATAAAAGAAGACAAAGACAAGGGAGTCTTTATTGGGGTGTTTGTGGAAAAATATATAAATTATACATTTCTAAAAAATATTCGAAAATTGGAAAATTCACATTGATTAGCCCCTCCTGCTATATCTTCAAATTGTCTTTGAATATCAGGTTTCTTTTTGGAATACACCTAAAATAAATAAATATATATACCATGGAATTTGGTATATTTGATAATTGGGAAGATTGCGAGTTTATTGAAGATCTATCCTCCAAAAATTGTGCACTTGTACCTCACATATGCTTCGAAAATACTTCATTGTGGGCATATATTGTGATATCAAAAATATATTTTATACTAGTAGAAATAACTAACAATGAATAGAAATTCAACAATTTTGCATGCAAACAAATTTATAAATCCCAAAATTATTCATATTCAATTACACACCAAAGAAGATAGTATAAGTCAGCTATGCTAACGGTGATATACCCTCAGCCTCTGCCGTATAAAAATATATTTATTTTGTTACACGAATTTGCTTCAAAATACGTGGAATCTGTAGTTATCGTAATATGGGGCTGTACCAAATCAATTTTAGTAAGCTAACTTCTGAGTTTTGGAAAATTTTGAGAATTATTTTTTTAGATTTGTAATTTAAGTTGGAGCCGGCTGGGGTTTTTGGAACTTCTGGACTATTATCTCAGGAAGTATGACTTACCCCGGAAAAGGGACCGTGAAAAGAACCTTCTTCAAAAAAATCAAATATATCCGATACGGGTCCTCAAACTGCAGAAAATCCCCTTGAGAGTTATCTTGCGGATTTGCGGCGCAACTACAATCTGCTGAAAAAAATTCAAAACGATTCGGGAGGACTCTTAAATTTACCTTTTCCGAATTTTGTGTGGGACCGATATAGTCTTACCGATCTATATCTGGAAGGGTGGTTCGGAACGGGGTGGTTCAGAGGGTGGTTGTTTGGAAGAATTAATTCAATCACTCGTTTAATTTTTGCTAAAATAGTGGTTTTATTAAATCAGACATCGTGGAGGTACCAAACCCCTCCGAAATTCAACACAATGTATAGCTTGTTTTAAACACGGGTCCTTCCTGTACATTCTCTGAAATTTTCAGGAAAATCGGTTCAGTAGTTTTGGGTATGTAACGTATTTAAAAATTGGGCGTGATAAAATAGAGTTTTTATAAAAATAGGGCATGGGGGAGGAACTCCGCTCTTTCCAAAATTAAAAAAATATATAGCCTATTTTCACCACGGGTGTTTCCTGTACATTCCCTGAAATTTTCAAGAAAATCGGTTCAGCCGTTTTAGAGTCTATACTAGGGATATAACTTTTTGCACTTTTTTGCAGATATCGAAAATACCACCACATAGCCGTGTAGAGCATGAAAAACTATTGTGAAATACGGTGTCAATTTTTCTCTATCGCGAAAAAAGTTTCCGCACCAAATGCATGGAAGTTCAGAAATGCATTTTTTAATTTTATCTGTTATCTATATATATAAAAGAGCTTAGTGAGTGACTGAGTGACTGAGTGAGTGACTGACATATCATCGCCCAGACGAAACCGCTGAAGCTAGAAAGCTGAAATTTTGTCTGTGGGTTGCTGTCTGTGTGTAGGGGTGAGATAAGGCTGGGTTTTTGGAAATTCGACCTAGAAGGGTACGAAAAGTACTAAAAGGTACTAAATATGGTACCCTTTGTATTAGGCAAACGGGAAGAGCTAGAATTCTGAAATTTGGAATGAGGGTAACTGATGGACAGTTAGAAAGATGTACCAAAGGGTTTTTTGAAATTCGACCTATAAGTGTACGAAAAGTTACTAAATTTGGTACCAATTGCATATTTTGAGCAGATATAGCTACAATCTTCATATTTGGCGTGGGAATCAAGGTTGGGAAGTGGAGATGATATAAGGAAATGATTTTGGAAGTTCGTACTTATGTGTACGAGAAGTACTAAATGGTACTAAATTTGGTAAATTTTGGATTTGGGTGAACGGATAGAGCTGAAAACCTGAAATTTGGAATTTAGATTAACGTTGAAGTGTACGATTGCGATATGGGGGTAGTTTTGGAAATTCTTACTTATGGGTACGAAAAGTAGTAAACGGTACTAAATTTGGTACAAATTGGATTTGGGTGAACAGATAGTGCTGGAATCCTGAAATTTGGAATTTAATTACTTTTGGAGTGTAAGATTGAGTTAGTCATGGAAATTCGTACTTATGGGTACGGAAAGTACTAAATGGTACTAAATTCAGTACAATTTAAATTTAGGTGGTCGGATAGAGCTGTAATCCTGAAATTTGGAATTAAAATTACATATGGACTGTAGGATTGAGGTAGTTTTGGAAATTCGTATTTATGGATACGGAAAGTACTAAATGGCACTAAGTTTGGTACATTTTGGATTTGGGTGAAAAGATAGAGCTGGAATCCTGAAATTTATAATTAAGATTTCTTATGGAGTGTAGGATTGAGGTAGTTTTGGAAACTCGTACTTATGGGTAGAGAAAAGTACTAAATGGTACTAAATTTGGCACAATTTATATTTGGGTGAACGGAAACAGATGGAATCCTGAAATTTCGAGTTACGGTTATTTTTGGAGTATAGGATTGAGGTAGGTTTGGAAATTCGTACTTATGTGTACGAAAAGTACTAAATGGTACTAAATTTGGTACAATTTGGATTTGGGAGAACGGACAGAGCTGGAATCCTGAAGTTTGGAGTTATGATTACTGTTGGAATATAGGACTGAGGTAGTTTTGGAAATTCGTATTTATGTGTACGAAAAGTACTAAATGGTACTAAATATGGTACAATTTGGATTTGAGAGAACGGATAGAGCTGGAATCCTTAAATTTGGACTTATGTTCACTGCTGTAGTATAGGATTGAGGTAGTTTTGGAAATTCGTACTTATGAGAACGAAAAGTACTAAATGGTACTAAATTTGGTACACTTTGTATTTGGGTGAAAGAATAGAGCTGGAAACCTGACATTTTGAATTGAAATTACTATTGAAGTGTAGGATTGATATATGGGGTAGTTTTGGAAATTCGTACTTATGTGTACGAAAAGTACTAAATTTGGTACAATTTGGATTTGGTTGCACGGATAGAGCTGGAATCCTGAAATTTGGAGATATGTTTACTGTTGCAGTATAGGATTGAGGTAGTGTTGGAAATTCGTACTTATGTGTACGAAAAGTACTAAATGGTACTAAATTTGGTACAATTTGGATTTGGGAGAACGGATAGAGGTGGAATCCTGAAATTCGCAATTACTATTGGAGATAGTTATTGAAATTCGTACTTTCATAATAAAAGTATTAATGGTATTATGAATAGAGGTGGAATTCGGAAATTTGGTATTATAGCCGCTGTTGGTATGTAGGGTTGAGATATGGATGTGGTTGTGGATATACGTACAATAAGTGTACCAAAACTACTAAGTGGCACAGAATTTGGTCCAAATTCTTATTGTGCTAAGGCGTAGAGCTGAAATTGTGAAATTTGGTATTAGCATAGCAGTTGACGTTTAGAGTGGATATAGAGCGGAAGTTTTGGAAATGCGTACTAATGTATACGAAAAATACAAAATCGCGTTGGAATATAGTTTTGGATAAAAGGAGGTAATTTTTGAAACTTATACATACATACTATAAGTACTAAATTTGTTACCAGTTTGGTGTTGCATGAAGGGATATACATAGGTGGAATTGTTGTATGTGGGATTGTGTTGGTGTTTAGATACGGATTTTTTGAAATAGATACCCATTCTAAAATTAGAGAAATACGAAATGTACTAAATGCTATTAAATTTGACGTTGGGTGTAGCTATGAAGATGGAAGTATATCATTAGTGCGTGAATAGTACAAAATTGCAATAAATTTGGTATTGGGTTAAGGAATAGAAGTGAAATTCTGATATATTATTGATTTGTCAGGTTCATTGGTAGAGGTGGTCGTACAATAAGTGTACTAGAAGTATTAAATAATACTAAATATTGAGGCACTGGTATTGGGTGAATCGATAAATAAAACAAAAAATATTTAAATCAGCCTTTAAATGTTTGAAAGGTTTCTACATGTAATACCATTGACATTGGGTGAATAAGTAGAGCTAAAACTGGAACGTTTGAGCTAAGGTCCTGGATTTTAAAAATTGTACTGAATAATGTACTATTGTTTCTAAGTTAAAACGAATTCGGTTTCTAAATAATGTACTGAATGTTTTACATCCTGAGAAAAAAGGCCTAAAATAAAATATCTCAAAAATTAACTCTTATACCCCGTTTATATATAACCGGATTTAACAAACCGACTGGGTTTTAAATGTCAATTCCATTGCTTATATTTCAAACAAATCCTCTCAAGGAAGGTTAACCCTGCAAAAAGCTCTAATATAAACAGCATATTAGGGTTACATTTTCTGAATAATGGTATTCTACATTTTTATATCACAAATTCCAAAATTGGGTTGGAAAATGTGGATTAAATTTTTAAAATACCCATACCGTTCTAATAAAGCATGGACTGGAATTTAAAATGTAGGCCGCTGTTGAAGTATAGAGGTCTTTTTTTAAATTCGAACAAAACTTGTACGAGCAGTACTTGAAGGAAATTAAATATCAATTCAAATAGGTATTAGTACATCAAAATTCTCAGTGTTCTCCATATTAAATATTGTTTATTTGTATATTATTCCTTTTCCGCATACAAAGTAGCGGGTATTTTGCTAGTAACAACATATTTGCTTTTCATTAAAATTTTTATTTTTTTGTAATCTAATTTAAAATCATTATCAAAGTTCTGGACCAATTTGATCTCAAATCGCGCCATTTCGGAGCATATTAAGAATTTTTGACACTATTGCAATTTTTGGTTATTCTTTATAAACTTGTGAATTTTATGTTTATATTTTTTGTACCTATCGGACAAGAGAATATGGTGTCATTTGCAACAAATTCGCGAAAGTTACAGACCGTTTTTAATGACTTTGCCTGTGAGAAATGTATTTTTGTCTATAAATATTTATTCAAACAAAGCAAATTTAAAATTATAAGTAGAAAAAATACCAAAAGGGTTTTAGTAATTGCGGTCGGTGCTGAAACTTTTTTCATCGAATCGATCTTAGAAACGCGTTTTCATTATTAGGATAAAATTCCCCACATGGTACTGGTGTTGTATTTTTGTAGAAAACAAATACAATTCTCACAGGCAAGGTCAACAAAAACAGCCTGCAACTTTCGCGAATTCGTTGCAAATGACCCCAAATTCTCTTGTCCGGTAAGTACAAAAAATATAAACATAAAATTCACGAGTTTATAAAGAAAAACCAAAAATTGCAATAGTGTCAAAAATTCTTAATATGCTCCGAAATGGCGCGATTTGAGATCAAATTGGTCCAGAACGCTTTGATAATGATTTTAAATTAGATTACAAAAAAATAAAAATTTTAATGAAAAGCAAATATGTTGTTATAACAGATAAAATTAAAAAATGCATTTCTGAACTTCCATGCATTTGGTGCGGAAACTTTTTTCGCGATAGAGAAAAATTGACACCGTATTTCACAATAGTTTTTCATGCTCTACACGGCTATGTGGTGGTATTTTTTTGGTTATAGCCCTAGTCTATACGTAACATACAAACATACACACATATGATATAGTTTTTATATATATGATATAATTTTTAAAGACATAGGGTATAGGGGAAATACCCCGCCCTTCCGAAATTCAACAAAATTGTAACCTATTTTAAACTGGGGCCATCCTTGTACATTCCCTGGCAATTTAAGGCAATTCGGTTCAGTAGTTTTTGTAGAAATGACAAGATTGAAAAAAGTGGGCGTAAAAGTGGGTGTGGTCATAATTTCTTTGCATAAAAACCCAAGTCGGGTTATGGCGCACATTTTACAGGAAGAATTATCGAAATCGGTCCAGCCGTTCTCAACTGATGCCATTACCAACGAATGACATTTGATTTTTATTTATATAGATACTAGCCGACCCGGTCCGCGTTGCTGGCCCTTTAGGCAGTTTTATGTTACCTTAAGTCAGCGATTATATTTTTATTGCATCGCTAACAAGTCGGGATCTGCAAGTGATTATAAATAAAAAATCGTCAGATTTGTTTATGTCGATATGTAATTTTAAAATACCGCCAAAACGCTGATGACTTGAGGCATGCATTTATTTCATCTGCTGAAATAGTATAACTGGAAGTGTTTGTCTGAAATCTAAAGGTGAATTGCTTCTTAAATTATTATGTGCCATTGTAAATTCGTTCCAGGTGATAACTTATATATAATATTACATATGTGCCCTTCATTCACGTGAATGTTCAGTGGCCAACTGTGTCGTCCTTCCACCTTCTAATAATGTACATCTTATATACCTGATGAAGCTATAGATATCGATATGTTGCCTTCTAATGTAAATATTTGCTTTCCAATAAGACCAAAGCTTCTCTATGCATAACATCTGGTATTTCCATTGATTTGTAACATATTTAAGAAAGTGGGAGTGGTCGGGTCTTGTGGGTTCTACATTTTACATATATAGCGCATTTAAAAAAATAGGACGCAGGGTATAATCAGCACCTCCGAAATTTAACAAAATTTTTAGCATTTTTCCACCAAGGACCATCCCTATACATCATCTAAAAATGACTTGGAAATCGGTTTAGAAGTTTTGAAGATATAACACATTTAAAAAAGTGGGCGTGGCCGGGTCTTTGAGCCACAAATTAGTCCCTCGGGTCGGAGACACAACCACCACAGTCTATCGAATTAATTTTCAAACCACGCTCCGCCGAAATTCCACAAAATATATAGTTTATTTTCACCAAGCACCAGGGGACATACATATATGCAGCCTATTTTCACCAGCATTATCTCGGTAAATTCCCTGAAATTTGTAGGAAATTGGCTCAGAAGTTTCAGAGATAGAAATTGGGTGTGGTCGGGTCTTAAGGTCCCAAAATGAGTACCTAGGGTCGGAGAATCAAAGGGTAGAAGTTCGGAGCAGGGTGGTTTGTTGCAGAGTGGTTCGATATGTAGAAGTTCGGAGCGGGATGGATGGGAGGGTGTGGTTCGGAGAGTGGAAATTCCGAGCGGGGTGGACCGGAGGGTGGAAGTTCAATGCGGGTTGGTTCGGTGGGTGGAAGTTCGCAACATGGTGAATCGGAGGGTGGAAGTCCGCAGCAGGGTGGAAGGTTGAAACAGGTTGGATCGGAAGGTGGAAGTTCGAAGCGGGGTGGTTCGGAGGGTGGAAGTTCGGAGCGGGGTGGTTCGGAGAGTGCAAGTCCGCAGCAGGGTGGTTCAGAGGGTGGTTGGTCGGAAGAATTAATTCAATCACTCGTTTCATTTTTGCTAAAATAGCGGATTTATTAAATCAGACATAGTGGAGGTACCAAACCCTCCGAAATTCAACACAATGTATAGCCTATTTTAACCACGGGTCCTCCCTGTACATTCTCTGAAATTTTCAGGAAAATCGGTTCAGTAGTTTTGGGTATGTAACGTATTTAAAAAATGGGCGTGATAAAATAGGGTTTTTATAAAAATAGGGCATAAGGGAGGTACCCCGCCCTCTCCGAAATTAAAAAATTAAAGCCTATTTTCACCACGGGTGTTTCCTGTACATTCCCTGAAATTTTCAAGAAAATAGGTTCAGCCGTTTTTGAGTCTATACGGAACATACACACATTGTCTTTTATATATTAGATAGCATTTTTAAAGAAATAGGGTATAGGGGAAGTACCCCGCCCCTTCCGAAATTCAACAAAATTTCTAGCCTATTTAACTGGGTGCCATCCCTGCACATTCCCTGGCAATTTCAGAAAAATCGGTTCAGTAGTTTTTGTCGAAATTGCAAAAATTGAAAATTGAAAAAAGTGGGCATGGTGATGTCATAACCAACGAACGACATTTGATTTTTATTTATATAGATGTAGGAGTTTGATTACAATTTATAATGGACAGACGGACGGACGCACATCTCAAAATCGCCTTATTTCGTCGAGATATGAAGATTGGTATACCACATTGGGTGTCTCCGACGAATATTTCGCGGTGTTACATGAATGTTTACCAAAACAAACTTATAATATATCATATAGGGAGTTTTACTAAGCAATAAGAACTCTTGGTGCCATCTTACAACAGTAAAATACCAAAATTCAGTATGGTTCGTTATATGGGGACCACGCGAAAACTTGGACCTATGATTGCAATATTTTTGTTAGAGTATTTTTAGGTCACTAGGATCCATTGATAAAAATTTCAGTTCCCTTGTAAGTGCCATCACTGTGCATTGGTACCTTCGTGCGTATGCTTGTTATTAAGTAGAATTGTTAAAATGTAGTTCGTTGGAACGACCTAGTTCACTATATACATATGTAGTTCAGTGAACTCAAGTAGTTTGTATGAACGAACTGCGAATGAGTTATATATTATATATTATCTCTTCGTTTTCATGAAATAACTCATCCGCAAACGAACTATTGTACTGAACTAGTTCACTAGACATGGTACTCTTGAACTAAATTTCAATGGAAGGTGCTTACACCTGGGAAGTTGTTGCGGATTCTGAAACTACAATGTTCATAGATGAGAAAAATAAAAAAAAAAATCGCCGGAGCTCTTTTTAAATAAATCGCTATTCAAAATAACATTTTTAATGGTTTTTGGCTTTCATGATTTTGCTTTGAAGCCGCAAGTCCTATCGAAATAAATTGACTTTATGATATCTTCGTAGTTTTTACGGTTATTGAAATATAGAAGTTCAAATTAGGACAATGGATTGACTGGACAAAATATTACCAATGCCAAATTTTAGACCGAATTGGCAGATCCGTTTAAGTGTGACTTTCCCCTCAATTTGTTACAGGGGTTTTTGGCAACTTTTCTCATGAAGTATTGACTTGCCTCTGATGAAACTTGTAACGTCGCACAGTGGTTCAGAAATCGATTTTCCTGGCTAAAACCCCCATTTTTGGTTGTCACCGATTAATAATTTCTATATGGGATTCGATAGTAAACATATTGAAACTAAGGAAAACAAAAAATTAGATCAAAATATCGAAATGTGTAGACGTGTTGTGCTCTTAAAGACGAAAAATATTTCCCAATTTTGGAAAATACATAATTTTTGCAAATGTCGGGAGAAAGAAATAGTTATTTCTCAGAAACTATAACAGATATTGTGTTCATTATTTTTTGTTGGGTATGTAGCATTGTTGCCTTTAAGAGTCGTTTTAACAAATTACCGTAGCGTTTACACGAAGGGAACTATTTTATTTTTCCTCAGGTACTAAATTTTCGTGAAATTTCTAGTTTAGTGTACTACAATTTTAGGGAACAGCTTGAAATAAAGATTTTCGCTAAAAAGGCATCATTTCAAAAACTGAGAAGACAATTGATAATTCCCTTCGCCGGGATGAAATCATGATGTTGGTAGCGATCAGTAAAATTTTGCAACACTGTCAGTTCGTTTTGAAAAACCTTACTCTCCGTAATAGAGAGTAATGATGAAGTTTAAGCCATTGGGGGTAACACTCCAGACTTAAAAACAATCAAATGAAATTGAAACTTCAACCATAAACAAAACAAACGATTTGTTTTTTTAATTTTTGATTTTTTTAATTTTTTTGGTTTGTTTATTGGGGTTTGGCCTTTTTTTCAATAGTTAGAATATATGAAAAACTCAAAAACACTCATATTTTCCATCAAAATTTTAATTTTTACCTTGAATTCCTCTGCAGTAATTTTTGTGTTATTATTACGTTTTTATACCCTACACCACTATGTGGAAAGGGTATTATAAGTTTGTTTTGGTAAAAATTCATGTAACACCGCGAAATATTTGTTGGAGACCCCCAATGTGGTATACCAATCTTCATATCTCGGCGAGATAAAGCGATTTTGAGATGTGTGTCCGTCCGTCCGTCCGTGTGTCCGTCTGTCCATTATAATTTGTAATCAAACTCCAGGCTGCAATTATGGACCGATCGTCATGAATTTTGGAATGGAGGTCGGTTTCACATCAGAATAGATCGCTATTTTAATTGATGATGATCGTAAAATATTAAGCGTGTGAAATGGACCAAAAACATAATTTTTATCCGATTTTGTAGCTGTTCTGTAGGTCGCAATAATATTCCGATCGCCTTGAAATTTTAAATAAGGTAAGAGTATATGACAAAGAAGAAGCATGCAATTTGAGATGGCTATCAGATAATATTTAGAGGGTTAACTTTTTGGACCAAAACTTTTGTGTAAAAATTGTGCAAATTTTTAATATACAGCTTATATCTTTTTACCTGGAAGAGACATTCCGGGCAAGTAAGCTACACTGGGAAGAGGAACGCTTGACCTTTCTATTGATGTCAAATGTGTTGGTGTACATGGTAAGATAACAGAGTTACATCTTAATATACCCAGTTATTTGTTTGTAGTGTTATCACAAACACGCTAGAGTTCAATAATCACAAAATTTCGCACGAGGTAAAGGTTTAGGTAGAAGAAGATGCTTACAATTTTGGATTATGATCTGATATTATTTAGCGGGTGAAATGGACTATTACTTTTGTATGAAAAATACAAACAAAATTTTTGGTCTATATTTTATTTCCGGGAGGGCATATACCGGCAAAGTAGACTACATATGGAAATAGAACTACTGATCTTCCCCCTGATGAAAATTGCAATCACGTGTCTGCTAGATAACGGGCGTACTGCTTAATATATAATGTGTTTTGTGCAGAGAACCACATTTTCCTTCCATGCTACAAATTGTCCCTATCATGACAGAAGTCCAGTTTTTGCATTATTGCAAATTACGTGAAGTTATAGCGTATTAAATGTCCAATTGGATTTTTATACATATATTGCAGCATGGGGTCGCTTCGCCACCTTTTTGTCAAAATGTTCTCGATATCGCTACCGTTAAAGTTTTTTTGAAGTACTAATTTTGGTGAAGGCACTCACAACCAATTTTTGGGATAAATCGGATACAGCTTCCATACCGCTAAACTTTTTACAACTCTAATCTGCGATATTTTCAAAAACATTTTTCCCATTTTTTTTAATTTTTGCAGTAGTCCTTTCCGCTGTTCTATTGGATGGATTTTCACTCTATGATTGATTTATATGATCCGGAACTAAAATATCGCAGGGTACCAGCACACTCAAAAGAATATTGTAAATACTCTACCCAAAAAATAGGTTTTTTAGAAAAAATATTGCACTTAATGTTGGCTTTAGCAGTAAATTACTGTGATGCGGTGTGGACTACATTGTCAATATACATATCAAATTATGGGTAATCGCGAGTACTTTAATCCTATTATTGGTTTTTTGAAATACCCGACGTGTTTTACCTAATCTTATTCATTTACGCTGCCACGCAAATTAAATTTTGTTGTCAAATTTTTGAGCTTTGTTCAAAAACACTTAATTTGATCAAGCAATAGTCATAGTTACTGGTAAATTACAATAGTTCGCGTATTATAATAGTCACTCATATATAAATTTATATCACATGGCACAAGTGCACAATTTTTGGACGATAGATCTTCAATAATTTCACAATTGTCCCATTGACAAGACAATTTTTATATAGCATTTGTAGCGTTCAATAAATTGGAGGAGTGTTATTGTAACTGGGAATATTTGTACTCCAAAAAGGAATCTGATGTTTAAAGAAAATTGCAAAAACATTTCCTGGCCATGCAACATAAATTGTTCAACCCCTCAGTAATGTTGGCGCCATTTTCTGAGTACTTCAGCCATTTCTCTACAAGTGGTATCTTAGCACACGCCGTTCTCGGCCATAAACTGTAGGTCCCATATCATTGAACCAAGAAGAGAACTTGTTCCATAAAGGAATTTTGATTTGTTGAAACCAAATTCCCAGGGGTAGTGGTGTAGGGTATCATATGGTCGGCCCCGTCCGACTATAGCCTTTGCTTACTTTTTTTTTCTATTTGTTAATTTTTGTTATTTTGTAGTATTCCCTGAAGATGACTGTAGAATACAGTCGAAATATTGGAAGTTAAAAATACAGAAGAAAATAAAACAAACAACTATTATTTTCAATTGACCTTATGCCGAAATATCTCAACCAAAAATAAATACACAACAGGTCAACAATAACAACAACACACAAATTAAAACGAGTTTTATAAAAAAATGCTAAAATAACTACTTGGACATGTTTTGCAAACTGCTAAATTCTTGCGCAACATCAAGCATGATTTGAAGTGTTTTAGTGCTTCATAATTCATTAATAAACTCGATGATCGTAGTAACTGCGTTGTAACTCGTCGAGTTTTTCAAATATAAACATGAAAATTTGACACAAGATAAAGTAGAAGTCGTAGAAAAATACAAATTTTTAACTCTGAAAACGCATTTTTTGATTAATGCCACTCTTTGAGTAAATTGACGATATAATCTTTACAAATCCAGTCGAATGAATGGTTATTTACTGACATGTTTTTCCACCTACCTAATAAGCTTCTGCACTTCTTGTCTGGGAAATTATTATTTTTCTATGGTCGAAGTCTTTTCTACAATCAAATCATTGGCAGGACAGTCAGTTTAATGATAAAAAGCTTCACATTTATTAACAACAAATGGGCTGGCGATGGCATCTCTTCCATTGTGGCATTTAAATGAAATATTTACAAGCAGAACTAAACATAGAAGTTTATTACTAGTCTTATGACCATTAATTACCGCTTTCTTAGTGACCACACAAAACATGATTTCCGATGCCACGAACATGAAGTAACATGGGTCCAAGTTGCTCTAGACAGACAAACTTACATAATAATAAGAGAGAAAAGAACAAAAATTATAATCCATCAGGATAACAGGTTCGCAACACAGCATATCGCTTATGATGAAAATGACCTTTGACAAGAATTTAGTCAACCGTTGTTGATTTTATATTTCCTTTTAATGTAAAATAACAAACCTCAACACATACGTTTCAGTCTCAGCATATGAAGAGAATCACAAAGAGAAAATAAAAACGACCCCAACGTTTGCTTTTAAGCTCCCTGCTGTAATGTCAATCGCTAGTTGTGGACAAGGAACGTGTATGATTTTTATAGTGGTTTTCTGGTCATGGTTCGTCATCGGTCGCTATTAGCATTGACGTTGGTCATGACCGAACCGTAACCAGTCAACACCTATTAGCACCTTTAGCTAAGACAATTTGTTTAATGATATTTGCTTTATGTAAAAAGTAAATATAATAGAAAATACATAAAATTTTAATTCTTGCTGTGACGTTGGTATTTTCTTTTCACATTTTGTGGTTGTTCACTTCGGACCTTGCTGTTTTATTTTTATGTGAATGTCCGTAAAAACAATTTTAATAACGAACATTAGTTTAGTAGCATGGATATTGTTATGTCCGCATTCTCCCTATTCCTATCACTGCTATTTGACGTTGCAAGCAAACAATAGCTGTACATTGATGAATGTAAAAACAATAACATTGGAAGCATACTTTGGAGGTACATATATTTCTAGACAACCTTACTTATTTGCTCACTTACATACGATTGCTATTTAAACGGTAAAAAGCAAGGCAATATGTATCACTGATTTCCCGAAATAAAACATTTCCCATATGTTAATTTTACAGCTTGTCAGTAATTACAATACTGAAGAGATAATTAGAATCAAGTTATCTTCATTTAGAACATAGATGGTCAAAATTACTCTTAAATATGTTTTAAGAAAAAAATTAAAACAGCGTTTTTGTTAGATTTTTTTTTACATTTTGATATTTTTAAGACAAATATGGCATCTAAACAATTACAAAAAAAAAAACAATTGTATTAAAAATAAAATAACAAAACGTCTGCAAATGTTTACTTATGTTGTAACAACGAAAAAGAGAAACAAACCACAGCAAAACTGGCGCACGAGAAGGTCAATTTATAGCTTTGTTCCTTCACTGTTGTTCCTAATAGTAAAATTAGCACAAGAGAAAACCTTCAAAATTGCTCTCACTTAACAAGTTTTGCACAAAAGTAAAGGAACGAAAAAATAGTAGATCTGGCAGAAATGTTAAAAAACAAACATGGCTGCTTAAAAAATAAAAACAAATTAAATTTCACTGTTTTTTATTTCTTATTTCACTGGTTTAATTTTTTTATTATTTATTTTTATTTTGATTTCTTTTTTCTTTCGCCTTATTTGACAAATAAATGTCAAATCAGCAGTTTGACAGATTTTCCATTTTTTACACCACAAAATTTGTCGAGCAAAAAGTACTAAAAAAGAAAGCAGTTTTACCATACTCTCTCTTAAATTTTGCTTCAAGTTTTACCACTTTTTGGGGCTAAGGAAAACTTTCCGAGTTAAAAATGGTAAAACTTCAAGAAACTTTAACGTAAAGGAACAAAGCCTATGATTTAGAATCTTTTAATAGATGACTAAAGAAACAAAATCGAAATTGGCAAGTTGTGAGAGTGAGAATATAACTTTACAAAGAGCATACACTCTTTGCCACCTGAATATTTCGTTAACAGAAACCTGAAACTTCTGTAAGAAGCTCAAAAATGTGAGTGTGTGAAAGAAGATTATTTGTTGATATTTACATTCAGTGAATGTTATAAACTGAATATAGTGTACATATCAGAACCTGAATATTTTATAAGACAATAGTGAGAAAGGTCCCAGCAAAATGTTCGATGCCCACGATGCCATTCAATCATGGGTGAAAGTGATCTGGCATGTCATCTTTTTAGCATCTTCATCGATGAATTTTATATGAGCGTGGACCACAAAAGATGCTATTCATTTTTGGATCCAAAACATTTACACCAATGCTTTGACATGTCATTTTCACCAATACTTTGGCATGTCATTTCCACCAATGTTTTGGCATGTCATTTTCACCAACCCTTTGCAATGACATTATCATTACGACGAGAGTTTTAACAACGTTGGTTGTGATTTCGAGTCTCCGACAACATCAAGCCTATTGTAAATAATTAATCTTATATATTTAGAAAAATAAAAACACAAAATTCATCTCTATTGGATCGATGGAATGGGTTCAAATGCTGATGAAAAGATCGGATCTTTCACGACTTCCTTTGCGAGGGTTCACATGCTGACGAAAAGATCGGATCTTTCACGACTTCCTTTGCATTGGATCAAATGCTAATGCAAAGATCGGATCTTTCACGACTTCGTTTGAACCAATGCAAAAGATGCCATGAAATCACGTCGTCACATGGAACACCTTCCTTCAAATTTTGCTGGGGTATAAATATTGGGAAAATATTGCCACCTGAAACCGGACAGGTCTCTCGACGTCTCATGCACTTTCGGTCTTCTCACCCTATGTGGTGAGTGGATTTAATAGGAGGCGAGGAACGATCGCAGTTGCTCTGGATTTCGCCAGAGCATTCGACTCGGTCTGGCACGACGGCATACTTTTTAAATTAAAAAGTTTCGCTGTTGATGCTCAAACATGCAGGCTGGTGGAAAGCTTTCTCAGGGGTAGGAGCTTTAAGTTCAAAGTCGGAGACTCGCTCTCGAATGAACGGCCAGTTAGAGCAGGGGTTCCACAGGGATCTCTCCTGGGTCCCATGCTCTATAATATATTCGTTAGCGACATGCCTGAACCCCCTGATGGAGGCTTGCAGCTACTGTACGCCGATGACGTCATACTGGCTTTATCCGGAGCGAATGCCAGCACAGTTATTTCTCGCCTTCACGCTCACCTTGAGATCCTACAGGGATATTTCTCCAAGTGGGGTATCAGGCTGAATGTGGGCAAATGTTCAGCCATAGTCTTTAGAGGGAAATCAAAGGTGGTATACCCTAATTATAAATCCTTCCGCCCAGTCCTTAAAATAGGGGGTCAGGACATTCAAGTCTTAGATAAGATAAGATACCTTGGCGTCATATTCTGTGAACGGTTAGAGTTTGTCAGACATGTGGATTTCATCCTTGACAGGGCCAAAAAATATATTTTGCCTATCAAGGAGTTTTACGACACAATAGTGGTCTTGGTAATAATATAAAACTGCTAATATATAAGAGGTAATAAGACCTATCATCTCCTATGCCTTTCCTGTCTGGTTTGTAATCTCCTCGAGCCAGATGGCGAGGCTTAGGAGATGGGAAAGGTCAATTCTGACTTATTGCCTTGGTATGTGTCCACATATTAGACCCGATGGATCTTTTAGAAGACCTACATGTCGGGCAATTTACGACAGGGCAGGTCTGGAAAGAATAGACAGGTTCCTAGTGAGGGGGGCCCTAAACTTTCTAGAGACAGCACGGAACGCCGACAATGCGCTTGTGCAAGGATTCCTGGAACATCCGGACGACATAGATACTCTTATGGTACGCAAACACCTGCCACCAGTGGCATTATTAAAATTATCGGAAGAAGGTTTATTGTATAACATCGAAAACGATCTTATGTTCTACCACCGACGGTTCAACACAATAAATATTACTGACACTGTATACATTACGACTCAGTAGATGTTTTGTAAATATTTGTATATAGTAATTTTAGTTTTAGTTCTTAGTTTTAGTTTCTAGTTTTAAGTCTTCAATTAATTTTAATTTGCCCATTTTTTGAATTGACATTTTGGGGCTTTATACAATTAATTATAAAAACACTCGTTAACTTAGTTGATATCAGCTCGCAGTTAACCTGCAGCTTTATACCTTAATGGAGTAGGTGGCGTTTGGTCACATGTTTATTTGTATTCAATTAGCAGTAAGTCATGCTGTATAGTCATAAGATTTGCATCAATAAAAGATGGCCATAGCCAAAAAAAAAAAAAAATCCACCTGAAACCCCCTCGAGATGGTTTGTTACTGGTATATGCGGATGATGTACTGATAGCTTATAAGGGATGGATGAACACTTACATAGAAGAGCTGCGTGTTTACTTTGAGATGTGAAACCTACGACTTATGTCAGTCCATGGTGATCACTGGAACCAGAGGACTTGTGTACAAGAACTTTTGTCATTTCATTCCAAACCTTCATATTGGCGATAGCATAATACAGAATGTCGATAAGATGAAATATCTTGATATTTTGTTCCATGACCGCTTTGATTTTTGCAGGCGTGTAGATTTTGTACTAGACAAAGCTAAGAACCTGTATTTTACTTATTACAGTGTTTTAAATATGAATGGTAGGCTATCAGATAGAGTTAGACTTCTTATATTTAACAAATTATCAGGCCTATTGTGACGTATGCCTTTCCATCATGGTTTGGTATATCGTTACACCAAATGTAAAGGATACACATTTGGGAAAGGGGGGTCTTACATGCGTATTCGGGTATTCGCCCAATTCAAAGGAATGATGGTACATTTGTAAAGCCATTATGTAAACTAATATATGAAAAATCTAGAATCTGCCGAATTGATAGGTTTCTCATCAACGGTAGCTTGAAATTTGTTGAAAAGAGCCGGAACCTGGACAATCCGAAGATACGCGAAGCATTACCCTGTAATGATAGCCATCAGGTAATATTAACAAAAATACACCTCTCTCCTGCTGTCTTGCCTACGCTGGAAGAGTATGGATTATTATTCATTGACGATGACCTTTTATTTAATCATACAAGATATAAAACATTTGATTTATATAATACTGTATACACTCTGTTTCATGTCAATAGCACATTTCAAATTGCTTTTTGTTACTTCAGTATAGTCGATATCCGTGGAATAACCTCGGAAAAATTTATATATCTTGGTTTGTAATTTTATGAAGTATCTTTCAACTAAAAGTTTGGCTTCGATAACGTACCGTTATATATTTTTTTTTAATATTCTTTCAAAAATCCCAAAAGTTGTACGGTTTAAATTGTTTCATCGGAATATCACATTTTTTAATAACTTGAGTAAAAATGTAAATTTTGAATGCTACTGTTACGATTCTTTAAAATTGGAATAAATAAAAGCTATTTCATGTTTAAAACGCTAAAATTGGTCGAACTATGACTTTAATACCGGGGAAATAAGACCTTATGAAAGCGGTGGACTTAAATTGTCTATAATACGTTAACAATTTGGCATAAATTGACAGTTTCTTCTTAGTTTTATAAAAAACTAAAGAAAAACTAAGGAATGAAGAGAGATGGTGCAAAATAAACTTGAAATTCTACTGAAAATTAGGTATTTTTGATCGAGAAACTTCAAATTCCTACGACTTCTATTCCATAATACGGGTCAATGATGGCATTAAGATAAGTTAATCATTAAAATATCAGGTGATTGTTATTGCTCAAGAAAAAAACGATGTCCTTCCTATACACAGAAAGAAACTAGGTCGAATTTCTGTGGCAGGTATAATGAATATTATAAGGAAAAACCAGTAAACATTTCCCGAGGCAAAATAATCATTATTTGCAGATTCTCGATGGCAGAAACTTTCACTTCTTGGTTCTCCTGGAAGAGAAAACTTAATAGACCATCTGCACTGCCGAGGTGAAAGTACAAAATATTGCGGTACAAAATTTAAGGTTATCTCCAGTTTATGTCTGTGTAAGAAATCTAACCTATTTTCTTTCTGTGTATGGGAAGGATCTCGTTTTTTCTTTATAGTATGTTGGCTCAGACTCAGAGCAATAACAAGCACCTGATATTTTAATGATTAACTTATCTTAACGCCATCATTGACCCGTATTATGGAATAGAAGTCGTAGGAATTTGAAGTTTCTCGATCAAAAATACCAAATTTTCAGTAGAATTTCATGCTTATTTTGCACCATCTCTCTTCATTCCTTAGTTTTTCTTTAGTTTTTTATAAAACTAAGAAGAAACTGTCAATTTATGCCAAATTGTTAACGTATTATAGACAATTTAAGTCCACAGCTTTCATAAGGTCTTATTTCCCGGTATTAAAGTCATAGTTCAACCAATTTTAGCGTTTTAAATTTGAAATAGCTTTTATTTATTCCAATTTTAAAGAATCGTAACAGTAGCATTGAAAATTTACATTTTTACTCAAGTTATTAAAAAATGTGCTATTCCGTTGAAACAATTTAAAGCGTACAACTTTTGGGATTTTTGAAAGAATATAAAAAAAAATTATAACGGTACGTTTTCGAAGCCAAATTTTCTGTTGAAAGGTACTTCATAAAATTATAAAAACAAGATATATAAACTTTCCCGAGGTTATTCCACGGATATCGACTATACTCAAGTAACAAAAAGCAATTTGAAATGTGCTACTGACATGAAACAGAGTGTATATAACATCACAGTAATGTATTTATAGATTCACTTTTGGCAGATTTGTTGAGATGTGTATTATTTTATTGTTGTAAAATAATTCAGATAAATCTCGGGTTTTGTTGTTTTTAAATTTTAAAACAACAAGTTTTATTTAAAGTGGGATGTAGTTAAAATTGATTTAATTTCGAGAAAGGCAAAGAATACTAGTTTCGTCCAACGCCAGTTGGACTCATCAGTTCTCTTAGTTCTTTGTATTGAAACAAAGAACTCTTCCCCAATTTTATGATGACCAGAGCTCAAGAATAAACGTAACCGATTATTTCGTTTAAATGCGAATTCATCAGAAACAATTATATGTAATTACTAGCAAAGTGCCCGCTACTTCGTATGCGTTAAATATATAAAACAAATGAACAATATATAATATAGAATGGTGGAAACATTTTGTGTACTAATACGTACCACTTTAGATCGATTTTTGTCACGCCTACACATCAAGAGCAATCCACATTTTTTTAGATATTTTAATTGAGGTTCTCAGCGCAAATACGGCCTAACCCAACAACCGCCATCCTCATTTCTAGCTCTACCTGTTCCCCCAATTATAGAACTATTTAGTACTTTACATGTAAATGTATACATACGAACCTCCTCCTATTATTTCAAAATTCCCATTACACAATAACAAATTGTACCAAATCCTGTGCCATTTACAACTTTTTACGTATATTTATGGCACATATTTCTTAAATCGGACGTTATAAGCAAATGATAACAATAATCTTAATTCCAAATCTCACGAATCCAGATCTATCCGTTCATCCAATACAAAATTGTACCATACATGGAACCATTTCGTACCCCTAAGTGTACCTAATTCCACATTTTAGGATTCGAGCGCTATAATTTCACCTAAATCCTAATTGTACAAAATGTAGTACTTTTTGTAAGCATAAGTACGCATTTCTAAAACTAAGTACGCATTTCCAAAACTAACCCCAACAGTAATATTAACTCCAAAATTCAAGATTCCAGCTCCAACCGTTCGCTCAAATCCAAGTTGTAGCATATCTCAATCCTACACTCCAACAGTAATATTAATTCCAAATTTCTTGATTCCAGCTCTACCCGTTCGCTCAAATCCAAGTTGTACCAAATTTAGTACCGTTTAGTACTTTTCGTACATATAAGTACGAATTTCCAAAACTTCATCAATCCTACACCCCAACAGTAATCTTAATTCCAAACTTTAAGATTCCAGCTCTAGCCGTTTGCTCAAATCCAAATTGTACCAAATTTAGTACTTTTCGCACTCATAAGTACGAATTTCAAAAACTACTTCTATATCTCAATCCTACACTCCAACAGTAATATTAATTCCAAATTTCTTGATTCCAGCTCTACCCGTTCGCTCAAATCCAAGTTGTACCAAATTTAGTACCGTTTAGTACTTTTCGTACATATAAGTACGAATTTCCAAAACTTCATCAATCCTACACTCCAACAACAATCTTAATTCCAAATTTCTTGATTCCAACTCTATCCGTTCGCTCAAATCCAAATTGTGCCAAATTTAGTACTATTTAGTACTTTTCCTACCCATAACTAAAAATTTCCAAAATTTTATCAATCCTACAATTCAACAGGTATTTTAAATTCAAAATTGGGGATGGCAGCTACATCAGATCACCAAAATCCAAATTGTACCAAATTTAGTACCATTTAGTACTTTTCGTACCCATAAGTACAAATTTTCAAAACTACCTCAGTGCTATGTTCAAACGATAACTCAAATCCAAATTTGGTTCCATTTAGTACTATTCGTATCCATAGTACCAATTTCTAAACCTACCCCTATCAACACTTCAACATCAATTTTAATTCCGAATTTCACGATTCCAAATGTATCCTATCACTGAAATCCAAATTGTACCAAATTTAGTACTATTTAGTACTTTCCTACCCATAACTACAAATTTCCAAAACTTTATCAATCCTACACTCAAACAGTACTCCTTATTCCAAATCTCGGGTTTCCAGCTATATCCGTTCACCTAAATGCAAACTGTACCAAATTTGGTACCATTTAGTACTTTCGTACCCATGAGTACGAATTTCTACAACTACCTCAATCCTACACGCCAACAGTAATCTTAATTCCAAATTTCAGGATTACAGCTGCATCCGATCACAGTAATCCAAATTGTACCAAATTTGATACCATTTAGTACTTTTCGTATCCAAAGTACGTACTTCCAAACCTTCCTCTTTCAACACTCCATCAGTAATCGTAATTCCGAATTTCAGGATTCCAAATGTATCCGATCACATAAATTAAAATTTGGTACCATTTAGTACTTTTCGTACCCATAAAACTAAAAATTTCAAAAACTTCATCAATCCTACACACCAACAGTAATCCTTATTCCGAATCTCTGGATTCCAGTTCACCGTTCACCCAAATCCAAATTGTACCAGATTTGGTACCATTTAGTACTTTTCGTACACATAAGTACAAATTTTCAAAACTACCTCAGTGCTATGTTCAAACAATAAGTTTAATTCCGAATTTCAGAATTCCAGATACATCCGATAACTCAAATCCAAATTTGGTACCATTTAGTACTATTCGTATCCAAAGTACGAATTTCCAAACCTACCTCTATCAACACTCCAACAACAATTTTAATTCCGAATTTCACGATTCCAAATGTATCCCATTATTGAAATCTAAATTGTACCAAATTTAGTACTATTTAGTACCTTTCCTACCCATAGTTAAAAATTTCTAAAACTTTATCTATCCACACTCCAATAGTACTCCTTATTCCAAATCTCGGAATTTCAGCTATATCCGTTCACCCAAATCCAAATTGTACCAAATTTGGTACTATTTAGTACTATTCGTACCCAAGAGTACCAATATCCACAACTACCTCAATCCTACACGCGAACAATAATCTTAATTCCAAATTTCAGAATTACAGCTGCATCAGATCACCGTATTCCAAATTTTACCAAATTTAGTACCATTTAGTACTTTTTGTTCCCATAGGTCCGAATTTCCAAACCTACTTCTATCCAACACTCCAAAAGTAATCTTACTTTCGAATTTCAGGATTCCAAATGTATCTGATCACCCAAATCCAAACTGTACAAAATTTGGTACCATTTAGTATTTTTCGTTGCCATAAGTACGAATTTCCAAAAGTATTCCAATCCCACACTCCAATAGTAATCTTAATTCCAATTCACTATTCCAGCTCTATCCGATCACTTAAATTCATATTGTACCAAATTTGGTACCATTTAGTACTTTTCGTACCCAAAAGTACGAATTTCCAAAATACTTCTATCCTACACCCCGACAGTAATCATAATTCTAAATTTCAGGATTCCAGCTCCATCCGTTCCCCCAAATCCAAATTGCATCTTATTTGGTACTATTTAGTACCTTTCGTACCCATATGTAGAACTTCGAAAACTACCTCCATATCTCTAACCTACACTCCAACAGTAATAGTAATTCACAAATTTCAGAATTCCAACTTAATCGGTTCGCCCTAATTCAAATTGTACCAAATTTAGTACCATTTAGTACTATTCGTACACATGAGTGCACATTTTCAAAACCACCTCCTTGTATCAACTCATCTTCCTAACCTTGATTTGCATTCCAAATTTCAAGATTTTAGCTCTATCCGTTCACGTAATACCAAATAGTACTAAATTTAGTAACTTTTAGTACACTTATAGTTCGAATTTCCAAAAACCATTTGGTACACCTTTCTAACTCACCATCAGTGAACCTCATTCCAAATTTCAGAATTCTAGCTCTTCGCGTTTGCCTAATACAAAGGGTACCATATTTAGTACCTTTTAGTACTTTTAGTACAGTTCTAGTTCGAATTTCCAAAAATCCAGCCTTATCTAACACCTTCGGTCCAAGAGTAACCCTCACCCAAAATTTCAAGATTCTAGCTTTAGCCGTTTAGTCTGGGCGTTGATTATCAGTCAGTCAGTCAGTCAGTCAGTGAGTCAGTGAGTCATCATTACTGAACTCTTTTATAAGTATAGATATTATTTGTTTGTAGTTGTATATAGTTGTACATAGTTAGGATTAATTTAGTTTTAAGTTATAACATAAATTCCGACAATATCTTGAGAGATTAGTCCATTTTTAATAATTTTTTTTTTTTTTTTTTTTTTGGGCGACAACAAATTTTTAATTCTTGCCCAAACAACATTGTATTAAAATCTGAATGTAGAATATGCTGCTACACCAGAATAATATTACACTGTGCAACAAAATGGAGCTCAAAGTCTGGGGGGTGGAAAATTCCTATTGGAGATGAAAGCCCTTGGTGAGTATATACAGAACCCCGAAGGACAGATTCGCCGTGAGTCGAACTTTCGCGATATGGCGTGATGAATATTTTGCTGGAGACCCTAAAAGCCATCTGGAATCAGCGTTATATCTTTGTTCGCTGTTGTTTAAGCTTATATATAAGATGACATGTCTTCAGTCAAATCAAATGAGGATTTTTTTCGTAGAACATTTCGACCTTCTAACTCGCTTCCTTCAATGTCCTTTTCGTCCTTTATTTCAAGGACCGTAATAAAAGTGGCACAAGATGACATTTTTCAGCTTCGGAATATTCTACAAAAATGTCGCTCGGAAGATTTTAGGTACGGTTCCCAAAGACATAAAATCGATAAAATCTTGTTGAAGCGGTCGTTTTTCACTTTTACCCGAATCTTGCTCTGACATCTCTATATCTATTTCTTTCAATATATTATTGTTAACCTATTGATGACCTAGAATTCTCGAAGTCGTTAAAATAGTTGTATCTTGTTGTGCTAAGCACGTTAATTTCATTATTTTTTGGAATAAAGATCCGGATATCCGAAATATAGAACCGGTTATTCTGATATTAAACCCGAATTTTTATCCGGTTTTTGTAAACCGGTTAACCGTATATGTATATCATTAGAAAGCTATTAAAATTGTCAATCAGATATGACTAATATGCATTAGACGTTTTAAGCGGTTATGGTGCTGGAACAAAACCGTATTTTTGAACCGTTTCTTAACGTTTGCGAGGATACATTTGTGTGCGTGAAAAAAAAATTATGATCATGACCTGGGGGGTGGAAAATTCTTTTTGGAGGTGAAAGCCCTTGTTGAGGACATACAGAACCCTGAAGGGCAGATCCGCCGTGAGTCGAATCTTTGAGTTATGGCGGGTTGAATTCTGGGATGGTGACCCATTATTGCAAGTGCAAAAAGTTACGAAATTGAATTTCAAGTGGGTTTAGGGTTCTACTGGGAGAGTATGTGCTAAGTCAAATCGATTTAAGACGATTTCTGTAGAACATTTAGTGTCTTACTCTTATCCTGCTGTTGTTTATGTCCTTGTTGTTGAAAAAGTTATAAAAATATACTTTAAAGAAAAGGAAAGATACAATTTCGGGGTTAAAATATTAAAACCCCAGTCGATTTGCCTAGGGCACATCACGAAAATAATCTTACGCAGACATAGCGCATATAGTCCCAGTAGAACCCTAAACCCACTTGAAATTCAATTTCGTAACTTTTTACACTTGCAATAATGGGTCACCATCCCAGAATTCAACCCGCCATAACTCAAAGGTTCGACTCACGGCGGATCTGCCCTTCAGGGTTCTGTATGTCCTCAACAAGGGCTTTCACCTCCAAAAAGAATTTTCCACCCCTCAGGCCATGATAATAATTTTTTTCACGCACAGAAATGTATCCTCACAAACGTTAAGAAACGGTTCAAAAATACGGTTTTTTAGTTCCAGCACCAAAGCCGCTTAAAATGTCTAATGCATATTAATCATATCTGATTGACAATCTTAATAGCTTTCTAATGATATACATATACGGTTAATCGGTTCATAAAAACCGGATAAAATTCGGTTTTAATATCAGAATAACCGGTTCCATAATTCGGATATCCGGATCTTTATTCCAAAAAATAATGAAATTAACGTGCTTAGCAAAACGAGATCCAACTGTTTTAGTGATTACGAGAATTCTAGCCCATCAATAGGTTAACAATAATATATTGAAATAAATAGATATAGGGCTGTCTGAGCAAGATTCGGGTAAAAGTGAAAAACGACCGCTTAAACAAGATTTGATCGATTTTGTGTCTTTGGGAACCGTACCTAAAATCTTCCGACCGACGTTTTTGTAGAATATTCCGAAGCTGAAAAATGTCATCTTGTGCCACTTTTATTACGGTCCTTGAAATAAAGGACGAAAAGGACATTGAAGGAAGCGAGTTAGAAGGTCGAAATGTTCTACGAAAAAAATCCTCATTTGATTTGACTGAAGACATGTCATCTTATATATAAGCTTAAACAACAGCGAACAAAGATATAACGCTGATTCCAGATGGCTTTTAGGGTCTCCAGCAAAATATTCATCACGCCATATCGCGAAAGTTCGACTCACGGCGAATCTGTCCTTCGGGGTTCTGTATATACTCAACAAGGGCTTTCATCTCCAATAGGAATTTTCCACCCCCCAAAATGTCGGTTCACAGTGTTATTTAAAAAGAAACTATAGACTTAAGAGATCAATATGTATCCCAAGTGTCATAAAAATGAATTTATGAATTCATAAGAATGAATTTAAATAAATTGCAATTTTTGAAGTAACAGTTGGCACCTGAATTTAGCGTTAATATGAAAACCTGAAACCTTTGTTCGGTGCAACGCTTTAACTAAAATTTGATTATATAGCTATAGCTTTGTGCGTTTTTTCTAATTCCATTTTTTTTTTTTTTATTACGTAATTAATTTAAGAATTTCTATAAACAACACATTATACAGAGGCAAATGTTAGCATGTAATGCAGTAACATCCCAGCAAAATGTTCGATGCCAAAGATGCCATTCAATCATGGGTGCAAGTGATCTGGCATGTCATCTTTTTAGCATCTTCATCGATGAATTTTATATGAGCGTGGACCCCAAAAGATGCTATTCATTTTTGGATCCACCGCATATCATTTACACCAATGCTTTGACATGTCATTTTGACCAATGCTTTGGCATGTCATTTCCACCAATGCTTTGGCATGTCATTTTCACCAACCCTTTGCAATGACATTATCATTACGACGAGGGTTTTAACAAAGTTGGTTGTGGTTTCGAGTCTCCGACAACCCCAAGCCTATTTTAAATAATTAATCTTATATATTTAGAAAATTTGTATAAATAAAAACACAAAATTCATGTGTATTGGATCGATGGAATGGGTTCACATACTGATGAAAAGATCGGATCTTTCACCACTTCCTTTGCATGGGTTCAAATGCAGATGAAAAGATAGGATCTTTCACGACTTCCTTTGCATTGGTTCAAATGCTAATGAAAAGATCGGAACTTTCACGACTTCGTTTGAACCAATGCAAAAGATGCCATGAAATCACGTCATCGCATGGAACCCCTTCCTTCAAATTTTGCTGGGATCATTATATTCAAACGAAGTCAACAATATCACTGTTCTACACGGAAATTATTGTCATTCTAAGGACATTGGTGGTCACCAATTCGTTTTTGTTAGAGTCCGTGCAAGACGAAATACGAGGGCTGTTCGGAAACTTCTTAGCCTATCAATGAAAGAGAATAGTTAGTTTTTCAAAAATATTTTTATTTTTCAATATAATCTCCTGAAACTTCAATACACTTAGTCCAACTCTTTTCTAGCAATTCTATCCCTTGATTAAAATAGTTTTCCTCAAGGACTTCAAAATAGTGGTTTACAACTGTAATTGCATCTTCATTTGAGGTAAAACGCTTGCCAGCAAGGAATTTGTTTAGATTTGGGAACAAGTAAAAGTCACTGGGAGCCAAATCAGGAGAATAAGGTGGGTGGTCAAGCAACTCGTACTTTAATTCGTTGATGTTAGCCTTTGTTAAAACACCCTTGTGCGCTGGTGCGTTGTCTTGATGAAAAATTATTTTTTTGTGTTGTAAGCCAGGACGTTTTTCTCGAATTTGTAGATTTAATTGATCCAAAAGGTTGCAATAGTACTCTGAATTTATTGTTTTACCCTTTTGCAGATAGTCAATCAATAAAATACCTTTGAAGTCCAAAAAAACCGTTGCCATAACCTTACCAGCCGATTGAATTGGTTTTGCCTTCTTTGGGGTACTTCCTCCAGCTTCAGTCCGTTGTTTGGATTGTTCTTTTGTCTCTGGAGTATAGTGGTGGATCCATATCTCATCAACAGTTATGAAACGACGCTTAAAATCCATTTTATTTCGCTTAAAACGATCCAAACAAGCTTGAGAAATGTTCATTCTTATGCGTTTTTAATCGACTTTTAACAAATGCGGCACCCATCTTGCAGAAAGCTTTTTCATCTGCAGTTCGATCATTTGAGATGCCGATGATATTAGCAATTTCACGCACTTTTATTCGTCGATCATTTAATACCATATCATGCACTTTGGCTACAATTTCTGTTGTTGTTGCTGTTTTTGGACGTCCACTACGTGGTTCATCTTCAATGCTTGTACGACCACGTTTAAATTCAGCAACCCAATTTTTTACTGTTGCATATGAAGGAGCACTTTCACCTAACACATTCACCATATCATTATGAATTTCTTGTCCCGATAAACCTTGTTTATGTAAATATTTAATGACAGCACGAATTTCTAATTTTTCTATTGTAAAAAAATTGCGGATGCGTCTTTTTTGAACACCTGTTTCTATATGAAGGAGTTGCCAGATCGAAACAAAATTTAACATGTGTTCATAACAGAGATGGAAGTTTCCAAAACACTTAACTTTTTTCCGTTTATACCGCGCTTTTTGTGCAAGGCTAAGAAGTTTCCGAACTGCCCTCGTACCTATGGCTTCTTTGGGTCATTTTGGCTCTTTTCAATACACTGTGAACACAAATTTTGGGGCAGAGATAATTCGTTTTGGAGATGAAAGTCCTTGTTGAGTATATGAAAAACCTCGAAGGACTTATCCGCCGTGAGTCGAACTTCCGCGTTATGGCGTGATGAAGTTTTTCCTAGAGACCCTGTAAATCATCAGGAATTAGCGTTATATCTTTGTTTACGGTCGGTTTACTTGGGCGTGGTGTACCCCCAACAAAGACTAAATGCCAAATTCAAACCATTTCGGTGTGATATTTAGGCCACAATGCCGCAAAAAACGAAAATGGATGCTTACAGTTATATGGGGTTTGTATGAAGGTGCGGGCCTACACCTAAACCATTTCAGGTGGGAAGTTTTATACATCTAACCATGATTAAACACCAAATTTCAGCCAATTCTGTGGGATATTGGAGCAAAACAAGTAAAAATAACAGTCGACGAAGGTAATTATTTATGAAAGTTAGTCAGCTCCTCAGGCTTATCAGATGTGAATAATAGCAAATAAAACCGAATTTTTATAACAGAACCACTGAATAAATTGTTGGTTAACTTTTGTATATCGAGTTCTGAGTGAAATCGGATATGATTAGTGGTTTTTGATTCCCTTTATTTATTGCTGCGTTGATGCTGCTGTTTATCAAAACATTTCAGTACTTTTTTCAGATTTTCTTTTGCTAACGGTTGCAGAGCTACTGAACTTTTAAAACAACAGATTCTGTAAAAAATTTACGGTATAATATTTTTTGGGGGGCAAGTTTATATTTTCTGTGATATAGACCAACTAAATCGCTGGTTGGCATGATAACTATCTAAAGCAGTTTTATTCCTATTACTCCTTTTGGGAGCATGGGGCTTTTAAAACGCATCGCTGTCTTACACAGTTACTTGCTGTTGTTTTTGCATCTTGCCATGTAAGGTTGTTTGGTCTTAATTCTTGGGTTTTTGTCCGTCGCCACGTATTCCTTGTTCTACCTCGATTTCGTGATCCCTGGGGATTCCATTCAAGCACCATCCTAGTTATGATATGAACATTTTTTTCTTAAGGTATGGCCAATTCGCATCCATTTCCTACGTCTAATCTGCTTTTGCATGGGTTCCTGGTTTGTAGAGTTCCACAATTATATGCTACTTATGGTGTTAGGCCAGAATATCCTGCATATGTTCCTGTGGCATTTGCTTATGAGAAGCGAGATGCTGTTCGATACAAGCCAATACCAAATTCTGTACCATAAGTACGAATTTCCAAAAGTAACTCCATATCTCAAAACTAATCCAAATTTTTTTCCAAATTTCAGCATTCCAGCCTTATCCGTTTACCCAAATCCACATTGTACCAAATTTAGTACCAATTAGTAATTTTCGTACCTATACCACATTTTCCAAAACTAACTGAATCCTACTCTTGGAGAGTAATCTACATTCCAAATTTAAGGATTACAACGCTATCCGTTGTATTGTACCAAATTTAGTACTTTGTATAAAGATAAGTACGAATTTCTGAAACAACCTCAATCCTAAACCCCAACGGTAATCTTAATTCCATATCTCAGGATTTCTGATCTATCTGTTTACCCAAAATTGTACCAAACTTAGTAATATTTAGTACTTTTTGTACCCATAAAATTCCTTAAAACTTCCTTAATCGTAAACTCTAAAAGTAATCCTTCATTAACATTTCAGTATTCCGGCTCTATCCGTTCACACAAACCCAAATCGTACCAAATTTAGTACTTTTCGTACCCATAAGTACGAATTTTCAAAACTACTTCAATCCTACACCCCAACAGTAATCTTAATTCCATATCACCCAAATCCAAATTGGACAAAATGTAGTACTATTTAGTTCTTTTCGTGCACATACATATGTACGAATTTTCAAACTTCCTCAATCCTACAGTCCAACGGTAACCTTAATTCCAAATTTCAGGATTTCAGCGTTAGCTCAAGTACAAATTGTACCAAATTTAGTACTTTCCGTACCCATAAGTACGAATTTCCAAAACTACCTCGTAATCTTTATTCTAAATTTGAGGATTCTAGCGTTATCCGTTCATCTAAATCCAAATTGTACCAAATTTAGTTCGTTTCGTACCCATAAGTACGAATTTCCAAAACTTCTTCAATCTTACACTTCAACAGTAATCCAAATTTGAGGATTACAGCTCTATCCATTCACCCAAACCCAAATTGTATCAAATTTCTAAAACTATCTCCATATCTCAATCAGGTTTCCAAATTTCTCAATCCGTTCACCCAAATCCAAGTTGTAATAAATTTAGTACCAAGTTGGAATTTCCAAAACCATTTCCTTATATCAACACCACTTCCTAACTTTGATTCCCATACCCAATCTCAAGATTGTAGCTATATCCGTTAAAAATATGCTATTGGTACCAAATTTAGTAACTTTTGGTACTTTTCGTTCACTTCTGGTTCGAATTTCCAAAAACCCTTTGATACATCTTTCTAACTCTCCATCAGTGACCCTCAATCTAAATTTTAAAATTCTAGCTCTTCTCGTTTTCCGAATACAAAATGGGTACCATATTTAGTACCTTTTGCTACTTTTCGTACCCTTCTAGGGCGAATTTCCAAAAACCCACCCCACACACTAAAAGCAAACCACAGTCAACATTTTATCGTCTGGGCGATGATACGTCAGTCAGTCACTCACTCATCAGCTCTTTTATATGTTAAGGTTACACAGTCCGACAGCCAAAATTACACTTGAACCGGACTATATACGTTTGAAAATATAGGTAAAATGGAGTAAAATGGCATTTTTAATTTTTCGTTTTCTCATCCTTTTGACCTTTTAGAGGTCAAACAAATTTCAAAGGTCAACATTTTTCAAAAAAATATTTTAAATATTTGTACTCGTCGTACGATGCTGATATTGGTGTCATATTAAAGAGGAGAGTATAGGCTTTATATAATAATTATAAATTATTGCATTACAGGATTAAAAGGACATAAAAAATATCCTTGAAAAATTAAGTCAGAAGTGATCATTTTGGCAGGCGCATATCTTCTAAACCGCGAAGAATTTTAATTTGTTCATGGAGGCAAAGTTGTAGCTCTTGTCATAAAGAATATAAATTCTGGACACATGAAATCCACCAAACCTTATCTTCATCATCTTCTATAACTTTTTCTAGGGGTTTGACCTTGGCGATTTTGACCTTGAAAATGAGGTTTGGTGGATTTCGTTTGTCCAGAATTGATGTTCTCTATGACAAGAGCTACAACTTTGCCTCCATGAGCAAATTAAATTTCTTCGCGGCTTAGGAGATATGCGCCTGCCAAAATGCTCACTTTTGACTTAATTTTTCAAGGATATTTCTGATGTCCTTTTTATCCTGGAATGCAATAATTTATAATTATTATATAAAGCCTATACTCTCCTTTTTAATATGAAACCAATACCAGCATTGTACGACGATTACAAGTATTTAAAATATTTTTTTGAAAAATTTTGACCTTTGAAGTTTGTTTGACCTCTAAAAGGTCAAAACGATGAGAAAACGAAAATTTAAAATACCATTATACTCAATTTTTCCTATACTTTCAAACGTATATAATCCGGCTCAAGTGTAACAAAATTTTTTGAAAATTGTCGGACGGTGTTATTTTTTGGGGTACTCTCTTTTTTCTCAATGCTTCCCATATGGCAGTTAGTCTGATGATGTCTAAGGCTTTCATGAAATCGACGAACAGTAGATGCAGGGGTTGTCCGCCATTCTATAGATTGTTCTATTATGACGCAAAGGGTGTTGGTTGGTCTACACAGCTTCTATTTAGTCTGAGGCCAGCTTGTTCATCTCTCAGAGAGTTTTATTCTTTCCCTTTGAATTCTTTCTTGTATTTTGACTGCTAGTATTTTGTATATAGTCGCCATTCTTGGGTAACGTTACATTGATGCATTTCTGATATGATGATGGTAGGTCGAAGTAACTCAGCCGCTGGTCTGACCTTGGCATGTATAGCTTCTGCTGGTAAACCATCATCTCCTGCTGATTTGTTACTTTTTAGTTGTTCTATTGCCTATTTTATTTCGTTCAAGCTGGGACGGTTGCAGGGTATATTCAACGTATTTTCTCTTGGACTGCAATTGTAGATTTCGTTATTTTCGCTGGTGTTTTCGACGTTACTAATTTCTTCGAAATGTTCTCTTCATCATTGAATTGGTTCATCATTGTTCGTTAGTAGTCTACCATTACGATCTTTTACTGCTTGGTTCCTTCGATTTGTGAGACTAGCTATTGTCCGGTGTAGCTTTCCCATTTTGTTCTGGCTAGCTGCTTCTTAGGCTGTTATTGCAGATTTTTTGCATTTTTGATTTTTTATGGAATGACACCGTCTCAGTTTTTTCCCTGCATTTACTCCCAGACCACCTCTTGTGGCCCAAGTAAGTGAAAACACTTTTCAATAGTGGAATTTCTGTAACTCATTTTTTGAGTTGCCAACAAATATCGGCAAAATTAAAACGAAGCTGACAGTACTCTTGATATCGGTAGGATTTAACGAAAATTAAATTTTGGTAGCTATCTTACCGACAATTTTTATTATTTACCGAAATAGTAGCATTTTTATTTTTGGCGTTTTTTTATTGTTCTACTTAATTTGTAGTGTAATCCGCTTTGGAGCCGTACAGCAAATTGCTAATTTTGTTTAATTTGCTAGATGGGCTTATTGATCTGTTTATCGATGCGGAGTCGGCGGCAAAGGGAACTGATGAAGTTGTTTGGTGATCTTCCCTACCTCCGCCCGCAACTTATCAATTTCGTATCCACTGTAAAACATTTTGTTGTTATTCAAATGTTTGAATACAACAAAATGTGGACTCGAGCTGAAATAAACACAAAGATGTATAAACATTTTTATTTTACCGATGACTCTACTTTGCAATGTGGTGATTGTCCAGCTATGTCTAGATCCTCCTCGATCAGAATGATCTAATGGTTAACTGAAGCGAATCTAGAGTGGTTCAGATTGATCTGCACGGCCTTAAGCATAATTTTTGTGCGGCGATGATGTGGATGGCTCCTCTGGCTGCAAGTTTTTCAGCAACTATTCGGCGTCGTCGACGTCATCCGTAGCCTTTTCCATTAGTGTCATGCAGGCTAAACATTTTTAGTTTATCCTTCCTTATGCCAAATAAAACTTGTTTCCCAGTTTCTGTAGTGCCGCAATTCTATCCTCTGTTTTCCAGAGAACTTGACTGTTGACGATTAAGGACCTTTCAACAGCTTTGAGCCATCGCGCTCTATACTGGGCAAACAAACACTAACAGGAAAACTCATTGGCATTTTCTGGACCGGGAGTAACCTTAGGCTAATGTCTTCCCTCTAAACTTAGTTATTCATTTTTCCACAAATCCCTTTGGGAATTCGTCCATGCATTTGATGAACCTGTAACCATGATGCCCCTCGCTAGAGTCGAAATGGGGCAAAGTAGGATCTATTCACTGTGGTAATAGGCGACGGCTTTCCCTTCTTCGTTGAAGGGACGTAGAGGGGGATTCTATTCCATGTGGTGATTGGCAACAGCTTTCATTTCTTCGTCAAGGAACATTTTATTGCTGAAGAGACAGTTAAGTTGTGCTTTAGTTTCTCCCTCGTAGCGGGCTTTATGCCCTGTTTATTTTCCAGGCTTCTGGCACAATATGGACACATAAAGACCGATTGAGGAAATAAAAGTCTACTCTTGGCACTAGCAAACATGCTGTTCAATACCTAAAATGGGGTGCAACTTACTTCTGTTCTCACACTGTCACCCTGTTGTAAGTGACTGCTGCTCTTTTGCAGATTTGAGAGTTAGTAATCTTTCCCACGATTCACTTGTTGATGTACTAATGTTTCGCTTTTGGTCGCCTATAAGACTTTGTTGACTTTGGGATCTGTGGGTGTGTTCCGTCATACTTAGTGGCGATTAAGGACCTTTCAACAGCTTTGAGATATTCGCACTTTATACTGGGCAACCAAAGACTAACAGGAAAACTCATTGGTATTTTCTGGACCGTGAGCAGCCTTAGGATGATGTCTTCCCACTAAACTTAGTTATGTATTTTTCCAGAAATCCCTTTGGGAATTCGTCCATGCATTTGATGAACCTGTAACCACGATGCACCTCGCTAGAGTCGAAATGGGGCAAAGGAGGATCTATTCGCTGTGGTGATAGGCGACAACTTTCCTTTCTTCGTTAAAGGAACATTTTATTGCTGTAAAGGCAGTTAAGTTGTGGTTGAGTTTCTTCCTCTTAGCGGGCTTGTTTATTTTCCAAGCTTCTGGCACAATATGGACGCATAAAGACCGATTGAGGACATAAAACTCTACTCTTGGCACTAGCAAACAAGCTGTTCAATAACTAAAATAAAGTGCTTTCCACTTCTGTTCTCTGACGGTCACCCTGTTGAGAGTGACTGCGGCTCTTTTGCAGATTTGAGAGTTAGTAACCGTGCCACGATTCACTTGTTGATGTACGAATGTTTCGATTTTAGTCGCCAATAAGACTTTGTTGATTTTGGTATCTGTGGGTGAGTGTGTGGAATTTATCTCCCACGATAACCGTAGCCGTTAAACTGCAAGAAACATTGGGAAATATATTGGCATTACCAGAAACATAATAAATACTCCTGCAAAATGTTCACACCACAACAAATTCAGAAAAAAATGGGCTACAATATCTCGAGAGCTTAGAAAAATATTAAATATCATATATTAACTTTACCATACCTGAAACCAGGAATTCAATGATTAGATAGGCTATAAAACTCTTCCCTAAGTGCCACTCAATATTTCTAAACATCCAAAAACTTACAAACAAAACGTACTAAATTCCCAACATTTCGCTTTATGGTACACTTTTTTCCTCAAATAAAACCATGCAGATTAGTTATATCATCATCGTCCATTAATATCGATGGTATGTGCTATATCGTAGCATTTACTCGAGACGACAATGTAGCTGCTGCAACATAACTCTCCAAATATCTCATCTTACATGCATGTAACTGAAAGCCGCAAGTCAATACAACAAATATATTTCATTTGTTGTTGCTGTTAGGTGTCGTTTGAGTAGCGTTGTTACTGGTGCTTGTGGCAGTAATGGTGAAGTACCTTATGTATGCACTCTTTCCACTTATTCCAAATAGTTTTCCTGTAGAATCATAAAAAGAAAATCAACATAGAACACATTCTTCCCAGAATGGTGCTTGAATGTTGTTTGGCAACAATATGTTATGTGGCGGGTTTCTGTCCCCTGCTCTTAAATGCTTTAAAGTGTTTTCCTGCATTTTCTTACCAATGTTTTGTTTGTTTGTGGTTGTTACTCTTCTACTTCGGTGGCATGCAGATAAATCACCAAATCGAAAAAATAAAGAAAAGAATTTGCCTAGCCAGATGTGAATGAGCGCCACCATCACCATCCATATTATCGTTCAGTATCACAAATTCCACTGCAATCATCCATCGACCACATCTAAGATATTTCTCGTGATTATAACGTTGGCATGGAGGAGATATGGATATGGATATTTCGTTGTCCAGAAATAGCTTAAATGCCTGTATTTCAATTTACACGGAAGAATGTGATCATTTTGGGGTTAAGAGACGATAAGTGAACAATTTTCAATATTGAATGGGTGTAAGCTATTTTCAAATAATTGGTTTGAAATTTTTAGAAAAGAGGCATCACAACGACAAAAGCATTTTTCTGCTATTCCTAAAAACATAGAATAACGCATATATGTATGATTGAATATTAGGGTGAAAAAAGAAAAGAAAACATTTTTTCAATTTTTTTTTTGGTAATATATATAAACTAAATGCTTTCTTTTAGACAAATTGCAATTTTGGATTATGTGGCGATAATTACTGTCAGTGTTGAAATCTTCATAACATAAGAAAATGCACAAAGATGAGCTTTGAATTCCACATACATATGTATGTATGTACTTTGTACACATGTTTGAAAAGCCAGCAGCTACAATTAGAGATTCTTTCGCTAACGAAGTCACGTTGTACTGTAATGCATGTAGTGTGCATTACATACATATGTTTGGTAAAAAAAACTTATTTATTACACATTCTTTTTTAAGCAGTAAAAGGAAAGTTAATACCAATATTTCTTTGAATTCACAAGCTCATCATATCTACATAAATAAATAAAATATAATTTAAACAAGTAAGCAAAGGTTATAGTCGGACGGGGCCGACCATGTGATACCCTACACCACTGTCCCTGGGAATTAGCTTTCAGCAAATCAAAATTCCTTTATGGAACAAATAAGCTTATTGTAAGAAATACTTTTTTTTTGATTCTGCCACCTTATCTCATTAAGCTTGTGACCTACAGTTTATCGCCGAGTCCGAAGGGCGTGTCCTAAGACACCACTTTTAGAGAAGTTTTATATGGCTGATATACTCAGAAAATGTCGTCAACATTACTGAGGTGTATTTTGCCACCGTTGAAAGTTTGATGTTACCTCGCCGAGGAATCGAACATACGATGTTTGTGGAACAATTATGTATATCAATATACATGTCTAATAAAAGTTCCAAAATTGGAAAATTGGCATTGGTAGCCTCTTCTGATACATCTATAAATTTTCTTTGAATATCAGGTTCCTTTTTGGAATACACCTAATATAAATAAATATATTAGCCGCTGCAAATATACCCAGGCGGACATTGCTCGACAGACGGACATTGCTCCAATTTTATTGAACAAATGTAAATGCTATATACAAATTTTCAAAGGGAACATTGTGAGCTTATTGAAGATCTATCGTCCAAAAAAAGTGCATATGTACCATACATATTGTTTGGAAATGTACACGATTTTGTGTATTTCGAAAACAGTTCATTGTGGATATATATTGTGATATCAAAAATATATTTTAACCGGTAAAAAACAACTAATAGTGAGTAGAAATTCAAACAATTTGCATGCAAACAAATTTATGGCTAGGGTTCCACGAAATTTGCAATAATGTTGGGAATTTATCTATCATGGTAGAGACAAATTGTAGCATGGGAAGAAAATGTTGTATTCTACACAAAACCTATTATATATTAGGCAGTAGGCCCGTTAGTTACCCAGGATACACATTATTCCAATTTGCATCAGGGGAAAGGTGAGTAGTTAATTTTCCATATGTAGGCTACTTTGCTGGTACATGGAAGTAAAATATGGACCAAATTTTAAATTTTTATATTTTTCATGCAAAAGTAATGGTTCATTTAACCCACTAGATAATATGAGATCATCATCCAAAATACCTCTTGAGGTCTTCTACAGACAGAAGACCTCCTGAGGTACTCTATAGACAGAAGACCTCTTGATGTCTTCTTTAGACAGAATACATCTTGAGGTATTCTATAGACAGAAGACCTCTTGAGGTATTCTATAGACAGATAGAAGACCAGTTGACGTCTTCTATAGTGCTGTGTTAAGAATGAGTTACCAGATTTGAACTAACCGGACCAAAGCAAGTTAAATAAAACACTGTACGAGGGCAGTTCGGAAACTTCTTAGCCTAGCACAAAAAGCGTGGTATAAACAGAAAAAAATTAAGTGTTTTGGAAACTTCCATTCTGTTATGAACACATGTTAAATTTTGTTTCGATCTGGCAACTCCTTCATATAGAAACAGGTGTTCAAAAAAGACGCATCCGCAATTTTTTTACAATGGAAAAATTAGAAATGCGTGCTGTCATTAAATATTTACATAAAAAAGGTTTATCGGGACAAGAAATTCATAATGATATGGTGAATGCGTTAGGTGAAAGTGCTCCTTCATATGCAACAGTAAAAAATTAGGTTGCTGAATTTAAACGTGGTCGTACAAGCATTGAAGATGAACCACGTAGTGGACGTCCAAAAACAGCAACAACAACAGAAATTGTAGCCAAAGTGCATGATATGGTATTAAATGATCGACGAATAAACGTGCGTGAAATTGCTAATATCATGGGCATCTCAAATGATCGAGTCCATTTAATTTTGCATGAAGAACTACAGATGAAAAAGCTTTCTGCAAGATGGGTGCCGCATATGTCAACAGTCGATCAAAAACGCATATGAATGAACATTTCTCAAGATTGTTTGGATCGTTTTAAGCGAAATAAAATGGATTTTAAGCGTCGTTTCATAAATGTTGATGATCCACCACTATACTCCAGAGACAAAAGAACAATCCAAACAATGGACTGAAGCTGGAGGAAGTGCCCCAAAGAAGGCAAAAACAATTCAATCGGCTGGTAAGGTTATGGCAACGGTTTTTTTGGGACTTCAAAGGTATTTTATTGATTGACTATCTGCAAAAGGGTAAAACAATAAATTCAGAGTACTGTTGCAACTTTTTGGATCAATTAAATGTACAAATTCGAGAAAAACGTCCTGGCTTACAACACAAAAAAATAATTTTTCATCAAGACAACGCACCAGCGCACAAGATTATATTGAAAAATAAAAATATTTTTGAAAAACTAACTATTCTCTTTCATTGATAGTCTAAGAAGTTTCCGAACCGCACTCGTAGTGTGGACACCGACTACAGAAATAGTATTTTGGGAAAAATGCGTTTAAAGGTTTTATGTTACACTAGCAAATGCCCGCTACTTCGTATGCGGAAAGGAAACGAAATATATATAAACAATATTTAATACGGGAATGGTGAATACTGGAGATATTGTTGTACTAAGACCTATTTTTTTCGATTGTAGTCAGAATTTAAAAAAAAAAATTGCCGTATCGCATCCCTACACAGCTACCATATTTATACCCTATACCACAATGTGGAAAAGGGTATTATAAGTTTGTTTTGGTAAAAATTCATGTAACACCGCGAAATATTCGTCGGAGACCCCCAATGTGGTATACCAATCTTCATATCTCGACGAGATAAATCGATTTTGAGATGTGTGTCCGTCCGTCAGTCCGTCCGTCCGTCCGTCCGTCTGTCCATTATAAATTGTAAACACGCTCCAGGCCGCAATTATGGACCGATCGTCACGAAATTTTGTATGAAGGTCGGGTTCAGATCAGAATAGATCCCTATTCTTATTGGTGATGATCGTGAAATATTTAGCGGGTGAAATGGACCAAAAACATAATATTTATCCAATTTTCTAGCGGCTCTGTAGGTCTCAATAATTGTCCGATCAACGCGCAATTTTAAATAAGGTAAGAGTATATCACAAGGAGGAGCAGCTATTTGAGATGGCGATCGGATAATATTTAGAGGGTTAAATGGACCAAAACTTTTGTGTGAAAATTGTGAACATTTTTAATATACAGCTTATATCTTAATTCCTGGAAGTGACATTCCGGACAAGTGAGATATACTTGAAAGTGGAACGCTTGACCTTTCAGTTGATGCCAATTATGTTGGTGTGCATGATCAGATAACAGAGTTACAGCCTAATATATTCCGTTATTTGTTTGTAGTGTAATAATAAACTCGCTAGAAGTCGCAATTATGCATCAATAGTCACGAAATTTTGCACCGGGTAAGAGTATAGGTCGAAAAAGATGCCTACTATTTTGAATGATGATCTGATATTCTTTAGCGGGCGAAATAGACCATTACTTTTGTATGAAAAATATACAATTTTATTTATGGTCGATATTTTAATTCCTTGAGGACATATATATTTCGCAAAGTAGCCTACATATGGGAAAAACTACTGACCTTTCCTCTGATGTAAATTGCAACAAAGTGTTTGCTAGATAACGGGCCTACTGCCTAATATATAATTGGTTCTGTGTAGAGAACCACATTTTTTATCCCATGCTACATATTGTCTCTCCAAAAGTTTGTGTAACACCACGAAATATTTGTCCTAGACCTCTTATTTGGTATGCCAAAATTCAAAATTCAAAATTCGAGATAAAGCGATTTAGCGATGTATGTCCGTCCATTAAAAATTGTAAGCAAGGCCGCAATTATGGACCGATTGTAACGAATTTTTTTAAGAGGTAGGGTTCGGGCCAGAATAGAAATGATTAGTTTTGCTGATGATCGTGAAATGTCCAGGGAATGAAATGGACCAAAATCAAATTTTTAACCAATTTTCTAGCGGCTCAATAGGTCAAAAAAATAACCCGCAAAATTTTAAACAAAGTTTGAGTTTATGATGAAGAAGAAGCGTACAAACCAACGTGAAGATCAGATAATACTTTGCGGGTTAAATGGACTGAAACTTTTTTGTGAAATTGGTAAAAACTTCAATAACGTAGCGGCTAAACAACGGAAGTAGTAGTACTACATAAGTGGGTTTAATTACATTTTAGTTTGTGTGAACTAAATTTTCCTTTCCTGCTACAAAAATGTCTTTGTCATGCTAGATAACTTTTTGGTTTTGTTCATAAGTATTATACATTACATCTCTGATATTTGATAATTCAATTTTTACAATCATTGAAAAGAAGTTCCGTGGAGAGTGATTGTCCAGGGATAGTGGTATAGGGTATCCCATGGTCGGCTCTGTCCGACTATAGACTTTCCTTACTTGTTTTTATTTCGAATTTCCAAAAATACGTATCATATTGCAAATTTCAGATTTGACTCCTGGTTTTACCCCTTCACTAACACAGCATTCTCTTCCAGTACGAATTTCCAAACACTAAACTTTATCTCACCCCTTCACAAAAAAAAATCACGCACATTCACAATTCAAGGTTCTGGCTTTAGCGGTTTCGCCCAGAACCCGAATAGGTCCGTTAAATTTTCGGCCACGTTTTCGTATATCCCCATATAACGGTACCTCTTGACTTAGTGTATTTTTAAAGAAGAACAAATGTATATTGTCCAATTTTCTTTAAATTTGGACCTTGAATACTCAGAGGATATAGAAGTTTAATTTAAAAAATCTCCACTTCAATCCACGTTTATTAGAAGAGATATTTTGAAGATTTAGAGTATTTGAAGATCTTCTGCACATTTTCCAACCGAAATTCGGAATTTGTGGCATGAAAGGTTAGAAAACTTCTTTACAAAAAATTGGACTTAATGTGCCCCGGTATGTCAACAGTATATAACGGAAAAATTTTTGAAGGCATTTCAATTTAGGATTTTTTAATATCAGGGGTAAATACCTTCTAGTTAACAAAATTGTCGAATTGGACCACGTTTTCAAATTTACATACCAAAGCGGTCAGAACAAAAAACATTTTTTGAAAAGATGCTTCACGTTTGACTACTTTATTTCAGTACATTATTTAAAAACTCCTTGGCGTTAACATCAAATCAATGGGGCAATATTCAGTACAATTTTTCAAACTCAGAACTTTGTCTCAAACTTTAGAGCGATCTTCATAACAAATATTTTTCAATTTCGTATTTTTTGTACAAATTTCGTATTTTTAAATTATATAATCCCAGCTTTGTTCCTACACCCAACACCAAATTTAGTACCTTAACTATTTAAAATGGTTTTGGTATCAACATGTTACCCAACTTTTCCTACACATAGGTAAACGTCTCAACAATTACTTCCTTATATTCAACATATATCCTAACCCCAATTCAGTTTTCCAGTTCCCCTGAAACCCATTTGAGGACTATTTAGTAGTTTTGGTATAAATAAGTACGAATTTTCAAAACCTACTCCCTACCTCCACTCTAAACACCAACTGCTAATCTAATACCGAATTTCAAAATTCCAGTTCTACCCTTTACAAAATCACAAATTGTACAAAATTCTAAACCATATAGCAAATACCAAAAGGTACCAAATTTTGTACCATTTAGCACTTTTCGTACACGATTTTCCAAAATGTACTTTCATATCTCAGCTCTATCCGTTCACCTAAACCCAAATTATAGCCAATGTAGTTCCATTTAGCACTTTTCCATAAGTACGAATTTCCAAAACTACCTCAATCCTACACTCCAACAATAATCTGTTCACGCAAATACAAATTATAGCGAATTTCGTACCATTTAGTACTACTTCGTGCACATTAGTACGATTTTCCAAAGCTACGTCCATATCTCAATTCTATATTCCAACAGTAATCTTAATTCCAAATTTCAGGGTTCCAGCTCTTCAAATCCAAATCATACTAAACACACTACCATTTAGGACTTTTCGACCTTTGGTACATCTTTCTTACTCTTCATCAGTGACCCCCATTCCAAATTTCAGGATTCCGGCCCTATTCGTTAACCCATACCCAAATTGTATTATATTTAGTACCATTTAGTATTTTTCGTATAATTTTAATACGAATTTCCAAAAACCTTTCTTTTTTACTCTCCATCAGTGACCTTCATTCAAAATTTCAAGATTCCAGCTCTATCCGTTCACCCAAACCCAAATTGTACTAAATTTCTACCATTTATTACTTTTCGTACACTTATAGTTCGAATTCCAAAAACCTTTCATTTTTACTCTTCATCAGTGATCCTCATTCCAAATTTCAGGATTCCAGCTCTATCCGTTCACCCAAATCCAAATTGTACTAAATTTAGTACCATTTAGTACTTTTCGTGCACTTTTAGTTCTAATTTCTAAAAACCTTTCTTTGTTACTCTCCACCAGTGACCCTAATTTAAAATTTCAGTATTCTAGCTCCATCCGTTCACCCAAATCCAAATTGTACTAAATTTAGTACCATTTAGTACTTTTCGTACCCTTATAGTTCGAATTTCCAAAAACCTTTCATTGTTACTCTTCATCAGTGACCCTCATTCAAAATGTCTGTATTCCAGCTCAATCCGTTCACCCAAATCAAAATTGTACTAAATTTAGTACCATTTAGTACTTTTCGTACCCTTGTAATTCGAATTTCCAAAAACCTTTCTTTTTTACTCTTCATCAGTGACCTTCATTCCAAATTTCACGATTCCAGCTCTATTCGTTCACCCAAACCCAAATTGTACTAAATTTAGGCTTTCAAACTGTAAATCCAACCATATGATATCATCAATCATAACGTCAATTGAAGCCGGCCATTTCCGTTTTTGCCTTAACAAAACTCCTTCTTCTTTATTTGGACCTCGTGGAGCTAAGACGAACTCTCTATCAGATCTTAACCAGCTAACTATCCAACAAAGAGAAAAAAGTATCAAGTACAGTGATAAAAAAAACTCTGTTCTGCTATCAGATTTGTTTCAATAACTCAAAATTAAGTTATTTATTTCTACGCTAACACCGAAAACTTGCTTTCGCATTCGGTAAGAATAAGCGGATTTTAAATAAGTTTCCTACTTAAGAAATGTGTGTTGAGCGAAAATCTGTATTTGTGTTTTTATTTTTTTTTTTAAGTTATCAGTGATCTTGGATGGTGGCTAGAATTTTAAATTTGGAGTCTCTCCAACCAAAACTATCCTGCCAATATTAGGCTGGGAGACCGCCACCACCTAGCCCTTACATTCACCCATATGTTCCCCCCTTGTGGGAACAAAACACCTTAGCACAACAGAAGAGATTTAATACACTTACCATCAAAACTGCAATATCTGGAATTGAAGAGCGTTCAGTATTCTCCCATTCGGGAAGAGTTCCAAGGGAAACATAGGAAAAAAAATCCCAGATAAATTTCGGCCACACATTGCAAAAAAAAAACAACAAACTAAAAACAGGTACCTATCCACACTTCTCCTTTTGCTTGTATCAGCAACAACAACACAATAGACCAAGGCACATTAAAGAAGGTAGCCGACTCGTATCAGCTGATTGAATATGAAATGTCAAATAAAATTGTTGTAATTGTGAAATGTAAACAAACATCTTGTTCTGATTGGCCGAAGCTAAATCGCTGCAAATTTAAGCGCCAAGGCGAATTGATTCTCTTTACAAATTTTGACGTATTATGTTACGGCAAAAGTTGCTTTGTTGTAGCAATTCGCCGAATCGGCTACCTTCTATATTTGTCTTGCAATAGACATAATTTATTATGTCGACATCGCTATTATTTGCAATTGAAATAATCAAATATTTTACTCATAATTTCACTAATAGCTAGTAGATCGCACTACGCACTTTTAATATACATATATTTCATTATTTTTGTCAGTAATTATATTTTTTTTCAAAACTTTTCACGAATTTGTAATCACCGTTTTGTTTTTATATTGTTACGAATGTAACTGATAGGTTTAAGTTAATTTAGTTTAATTTCCATTAATTTAAAAATTTGAATTGTAACGTAAAGTTTTATTACGCAGTTACTCTATTTAAGCAACAACAACAACTACCATGTAGAAATCTCTTCATCATTCTAGTTCTTTACCTTTCATTAATGTGCTTTTGGTTTGTTTTGCCATAATCATGTAATTATCGTTTAGTTTGTTACTTCTTTATTTCTTGCATTTGTTTGTTGTTGTAATTACGTCATTACTGTGTTTGTCCGCTGTATTGATCTTTCCCCGTGTATGTGAGTCTGGTTGTTCGCTTAGTGCGAATGTGCGTCTGTGTGTTCGTTGTACAGATTCGAGGTGCTGCCAGACGTTTTCTAGAGGACTCTCGAACGGAGAGATTTTGGGGTATAAATGCAGCGGGAACTAGCAATGACGAGTTAGTTGTGTTTTAAGCGTTGAACTGAACAGATCGGCAAAAGAATAGCTGAGTGCTAACTAGAGACAAGCTGTGTGCTAAGTAATTAAAGTCGATTCCGAATAAGTGTAATATAAAGTAAATAAAGCATTGTAGAAACGTAATCTAAAACGAACCCTGTTTTATTTGGTACAAATCATACTGGGGAATAAAACAACGTCTACACGGAGATTAGTTAAACCTAATTCCGTAACAATATTTTCTGCTAACTGGCTATTTTATTACTGTTTTGTCTCTCTTCCAATTAATCCCAAACTAAACCAATACATTTTTTTTATCTAAGGAAGAAGAAGATCTAGATCAATTGGCAGAAAATACAAAATCAAAACAAATCAAAAATAGAAAGTAAGAAATACGAATAATTTGACCTACATTTACTCAAAGAAAAGTTTAAAGAAAACTAGAAACAAATCGCATGCGATCATTTTATCAATATTGTTATTAGGCCAGTTCCCGCATACTTATATTATAAAATCATAAATTTCGCATTGTATTCATATTATTCCTTATAATGCATTGTTATTGACTTTTATGATAATTTATATTGTAGTTAAAATGTATTACTAAATCCATATTATAAAGAGGAAAGTATGATAAAATGAACTGCCAAAATGCCGAAATAATGATAATTTTTCAATGGGGTGATTTATAAATAAATTACCAAGGAAAGGATGGGGTATAGTTCTGGTGACATGACATCTCGTCACCCAAGGTGAGTATTTGGACTAAGGAAATTGCTCAAACAGGGAAACTTAATCTGTCTCTATTAAGAATTATATGGTAAAGTAACGGCATGATGATTCTTTAGCTATGTTTATGTGTCCCATATACTTTAGACCAAAGAACCTCGCCAACCCGACCAGAGCTAGTCGAAGATACCCTAGCATGCCACTCCAGGTCTAGAGTACATGGTGCTGAAAAGGCACATAACAATGTATTTCAAGAGTTTTTTATACCCTCCACCATAGTATGGAGGGTATATTAAGTTTGTTTTTTCCGTTTGTATCGCAATGAAGTATTAACTTACGACTATATAAAGTATATGAGCAAAAATTTGTAAAATTGTGTTTTCCATTTTAAGAATACAAAAAAATTTTGATGCTATACCAATGATTTTTTGCACAAAGATTAAGAAAAATATCGTCAATTCAAATCTGTCTTTTTTGTAGCTGAGCGTGATCGTTGCGAGCCAAAAATATGACTGACCGTTTTAAATTGAATGTTTAGAAAAAAATTAAAGTTAATCGCGACTTGATATAATAAGCTATTATTGTCATTACCACTAACTGAATTCGTACACTTTGCGATGATGAACAAATATTCCAAATTTATGAAAAAATGTTACGTATTTGCAGACATATTTTTGAGATAGTGTCGAATATGCATACAGAATATATATATAACAAAATTACAAAAGCATCCAGACTTCGTGAGAAATAAAATTAAGACTATGCCGTGAAGGTTGGAGCTGTAATATTCATGTTACTTGTAAAAATACGAAGAAATTTTGGGGATAAAAATAAAAAAAAATTATTACTCTAATTTTTTATTTTCTGATTATATAGGAAAAGTTAAAGAAAAAATGTTTAGAGTTCTTTCACTTTTTGGCATTATTTTGTGCGATAATGATGATATTCCAATCGTGGCATTATATTAAAATAAAGTTATATTGCATATGATAACACTTGATACGTATATTAAGAGCGTAATAATGGAAATGACATTATGCGCATCCGATTTTCCAACGCACCGAATGAATCCCTTTTATTTGATATGCACTTTATAAAATTCTATTTGGCGACCACGATGTAGCATCCGTTGCATATTAGGCTTCAAAAAACCATAAAATGACCATGATTTCCACGAAGTGCCTTTACATTTTATGTGCATCCGATTTCAATGATCTCCATTAAAAAAAACATCATTCTATGCCGTTTCATTTCGATCCATCAAGAACCATGGATATAGCATCTCACTCAATTTTTAGAAACAAAATGTATTATATTTCCCGATTCTCTACAGTTTTTAAATATCCGTTTCGCACATTTTAAACTGGCAGGTCGGTCTATTTATTTAAGTAAAAATTAAACATCCAAAATTCGTTTTAATACGCGATATTTGCAAAACTATTTCTTGCAGTTTTTCAAAATTTTAAGGGTATCATATCCGCCGACCTAATTTAAGGATTTGGACGCATCATGGCTTATTAGATTCAGAATGCAAAAAAGGACTAAATTCACGCATTATGACAGTAGAGAAATTTGAACCAAAAAAAGATTTTTTTTGAAAAATTTATGCACAAAAATTTCTACTTTAAGAGAGGATTGCTCTGATCCTATGAAGGATACACTCTCGGGTTATACATGCAAAAATGCGCAATCGCGAGTACTACAATCACATATTAAGCTTTAAGATAAATCCAGTTGCGCGTTCAAAATAAATCAAAATTTCAAAAAACCCCATTTTTCAGTCCTCAAAATATCAGCATCCCTTAGAGGCAGAAGTAGTGGATATATTAAATAATCATACATTAGGAACTTCATCTTTGAAGTGTATTCTTTAAATACTTCTTGGATCATTACGCTCTACATTGTGATGAAAATCCAATAATTGGAAATTAATATAACTAATTGGAAATAAATCGACGTTTTCCTTTTTTTACATATACACGACCACAGCTTAAGCTCAAATTATTATTTTAAAAAATCCCTCGGTGAATCGTGCTAAAACACTTGATTTTACAGAAATGTGTTCAAAACTTATGGTATAGTACAATTGTTTGCGAGTAACAATACCCCATACCTCAGTTTCTTGATCAGGATAAAATTCTGAGTCGATATACGCACGTTCGTCTGTTGTAATCACTCTAGCGTCCAAAATAATTGAGCTGCAACTCTATATTTTTGCACCAGAGTGTCTTTTTGCCATAAGCAGGTAAAGTTTGAAGATGGGCTATATCGGCCCACGTTTTTTGTAGCCCCCATATAACGGTACCTCAAGATTTTTCAGTATTTTGAGTATTTTAGCTAAAATTTTTAACAAAACTAGCTGTAATTTGACATTTAAAGTTCTTAGTGGTTCTCCACCAAAAATTGTCAACATATGTAGGTCTATGTTTTGGTATAGACCCATATAACGGCACCTCTCGAATTTCGGTTTTTGAGGGTTTTAGCTACAATTTTTAACCGAATTATCTGTCATTTGACATTTGAGGTTCTCTATGGTCACGAAACTTCTCCATCAAAAATCGTCGGCATAGCCCCAACAGAACGCTACCTCCAGATTTTCGGTATTTTGAGAATTTTTGCTACAATTTTATCCGAACTAGCTGTAATTTGACATTTGAGGTTCTCAGCGGTACCTCCTTATCTTCGGTCTTTTGGGGGTTTTAGCTACAAATTTCACCCTGGTACCACCTGATTCAATAAATTTTTAGATTATTTAATAATTATACCCTCAGCATTTATGCTAACGAGGGTATATATACTTTCATACGTGCAAAATGTGCCTCATCGAAATAATGGTTTTAGACCCCAAGTATGTTTGGACGAAATCCGCTACAGACAATTTGGAGTTGATTTAGCGATGTCCGTCCGTCTGTCTGTCTGTCTGGCTGGATGGAGCGCACGATAACTCCCGATCGGATCAACCGATACGCCCCAAAATTTGGCTTTCGTCATATTTTGTCCAAACATAGTTTAAGTTCGAAGATGGGTTATATCGGTCTAGTCCTTCCGGTACCTCCCCCACAAAAGTTCGGAAATGTTCGGAAAATTTGTGCGCACGATAACTCTTGAAGTGAGTAACTGATTTGGTTCATACTTCGCACATCGTAAAATTTTTATCAGACATATATAAGGTTTTAATATGGACTCAATAGATCCACTCCTTCGGGTACCTCCCACAAAAAATTTCGGAGAAGTTCAGTTTAGGACTAGCTTTCGAATCGCTTTGATTTTTGTTGTAGCAAGTTGTCGCTGCCCCCCCCCCCCCCCCCCATACAACAGTACAGTACTGAAAGTTGCAAGAAACCCTATGTTACCGTGTGTAGTGGTTGGAGCGGCTCCGCGAAAAATGGCCCCAGGAAATATGGCCCCAAAATGCATTGCGAAAAATGGCCCCAATTTTGGGGTGAAACTGTATAATGAATTTTGACCCCAATATACCTCGAACAATTTCCCCCCAAAATACTGCAATATTGCCCCAACAATAAAATGAAAAATTGCCCCAAGTTTGGGGTTATTTTGCCTAATGAAGTTTTACCCCAAAATAAAAAATGCAATTTCGCCCCAAAAATTTTATAATTTTTATTGGTAATATAAAAACAACCAACCATAGTATCAACAACACTTTAACTCTTTGCAAGGAAGCATCAGAACAATTTCAAAATTGTCCTTCCATAATACATATTCACACCATTTCTTCTAACTTACTGATAAAAATCTAAATATATCGACACAATTAAAACAGTTACAGTTGAAGTAACTTGTATGATATTGCAAACTAGAATCTATTTTAATATATAATAATTAAGCGGGGGAAAGATTGTATGATTAATAAATCGGAGAAGCCACTAGAGAAAATAAAAAAATCGCGCGATTTTTTAAGTTTCTCTAGTGGCTTCTCCGATTTATTAATCATACAATCTTTCCCCCGCATAGTTATTTCACATAAAAACAGATTATATAAACTGTGTGAAATCGATTTTTATTTGTAATACTTGTGAATGAGCATTGGTGAAATTGTTTTAAAAATCGCGCGATTTTTAAAACAATCTCACCAATGCTCATTCACAAATTTGAAATCAATTTTTAAAACAAAAACCGATATTATGAACGGTTTGAAATCGATTTTTATCTGCAATACTTGTGAAGGAGTATTGGTGAGATTGTTTTAAAAATCGCGCGATTTTTAAAACAATTTCACCTATGCTCCTTCACAAGTACTACAAATAAAAATCGATTTCAAACCGTTCATAATGTCTGTTTTTTATTATAATATTTCAGTTATCTTATAAACATACTAACATCAAATGCTCTCCAATACGCACTCTATACTTTTTCTTTCCTTGTTTTAATTACAAATTCACACTTTTTACGACTTCCACAGAACATCTAAGAATAAATGGTTTGCAAAGTTGATATATTTTACAACGGAGTAACACGTAAATTGCTATTGTACGATTATAAATATAAAACAAATTTTTGTAAAATTTAATTTTCATTTTTGAAAAATATCTCAGAAACGCAAAAGGCCCCAAACATCGACAGAAAATAATTTTGGGGCCTTTATGCATTTTTAATGTTTGGGGTCATATTTCATTTTTATTGAAATGCAATTATGCCCCAATTTTTTGGTGCAAAAATACCCCAAAAATTTGTGAAAAACTGCCCCAAATTGCGTGTTGTTGTAATGTACACAATTTTTTGGGGTCATTTTGCACTTTTGCTTTGGGGCAATTTTGCATTGGGGCCATTTTTCGCGGAGCCGGTTGGAGCGCAAGATAACTCCGGAATGGTCCAAAATTTGGCCTTCATACTATTTTGTCCAAACTAAGTTTAAATTCGAAGATATCGGTCCACTCCTTTAAGTACCTCCCCCACAAAAGTTAAAATAGGTTCGGAAAAATTGTGCGCACGATAACTCTTGAACGGACTTACCGATTTGGTCCATACTTTAGACATCCTAACATATCTACAACATATAGATCAGGTTCGAATATGGACTATATTTGTCCACTCCTTCGCGTACCTCCCACACAAAATTCCGATAAGTTCACTTTAAGACCTGCTCTCGAATCACTTGATTTTTGTTGAAGCAACTTGCATTCGCTGCCTAAATCACGAAGGCCACAAAATTCCCCAAATACATTTGATCTGTCCGTAGATAAAACTTTCAATTCACATATTCTGAGGGTATATCTCTGTCGGCAAAGCCGACTAACAATTTTTTACTTGTTTTAATAATTTTTAATTAATTCAATTTAATAATTTAGGCATTTGGGGTATCCGTGGTCGAAAATTGTGGACAGGAATGGAAACTCATTATTTCATTTTGTAAGAATATTTTATGGTGGAGGGTAAAAAAAGTTCGGCCCGGCCGAACTTAACACAGACGATAGGTCTGTGGTAAGATATGTGACGCTAGTATGGTCCGCGAGTATTAGTGAAAAATATTCAAACCTGTCAGAATTCCGTCTTTAGTATTGCAACATGGTGTTTGCTCATGTCGTCAGGGATGGTGCAGCCGTTAAAAAAATGCCCAAAATAAAAATTAAATTTAAAATCATTTTGTGTGTTTTTATCGAATCATTCTGTATGTAAGACTTTCTCTAATATTAAACAAAAATTCGTCGAGTCATCACCTGAATGTAGCATACAAACAAATCTAAAAACTCTTTATCGCTAGAAATTTGCTCTCAATTGTTCAAACTAATTAATATTCATCTCTTAAATTCCTCTGCAATCGATTACACTAATAAACAACTGGTCATAATATACAACATATGTCCAATTTCCAATTTTCAATATCCATTGTTGTTCTTTGTTTTTCTTCCAATTTTCACTCTTATCATGATATCGTATGTTTCCTTAGGCGATTTTGGCTTTATGTTGCTTTCTGTTCTAATCGTAATTTTTGCCAATATATGTTTGCCAACAACACACATAAATAACTCCACATGATAAATGGTTGGGTGATATAGCCTGTGGATGGTAATTGGAGAGAATATTGATGTAATCATATTGACCATTCCCTTTTACTTCATTCTCTCTAGTTCTAAGGTTTTCCTCCAAGTTTTGTTTTGCATACTCATACAAATCTAGAAATATTTTCTTGGCGGATATTGGCGCAGAAACTATTGTGCACATCTACTTCGCCTACATTATGGTGTGGAAGAATTTAGGTTATTAGTTCAAATGCTTTTTTTCATCGAGGAAATTACACAAACGTGAACAAGATATGTTAATGATTGTTTTGGGAAAATTGATTACTGTCAAGAGAATATTTGGAGATATACATATCTATGTACGTTTGGGGACCCATGAAAGTAAAATATTGTATTGCCAAAATAAAAACGTACGTCCCTAAATAAATGTGAGAAAAGGAAGTTAAAGCTTGAAAATGAATGAGAGAAAATAATTGAATTAAGTAATAATAGATTGATTATACAGCACAGGATTTGAAATAACAATATCATTTCTGACCAAAATATAGGTTGACAAAAGATGACATTTTTAAGAGGTGTTTCAAAGGTTTGTTTTGTTTTTATCCGCATCTGTCACAACCTTTTCCTGATTGTATTTGATACTCCTTTTTATACCCTCCACTGTAGTATGGAGGGTATATTAAAGTTCTTTTCCCGTTTATAACGTTTGGCGACCATATAAATTATATATATTCCTTATCAGAATAAATTTCTGAGCCGATGTAGCATTGTCCGTCAGTTGTAACCCTAGTGTCTCTAGTGTCCGCAATAATTTAGCTAGAACGCTATATTTTATTTTTTATTTATATACCCGAGTGTCGTTTTCCAAAGGCAGGTCAAGTTCGAAGATGGGCTATATCTGCCCAACTTTGGTATAGCCCCCTTATAATGGTACCAACCGATTTTCGATATTTTGAGGGTCTCAACTACATTTTTTGGTTAAACTACCTGTAATTGAACATTTGAAGTTCCCAGTGCACACAGAACATCTCCAACAAACGAACATACCGTCGGTGTCATGCTTAAGTGTTCCATACGCTATTTGCCCGTTTTGAGATAATCGCATTTTAATGGTTTGCGTCACAACTGTGTGGAGCTGACTAAAGCAAATATTTATATTTTTGACTTGAAATATTAATAATAGTACATAGAACGTATTTGCAACAATTTAGAGGAATATGTATTGGAATATAAAAGTTATATAGATTTTTTTAAAAAAAGAATTTTTGTCGATTTGTTCCATATCCGCACTTATGACACAAATGTGAAATATTGTAAATCACATGGAACAAAGTGACAAAAAAATTTTCCATCTTTGCCTCAATAAATTAAATATTTCTAAACCAAAAATAAAAATTCTGATTTTTGAAATGTGTTTTTAAACTTGTAAGTTTTTAAAATATTAATTTCATAACTGAAAAATGTTTATGCTTTCCCGTCGAGGCGTGGATATCTCGGAAACTAGAGCAGATAGGAGAAAGCCGACAAGAAATTCAGATAGCATACCGGAAAACCCTAGAAACCACCTCTATCTCAAAAAGTCAAAAATGGCGTATGGAACACTTAAGCCTGACACCGACGATATGTTCATGTTTCTGTATAGCCCCGGTATAACACTGTGCAACATTTTTAAGGTGATATTGTGCAAACAATTCGAACTGAGGATTTTTTGAAAGTACAGACCCAAACGACAAGAAACCCTAGTTGGATTTTGTTGTGTCAGATCCAGCCCGGATTTTATGGTTAAATATTGAGTTTTTAAAGAAGTTCGGGGCTATATATCTGAAACCAATGCGAATCATCTTCTGACATCTGAAGCAAAGTTGTAGATAAGGACAAGAATAAAATATTTGGAGAAATAATGAACTCGAAAAACTACATTTATTGCCTCAAATTTCAAAATATATGCAAAAATTCTACAATTTTTATACATTTCGTATCGTATCTCCAAAACCGTTAATTTTTTCTGAATATTTAATTTTCAAAAAATATTCCTTGGAATGTAATACACAACTCTTTAGAACATGTCATTGTTGCAAATAGCATCTATGCCATTGTTTTCAGTACATTTTTCAACGACGATTTAATAAAAAGGTCAATAAAAAAAGTCAGAATAAACTGTTGTTGTGAACTGCGTTTAAATTACGTGTTGTAAAAGATATGATGCAAAATATCGCTGAAACAACATGAAGTAAGCATTTTAGAGTTTCAGAATGTTCTAAAGAATTGTTGAGAACTTTATTTGGAAGATTTTTGCAAAAGGTTACTTGGTTCAACTCCCAATAGTTTAGCCGATACTGACCAGAATTTCAGCAATTATGTAAAATTTTCTATGTTTTATAGATTTTGATGCCCTAGATGGAGTTTTTCTTATGTGATCTGTTCAAAAGATAAGTTCTTCTAGTTTAGGGCTACAATATTGCCAAAGATAGCAAGACCAAATTCTTATTCGTTTCTGAGATAAAGTTCTGATAAATGCAAAAAAGTGTAGATTTAGCCCGGCTTAGATGAGGCCATAAAATGCATACTAGAAGTTGTTTGCATTTTCAGTGTTGCATAGTGAAACGGTACCCCTGGATTTTTTTGTATTTTGAGGATTTTAGCTACATATCTTGAGGTTCCCAGAAGTCACAAAATATCTCAAGCAAACATGTATAGCCTACATATACGGCGACCTCCCGATTTTCGGTATTTTGAGGGCTTCAGCAAAATTTTTAGACCGAACTACCTGTAATTTGACGTTTGAGGTTCCCACAGGTCACACATTATCTTTACCAAACATTGTCAATATAGGTCCATGTCTCCGTTTTCTACCAAAAAATTTCAACATAGGCCCACATTTCGGTATAGCCCCCATATAACTCTACCTCCCGATTTTCTGAATGTTAAGGGTTTTAGCTAAATTTTTGTTCGAACTACATGTAATTTAACATTTGAATGGTCCCAGTGGTTACAATACGTATCCAACAAAAATGTTAACTGTACCTCCCGATTTTCGGTATTTTGAGGGTTTTACCAACATTTTTTGACCGAACTACCTGTAATGTGTAGAGTTGGGCAATCTAGTTCCCGGAGCGGATCGATCTTTCTAGTTCCTTTTGTCAAAAGATAATTGTTCCTAAATATAGTTCCATAGTTGCAAATAGTTTCGAGGCCGATATAGTTCAACGAATCTTTCTCTTTCACCGTTATTTTCGTTACAAATAGTTCCGAGCCTGAAAAAGTCAACGAATCTTTCTCTTTCATCGCTCTTTTTGTTTCCTTCGTTCCAAATAGTTCCGAGACCGAAATGTTTTCATGGTTAGGTGGATGAATTTACATACAAATAAATAAATTGCAGCTAAGAAACAGCAATGACGAAATATCGACTTAGGCGTTAAATTAACGGAACGAGAAGAACGAAAGAAACTATGTGAACTAAAGGAACTATATAAACGCAAGAGCTGGATATAGTTCCAACAGTTTCTTGTCCGGAATAGTTCCTTGGAATTAGTTCGTTCCGGAACTACACAACTCTTGTAATGTGACGTTTTATGTTCCCATAGGTCACAAAATATCTCCACCAAAAATTGTAGGCATAGGTCCATGTTTCGTTATAGCGCCCATATAACGATATTTAGACGTTTTAAGCTACATTTATGTAGACGTGTTAAGCTAAATTTTTTCTCCTAATTACCTGTAATTTGAGTAACAGTCTTCCAGGAGTAACAAAATATATCCACCAAAAATTATCAATATAGTTCCATGTTTCGTTATAGCCCCTATATAACGGTACCTCCCGATTTTTGATATTTTGAGGGGTTTAGCAAAATTTTTTGACCGAGCTATCTGTAATTAGGTTCTAAGAGGTAACAAAATACCAACAATTTTCAGTATTTTGAAGATTTTAGCTACATTTTTCGACAGATGTACCAGCAATTTGACGTTTAAGGCGCGTAACAAAACTACTCTATCTAATTTTCAACATGGGTCCACGTTTCGTTACCTATGGATTTTCGGTATTTTGACGGTTTTAACAACATTTTTTCATAGAACTACCTGCAATTTGACGTTTGAGGCTCACAGTTTTCACAAAACTACTCTACCAAGAAGTGTCAAAATAGGTTCATGTCTCGGTATAGCCCCCATATAAAGGTACTTCCCGACCTTCGTTGTATTTAGGGATTTAAGCTACATTTTTTAAACGACCAGAATTTTACGCTTATTACTTGTTTATTTTTATTTTGCTCTCTGCTGTATTTTGAACATGCGAACTTCTAATTAGTTGCCAAACACACTATACACCGCGACAGGCTTACGAACAATATTGATCAACAACAAAAATCACATTTCTTTTTAATTTATAGTACTTTTTTCTCTTTACAGAGCCGGATTTTGGTGCCGACTTGATCTATTTTGGCTATAAACAAATCTTCATTGGCACCGACAAGTTAAATCTCGGTAAATGTTCATTTAAAGCAGTGTTTTTTATTTTGTTTACAATTGCGATTTTTTTCTTTTTCTTGCAGATTTCCCGGTGAAATTCCGGATTTTTTGTGACATAAAGAGCCAAGGCAAATCTCACCTATATACATATTTTAAAAAGCAAGACATTTTTTCTGAACACATCACATAGTTGAGAAGATCCGTTTACAATATTGTTTGAAGATATACTGTTAAAAATAAAAATTAACTAGTTTAATAGTTTTAGTAAGATATTCACTGTCATATATATTTTCATATTTCATAATGGCTTGAAATAAAGAGCAATGCAAAAAAATTAAATAAGTATTTTTACTTTTTATACCCTCCACCATAGTATGGAGGGTATATTAAGTTTGTTTTTCGGTTTGTAACACATTGAAATACTCATTTGCGACCCTATAAAGTATATATATTCTTGATCAGGGTAAAATTCTGAGACGATCTGTGCACGTCCGTCCGTCCGTCCGTCCGTCTGTGGTAATCACTCTAGCATCCACAAAAATTGAGATAGGACGCAGAAATTTTGGGAAAATGCGTCTTTTGTTTGCAGGCAGGTCAAGTTCGATGATGGGCTATATCGGTCCACGTTTTGGTATAGCCCCCATATAACGGTACCCCCGATTTACGGTATTTTGACGTTTTTAGTTACATTTTCAAACCGATTTAGCTATAATTTGACATTTAGGGTTCTTAAGTGTCGATAAACTTATATAACAAAACTTGTGGATATAGGTCCACGTTTTGGTATAGCCCCCATATAACGGTACCCCCCGATTTACTGTATTTTGAGGTTTTTAGCTACATTTTCAATCCGATTTAGCCATAATTTGACATTTTGGCTTCTTAAGTGTCAATAAACTTATATTACAAAACTTGTGGACATAGGTCCACGTTTTGGTATAGCCCATATATCACGGTACACCCCCGATTTACGGTATTTTGACGGGTTTAGCTACATTTGCAGACCGATTTAGCTATAATTTGACATTTAGGTTTCTTAGGTGTCAATAAACTTATATAACAAAACTTGTGGACATAGGTCCACGTATATAACGGTACCCCCCGATTTACGGTATTTTAAAGTTTTTAGTTACATTTTCAGAACCATTTAGCTATATTTTGACATTTAGGGTTCTTAAGTGTAAATAAACTTATGCAACAAAACTAGTGGACATTGGTCCACGATTTGTTATAGCCCCCATATAACGGTACCCCCCGATTTACGGTATTTTGACGTTTTTAGCTACATTTTCAGACCGATTTAGCTATAATTTGACATTTAGGGTTCTTAAGTGTAAATAAACTTATATAACAAAACTTTTGGACATAGGTCCACGTTTTAGTATAGGCCCCTTATAACGGTACCGCCCGATTTCAGGTATTTTGATGTTTTAAGTCACATTTCTAGACCGAATTAGCTATAATTTGATATTTAGTGTTCTTAGTGACCAAAAAAACTTATATTCGAAAAAATTATGAACTTAGGTCCATGTTTTGGAATAGCCCCATACAACGGTACCTTCCGATTTTCGGTATTTTGAGAACTTTACCTACAAGTTTTAACCGAATTAGCTGTAATTTGAATATTTGATATTTGTAGTTCTTAGTGGTCACCACACCTCTCCACCAAAAATTGTCAAGAAAGGTCCATGTATGGATAAAGCCCCCATATAACGGTACCTCCCGATTTTCAGTAATTTGATGATTTTAGGTACAATATTAAACCGAACTAACTGTAATTTGACATTAGAAGATTGTAGTGGTCACCACACATCTGCATCAACAATTTTCAACATAGCCCCAGTATAACGATATCTTCCGATTTTCGGTACTTTGAGGATTTTACTTAAAATGTTTAACCGAACGTAGGTCCATGTTTTGGTATAGCCCCAAAACAAACCTCCCGATTTTCCGTACCTTAGCATTATTTGTTGGACGAACTTTCTGTAATTTGAAATTTAAGAGCCAACAAAAATTCTTCATTAAAGTTCATATTTTCGTATAGCCCACATATAGGGGTACATCCGAACTAGCTGTTAATGACATTTGTAGTTCCCACGTTATGTACAGATTTTCGGCATTTTGAGGATTTCAGCTACAATTTTTAACCAAATTATGAGTTATTTGACATTAAAGGCTCCCATTAAAAACTGTCAACATAGGTCCATGGCTTTTTTCCATAGGCACCATAATGGCCTCCCGAATGAAGCATTTTATGTACATTATCTGACATTTTAACGTACGCACTTAAAGTTGGGGGGCAGGAATAAAAAGTAATTATTCCATTTTAGTTCAGAATATTTTATGGTGGAGGGTATGAAAAGTTCGGCCCGGCCGAACTTAACGCTTTTTTAATTGTTTTATTTGCCAATAAGTGGTCTTACAAGGGTAAGTTGTCTTTAAAATATCTCCGCATTCGGATGTTAGCGATCATACAATTACTATTTAATGTTATAATACAATTAAATGACATTTTTTCATTCAATTACACTGCTCAACAAAATTAAAAAAGTTGAATGTTTCAGACGAAGTTGCATTTGTTTCTAGATGAAATCGGCGAGTTATTTTCAAATCCGGTCCCGGTTTTTCTCCATCAGCTCTTGTTTTTGAGATATAGCTCAAAATCGGTTTTTACGAGTTTAACCTAGACTTTCGTTATTTTCGGATTCAAACAAATATTTTTTGTGAGTTTTTCGACATAAATATATTAAGGAGATGTTGTACGCTCGATACAAATCTTTTTTGAAATAGTGATGGTTAGTACATATCAAAAAAATATAGAAAATATACGACGGACCGAGTAAAAATTGCTTATTTTGAGTACTTTAAGCTGTAATTACGTCATCGGGGGAAGTCATAGGATCGTCATATGGCAATGCGGATATGCTTAGGGTGTCTACTATATAGTCCAGTATTTAAATATATAATATAAAGTTCATAGCGCTTATGATTCGGCCATAACCTAAAAATCATCATGAAGACTGCCATTGAAAAGTAAATGGCTTATGTGGTGGTAATGATATCACTGGTAAATTATTTCCCTTTAGCAGTCTTCATGGCGATTTTTAGGTTATGGCCGAATCATGGGGGCTATGAACTTTATATTATACATTTGAATACTGGATTATATAGTAGACACCCTAAGCATATCCGGAGTACCATATGAAGATCCTATGACTTCCCCCGATGACGTAATTACAGCTTAAAGTACTCAAAATATGCAATTTTTACAAGGTCCGTCGTATATTTTCTATATTTTTTTGATATATACTCACTATAACTATTTCAAAAACGATTTGTATCGAGCGTACAACATCTCCTTAATATATTAATGTCGAAAAACCCACAAAAAAAATATTTGTTTGTATCCGAAAATAACGAAAGTCTGGGTTAAACACGTAAAACCCGATTTTGAGCTATATCTCAAAAACAAGAGCTGATGGAGAAAAACCGGGACCGGATTTGAAAATAACTCGCCGATTTCATCTAGAAACAACTGCATCTTCGGTTGAAACAAAAGTCCTGTTGACCAGTGTTATCGAAAGGTTTCGGTTTCTAGCGGCGTTCAAAAAACGTTATTCGTGTAGACCCGTCCATTCTTTAATGGTGTTAATCCATGTTGTTAATTTTCTTTCTCTGGATCTTCTTTCTTCGATATTAGTTTGAATAATGGCTTGGAGGAGCTTATATTTTTCATTTCTCATTATATGCCCCAAATAAAATGTTTTCCTAGTTTTTATGGTACGTGTTATTTATGGTTCGACATTCATGCGTCTAAGCACTTCCTCATTTGAGACGCGTTTACTGCAACGAATTTTTAAAATGCGACGATATATCCACATTTCAAACGTATTTAATCGTTTTTGACGTGTCACTTTCAGTGTCCAGGTTTCGGCTGAGTAAAATAATACTGACCATATGTAAAAAACCCTTTTGATATTTTTTCTACTTAAAATTTTAAATTTGCTTTGTTTGAATAAATATTTATAGAAAATAAATACAATTCTCACAGGCAAAGTCATTAAAAACGGTCTGTAACTTTCGCGAATTTGTTGCAAATGACACCATATTCTCTTTTCCGATAGGTACAATATAAACATAAAAAACAACAACAAAATTTCAATATTGTCAAAATGCTAGAAAATGTCGCAATAACTATAGAAAAGTTTTTAAACCACGTTAGAGAAATTTCCAGTTTTTTAAATTGATGCATATTACAATGGTGTACAATATATAACGGTTTTATATATATAACGGTTTTAGAACCCAAGGAAATTCGTTTCAGACAATTTGGAGTCGATTTAGCCCTGTTTGTCTGCCTGGTTGGCTCGGTTCAACCGATTTGAACCAAATTTTTAACATCGCAATATTTTGCCCAAACTTAGTTCAATTTCGAAGATAGGACATATCGGTTCACTACTTCAGTAACATCCCCTACAAAAATTCAAGAATTTTCTATAAAATTGGGTGAACAATAAGTTTCGACGAGAGAACCCGATTTGGTCTCAAATTAGCGCATCATATTTTTCCTTCTAGATATAGATCGGGTACGAATGTGGACTATATCGATCCACTCCTTCGAGTACCTTTCACAAAAAATGTGGGGAAAGGGAAGTTTAAGACCTCTTCTCGGATCCTTTTGATTTTTTTCAGCAGAAGTTTTATCAGAAGTTTACTTATTAAAAATTGTTGTAATACATCTGTGATTTGGTATAGCGGAACATTACAGTACATACAGATTCCACGAATTTTGAAGCAAACTTATGATACAAAATCAATATATTTTATATACGGTAATAAATACCATTGTTATTTGCTTTTTTTTGGTCAGAGGCTGAAGGTATATCTCCGTCAGCACAGCTGGCTGGGGCTTCCGTACTTGTTCTTTGGTCAATTCAGTAAAAATCGCCTAAAGGTGTTTGTAAATTCTTTTGGTTCTTTTTACTTAATACAATATTAAAATGACATATAACGTGTCGCAATAATGTAAAGTAAATTCCGTGGAAAATTAATACCTAGGGTAAGTTTTGTAGGGTATCGCATGGTCGGCCCCGTCCGACTATTTAGCCTGGATTAGATATAAAAATTGAAAACCCATGGGCCCATGAAAACTTCGAGGGACCAATGGCACGTGTTAGCATATTCCGATTGTGCTCAAACTTTGGCAATCTTAATTTTTATCGAAACTAAAAATTTTAGGAGATTGCCGCATAAAAAAACCGACCTCGATTTTTTAAAACCACTCTGCTGCACACTTTACATCAGGCATGACCAAAAAGAGAACGGAGAAAATATGAATGTATTCAAAATATTAGCAACTTATAACAGTGTGTTAGTAAGTTTGTATTCACGCAAGCTGTAAAACAATAACAAATCAAAACATTTGTTCTCTTTTGTACGCTCTTTCTGTGCATTCGGGCCGTGTGCGTGTAAATTGCCCAAAATCATCGGCACCGCCGCATATTGGGGCAAGATTCCAAAAAACGGAGATAAATTCTGGGAAACATTTAAGTGATAAAATGTTTTCGAATTTTTCGAATGTTTTCACCTCATTCAATATAACGGAACCGAGGTTTGGTGCAAATTAAGGGATTGGATATGTATGTTAAAATCCCTCATAAATGGGTACCATAAAAACTGTGAAGTGTTTATACGGTTTTGTCTGCATTTCTTATTTGATTAATCTATAATCTTCCAATATGATTACTTATTGGTTATGCTACTATTTAGCAACAAATTATAAAGTTAGGTCAATATTTTCGTGTAGCTCCCATACAAGGGTATCTCCCGATTTTATGTATTTCGAGGGTCTTAACCACATTTTTTAGTATATTTATCTGTAAATTAGGATTTATTGTTCTGAATGCCTAAGAATTCATCGTGCGAAAATCTATCAATATAGTTAAAAGTTTTGGAAACCCCCCATATGGAGGTAAGTCAAATATGGGGTTTTTCGAAAATTTTAGGCATATATTGCAACTAAACTGTCTCAGATTGTGAATTGTGCAATGTGAAAGGATTGAAAATATTTGTATCAAGCATCATTTCCCTATATTCTCGTTTTGGAATAACCTCCATATAAAATATTCCGCTACTTTTTTAAACCAAAATACTTTTCAAAAATAGGGAAAAATAGATACATTTCAAATTAATATTAATATGTTTCTAAACTTCTTTTGCCATTAATATATTTTTCCAAGATTCTAATATCTACCTGAAGTTGACGATTTCATTCTAAAATGGCCACTTTTTATGCGTAAAAAAATATTACACTTTATACAACAAAAATCTTAATTTTTTATGGTGCTCTTCAAATTTTTAAAAATTCTTTAGCTTTAGCACAGTGTAAATATATGATCTTGACATTTTGGTTAGAGACTTAGAATTGTATACCATATTACCATGTAATATATAGTACCTATAACATAATGGTGGACGTGTGCATGTTGTCGCATTAAGCCAAAACACGACATACTGTACAACAATAACAGAGAAAATAAAGACAAAACCCCCAAAATGCAAAAATTTGACCCAAGGCTATTTCCACCATTTTTGGCATAACTCAAAATGCGCAAGCAAGACTCAAGTTTTGTTAGCACAATATCAAAGACAACAATCAAGAAAAAAATACAAAAAAAATGCTCACGACCTTGTCGACACTCTTTTTTGTTATATTCCAATACATTTCAAAATTATGCAAAATCTGGACACATTTCGACGATTTTTTAAACACATTTCTACAAGAATTTTTCAGTACAATTTTTTCCTAAAATATTAAGGATTACCCCTGTTTGAAATATCCATTTTGAAAATGCCAAGTTTATGTAGCAAAAACTACACTATGGCGATTTAAAAACAGCAAAATTTAATACATTTCACCTGTTTCTTAAATTTTAAAAATATGATCAACTTTAACACTGTGCTACACGAAAAGTGAACAACATACGACTTTGCTATCTTGGCTAGTGAGGTAGAATTTTGTACTCGTTAACCCTGTCGAGACAGATTATCAAAAATTTGTGTTTCATTTTATCAATTAAGACCCGTTTTTTTTTCAATCTTGCCCCAACGTGCGCCGTGCCAAATGTGACCATGCTTGCTTTACATTCAATCTGTTCATATGTGGCGTATACCTAATGGGTTACTCATACGTACCGACGTAGGAGTTGTTTGCATTGTGATAGGAAATCATTAATTTGGCGAATATTGTTATACATATATGTATATATATTTTTATGAATATGACATATTATGTAGGGTAGAAATGATATGTCGTCGGTGTCATGTTTAATTGTTCCATACGTCATTTTTAAATTTTGAGATAATTAGATTTTAAGCCATGCCCTCTCGTATTTTTTAGTTGGTTTTTTTCATGTAACACCGCGAAATATTCGTCATAGACTCCCCATATGGTATACCAAAATTCATATATCGACGAGGTAAAGTTATTTTGACATGTGTGTCCGTCCATTAAAATTGTAATCAAACTACAGGCCACAATTATGGTCCAATCGCCACGAAATTTAGTGCGGAAGTCGGGTTCTGACCAGAATTGAAAAGATTAGATTCTGGTGATGACCGTAAAATGTTTAGGAGGCGAAATGGACCAAAAATAAATGTTTGTCCGATTTTGAAAAATATCTCCTACCGATTAGTGGCATTTGGTGAACAAGTCATGATTTGGATATAGCTCCCATATATATTTTTGCCCGATTTGAGCTCTTTGGTGCACCAAACACCCAAAGTCTGCTCAATTTGGATGAAATTTGGAAAATGACACAGATTTTGGGCTATACATAAGTTTACCAAATTATATTGAAATCGGTTCAGGCTTGGATATTTCTCCCATATATATTGGACAGACATATTGTTGAACTCTGGAAAATATGACGCAACCTTGTCTAGAAAAAATTGAAGTCTTTTCTAGACAGAAGACTTCTTGATTATGAGATTGAGATTTTTCACAATGTTTTTTAGACGATCTGATTATTTCAAGAGATCAACTGTCTTCAGAAGACCTCAAGGGGTCTTCTGTCTATAGACGAATTCAAGTGACCTTCTCTCTCACTAGGAGGTTTTCTGTCCATAGAAGACCAAAGAAGGTGATATTCTGTCCTCAAGAAGTCGTCTATCTATAGAAGATCTCACGAAGTCTTTTATCTATAGAAGACCTCAAGATATCTTCTGTCTATAGAAGATCTCAAGAAGGCCTAAGGAGGTCTTTTATCTATAGAAGACCTCAAGAGGCCTTTATTTCCTAGACAGAAGACCTCTTGAGGTCATATATAGGCAGAAGACCTCTTGTGGTCTTCTATAGATAAAATACCTCCTTAGGCCTTCTTGAGGCCATCTTTAGGTCATATACAAAAGATCTCTCGAGGTCTTCTTTAGACAGAAGACTTCTTGAGGTCTTCTCTAGACAGGAGACCTTTTGACGTCTTCTATAGATAGAGGACATCTTGAGGTCTTCTACAGAGGTCTTCTTGAGATATTCTATAAAAAGAAGACCTCGTGAGGACTTCTATAGATAGAAGACCTCTTGAAGTCTTCTCTAGACTGAAGAACTCTTGAGATTTTCCCTAGACAGACGACCTCTTGAGGTCATATATAGGCAGAAGACCTCTTGTGGTCTTCTATAGATAAAATACCTTTTTAGGCCTTCTAGAGGTCATCTTTAGGTCATATACAAAAGATCTCGTGAGGTCTTTTCTAGACGGAAGACCTCTTGAGGTCTTCTCTAGATAGAAGACCTCTTGTGGTCTTCTATAGATAAAATACCTCTTTAGGCCTTCTGAGGTCATCTCTAGGTCATATACATAAGATCTCGCGAGGTCTTCTCTAGACAGAAGACCTTTTGAGGTCTTCTCTAGCCAGGAGACCTTTTGAGGTCTTCTATAGATAGAGGTCATCTTGAGGTCTTCTACAGACAAAAGACTTCTTTAGATCTATAGAAAGAATACCTCTTGAGGACTTTCATAGATAGAAGACCTCTTGAGGTCTTCTATAGATAAAAGACTTCGCGAGATCTTCTATAGATGTAAGACCTCTTAAGTTCTTTCATAGATAGAAGACCTCTAGAGGCCTTCTATAGATAAAAGACCTCTTGAGGTTTTTTATAGATAAAATACCTCTTTAGGCCTTGTTGAGGTCTTCTATAGACAGAAGATCTCTTGATGTCTTCTATAAATAAAGGACTTCCTGAGATCTTCTATAGATAGACGACCTCTTGAGGACAGAATACGTCCTTCTGTGGTCTTCTATGAACAGAAAACCTCCTATTGTGATTTTCTATGGAAAGAAGGTCTCTTGAAGTCGTTTATTGACAGAAGACCCCTTGAGGTATTCTGAAGACAGTTGACCTCTTGAAAAAATCCGGTCGTCTAAAAAACACTGTGATTTCTAATAATAATTCTTTAAAGACATCGGCATGTGGCATTTTTTGTCAGAATATATGTGTATAACCACAGTTTGCATATGAACATTATTCTCGGCTAGAAATTAAGACTTAAATCTATATGCTTACCCAATACTGGAAATACGTTTAACCCAATTTTTATACCCTACACCACTATGTGGGGAGGGTATTATAAGTTGGTTTTGGCCAAAAAGTTTGTAACGCATCGAAATAATGGTCGTAGACCCATACTTATATATACCAAAATGAATGTCTCGACGAGCTGAGTTGATCTGTCTGTCCATCTGAACCTTGTAATCACGCTACAGGTCGCAATTTTGATCGGATCGTCACGAAATTTTGGATGTTGATGGGGGTCCCGGAGGGGAAGAAGCCTATTGATTTTGGTGATGGTCGGATAATATTTAGGGGTCGGAAAGGGCAAAAAACTTAGGTGGATAAAAAGACAACGTTTTTTTCCAAAGTGAATATATCAGCTTCTATATGGGGTATACCAATAGCAAAACCCGACAATGAATGTAGAAAATATCACCTTTCTAATGATGTAAAGTAGGTGATAAATAGGTGATCAAACAACGAAGATATCGCAATAGTAGCAAATAAAACCCCAATTTTCATTTTTGCGATTTTAATTATATTGACAAATATCACAGCTTTGGTTGAAAATTTTCCAAAAGCAAAGCCTGACTATGAAAGTAGAAGATCCCATCTTTACAATGATGCAAACTAGGTCGGCGTAGGTAACCAAAAAACGGAGATATCGCAAAAGTCGGTAATACATCCCATTTTTCTATTTTTTTGAAAAAAGTCAACATTTTATTTCAAAGCCAATATCTCTGTTTCTTTAAGAGGTATATCAAAAGCAAAACTTGGCAAGGAAAGTAGAAAATATCACCTTTACAGCGATGTAAAGTAGGTTGTCGTAGGTGGTCAAATAGCAGAGATATGGCAATAGTCGATAATGCATCCCATTTTCCGATTTTTTTGTAATCACGCTACAGGTCGCAATTTTGATCGGATCGTCACGAAATTTTAGGGGTTAATGGGGGTCCCACAGAGGAAGAAGCCTACTGATTTTAATGATGGTCGGATACTATTCAGGGGTCGGAATGGGGAAAAACTTATTTGGAGACAAATTCAAAGTTTTATTCTTTGTGAATATATTGGCTTCTAGTAGAGGTATTCAAACGGCAAAGCCTGTCAATGGAAGAAAAAATATTACCTTTACATTGGTGTAAAGCAGATTATGGAAGGTGGTCAAACAAGGGCGATACCACAATAGTCGGTAATGCATCCAATTCTTCCATTTTTTGCAATCAAGCTACAGGTCGTACTTTTGATGGGATGGTCACGAAATTTTGGTTGCTTATGGGGGTCCCAAAGAGAAAGAGGCATATTATTTTTGGTGGTAGTCGGTTTATATACTGGTGTAGGGTATCACATGGTCGGCCCGTCCCGACTATAGCCTTTGCTCACTTGTTTATTTAAAAAATGGTCCACCAGTGTTACATTTTGTAAAAAATTCACAACAATCGAAAATCGAACAGTTCGTCCGTATGTCTATTGAAATCACGTTAGAGATGAATTCTCGGTGTAGGTTATCGTTTTGATAATGTTCTCAATTGATGATATATCCCCCATAGAATGCTATCGCTCGATATTCGGCATGTTGAAGGTTTTTGCCACATTAAACATTTAGAACATTTCTTAAGAGCATTGTCGTTATAGGTCAACGTTTTGATATTGTTCCCATAAAACTGCACTGACTGATTTTTTGTATTTCAAGAGTTTGTCACATTACCGCAACGAAATTGCAGTAATTTAGTGGCTACAGCAGTTCAATTCGGAAATTTGTAAATATAGGCTTATGTTTTGGTAGGGACACCGTATAACGATACCGTATGGGATTTGCTACATTTTTCAACATAATTGGGTGTTACTTGGTATTTCGGATTTTTAATGGATAGAAAACCAGAAAATTATCAGTATCGGTACATGTTTTTGCATATACCAACATTTGTACTACTCCTACGAAAAAGCTTTAAGGCGGCGGGGGGAGCGCATTACTTTTATAAACGAAAGGAAAATAACTACTCAATTTTACTTCAATACAATTCGTGGTGAAGGATAAAAAAATCCTTCCGCAGTTTTTACTTGTTAGAACTTTGATATGTTTTTTTTTTCAATTTCACCACATTCCACATTTTTATTTTGTCCGCTGCAGCTATTGAACATGCGAACTTCTGATTTGTACCTAAACACACGGTGCCACGCTTACGAACAGTGGTGATTTTTTAAACGCTAACACGTACATATTCAAAAATTCTTCGCACTATGTTCATTACTTAATAATGAGCAAAATAAATGTTGTCGCTTTTTAATTGTTTAAGAATTTCTTCTCCTTATTATTCCATTTGGGAACATACCGTTCCTAGAATCTTTTTATGTTCTAGAAAGTTGTTTATTGAAATCTTAGGTAAATTTTTGTAGTAAACTGTATCCTTATTTTTGGGCGGTTCGGTACCTGTGGACCAAAATCGGAGAAAAAGTATAAAAATCGAAAATTTTCGAAAGTATTTTCACATTTAAGAACCGGTCATACGCATTTCGAAAGTTGTTTGCTGATATCTGTGATGTATTATTGTGGTCCATTGGTTTCTTGAATTTTGAACGGTTTAGTATCTATGGAGCAGGAACAAAGAAAAGAGGATAAAAATGTTGACCATTAAGAACCGTTTCTACCGAGTTCGTATGTTCTAGAAAGATGTTTACTAAGATCTAAGGTAAATTTTTCTAGTCGGTTGTTAGCTTCAAATTTGATCGGTTTGATATCTGTAGACTAAAATCCGAGAACATTTAAAAAGGAAATTTTGACTTTGACGATTTCGACCTTGATGGTGAGGTTGAATGGATTTTATGTGTTCACAATTATTATTCTTTAAGACGAGAGCTACAACTTTTCTTCTACGAGTAAACCCAAATTCTTAGATATGTGCCAAAGCCTCAGGTATAACTCCGAAAGTTGAAGTGATAGGGAAAAACGCCGAGACACGTGTCTTCTTATTATTGGTTTTCTCACCCGCTGCGGTGTCTTAATATGGTAAATAATTTTCGTGTCGTACAGTGTAATTGTTCGTTAATCCATGCGGTTCGGATATGGGAATATAACATCTCTGCTGAAGTTACTGTGTTAGATTGTAGGAGTTGTGTGAACTTTTTCTCAACTGTACTTCTTTGAGTAATTTGAGATGCCTTCCGTTGCGCCAGCTTGGTGATTTTTTTTATTTGATCCTTATTGTTGCTACTAATAGCTCGTGATCGCTGTCTATATCGGCACCTCTTTTGGTGCAAGCTTCCGCTTCATTTTTGTTTCACCCATGATCTATTTGGTTCTACGTAATCCCGTTAGGTGATGTCCATGTATATTTGCGGTTTGTCTTATGTGGAAATATTGACCCTCAAATGATTGGCACATTTCTATGAATCGATCTCCATTCCATGTTTACCCTTTATGTGTGAGAGGTCGTGGTTATCACTATCAATTTTTACGTTGAGATCCCCTGTTAGCATCATTATATCGCGTTTTGACTTACGAATTGCATAGTTCCTCATAGAAGTCGTCTTTTTCTAAGCCTTTTGCGTCCTCCGTTGGAACATAGCATTGTATGATAGTTAGATAGTTTTTGATACTTGTGTAGGAACGCGCTGTTATTATTCGGTCCGATACAGGATTCCATTCAGCAAATGCTGAATGAATCCCACTTCGCTTTCAGCTCTTTTGTCTTTTCTACTATACAGCACAATATTTCCGTTTCCTGATATGAGGGCACGTTTTCAAAACCATCTAATTTCGCTTATACCTTAATATGGGTTATATCGGTCCACTCATTCCGGTACCTCCCACACATAATTTCGAAAATTTTCGAAAAATTTGTGCGCACGATAACTCTTGAAGGGATTAACCGATTTGGTCCATACTTTGCACATCGTGAAATTTCTAACAGACTTAGATGAGGTTCTAGTATGGACTCAATCGATCCACTCCTTCGTGTACCTTCCACACAAAATTTCGGAAAAGTACAGTTAAGGACCTGCTCTCGACGGTACATGTCTTTTAGTGGCAAGTCCATACCACCTGAGAAAATAGCCTGTAAGATGCAAAAAACCCCTATGACACAGTGTGTAGTGGTTGGAGCACAAGATAACTCTCGAACGGATCAACCGATTTGGTCCAAAATTTGGCCTTCGTAATACTTTGTCCGAAAATAGTTTAAGTTCGAACATAAGCCATATCGGTCCACTGCTTCAGGTACCTCCCCCACAAAAGATCAAAAATGTTCTGAAAAATTGTTCGCCCGATAACTCTTGAAGGGAGTGGCCGATTTGGTCCATATTTTACACATCCTTATATATCTACCAGATATAGATCAGGGTCGAATATGGACTATGTTCACACCTTCGGGTACCTATCACACAAAATTGCTGATAAGCTCACTTTAAGACCTGCTCTCGAATCACCTTGATTTTTGTTGAAGCAGAAAAATCCATGCTTCTGCCAAAATTTGGCCTTCCTCGTATTTTGTCATAGTTTCAGTTCGATATCTATCGAAAAGATATGACCTCCAAAATAATATTTACTTCCATAATGGAATAATCCATGTTTTTGTCGGCAAGTTCAAATGTCCAAAAAAGGCCGCAGAATATGAAAAGACCACAAATACATTCGATCTGACCGTAGATGAAAGCTTCAATTCACATAGGCTTAGGCTATACCTCTGTCGGCAAAGCCGACTGATACTTTTTTACTTGTTGTACAAAAGTTTACTGAACGTTGTTCCTTCCAGCCGATCCATGTCTCTTGTGAAACATTTTTCGTGTTTTGAGAAATATCCACATTAGCAATACTGGCACAATAACAAGCATGGTGGTATAACAACAAATATATTGAGCTTGCAAATTTGGAGAAAAATGCGAAGCAAAACAAAATCCAAGATGAAAAGGAGAAAGAGCATAGAATAAATCATATGAGAGAATGCACGAGCATGGTTGTTTTGTAGCCGTAAACAACAAAGGAAAACACGTAAACGAGAAATAAATTCATATGGTTGCCGACATTTGCAGTTGAGGGACAAGAGAGTGAGACGATTGGATAAACTTATGCCGGTATTTCGTAAAGCAAACAGCCACCAACCAGCCACTCATTCATGGAATACTAACGAAGGATGGAAAGATGAAACAAAACAATAACCGTGGCTGGCATCAAAAGCTGTTGAAAGGAGGAAGAGGATGGAACAACAATACAACATGCGGCATGGAATATAATGAATGTGGCGTTAACGTTGTCGTTCGTACGTATAGCTACGTTACCGAGGCGCAATGTACTTGTAAATGAGGAAATAACGCCATATAACGACCCCTTGTATTCCAAAAGTTTTGCTATGCTGACGTTGGCAGAACGTTGACGCCTGAAGTGTGTGTTCTGAGTTCTGCAAACGTTTGAGAAGTCTTTCAAATCTTTGGCATGTTCAGTTTATCGTCGGCATACAAAGCGTTTAGATGGAGTTTAATGTGCGCCAGAAAGGCAATTGCGTTGTTCTTCTATAATGAAACCAACCAAAAAGGAAGTGTTTGTTTAAAATAATGTTGAGAATGTTGGTTGGGCGCCATAATAAAGTATCAAAATGGAAGAAAAATTAAAGAGCGGCTCTTTTAAAATAAAAAGAAAAAATTTTAAAATAAATAAAAAAGGAAAAAATCTGATCTAAATAAAAAGGAAAAAAATGTGAATAAAAAGTGATTCAAAATTGTAAATGCTAAAAAGCAAAATAATTTATTCATAACAAAAAGAAAAATATTTAAAAATTTAATAATTACAAAAAAAAATGTCGTCTACCAAGTCTGTTGTTTGTTGTTGATGTGAGTAATGAAAGCAGAAAAAAAGAAGAGAGAAAAAAATTAAAACAGGGTGTGTGAAGGCGGCGCGGCGTTCAAGTCTCAAAGTATGCTTTTTTCCATTGTATCACTCACGTTATTGTTGTGCTGTGGCTGTTTAGCCACATTTGCGTGCAATTTTACTTTGAGTCTCTGTGCATGTGTGGTGCGACGACGGGTCGGTCTGAACAAGCCACAGTTTTAGTTTATGTGGCGGTGTAAGGAAGGTGACATATGAGTCTGTGTTTGTTTGTATGTGCAAATGTGTGTGCGTGTGTGTGTAAAACATTTTATATTGAAATTGCGTCGGAATCAAAATAAAGCTTTGTTCACAGCAACAACGCCAGTTACAAATAACAACAACACAAATGAAACCAAAACAAGTGAAAAATATATTTATGTTGGGCAATGACGACTTTGTTGTACCCAAAAAATTGCCTCAAAGCATCTCAAAAGAAAAATTAAGAAAATTGTAATCTTTTTTAATTCCAAACAGATGAACACGTGCTTATATTTCTTTGGTGAAAATTTTGTTTATGTCAGTGATTCTTAAACTAGCATAATATATACAATATTTTTATATATGCGATAACTGAATAATATGTAGTTCAATTATATTCAAAACCTTTACCAAATTGTTTTCCGCCGGTATGAATGTTTGTTTATTGTGGTATAAGAGGTAGGCATATCATTGTTTATAAAACAAGGACGGGTTGTAAAATAAGGAGAATTAAAAAACATTAGGAACTTTCAATTGAAAGGATTTAATATACGTGGACTTATCACCTGTCTCCTTTATACCATCAGTTTTATAGCTTAAGGGGGAATGTACACTTCATTGACATAATATCAATCCAACAATAAAAATATTAACAGTCGTTCTGACCGATTTTTGCCATCTTCGAACTTAAACTAAGTTTTGACAAAATATTACGAAAGCCAAATTTTGGACATAGTCGATTGGTCCGTTCGAGGGTTATCGTGTGCTCCAGCCAGCCAGACAGACAGACGGACGTACATGGCTAAATCAACCACAAATTGTCTGAAACTCATTTCGTCCAAACATACTTGGGGGCTAAAACCGATCGATGAGGCACATTTTGTCCGTATAATATTGTATATACCCTCGTTGACATAAATACTGAGGGTATAAATATTATCAGTCGTTCTGCTACTAGGGTTGAAATAAGAAATCTTAAATATGCAATTTTTGGCGATCGGTTAAGTTAACCCATGCTAACCTAGCGATTTGTGATTACATAGTAATTTGTATAGGGACAAAGTTGCATTTAAACGAAAATTCTCTAAATGCCACAATTATGGTCCGATCGATCAAAAAACTTTACCAGTTCATTATTGTGGAATTTTTAAAATCGGATCAGATTTTTATATTGCTATATAAAATCGGCCAGATTTGCATATTGGAAGTATATCAAAAACCGATCCGATTTTCACAAATTTTTGTAGTATTCGTTTTTTAGCCACAACAATGAACTGATAAAGTGTTTTCGATTAGACCACAATTGCGTCCCCTAGAGAATTTTCATGAAAATGTACCTTTGGTCCCACACAAATTACTATGGAAACAAAGATCGCTGGGTTACACCGGTTAACGTTAACCGCTCGCCATAAAATTTCATATATAAGGTTTTTGGATCAAATGGGGAAAATTAGGGAGTAGGAGTCCCAAATAAGGCTCTAGTACATATATGCCCTCAACACACGCACGAATAAATAAGTAAAAGTCGGCTTTGCCGAAAAAGATATACCCTCAGCATAACATAAGCAGCATGAAAAGTTGTTAGAAAGGTGATATTTTCTACTTACATTGTCAGGTATTTCTTTGGGTATACCCCTTATAGGCGCTGAGATATTTGCTCGGAAATAAAACGTTGACCTTTTCCCCAAATAAGTTTTTGCCCATTCCGACCCCTGAATATTATCAGGCCATCGCACAAATTAGTAGTCTTCTTCCTCTCCGGGACCCAAATTAACCCCCAAAATTTCGTTATTTCAAAAAATAGAAAAATGAGATGTATTACCGATTATTGCGATATCTTGGTTATTTTGCCGCCTACGCCAACCTACTATGCATCATTGTAAAAACGGGATTTTCTACTTTCATACTCAGGGTTTGCTTTTGGAAAGTCCCCAACCAAAGCTTTGATATTCGTCATTATAATTAAAATAGCAAAATTGAAATGTTGGGGTTTACTTGCCACCCAGGTGATATATTTGTTGTTTGACCCCCTACAACAACCTACTTTACATCGTTAGAAAGGTGATATTTTCTAATTTCATTGTCAGGTTTTGCTTTTGGTATATTCTTTACAGAAGCTGAAATATTTTCTCTGGAATAAAACGTTGACATTTTTCCCAAATAAGTTTTTACCCATTCCGACCCCTAAATATTATCCGATTATCACTAAAATCAATAGGCTTTTCCCCTCCCAGACCCCCATCAAACTCCAAAATTTGGTGACGATCCTATTAAAATTGCGACCTGTAGCGTGATTACAAATGTTATATGGACAGACGGGCAGACGAACAGATGTACGGACGGACGGTGTAGGGTATAAGAAACAACTTCAGAATGGATTTGTTTTTCTGTTGTAATGAATACTCACAGTAAACTCTATTCATATCGTATTCGTTCTTCAAAATGTACGTTAATTTCGAATATGGGCTATATCGGTCCACTTATTCCGGTACTTCCCCAACAAAAGTTTAAATATTTACCCTTAAGAACAGGTTGAGACCTGTTCGCAGATAAATTTTAAAATTTATTTAATATAGTTCTCGTAGTACACGGTGCGCCTGAACAAACATTAAATGAAAGATGCTTACACCTGGGAAGTTTTTGCGGATTGTGAAACTACAGTATTAATAGATGAGAAAAGTCAAAAACAAAACAAAAATCGCCGGAGAGCTTTTTAAATATATCGCGGTCAAAGGTCATATTTTTAGGTATTTTAAAGAAAATTCTATATATGTAAGTTTAAATTGGGACAATGCACTGAATGTATCCTCTCCTTAAAAAACAATGTCATGACTGCAATTTCCCAACTTAAACTTATATATGTATCTCGAAAATGTTGACAACCTAGGAAAAAATTACAAAGACCAATCTTGTAGAAAATTGTCACAGTTACAACATTTTCCTTAGCCCGATTTCTATAGGACTTGCGGCTACCAAGGCAAATCGGGAAAATCTAAAATAAACGAAAAATGTAAACTTTAATCGCGATTTATTTAAAAATCCCTCCAACGGTTTTTTCTTGTTTCTTTAATTTTTCTCATCTTTGTACATTGCTGTTTCAGAATCCCAAAACAGTTCCCAGGTGTAAGCACCTACCATTTAGAGTTGGTTTAGGCGCACCGTGTACTACGAGAAAGTATATAATTTTTGGGAGAGTCGAACTTGCATTCTTTCTAAAGAGACATTTGACATTATATAAACTTGCAACATTGAATATTTTACCGGTTTCGAACAGGGCCACAAGTAGTTCCTTTGGTAAAATTTTAAAAACTACTTTCGAACAGCCCTAGTTGTTAAACGTCTGTTAAGGAGATAACCTAAAGCGTTGTCCGATGCACAGTGGTTCAGAATAGTTTTTTTCCTTGCCAAAATTCTGTAACTTTTGAATGGATAGAAATATTTATAACCTCAGCATTTATGCTAACGAGGGTATATGAGGAAAAGTAAAAATTTTTTAATATTCCATTTGAAAAAAATTAAAAAATTTTTTGAAGCTACTTGAAAGATTTTTGGTGCATGGATTGAGAGGAAATTCCCATTCTCAAATCTGTTCGAGATACTAATTTTGGTTATTGCGCGCAAAAGTTATGGCGGTTTCAATTCTGATTATAAGAATCAATCTTATAAAAACGCTATTCATTATATTGAGAAACAGTGTTAATTTATGACTTCCTACATACTATATGTTTACTGAGATCCCATAGCTTTAGTAAAAATGTTGTACATTTTCGCGAAAATTAAGAAAGAATTAAAAAATGCTTGCTTGCAACTTGTTTTAATAAAATTTAAGCTGTTTATGCATCGGAAAAATATTTTAAAAATATGTACGTAATCTAAACATCGCGTCGATTCAAATGAACCCAAAAATATACAAATCTGTTTAGCGGTTTGCATATTATAGCAAAAACAAAAAATATATTGAGGGAAGTTATAAAATTTTTATGAGAAAATATTTTTTCAAATTTATTTTGTAAGTTAGTTGAAGAAAATGTAAGCAAATTAGGTCGGAGTTATTCTTCTATTTCAGTTAAATTTTACGCAAAAAATCACTTTTTTTATTCTAATCACTCCTCTAGTACATGCTAACATCTAGCGGGAGATATGGGTAACGTTCAACTAAATGTTGGGTTCCTTTGAATGGGGTATAATCTTCAAATAAAACTGTGTAGGGTAATGTTCATTTTAAAATGCGTGTAAATCGCGAAATCCTCAAAATCACTTGATGCGCATGCGGTTTACTAATACAGCGAATTCTTCTCTTTTAATTTGTACACATTTGCCAGGATTTACTTTGGCGGCTAAGATGTAGCATCGCCTGCAGCGTAGTGCGCAAAGAACGGAATAACACTTATAATTTGCACAAAGTGCATACACTTTTTATGCGCATTTCACTATCAACCGCGGAAAAATACATCGATCTAATCCTATTTCGATCAAATCCATCAAGAACCGTGGATGAAGCATCACACAATATTTTTGGGATAAATCGGATACAGCTCCCATGCCGCTAAATTTTTTAAACCGCTGCTTTCGCAAAACCGCGAGCGGTGTGTCAGTTTCTTCCTTGACAAGGAAACGATCCACAGAAAACGCGATTAAATCCGCTATATTTTCAAAAATATTTTTCGCACATTTTTCGGTTTTTGCAGTTGCTGTTTTCGCCGTTCTAGTGGATAGATTTTCACAATCTATGATTTTTATGATCCGAACCGTCAAAAAACTAAAATATCTTGGGGTCCCAGCACAATCAAAAGGATATTGTAAATACTATACCCAAAAATAGGGTTTTTCGAAAAAATATCGTACTAAATTATGGCCTTTGGCAGTACATTAATGTGATGCTCCGGACCGTCAAAAAAACTAAAATATCTTGGGGTCCCAGCACAATCAAAAGGATATTGTAAATTCTGTACCCAAAAATAGGGTTTTTCGAAAAAATATCGCACTAAATTATGGCCTTTTACAGTACATATTTGACATATCAAATTATGCGTAATCGCGAGTACTTTAATGGCCCCGGCACATACGGCGCGTTGAGCGTCGCGTTACAACAACCACATGAAAACTTCAAGAACAAACTTGGCATCACTTACACATTTTTCATGTGGTTGTTGTTTGCAACGCGTCGCACAACGGACCGTATGTGCCGCGGCCTTAAGCATATTAACGGTTCTTAGAAAAAGAAGAATGCGCGTCCCTGTTAAATAAAAAATACAAAAAACAGTGGAATGCAGTGGAAATTTTCAAAAGTGATACATCAGAAGTGTAATCTTCATTTTGTATTCTTCTACTTTTGTTTTGGGCAGATATCCGTACTTTAAACGGTTTGGCCGGCAGTCGAATAACAACGTAAAAAACTCGTTTGCTACAACGTGTTTTTACCTATTTTTATTCATTTACGCGGTCATAGGTTCCGCGAAAATTAACTTTTTAGCCACATGGTCATATTTTGTGGTACACTTGAATAGTTCGCGTATTATAATAGTGCAAACCTTGGCTTCATCAATGTTACATTTTTTTTTACTTTCCGTCATATACACTTTCATACGAGAAACATGTGCCTCATCGAAATAATGGTTTTAGACCCCAAGTATGTTTGGACGAAATGTGTTTCAGACAATTTGGATTTGATTTAGCCATGTTCGTCCGTCTGTCTGGCTGGCTGGCTGGCTGGAGCGCACGATAACTCTCGAACGGATCAACCGATTCGGTCCAAAATTTGGCTTTCGTAATATTTCGTCCAAACCAGGGTTTCGGAGTCGAGGTATTTTTGGCTCGACTCCGACTCCGACTCCAGACGAGTTTTTTTTCACTTTTGTCGGATTTCAAAATATGTGAAAATGAAGGGGCATTACAAATCATAAGGATAACATGCAATAAAAATTATAAGCAAATCATGACCAAGTTTCAAACTGGATGTAGGCCAACATTTTAGTGTGCTTTTTTCATCTGAAAGAAAAAAATACTACGAAGTTTTGAGCCCGTCTACGAATTCCTGTTTTTATTAAAGCATTTTGCGGTGCCGATGCTCCAAAACTAATAAACCAATTGTCATATATTCTTGTGGCCGATTTCGAGAAAAAAAAAAACAGTTTATATGCTGCATACAAAATAAAATAAATTATTCCCATCCATCGCTCATACTAAGGCAATATTGTTCAGATACTTTACTTTTCTACTTTTTCTGAAATTTATAAGTGGGGATCACCCCTTAAACTAAAATTCAGCGCTCACATTTTGAACTTTGGTGTGGTATGGATAATTTTATTGAAATATTTGAGATATATTGGGTGTACAGCACGTAGGAAAATTTTATGTAGGGTCGGCCACTAGGACAAGAAATCGATATTTTCATGTTTGCATTGTCCTTAATCACTTTTACCCGATCCTTTCTCATGAAAACTCTATGATTATGTATTTCATTGAATTTCGTATATGCTATTGAGTGTGTAAAAAATTCGGATACAAATGAACTACATCTGTTTCTGGCGGACAGATCCGATTGTTTGAAAGTCTACATCTAAAGCCCTCATTGAGTATATAATGAATCTTAGAAGAAATATTCGCCGTTTGTCAGACTTCTGAGTTATGGCGGGATGAATCTGTCGTTGACCAACAAAGAATTTATGATGCCCTAATTCAGAAATTAACAAAGAACAATGATAACGTGACAATATATAATTTTTGGTGGAACATTTTGTTTTACTTTTTGTGTTCAAGAACAAAAAGGACATGGAAGGAACTGAGCTAGAAGGACAGCATATTCGACAGAAAGGTCCTCATTCTATTTAACTGAAACGAAGAAGCAATATCTCTTTCCACCCCCAGATCTTGACTTCCATGTTGTGTCACAGGGTATTCAGTAAGGTTTCCCATAGAGACCGCAATATCTTGTAGAACACAAGGATAACTTCTCATAAAAAACAAGATGAGAATACCAATAGACCTTTGTGGGAAGACCAGTAAGACTTCTGAAGAAAGAGGTTATGGATAAATAGACTACACTCCAGAGGATAGTAAATATCCTGTGAATTGTCCTTTAACTTAGTATATTTTAGAAGGTAGCATATATGTTTTCTAATACCTTTCTTTAAAAATAATAATGATTTTTTAAAAAATTTTCTTGTTCCAAATTTAATGTTATATTTCAATAGCATGGAAAAAATTTTGCCCGGAGTCGGAGTCGAGTTATTTTTTTCGACTCAGACTCCGACTCCAGCAAAATTGCTCGACTCCGACTCGTAGACTCTGACTCCGACTCCGAAACCCTGGTCCAAACTTAGTTTATGTTCCCTTCCGGTACCTCCCCCACAAAAGTTCGGAAATGTTCTTAAAATTTGTGCGCATGATAACTCTTGAAGGAAGTAACCGATTTGGTCCATACTTTGCACATCGTGAAATTTCTACCAGACTTATATGAGGGTCCAATATGGACTCAATCGGTCCACTCCTTCGGGTACCTCCCACACAAAATTTCGGAAAAGTTCAGTTTAGGACCTGTTCACGAATCGCTTTGATTTTTGTTGTAGCAATTTGTATTCACTGCCCCCCATACAACGGTATAAGTTTCATCAGGGGCAAGTCCATAATTCCTAAGAAAATAGCCTGAAAGCTACAAAAAAGCCCTATCTTCCGACGGATCTTCCGACTCGGTCCACAATTTGATGTTCGTAATATTTTGCGCAAACTTAGTTTAAGTTCGAAGATAAGCCATACAAAAGTTAAACATTTTTCGGGAAAACTCTGCGCATGATTACTCTTGATGGGAGTGACCGATTTGGCCCATACTTTACACATCCTAAAATATCTACCAGATGTATATCAGTTTGGAATATGGACTATATTTGTCCACTCCTTCGGGTACCTCCGACACAAAATTTTGGATAAATTCACTTTAAGACCTTCTCTCGAATCACTTTGATTTTTGTGCCTCAATTACGACAGTAAAAGTTTTTTCAGGGGCCAGAGAAAACAGCCCGAAAGTTGTAAAAAACCCCTATGGCGCCATATGTAGTAGCTGGAGGGCTTGAACGGAATACTGCATTCGTCCACACTTTGGGTATTGTAATATATCTTCGAATATTAGATGAAATTCTAAGGTGGTGCTTATAGGTCCACTCCTTCCGGTACCTCCACCCAAAAGTTCGAAAATATTCGCTAAAATGGTACGCGCGATTTCTCATAGACGTTGCAACCGATTTGGTCGAATCTTTGGATCTCTAAATATTGTCGAAACTTAGTTTATGTTCAAATTTGGGCCATATCTGTCCAATCCTTGTGGTACCACCCACTCAAACGTTCAACATTTTTGTGTGGTTCGAGGATCCTTTGGAAGGTTTTCTTAGTGACCCTTTTACAGCGATATTATGTTTTTCGTAGGCTAGTGTGATAAAAAAGCCCCATCTATCGATATCCCCACAAATTTTTGAGCTTTAATCCTATCCATACTTATGTCGGTGCATACGCTCAAAATTTTGCAAACCCCCCTAAATACAAAAGTTTTTTTTTTGGAAAAAAGTGTTTCAATCGATACAGGTTGAGGGTATATCTCTGTCGGCAAAGCCCATTGATACTTTTTTATTTGTTTCATATTTTTTTTCGACAGATAACACAATCAGAATTCCGTTGAAATGGTAAAATTTTCAAAAAATTTAAAATTTGTTCAAAAATAAAAACGATACTCCTTGGCGTTTCATAAAACTCATATACAGTCGAACCTCGATTATACGGGAATCCATTACCAATAAACCTCCATTATCCGGGAATGGAAAACACAGCATTTTTTGTTCAGTATACACCAATTAACCTCGAAAATCGTTATAATCCGAAATTATAATTCTTTCGTCTAAATTTCAATGGACAAAGAAAACAATGCAAAAAGAATTATTTTAGAACAGTTTAAATCTTTTTAACTACACATTAAATTCAAAATTGTTTTTCATTATAACTAATTCCAAACACCATATTTTTGATTAAAAATACATGAGAAACAGTATTACTCCATTATCCGGGAAAATCTATTATCTGTAATTCCTCCGGTCCCAAACATTACGGATAATTGAGATTCGACTGTACTTTAAAAAGTCCATTTGTGTAAATATGCTATGATTCATATGGGAAAACAGTACGAAAACACACACATTTTTACCCATGTAATTTCAATAAGTTTAAAAAAGTGTTCAACGGACGGAAGGGGGACGGTACAAATGTTTATGTATATGGAATGAAAAAGGGCACTTTCATGCGTATTTTTATGAAACCAAAACGTTTTTCCATGTTGTTCCCAAAAGTTGTAATTTCACTAAGATTTAGTACCTAAGGAAAAATCAAATAGCTCACTACGTGTAAACATAATTTAATTTGTTAAAACCTTTCATAAAGTCAAGAATCCTTCCTACCTAACAAAAAACAATGCACAGAATATCTGTTATAGTTTCCGAGAAATAGCAATTTTTTCTCCAGAAAAATTTTCATCTTTAGACATTAACAACCAGTGGATACAAAAAATTTGGTATTTTGCCCAGGAAAATCGATTTTTGATTTAATTTTGGAAAATTCACCTTTAAGACAATTTTTGAAATTTTGTATGGGAGATACCTGAAGATTGGAACGATATAGTCCATATTCTGACCTGATCTATGTCTGCATTATATATTGCGATGAGTAAAGTTTGGACCAATTCGGTTACTCCCTTCTAGAGTTATCTCGTGTGTTATTCAAAAATGTTCAACTTTTGTGGGGGAGTTACCGCAAAAGAGTGGACCGATATGTCTGATATTAGAATTTAATTTAAGTTTGAACAAAATATGTTGGCGACATTTCCTAAATACTCAGCCACGTAGAAGTTCTTTACAAGTGGTTCTGACTCGGCAGTAACAAGAAAGACCCATATCATTGAGCCAAGGGTGCACTCACTGTTCTAAATGCATGGTTCAATAAAACGCAAAAACTAGGAGATTTCTTACTCACAGCGAACTTGAAAGCCGAATTATAGCTGGTCCGGTTAGAAATTTGGGTAATGGGTAGCGAACCAAACTATTGTCCCATGTCAGATGGGGGGCTACAACTTTGAAAATACATAAAATTGATAGGCACCGTTATTTTAAGGCTATGCCCAAATATTGACCTATGTCAGCAATTTTTAGCAAGAAAATTTCTGGTTCAAAGGGAACTAAAATTTCAAATTACAACTAATTAGGGTAAAAACGTGACGAAAATCTTTAAAATACAAGAAATCCATCATTATCTAAGTTTGGAAGAAATATAAGGCTGTATAAAGTTTGGTCCAAGTCGATTAAACGGTTCGAGAGTTATCGTGCGCTCTACACATTCGGATATAACCGATAGATGAAGAACTAGATCTTTATGTTCTACATAAGCCCATAGAAATATGTGACAATCGGTTCATTAGTTAAAGTTGGCGCCGAAAAACACAGTAATAAAACCTGGGTTTCTTAGATGGCCATTTGCCACAAAACTACGTAATATTTTTTCAACAACAGAAAATAAATTCTGAAAGTAGATTCAGATGTGTTCTTTCAGAGGAAAAAAATCAGCGTACAGAAATAAGGCCCCATGAAATATCAACCCAAACAGAAATAAAAATGGACCCCAATTTTTGGGGTGTTTTTCAATTTGAAAAATGGCCCCAATACAAAAAGGCCCCAAACTAGGAAATTTGGCCCCAAAAAATATTACATTTATGTTTAAGTATGTTCATACAATAGTTTGTAATAAGTAACTAATTAATGGCTATATATTTTTTTAATTTTGGGTATGTATATTCCAGTACATATTGCAAGAATATACCATTTTTTCCGATATCATAAAGGGAAATTTGTTATCGTAGTAAAAAATAGTAGCTTCTTGCAGGTTCTGAAACAGGCATTTTAGCATTTTTTCTAATTGTGTTTGAATTGATTTGGAAAGTAGCAGAGGAAAAATATATATTAAAAAAATTTAGAAAGAACAAAGTTCTTGTAAAAGTATGCAAATATTTTTAAAACCCAACAATTCTACAAAATACCGAGTTCTTCTAAAAAAATTGCAAATAATTCATTAAAATTGCAAATACTGTCATAAAACCGAAAATCGCCGCAGTCAAAAATATTATTGGCAATATCGCGAAATTTTTTACAAAAATATTTCCACAATTTTAGAAAATACAAAGTATTTGTAAAAAGTTTTAAATAATTTTATAAAACCTAAATGCGCCGCAGTCAAAAATATTTTCGAAAAAAATCGCGATTTTTATACAAAAATATTTTCACAGTTTTACTAAATACTAAGTTTTTCTAAAAAAAAATGCAAATACTTTTATAAAACAGAAAAGCGCAGCAGGCGAAAATATTTTTGTCAAAACAGCGCGAATTTTTACAGAACTATTTTCACAATTTCAGAAAATACAAAGTTTTTCTAAAAAATTTTAAATAATTTTAAAAAAACCGAGACCGAATATTTTTGAAAAAAATCGTGCGATATTGTACAAAAATATTTTTCTATTTAAGAACATAGAGGGTTATTGTATAAAATGCGAACACATACAAATTTTCCCGATTTATTTTTTTCAATTTAAATAATTAATATACTCATATACACGAAATGTCTTCGTCGTATACCGTAGTCTGGTAAAATTTCTACGAACTGCTACTGACAAATTCAGATATAATTTCATTTTTAAATACTTTAATGAAATCTGGAAGATTTTGTGGAGACTTCGGTATTGTTTGCCACTTAAGCCTTCCCAAATATACAATTCCACTTATATTCTAACTTTTTCTCTAAAATTTATAACAGATCTTTGATCAATAGAAATTAATGGAAAATTTCGAATAGCAACAATAACTTTGAATTAAGAAAAAAGTCGTTGGGAGTTATGTCCGCGTTTTTTTATAGTTATATCCGTGAGTGTTTTTTTTTTGTTCCTTATAAAATTTATGAAATTACACCCTAATTTTTGTTCGTTTTCTTCATAATAACTTTCGAAAATTCACCCAATTTGTTTTTTCTGTTAAACACAGGATTGCATTTAGGCCCTCAACATGTGCAAAAAGGCCACAAAGCCCAATGCAATTAGACCCCAATATTATTAAACCCCAATTTGATTTTCAAATGTTTGATGTACTTATTTTGAAGTCAAATGGTCCCCAATATCTGAACGCAAAAAGGTCCCAAAAAACGAAAATAGGCCCCAAAAGTTATATTGTTCTTTTCCATATACCTGAAGGCTATTTTCATTTTCAATTTGGGATGTTATTTCTTGGAAAAAATCATGTTACTGGTTTTTATTGGCCTTTACCACAGGGGGTTACCCCTTTAGTGAATACCCGACCCATGACGATTTGTTTGTTCTTTGTTTTACAGGAGAGCACCAATAATTTGTCTCTTCAAAGTAAAAACACATTTCAAAGTATAGGGTATAAGAAAAACGCAGATTCCATACGCCACAGTTATACTCACACATACAAACATACATACACATGTAAATTGGAGACTTTATGTTGAACACCATAAAATGCCATGATAAATACCCGACAGACGACTACGACAATGAGCTGATGTCAGTTGGTTCGATGGTTGGTTGGTTGGTGACTATGACGGTATGAAAAGCCGGCTACTTCATAATGAATGATAAACGAGAATAATGCAAAAAAAGTTGAGTCTGTCTGCAAATTTTCATGTTTTAGCGTGTGTTTGGAGAAAATAAAACAGAAAAAGAAATGAAAAGTTAAACATAACGCAGACACACAACACATTTCGATGAACGTCACTGTCAAAACGCACAAAGTGAATAAAAATAAAGAAAATGAAAAATGAAAAAGAAAAAAAAATAACAGTAAACAAAACAACCATGGGAAAATAACGAACAAGGATTAATAAAAAACGGTAAAAGCCTCAATTCAAAGAGGATAGAACAAATGCCATAAAGGCAATGCAATAATGTCATGCCAATGGATGAGAAAACAAACAATACAAAAACAACTCTAGCAACAATAGTAAATTCAAAACGCAAACATCAACAATCAGATGATCAAAGAAAAGAAATGCTAAATAATGGCTTTAAAGACATGAGAAACAAAAATGAAACTAAACTAGGAACATGTACTGCTTTTGTGCCATCTTCTATTAAAGTACCTAATCGATATGCTTCTATATACGGCTAGTAGGGTTATTTACGGTTCACTTGTAAAAGTATGACAAATGGTAAGAATTGATAAATAAAATCATATCAATCACAAGTGAATTATCATAGAAAGGATTTAAATCGATACAATATATTCCACCTTCGATATTTTCAGGAAGAATCTGTCGTGAGATAAGAAATGAAATAAGGGAGGGAAGAAATGAATACATACTACTGCTAACAACAACTAATAATTTGTCATATTAATTAGAAGAAGTATGGTTATAAAGTAGAACTATAAAATAAATCCTTATAGGAAGGGACATTTTATTATACATTTTACCTTCTTTACTTTATGTTGTCCGAAGTAACCATCGTTCTGTTATTTCTACACAAAAATGATTAAGTTACAGTATATATACAGATTAAAGCTCCGCCACACACACACATACTTATATTTTTTCGTACCTTTGTGTTTTCCTATGTATCGTATCTCTTTGTGCCTATTTCCTCTTAAATGTTAGAAATTTCCTTTTTGAGAGTAACTTTATTGTTGCCACAAAAGCAACCTTGGCCATGACCCTGAAGTTGATATGATGTGTATGAGGTCATTGTGAAAGTGTGACGATGGTGGTGAATTGTATGTATGTATCATATATTTTTGGGTATTATACATGCTGTGTTTGTTTTGTTGAGGTAGGGAAGAAGAAAAGTAAAATGGAAAATAAATAAATCAAATTAAGGAAGGAATATATTTCCGTACAAAAATACATATTAGACCGGGGCGATTTATAAGGAAGGAACAACATTAATGGATGCGTCGCGTATCTGGTTTCTGGGATTGAACTGAGCATATGTCTACGTTGAAAATCTAGCCTCCCGATATCGACTTGACAGTTTTATAACCGCAGCATATACGCCAACGATACTCTTTCATACGGACAACTTGGACTTGATTTAGCCATGTCCGTCCGTCTGGCTGGCTGGCTGGAGCGCACGATAACTCTCGAACGGATCAACCGATTCGGTCCAAAATTTTGCTTTCGTAATGTTTTGTCCAAGCCCAGTTTAAGTTCGAAGATGGGTTATATCCTTCCACTTCTTCCCGTACCTCCCCCACAGAAGTTCGAAAATGTTCGGAAAATTAGTGCGCACGATAACTCTTGAAGAGAGTAACCGCTTTGGTACTTACTTTGCACATCGTGAAATTTCTACCAGACTTAGATCAGGTTATGGTAATATGGATTATATTTGCTCAATCCTTAGGATACCTCCCCACAACATTTTTTGTTTTCCATGGGAAAGTCCATGCTTTTTGGCATGCTGGTCAAAATGTTATACGATGGCCTATTGAAATGACTAGTCGGCGCGATATCTATGGAAAAGATAACAATCCCAAAATAAGATCCACTTCCATATTGGACAATGTCAGTCCATTAATGTCGGCAAAGCCGACAGATACTTATTTACTTGTTTATGTACGATTTGGTATAACCCCCACATAATTGTGACTCCCGATTTCAAGTGTTTTGACGTCTTTGATAATAGACTGTTCGAAAGATATTATTCACCCCTTTAAAAGGAAACAAGTTAGAACGGCGTTAAGTTCGGCCGGGCCGAACTTGTTATACCCTCCACCACGAGTTGTATTGAAGTAAAATGGAATAATTTCACTTCGTTTATGAAGAAGACTAAATTCCAAATTTCAGCAATTTCGGTAAAACAATGTGTCTAACTTTCAAAATAACGAAATTCGATAGTTACCGCCCTATAAAGGCTATATTAAGACCTGTACCGACAAATTTCTGGGGGAAAGTTTTATACCACTAACGAAGACTGAATACCAAATTTCAGCCATTTCGGTGGATTATTGTGGCCACAACCTTCAAAATACCGAAAATCGGGAGATACCGTTCTATTGGGGCTATATGTAGGCGTGGACCTATACCGAAAAAATTCTGGTGGAAAGTTTTATACCCCCAGCTAAAACTAAGTACCAACTTTCAGCCATTTTGGTGTGATAATGAGGCAAAAACCTTCAAAATACCGAAATTCGGGAGGTACCGTTCTATGGAGGCTATATAAAGGCGTGGATCTATACCGACAAATTTCTGGGGAAAGTTTTATACCACTAACGAAGACTAAATACCAAATTTCAGCCATTTTGGTGTGATAATGAGGCAAAAACCTTCAAAATACCGAAAATCGGGAGGTACCGTTCTATGGAGGCTATATAAAGGCGTGGATCTATACTGACAAATTTCTGGGGAAAAGTTTTATACCACTAACGGAGACTAACTACCAAAATTCAGCCATTTCGGTGGATTATTGTGGCCACAAACTTCAAAATACCGAAATTCGGTGGTACCGTCCTATGGGGGCTATATCAAAACGTGGTCCGATATAGAACATTTGCAATACCAAACTTCCATACCAAATTACAAAGCTCTATCTTAAAAATTGCGAGCGGTATCTTGATTTCAACAGACGGACGGACAGACGGACATGGTTATATCGACTTAGAGTTTTACCCTGATCAAGAATATATATACTTTATAGGGTCTTGGATGAATATTTCGATGTGTTACAAACGGAATGACTATGATTAACCCTCAATATTATGGTGGAGGGTATGAAAAGCACCAATAGAAATCCGTTTTAAAATAATGTTATGCCCGTTTAAACTTGAAAATCTTAGAAACACCGTTTTTCTTTACATTTACAAATATAAAACAAACAAGCGAAAAGCCCCTGTCCCCAATTTTAGGTGCAAACAAATTCCGACCACGGATACCCCAAATGTCTAAATTATCTAATCTAATCTAAACAAATGCATTCTATAAAGTGGACCTACCTTGACAATTTTGGAAAGATAACTTGTGTAACTGCAGGGAACATCATATGTCAAATTACGGGCAGTTCCATCAGACAATATAGATAAAACCCTCAAAATACCTCAAAATAATACATGGACCTAGGTACCCTTATATGGGGCTATTAGAAACCGTGGACCTATGTTGAAAAACTTTTGCAAGGATATTTTCTACATATTGAGAACTCGCTGTGCCAACTTTCAGCCACTATGTTTGTAAAATGTGGCTAATAGGTAAAAAATACCTTAAATTGGGAGATACGGGTATATGCACGCAGAGAAAAAATATTGTTGGAGCAATCATATTCTAAGAACAAAATAGTTTATTTTAAAATTCTTAAAACATGTATTGTTGGCGCAACAATATATTTTGTGTCATCATGTTCCCTAATAAAAAATATATGGTTGAAACAACAATATATATTTTCAGATTTTTAAAATACACTATTTTGTTCTTAGAATATGATTGTTCCAACAATATCTCTTCTCTGTGTGTGGGGGCTATATCAAAACATGGATCCAGAGACGCCATCTTCAATACTGGATATTCTCTTGATATAAGTAAGATTTTAGCCAAATTTTGTCAGCCTAAGTCAAGTGGTTCGACAGTTAAATAGTTTTTAACCAACTTTTGAGTAAATACTCGAAATCGGGGTACCCTTTTATGGGGCTATTAGAAAACGTGGAGCTATGATGACAAATTTTTGCAAGGATATTTTCTATATATTGAGAACTCACTGTTCCAAACTTCAGTCAATACGATTGTAAAATGTGGCTAATAGGTAAAAAATACCTTAAATCGGGAGGTACGGTTATATGGGGCTATATCAAAACATGGACCCAGAGACCCAAAATCGAAAGGTACAGTTATGTAGAGGCTATTTCAAAGTATGGACCTACCTTGACAATTTTTGGCGGAAAAGTTTTATAACTGCAGGGAACCTCAAATGTCAAATACTGGTAGTTCCGTCAAACAATGTAACTAAGACCTTCACAATACCGAAATTTGGATATACCCTTATATTGGGGCTATATCAAAACATGGACCTATGTTGCAAAGTTTTTGTGGAGAAGTGTTATGAACACTAAGAACCTTAGATGTCAAATTACAGCTATGTAGTTGGCTTAAAAATGTTGGCTAAAATCCTCAAAATACCGAAAAATCGGGAGGTACCGTTATATGGGGACTATATCAAAACATGGACCTATGTTGACAATTTTTGATGGAGAAATTTCCTGACCACAGAAAGTCTCAAATGTCAAATGACAGCTAGTTCGGATAAAAAATACACGGTATACACGGATGTGCGAAATAATAGAGCCACATGCCACCCCTTTAAACGTTTATGGGAACTATATCAAAACATGGACCTATGTTGACAATTTTTGATGGAGAAATTTCATGACCACAGAAAGTCTCAAATGTCAAATGACAGCTAGTTCGGATAAAAAATTATAGCTAAAACCCTCAAAATAATATAATAATATAATTTTGCAAATTTCGTTGTACATTTGAGCTAAAATGTGAGCTTACATATGTTTTTTAACTTTATATATGCTCCACTATATTATGGAGGGTATGTTAAGATTGTCTTTCCGTTTGATAGGCACTGAAATTATCATTTGCAATCCTATATAGGGTATACACGGATGTGCGAAATAATAGAGCCACATGCTCTATAACCCCTTTAAACGTTTCGTAATTTTTCTACCCATAATTTGTATTAGTATATTCTTAAAAACACCAGCGATCTCTTAGAGATGGCAACAGTCAATTATATTCAATTTTTTTTGTTTTGTTTGGAGCAAAGGGGCTCAAAAGCACATAGTATTATATCATTCAGTCATGTATCAGGTTGGAATGTGTAGACTATATCCGTCCACTCCTGAAGTTTAAGAGGCTCAGATCGCTCTGAAATTTTGTTCAGTTGCTTGTCCTTGCGGCTCACTTTACGATGGTAAATTTTTTTCTTGCACATGTCCATACTTCCTGAGATATTGGCCTAAAAGCTCCAAGAAACCCTTGCGGCACCAACCAAAATGGCAAATCCGCAAAATAATTCTCGAAGGGAGTTTCTGATTGGTGCAGACTTTGGACATCGTATTATTTCATCCAGTCATGCATGCATCAGGTTGGAATATGGACGTTTTGATTCTTTTTTTCAATAGGTTATTCTAGTCGTTTTACGTTGGTAGCAACTGTTCTTAGAGAAAGGTCACCCCATCCAAGGTCATCAATTGCCAGCACCATGTGCTTCGTAGGTCGACAAAATCATCAAACATCGAGTACTCCTTTGTGTAGGTTTTGATGAGCAAGTACAATCAATTAAAACCAGCCGAAGGAAAAACTGAGATAAAAAAACAAGCGGGTAGAGAGGCGACAAGAAGTTTCACTTCCGTCGCTTCGCTGAGGAGAGTGAGATCCGTTTTGTTAATTGTAAGCAGATCAAAGATCTGTTATGCACGCTCCCTCGTAACATTCCAGCTCATCTTACGTTGTTTTCCTATGCCTGAAACACGGAACAGGTTGCGTAAAATCAGCTCATTTATTTCCTACTCCTGGACTGATCATTGGTTCAGTAGTCATTGCTCCGCATTGAATACTTTGAAGAACTATATGTAGCTTTGAATGACTTGGGTAGTCATTGAAGACATTCTGGAAAAAATACAGCTCCAATCAATCCCAAAGCAACCAATGCTGTGAGCGTGCTATCAAAGTTATGCAATACCTATATAACAAATATGACGTTCTTAACGATGCCAAAATTCCCCTCAGCGTGAAGTGGGCGACATTTTCTTAGTATTTCAGCCATATAAAACTTCTTAACAGGACGTGTCGTTAGACACGATCTAGGCGATAAAGAGGAGGTATCGTTGAGCTAAACAGAATTGAGATACATAGATCTTCGTAGTCCCTTCCGGAATGTTTGTGGCGAGGCTAAAGAGGTTATATACACTTTAATATAACAAAAATGTGTCCAATCGAAAAAACGGTTTTAGACCCTACATATGTTAGGTCGTTTCAGACAAATTGGAGACGATTTAGTCATGACAACTCCCGAACGGATCAACCGACTGTGTCCAAAATTTGGCTTTTGTAATATTATGCGCAAACATTTTTTTTTCACTACTTCGGGTACCTCTCCCACAAAAGTTAAACATTTTTCGCTAAAATGATGTGCCCAATAACTCTCGAAGGGAGCAACCGATTTGTTCCATACTTTGCACATAGTAATGTTTCAACCAGACATAGATCAGGTTATATCATGATTCCGACATTTTGTAACATGGAAGGAAAATTTAGTGCTTTACAAACAAAACAAAACGATAAAGCACTACATTTATATGCTAGAAATTAATTTCGTATTATAACAGCTGATTTTCAAGTTTTGTTTCCGTAATTTGTCGGAATATGCCCCATAATTTAAAATGTGAACCAAATTATTAAATTTTTGAATATTTTTCCCACACAAATTATGGTCAATTTCGCCATAAAATAAACCCGATCATCATCCAAAAATATTGTCATTTTCATTGACCAATACTCTTACCTCGTGCAAAATTTTGTCACTATTGAACTATACCTGCATCCCCTAGCGTGATTATTGTGACACTACACACAATTAAAACTGTGAAGTCCTTGTATGTTCTATGCTGTAACTCTGTTATCTGTTACATGTACATCAACATAATTGACATCGGTCGAAAGGTCAAAGGCTCCTCTTCTAAATTTAACTAACGTGAGCGGAATGCGTCTTCTAGAAATAAAAATATTAAAAATTTTACCAATTTTCACACAAAAGTTTTAGTCAATTTAACCGCCTAAATATTATCTGATCGTCGTTTTGCTTTGCAACCTCCTTCTTTGTCATAAACTCAAATATTACTCAAAATTTCGCGTCGCTAAAAAAACGGGTAAAATTTTGGTTTTTGGTCCATTTCACCCACTAAATACTTTTCGATCATGACCAGTAACTATAGGGGTCTATTCTGAACCCAATCTCCATGCAAAATTTCGAGACGATTGGTCAATAAGTGCGGTCTGTAGTTTGATTACAATCGCTTCATCTCTTCGAGATATTAATTTTGGTATACCACATGGGGGGCCTACGACGAATATTTCGCGGTGTTACATGCAATTTCGGAAAAACAAACATATAATACCCTTTCCACATTGTGTTGTAGGGTATAATAATAAGTAAATAAAAAGGCAAAAAAGTTGTACATTAAAGAAACCTGCAACCAGAATTTATATATAATTAAATATATACAGTTAACATGTATTTACTCTTATTAGCATTTTTAAATAAAACAAGTAAGCCAAGGCTATAGTCGGACGGGGCCGACCATGTGATACCCTACACCACTCCCTGGGAATTAGCTTTCCACAATTAAAAATTTCTTTATGGAACAAATAAACCTATTGTGCAGGGTGCGCCTTAACTAGCATTAAAAGAAAGGTGCTTACACCTGCGAAGTTTTTGCGGATTGTGAGACCATGATGTTCATAGATGAGGAAAATCAATAAACAAAAAAATCGCTGGAGCGATTTACAAATAAATCGCAGTCAAAGTTTACGTTTTAAGGGTTTTTAAGATTTTCACGTTTTGGCTTGGAAACCGCAAGTCCTATCTAAATGGGATTAGAGAAAATATTGTAGCTGTGAAAATTCCCTACAATATTTACTTTTATGATATTTTCGTAGGTATTACCATTTTTGAAAATAGAAATGCAAATTGGAACAATGTACTAAATGCATCGCCTCCTTATTAAGCAATGTCAGGTATGGTGCCCTTAACTAACTCCAACAAATGAAAACCGCTTACACCTTGGAAGTTGTTTGCGGAATCTGAAACATCAATGTTTATAGATAAGAAAAATACGAAAACAAGAAAAAATCGATAGAGGGGTTTTAAAATAAATCGCGGTCAAAGTTCATATTTTTAGGTTTGGTTTAGGTTTTCAGGATTTTTCTTAGAAACGGCTTAAAGAAAATGTTATAGTGCTGAAATCCTCAACAACATTGTCTTTTGTCCCATTTCGATAGGACTTGCCGTTTTCAAGCAGAATGTTGAAAATCTAAAATAAACCTAACAAGTAAAAAGTCGTTAAGTTCGGCCGGGCCGAACTTTTTATACCCTCCACCATAAAAAATCTTAATTAAAATGGAATAATTAGGGTCCTTTCACAATTTTAGATGTAACAACTTTTCGACAATGGTGGGTATATTAAAAACCCCGAAAGACAGATGCGCCGTGAGTCGAACTTCCGCGTTATGGCGTGATGAGAACTTTAAATGTCAAATTACAGCTATTTCGGTTAAAAACTGTAGCTAAAATTCTCAAAATACCGAAAATGGAGAGGTACCGTTATATGGGGGCTATACCAAAACATGGACCTATGTTGACAGTGTATCGTTGGAGATGTTTTATGACCACTGAGAATCTCAAATGACAAATTACAGCTAGTTCGGTTAAAAATTGTAGCTGAAATTCTCAAAATACCTAAAATCGGGAGGTACCGATATATGGGGGCTATACCAAAACATAGACCTATATTGACGATGTTTCGTGGAGATGTTTCATGACCACTAAAAACCTCAAATGTCAAATTACAGCTAGTTCGGTTAAAATTGTAACTAAAATGCTCAAAATACCGAATATCGGGAGGTACGGTTATAAGGGGGCCATACCAAAACATGGACCTATGTTGACCATGTCTGGTGGAGATGTTTCATGACCACTGAGAACCTCAAATGTCAAATTTCAGATAGTTCGGTTACAAATTGTGGCTAAAATTCTCAAAATACCGAAAATCGGGAGGTACCGTTATATGGGGACTATACCAAAACATGGAACTATGCCCATATCCTTTGATATATAAGTTTGTTGATCACTGGGAAGCCTAAGTGCCAAATTATAGCTAATTCGGTCTGCAAATGTGGCGAAGAACGTCAAAATACCTCAAATACGGAGTTACCGTTATATGGGGGCTATACCAAAGAGTGGACCGATATAGCCCATCTTCAAACTTGACCTGCCTATGAAAAAAAGACCCTCGGGTGCAAAATTTCAGCACTCTATCTCAATTATTGCGGACGCTAGAGTGATTACAACAGACGGACAGACGGAAATGGCTAGATCGCCTTAGAATTTTATCCTGATCAAGAATATATATACTTTATAGGGTCGCAAATGATTAGTTCGATGTGTTACAAACGGAATGACAAACTTAATATACCCTCCATACTATGGTGGAGGGTATAAAAATGTGAACTTTGACCGCAATTAATTTAAAAATTCCTTCAGCTATTGTTTTGTTTTTGAATGTTCTCATCTATGAACATTGTAGTTTCAGAATCCCGCAAAAAACTTCAGAGGTGTAAGTACCTTTCATTTAAAGTTAGTTAAGGAGCACCGTATGTAAGAAATAACTTTGTGGATTCAAGCACCGTGTCTTACCAAGCTTAAATAATAATATAACAATTGTTTCACAAACATCGCAGAAGGGACAAGGGAGACTTCTCTCATATCAATGAGTGAGTGTAGCCTGATTCATATTCGCTCAATGATATGGGACCCACAGCTTATCTCCATATCCGAACGGCGTGTCCTAAGAAACCACTTGCAGAGAAGTTTTACATGGCTGAAATACTCAGAAAATGTCGCCAACATTACTGAAGGGTATTTTGCCACCATTGAAAATTTGGTGTTGCCTGACTGGGAAATCGTTTAAAAAAAAGATGGCAAAGCGACGCATGCTGCAATGTATGTATAAAAATCCAATTGGACAATTAATACGCTAGGACACCATTTAATTTGTAATAATGCAAAAACTGGGAATGGGAAAATGTGGTTTTCTACACAAAACCCCTTATATATTAGGAATTAGGCCCGTTATCTAGCAGACACGTTATTGAAATTTGCATCAGGTAGTTTGTTTATTAGGGTTATGACTTTTTTACAACCTCATATCCCTGTATCATAGCGTGATGAGTTTTGGCATAAGATTACATAAAATCATATTTATAAGGTGATTCGGTGAAAAACCTCACGCACAAAATGATTTTAAAATTTGAGTTTATCAAAATTGTGGAAAATTTTTTGAAGTCACTGTAAGCAGATATACATTTGAAAATAAACTTTAGAGTCACATGAGATAGATAAACAGACACAACATTTATTTCTCACTAATTTTCTTCAATTCTGAGAATCGTAAAAATGTCGTAAACGGTTTTATTTAAATATATTTTTTTAACAAAAAATAAAATTTTTTCAAAGTGGTTTGTGCATGATAATTTTCAATATTTGAATGAAATAAGCATTATTATAGTTATTAGTTGGCTTATATTTAGTCATTCGTGCAACAAAAAATAATTTTTGAAAAAAAATTTTTTTTCATTTCATACATTTTTTCAAAAAATTATATTTTTAAAATCGATTTGTGCGTGAACTTTTTTTATATTTCAATGGAATAAACGATAGCGTAGTAATTATTAGGCAAAAGTTCATTCATCCCTGCTACAGGAAATCATTTTGAGAAAGAATGTCAAAAAGTCATAACACTATTGTTTATACCCTCAGCATTTATGCTAACGAGGGTATTTATATATACACTTTCATACGGGCAAAATGTGCCTCATCGAAATAATGGTTTTAGACCCCAAGTATGTTTGAACGAAATCCTTTTCAGACAATTTGAAGTTAATTTAGCACTCCGTCTGTCTGTCTGGCTGGCTGGAGCGCACGATAACTCTCGAACGGATCAGCCGATTCGGTGCAAAATTTGGCTATCGTAATATGTTGTCCAAACTTATTTTAAGTTCGAAGATGGGTTATATCGGTCCACTCCTTCCGGTATCTCCCCCACAAAAGTTCGAAAATGTTCAAAGAATTTGTGTGAACGATAACTCTTGAAGGAAGTAACCAATTTGGGCCATATTTTGCTCATAGTAAAATTTCTACAAGAATTAGATGAGGTTTTAATATGGACTCAATCGGTCCACTTCTTCGGGTAAAGTTCGGAAAAGTTCAGTTTAGGACCTTCTCCCGAATCGCTTTGATTTGTATTCACAGGCTCCATACGACGGTACTAGTTTCATCTGGGTCAAATCCATACATCCCACGATGGGGCCAATGACAGGTTTTCGAGGCAACAAATCACTGGGGCAAGCTAGACCTTCCAAATTTTGTACAGATGTTTATAATGGGCTTAGAAACTAATATGCCAAATTTAGTTCATATCGGTTCATATATACATGTAGCTGCCGTATATATGTTCGCCCGATTTCAAGCAATTGATGGACCAAACACGCAAATTCTGCCCAATTTTTATGCGATTTGGAAAATACCACGGAATTAGGACTACAAATAAGTTTGCCAAGTTATATTGAAATCGGTTCAGATTTTGATATTGCTCCCATATATATTTTCGCCCGATTTTAGGTATTTGGTGCACCAATCCCGCTATGTATGTCCAATCTTGATGAAATTTGAAATGTGTGACGGATTTCGGTCTAGAAACATTTTTGGCAAATCATATTGAAATCGGTTCAGAATTGGATATAGCTCCCATATATACATATGTTCGCCCGATTTCAGGAAAATGATTGACCAAGCATGCAAATTCCATCAAATTACAATAAAATTTGGAAAATTTTACGGAATTCGGACTACAAATAAGTTTGTCAAGTTATATTGAAATCGGTTCAGATATAGAAATAGCTCCCCTATATACATATGTTCAAATTTCATGGTTTTGTCTGTGCTTTGTTATAAGTTAATAATAAAAAGGTTCCAAATTTAGTAAAAATCGGCTAAGATTCCGCCACAAAAGCCAAAGTTTGCGATATCTTTGAAATTATATATTATTATATACGTCTATTAAATTTTTCCGAAATCCAATTGGTAACATTAATGGGTTTACGATTATTCGCCAACCAAAACATAAAAATGTCCATATTTTTAAGTATTACAACATCTGAAATCAGATTTTTATGAAAAGGCGCAGATAGGCGCAGCTAATTTTTTCACAAAATGATAGTACACATTAATACCTTTCACCACATATATATAATATCCTAGATCTACCTAGATCTCAAAAGTTATACTCCAGAGAACACATGGATAACAAAGCAAAATACTCCAAAAAAGACATAACATCTTAACTCAAAAATACATTTACCACACATAAAATTTTTATTATTTGTTAACACTATCTTATTTTACATACCCATTGACGAGCTTTCCATGTTTAAAAAATATAAAAATGTTGAAATGTTCTTTTTGGCGCCTAAAATGCTTTCACTACTTATTTATAATGAATGTCGGAAAATGATGCATAAGAAAATATGTCACCATTGCCAGATCAGTATGTCGCTATGGGATGTTACCAGATTGATTTATTTTCTTATTTTTAGTGATTCAGAGTGTTGGCAATCGAAATCCGTTATTATTTTTTTCAAATAGTTCACTTCAAAAATTGACTTTTTGCCTCGAAAACCTGCTATTGGCCCCATCGTGCATCCTTAGCAAATAGCCTGAAAATGCAAAAAAATCCTATGACACTATGTTTAGTGGTTGCAACGCAAGATAACACTTGAACGGATCTGCAAACTCGGTTCAAAATTTGTCCTTAGTGATATTTTGTCCAAACTTAGTATAAATTAGAAAATAAGCCATATAGGTCCACACATTCAGGTACCTCCGCCACAAAAGTTCAAAAAGGTTCGGAAAAATTGTGACCGATTTGGTCCATACTTTACACATCCTAATACAACTGCCATATGTATATCAGGTTTGAATATGGACTATATTTGTCCACTCATTCGGGTAGCTTCCACCAAAAATTTTGGATAAATTCACTTTAAGACCTGCTCTCGAATCACTTTGATTTCTGTTGAAGCAACTTGCATTCGCTCCCTCAATTACGACGGTAAATGCCTTTGCAAGGGCAAGTCCATAATTCTTAAGAAAACAGCCCAAAAGTTGTCCAAACTTAGTTTCAGTTCGAAGATTGGCAACGACTTCCTTACTTCCCTCCAATATTCAAAAAATGTCACTAAAATGGTATGCACGATATCCCTTGAACGGTGTAACCAAATGTATCCAAACATTGGACCTCCTAATAGTTTGTCTAAATTTAGTTTAACTTTAAAATGGCCGATATCCATCTTCTCTTTATGTTACCTCCCCCAACAAAAGTTCCACTATTGTGTCGATATATCCGTAGATGAAAGTTTTAATTCACATAGGCTTAGGGTATATCTCTGTCGGCAAAGCTGTTTTCAAAACTTAGTTTTATTAAACACATTCAGAAATTATTTAGCTAACTTTGCATACCTTTACATAAAAAGTGCGTAAAATTACAATAAATTGTGTCTAAAATCACAACTCAAAATGTGTAAATGTTAAACACATTTTGCGTAAAATCTTACAACAACAAAGCTGTTGAAAATTACGCATTTTTGTGTCGCATCTTGTCGCCTATAATTATCATTGTGAAATTCAACAGAAAGAGTTTACAGTGTGGCTAGGCATGTACATTACACAATAGTATCCTTGCGCTCAAATAAACAAAGCCTATATGAAACAATTTTTTTTTTTTTTGTAATTTTTTTACCTCGCTTTACCGATTTTGTTTTGGTGTCCACTAACATTCTAAATTGTCATTTTTATAGGATTTAGTCACTAAATTAACTCCCCACTTTTATTCTGTTTTTCGGTTCCTTTGCCGTCAAAGCTGTATCATAATGATAGTATGAGGAGCTTTTTATTTATTTTTTTTATCGTCAGCCAACCGGCAAAAGGACGATAAGACCATAACAAAGGGTAAACAACACAAAAATATATTCGGCATACAGAAAAATAAGAAAGAAGAGACTGCAAAGCGAGAACATTCCTGAAGGAAAGGAAAGAAACAAAACATATTAATTTTGACTTTTGAAAGCTGCCGTAAATAAGATTCACACTGAACAGAACAGGCAGGCAGTCCACGTGCCCACTTACCAACCTAACCTTTTTTTCGAAAAAAAACAAGAGGAAAATGTAAAAAGCATTTCGTTTTAAGATGAAGTACACATGTATTGGTACACCATTACGAATTATTTATAAAGTGGTTGCAAACTGATATCAAGAAATTGGGGAAAAATACATGTAATCGACGTAGCAAAGGACGAACAAGGTAGCGTCCATTACACACTCTACTAAAAATACATTTCGACAGAAATGAAAGCTCGTAAATTCCTTACAAACAATTCAAGGAAATCATTACAATTATTACCAAGCAAGTATTATCAGGGCCAATCAAGATTGCTACGCAACAGAAACATTTTATGTAGGAAAAATAAAAGATAAGGGTTTTCAGGAAATTACATAGTTTATATATTTTCACATACATACATATATCGAAAAAGAAGCCATGGGAATGATGGTGCTGAAAATCAATCAACCGGCATATGTATGTATGAATTAAATTTATGTACCAAATTCCAAAATTATTGGCAACAAAGTCATTAGCTACAAGGAACAGCATGTACATATTTTGTATTTTGCCTACATCTTTAACACTGTGATACAAAAGTTGACAAACCCATTTTGCAGGGGTTCTGGTGCATAAACAAGTGGATAATGAGATAAAAAGGCGCGGTATTCCAGAAAGCGAAGCAACAAATAGAGATAATTGGAGATCTTTTCTTAGTTCGGCCTATAGAACAAATGTTCTGTAATGGGCCAGCTAAGTACGTAAGTAAGTCTGGTGCATAAATTCTGTTTTGTGGGAGTCCATTGAAGCGGAAGGTTAGGTTAGGTTTAAGAATGGGCGACCATAATTAATCATCACAGCCGCTTCACTCAGAGACTGTAGGTCCATTGTGTTGTGGAAGGCGAAAATACTTATGGTTTCTATGGGTCATTATCATTCAATTTATAACGGTAAATATAGTGAAAAACGGGTTTTCATCGATTTTCAATTTTAAACAGGCATAACTTCTTTCTTTCGCAACCGATTTCTATAATTTGTTCTTTCCTTAAAAGAGGAAAATATCGTCTTTGGTTTAAGTGTCAAAATAAACGCATTAAAAAATACGAAAATGCTGTTCTTCGTGCTCTAGTCTGCGTTAATTGCATTAGTTGAAAAATAGATGAGTTATGCAATTTTTTATACCCTCAGCTTTTATGCTAACGAAGGTATATCCACTTTCGTACGGGCAAAATGTGCCTCATCGTAATAATGGTTTTCGACCCCAAGTATGATTGGACGAAATCCGTTTCAGACAATTTGGAGTTGATTTAGCCATGTACGTCCGTCTGTCGTCTGCTTGTCTGGCTGGATGGAGCGCACGATAACTCTCGAACGGATCAACCGTTTCGGTCCAAAATTTGGGTTTCGTAATATTTTGTCCAAAGTTAGTTTAAGTTCGAAGGTGGGTTATATCGGTCCACTCCATCCGGTACCGCCCCCACAAAAGTTCGAAAATGTTCTTAAAATTTGTGCGCACGATAGCTCTTGAAGGGGGTAACCGATTTGGTTCATTCCTTGCAAATCGTGAAATTTCTACCTCATCTATGGTTCTAAAATGGACTCAATCGGTCCACTCCTTCGGGTACCTCTCACACAAAATTTTGGAAATGTTGAATTTAGGACCTGGTCTCGAATCGCTTTGATTTTTATTGTTACAACTTGTATTCACAACGACGGTACAAGTTTCATCAGGGGCAAGTCCACACTTCCCGAAAAAATAGTCTGAAAGACGCAAAAGGTTGAAGCGCAAGAAAACTCTCGAACGGACCTGCCGATTCGGTCCAAAATTTGGTCTTCCTAATATTTTGTCCTAACTTAGTTTAAGTTCGAAGATAGGCCATTTCGGTCCACACCTTCAGGTACATCCCCCACAAAGGTTCAAAAATGTTCGTAAAAATTGGGCGCACGATTTGGTCCATACTTAACATATACTAATATATCTACCAAATGTAGATCAGGTTCAAATGTGAACTATATTTGTCCACTCCTTTGGGTACCTCCCACACAAAGTTTTGGATAAGTTCTCTTTAAGACCTGCTCTCAAATCAATTTGATTTTTGTTGAAGGTTAGTTTGGATCCAAATTCAGGTGGTTCGTGGTCAATAAAATGGTGGCAATAGAGATCGATATAGGAAATGTTTGAGTCTATAAATATATAAAAAATGGAAAACCCGCTTTTAAGAAATATTTCCCTTTTTCGAATTTACGTAGTAGAATTCAAAAAACTCAATAGTTCATCATACATATATAATTAAATTCTCAGAACTACTCACCAATAGAAACTTGTCTAAATTATTCGTATAAAATTTAAAGTAGAATTCTTTCTGTGTTGAAAACTCCCCAACTCTATGTGCAATTTCACGATCATTGGACCATAATTGTGGCCTGAAGTTTCATAAGAATGTTTTGATTTATCTTCTCGTGCTATTAAAATCGGTGTACTTACATAAAGGGGCCAATATTTCGAGGTTCAGATTACTTTTGATCAAAACCAAACGTGGAACAAATACTTCACAGCACTGAAATTCACATACATCATAATAATTTGCATCAGTGTAATACAGGGAATTTCTCTGTCATGATTTTATCGCATGGTAGAAAAGTGTAGGTCTTTACAAATAAACCAAAAAATAAATAAACAGCTACCAAAACAAAAAAATGAAAAAATACAATTATTGTAATTTGCATCAAGAGAAAGTCCAAGAGTTGTATTTACATATAAGCTACTTTCCCGAAATATGTCCTCCATAAATTAAAATATGCACCAAAATTAAATGTTCCTGTTTTTCACACAAAGTTGTGTTCAACTTCACACTCCGAATGCTATTCTGTCATCATCCCTGACGTAAACTATAATTTTTTTTAGTTTTGAAATATAAATGCCTAGAGGTCGCATTATGATTACAGTACAAATAATTAAAACAATGGGATCTATATATCGCTCGTTTACCCAAAGAGTGTAACATCTCAGAAAATGAAATTTCGAAAAAGAAAACGTTTTAATTTAGCTTCCAACTTAAAAAGATTTTTAAAAAACAAAATAATATAAGCGCTTGGACCATGTTATGTAGAGAGCTTGCCAGATATCTTTGCTAAATTTCAGGGCAAGATCAAGCATTGCTTAAAGAGTTTTAATGTTTAATATACTTAAACTCAAACAACTCGTTAAGTTTTAGAGATATAAACATGAAAATTTTACACAAGATAAAAGTCGTAGAAAAAATAGAAATAGCTAACTAAATGCCACGCTTTGAGTTAATAAGCGATATCAACGCGGAGGAAAAAAGGCTCTCTAACATATGTTCCAAAAATATTTTGCAGCAAACATACATATACTACGTTATAGAGAAAATTCGTTATAGAGAAACTGGGGGCAATGAAATTAAACTATGGATAGTAGTCATTGGAAATTTTACGTATTTTGAAATAATTTTTAATTTAAGAGCGTTGATAAACATGTTTTGCTTCCCCTTATTAGTGTGAACTCTTACACATTTATTGTGTAAATTAAAATGAATAAGGTTTTTCAAAAATTCATTATAGACAGATTATTTTGTGTGAGAAATTCCACTTGTGGATTAAAAAAACTTCGTTATAGAGACGTATTCGCTATAGGAAAGTTCGCTATAGAGTGGTTAAAATATGTGAAAATGTTTGGGAAAAATTTGTGTGTTTCAATCGTTATTCGTTATAGAGAAAAATTCGTTATAGGGAAGTTCGTTATAGATAAGTACGACTGTATATGCTTTGCAACATAGACAAATAAAAGAATAGACAAAGAAATCCTCTCACCTAAATTCTCTCACTCAATGATAATTGAGTCAGTTTACGAGATACTCAATTTTTAAAATGGCAAGAACTATACATTTTTAAACTATTTTTGATGGTAAAAGACAATATGTGGGTATTATTTGGCCGGATCTACACCTTCATATAAAAAAATCAAAAAAATCTTGCAATTTACCCAAAAACAAAATGCAATTGAGTGAACACACAGCATATTGGTTGTAAGAGCGACCCCTACAAACAACAAGCACACTACAATTTCTCTGTCTATTATTTTATTTGTCTATGCTTTGCAACAGTCTCTAGCATAAGTCTTATGCCAGACTATGAAAATTTTCATTGAAAACTCTTTGTCATTTTCTTCTAAAATTTCATTGACATCCACACACGTATATGAAATCAAATGAAAATTTTGATATTTCCCTTGCTTTACATTGGTTTGAGAGTTACGAATTTCAACACAAAGAATAATTTCAAATTACAGAACCTTGTGTGCAGAGTTTCACCCCCTTCACACCTCTTGCCTACAAACTCATTTTCACGTACATGAAAATTTTCATAGTCTGGTATAAGACTAACATATGTTTGGGTCCTGCCAACAAATATATGTCTGTCTGCAAACAAATATTAACATATATAACTATATGTTAGAAACTAACAACAAAAGACGAAAAAAATTGGGGGTTTGGCCATGAAAATCGATTTCTGAGCTACTGTGCGATGGTTGTTTTCTCTTATACAAGAATTAGGGAATTGATGGGGATATGTGGCTACATTCGAAATATAGTCTCGGTCCATATAAATAAATTTCATTATACTCTGTTAAATATATTGTTGTTCTTCAAATATTTGAAGCAACAAAATATAACATTAAAAGAAATTCTTAAAATTTATACCCTTAATTGGCATATGAAATAAACTATGGACATGTTTTTTTTTTTTTTTCAAAAATAGGTTCAATGATTATTTTCCTTGACGTAAAATTCCTGTGAAATGTCAATAACTGTCACAACAATAAAACCAACAACAATTGACCACAACAATAAAGGTAATGAATATTACAAACACATTCACCAAGCGAAAATAATTAGAAGTGGTGTAATGTAGATTAGTTCTTTCACGCATGTTTTGATGCAGTTCCAACGGAGTCGTGAAAAAGGCACTCCAATCCCCACATTTTATGCGCATTCGGATGCGATCCGAAGAATGGCATCCATTTCTTACATTTCGAACTTTTGTGTGGGAGGTACCCTAAGGAGAGGACAGATATAGGCCATTTTAGAAGTGAAACTAAATTTAGACAAAGTATTAGGCGATTCAAAGTTTGGACCAAATCGGTTGCCCCGTTCAAGAGATATCATGCATACGATTTTAGTGGAATTTTTTAAATATTGGGGGGAAGTACCGGAAGTTGTGGACCGGTATTGCCGATTTTCGAACTGAAACTAAATTTGGACAAAATATGACGAAAACCAAATCGTTTGATCAGTTCGAGAGTTTTCGTGCTCTCCAGCCACTACATATGGTGCCATAGCGGTTTTTAACACCTTTCGGGCTGATTTCTCAAGATGTATGGACTTGCCCCTGAAAAAACTTTTACCGTCGTAAAGGCAGCGAATGCAAGTTGCTTCAACAAAAATCAAGGTGATTCCAGACCAGGTCTTAAAGTGAACTTATGCGAAGTTTGTGTGGGATTTACCCGAAGGAGTGGACACATATAGCCCATATGTCTATCTGATCTATATCTGGTAGGTATATTAGGATGTGTAAAGTATGGACCAAATTGGTCACTCCCATCAAATGTTATCGTGCGCACAATTTTTCCGAACATTTTTGAACTTTTGTGAGGGAGGTACCGGAGGGAGTGGATGATATATTCCATATTCGAACTTAAACTATGTTTGGACAAAATATTACGAAAGCCAAAATTTGGACCGAATCGGTTGATTCGTCCGAACGTTATCGTGCGCACCAGCCAGACAGACGGACGGACATGGCTAAATCAACTCCAAATGTCGTCCAAACACACTTGGGGTCTAAACCCAATATTTCGATGAGCACATTTTGCCCGTATGAAAGTGTATATACCCAATTATCAATGCTGAGGGTATAAAAACTGTTACAACAACAGTTGCGATTGAATTTAATGAATAAACAAGTAAGAAAAGTCTATAGTCGGACGGAGCCGACCATGGGATACCCTATACCACTATCCCTGGACAATCGCTCTCCACGTAACTTCTTTTCAATGATTGTGAAAATTTAATTATTAAATATCAGAGATGAATTGTAGAATACTTATGACCAAAACCAAAAAGTTATCTAGCATGACGAAGACATTTTTGTAGCAGGAAAGGAAAATTTAGTTCACACAAACTAAAATGTAATGAAACCCACTTATGTAGTACTACTACTTCCGTTGTTTAACCGCTACGTTATTGAAATTTTCACCAATTTCACACAAAAGTTTCAGTCCATTTAACCCGCTAAGTATTATCTGATCTTCACGTTGGTTTGTACGCTTCTTCTTCATCACAAAACTCAAACTTTGTTTAAAATTTTGCGTGTTATTATTTTGACCTATAGAGCCGCTACAAAATTGGTTAAAATTTTGTTTTTGGTCCATTTCATTCCCTGAACATTTCACGATCATCAGCAAAATTAATCATTTCAATTCTGGCCCGAACCCAACCTCTTTAAAAAATTCGTTACAATCGGTCCATAATTGCGGCCTTAAGCTTGTTACAATTTTTAATGGATGAACAAACATCGCTAAATCGCTTAATCTTGTCGAGATATGAATTTTGGCATACCAAATAAGGGGTCTAGGACGAATATTTCGTGGTGTTACATAAACTTTTGGAGATACAATATTTAGCATGGGATAAAAAGGTGGTTCTCTACACAGAACCCATTATATATTAGGCAGTAGGACCGTTATCTAGGAAACACTTTATTGCAATTTACATCAGAGGAAAGGTCAGTAGTTTTTTTCCATATGTAGGCTACTTTGCGAAATATATATCAAGCTTTTTGTAGAAAATTAACTTATGTTGAAACTGAGGTATGGGGTATTGTAACTCGCGATCAGTTTTACTATACCATAACTTTTGACCGCATTTCGGTAAAATAAACTGTTTTAACCCGATTCACCGAGGGGTTTCTTAAAATAATAATTTGAGCGGAAGCTGTGGTCGTACTAATGTAAAAAAATCGGAAAAAATCGTTGAAGAAAACGAGTTTCATTATGTTATTTTCCAATTAGTGGTTTTACAACACAAAGGAGAAGTTAAAGAGTACACTTCAGAGTTGAAGTTTCTAATGTATGATTTTTTAATATAGCCACTGTATCTACCTCAAACGGATGCTGACATTTTGAAACCAGAAAAATGGGGTTTTTTGAATTTTTGCTCTAATCGGGACGCGCAGCTGGATTTCCCTAAAAGCTTATTACTTGATTATAGTACTCGCGATTTCGCATTTTTTAATGTATAACATGAGGGTGTAGCCCTCACAGGATCAAAGTAATCTGCGCCCAAACACGAAATTTTTGTGCGTAAATTTTTTTAAAAAAACAATTTTTTTGGTTTAAAATTTACAAACGTCAATCGATTTCCGTGGAAAGCCTCGTAAATTTAGTTTTTTTGCGTTCTGAAGCTAACAAGCCACGACGCGTAAAAATCCACCCACTAGATCGGCGGATATGATACCCCTCAAATTTCGAAAATTTGCAAAAAATTATTTTGAAAATATCGCATAATAACAAGCGCTTTGGATGTGTCAGTTCTACTCAAATAAATAGATCGATACGAGTGTTTAAACTGCGCGAAAACAGATATTTAAAAACTCACGTAAATCCAGAGATATAATAGATTTTTTCTAAAAATTGAGTGCGATGCTACATCCACGGTTCTTGATGGATCGCATTGAAACGGCATAGAATGATGTATTTTTTAATGGTGATTATTGAAATCGGATGCGCATAAAATGTAAATGAACTTCGCGGAAATTATGACCATTTTACTGTGTTTTGCACCCTAATATGCAGCAGATGCTACATCGTGGTCGAAAATAGAATTTGACAAACTGTACATCAAATAAGAGGGATTGATTCGCTGTGTTGGAAAATCGGATGCGCATCATGTCATTTTCATAATTGCGCGGTTTAATGCATCTCAAATGTTGTAATATTCAATATAACATTATTTTAACGTTATGCCACCATTGGAATTCTTTGTGATTTGATATAAGGTTCTAATAATATTATCCAATAGGAAAACTATAAGTGAAAAATTTGTTACAACGAAATATCATCATTATTGCGTGAAATTTTGACGAAAATGCCGAAGAACTCAAACATTTTTTCTCCAACTTTTCCTAGAAAACCATAAAAAAATAAAATTAGAATATGATTTTAATTTTTTCGTAATATTTTCTTCGTATTTTTGCAAATAACTTGAATACTATAGCTCCAACCTTCACAACTTAGGTTTCATTTTACTCCTCAAAATGTCTGGATGCTGTTATAATTTTTTTATATATTTTTCGTAAGTATGAGCGCTATTGTTTCAAAAATATGTTTGTAAATACGTGAAATTATTTAACAAATTTGATTTTTCGCGAATCCATTGAGACTTTACGATTATTTTTTTGCATCATCGCAAAGGTTACGAATTCAGTTCACGATAATAGGATATAACAGCTAACAATATTAAGCCGCGATTTTTTTAGAATTTTTTCTAATTATCATAATTAAAACAGTCATATCTTTTGCGCGCAACGATCAAAGTTAGTAACGAAAACAGATTTGGAATGCTGATTTTTTTCTTAATCTATGAACCAAAAATCATTGATGTAGCATAAATTTTTTTTTTGATTTTTTTGAAATGAAAAAGACAATTTTATACATTTTTCCTGATATGTCCTCAAGGAATTAAAATATCGAACAAAAATAAAATGTTTATATTTTTCATACAAAAGTAATGGTCCATTTCACCCGCTAAAGAATATCAGATCATCATTCAAAATTGTAGGCATCTTTTTCGACCTATACTCTTACCCGGTGCAAAATTTCGTGACTATTGATGTATAATTGCGACTTCTAGCGAGTTTATTATTACACTACAAACAAATAACGGAATATATTAGGCTGTAACTCTGTTATCTGATCATGCACACCAACATAATTGGCATCAATTGAAAGGTCAAGCGTTCCACTTTCAAGTATATCTCACTTGTCCGGAATGTCACTTCTAGGAATTAAGATATAAGCTGTATATTAAAAATTTTCACAATTTTCACACAAAAGTTTTGGTCCATTTAACCCTCTAAATATTATCCGATCGCCATCTCAAATTGCAAGCTTCTCCTTTGTGATATACTCTTACCTTATTTAAAATTACGCGTTGATCGGACTATTATTGAGACCTACAGAGCCGCTAGAAAATTGGATAAATATTATGTTTTTGGTACATTTCACCCGCTAAATATTTCGCGATTATCACCAATAAGAATAGGGATCTATTCTGATCTGAACCCGACCTCCATACAAAATTTCGTGACGATCGGTCCATAATTGCGGCCTGGAGCGTGTTTACAATTTATAATGGACAGACGGACGGACGGACTGACGGACGGACATACATCTCAAAATCGCTTTATCTCGTCGAGATATGAAGATTGGTATACCACATCGGGGGTCTCCGACGAATATTTCGCGGTGTTACATGAATTTTTACCAAAACAAACTTATAATACCCTTTTCCACATTGTGGTATAGGGTATAAAAAATCATATTTTTTTGTTAATGTAATAAAGTTCGTAATATTTTTGTTTTACACAAATAATAAACTCTTTTTATTTATTGTTGGATATTTTGCAATGGCTTGCATTTTTATTACATCTTAGAACTGCATAAAAACACATTGCGAAGAGTGCCTTTAAACTGCATCCAAAGCACTGTTTCAAAACACGTGCTTTCGATGCAAATTGGACTGCATCCTATTCTACCATACAGGGTTAGTTAAATTGCGATTCCAAAGGGATAGTTAAAATGCAGTGCTAATGTAGTGCATATTTCAGTAGTCATGCTCTTGTAAAAACCATGAGTGAAAATGCATAATTTGATGCACTTCCAGATAACTTGTACATATGATTTAACTGCATCTTTTTAGGCAAACATTTTGCTGGGTATTTTAACATTGAACTTGAAAAAGAATTTGCAATGTTTGGTTGTGTTTTTTTTTTACTTTTGTGAACAAAAACAGAATAATACCATTTCCAGAATCTGATAGGTAGTCAACTTGACATGAGTGTTAGTCAGTATTTTATTTTATGTAATAGTATATGTGCGGCTATTGTTATCATGACATTGTTTTATGTGTAGTGTAATGTAAAAAATTTTGATTTATACCACATGCAAACGAAATTTGTGAGGAACTTTTCTGAAACAATCCTTTAAATTGCTTCACTTAATTATATATTTAAATGTTATGTAGGTAGAGAGATTCGGACTTTTATTGAATTGTGTGTATATTGTCTACTGATAAGATAGTTGACTGTGCATCTGAATGGGAAGGATGTCTATGATTATAAGGTTTAAATCATAAACAGTTTTGCATTTTTACTTCTGTTCATAAATTTGCTATTTCAGGAATTAAAAATCATCTGTCTGTATAAACCAAAATATTAGTTTTGTGATAACAAAATTACGTCTTTCAAATCAAGTCATATACATATTACATCCAATTTTAGAAAAAAAAAACTGAAACATAATACTATTTTAAATTCGATGAATTATCATAAGCTGAATTCATATACTTTTAGTTTGTGCATTTTGTTGTGAGATCAGTATTAGGCCTTTGTTTAGTAGATCTTTGTCAGCATTCGAGTAATGTATTAATTTTACTTTTTGTTTTCTTTTTTACTATTTTTTAATGATTTGACAATTTCTACTTCATCCCTATATTTTATATTTAAAATTTATATTTATTGCCAAAAACGCAACGGATGAAAAACAATACACACGCATTAAAAAAATTGCTGGCATTGCAAACACTGCAATAAAAGTGAAGCAATAAGCTCAAAAATGTTTTTTTTTTAACTGTCACTATAACCAAAAAATACATTTTGAGAGGGGGTTGACAAGTTAGGGAATGCACAGCATGTGAAGTCTTAGCTTAACTTTGCGGATATGTTTACCACTGATAAACCACATTTGTCAACTTGTCTATTAAATAGGAGACATTTAGTAAACAAGAAACTATTCAAACGTCATTTTTTGTAGAAGGGTTTTGGAAAACAATTACCAATAAAAGTTGTTTACATTATGAAAAATGCTATATTTGGGATTAGGGGATACAGCGGAGACAACGAAATTGGTTTGAGTAAACATTGGACTCAAAACCATTATTTGGGTGGGGCACATAATTGACCTTATCAAATCTTCAAATTCTGATAATGATGATCTTAAAATAAACTTGTTCAACTTACAGAAAAAGATGATTGCTTAGTTGAATCGTGCTGTCAGCTTGCATATATTTTGCTCTTTTTTTTTGGGAAAACCGAAATGTGAGCATCGTTCTCATTAACATGAGAATACTCAATGCTTAAAGAGTTCAGGGTTTCATTAGAAAAATCATCATTTCAAAAACTGAAAAGCCAAGTGATCATTCCCTTCGGCGTCAGAAAATCATAATATTGGCAGCGATCAGTTAATTTTGCAAGGCTGTCAGATCGTTTTGTAAACATTACTCTCTACAATAGAGAGTAATGATGAAGTTAAGCCAGTGGGGGAATACTCCAGACTTAAAGTAATCATAAAATGAAATAAAATAAATTAATGAACCAAAAACACAATTATACCCTACACCACTATGTGGGGAGGGATTATACGTTGGTTTTGGTCAAAAAGTTTGTAACGCACCGAAATAATGGCCGTAGACCCATACTTATATATACCAAAATGAATGTCTCGACGAGTCGACTGAGTCGATTTGGCTATGTGTGTCCGTCTGTCCATCTGAAATTTGTAATCACGCTATTAGTCGCAATTTTGATCGGAGAAGAAGCCTATTGATTTTGATGATGGTCGGATAATATTCTGGGCTCGGAATGGGCGAACACTTATTTGGAGAAAAGGTCAACGTTTTTTTCAAAGCCAATAGCTCTGTTTCTTTAAGAGGTATCTCAAAAGCAAAACCTGGCAAGGAAAGTAGAAAATATCACCTTTACAACGATGTAAACTAGATTGTCGTAGGTGGTCAAACAGCAGAGATATCGCAATAGTCGGTAATGCATCCCATTTTCCGATTTTTTTGTAATCACGCTACAGGTCGCAATTTTGATTGGATCGTCACGAATTTTTTGGGAGTTGATGCGGGTCCCACAGAGGAAGAAGCCTATTAAGTTTGGTGATGGTCGGATAATATTCAGTAGAGTAGTCAAAGTTTTTTTCTTATGCGAATATCTTCTCTTCTGGTAGGAGTATTCCAAAAGGAAAGCCCTTGAATGGAAAAAAAGATCTCCTTTATATTGATGCAAAGTATGGTGGCGTAAGTGGGCAAACAACCGGGATATCGCCAAAGTCAGTAATAAATCCAATTTTTCCACTTTTTGTAATCACGCTACAGGTTGGAATTTTGATCGGGTAGTCACGAAATTTGGGGGTTGTTGGGGTCCCCACAGAGGAAGATGCCTATTGATTTTGGTGATAGTCGGATAATATTAGGGGTCGGAATGGGGAAAACTCATGTGGAGACAAATTCAAAGTTTTATTCTTTGTGAATATATCGGCTCTAGGAGGGGTTTTCCAACTGCAAAGCCTGTCAATGGAAGTAAAAAATAATATCTCACTGCCGCGGAATGGTTTGGTTCAATAAAATTTTTTGAGCTAATATAATAAATTATTGTATTTTTTTTCTAAAATAACACTGTGCAACATTTTGCGTTTTAGGGTTAATGTTGTACTTTATCTGAGTTTATAAAGTTTTGTCCCACAATATTTCAAAACTTGTAGAAATTGGCGGAACTTGCCACGCCTATTTAGGTTACTTCCCGACGTAAACTTTCAAAACGCCGATACACGTGTCTTCTTTTTTCGGTCCTCTTTTATAATCTAGCCGAATTTTCTTTTAATTATTTTTTGTGTTGTACAGTGTTATCAAACCGAGGAGGATTTTAAATGTATCTACAGATTTTGTCTTTAACCTTTCTATTCTCATAAGTACTTTGTCGAACTTTATCGCCCATTGATGCTGTTTAGGATTTATTATCGTCCATGTCCCCAGTCTTTTTACTAAAGCGATCTAATTATAAAAGTTGAAACAAATGGTTATGTCGAATTCTCCCGCTTATGGAGACTTATATGTTTTAGTTTTTCATGGCTGATGGACCGTTAATCTTCAACATTTAAGGAAATTTGTAAATATACCGTTTTTCTTGGTCGGAGACACAAACACCGTTGTCTCGAAAATTGATTTGTAAATCGACGCATTCATAAGTTTCGCAAATATAGCGATTATACAACAATAAGCCCCTGAATTTCGTCCATAAACAAAGGGAATTTTGGACCACGGACATTCCTGAACATTTTCTGAAAATTGCATGAAATTAGGTTCAGTAGTTTTTAAAAAATAATGCATTGAAAAAAGTGGGCGCGGTCATTAGTTTTCAATATATAACATATTTCAGAAGTGGACATGGTCCGGTAATTTGGCTCCAAATATGTACCTAGTATACACACAACCTAATTGTCTCCCAAAATGTTCCTGAAACTGATCCCAGCAAAATAAATTGGAAGCAGTGCAATGTGGACTAGTTCTGTCACGGCATGTTTTGATGCAGTTCAAACAGAGTCGTGAAAAAGGCACTCCAGTCCTCACATTTTAACTGCATTTGGATGCAAACCAAGGAATCACATCCACTTGTCACATTTTAACAACATCCGGATGCAGTTCAGCGGAGTCGTGAAAAAGGCACTCCAATTCCTCACAATTTAACTGCATCCGGATGCAGTCCAAACGGAGTCGTGAAAAAGGCACTCCGTTCGCTACATATTATTAGCAGTTGTTAGAGATCCCTACATGTACATAAATCAGTTTGTACATCTCTACAGGCAGCGACAAAAATTTTCCAATAAGAGATAAGCGTGTTAATATTTTCAAACATTTGTTAATACAAACTGAATAATATTTAATTTGTGAACATTTTTCCGGTAACTCAAGAGAAGAAAATTTCCGAATGGAGTGCTGTTGGAGTACATGTCGAAATCTTAACTGGTGATGGGAAGACAACCCATTTAGCAAATGAAACAAAAACTGTTCAGCTTGGAACAAATGGAGAGCGAAGGAAACACACATGTTTGCGATTGAATTCAATGGAGAATTTTCATAATTTGTGTTAATGTAATAAAGTTCTTAATATTTTTGTTTTACACAAATAATGCATTTTATTTGTTCTGGCATATTTTGTAATGGCTTGCACAATTTCCGCAGAATGCCTGTATCTAAACACGTGCTTTGGACGGCCTCCTATTCTACCCCAAAGGGTTAGTTAAAATGCAATGCCAAAGGGTCAGTTAAAATGCAGTGCCAGAGGGTCAGTTAAAATGCAGTGCCAAAGGGTCAGTTAAAATGCGGTGCAATGGAGTGCCTCTTTCCGTAGTCACGCTCTTGTAAAAATCATGAGTGAAAATGCATAATTTGATGCACTTCCAGATCACTTGTACATATAATTTAACTGCCTCTTTGGAGGCAAACTTTTTGCTGGGATGTAATGATAGGTCTGGCTTTACATATAGCGTTAAAAATTAAGGCGAGGGGAAGGTACCCCACCTCCACCGAAATGTGTAAAATATACATAGCAACGGCAAACCTTGAGCTTTTGCTGCATGGAAATTGGTTCATGGAAATTGATTTAGTAGTATTGGAGATATAACATATTTAAACAAGCAGTCGTGGTCTGATCTTTAGGCCCCAAAGAAGTACCTAGATTGTAGACTAATTATTAAATTTTTAAACCGATACATTCGTGGTATTAGTAAATATAGGGTTTTTTTAACTATCGCATAGGGGAGGTACCACGCCCCCTCTGTAGTTCTATAAAATAAGAGCCTGTGGGCGTGGTCAAATTTTCTTTGCACAAAAATCTAAGTTGGGTTATGACGAACATTAAAAAAAAAATAATTATCCAAATCTTTCTAGACGTTCTCAACTGATGCCTTTACCAACGAACGACATTTGATTTTTTTTATTTACATAGATATATAGCATGTTTAAAGAAATATACAGAAATATAGGGGAAGTACCCCGCCTCCATCCGAAATTCAATAAAATTTGTAGCCCATTTTAACCGGGGGCCATCCCTGTACGTTCCCTGACAATTTCAGAAAAACCGGTTCAGTAGTTTTTGTAGAAAGTTGAAAATTGAAAAAAGTTGGCGTTAAAGTGGGCATCGTCAAATTTTCTTTGCATAAAAACCTAAGTCGGGTTATGGCGAATATTTTATCCAAATCGGTCCAGCCGTTCTCAACTGATGCCATTACCAACGAACGACATTTGATTTTTATTTATAAAGATTTATTTTATAACAGATGAAATAGCATTGGGTAAAAAAATTCATGTTCTGTACTAAAAATGTACTTTATAAAGTCCCAATTTACATTGGGCGAGTTTACTTGCGGCAATTGTCATTTTGTAGGAGAAAGAGGTGAGGCATATGGTAACCCTTTGCCTCTCAGCACCCTCCCTCACCTACAAACTGACAATTGCCGCAAGTAAACTCGCCTAATGTAAATTTGGACTAACAAGTTGTCTAAGAAATATTTAAAAATTTTTTGTTTGCATACTCTTTTTGAGAGAAACTTTCAATAAAATCTGAATCAATTCTTTATGCCATGTCATATTCATATTCGAGCTATATATAGGTCTTAAGGTTAGAAATAAGATAGAGATAAGCCTGAATTACAACCATCTCGGTATCAGATAGTATTTTTACGACTTTTTGCAGAGATACTTTTCGACCATATTTTGCAAAGTCCATATATGGGTTTCCTAGTCTCAAACAGTACTGCAAGCAGAATTCGGAGTCTATGAGTCGTAGTCTATTACGCCCGACTCCTGATACAAATGTTTTCTTTTTTTCTTAATGTAATTATTGTCATTTTTTAGTTGGCTTGCACGGAATCTGTCTCTTCTGGCAATATAGTAAAGTTGTTTTGTTTTTATGACATAAAAGAATATTATTTTCATACAACAGCTGGATATACAAACACTTTTGAAAAAAGTGAGCAGTAGACAATTTTTGATTGGAAATATTCGACACAAGTTTAATTCGCACTGGCGGAATCGATTAATATCTAAACATAATTCAATTAATTAATTAATGGTATACAAATAACATTGAAAGGTTTTTGAGATAGGTCTTCTTATCAGAATCATAATAAGGAAAAAATATTAGAAAACTGTTTTAAAGGGACTAAAGTAAGTGTGTTATATCTGGATATATACTTTAAAGAAGAAGAAAATGTCTTTTGTTCGGGCCAAATTGTGTATATTCTCATCGCATTAAAACTCTGTATATCTCACGACATATTCGCGAATACAATTCCTGTATTCAAACGTAGATCTATTTTAACGAAATTCAGAATGGAGGTTCTCCCACATCCAACGTGGTAGCAAATTCTGGGATACCTATATGGGTAGTATTCATTATACCCTCAGCATTTATTCTAACGAGGGTATATATACCCATTCATACCTCCAAAATGTGCCTCATCGAAATAACTGGCTTAGACCCCAAGTATGTTTGGACGAAATCCGTTTCAGACAATTTGGATTCGATTTAGCAATGGCCGTCTGTCTGTCTGTCCTGGCTGGTGCGCACGATAACTCTCGAACGGATGTACCGATTTAGTCAAACATTTTGCCTTCGTAATATTTTGTCAAAACTTAGTTATGTTCGAAGATGGGCCATATCGATCCACTCACGGGAAAATTGTGCGAACTATAACTCTTAAAGGTAGTAACCGATTTGGTCCATACTCAACTCATCGTAAAATTTTTACCAGACGTAGATGAGATTCCAATATGAACTCTATCGGTCCACTCCTTCGGGTTCCTCCCACACAAAATTTCGGAAAAGTTCAGTTTAGGACCTGCTTTTGCTGCCCCCATTACTGCAGTACAAGTTTTATCAGGGGCAAATCCATACTTCCTGAGAAAATATCCCGAAGTTGTAAAAAACCCCTATGGCACCAAGTGTAGTGTATGGAGCGCACTATAACTCTCGAACGGATAAACCGATTTGGTCCAAACTTTGGCCTTCGTAATACTTTGTCCAAATTAAGTTTAAGTTCGAAGATGGACCATATAGGTTCACTCCTTCTGGAACCTGTACGAACGATAACTCTTAACGTTACTTACCGATCTGGTCCATACTTAGCACATCATGAAATTTCTACCAGATATAGATGAGATTCCAATATGAACTCTATGGTTCCATTTCTTCGGGTACCTCCCACACAAAATTTCGGAAAAGTGAATCGAACCGTTTTGATCCTTGTTGTAACGTCTTGTATTCACAGCCCCCATTCAGGGGCAAGTTAATACATCTGAAAAATGGCCCGAAAGCTCTGAAAATCCGCTATGGCACCACGTGTAGTGGCTGAAGCTCACGATGACTCTCGAACGGATAAACCGATTCGGTCCTGAATTTGGCAGTCGTAATATTTTGTTTAAACTTAAAATAAGTTCTAAGATGGGCCATATCGGTCCACTCCTTTAGGTACCTCCCCACAAAAGTTCGACACGTTTCACTAAAATGGTGCACACGATAACTCTCGAAGGGAGGAGCCGATTTGGTCCTTACTCGCCGGCTATATATGTCAACTCCTTCGAGTACCTCTCACACAAAATTTCGTAAAAATGCACATTAAAACTGCTATCGAATCGCAACAATGTCGTTAAACATGGAGATTGGAATCTACGACAAAAGGAGCTATCATTGGGCTAATTATATAATCAGGCTACACTCACAAATATTGGGGAAGACTAGCTTTGTTCCGTATTTAATATTAGCGGGAAAAAGTTAATTTGTTTTTTTTTTTTCAGTTTCAATGACTAACACATTGAAATAACCATATCTTTCCATAAAAAAAGAAAAATTATAAGAACCAGATCAGCAAAACGGCATTCCTTTACGGTGTATAGTATTGATTTTGCGAAATTTATATAATCGTCAAGAACGTCATCCCCCGAAGAAATTCTTCAAACCTTAAGAACAATTTCCACAGTTTAATTATGCGTATACGTTTTGAAAATATTCATACGCATTAGTGCACTCAAGGGGTTACAAATTTTACAAAACCAACAATTTGTTTATTGGCTCATTTTAAAGTACAGATAGAATGGAATATGTTGCAAAAATAAGCTGAGATATATGAGCGTTAGAAAGAGAAACTTCATTGTGATTTGTACGTAACATCGAAGTTTGAAACACGGTTTTCTCAAAATGGCATTTTGGAATGTGGTGCCCGCTGTAGCTCGAAAACGGATAATCCGATCTTCATATGTGTGGGATTATTATACATATAAAAAGCATGAACTTACGCAAAAGACTTTTAAAAAAAAAATCTTGACAGATTTTTTGCGAAAAAACTATCAATTTTTTTAGTTAAAATCGAAATTTTGATTTTGACAGTTCACAATTTTTCTAAATGTGAATATTAGTGTTATGACTTTTTGACAGTTTTCCTCAAAAATGATTTCCTGCAGCAGGGATGAACGAACTTTTGCCTATTAATCACTATGCTATCGTTTATTCCATTGAAATATAAAAAAGTTCACGCACAAATCGATTTTAAAAAAATAATTTTTTGAAAAAATATATGAAATGAAAAAAAAAAAAAAAAAATTTTCAAAAAATTATTTTTTGTTGCACGAATGAATAAATATAAGCCTACTAATAACTATAATAACGTTTATTTCATTCAAATATTAAAAAAGTCGCAAAAAAATTCACATTGAAAAAATTTTAAATTTTTTGTTTTTTGTTAAAAAATTATATTTTTGAATAAAAGCGTTTACGACATTTTTACGATTCTTAGAATTGAAGAAAAATAGTGAGAAATAAATTTTATGTCATTTTAATTATCTCATGTGGCTCTAAAGTTTATTTTCAATTATATATCTCTTTTTAGTGACGTAAAAAAATTGTCCATAATTTTGATAAATTCAAATTTTAAAATCATTTTGTGCGTGAGGTTTTTTCACCGAATCACCTTATAATTAAGATTTTATGTAATCTTATGGCAAAACTCATCACGCTATGATACAGGGTTGTAAAAAAGTCATAACCCTAGTAAATATTTTTTTTAATTCCGCTTCACTTAAGTAGGTGATTATTAGAGTCTTAATGATCCCAAAAAATATATGCTGATCGGTTTATTCGTTTTCGAGCTACAGTGGGCAACGCAAATTGCTTTAGTAAAAAACAGTGTTTCGCAGCCGCCCATACGTCAGAACACTGTGTAATATTTTTCAACAAAAAAATCGACAGTAGCTCAAAGTGTGATCAATTAGACGAAAACAAAATCTTATGAAAAAGTTTGGTAGTTTCGTGTTAAAAAATTCATGAATATGTCATTTTTCCTACTTAATAAGTGACCATAACCCCTTAAAATATTGTCTGTATATATAGCGATTGCTGTAAATAAGATATTTTTAATATAATTTCACTTCAAATCTTATCTTTTTTGTTCTTAACAGCTAGAAACCACCACAATAATCAAAATACGTTTAACGCTTTTGTTTTGTTGTTCTCCACCATAAATGAAATTCTAACTGAACCGATTCATTATTTCAACCACAAACATGTTTTATGGTTTTCAATGTTCTTGATATGTTATATCATATCTTTCACCGCTAGTTTGGCATCTCCATTACAATTGTTTATTGTCTTGTGGTTACTGGCAAGAAACAATTATAAACAACATTTATATAATTTAGTATTTTGCGTAATGGATTTTTCGATTTGGAATTATTTTTAATAAATAACAGTTTTAAGGAGTAAAGGCTATCGTCAGACAGGGCCAACCATGTTTTACCCTACATCACTACCGCTGGGAATTAGCTTCTGCGGATCACAATTCCTTTGTGAAAAAAAAACAAATTTATTGGGGAAACAAAATTGTGGATTCCCCACCTGTGATAATGGTATTATAGTACCATGGCAAATAATGGTATTATAGTACCATGGCAAACTGAGGAAGTTGAAATATAGCTCCAAACTCGAAGGTTTAATATTGTAAATGAAGATATGAAATATTAAGCCTTTTAGTTTGGAGCTACATTTCAACTACTTCAATTTTTCCGCACTCATCATATAAAATGTGTCCTACTTCTATTCTTTGAAAATCAGAAAATATTAAATATTCAATCTTGGGAATTTAGTTAGCGTATAGTACGTTTACAAATAACCGAATTTAATAAATCCGTTGAGGTTCAAATATCCATTCCAGTGCCTATAATTCAAATAAATCTTCTCAAAGAAGGTTTTTTTTGCAAAGTGATTTTTTCAAGTCACTGTAAAGAACACAACTGTGGTCGTATGACAAACTGTTCTGAGCACGTTTAGGCTAAAAACTGTCAAACTTGAAAAAAAAATCAAATGGTGCCTGGCAACACCGTGTGTTGTCAGAAAGATTTCGTGCAGCCCTCGTAATACCCTTTCCTCATTGTTGTGTAGTGTTTATTAATTCATACGGCAATAGTTTAATATGCAATAGATGAAGCGTTATTATCTTCAAATCTGTTATTCGAGATGTAACGAAAAACAAATACTCTGTTACGTAAGAGGGTAATTACATCTGCCAATTAATAGGATAATGAAATTTGTTATGATAAATTATGTCATAAGAAATGAGAACTGTCCTGTTGGCCAAAGAAAACAAAAACTTGATTATATCAGAGATTATATAAAATGTAGCTATGTTTAAAGTACAATTTGTAATTAAATAATGACATCATCATAATTACATTTGATGAAGAAACAAATTATCATTGTCGCAAAATATCACACTGCGTTAATATGACCTTTCGCCCGCAATTATGTCTTCATGTGCTCGACCTGTACGACCTCTCGCCCACAATGACGCCTTCATGTACTCCAACTATAACAATCTATGAAATTATAAGCTTAATTACTAATAACCGTTTTCATTTTATTCTTCTATTTCTTTTCAGAATTATCCTCAATGTGTAGTTTTCTAATTACCAAATAATTGCAATAAAGGATTTCAAATTATATAAAAAGTAATTACAAAAAATAAACCAAAACAAGTACATCGCAAGCGGTGTGTGAGTGTCTGCTAAACTGCTTGTGATTGCAAGCTATTGCAATTTTGGGACAAACACAAATATAAAACAAGAAACCAACAACCATTCAACCATTAAAGTGTCACTGGAAACAATGCGAATTGCATTGAAGTCTAATTGTCATCCTCGGTCTGCTGATGCTGCTGCTTATGGTTAGTGGTTTTGAAACTAGAACTAATGTCTATTCCAAAGAAACAACGAACGCCATTTAAACAGAAAAGTTTATTTGGAAATTGAGAAGTGTCATTCGCTCTCACTGTCGGTTTATCTGTCTTAGTGACACGGCGTGACTAGAATAACAAAAAAAAATAATCAAAATCACACGCTGATCCTCTGTCCATGTCTCCCTCATAAAATAACCTGCCATTAGAAAGCCAAACTTAACACCAACGGCCATGATCCGGACATCACATCAAAAAGTGCTGTTTACATTGCTGCGTTTGTTGTTGCTGTTTGGAGATTTCAGTAATTGGACAAAGGTGAAGTTTAAAGGTAAGTAATATAGTACATACATAAATGCTCGTATATGAATCTATATAGTGAACTTTTAAAACTTTATGTACTTAGTATACGTTTAAAATAAACAATGAAAAAAAATTTGAAGAAAATTTGATAGAAAAGTATTTTATATTTATATGTTATACTATTCAGAGACTAGTGTTATATATTAACTTTTGGTAATAGCAAAATAATATTAATATTTTAAGAAATAACAGTTGATAACGATATAACAGTTCCCATTTCTACAAATGTGTAGAGTAGTTTTAGAGCCGAAATTAATTGTTGCCCAAAGACTAACAACAACACTTTTATCAATAAAGACAACACAACAAGTATTCAGGCGATATTTACGTGTTGTTATTGGTAATCTGGTGGTGTAGGTTGGTTTTAATAAAACACTAGGTTAATTTATAGACTTTAAGATGCAATAATTCATTCTAGCCAAGGACTCTTACTTATGTTTCTGATATCCTCTATGCAGAGCATCTTAAAATAAGTATTTTACGGTATTAAAATTGTTTTTGAATATTCGCACTAGTTTGAACATTCTCCAGTAATGGCTTTCGCAAATATTTTAACTTTGCCATTGTATTTGAAATTGACTTCATTTCCTTTCAACACAGCAAATATTCTTAATCGTATTCTGTTTATCTCTAGGATACAATTGAATGCGGTTAGCTGTGCACAAATTCATTTAAAAAATAATTTGAAAGTTGTGTTGGGTGGGATTTCCGCTTAAAATATATAAATAATAATAAAAAACAGACAACAACACCGAGACCAATACATTAAATGCCGGAAGGAACATTGCAAAACTTTCTCACTTGATGCGGTTTTGTTATCTCAAATCGAATTGTTTTTCCCTTAATAAGAGGTTGCTGTTATAGATTTAAAATTTGTCCCACAAATATTTTAATTTAATAAATAATGTTCAAATAGCAATGAAATACGTAAGTGTGATATATTTTAAGCAAGTAAAATTGAGTCCTAACTTTTTATACCCACCATCATAAAATATTCTTAACTAAAATGAAATAATTACTTTCATTTCCTGTCCATAATTTTAGTTGCAAAAAATGTCCAATCACGGATATACCAAATGCCTAAATTATCTAATCAAATCTAATGTAAAAATATGTTCAACAAGGTGGTACCTTTATATGAGGGCTATACCAATGTGTGGACTTATCCTGGCAATTTTTAGTTCCGTCAAATGACCCTCAATACCACAAAGATCCTCAAATATCAATTAACAGCTAGTTCGGTTGTAGTTAAACACTCAAAATACCGAAAATCGGGAGGTTATTTGGGGGTTATACCAAAATATGGATCTATGTTGACAATTTTGGTGGAGAAGTTTTCCGAACACAGAAAACCTCAAATATCAATTCACAGTTAGTACGATTAACAAGTAAGAAAGTATCAGTCAGCTGAGACGACAGAGATATACCCTCAGCCACGTACCCAAAGAAAAAAAGTTAACACAATACTTCTGTAGGTTTTTAGCTGTTGGGAAAATTTTCCAGGATGGAAAGGGCCGCAAAAAACTACATGTTGCTTTTTCCAAACTTTGGGTAGGGTGTAGCCGTAGGAGTGATCCGATGTAGTACATATTCGGACCTAATACAAATGTGTAGGAAATAATTTGTTTTCTTTATTAGTCTATGGATATTTTCCTTACAGACTATATAATTAAAAATGTTGTACTTAATTTTCTGAATTTAAATATATTACAATCTTACTTTTCAATTTACAAAGTTTGAGCTAAATCGATTTCTCTCTTAAAGGGTTATTTTACACATTAGCCAGTTTAGGTAATGCCGGTAGGATTTTCTGGACCTTTTTGGGTCATTATCTCAGGAAGTATGGACTTGCCCACGAAAAAAATTACAAAGTCGTAACAGGGGCCGCAAGTGCAACCTGCTGCATCACATAATAAGATCAGAGAGGAGTTATTACCCTATACTTTTTCCAAATTTTGTGTGGGAGGTACCCAAATGAGTGGACCGATATAGTCCACATTAGAACCCGATCTATGCCTGAAAGTAATATTACCAATAGCAAAGTTTGCCTCAATTCGGTTACTCCCTCCTAGAGTTATCATGCCCACAATCTTGGAGAAAATTTTTGAACCTTTGTGGGACAGGTACCGGAAGGAGTGGACCGATATGGTCTATCTTCGAACTTAAACTAAGTTTGGATCACGTATTGAAAGACCCAAAATTTTAACCAAATATGTTGATCCGTTCGAGAGTTATCGTGCGCTCCAACTATGACACATGGTTTTATATGGGTTGTTTGCAGTTTTCGTGCTGATTTCTGAGGAAGTATGGACTTGCTCCTAAAAACAAATTATATCGTCGTAATGGGGGCATTGAATACAAGTGATTGCAACAAAAATCAAAGCCATTCGAGAGCACGCCTTAAACTGCACTTAAGCAAAATTTTGTGTGGGAGGTACCCGAAAGAGTGGACCAATATTGCCATATTGGAACCTGATCTATGTCTGGTAGAAATGTCACGATGTGCAAAGTATGGACAATTTCGGTTACTCCCTTAAAGAGTTATCGTGCGGACAATTTTTCCGAACATTCTTGAACTTTTGTGGGGGAGGTACCAGAAGGAGTGGACCGATATGGCTCATCTTCGAACTTCAATCAAATCTGGACAAAATATTTCGATACCCAAAATTTGAACCTAATCGATTGATCCGTTCGAGTGTTATCGTGCGCACCAGCCAGCCAGACAGGCAGACAGACGGACGGACATTGCTAGATCGACTCAAAATTGTCTGAAACGGATATCGTACAAACATACTTGGGATCTAAAACCATTATTTCGATGAGGCACATTTTTGGTCGTATCAAAGTATATATCACCAATATTTTTGAAAATTTAACATAGCTGAAGCCAAGGTTTACCCTTTTAGAATACGCGACTTGTGATTCTATATTATACAAATTAAATATTTTTGGATAAAATGAAATGTTTTTAGACGTGGCAAAAAATATTGGCCTTAAAAGATAATTTGGTTGGAAGTTGTGGCTATATTTATGTTAAAAAATGGGTAAAAATGGGTTGAAGCCACCATGTCTTTTTTTGTTTTCTCTCGATTTGTGAGTAAACCACACTTCTCTCGATTTTCCCGTCAAAGTAAAAGTAGAAGCAAACTAAATAAGGATCATCTCACTTATGTATTACTTTTCAAAATTTGAACTGCTTCTACCATTAAATGATGCTGACATTTTGAAGCCAGATTTACAGTGTTTTTTGAAATTTTCTTCTAAATTCATTCCGCAAAGAAGTTTTTCAAGAAATCATATATAGGATTGTAGTACTTGCGATTCTGAGTTATTTCATACGACTAATGTGAATGTAGTCTGCACAGCTTCATAGAAATCCGCATACAAATGCGAAAATTTTGTGCGAACAATTTTCTAAAAATCATATTTTTCGGGCCTAATTTTTACAATTGTCACTCGATTTACTCGTACTTGATTGCACATTTTAGTTTTTTACGTTCCGGATCTAATAAATCATTCCCCGTGAAAATCCATCCACTAAAACGCGAGTTACAAGAAAGTCCAAAGTAGAAAAATCACCTAAAATTGTTTTTGGAAATATCGCGTGTTTTATCGCGTTTTCTGCGGTTCGTTTCCACTGCAATGAAACAACTAAAACAGCATCTTCGTTTTAGCGGAAACAGAGATTTGAAAACTTCACTGATAAGGGAGTTACATTCATTTTATCCCAAAAAATAGTGTGTGATGCTACATCCACGGTCCTTAATTGATCGCCTTGAAATAGATATATATCGATGTAGATTTTCATGGTGTATATTGAAATCGGATGCGGACAAAAATTGTATGCACTTTGCGCAAATTAGCGATATTTTATAGGTATTTTAATGCTAAGATGCAGCTGATGCTACATCTTAGCCTCCAAATTAAATTTCGAAAAATATATACAAATTAGCAGATATGGTCTTGCTGTACATGAAAATCACATGCGGACAAAATGATTTTGGAAATTACGCGATTTACACGTATTTTTAAATGCATATAAATAAAAATGGGTTATTTGACCTCTATTTCCATTTCAGAAGCCTTGAGATATATCCTCATCAACCCAATTAGCTTCCCTAATGGGAAAGCTTTAACCCATTATATATGAATGTCAATAAAGCAAAATCCGTCTATTTTGTTGGGAGATTTAAGCAAAATGAAGGAAGTATTCCTATAATTTTTTACAATATTTTCTACTACATAATGCATGAGAAAAAAATATTTTTTCAAACAAAAAATAATTTTTTGACCAAAATATGTGCTCATTTTGGCTGTAACATCAAAACTATAACACCAATCTGTACGATTGTAGTCTCATTTGATTCGCCGTGAAATTTTGATCCACAACAATTTTTTATGTAATTTTATGACCACTAAATGGGCCTTAATTTCGAAAAAAGTTGACTTATATTCAATAATTTATCAATTTTATGTACACTCCGCGAATTCTGTGTAACATTTTGCAGGTATTATGCAATCTACTCACTGAAGTCACTTCGAGAGAACTTTTTTGTAACAATTGTGCTCATTAAAATAAATAGCGTTTTTATAATATTTTCTTTCTTAAAAAGCGAAATAAAAGCGCCATAACTTTTGTCCGCAACAACCAAAAATTGGCTCGCGACCAGATTCGTACAGGGAATCTTTTTCTTAACCTACATACCAAAAATCGTTGATGTAGCGCGAAAAAAAATTTATCCTTTTTTTCTGAAATGGAATATGAAATAATTGACAATATTTCTGATATACCCTCTTTAGCCTAAAGGCTGAGGTTATAAAAATTGTAGGTGAAACCCTTAAAATAGCAAAAATAGGGAGGTACCGTCAATGGGGGCTATACCACTGCATGGGCATATCGGGAGGTACCGTTATACGGGCGCTATATGAAAACAGGGACCTATGTTGACGATTTTTGGTGGAGAAGTCTTGAAATCACAGATAACCTAAATATCGAATCACAGTTAGTACGGTTAAAATTGTAGCTACAAGCCTCAAAATACCGAAAATCGGGAGGTACGGTTATATGGGGGCTATACCAAAACATGGATCTATGATGACGAATTTTGGTGAAGAAATTTCGTGAATACTGAGAATCTCAATCGTTAAATTACAGCTAGATCCGTCAAAAATTTTAGCTCTAATCATGGCGTAGCCAGGAATGCTTTTTGGTCGTTATTCATAATTTTTTACATACAAATGAACTGTTTTGTAGGATCTACGGGGGTGGGGGGGGGGGGGTCAACTGCCCCTCCCTAGCTATTCCTGGCTACGCCCATGGCTATAATCCTCAAAATAATCCTCATGAGGTTCCGTTACATTGGGGCTGCATTAAAACGGGGATCTATGTCGATTTTTAGAGAAGTTTTGTGACCGCAGCACGTAGGATTAAAATCCAAAAAACGACGCTTAATTGAAAAATTAAAACATACTTTTTTAATAATCTGTCTTAACAGGGTTATATTGGAAAAAAATTTTTTCTTCACTATCCGAAATAGCAATGCCGTATGTTACTTTTCTTGTTGCACTGAGTTAAATATGAGAAATTTTTCAAGTTTTTGCGAACAGTTGAAACACAAATTTGGTGAGTAGTTGTGAACGGTGATAACGAAGTTTTAATATAAAAAGTGTCATTTTTTGTATTGATGTATTTCTTAATATTTTGGAAAAAAATTATTGTTAGAAAAGTGTTGTAGACATCTTCAAAATCTATATCAGGAAAAATGTCTAAAATTGTCTTTTCCATTTCAAAAAAATCAAAAAAAAATTTTGATATTACATCAATGATTTTTGGTACATAGATTAAGAAAAAAAAATCAGCATTCCAAATCTGTTTTCGTTACTAACTTTGATCGTTGCGCGTAAAAGATATGACCGTGTTAATTATGATAATTCGAAAAAATTCTAAAAAAATCGCGGCTTAATATAGTTAGCTGTTATATCCTATTATCCTTAACTGAATTCGTACCCTTTGCGATGATGCAAAAAATAATCGCAAAGTCTCAATAGATTCGCGAAAAATCAAATTTGTTAAATAATTTCACGTATTTACAAACATATTTTTGAAACAATAGCGCTCATACTTACGAAAAAAATATAAAAAAATTATAGCAGCATCCAGACATTGTGAGGAATAAAATGAAACCTAAGTTGTGAAGGTTGGAGCTATAGTATTCAAAAATTTGCAAAAATACGAAGAAAATATTACGAAAAAATTAAAATCATATTATTCTAATTTTATTTTGTTATGGTTTTATAGCAAAAGTTGGAGAAAAACGTTTGAGTTCTTCAGCATTTTCGTCAAAATTTCAAGCAATAATGGTGATTTTCCGTTGTAAAAAATTGTTCGCTTATAGTTTTCCTATTGGATAATATTATTAGAACCTTATATTAAATCACAAGGAATTCCAATTGTGGCATAACGTTAAAATAATGTTATATTGAATATTACAACATTTGAGACGCATATAAACCGCGTAATTATGAAAATGACATGATGCGCATCCGATTTTCCAACACAGCGAATCAATCCCTTTTATTTGATGTACAGTTTGTCAAATTCTATTTGGCGGCCACGATGTAGCATCTGCTGCATATTAGGGTGCAAAATACAGTAAAATGGTCATAATTTCCGCGAAGTTCATTTACATTTTATGCGCATCCGATTTCAATAATCACCATTAAAAAATACATCATTCTATGCCGCTTCAATGCGATCCATCAAGAACCGTGGATGTAGCATCGCACCCAATTTTTAGAAAAAATCTATTATATCTCTGGATTTACGAGAGTTTTTAAATATCTGTTTTCGCGCAGTTTAAACACGCGTATCGATCTATTTATTTAAGTAGAACTGACACATCCAAAACGCGTTTTAATATGCGATATTTTCAAAATAATTTTTTGTACATTTTCGAAATTTGAGGGGTATCATATCCTCCGATCTAGTGGGTGGATTTTTACGCGTCGTGGCTTGATAGATTCAGAACGTAAAAAAACTAAATTTACGCGGGTTTCCACGGAAATCGAATGACGTTTGTAAATTTTAAACCAAAAAAATAGGTTTTTGAGAAAAATTTACGCACAAAAATTTCGCGTTTGAGCGCAGATTACTGTGATCCTGTGAGGGCTACACCCTCATGTTATACATTAAAAAATGCGAAATCGCGAGTACTACATTGAAATAGTAAGCTGTTAGGGAAATCCAGCTGCGCGTCCCGATTAGAGCAAAAATTCAAAAAACCCCATTTTTCAGGTTTCAAAATGTCAGCATCCGTTTGAGGTAGATACAGTGGATATATTAAAAAATCATACATTAGAATCTTCAACTCTGAAGTGTACTCTTTAACTTCTTCTTGAGCATTAAGCTCTACATTGTGTTGTAAAACCACTAATTGGAAAATAACATAATGAAACACGTTTATTTCAAAGATTTTTTCCGATTTTTTTACATTAGTACGACCACAGCTTCCGCTCAAATTATTATTTTAAGAAACCCCTCGGTGAATCGGGCTAAAACAGTTTATTTTACCGAAATGCGGTCAAAAGTTATGGTATAATAAAACTGATCGCGAGTTACAATACCCCATACCTCAGTTTCAACATAAGTTAATTTTCTACAAAAAGCTTGATATATATAAAACTCAATTGTCGTTTGTTGGTAATTGAATCAGTTGAAATCGGCTGGAGCGATTTGGATAATTTTTTGTGGAAATGTTAGTCATAGCCCAGTTTAGGTTTTTATGCAAAGAAAAATTGGCCACGCCCACTTTTCCGCCCACTTTTATAAATATGTTATATCTACGAAACTACTCAATAGATTTTCCTGAAATTTTCAGGGAACGTAGAGTGATGGCCCCCGGTTGAAATAGGCTACATATTTGGTTGAATTTCGGATCGGGCGGGGTACCTCCCCTATGCCCTATTTTTGTAAAAATGCAATATTTGCAACCATTACAAATGTATCGCTTTGAAAATGAATTTCCGAGTCAATGGCGATTCTGTCTGGACTGGACAACGCCCACTTTTTAAATATGTTATATCTACAAAACTACTGAATCGATTTTCCTGAAACTTTCAGCGAATGTACAGGGTTGGTCCTACATATCTTTCGACTTTCGGGTCGGGCGGGTACCTCCCTTATGCCCTATTTTTGTAAAAATTCAATATTTGCAACAAATACGAATGTATCGGTTTCGGAATTTATTTGCGAGTCAATGGCGATTGTGTCTCCAACCTTACGTACTTATTTTGGGACTTAAGATCCGACCACGCTCACTTTCTAATTAGGTTATATCTACAAAACTACTGAAGGGATTTTCAAGAAAATCGCGATTTGTCTAAACTTTTAAATCTTTATAAATAAAAATCAAATGTCGTTCGTTGGTAATGACATCAGTTGAGAACGGCTGGACCGATTTCGATTATTTTTTCTGTAAAATGTGTTCCATAACCCGACTTGGGTTTTTATGTAAAGAAAATTTGACCACGGCCATTTTTAAGCCCACTTTTTTCAATTTTCAATTTTTATCTTTTCTACAAAAACTACTGAACCGATTTTCCTGAAATTGTCAGAGAATGTACAGGGATGGCCCCCGCTTAGAATAGGCTACAAATTCAGTTGAATTTCGGAAGGGGAAGGGTACTTCTCATATACCCTACTTTTTTAAAAATGTTATATTTACAATAATTACGAATGTATCTATTTGGAAGTTAATTTGCGAGACAATTGTGGTTGTGTGTCCGACCTTACCCACTTTTTTAGGATCCAAAGACTCCACCACACCCACTTTTTAAAATATGTTACATCTACAAAACTGCTGAAAATGTCAGGGAATGTACGGGCATATTTTCTTGAATTTTGAAGGGGACATATTTATAAAAACGCCTTACCTTTATGAATAAAAATCAACTTAGGTTTTTTTGGAAAGAAAAGTTTACCACGCCCCCGAAAACAGGTTACATATTTTATTGAATTCCAGAGGGGGCGGGGTAACTCCCCTATGCGATATTTTTAAAAAACGTTATATTTGCAAAAATTAGGCATGTATCGGATTAAAAATTTAAGGATTAATCTACAATCAAGGTACTTCTTTAGAACCTATAGGCCCGACCACGCCTGTTTTTATTTTAATATATCACAACTCCAATACTACTGAAGCGATTTTCATAAAATTTGCAGCAAAAGCTCAATGTTTGCCGTTGTTATATGTATTATATGAATTTCGGAAGAGGTAGGGTAAATTTCCCATGCCTTTCTGTTAAACGCTGTATGTATAAGCCAAACTTATGATTATATCGGTTTCAGAATACATTTTGGTAGACAATGAAGTTGTGTGCACCCTAGGTACATATTTGGAGCCAAAATACCGGCCCAGGCCTACTCTTTTAATATGTTATATCTGATGACCACGCCCACTCTTTTCAAAACATTATTTTTCCAAAACTACTGAACCTAATTTTCAGAAAATATTTAGGAATGTCCCGTGGTCCAAAATGCTATATATATGTATTTGTAGACGAATTTCGGGGCCTATAATTTTATTATCGCTATATTTGCTAAACTTATGAGTGCATCGGGTTGCAAATTAGTATTCGAGACAACGGTGGTTGCGCCCCCGACCAAGAAAAACTATATATTTACTTTTATAATTAGATCGCTTTAGGATAAAGGCAGGGACATTGACGATAATAAATCCTAAAATTCACAAATTGGCGAAAAAATCCGACAAAGTCCGTAAGAGAAAAGAAAGTTTACAGACAAAATCTGTTGATAAATTTAAAATCCTTCTCGGTTTGACAATGGACAGAAGAAGTGAGGTAGAAAATACCTATTTTTGAATTGTCAAGCATATAGTCGATAAAAAGTTGTCAGTAAAACTCATAATGGCGGGCCAGCAACGCGGACCGGGGTCTGCTAGTATGTACATATTTTTCAAAATTTTTAAATGTATTAGAGTATAGGAAAAACAAATGTCGAGAAGGTCGTGAGAAAATTGTTTGTATTTTTCTCTTGAGTGTTTTCTTTTAATTTCCACTAAAACTCGATGCCGTTTTTTTGCGGATTTTGAGTTATGTCAAAAATGGTTGAAAAAGTTGAATTCTGTAAAAACTACATGCTAAGAAATACTCATAACTTCTTAAACATTGGTCCAATTTGAAAAAATCTTTTTTTGTATGTTTTGTTGTTTTATACTTAAATGTTTTGCTAATAAGCAGCATCACCACAGCAAAAAATAAAGGAAATCAAAAACGTCATCTTGAAAAAATGTCCGATTTCACTCAGAAATCCCCATATATAATAATCGGAACTTTATATATGATTTATATGAAATGATGGTGATGGAATTTATTGACTACAATTTGGAGTAAATTTTGTTCTTATGAATGTTTGTTTTAATTTTCATAGAAACTTCAACTCAAGGTGCAATTACCAGGTGATACGTTAATCCCAGCAATATACGGAGGGACGAACTTGCATGAAAAACCAAAAAGTTAAAACGCCGAAAAATTGCATAACTCTACTATTTTTCAACCGATTTCATTATTTTTTTCCCTTCTTGCCTAAAGTAATTAATTACTCAGTTTGGTATCTTGTACGCAGACTAGAGCACAAGAAAAAACATTTTCCTGTTTTTTACTTAGTTTTTTTTCACACTTAAACCACTATAACATAGCCATTTGTTAACCTATTTTTAACAGTTATGGCTTCTTCGAAAAACATTGTTCTTCTCTTTTAAAGAAAGAAAAAAATATAGATATGCGTTGTGCAAAAAAAGAAGTTATGCCCGTTTAAAGTTTAAAATCGAAGAGACACCCTTTCTTACTACATTTACCGTTATAATATTAAAAACGAAGTGATCAAAGACACAAAACGTATTTTCGTCTTCCATAGAATCACACAATACAGAACTTACGCATGAGAACGCCTGCAATTTTTGACTTCAACTGTTGACTAACAAAAATAAGTTTCGGTAATTCAAATGAAATCAACACAATCAACACATCAGTTAATATTACAAAAATTTAATTAAAGCTGAAATAAAAATTGCACACAATATAAATTGTTGTGTCTTTCGGATCTGAAAAAATTACTGAGATATGAGCATTGAAAGCGAAAAATCCATTGCGTTTTTCTCAAAATGGAATTTTGCAAATCGGTGACCACTCTAGATCGAAAACGAATACCAATATATGTGTGGGCTTATTTAGGACATCAAAATCTAGTCATTTATCAACCGATGCATTTAAAAAATATTATTTTGCAATTTTATGATCAAAACTTGGTAGTTTTAGGGTAAAAATTGATATTTTGATTTGACTGTCCACCATTTTTGTATAAACTAATATTTTGTAAAATCCGCCTATGACGGACAAGATTTTTATATTCTAAATAACCCCTAAAAAACATAGGAAGATAGGTTAATTCGTTTTCTTGTTAAAGTGGTCACCGCAAATCGTTTGGTAGTTTTCTTAGAAAAAATTCATGAAAAATGGCAGCACATACGAGTATGTGCAACTGGGAGTAACCCTTTAAAACTAAAATATTAATAGAAAACATATTTATTAACTTTAAGTTGAGCTTTGAAATTGTTTTTTTGAGAACTTTAAACCCCCAAACGATTCCCTGAATAAATCTACGTTTTCATGGATTTTACCCCAATGTGCGCCGAGAACGTCAAATGTCAAATTACAGCTAGATCCGTTAAACATTTTAGCTAAAATCCTCAAAATACTAAAAATCGGGACCACCCGATTATAGGGCCTATACCAAAACAGGGGTCGATATTGCCCATTTTCGAACTTGACCTGTTTATGTCAAAAAAGATACCCGGCTAGATCGACTCAGCATTTTATCCTCAAGAATATGTATACTTTGCGTTACAAACGGAAAAACAAACTTAATATACCCTCCATATTATAAAAAACAACTTCCCAAAAACTTCATTAAAAGAGCAAGGACGTATTTAGCTTAAATTGATTATAACAAAGTAATTTTTAACCCCCTTATTATAAGTCTCTTTTGTTATTTATTAGATTTTTGGAACAGATTTGTAGCGTTCCGGTTAACTTAAAATTAAAAGTGATCATTAAATTTCAAGGAGAACTCTTTTTGCATTATCTTCTAATGTAACAAGTAAAAAAGTATCAGTCGGCTTTGCCGACAAAGATATACCCTCAGCCTATGTGAATTAAAACTTGCATCTACGCAATTGTTGAACTTTTGTGGGGGAGGTAGCATGAAGAGAAGATCGATATCGGCCATTTTAGAAGTTAAACTAAATTTGGACAAAATATTAGGGGATCCAACGTTTGGATAAATTTGGTTGCCCCGTTCAAGGGATATCGTTCATACAATTTTAGTGAAATTTTTTAAACATTGGAGGAAAGTACAGGAATTTGCTAACAGTCTTCGAACTGAAACTAAGTTTGAACATGTGTAAAGTATGGGCCAAATCGGTAACTCCCATCAAGAGAAGGTACCTGAAGGAGTGGACCGATATGGCTTATCTTCGAACTTTAACTAAGTTTGCGCAAAATATTGCGAAGCCCACATTTTGGACCGAATCGGCAGATCCGTTCGAGAGTTATATTGCGCTCCAACCGCTACACACGGTGTCATAGGTATTTTTTGTATCTTTCAGGCTATGTTCTCAGGTAGCATGGACTTTCTTCTGATGAAACTTATACCGTCATATGGGAAGCAGTGAATACAAAATGCTACAACAAAAATCAAAGCGATTTGGAGCAGGTCCTAAACTGAACTTCTCCGAAATTTTGTATGGGAGGTACCCGAAGGAGTGAAACGATTGGGTCCATATTGGAACATCATCTAAGTGGTATAAATTTCACGATATGCGGAGTATGGACCAAATCGGTAAATTCCTTCAAGAGTTATCGTGCGCACAAATTTTCCGAACCTTTCCGAACTTTTGTGGGGGAGGTACCGGAAGGAGTGGACCGATATATCCCATCGTCGGACTTAAACTAATATTGGACAAAATATTACAAAAGCCAAATTTTGGATCGAATCGGTTGATCCGTTTGAGAGTTATCGTGCGCTCAGCCAGACAGACGTACGGACATGGCTAAATCAACTCCAAATTGTCTGAAACACATTCCGTCCAAACATACTTGGGGTCTATGAAAATGTATTTACCCTTGTTAGCATAAATGCTGAAGGTATAAAAATTATATTTAAAGTCCTTTAAATTGATTAATTATGCGATTTCTTATCCATACAATAGTAAAAAAACATATAATAATGGCCCTAAATTTGTTTCATTTAGTGCAAGGTATAATCATTATTTATATTCCCCAAATCTCGCATCTTTCAAACATCCCACAATTTGTTGGAAAATATCCAAATCTCAATCTATTTCCTATGCAATCGTATGAATTCCCTTAACTTGCGTAGCTGTTGTCCTGCACTTTATTTGTTGTGTTGCGGGGCAACAGCATCAAAAGATATAAAAAGCAACAAGGAAATTCGTGGTCACCATAAATTTTTTCGACGCAATGGAAATTTCCAGTTGTTCATTGTTATGTGCTGCGCTAGTGATGTTGTTCCTGTAAAAAGTTTAGATTTATTTCGGTTTAATAGAATCGCATCCCTTTATCTACGACGTTTGTCTTCAAATGCATTTATACATACAAATACCGAACCATGGAAAATATTTTGCCGCTTAGATTGCTGAATTTCAATAATGGGTGGCGCCAGTGTGCCAGATTCCATGCTCTGTGTGATGTTGGTTGAAGTGTCGTAAGTTTCTCGGATTGTTGGTCGGTTGTTTCTGTTTAAGTCCACCAACGCATTTCTATTGTATTGAGTTTAGTGTATTTTTTGTGTTGTTGGAAACTAAAGAATTTACTCTCCTTTCTTTGCCATAAGCAAAACATGTACGGTATGAAACTATTGAAAATAGATGGGGGTAGAGGAAGGCCGGGCAAAGGGTTACTATAGTTTGAAAAACTAAGAAGAACAGCATTCATTGCCTTACAAATGTAAAACTATAAAGTTGGCAAGTAACTGTTTTCTGTCTCATTTTATAATGGGAAATGAAATTTCCTTTTGTTTTGAAATGCCAGGGAATTGAATTAACTTCACCAATTGAAATACACGGTGCGACTGAACTAACTTTAAATGAAAGATTCTTACATCTGAGAAGTTTTTGCGGATTCTGAAACTATAATACACATAGATGAGAAAAAATAAAAAAAAAAAACACAAAAATCGCTGGAACCATTTTTAAATAAATCGCGGTCAAATTCACATTTTTATGGTATTTCAGGATTTCACAATTTAACTTGGAAACGGGAAATCCTATCGAAATTGAGCTAAAGAAAATGTTGTAGAGAAATTTCACAGCTTTAATATTTTCTTCAGTCCCATTTCGATAGGACATGCCGCTTCGAAGCAAAATCTTAAAATCCTAAAATGAACCTAACAAGTAAGAAAGTGCAAGTAAGCCGGGCTAACTGAGATATACCCTCAGTCTATGACAAAAATACAAGTAAGAACGGCGATAAGTTCGGCAAGGACGAAATCGTTATATCCTCCACCAAGAGTTTCATTGAAGTAAAATAGATCAATTAGTTTCCTTCCGTTTATGAAGAAGACTAAATACGAAATTTCAGCAAGTTCGGTAAAACAATGTGGCCAACCTTCAAAATACCGATATTCGGGAGGTACCGTTCTATGGGGGCTATACAAAAACGTCGATCTATACCTATAAATTTCTGGCGGAAAGATTTTAGACGCTTCTATGGGGGATATAGGAAAACGCGGACCTATACTGATAATTCTCTTCTGAAATATTTAATAATCCCATAGAAGGCTAAATAACAAATTTCAGTCGTTCGGTGGGATATTGACGTCACAACCTTCAGAATTACGAAAATCGAGAGTCACAGTTCTATGGGGGCTATAACGAAACGTTGACCATTACCGACGACTTTCAGTCAAAAGGATTTTACCTCCAACAAAGACTAACTACCAAATTTCAGCCATTTGGGTGGGTTGATTTGGCCACAATCTTCAAAAATCGGGAAGGTACCTTTCTATGGGGGCTATATGAAGGCGTGGACCTATACCGACAAATATCTTATGGAACTTTAATACCCCAAATGAATACCAAATTTCAGCCCTTTTCGGTGTATTATTGTGGCCACAAAATTCAAAATACCGAAAATCGGGAGGTACCGTTCAATGGAGGCAATCTGAACCGACTGATACCGACAAATTTTATACCCCAAATAAAGACTAAGTACCAAATTTCAGTCATTTCGGTGTGATAATGAGGCTAAAACCTTCAAAACACCGAAAATCGCGTGATACCGTTCTATGTGGCCTATATGAAGGCATGGATCTATACCGACACATTTAATATGGAACGTTTAATACCCCAAATGAAGGCCAAATACCAAATTTCAGCCATTTCGGTGGAATATTGGGTTCACTACCTTCAAAATACCGAAAATCAGGAGGTAGTATTAGTAGTAGTAGTACTTCTTTATCTATATATATAAAATTGAAATTTGTTTGTACGTTTGTTTGTTTGTTTGTTCGTTTGTTTGTGCCTTATAGACTCGAAAACCGCTGAACAGATCTTACTGAAATGTTTAGGGTACAATGCTACATGGCCTGGAATGAAAATAGGCTATATCATTTTTTGAAATTTCGCGTTGATCTGGAGATATAGCATCAAAACCGGAGGTACCTCCAAAAAATTTAGATTTTGTATGCAAATATCTTTAGAACTGTTGCAGATACAATCTCTAAATTTTGTATGCGTGACGGAATTTGATGTAAAAATAAATTTACCAAATTGTTGGCGTTTTTTATTGTTGGACTGCAGAATTTTACATCTTTGTGTTTATTTCAGCTTGAGTCCATATTTTGTTGTAATTCAATTGTTTGAATAACAACAAAATATTTTAAAGTGGATATGAAATTGATTAGTTGCGGGCGAAGGGTAGGGAATACTATAGTTTCAGTTGTCACCAAACAACTTCATCGGTTCCCTTTTTCAAAATTATATTCAAATCGGTTCAGATTTGGATGTAGCTCCCACATACATATATTTTCGGCCGATTTCCTTATTTTATGTACCAAATATGCTATTTATGTCCAATTTCAATGAAATTTGGAATGTGTGACGGAACTCGGTCTGGAAATAAACGTGCCAAATTATATCAAAATCGGTTCAGATTTGGATATAGCTCCCATACATATATATTTTCGGCCGACTTCCTTATTTTATGCACCAAACACGCTATATATGTCCAATTTCGCTGAAATTTTGAATTTCTCACTAAATTTGTTCTAGAAATAAATGTGCGGAATTATATTGAGATTGGTTTATATTTAGATATAGCTCCCATACATATATATTTTCGGCCGATTTCCTTATTTTATGCACCAAACACGCTATATATGTCCAATTTCGCTGATATTTGGAGGGTCTGACGGAATTTGTTCTAGAAATAGATGTGCTAAATTATATATAGATCGGTTCAGATTTGAATATAGCTACCATATATATTTTCGGCCGATTTCCTGTATTTTATGCACCAAGCACGCTATATATATCCAATTTCGCTGAAATTTGGAATGTGTAACGGAACTTGGTCTAGACATAAATGCGCCGAATTATATCGAAACCGGTTCAGATTTGGATATTGCTATTATATATATTTTCGGCCGATTTTCTGTATTTGATGCATCAAACACTCTATATATGTCCGATTTCCCTGAAATTTGGAATGTCTGACGGAATTTGTTCTGAAAATGAATGTGGGAAATTATATCGAGATCGGTGCAGATTTGGATATAGATCCCATATATATTTTCGGCCGATTTGCTGTATTGGATGCATCAAACACTCTATATATATCCAATTTCGCTTAAATTTGGAATGCGTGACGGAATCTGTTCTAGAAATAAATGGGACACATATATCGAAATCGGTTCAGATTTGAATATAGCTCCCATATATATTTCCGACTGATTTCCTGTATTTTATGCACTAAACACGCCATGTATGTCCAATTTCAATGAAATCTGATATGTGTAACGGAATTTGGTCTACAAATACATGTGCCAAATTATATTGAGATCGGTTCATATCGGAATATAGTTCTCATATTTATTTTCGGTCGATTTCATGTTTTTGTTACGTATGTCCAATTTCAATGAAATTTTGAAGTAGTCAGTAGAAGTCATCATTATATACACAAGCACTTATATTTGGGAAGGAATTGACCGGGGCTACAGCTATGAAATATCAAATCTTTGAGAGATTCCTTATAAGGGATATTTTATTATGATATATCTAAAGCATTGTTGGATTAAAAATTGTAAGTACAAGTGTAATTTAAGGTATCACAATAGGATAATATGTATATGAATTGGAAATAATAAGTCCCATGTATAAAATAAATTAAAACTATCCTCAACTTTAAGGTTCTCAAAACTGGTTCTATTCATACATTTATTCAATTTGGTAGATCTAAATCCAATCTGTCGAATTAAAGAAAAATTAATAGTGTAAGAGTATTTATCCTACGTAGGGATACATATAGTCGAAAAAGTATTAGAAGGAGTGTTACCTCCTGAAACATTCAAAAATACCATAGTAGCTTCATAATGGGTAGAGACCGCCTTCATATAGTCTATATTTATACGTTAAAATATTAAAAAGTGAATATAATTATATCACTCCATTAAATTTTATTTTAGTCGGGATAGCAAAGCGCAACGGGTTCAGCTATTATACATAAAAGTGGTAGTTATCCTACAAATAAAAGAAATTAAAACTATCCTCAAACTTAAGGTTTTCAAACCTGGTTCTATTCTTAAATTAATTCAGTCAGGTAGATCTAAATCCAATCTGTAGAAATAAAGAGAAATTAATAGTGTAAGATTATAAGGCTTTAGGAGGAGTGTTACCCACTGAAACATACAAAACTACCATAGTAGCTCCATGACAGCCTCCTATATTTATATGTAAAAATAAAAAAAGTTAATATAATTATAGCATTCCACTATATTTTATCTTAGTCGGGGTAGCGAAGCGCACCGGGTTTAGCTAGTTTTAGAATATAAACGATTTTACAATTCAATTAATTTGGTAATAATATGTGCATTCTTAATGTAAGAAGTGATCAAAAATATGGCGACACTGTTAAAAACGTCTGTCGCATAATAAATTTAAATTTACATAGGTTATTTAATTGAATTCATTCATTAACATTTGACGGTATTTATAGCTTACTTCTAGGTAGACCGTTAATTTATCCCAATCTGCGTCTTCTCGACCATCTAATATGTTAATTACTTCTTCTTCATTTAGCGTTGGCTTCTGAAACACCATTAGTCTGAACTCTCGGAAAATTGGGCATATTCCAACGAAGTGTTGCAACGTTTCAATACTCTGCAAGTTACATATTCTATCCGTTTGATTTGGTCCAAAAATATTATACCCCAAGGGAATCATTCCACTGCGCGCTTTGAAAATCCATACAACTTTCCCATACGAATATCTTTCATTCAGATAGATATGAGATTGATTTGGGTCCAGATATTTATATATTCGCAGACTCTGGCTTTCTTGTTTTCTCCTCATCCTTTCTTCAGTTAACTGTAGTTTTATACATTTTAATAAACCTTGGCATAATGTTTTCCAGTTGTCTATAGATGATATTGCTTCTGGCCATTGTAGGTGAAAGGTTTGAGCCAATGTGTTAAGCTCTTTTGCCCAAAATATGTTTTTCCTCACTATAAGCTCCGATAGTTTTTTAGGAAGTCTGGTATGGTTGTATTTAAAAAGAGTTTTTCCGATGTAGCTTAGATGCAGTCCCAAAGTATATATTTGTGTATCTTCCACTTCTGTTTCAAGCATAAGTACGTAGTTTGGTGTGAAACTTGGCACTCTCAAAATTCGTTTTAGAAAATATCTCTGTAAACTGTTAACTTCCTCAAAGTAGCTAAAACCCCATACTTGAGCAGCATATGTCTGTATGGACCTACATACAGCCAAGAACAGTTTCCATTTTGCATTCATACTTATGTCTGCATTTCCTACAAATTGGTTCCATGTTGAATTTATGGCATTTTTGGCTTCATTGTTCCGGTTTTGTATATGTTTATGAAACTTCATTTTTGGAGTGAATGTTACTCCCAGATATTTGAATTCATTTGCCAATTTTATTTTTCTGCCTGCATACGTCCACCTTTCGGATCTGCTTAACTTTCCTCCATTTCTAAAGACCATGATTTCAGACTTACATAAATTTAATTGTAAGCTCCACATTTGACAGTAGGATTCCACTTTCAAGATCATGTCCTGCAAAACTCGTATATTATCCGACAGAAGCACGATATCGTCAGCATATAATAGAAGTCTGACGTTTATGTTGCTTACACATAATCCACCACCCACATATTCCTCTAAATCATTTATATAGAGGGCAAACAGCAATGGCGACAATAGACACCCCTGTTTTACACCCTTGGTTGTCTCAAAGTACTCTGACAGATTCTTCCCGTTCCAGACTGCTGATTGAGTGTTGCTGTATATGTGTTCTATTAGAGTTACCAATTTAGTTGATACGCCTATCTGAGAAAGTTTATATATTAGGGCTTGTCTCGATATATTATCAAACGCCGCTTTAAAATCTATAAAGAAAGCATAGACTTTTTTCTTTTCCGCTAATTTCAGAGTAACAATCGAGGTTAAGTTATATATATTGTCTATGGTTGAATAGTTCTTACGAAACCCAGCTTGATATTCTGTTAGAACTTCATGTTTTTCAACCCAGTCGTATAATCGCTCATTTATTAGGCCCATAAAGATCTTTGCCGCACAATTCATGAAAGAAATACCTCTGTAGTTAGATGGTTCATTGACATCTCCTTTCTTGTGAATCGGGAATATTATAGTCTTTGTAAATACTGGATCAATATTGCCATTCGCGTACATCGTATTGTATATATTAAGGAGTTTTGAATGAAATTCTTCTGTCCCATTTAGGTAGAATTCATACGGTATCCTGTCTTCCCCCGGTGCTTTATTGTATTTTACAGTTTTCAGCATGTTTTTCAACTCTCTCATACTAAAAGATCGGTCCAAATCGGTATCTTCCTTGAGCAACGGTGCATAATAAATAAGTGTTGTTATCTCAGAGTTATTTAATAAGTCATTATAGTACTTTTGAAAGTCGTCTGGGGTGATATTTGACCCAACAATATTCTCCTGGTTTCGAATAATTCTTGCAAACTTCCACCATTCTTTTGAGTTGTTTATTCTACTTAAGTTATTGGTAATTTCCTTGTAATACAAAGTTTTGCTAGTGTTGCATGTTGTTTTGTATTCCTTCTGTGCAACAATGTATCGTCTTCTGTCTTCGAGATCATTCGTTCTCCTGTACACTTTAAGTAGTCTAAAGCTTTCACATCTTGCCTTATTACAGTTATTGTTATACCATTTATGTTTCGGTTCGAAAGCATTTTTTCTGGCCGCAGATACTTTTTGTGCCGATTTGTTAATAATGTCGCAGATATCATTAAGACATATTTGAGTGTCCTCTCCGATATTACTTAAATTTGCATTTATCATGCGCTGATATCTATTTTTATCCCAATCTTTCCATATTAATTTTGGCAGTAGAGACATCTTTTCACCATTTTGTAATTTTGATTGAGTAGTTAATGTTAGCAGGATTGGAAAGTGGTCTGACCATATCTTATCATCCACTCTAAACTCTTCAACACTTTCTAAAATGTCTTTTGAGGCAGCGCAAATATCATTAACTGATTCACCCAATGCTGTAATGTATGTTAAATTTCCTTCTCCATCTCCTTTGGTAATTCCATTTAAGACAAGCATATTATAGTCCTCGCAGAGTTGTATGAACTGTGTACCTCTTGAGTTAATGGTTTTATCTTTTGATGACCTTTTTTCATATCCTGACCGAAATCTTTCCTTGTACATTTGCACAATATTCTGATCTATCTCTCCAATTCTGACATTTAAATCGCCAATAACTATGGGGCTTATGAATTCTTTGTTTTGAAGATATTGATTCAGGTTTCTAAAATCAATGTTCCAAGTGGCTGGTCTTAAGTATTGGGGTATTACAGAATAAATCATTTCTTTTGTGTGCAATTTGATACAGAACTCCTCATTTGAATCAAATATTTCGTATGATACGCCAATATCTTGCAAACGTTTGCCAATTCCGATTATTTTACCCCCTATAGCTCTACCAAACCTATTGTTACGCAATGCCGGCTCAAAATATAGATTATATCCGCTAAAGTAAGTTTTTGCTATTTCTGTTTTATCTTCTTCAAAATGTGTTTCTAAAAGAACGAAGATATCATATTGCTTGATGTATTGGAAAAAAGATGGGAATAAGTATTTATTTTCTAGGCCGTTAATATTATAAGATAAAATAGTGAAATTTTGTATTTTAATTGTACTGGATGTATGAATTAGTTTTTTGCATCCGCATCTTCATTCAGCAGTTCATAATCTAAGCAGATGGATTTTATATTTTCTCCATACAGTTCAAGAAGTTCCTTCTCTCCATCGCCCTTGCCACAAACAAGTTTTTTCTCCGCATTCCACCTAAACCAACGATCTTTAATCTTTAACCTGTCTTCTCGAACAGTAATTTTATGTTGCTTGTTTATAGATAAGATTTTCTTTCTTAGCATCAGAAAAGTTCTCTTATGTTGTTGTTTGTTGGGTATGAGGTCTCGCTCAATTGATATATTTGACCCTGCTAGTTTTTTGGTATTTCGGAATATGTTATGTACTGCCTGTTCACTCTCTAGTTCCACTATGACACCCATTTTTCCATTACGATCAAAAACCTTATGGACATTTTTGATATTTGTTGTTACAATTAATTTGTCCTTGAAAAGATTTTTGGGTATCAGGAGGTACACAAATTTGAATTTTGTCCCTACAGCGATTTTTTCTTGCTTTTGGATTTCATTTATGAACATTGATGTTTCAGAATTCGCAAAAACTGTCCAGGGGCTGTATTTTTGTTCTATGAAAATTTAAAATGAAAAACATTTTCTTTACAATTAACATTTATTTCCTTTATTCATTTTTATACCCTCAGCATTTATGCTAGCGAGGGTATATCACCAATATTTTTGAAAATATAACATAGCTGAAGCCAAGGTTTTCTAAAAATCCTATTTTTCGGGTCTAATATTTTGTCCAAACTTAGTTAAAGTTCGAAGATAAGCCATATCGGTCTACTCCTTTAGGTACCTCCCCCACAAAAGTTCAAAAACTTTCGGAAAAATTATGCGCACGATAATTATTGAAGGGACTGACCGATTTCCACCATACTTTACACATCCCAATATATCTACCAGATATAGATCAGGTTCGAAAATGGACTATATTTCTCCATTCCTTCGGCTACCTCCCACACAAAATTTCGGATAAGTTCACGTTAAGACATGGGGCTGGATTCTTGTTCTATGAACATTTGAAATGAAAAATATTTTCGTTATAATTTTTTCATTTGACAGTTTTTATAAACTTTAAAAACTTTTTCATTTCATATTTTCATAGAAACATAATTGAGCCCCAGATCTCGAATCACTTTGATTTCTTTTGAAGCAACTTGCATTCGCTGCCTCAATTACGACGGTAAAAGATTTTTCAGGGGCAAGTCCATACTTTTTGAGAAAAAACCCCGAAAGTTGTAAAGAACCCCTATGTCACCATAAGTAGCGGCTGGAGAACAGCATAACTCTCGAACTGATCTACCGATTCGGCATTCGTCATATTTTGTCCAAGCTTAGTTTCAGTTTGAAGATGGGTAATACCGGTCCACAACTTAAGGTACTTCCCCCCAAATATTTATAAAATGTCACTAAAATGGTATGCACGATATCCCTTTAACGGGGCCACAAAATTCAGATACAAATACATTCGAGCTGTAAGTAGATGAAAGTTTCAATTCACATAGGCTGAGGATATATCTCTGTCGGCAAAGCCGACTGATACTTTTTTACTTGTTTCATTTCACATTTTCACAGAAACAGAATTGAGCCCCAGGTGTAAGCGCTTTTCATTTAAAGTTAGTTATAAAAGTATTAACAAATAAACTGGAAAACTGAAACGTCGAATTACAGGTAGTATGGTAAATAATATAGCTAAATCCTCAAAATACCAAAGGTAGGAAGCTACGGTAATATGGGGCCTATACCAAAACATGGACCTCGTGAACCTCAAATGTCTAATTACAGATACTTCGGTCAAGAAATGTAGTTAAAATTCTCAAAATACCGAAAATCATGAGGTACCGTTATATGGGAGCCTATGTTGAAAATTTTTGGCAGACATGTTTTATGATCACTGGGAACCTCAAATGTCAAATTTTAACTAAAAACAAAAAAAAACATTGTTCCACAACATCCCATACGGGACAAGGGAGACTTCTCTCATATCAATTAGTGCACCCCGATTCATATTTAGCTCAATGATATGGGACCTACTGTTTATCGCCGAGTCCGAACGGCGTGTCTTAAGACACCACTTGTGGAGAAGTTTATCAAAGCTGAAATACTCAGGAAATGTCGCCAACATTACTGAGGGGTATTTTGCCACCGTTGAAAAATGTTTGATATTGCTTGGCAGGGGAATCGAAACCCCGAGCTTCTGCGTGCTAGGCGGGCGTGCATACCATTGCACCACGTTGGCACCCCGTCAAATTTTAACTAGTTCGGTTAAAAAATGTAGCTCAAATCCTCAGAATATCGAAAATCTGGAGGTACCCCTCAATGGGGCTATAACAAAACGTGGGCCGATAAAGCTCATCTTCGAACATAACTTGCCCTTAGAAGGAAGACACTCTGGTGCAAATATAGAGTGGTTACAACAGACGGACTGGACTGATAGATATGAACAGATCGACTTAGAATTTTATACTAAATATATGTATGTATATACTTTTTAGGGTGGCATATGATTATTTCAAAGCGTTACAGAAGAACAATCTTTATATACGTATTACTCCACATTCAGAATGGTAGATATTGATGCGTTGAAGTTACAAAGGAGGATAACTTTTAAAATAAGTGAATAAGGAAGTTGAAAGATATAAAGATATAATAATGTGTGTGGGCCAAATTAAATTATTCCACCCCGGTCTTTATATAACACATGATCTCTATAACTGAGTTATTCGTCGACCCCCCAACTGCTACGTTACTCTGAAAGAAATATGTTTCATTGAGTTTGAACCCACGTAGAGTTTAATTGAATAAATGAAAAGTTTCATTAAATAACAATAATGAGTTTCTTCACTATTCCAATGAACTTTTCTCAGCTATGCAATAGTACTTCTTTATTAATTCAACAAGTGAGCCAAGGCTATAGTCGGGTCGGGGCCGACTATGTGATACCCTACACCACTTCCCCTGTGCATAAGCTTTTGACTGGTAAAATTCAAAATATTAAAATTGGGATAGCTTAGCGCCTTTGCTCTGAATGTCTTCATTAATACAGGTCAATTTTATTGAAACGCGTTTACGTGCATCGTCAGAATAACTCAAATAAAAAAAATGGAAAAGTGGGATGTATGCCAACCATCAACCATCACATTCCGACCCCTGCATAATATCCGACCATTACCAAAATCAATCAATTTATTCCTCTGTGGGACCCCCATTAACACCCAAAATTTCGTGACGATCCGATCAAAATTTCGACCTGTAGCGTGATTACAAAGAAATGAAAAAATGGGATGTATTAACGACTATTGCGATATCTCCGTTATTTGGCCACCTACGCCAACCTACTTTGCATCATTGTAAAGATGAGATTTTCTACTTTCATCTTCAGACTTTGTTTTTGGAAGGTCCCCAACCAAAGCTGTCATATTCGTCATTATTATTAAAATCGCAAAAATGAAAAGTTGTGTTCTATTAGCGGCTATTGCGATATCTTCGTTGTTTGACCACCTACAACAACCCACTTTACATCGTTGCAAATGCGATATTTTCTACTTTCATTGGCATGTTTTGCTTTTGGCATACCCCCTATAGAAGCTGAGATATTCGGTTTGGAAAAAAACATTGTCTTTTTCTCCAAAAAAGTTTTTTGCCCATTCCGATCCCTAAATATTATCCGACCATCACCAAAATAAATAGGCTTTTTCCCCTGCGGGATCCTCATCAACACCCAAAATCAAAATTACGATCTGTAGCGTGATTTCTTTAAAAGTGGAAAAATGGGATGTATTACCGACTATTGTGATATCTCCGTTATTTGGCCACCTACGCTAACCTACTTTGCATCATTGTAAAGACAGGATTTTCTACTTTCATAGCCAGGTTTTGTTTTTGGAAAGTATCCAACAAAAGCTGTGTTATTCGTCATTAGAATTAAAATCGAATAAATGAAAAGTTGGGTTCTATAAGCGACTATTGCGATATCTTCGTTGTTTGACCACCTACGACAACCTACCATACCATACATCGCTGTAAAGGTGATATTTTCTGCTTTCATTAGCAGGCTTTGCCTTTAATATACCCCTTATAGATACGGAGATATTCGCTTTGAAATAAAACGTTGACTTTTTCCGCAAATAAGTTTTTTGCCCATTCCGACCCCTGATTATTATCCGACCATCACCAAAATCAATAGGCTTCTTCCCCTCCGGGACCCTCATCAACGTCCAAAATTTGGTGACGATCCGATCAAAATTGCGACCTGTAGCGTGATTACAAGGTTTAGATGGACAGACGGACAGACGGACGGACGGACGGACTGACGGACGGACACACATAGCCAGATCGACTCAGCTCGTCGAGACATTCATTTTGGTATATATAAGTATGGGTCTACGACAATTATTTCGATGCGTTACAAACTTTTTGGCCAAAACCAACTTATAATACCCTCCCCACATAGTGGTGTAGGGTATAATAACGTGGTTAAAAGTAACAATTCAATTATTACTATGAAACTTTCACATTTTTACTATGAAACAAGAAGGAAAGTTATCTTATGAAATTCAATGAAACTTCTTCATTTGGTTCAAAATCAATGAGAAATTTCATGGATACAATGTAGTTTTCTTTCAGTGTATACAGAAGTTGTCACGTTATAAATGAGAAGTGGTCTTCTTGAAGCAGGTTTTGTATAAGTCCAAGATTAATTAAAATCTTACATATAAGGTGATTAGATAAAATCTTACATATAGGGTGGTTCGAATAAAAATCCTCACGCGCAAATCTATTTTGTAATGTTTATTTATATCTTTGAGCAAATTTTTAAAGGTCACTGCTAGTAGAAATATAATTATACCCTGAGCATTTATGAGAATCCAAATAATGGTTTTAGACCCCAAGTATGTTTGGAAGAAATGCGTTTCAGACAATTTGGAGTTGATTTAGCCATGTCCGCCCGTCTGTCAGGCTCGCTGGTGGGCACGATAGCTCTGTGGGCACCTTCCACACAAAATTTCGGATAAGTTTACTTTTAGACCTGCTCAAATCCTTTGATTTGTGTTAAAGCAACTTGCATTCGCTGCCTCAATTACGACAATAAAACTTTTGTCAAGGGCAAGTCCATACTTCTTTAGAAAAAAGGCCGAAAACTGAAGAAAGTCCCTATGACACTATATGTAGTTGATGGAGAGCATGATAAGTCTCGAACTGATCAACCGATTTGGCCAAAATTTGGCCTTCTTTATATTTTGCCCAAACGTAATTTCAGTTCAACCAACACAGGTCCACAAATTCCGGTACTTCCCCCCAATATTTAAAAAAATGTCACTAAAATGGTATGCACGATAGCTCTTAAACAGGGCAACCAACTTGGTCCAAACTTTGGATCTCCTAAAATGTTGTCCAAATTTAGTTTAGCATATAAAATTGTCCATATCGGTCCTCTCCTTTGGGTGTCCTTTTGAGACAGAAGGTGTAAATGTCGTGCACAACTTTGATCGCACTCTAACAGCACTGATTGCTTTGGGCAATGCTGATTGAAAAGTTATTTTTTTCCCGTTGATCTTCAAGCATTTGAAAGCTTGTGGGTAGTCATTCAGGGCTACACATAGTACATCAAAAACTTCAGTACGAAACGAAAGAATAAACAGATTTTATGCAACCTGTTCGGAGTTTCAAGCATCTTCATAAATGCAAGAAGAGCTAGGATAGCACGAGAGTTACAGCGTGCATTGTACATATGTGGGATCCGGAAATGACGGAAGAGAAACTTCATGCGGCCTCTGCAGCCGCCTGTTGAGCATAATTCTTAATTAAATCCTGCAAAAAGAAGTATTCGATGTTTGGTGATTCAGTAGATCCGTGGAGGTCATCTTCCATGAAAACGCGAAAAACGCGATCGTACACATGATTCTGAACTTTTGTGTGGGGTGACCTTTCACTACGAAAATTTGCTGCATTCGAACTACAACGCATGTCATTTAGATGGTATTCACACTTGTTTTATCGGTACCGTTCATTACAATTGATTGCCATAGGTTAAAAATCTTTAACAGATTCTTAAGTCCTTGGGCCATTATTTGAGCTTACATAACTTCAAATTTGAGCGCAGTCAGCTTAATTTCTATAGATTCATTCTTGAGGACCAAGGTGAGGTGTTTGTCGTCAAAGTGCAAATAAAGCGTGCTTACTAAGTATTTCTTCAACCGAGCAGTTTCTTTGGGATTTCAATGCCCTCAGCTGAAAGCTGGTGGCACATCGTTGCTGCTTTGTGGGACAACAGCTTTAAGCTTCAACAAAGCGTCTTGTAATGCCTCTTGGGTTATGCTTCCATCAAACTGCGTTGTTGTGGTAGAAAGGAATCGAACATCGAAGATTTTTCTAGCCAAATTACCTCTATAATTATACTGGGTTTAAATATTATTAATTTTTATACGCAGTTGTGTAGATTTGCAGAAATTTAATTGGGCAATATATCTTCATCAACATTTTGAACGCAGCTGCTTGTAATTCGATTCTTAAATCGATTATAAATTATAAAATATGTGTGAATGTTTATTGATTTTCAATACAATTAAAAGCCAAAAAAAAATTAAGATATTTTTAAATGAATTTATTCGAGTGGTTCAAAGTTTTCATAAATAGTTTTAAATAGTAATATTTGCTGTAAATGAATATTCGTTTAATTGCTTTACTTAGGAGTTTCTAGTTGATCTACTAATATAATAAAATTTTAAGTGGTAGTAATTAAGACTTTGAGTAAAAAATACCTTTAGGTACATTTAGATTTCTTCCAGCAGTTAGAAGATTCTCTTAAAATGGCAAAAATTGCTATACCCCCTCTAATATACTGACAAACAATGAAAACCAACAACGTGCGCCATATAAAAATGATTTATGAATAATACATCGTGTACAGAACGAGAAGGAGAGAATTTTTTTCTCTTTGGAAATAAACAGCATTCAATTCCACCACAGCCACTCATCCATTCATTAAGCTAGACAGTCAGACGACAGACAGACAGTCAGTTAGTCAGTCGGCGACCCAGTCATACACAACAAATGACCAGGGCATATTCATATTCCTATTTAGTGGTGACATTGCCCAGATAATTACCATAGCATTGCCACAACAATCAATGTACGCCACCGCGAAATTTAGCATATGTGCCTATAACAATAGCCAAAGCGAAATGAAATGACCCACCACCAATGACAAGCCGCACACATTTATGTTCACTGGGAATTTTTATTGTCCAAAAATTCCACAAAAATTATTTGTTTTTAAATTCCTATACAAATTATGGTTCAAACTATCAATTGAATATTATTTTCATATTTTTGAAGGGCGGTAGAGGACGGTTAGGTGAATATATTTATTGAAATTCTTTCCGGATATTAGTGATAATGTTATTATATTTGTGGAGACTAAAGTTTCCCACATGGTCATTGTGAACGACTGGAGGATTAAAATCCCTCAAAGTTCTTTACATGCTCAGCATTTATGCTACACTTTCATAAGGGCAAATGTTCCTCAAAAAAAATAATGCTTTTAGACTCGAAGTATGTTTGGACGAAAGCCGTTTCAGACAATTTGGAGTTGATGTAGCCATGTCCGTCCGTCTGTCTGGCTGCAGCCCACGATAACTCTCGAACGGATTAACCGATTCACTCCAAAATTTGGCTTTCGTAATATTTTGTCCAAACTTAGTTTAAGTTCGAAGATGGGTTATATCGGTCCACTCCTTCCGGTACCTCCCCCACAAAAGTTCGGAAAATTTGTGCGCACTATAACTCTTATAGGAAGTAACCGATTTGGTATATACTTTGCCCATCGTGAAATTTCTACCAAACTTAGATGAGGCAGGTCGAAGATCGGTCCATGTTAAAGTATATAAGTAGTAGAGCCGAACTTCTTATACCCTCCCCCACGAACTGATTTGAAGTGAATAAAAACAATTAATTTCCTTTCGTTTATGTACTTTCGTAAAGTACTAAGCTCTTCCTCTTATTGCAGGAGTAGTATGTCCCAACTGATAATACTCCCTTCAAAAGAGCTCATATGGGGCGTCATCGTAGTTTTTCGAAAACATGGATCAATATTAACAACTTTCTGAATTGAGCGTTTGAATTCGGTACCAAATTTCAGCTATTTCGGTATGTTAATGAGGCTAAAATCTTCGAAATACCGAAAATCGCGAGGTACCATTCTATGGGAGCTACATGAAGGCGTTAAACTATACTGACAAAATTTTGGTGTAAAGTTTTGTATATTCAACGAAGACTAAATACCAAATTTCTGCCATTTCGGTGGGAAATTGAGGCCACAACCTCAATGAACCTATACTGACCAATTTCAGGTGGAAAGTTTTACACCCCCAACGAAGACTAACTACCAAAATTCAGTCATTACGGTGGGGTATAGGGGACATAACCTTAAATATACGGAACATCGGGAAGTGCCGTTCTATGGAGGCTATATGAATACATCGACCTATTTAGCCCATTTTCAATACCAAACATCCTAGGAGTAGTAGAAATTTCTATACCAAATGCAAATGCTATAGTCGGACGGGGACGACTATGTGATAACCGCCACTATCCCTGCAATTATCCTCTAGCACATCAAAATGCCTTTATTCAACAAATAAACTTACTCGTAGTGTAAGAAATAACTTTGTGGATTCTACAGTGTCCTAAGGCTCCACTTGTAAAGAAGTTGTTCATGGCTGAAATACTCAGGAAATGTAGTCAACATTACTGAGGGGTATTTTGCCACCATTAATCATTTTATGTTGCCTGGCCGGAAAAATTAATATCAAATTATACGTCAACAGGATGTGGCTGCCTTCGCCTTCACCAGACCTTTTAATCACCTTTGACAATATTGCAATTTTTTGTTTTTATACCCTCCACCATAGGATGGGGGTATATTAAGTTTGTCACTACGTTTGCAACTATTCGAAATAATCATTGTAGACCCCACAAACTATATATATTCTTGATCAGCGTGCAATTCTACATCGATATAGCCATGTCCGTCCGTCTGTGAAAATCACTCTAGCGTCCGAACGGATTGACGTAGGTGGATGAAATTTTGGGAAAATCTATTATATGTACGTAGGGCTTTTGGTATTGAAAGCGGGCTATGTAGGTCCACGCTTTCGTATAGCCCCCATACAAAATGACGCGTGACGCGTCGTCGTTTTAAGGAATTTTTAAGATATTTGACCCATTTTACCACCCTATGGTTGTAATTCGGTACTTTATGTATCCAGAGACCAAAAAACATTCCTACCAAAGTTGGTTTATATAGGTCCACGTTTTGGTATAGTCCCCTTATAACGCCCCATATAAAGTACGCGTCATTTCAATATATTTTGAATGTATTAGTCCCATTTGACAACGGAATCGGTTGTAACTTTGTATTTTGTGTTTCCAGAGGCTAAGAAACATTTCTACTATAAAACGTTTATATAGGTCCACATTTTGATATAGCCCCATAGAACAATATCTCCCGATTTTCGGTATTTTGAAGGTTTTGGCCTCATTATCACACCGAGATGGCTGAAATTTGGTATTTAGTGTTCGTTGGGAATATGAAACTTTCCCCCAGAAATTTGTAGGTATAGGTCCACGCCATCATATAGCCCCCATAGAACGGTACTTTCCGATTTTCGGTATTTTGAAGGTTGTGGCCACATTAATCCAGCGAAATGACTGAAAATTGTGGTGGAGGGTATAAAAAGTTCGGCCCGACCGAACTTAACACTTTTCTTACTTGTTCTTTATAAACTCGCGTATTTTATGTTTATATTTCTTTTCTTTATAAAAGCCTAATTTTCAACGCCCTGTTTTTTCTACCCCCTCTTATAAACTTTTAAACGTAAAATAATCAAAGAAAACAACAACATGTGCCATATAATTGATGAATAAAGCAGCTTACAGAGAGCAAGCAAGCAAGAGAGAGAGAATTGATGAACACATAAACTACTACAATCATCCATTCATTTAGCAATGCAGGCTGCCAGCATACAACCACACATGCATGAACAGGGTATAGTTATATTCCACTTTAGTGGTGACGATGCCCAGACAATTGCCATAGCATTGCCGATGGTATTTATGGTTCGTCGACTGACTGGAAAGTGACCTACACCAACACCGTGTTTCCACAAATGAATAGCATGCACGCATTAAACAAACCACCAATCATTAACCACATACAGTTCACGGTTCACTAGCAATATCTATCTATCCTCAATAATTTTTATCCTTAGATTTTTAAAAAAATTATGATTTAATCAAGTAAAAAAGTATCAGTCGGCTTTGCCGACAGAGATATACCCTCAGCCTATGTGAATTGAAACATTCATATACTGTCAGATCGAATGTATTTATGCTCTTTTCATTATTTTGTGGTATTTTTTGGACATTTGAACTTGCCGACGACGAATATGGATTTGGAATAAAGTTCAAAAGTGTTGCAGACGAGGTACTTAAAGGAATGGACGGACATAGTCCATTTTGGAAGTGAATCTTATTTTGGGAGACATATCTTTTCGATAGATATCGCGCCCACTAGTCATTTGAGTGGGTCATCGTATAACTAATGGACCAGTATGCCACTTTCTACGGAAAACATAATACCGTTGTAAGCAGAACAAGAACGAACAGCATCGGCATACATTTCCAAAGGATATTCGAACAGACCTTAAACTGCACTTAGACACAAATGTTGAACTTTTGTGGAGGAGGTACCCTAAGGTACCTCCATTTTAAAAGTTAAACTAAATTTGAGCAAAATATTAGCTGTCCAAAGCACGATGGGGCCAATAGCAGGTTTTCGAGGCAAAAAGTCAATTTTTGAAGTGAACAATTTGAAAATAATAATAACGGATTTCGATTGCCAACACTCTGAATCACTAAAAATAAAAAATAAATCAATCTGGTAACATCACATTGCGACATACTGATCTGGCAATGGTGACATATTTTCTTATGCATAATTTTCCGACATTCATTATAAATAAGTAGTGAAAGCATTTTAGGCGCCAAAAAGAACATTTCAATTATTTTTTTTTAAACATGGAAAGCTCTTCAATGGGTATGTAAAATAAGATAGTGTTAACAAATAATAAAAATGTTATGTGTGGTAAATGTATTTTTGAGTTAAGATGTTATGTCTTTTTTGGAGTATTGTGCTTTGTTATCCATGTGTTCTCTGGAGTATAACTTTTGAGATCTAGGTAGATCTAGGATATTATATATATGTGGTGAAAGGTATTAATGTGTACTATCATTTTGTGAAAAAATTAGCTGCGCCCAGCTGCGCCTTTTCATAAAAATCTGATATCATATGTCGTAAAAAAATTAAAAAATATGGACATTTTTATGTTTTAGTTAAAGAATAATCGGAAACCCATTAATGTTATCAATTGGATTTCGGAAAAATTTAATAGACGTATATAATAATAATATATAATTTCAAAGATATCGCAGACAAACTTGTCTTTTGTGGCGGAATCTTAGCCGATTTTTACTAAATTTGGAACCTTATTAACTTATAACAAAACCATGAAATTTGAACATATGTATATAAGGGAGCTATTTCTATATCTGAACCGATTTCAATATAACTTGACAAACTTATTTGTTGTCCGAATTCCGTAACATTTTCCAAATTTTATTGTAATTTGATGGAATTTGCATTCTTGGTCAATCATTTGCCTGAAATCGGGCGAACACATATATGGGAGCTATATCCAATTCTAAATCGATTTCAATATAAATTGTCAAAAATGTTTCTAGACCAAAATCCGTCACACATTTCAAATTTCATCAAGATTGGACATACATAGCGGGATTGGTGCACCAAATACCTAAAATCGGGCGAAAATATATATGGGAGCAATATCAAAATCTGAACCGATTTCAATATAACTTGGCAAACTTATTTGTAGTCCTAAATACGTGGTATTTTCCAAATCGCATAAAAATAGGCAGAATTTGCGTGTTTGGTCCATCAATTGCTTGACATCGGGCGAACATATATATGAACCAAATTTGGCATATTAGTTTCTAAGCCCATTATAAACATCTGTACAAAATTTGGTCTAGCTTACCCCAGTGATTTGTGGCCTCGAAAACCTGTAATTGGCCCCATCGTGCAAAGTTTGGACCAAATATGTTCAAGAGTTATCGTGCATACCATTTAAGTGAAATTTTTTAAATATTCGGGGGAACTAGCGGAAGTTGTGGACCGGTATTGCCTATCTTCGAACTGAAAATATGACAAAATATCAGGAAGGCCAAATTTTGGACCAAATCGGTTAGTTCGAGAGTTATCGTGCTCTCCAGCTACTACATATGGTGCCATAGGGGGGTTTTGAACTTTCGGGCTGTTTTCTAAAGAAGTATGGACTTGCCCCTAAAAACTTTTACCGTCGTAATTGAGGCAGCGAATGAAAGTTGCTTCAAAACAAGTAAAAAAGTATCAGTCGGCTTTGCCGACAGAGATATACCCTTAGCCCGTGTGGATTGAAATACTTTTTTTCCAAAAAAAAAAATGTTTATGTATTTAGGGGGGTTTTAAAAATTTTGGCAGTATGCACCGATATATAGAGCTTTTGTACCATACAAGCCTACGAAAAACATAATATCGCTGTAAACAGGGTCACTAGGAAACACCCGGTAAAAATATCCAAAGGATTCTCGAACGGACCCTTACCAAACAAAAATGTTGAACATTTGTGTGGTTGGTAACCCAAGGATTAGACCGTTTAGGCCCAAATCTGAACAGTTTGGACCAAATCGGTTGCTCCGTTTGTGAGATATTGCGAACATTTTCGAACTTTTGTGGGGGAGGTACCGGAAGGAGTGGACCGAAGAAACATTACGATATCCAACGTGTGGACGAACGCAGTATTCGGTTCGAGCCACTACATATGGTGCCATAGGGGTTTTTTACACCTTTTGTACTGTTTTCTCAGGAAGTATGTACTTGCCCAGAAAAAACTTTTGCTGTCGTAATTGAGGCAGCGAATGCAAGTTGCATCAACAAAAATCAAAGTGATTCAAGAGCAGGTCTTAAAGTGAATTTATCCAAAATTTTGTGTGGGAGGTACCCGAAGGAGTGGACAAATATAGTCCCTATTCGAACCTGATCTATATCTGGTAGATATATTAGGATGTGTAAAGTGTGGAATAATCGGTCACTCCCATTAAGAGTTATCGTGCGCACAATTTTTCCGAACATTTTTGAACTTTTTTGGGGGAGGTACCTGAAGGAGTAGACCGATATGGTATATCTTCGAACTTAAACTAAGCTTGCACAAAATATTACCAATGCCACATTTTGGACCGAATCGGCAGATCCGTTCGAGAGTTATATTGCGCTCCAACCACTACACACGGTGTCATAGGGGTTTATTGTATTGCTTACTTGTCCGGAATCTCTCTTCCAGGAATGAAGATATAAGCTGTATATTAAAAATTTTCACACAAAAGTTGTGGTCCATTTAAACCTCTAAACATTATCTGGTCACCATCTCAAATTGAAAGCTACTTCTTTGTCATATACTCTTACATTATTTAAAGTTTCGCGTTGATCGGACTGTTATTGCGACCTACAGAACCGCTACAAAATTTGATAAATATTATGTTTTTTGGTCCGTTTCTATATATTTCACCATCATCACCAATAAAAATAGGGATCTTTTCTGTTCCGAACTCGACCTCCATACAAAATTTCGTGACGATCGGTATATAATTGGAGTTTGATTACAATTTATATAACGGGCGGACGGACGGACACACACATCTCAAAATCGCTTTATCTCGTCGAGATATGAAGATTGGTATACCACATTGGGGGTCTCCGACGAATAATTCGCGGTGTTACATGCATTTTTACCAAAACAAGCTTAAAATACCCTTTCCAAATAGCGGTGTAGGGTATAATTACACTATAGAATTCCAATCACTACTTTTCTTTGTTTGGTATGCTATTGTTCTTGTTGTACGCTTTCAGTTTTGCAGCAACAACTATTACTGCAATCATGAAATTATAGCTTAGTCTTAATTTACACTCTTTACTTAGTTAAATTGTTTTTGTACTCACTCCCTCTTTCATTAATTTTGACTATTCCATTATGCTTCTATATTGTAACGTCATTGTAACCCCTCGTACTTTATAACCGCTGGCGCACTGATGCGTTGTTTACATCCACTCGTTTGTTTCATACGAGTATGCGTGTATGTGTATCTGCATCTCGTTTGAACATTGGAGAACATCCCAGATGAAGAGTGCTGGAACAGTATATGCATGCGCAGCGGGTATAAGTACGAGTGCACAGCGGGTGGGAGTTTAGTTGTAATTCGGAGTGGTTATAAAACATTCCGCGAATTACATAAGTCGTCAGTGTAATCTAAAGAGTAAAGAAGTAACCTGAAGAGAGTGAAACTAGTTACTAGGGATTAGTTTGTGCTAGTAGAGAGATAAAGTCCTGCGTGAATAACTGTAAAATCGTAATCCAAAACGAGCACTGGTACAAATCGTATCGGGGAATAAAACAACGTCTACACGGTAATAAATTCAACCCTAATTCCGTAACAATATATACGATTTTTGGATCAAATGGAACAAATTTAGGGGGTAGGAGCTCCAAATTTTTTTGTCGATCTAGTGTATAACCTCATCGTTATTTCGTGATAAGATGCTTTATTATTTTACATTTTTTATTAAAATAAAAAAAAAGAATAATTTCCATACTATCAGCCAGATATGTGTACGTACATTGGCAAGACAGATATCAAAGTCCAATCATATCAATTAATGTTTAAAAAAAAGCAATTCATATGTTTGAAGTGGCGATGCATTTTTATGGAAATAAATGTCTTACATTTGAATTCTCCTTGTTTGTGGTTAAGAAGAAGTTATTTTATTTATGAATAAATCCAATTGAGGTATGTTATTGAAATTTATGTTTACAACAAAACCACAATGGTATGATAACTATCACTATACTGAAGTGCTGGCCAAAAATATACAACAAAATTGTATTTTTCAGAAAATATATATATATATATACTAGCAAACCCCGGTCCGCGTTGCTGGCCCGTCGTAATGAGTTTTAATGACAACTTTTTATCGACTTTATGCTTGACAATTCAAAAATACCTCACTTCTTCGGTCCATTGTCAAACCGAGAAGGATTTTAAATTTATCAAAAGATTTTGTCTGTAACCTTTCTTTTCTGTTACGGACTTTGTCGGATTTTTCGCCAATTTGTGCCTTTTAGGATTCAATATCGTCCATGTCCCTGTCTTTATCCTACAGCGATCCAATTATAAAAGTTAAAAAAATGGTTAAATCGAATTCTCCCGCTTATTGAGACTTATATGTTTCGTATTTGTTGCAAATATTGCATTTTTACAAAAATAGGGCATAGGGGAAGTACCCGACCGATCCGAAAGTCAAAAAATATGTAGCCTATTTTATCGGGGACCAACCCTGTACATTCGCTGAAAGTTTCAGGAAAATGGATTCAGTAGTTTCGTAGATATAACATATTTAAAAAAGTGGGCGTTGTCCAGTCTTAATGCCCCAAATAAGCACGTAAGGTCGGAGACACAATCGCCATTGACTCGGAAATTAATTTTCAAAGCGATACATTTGTAATTGTTGCAAATATTGCATTTTTACAAAAATAGGGCATAGGGGAGGTACCCCGCCCGATCCGAAATTCAACCAAATGGGTAGCCTATTTCAACAGGAGGCCATCACTCTACGTTCCCTGAAAATTTCAGGAAAATCTGTTGAGTAGTTTCGTAGATATAACATATTTATAAAAGTGGGCGGAAAATTGGGCGTGGCCAATTTTTCTTTGCATAAAAACCTTAACTGGACTATGACTAACATTTCCACAAAAAATTATCCAAATCGCTCCAGCCGTTTTCAACTGATTCAATTACCAACAAACGACAATTGAGTTTTATATATAAAGATTTTTGATTGCTTCAAATATATTAAAAATTTTTGCCACAATGATGATGGTAGTTATAGGGAACTTTCATAAAGAAGGAGTGCTGGTGCGTTGAATGTCTTACGGCGGACATCGATATAGAAGACACGTCAGGTGGCCAGTTGAACCCAAAAAATTTGTAAAAATAATTCTTGCCATCGATTAACAGATATTGATTTGCAGGCAGGGACTACAGTGCGGCGGACTTCTTAATTTCGTCCCCAGAAATATTTATTTGAAATATATGACTTATACATCTATCGATTATTGAAGAAGAGTACCAAGATCCAAATCTCAACAAACAATTCTGAATATATTTGGGAAAATAATCGAGGCACACTATATATTTTGCATTGTTCCAAAATAAAACTTCTTTTAGTTTTCCTTTTGTGTAAAATAAACCAAACAAATAAAATCAATCCCAATTCTTACAATACAATGATTTTCATAAATCTAAAACTTTCCGATATATTGTGGCGGAATAAACGTACATTTGTTTTCTGTTATTTTGACTTTATCACAAAACAAAGCAAAAAAAGTATCGTAGCTACCTCAATCTGGCAGCATCACCACAACCATTATCGCCCTAATCAAATGATGCAGCAATATATATATCTTCACAGCAGAGCCCGGCTGCCCCGGCTGAGGTTTGAACCTGGGTCCTCTCCAACAAACAGACAATGTTGTCGAGATCTCAGCGTTCTAAGCCACTGCCAATGTATCATATCAACAAACTAGTCGACATGATGCCAATGTATCATATCAACAAAACTAGTCGACATGATATCCAAAACTTCAAAAACTGAAGGCATTACAATTCATGAAGGAAACCCCCCTTCGATTGTATATGTGTATGTATTGAGAAAATGATTCCTAGACAAGACACTAGGGTGACTTGATAAAGAAAAAAGACTTCCATAAATACTTTATAATTACAAAATTGTAAAAATGTTTGTATAAATAGAAGTTATCAAAATCAGCCTTTGTCTTCTAGCCATTAGCATTCAAATACGCCTGATGAGCCTGGCTTAAACCACCAGGCGAAACGATCGTAGCGTAATGGTTGAGTGTGTGGTATTTCGCTAGAATTCATTTTTCAATACAAAACTCCTTAGGCCATATTAGCTCGATTAATCCAATTAATTAATTATAAACTTTCATAAATAATGGCCTTCGTCCTAAAAAGACAATAATAAATAAAAATATATTTTTTGGTTTGATTCATATTTCATTCCAATACCTTATCTCCTAATAATCATTTATATTCTTTCTCCCAAACTAAATCTATGGATTTATGGTCTTATTTATTCTGCAATCGCATTGATGCTGGTAACTTACTTGGTCTTCATATCCTTGCTTGCATCAACAACAACAATAGCTGCATCATTATCGCCATCACACCACATACAAGTATTTCCCATATTGACGCCAGCAATTTCAAAACTATAACACAGTGCCCATGGGAAATATGTAACTAAAGGGAATTCAATGATGATATGAAAGCGATGATAACACTGGTCAACCAAATGAAAAAGTAGATTGCATACCCATGTTTTTTTTTTGTTTCAATTTCAATACTGGCGCTTTATTTTAATATCCTCCACCATATAATGGAGCGCATATTAAGTTTGTTATTCCGTTTGTAACTCCTCGAAATATCATATTAGTTTCCACAAAATATATATGCCGGTCCTTTGTAACAATCACTCACGGATTGAAGTAGGCGGATACAATTTTGGTTAAATGTATTGTAGGTCCGTATAACATTTAGTATTGAAAATGAGCTATATAGGTCCAAGTTTTAGTTTAGTATAGTCGCCGCTTAAAAAAAATGTGGAGGCATAATACCAACCTTTGAAAAAGTTGCAATTTGGGATTTTGTGTTTCCGGAGGTAAGAAAACATGTGCACAAAAAAATGGATCATAGGAAATTTTACTCCATGGATAAACCCGGCAAAGAAGCGCAATCTTCAAAAATTCCAATTACCAGTTCTGGATGGTGTTGCGTTAGAGCTTTCTCTCGAAGCTTAGTACGTCGGTCGAGTCCTGGACCTTCGTATGAATGAGAAATGAAGCATCGAGTAGGAGACAAATATTTAATTATAGCTAGCTCTCTGTTCCTGCAAGAACTTAATTGGTATAGATTGGGAACTCAGACCACTATTTAGACACTGGTTTCATGTATCCGTGTTTCTGTCCATCCTAACCAATGGTAGACTTGTCTGGTGGAATAGATGTAGGAATACTGCAATTTTGTTTAAACCAGGGTTTCGGAGTCGAGGTATTTTTGGTTCGACTCCGACTCCGAATCCAGGCGAGTTTTTTTTTTTCACGACTCCAACTCCGGTTCGACTCCGGGAGTGAATTCCTATACCACTAAAAATTAATAAAATGTGCTCACATTTTTAACTTTTTCCTATATTTTGGCCTATATAGGCTAATGTGTTAGTTTTTCCTTATATATTCATTAGAAAGGACATTCATTCGAATACATTCGAACATATCAATACTGTTTCTCCGAATCTTACATTGAAAAATAGCAAAGTTAGAACGTTTTTGTCGGTTTTCCTTTTTTGCACGAGTATATTCTGGACGGAATTCTTCCGCGTGAGAAAAACAATTTTTCATGACTTTTTTCGAGAAAACTACATAACTTTTTGGCAGATTTTTTTCTTCAGCTGAAAGAGAAAAATATTACGAAGTTTTGAAGTCGTCTACGAAACCTTGTTTTTATTAAAGCATTTTGCGTTGCCAACTCTATCTCGAAAACTAATAAACCAATTGTCATATATTTTTGTGGCCGATTTCGAGAAAAACGTAGTTTATATGCTGCATACAAAATAAAAAAAATTGCTCCCAACGCTCATACTGAGGCAATATTGTTTCGATCGGCCTAAAAATTTGACCACATATTCTATGCTATTTATACTTTCTACTTTTTTCTGAAATTTATAAGTAGGGATCACTCCTTAAACTAAAATTCAGCACTCACATTTTGAACTTTGGTGTGGAGTGAATAATTTTATTGAAATATTTCAGATATATTGTGTGCACCACTCAGCACGTAGGCAGAGCGATGTTTTCTGGAACTGAAAAATTAGCAAACGATGAGATTTCGTGCATGAAAATATTCTACAAGAATGTAGCTAGGAAAATTTTATGTAGGGTCGTCCACTAGGACAAGAAATCGATATTGTCATGTTTTCATTGTCCTCTGTCACTTTTACCCGATCCTTTCTCATGAAAATTCTATGATTATGTCATTGAATTTCGTATATGCAATTGATTGTGTAGAAAACTCGGATACACATGAACTATATCCGTTCCTGACGGACAGATGAGACCAGTAAGACTTCTGACGAAAGAGGTTAAAGGTCCAATCTTAATTCGATTGTCATAGAACTTTACTTTTGTTTGCAAAAAAGTAACGAATCAATGGGATCAACAAAATAGGGATGAATAGGCTACACTTCAGAGTATAGTAAATATCCTCTGATTTGTACTTTAACTTAGTATAATTTATAATTTGCATATATATTTTCTTATACCTTTCTTTTAAAATAAATAATGATTTTTAAAAATATGTTCTTGTTCCAAATTTAATTTTATATTTATATAACGTGGACAAATTTTTGACTCCGACACGACTGCAGCAAAATTGATCGACTCCTACTCGTAGACTCCGACTCCGAAACCCTGGTTTAAACTATCGAGTGTGTATTAGGCTGCGTCAATCCTGACCTCAGGACAATCGAACGCACTTCTCAGACTGATCTAAATATGATCCTCGATCCTCGTTTAACTCCAAGCTGGGAAGACGGTTTTTCGACTTTGGAAGGCATGAACTTGGTGATTTTCACAATTTGAACAAGCGAAGGCCCTCATCATACTAAGGATTATTTTGCTAACTCATTCAATTTTGGCTTACTAAACATAAACATTCCAAGCAGTAAAGTATTACCACTAGTCGTGCAGCCCAAAAAATTATAATTTTTTTAAATTAATTTCTCGTTGGATTCGAGCTTGATGATCAATAATGCAAGTGAAAAAGGAAAGCCATCGATTGGAACCCACCCACCACTATGTGACATGACATGTTTCGCCTTACATACATATCGATATGTCTGAGGAGCCTTTACCAAAGAATCTAGACAATGCACTATAGGTAATTTGGCCTGTTTTTGAGGCAAAAATTAATAGCGGTGAAATTATGGGATTTTTATAAACTTTTAGTGCTTTATATGCAAAAGTAAGCTAAAACAAAGAATGAAACAGCAAAATTCGGATATAGCGAACATCGATTATAAGAAACTACGTTTATAGCGAACAAAATTTTGTGTTTCCACAGAATTTTTCTTAACATTTGTACACACATTCAACTTTTTAAATCGACCACGATTATAACGAACAAAAATTGTTACCCCGCGAGTAGTATTTTTTACAATTTGTTAGGATTTGCAGGCCCGATTTAAAGCACAAGGGGATAGCGACGAATTTAAGCACTGTTTCAAATATTTTAACATATGATATTTAAAAGATAGCTTTAGTGAGAACAAGTTTATAACGAACGCCGGATATAACGAACAAATTTTATTTTTCCTACCCCCTTTTCTCATGTTACCTATTTTATTCGTTCTAACCCAATGAACGCGGTTAAAACAAAAGAAAACCGGTTATAATGAACTAAACCACTAATCCGAAAAAGATTTTTATAAACATTGATATGTTGATTCGCGAAGAGATCTTTATAAATATTATAAATATTACACATTTTTAGAACACATGGTGAATATTTCTTTAAAGAAAATGTATTTTAGTTCAAATCGGATGCTTTTTTAAATGGTTTTATTTAGCTCACCCCGTTTGTTTTATTATTTATTCTTGGGTCAAATTTAGTAATTCAAATTTCACCCTCTTCCTGTCAACCGATTAATCTGAAATTTTGCATACACTTTGGATTTTGGTGAATTCAAGATGGCCGCCGCTACAAAATGGCGGATAATTTATGTTTTATTAATCCCATAAATATGGGTATCAAATGAAAGGGCTCATCAAGCAGAATACAATATACTATAAAAAATTGAAATCCAAGATGGCGGCCGCTACAAAATGGCGGATAACGTATGTTTTATCAATCCCATCAATATGGGTATCAAATGAAAGTGCTCAACCAGTAGAATTCAATGTACTATATAAAATTAAAATCCAAGATGGCGGCCTCTACAAAATGGCGGAAAACTTAGGTTTTATCAATCCCATCAACATGGGTATCAAATGAAAGGTCTCAACAAGTAGAATACAATTTACTATGCAAAATTGAAATCTAAGATGGCCGCCGCTGCCAAATGGCTGATAACAATTTTTTTATCAATCCCACCAATATGGGTATCAAATAAAAGGGCTTGACAAGAAGAATACAGTGCACTATACAGTACATCTTATACACCCGAAAGCCATACAGTTTCCAGCTAAGTACAATTACAGGACGGCTGAAAGAAGAATGTTGCATTTAATACTATAATGGGCTTCTACAATACATAAAATGCAGGGCAGCACTGTGGATCACGCAGTCGTATACTTAGGTGCGAAACTCTTAGTAGAAAACTACGTGGCTCTTAGTAGAGTAAGATCTTTGCAGGGACTACGTATAGAGGAGTTGGACTGCAATAAACTAACGGGCAAGAAACCTTGCAATAATGAAGCACTAAATGAATTAAGCAGAATGCGAAATAAAAACTAAAAACTAGAAAATAAAAATTGGTAAAAAAACTTTTTAAGTTAAACGGTTTTATGTTAAACATACATTGCAATGTTTAAGATAAATGTACTAAAAACCAAAAAATAATAAAATAGATACAGTCGTGGGAATTATAAACATATGCATAGACTAGACTAAAATAAAACCGTGGGGCACGTCAATTGTCTACAAATTATCGACTTAATGTGCGATAGAAGAATCGTTTAATTCGTCGTTAGGCAGTTGGCCCGCAGACGGTGAGGAAATTACTTACTATTTTCTTGCTCAAGAAAATTCCAATAGTTATACACTTCATGTAAATAAATGAGATGTTTCAACTAGTTTATCGTTGGACATTCACACTGCTGGCTGGCGAGGAATCGTTTTACTGCTCGTAGTTTGTCTTTAATCGACAAAGTACTACTCGCTCACCACTATGAAACCCTAAAACTCGCTTATAATCGAGCTTGCTAGCTTCTTTGCATATTCTATCCCTACTTATAACACGTCCATCGCTGTCGGTTGAACAACTGCCTTATTATAGTGTAACATTACAAAACGAACATTTTAATCAACGATTGTAGACAATTGACGTGCCCCACGGTTTTATGTTAGTCTAGTCTATGCATATGTTTATAATTCCCACGACTGTATCTATTTTATTATTTTTTGGTTTTTAGTACATTTATCTTAAACATTGCAATGTATGTTTAACATAAAACGGTTTAACTTAAAAAGTTTTTTTACCTATTATTGTGTTTAATATTTCCTTCACCAAACAAAAAATTAAAAAAAATATTTTTTCTGCAATGAGGGCACCTTCAAAAAAGTGATGTAACTCAAAAAACTGTTAGGAATTTTGAATTTATCTCAGAGGCAAAGTTGTAGATCTTGTCTTAAGAAACAAAACTTGTGAAGACATATCGCCAAGGTCAATTTTCTTTTAAAAATTTTTTTCGGGTTTTGGTCTGCAGCTATTAAACCGATCAAATAAACATCTTTCTAGATCATTCGATCTCTGTATAGACGGTTCTTAAAGGTCAAAATAACAAAGCAAATGGGATTTTTATCCTGTTTTCTCTGCTTCTGGTCCACAGATACTAAACCGTTCAATATTCAAGAAAACAACCAACTGCAATAATGTAGCAAGACATCAATGAACAACTTTATGGAACATGCGAAATATCTATGAACGGTTCTTAATGGTTAAAATAGCAAAAATCTTTTGAAAATATCCAATTTGTATACTTTTTTCTCCGACACTGGTCCAAAGATACGCAACCGCCCAAAAATTAAGGATACAGTCAACCACAAAAATGTACCTAAGTTTTTAATAAACAACTTTTTAAAACATATGCAGATTCTAGGAATGATTCTTAGGGCTGAAATTCACAAACAATTAAATTTTTTTAACATTCCCCTGCTCAGGTTTGAAAATAACAAACTGTTTTTTTTTGTTTTCTTGAATTTTGAACGGTTTAATATCTATGGAGCAGAATCCTAGAAAAGAGGATAAAAATCGCAATTGTTTTGCTATTTTGACCATTAAGATCCGTTTCTACAGAGTTCGTATATTCTACAAAGATGTTTATTGAGATCTGAGGTAATTTTTTTTTTTTTGCTTCAAATAGCTGTATAACAAAACTTGAGAAAAAAATTTAAAATAAATTTGACCATGGCGATTTCACATTGCAGATGAAGTTTGATGGATTATATGTGTTCACGATTTTTTAAGAAAATTCACGCATCAGAATTTGGCCTTCAGTCTCCAATTACTAAGATGCTGTGCGGAACACACTCATGAGATATACACATCAAATGACGTAAAATCACGGGTTCTATGATCTTATAGTGAGTTTAGAATATTATCTTGTTGCACGTCCGGATTATTTAAAAATTCAAAAAAAAACCGAAAATTCAGGCTTCAAAATTTCAGTATCAATTTTCGGTGGATGCTGTGGATATATCGAAAAATCATACACTAGTATCATTTTGCCCATGGAGTATTTTTTGAGTCATACTTTGGGCATAGGTTTATAAAATGTAAAGTTAAGCCAAAAATCGGAAGGCAACATAAACAAATTGTTGGCTTCAGCCATTTTTACCCAATTTTCTACATTGATAACACAGCTTCAATTCACAGTTTCAATTCAATTAAATTGCAAAATAATGTTAGGTATCATTTGGCCTAGGTGCTAATTAGGAAGAGAATGATGTATGTAGTTGTGGGTTTATTTGTTTGTATTTTATTTTTACTTCTTATAGGTTTGTTGCAGTATTTTAGTAGTGTATTGATGACAGGTTAAATGTTTGACATATTTGTTGATTTTGATGTTGTAGTTGTACCCAGCCGCAACATCAGCTTTCGTTGGTTTCGCAACAATTTTAATTAATGAGCGTTCAAAATGTGTTCATGTATCGGTATTCATGATGATTGATTGACACGTGTGGCAGGTGGGTGCGAATGTGTGAAAATAAAATTGACAAAAACTGTAATTATATAAAACCTTACCGTATTATGCCAAGCGGGTGATGGATTTCAAAAGAACTATAATTACATAGCTTCAAAGGTAAGTATTTAATTGCATCAAAACTAATTTGATGAGATGTTGACAGGTGCAATTGTGTATTGGTTTAAAGTTAAAGGAGAGAAATCTATCAACACCAGGAATTCGTTCCAATATCTATAGCAATAGTGAGCAAAATAGGAAAAGAGTATATTTAAGGGAGAGTAATTATTTAATTTTTCTTGTTTTTTCATTACATATTTTAACATTTTTAAGCATTAATGTTGTATAAAATCGTTGTACAAATGAATTATTAAAGAATAATTACAAAAAATACATAAACGTCCAAGATTTGTAGAATTAATTAAATTAAGATTATTTTACAGCATCCACCAGTGGATGGCCATGCACACGGCTGATCTATAGCTACCCTGCTCAGAACAGTGAAATGATATACCATCAACTCTCTTTCGGTTTTTTGTTAAAACAGAAATAAGTGAATATATTTGTAGCATTTTTGTTTAAATTGTTTATTGTTTAATGAGGGTAATCGTTTTTGAGGGTAATGAAGTGCAAAAATGGAATAAACGCCGAAAGAAATTTCCTAATTTCTCATAAATAGGGTTATATTCTCTTTCGTGTGAAAAAACACCGTTTTGAACAGCCATGATCTATAAACATTTTTCACAGACAGAGCACAATTTCGACGTTTTCTGTAGACAAGTAAATCTACTAAATATCTTTTGTAGACGGAAAACCTATACAAGTTCTTCTAAATAAACGACTTATTTTAGAAATATCCCATATTTAGTCAAAGAGTGTCACATTTCAAAAATTTCAGTCACATATCAATGATCTAATATAAATCCATTGATATAAGAGAAGCCTCCCATGTCCCTACTGGGATGCTTGTGGAACAATTATATAAATAGTTCAATGTGGTTATATATTGAGATGTCAAACAACATTTTATACCGGCAGAAATAACTAATATTGAATATAAACTCAAATAATTTGCATGCAAACAAATTTATAAATCCCAAAATTATTCATATTCAATTACACACCAAAGAAGATAAAATAAGTCAGCTGCGCTAACGGAGTATCACCGGTTTGCTTCAAAATACGTGGAATCTGTAGGTATCGAAATGAAAGGCTATACCAAAATAAGTTTTGTAAGCTAACTTCTGATTTTTGAAAAAGTTTGAGAATTATTTTTTAGAAATTTTGGACCATTATGGACTTACTCCGGAAAAATTGTACCATTGCAATAGGGACCGTGAAAAGAACCTTCTTCAAAAAAATTCAAATAGATCCGAGACGGGTCCACAAACTGCACATTTCCCAAATTTTGTGTGGGAGGTACACGAAGGACATATCTGGATGAAATAATAGGACGTGCAAAGTTTTGGCCAATCAGAAAATCCCCTTAAGAGTTATCTTGCGGATTTGCCATTTTAGTTAGGTTTCTTGTTTGTTGTTCATTGCTTTTTGGAGCTTTTCGGCCATAATCTCAGGAAGTATAGAATTTCCATTGCAATTGTACCATCGTAAAGGGGAACGCAAAGACAAGCTGCTGAAAATATTCAAAACGATTCGAGGGGACTCTTAAATTTTACTTTTCCGAATTTTGTGAGGGAGGTACTTGAATAATAATAATATATGGTAATTTGGACCAAATCGATTGCTCACTTCGACAGTTATCGTTCACACAATTTTTCAGACAAATTTTGTGGGGGAAGTGCCCGAAGGAGTGAACCGATATAGCCCATATTCGAAACTAAATTTGGGCAAAATATTACGAAGTGTATAGTGCGCACCAGCCAGCTAGACAGTAAGAGAGACAGTTGAACGGACAGGGCTAAATCGACTCCAAATTGTCTGAAACGTCTAAATATACTTGGGGTCTAAAACCCTTATTTCGATGAGGCACATCTTTGGTCGTATTTTGTATATATTCCCTTTACCCTAAAGGCCGAGAGTATAAAAAAGTTGGCGAAGCGACCAAATGCTTCAATATTTGTATGAAAAAGGCAGTAGGCAGTAGGCCCGTTTACTCGAAGACACATTATTGCACTTTGCATCAGGGGAAGTGTCACTAGTTATTTTTCCATACGCAAGCTACTTTACCGGTATATGCCCTCCAGGTATTAAAATATGGACCAAAAATAAAAATTTTATATTTTATATCATACAAAAGCAAATGGACTAAATAATATCAGATCATCATGCAAAATTATAGGCATTTTCTTCAACCTAAACTCTTACCTCCAGCAAAATTTCGCGACTATTGAGCTGTAATTGCGACCTCTAGTGTGTTTATAATAACACTACAAACAAAAAAATGGATATATTAGACTGTAACTATGTTATCTGATCACGTACATCAACTAAATTAACATCAATGGAAAGGTCAAGCGTTCCTCTTCCAAGTATAGCTTACTTGCCCGGAATGTGTCTTCCAGGAAAAAAGATATAAGCTGTATATTTAAACTTTTCACAATTTACACACAAAAGTTGTGGTCCATTTAACCCTCTAAATATTATCTGATCGCCATCTCAAATTGTAAGCTTCTTCTTTGTCATATACTCTCACCTTATTTAAAATTTCGAGGCGATCGGACTATTATTGCGACCTACATAGCAGCTACAAAATCGGATAAAAATAATGTTTTTGGTCCATTTCACCCGCTAAATATTTCACGATCATCACCAATTTAAATAGCGATCTATTCTGATGTGAAACCGACCTCCATACCAAATTTTGTGACGATCGTTCCATAATTGCGGCCTGGAGTTTGATTACAATTTATAATGGACAGACGGAAACACGGACGGACACACATCTCCAAATCGCTTTACCTCGCCGAGATATGAAGATTGGTATACAACATTGGGGGTCTCCGACGAATATTTCGCGGTGGGTCATGAATTTTTACCAAAACAAACTTATAATACCTTTTCCACATAGTGGTGTAGGGTATAAAAAAAAATTTTTTTTGTTGATTTATGCCACTTTCCTAGTAAATGAGATGCAACTCGTTGAGTTTTAGAGATATCAACATGAAAATTTGACACGAGATAAAATAGAATACGCAGCAAAAATAGAAATTGCTAACTGAGAAAACGCATTTTTTTGATTTATGACACTTTGAGGTAAATGAGCGATATGACCTAATTATTTTATAGACAACCCATCTTTTAAATAACATCTATGCATAAAGTACCTTATAATGGTTTTCTATAGACAGAAAAGCTATTTAGGATCATCTATAGGCAGAAGACTACTAGATTTTCTACCCATTAAAGAACTTAAAGATTCTAAAGACAGTAAATCTTGACCAAAAATCATGAAAGTTAAAAATGTTGTGTAGCGTTACGTAAAGCTCTTTTTTAATGTTTGTTAGTTTATTTTATATGCAATACTAGCAAATGCCCGCTACTTCGTATGCGGAAAGGGCATAACATATATATGAACAATATTTAATGTGGAAGTGGTGAACACTGACGATTCTGTTGTATTAAAACCTATTTTTAATACCAACATTTAATCGATTTAATTCCTTTAATTCCAAAAAAAACATATCTGCCGTATCACACCCCTACACAGCTACCATATTTTTATACCCTCCACCATAGGATGGGGGTATATTAAGTTTGTCACTACGTTTGTAACTACTCGAAATAATCATTGTAGGCCCCACAAAATATATATATTCTTGATCACCGTGCAATTCTACATCGATATAGCCATGTCCGTCCGTCTGTCCGTCTGTGGAAATCACTCTAGCGTCCGAACGGATTGACGTAGGTTGATGAAATTTTGGGAAAATATGTTATATTTACGTAGGACTTTTGGTATTGAAAGCGGGCTATGTAGGTCCACGCTTTCGTATAGCCCCCATACAAAATGACGCGTGACGCGTCGTCGTTTTAAGGTATTTTTAAGATATTTGGCACATTTTACCACCGAATTGGTTGTAATTTGGTACTTTGTGTCTCCAGAGGCCAAAAAATATTCCTACCAAAGTTGGGTTATATAGATCCACGTTTTGGTATAGCCCCCATATAAGGCCCCATATAAAGTACGCGTCATTTTAATATATTTTGAATGTATTAGACCCATTTGACCACAGAATTGGTTGTAATTTGGTATTTTGTGTTTTCAGAGGCCAGAAAACATTCCTACCAAAGTTGGGTTTTATAGATCCACGTTTTGGTATAGCCCCCACATAAGGCCCCTTATAAAGTACGCGTCATTTTAATATATTTCCAGAGGCTAAGAAACATTTCTACCATAAAATGTTTATATAGGTCCACGTGTTGTTATAGTCCCCATAATACAATATCTCCCGATTTTCGATATTTTGAACGTTTTAGCCTCATTATAACACCGAGATGGCTGAAATTTGGTATTTAGTCTTCTTTAGGCGTATAAAACTTTCCCCCCAGAAATTTGTAGGTATAGGTCCACGCCATCATATATATTCCGAATTTCGAAGGTTGTGGCCACATTAATCCACCGAAATGGCTGAAATTTGTGGTGGAGGGTATAAAAAGTTCGGCCCGACCGAACTTAACGCTTTTCTTACTTGTTTTATTTCGGATTTCCAAAACTACGATCTCATATCACAGACATACACCAACAGCGACTCAAATTGCAAATTTCAAACTTGACTTCTGGTTTTACTCCTTCACTTACACAGCATTCCCTCCCAATACGAATTTTCAAACACTAAACTTTATCTCACCCCTTCACAACAACAACGCACATTCACAATTCAAGGTTCTAGCTTCAGCGGTTTCGCCAAGAACCCGAATAGGTTCGTACAATTTTGGGAATATATCCTCATATATAGAACAAATCTATACTGTGCCATTTAGTACTTTTCGTTCACCTATAGTAGGTATTTCTCACTTTAACCGTTTACACAATACCAAAATGGTTTTGGTACCAACATGTTACCAAACTTTTCGTACATTAATTAAACGTTTCAAAGCTTACTTCCTTATACTCAACATATATCCCGACCGCAATTCACTTTTCCAGCTTTACATGTTCCGCTGAAAGCAATTATATTACTATTTAGCACTTTTTGTATAAATAAGTGCGAATTTTCAAAACTTCATCCCTATCAGAAAAATTGGGAAATATTTTCATGTTTTTTCAGCACAATTGATACTGATATTTTCAAGCTATAAAATGTAAATAGACATTTCATTTCTTTGGTGACCCATAGTGAAATTTGACGAAGAATATTTTTGTCTCTGACATCATCTCTCTAAAATTATGTTTTGTGGGACAATTTTGAATAAACTCAGATGAAGTCCGACTTTAACCCTAAAACGTGTTTTTCATTTTTAGAGATTCCTTGCGATTAGACAAGAGTTACAGAAAATTTTATGGCGAACAATTTTGTAGAATATTTGGATTTGATACAATCACATTTTTAAGGAGTTTTTGATAGATTTTTGAAAAAGGACAAAAAAGACACCTTTGATGAACCGCATGAGGGTTAAATTTTTTAACAAAAATATTGCCCACATATTCCTCTGTAAAGTTGCCAAAGACACTATATACCTAAAATGCAAGGATTCAAAGATATCTTAACTCGAATATTTCGAAAAAATTAAAAATGGGCGGAACTTGCCCCGCCTATTTTGGTTACTTTCCGACGTAAGCTTTAAAAAAGCCGATACACGTGTCTCATATTTTTAGCTCTACTTTCATAATCTACTCGATTTTCCTCGTCATTTTTTTTTTTTTTTTTTTTTTTGTTGTCGCACAGTGTTATTGACCGAACGTCACGAAATTTTGTGAGGAGGTCAAGTTCCGACCAGAAGAAGCCCCATTATTTATTGGTGTTGGTGACCAACAATAAAATGTTTATCTTATTTTGCAGCGGCTACGGAGGTCGCAATAATAGTCCGATCAGCACTAAACTTTTAATAAGGTTTGAGTTTACGACAAAGAAGAAGCTTGTAAATTAACATGATAATCAGACACGGTGCGCCTTAACTAAATTTAAATGAAAGGTGCTTACACCTTTGAAGTTTTTGCGGATGCTGAAACTAAAATATTTATAGAAGAGAAAAATCAAGAAACAAAAAAATCGCCGGAGGGATTTTCATATAAATCGGGCTCAAAGTTCACATTTTTAGGGGTTTTTTATGTTTTTACGATTTTACTTGGAAACCGCAAGGCCTATCGCATAGAAGGCATAGAAGTTCAAATTGTGACAACGCACAGACTGTATTGCCTCCTTATAAAACAATGGCATGCACGATGTCCCTTAACTAACTTTAAATGAAAACCGCTTACACCTGGGAAGTTTTTGTGGATTCTGAAACAGCAATGTTCGTAGATGAAAATAATCCAAAAATAAAAAATCACATATTTTGGCTTATTTTAGATTTTCGGAATTTTGCTTGGAAGCGGCAATTCCTATCGAATCGTCTACAATATTGTCGTTAGTTCCATTTCGACAGGACTTGCCGTTTTCAAAAAACAAAATCCTGAAAACCTAAAATAAACAAAAAATTGGGAACTTTGACAGCAATTTTTTTAAAAATCCCTTTAGCAATTATTTTTTATTTTTGGATTTTTATACCCTATACCACAATGTGGAAAAGGGTATTATAAGTTTGTTTTGGTAAAAATTCATGTAACACCGCGAAATATTCGTCGGAGACCCTAAATGTGGTATACCAATCTTCATATCTCGACGAGATAAAGCGATTTTGAGATGTGTGTCCGTCCGTCCGTCTGTCCATTATAAATTGTAAACACGCTCCAGACCGCAATTATGGACCGATCGTCACGAAATTTTGTATGTAGGTCGGGTTCAGATCAGAATAGATCCCTATTCTTATTGGTGATGATCGTGATCGCGGGTGAAATGGACCAAAAACATAATATTTATCCAATTTTCTAGCAGCTCTGTAGGTCTCAATAATAGTCCGATCAACGGTCAATTTTAAATAAGAGTATATCGCCACGGGTCCGCCGTGGTGCAATGGTTAGCACGTCCGCCTTGCACTCAGAAGGTCTGCGGTTCGAATCCCAGGCCAAGCAACATCAAATTTTCAACGGTGGCAAAATTCCCCCTCAGTAATACTGGCGACATTTCCTGAGTATTTAAGCCATGAAAGTGGTGTCGTAAGACACGCCGTTCGGACTCGGCAATAAAAAGTAGGTCCCATATCATTGAGCCAATATGAATCGGCGTGCACTCATTGATATGAGAGAAGTCTCCCTTGTCCCATCTGGGATGTTTGTGGAACAATTATATATATATATATAAGAGTATATCACAAAGGAGAAGCTTGCAATTTGAGATGGCGATCGGATAATATTTAGAGGGTTAAATGGACAAAAACTTTTGTGTGAAAATTGTGAAAATTTTTAATATAATAATTCCTGGAAGTGACATTCCGGACAAGTGAGATATACTTGCAAGTGGAACGCTTGACCTTTCAATTGATGACAATTATGTTGGTGTGCATGATCAGATAAAAGAGTTACATCCTAATATATTCCGTTATTTGTTTGTAGTGTAATAATAAACTCGCTAGAAGTCGCAATTATACATCAATAGTCACGAAATTTTGCACCGGGTAAGAGTATAGGTCGAAAAAGATGCCTACAATTTTTAATGATGATTTGATATTCTTTAGCGGGTAAAATGGACCATTACCTTTGTATGAAAAATATAAAAATTTTATTTTTGGTCGATATTTTAATTCCTTGAGGACATATATATTTCGCAAAGTAGCCTACTTAAAAAAAAAAACTACTGCCCCTTCCCTCTGATGTAAATTGCAATAAAGTGTTTGTTAGGTAACGGGCCTACTGCCTAATTTTTAATGGGTTCTGTGTAGAGAACCACATTTTTATCCCATGCTACATATTGTTTCTCCAAAAGTTTATGTAACACCACGAAATATTCGTCCTAGACCCCTTATTTGGTATGCCAAAATTCATATCTCGACGAGATAAAGCGATTTAGCGATGTGTGTCCGTCCATTAAAAATTGTAAACAAGCTTAAGGCCGCAATTATGGACCGATTGTAACAAATTTTTTAAGAATCTTGGATTCGGGCCAGAATAGAAATTATTAGTTTTTGGTGATGATCGTGAATTGTTCAGGGGATGAAATGGACCAAAAACTAAATCAAAAATCAAAATAATAACCCGCAAATTTTTAAACAAAGTTTGAGTTTATGATGAAGAAGAAGCGTACAAACCAACGAGAAAATCAGATATTACTTAGCGGGTTAAATGGACTGAAAATTTTTGATCTATATCTGGTAGATATATTATGATGTGTAAAGTATGAATCAAATCGGCCACTCCCTTCAACAGTTAGTGCGCACAATTTTTCCGAATATTTTTGAACTTTTGGGTGGGAGGTACCTGAAGGAGTGGACCGATATGGCTTATCTTTGAACTTAAACTAATTTTGGACACAATATTACGAAGTCCAAATTTTGGACGGAATCGGCATATCCGTTCGAGAATTATCTTGCTCTCCATCAACTACACATGGTGTCATAGGGCTTTTTTCAACTATCATGCTATTTTCTCAGGAAGTATGGAGTTGTCCCTGATGAAATTTGTACCTTCGTATGGGTGATAGTGAATACAAGGTGTTACAACAAAAACCAAGGCGATTCGAGAGCAGGTCCTAAACTGAACTTTTCCGAAATTTTGTGTGGGAGGTACCCGAAGGAGTGGACCGATTGAGTCCATAGTGAAACCTTATCTAAGTCTGGTACACATTTCACGATGGGCAAAGTACGGACCAAAGCGGTTACTCCCTTCAAGAGTTATCGTGCGCACAATTTTCCGAACATTTTCGAACTTTTGTGGGGGAGGTACCGGAAGGAGTGGACCGATATAGCCCATTTTCGAACTTAAACTGAGTTTGGGCAAAATATTACGAAAACCAAAATTTGAACCGAATCGGTTCTTCCGTTCGAGAGTTATCTTGCGCTCCAGCCAGCCAGACAGACAGACGGACGGGCATTGCTCAATCGACTTCAAATTGTCTGAAACACGTTTCGTCCAAACATACTTAGGGTCTAAAACCATTATTTTGATGAGGCAAATTTTGCTCGTATGAAAGTGTATATACCCTCGTTAGCATAAATGCTGAGGGTATAAAAAATGTTGATTAATTGGTTTTCGAAATATAATCAACGGAAACCTCTTGATATATCGTACATTTCATCCAATAGATATTTTATTTCATGCACTTCTAATCCGCACAATACTAAACTCATAATTTTTTGAATACAGAACGAGTTTAACGCCTCAAGACTTTTATGTCATTACAGAATTCCGCCAACCGTTATTATATGATAATGAAATGACATAGCATAAAGAAGTAATTCCGATTTTACTGGAAGTTTTTCTCAAAACGAGTATTCAAACAAACAAAAAATTAAATATTTCTTAGACAACTTGTTAATAAAGTACATTTTCAGTACAAAACCTTCAGGCCCCCTGCATACTTCACGTAGGTTGCATATGCTTTTTCGTCACTTATGGAAAATGGAAATGGAGTTAACTACACAGTAAGCATTAGGGTTATGACTTTTTTACAACCTCATATCCCTGTAGCATAGCGTGATGAGTTTTGCCATAAGATTACATAAAATCTTAATTATAAGGTGATTCGGTGAAAAACCTCACGCACAAAATGATTTTAAAATTTGAATTTATCAAAATTATGGACAATTTTTTGAAGTCACTGAAAACAGATATATAATTGAAAATAAACTTTAGAGCCACATGAGATAATTAAAATAACATTTATTTCTCACTATTTTTCTTCAATTCTGAGAATCGTAAAAATGTCGTAAACGCTTTTATTCAAAAATATAATTTTTTAACAAAAAACAAAAAATTTTAAATTTTTTCAAAGTGACTTTCTTCGCGACTTTTTTCATATTTGAATGAAATAAACGTTATTATAGTTATTAGTAGGTTTATATTTATTCATTCGTGCAACAACAAATAATTTTTTGAAAAAAAATTTTTTTCATCTTTATATATAAAACTCAATTGTCGTTTGTTGGTAATTGAATCAGCTGAAAACGGCTAGAGCGATTTGGATAATTTTTTGTGGAAATGTTAGTCATAGTCCAGTTTAGGTTTTTATGCAAAGAAAAATTGGCCACGCCCACTTTTCCGCCCACTTTTATAAATATGTTATATCTACGGAACTACTCAATAGATTTTCCTGAAATTTGCAGGGAACGTAGAGTGATGGTCCCCGGTTGAAAGGCTACATATTTGGTTGAATTTCGGATCGGGCGGGGTACCTCCCCTTTGCCCTATTTTTGTAAAAACGCAATATTTGCAACAATTACAAATGTATCGCCTTGAAAATTAATTTCCGAGTCAATGGCGATTGTGTCTCCGACCTTACGTGATTATTTCGGGCATTAAGACTGGACAGCGCCCACTTTTTAAATATGTTATATCTACGAAACTACTAAATCGATTTTCCTGAAACTTTTAGCGAATGTACAGGGTTGGTCTCCGATAAAAAAGGCTACACATTTTTTGACTTTTGGATTGGGCGGGTACCTCCCCTATGCCCTATTTTTGTAAAAATGCAATATTTGCAACAAATACGAATGTATCGGTTTGGGAATTTATTTGTGAGTCAATGGCGATTGTGTCTCCAACCTTACGTACTTATTTTGTGACTTAAGATCTGACCACGCTCACTTTCTAATTAGGTTATATCTACAGGGGATTTTCAAGAAAATCGCGATTTGTCTAAACTTTTAAATCTTTATAAATAAAAATCAAATCTTTGGTAATGGCATCAGTTTTGAACGGCTGGACCGATTTTCGACTTGGGTTTTATGCAAAGAAAATTTGACCATGCCCACTTTTACGCCCACTTTTTTCAATTTTCTATTTTTATCATTTCTACAAAAACTACTGAACCGATTTTCCTGAAATTGCCAGGGAATGTACAGAGATGGTCCCCGCTTAAAATAGGCTACAAATTCAGTTGAATTTCGGAAATGGCGGGGAACTTCCCCTCTACCCTACTTTTTTAAAGATGTTACATTTACCATAATTACGAATGTATCTATTTGGAAGTTAATTTGCGTGGTTGTGTCTCCGGCCTTACCTACTTTTTTAGGAACCACAGACTTGACCATACCCACTTTTTTAAAATATGTTACATCTACAAAACTACTGAACCGATATTCGTGAAAATATCAGGGAATGTACAGGCATATTTTCTTGATTTTTGAAGAGGGCATATTTAAAAAAACGCCTTACCTTTATGAATAAAAATCAAATGCTGTCATAACCCAACTTAGGTTTTTTGGAAAGAAAAGTTTACCACGCCCCCGAAAACAGGTTACATATTTTATTGAATTTCAGAGGGGGCGGGGTACCTCCTCTATACGATATTTAAAAAAAAAAACTTTATATTTGCAAAAATTATGCATGTATCGGAATAAAAATTTACGGATTAATCTACAATCTAGGTACTTCTTTGGGGCCTATAGGCCCGACCAAGCCTATTTTTTTTAGTATGTCATAACTCCAATACTACTGAAGGGATTTCCATAAAATTTGCAGCAAAAGCTCTATGTTTGCCGTTGTTATGTGGGGTACCTTCCCCATGCCTTTCTGTTAACCGCTATATGTATAAGCCAAACTTATGATTATATCGGTTTCAGCATACATTTTGGTAGGCAATGAAGTTGTGTACACCCTAGGACCGGACCAGGCCCACTTTTTTAATATGTTATATCTTGAAAACTGATGACCACGCCCACTCTTTTCAAAACATTATTTTTCCAAAACGACTGAACCTAATTTTCAGAAAATATTCAGGAATGTCCCGTGGTCCAAAATGCTATATATTTGTAGACGAATTTCGGGGCCTATTATTTTATAATCGGTGTATTTGTTAAACTTATGAGTGCATCAGGTTGCAAATTAGTTTTCGAGACAACGGTGGTTGTCCCCCGATCAAGAAAAACTATATATTTACAAATGTACTTAATTGGTGAGGTTCAACGGTCCATCAGCCATATATAGGTCTAAATAAGCTGGAAAATTCGATTTAATCATTTTTTAACTTTTATTATTAGATCGCTTTAGGATAAAGACAGTGACATGGACGATAATAAATCCTAAAAGGCACAAATTGGCGACAAAGTCCGTAAGAGAAAAGAAAGGTTATAGACAAAATCTGTTGATAAATTTAAAATCCTTCTCGGTTTGAAAATGGACCGAAGAAGTGTGGTAGAAAATATCTACTTTTGAATTAAAACTCATTACGACGGGCCAGCAACGCGGACCGGGGTCTGCTAGTTTCATATATTTTTTCAAAAAATTATTTTTTTAAAATCGATTTGTGCGTGAACTTTTTTATATTTCAATGGAATAAACGATAGCATAGTGATTAATATGCAAAAGTTCATTCATCCCTGCTACAGGAAATCATTTTTGAGGAAAAATGTCAAAATGTCATAACCCTAGTAAGCATATTGGCAAAAAAAAAAAACAAGCAAGAATTCCGCCACCCTTTATTATATGATAATGAAATGACATAGCATAAAGAAGTAATTCAGATTTTACTGGAAGTTTTTCTCAAAACGAGTATTCAAACAAACAAAAAATTAAATATTTCTTAGACGACTTGTTAATAAAGTACCTTTTCAGTACAAAACCCTTAGGCCCCCTGCATACTTCCCTGCTTGGTTGCATATGCTTTTTCGTCACTAATGGAAAATGGAAATGGAGTTAACTACACAGTAAGCATATTGGTAAAAAACAAGCAAGAATTCCGCCACCAGAATTCCGCCACCCTTTATTATATGACAATGAAATGAAATGGCATAAAGAAGTAATTCAGATTTTACTAAAAAATTAAATATTTCTTAGACGACTCGCTAATAAAGTACATTTTCAGTACAAACCCTGCTAGGTTGCATATGCTTTTTCGTCCCTTTTGTATGAGTTCCATGGAAATTGGTAAACAACAGGCAAGAAATTTGCAACATAGAAATTCATTAATTAATTAAATACACTGCCAAACACGAACACTCAAAATGTTTATGGGAGTTCCGAAAGGAAAAAGAAGCTCCAACAGCAGAAAATAAATTTTATTTTCAAACGAAATCATTCCTTCGGTTTTATAAATTATTTGGCTTCCGCTTGACTTGTTACACTGTCATGTTATCATTCAGCTGCCCATCCACCTACCATGAAACTCTAGGTAACCAGTTTGCGGTTCATCCTTCGGATGAATTTACATATTTAATTGTTGTTTCAAAATGTGCATTAAATATTTTTAATTGCGATTATATTATTTTTAATGAATTAATTAAATTCAAAAATAATAGACCAATTAGTTATGTACATTGGAACATCTCTATAACAAATTTTTATATATTATTTATTTTATTCCTTTAATTCCAACTGGAGCACAGGGCGCCAACAATAGCTATTTTCCATCTCACTCAATTTGGAGCTATATATCTAAGTTGATCCCAGGTCAATCCGATAGATCTCATTTCGGCTTCTGTGGAACGTCTCCAGGGTTTCTTTGGCCTTCCAAACATGTAGTCGTTTTGTAACGCCGTTGTCATCGTACATCCATACAGCAAGGCAGATTTGACATTGGATTCGAATAAACGGAGCTTTGTTCATAGGCTTAAGCTGTTGTTTTGCCAAATTGGTGCCAACATTCCAAATGCTGATTTAGCTTTACTAATCTTTGCTTCTACATCAACTTCTGTGCCACCATCCGGGTCCAGAATTGGTCGACTGAGGCATAGCTTTGACCTCCTGTGTGTAACTGGTGTTCGTTGTTTGTCTTAATACTCATGTATACGGTTTTTGTTGAATTTATCTGTAGGCCTGTGCCTCTTAGGTTATCTTGGAGACTTGTGACAGATTGTGTTAGGTATCTGACTCTGTTTGACAGTAGGCATATGCCATCTGCATAGGCCAAATAATTTAAAAATGTGTCATTAATCCGCCATTGTATACCTTTCCGATCAAACGAAGTTGCATATAATACGTCCTCGATGACAAGCAGAAATAAGATAGGCGAGAGAATGCAACCTTGCCTTACTCGACTCACAACTTGAAAAGGTCGAGACAATTTTCCTTTATGCAAAACGTAGCAGTTTGCGTCATTGTAGCTTTCTTTTATGAGATTTATAAGCTTAGAGGGGATACCTCTTTTCTGCAGTGAATACCAAATGTAGGCACGATTAATGCTGTCGAAAGCCTTTTCAAAATCGATGAAAAGTAGATGCAGCTCTGAATTAAATTCAACACTTGGCTCAATAATTAACCGAATGGTATTTATATGGTCTGCGCATGAGCATCCACTTCGGAATCCGGCTTGGACTTAGTTTATGGAATCCTCCAGGTGATCTTTGATGCGGTTGAGGATAATTTTTGCAAATATTGTTTCTATTGTGGATAGCACACAAATACCATGCCAGTTTCCACATTCCTTTAAATCTCCCTTTTGAGCAATTTTTACAATTATGTCATCTTTTCATTCGCTCGGAAAGGTATCTTGCTCCCAGACTTCAGATATTAAAAGGAGAAATATTTCAGCGCCAAGGTTTATATCGGCTTTGTAATTCGGCGGGTATACCAAAGCGGCCGCTTTACCATTAGGTAGTTGCTTGATGGCAGCGGAGACTTCACTTAAGCTTGGCGTTGTTGCTAGTATCCTTGAGTTTACATCATAGATGGCGGGATCAAAATCGATATGATGTTGTTCAGAATTAATTTCCATATTCAAAAGGCTTCAAAAGTATCGCCTCCAGCGAAAAAGTTGCTCTTCGTCGGTGTTAAAAGGATTTTCTGCCTCATCTTTTATGGGGTGTTGTAGAGGTATATTGCGGTTTACCAATTCTTTGGTGAACCAATGTTTGCTGACTCTTCAGCTTCATTTGTCAATTTATCAATATAACTGTGTTTTTATCTTCTGACTGAGCGCTTCACTACTTTATGGAGGGATCGATATTCCAACTCGTACTACTACTGTTGCTACTCATGTTTTCCACCAGTGGATTTTCTCCTTTAGCTCCAATCGATTTTGAATGATGTTCCATATTTTGTCCGTCATCCATATTTGTCTGCCTTTAGTCAGAGGACCCAGAGTATCTTTTGCGCATTTCATAAATATGTCTCTGGTTTGATTCCATTTTTGTGCAGCCGTCGATTCACTTTGAACATTTGATCACGATGTTACTTCCCGCAGTTTGCCAATAAATTTGTTTTTTACCGCGTTAATGTTCATTCGGTACACTGCAAACTTCTGCGGACGTTTCAGCTGGTCATCTTTTTGTATAGCAGCGGTTCGTATGCCCTTGTCCCTTGATTGACCAATATCGGTACGGCGCTTATTTCTCACATCAAATAAGCATTTCTGGAAACGTCGGCTAATGGCAAAATTATCCAATTGATTTGCAGTATTATAACGATCATGTGAGGTCCAAGTAGTCTTGCGGCAGTATTTATGTTCGTAAATGGTGCAACCAATAACCATTCTTCGTGCGTTGCAGAAGTCGACGAACCATTATCCATTATCATTTCGAGTTTCCATGCCGTGTTTGCCCATTACATGGTGTAATGCGGTTTTGTCGGAGCCAACATTTTCATTTAAATCACCGATGACGCATATTATATCTCCACAAGGAATTTTATCATAGACTGCATTTAGTTGGCTGTAGAAGAGGTCATTCGCTTCTTCGGAGGCGCATTCGGTTGAGGCATAGCACTGATCGATGGTAACGTTTCTCACTTTAGATTTAAAGCGGACGGACATAATTCTGTCTGAAAACGGTGTCCATGACATTAGACTTTTTCGAGCCTCTGTTGTTAATACGAGGGGCACTAAAAAACCTTCTGGCCTAGGCAACTGTCAGTGTCGCCAGGTATCATTTGACAATTTTTTTAAAGTTTGACAGGTTTTATCCTAAGCGAACTCAGGTCAGTTTGACATATGACCATGCGTTGGGCTCTTTACAGTGACTTGAAAAAATTACTTTGCGAAAAAATGGAATTTAAGGCCTGCGTACATAAGCTGTCTTGCCTGCTTACCTTGCTTACTTCTGATAAAAGAATAAAAAAGAAAAGGGCAACCCAGTTCGAAATTTCCTCGGCCTTCTTTATTCATTTATTTTTATTATGTCAAAAATGCAGCAGGAAAGCAAGGCAATCAGGCAGAGCAGCTTATTTTCGTCCGAAAAATTTTCACAACTTTCGACGTAGATAATCACGGCAAGATTGCATCGATTAAACTAAATCTTTGTATGTCGATAAAGGACCATCCTATAGGGCTATAAACAACTGGTTCAATGAATTCAATCGTGGCGGACACTCGCTTAAAAACTAAGGTCGTGAAGGTCGTCCAAAAACGGCCGTTGTGCCAGAAAAAATTAAGCCGTGCGTGAACGGATAATCCAAGACCGCCATGTTAAATACCGTCAGATAGAGACATCCTTGGGTGTTTATTCCACCAACTAACATTCGATATTGCATGAACACTTGGCCTCAAAAATGGATTTTTCTCGCTAGATTCAGCAAAATTGGTCAATCGCTCAAAAAAAAAGGATCTCGTGGATTAGTGCATAGAAATTGTGCATAAAAACAATCGCGGTGCTTCAAACGGCACTTATAAGATCGTCACAGATGACGAATCTAGATCCAAGATTCGGGTCTCCGAAAACGAGCCAAATCCAACCAGAGTTGTTCATGGAAATAGAAATTCGAAGCAAATGTTCACCTGTCTCTTTGGCAATACTGACCGTATGGCGACTCTACGGCTTGAGAAATAAAGGACGGTTAATTCTGAGCATTACACTACAATTTGTTTGCCTGAAGTCTCCTGAGAAATTCGAAAAACGAACAAGAGAAGACGAATTGTTCTGCATCATGACAATTCGAGCTCTCACACATCGATTCAAACCAGCGCCTGTTTGACCTGACAAAACGTGGAATTGATGGGTCATACGCCGTAGAGCCTCGACTGGGGATCCAATGACTTCATTTGATTCCAGCAAATAAAGAAAAAAGGCGTGGTCAACGATTTCCGTCGCCAGATGATGTCGAAAAAGCGTTAAAAACCATGTTTTGGAGGTGTCTCAATCAAGCCACTGTAAACAACCCTACACATGGTCAAATGTCAAACTGACCTGAGTACGCTTAGGCTAAAAACTGTCAAACTTTCAAAAAAAAAAAAAAAATTCAAATGACACCTGGCGACACTGCGAGTTGCCTAGGCCAGAAGGTTTTATTAGTACCCCTCGTAGCAGCCACACGCCCGATTCATGGTTACTGCTAATAGGTTTCCCAGAATATAGGAATTTGGTGTTTCCGTTGGGGGAGTCATATTCACCTGAACCGTTCCAACGTACTTCACTCATACCCAGTATGGAGATCCCAAATCTTAACATTTCACATTCGACTTGTCACGTCATCATCATCGCTGCCTCTAAGCGTTCTCACATTCTAGAATCCAATCATAGTCCTTATACGATATCCAAAGGTCGTCATCGAGTATTCCGATTTATTTGTGCAATTTTGGATTAGCGATTCGGTAGCAAGAAAATTTCAGAAAAGTGGGTTGCCGACCTGCATTTCCTAGTTTGGTAATAGGGCTGCTATCAATGCGTCCAAACACACACCCATGTGACGGAAATATTGGGGACTCTGCTTCAGTGACTTTCTCCACCAGTTTTCACCTACTTACCTGAGACGCCACGCATCATCGTGACCATTCAGGTAACAGAGTTCCAGGTGCTACATGACATTTCTTAGCGGTTTTAGAGTTATACCGCCCATGACCAATAACGTGGGGTCCGCGGGATCGTTAAACTCGTCTTCCCTTTTTTAATGGAATGTCCCTGCTGGGTTTTTTATCTATAGCGAAGAAAAATTGAAAACACAATTTTTTTCAAGCCATTTCCACCTATTTAAACCTATCTATAACGATCTTCCCTATAACAAATACTTCTCTGTAACGAAGTGTTTTTATTGCACAAGTGGGAATTCTCACATAAAATAACATCTCTTTAACGAATTTTGGTGAAACTTTTTCGCATTGAAGTTTACACATTAAATGAGAAACATAGCACATTCATATCGCTCTTTTTATACCCTCCGCCTTTAGGCTAGAAAGGGTATATGAGGAAAAGTCAAAATTTTTTAGTTTCCATGAAGCCAAGGTTTGCACTATTATAATACGCGAACTATTGTAGTTTACCAGTAACTATGACTATTGCTGGATTAATTTAGATGTTTTTGTACAAAGCTCAAAAATTTAGCAAAAAAATTTAATTTACGTGGTAGTTACGACCGCGTAAAGGAAGAAACATAGGTAAAAACACGTTGAATCTAAACAGGTTTTTTACATTGCTATTCGATTTCTGATTAAACCATTCAAATGACGGACATCTGTCCAAAGTAAAAGTTGGCGAATACAAAATGAAGATTACACTTCTAATGTATCACTTTCCAAAATTTCCACTGCATCCACCTTTTATGGATGCTGACATTTTGAAGCCGGATTTCAGGTGTTTTTTATATTTTTTATGTAACTGGGACGCGCATTCGGATATTTCGAAAAACCAATTATAGGACTAAAGAACTCGCGATTTCGCATAATCTGATATGTATATTAAGTATGTAGCCCACACAGCAGCAGAGTAATCTACTGCCAAAGGCCAAAATTTAGTGCGATATTTTTTCTAAATAACCTATTTTTTGGGTACAGTATTTACAATATCGTTTTGAGTGTGCTGGTACCCCGCGATATTTTAGTTTTTCGACGATCCGGATCATATGAATCACAGATCGTAAAAATCCATCTACTAGAACGGCGGAAATGGCTACTGCAAAATTTGAAAAATTTGCGAAAAATGTTTTTCAAAATATCGCTGACTAATTCGCGTTTTATGTGGATCGTTTCTATTTCAATGAAGAAAGTGAATCATCACTCGCGTTTGTGCGAAAACAGCGGTTTGAAAAATTTAGTGGCATGGGAGCTGTATCCGATTTATTCAAAAAATACTGTGTGATGCTACATGCACGGTTCTTGATGGATTTTAGTGAAATATGTTTAGATCGATGTACATTTTCACGGTTGATAGTGAAATCGGATGCGCATAAAAAGTGTATGCACTTTGTGCAAAATATAAGCGTTATACAGTTTGTTGCACACTAAACTGCAGACGATGCTACATCTTAGCGGCCAATGTAAATCCTGGCAAATGTGTACAAATTAAAAGAGAAGAATTCGCTGTATTGGTAAACCGCATGCGCATCAAGTGATTTTGAGGATTTCGCGATTTACACGAATTTCAAAATGATCATTACCCGATACAATTTTATTTCAAGAATATACCCTATTAAAAGGAACCCAACATTTATTTGAACGATACCCATATCTTCCGCTAGATGTTAGTGTGTATTCGAGAAGTGATTGGAATAAAAAATTTGATTTTTTGCGTGAAATTAAACTAAAATAGAAGAATAACTCCGACCTATTTTTCCTACATTTTTTTCAACTAACTCACAAAATAAATTTTAATAAATATTTTCTCTTACAAAAATTTTATAAATTTCCTCAATATATTTTTTGTTTTTTGCTATAATATGCAAACCGCTAAACGGATTTGTATAGTTTTGGTTTCATTTGAATCTTCGCGATGTTTAGATTACGCACATATTTTTTATATATTTTTCAGATGCATAAACAGCTTGAATTTTATTAGAACAAGTTGTAAACTACCAATTGTTTTGAATGCTTTCCTAATTTCCGCGAAAATTTACAACTTTTTCACTAAAGTTATGGGACCTCAGTAACCATATAGTATGTAGGGAGCCCCTAATTAAGAGAGTTTCTCAATATAATGATTAGAGTCTTTTAAAGATTTTTTTCTTTTTATCAGAATTGAAACCGCCATAACTTTTGCGCGCAACAACCAAAATTAGTATCTCGAACAGATTTAAGAATGGGATTTTTTTCCCAATCTATGTACCAAAAATCATTCATGTAGCTTAAAAAAAATTTTTTAATTTTTTTTTGTATAGAAAACTAAAAAATTTTGTCCTTTCTTCATATACACTTTCATACGGGCAAAATGTGTCTCATCGAAATAATGGTTTTAGACCCCATGTATGTTTGGACGAAATGTGTTTCAGACAATTTGGAGTTGATTTAGCAATGTCCGTCCGTCTGTCTGGCTGGCTGGTGCGCACGATAACTCTCGAACGGATTAACCGATTTGGTTCAAATTTTGGCTTTCGTAATATTTTGTCCAAACTTAGTTTAAGTTCGAAGATGGGTTATATCGCTCCATTCCTTCCGGTACCTCCCCCAAAAAGTTCCAAAATGTTCGAAAAATTTGTGGGCATGATAACTCTTGAAGGGAGTAACCGATTTGGTCCATACTTTGCACATCGTGAAATTTCTACCAGACTTATATGAGGTTCCAATATGGAGTCTATATTTCGGATAAGTTCAGTTTAGGACCTGCTCTCGAATCGCTTTGAGTTTTGTTGCTTGTATTCACTTCCCCCCATACGACGGTTCAAGTTTCATCAGGGGCAAGTCCATACTTCCTGAGAAAATGGCCGGAAAGGTGCAAAAAGCCCTCATGACACTTTGTGTAGTGGTTGGAGCGCAAGATAACTTTCGAACGGATCTGTCGATTCGGTCCAAAATTTGGCCTTTGTAATATTTTATCAAAAGATTTATCGAAGATGGGCTATATCGACCCACTGCTTCAGGTACCTCCCCCACAAAACTTCAAAATTTTCGGAAACATTTTGCGCACCATAACTCTTGAAGGGAGTGACCGATGTAATCAATACTTTGCACATCCTAATATATCTACCAGATATAGATCTCGTTCAAATATGGACTATATTTGTCTACTCCTTCTGGTACCTCTCACACAAAATTTCGGATAAGTTCACTTTAAGACCTGCTCTCGAATCACTTTGATTTTTGTTGAAGCGATTTGCATTCGCTGCCTTCATTACGACGGTAAACGTTTTTTAGGGGCAAGTCCATATTTCTTGGGAAAACAGCCCGAAAGGTATAAAAACCCCTATGTCACTATATGTGGCGGTCGGAGAGCACGATAACTCTCGAACTGTTCAACCGATTTGGTCCAACATTTGGTCTTTGTCATATTATATCCAAACTTAGTTTCATGGCGATACTGGTCCACAACTTTCGGTACTTCTCCCCAATATTTAAAAAATGTCACTTAAATGCTAGGACGATATCACTTGATTGGGGCAACCAATTTGATCCAAACTTTGGATCTAATATTTTATCAAAATTTACTTTAACTTCTAAAATGGACCTTTTCGGTCCTCCCTGAGGGTACCCGCACTACAAAAGTTCAACATTTGTGTATTAGTGCAGTTAATTCCTAATCCACATTTTTGTCGGCAAGTTCAAATGTCCAAAAGGGCCACAACATTCTGAAGAGACCTTAAATACATTCGATCTGTCCGGAGGTGAAAGTTTCGCTTCACATTACTTGTTATTGAAGTGCTCACTAAACAAGAGAAGCAAAATTCATTTAGCTTGCCTAGTTACTCGGAAATTAGACTTGTAAAGGGAATCAACTGACCATTATGTTAAAAATGCTGGTTTTCTTAGTACAGCTATAGAAATTGCTGATAATGAAGACAATAATATTTCTACGACAAAAATAGGGTTTCAATATGTACAGAAATAATATTGAAGATATTACGTTCACTAACCTAGTTCAAAAACATATTAGTAACATCATACAAACTATCGTGAGATATTAAGTATACGCAGTTGGTTCATAAAAACGACCGGTGTCCATTGAACTAGGTAGTGAACTAGGTCGTTCAATATAGTTCAATTGGCACAACTCTGTTACGATTGAGGACCATGTTAATGTCGATTGCGACACTTTAAATATGAATTAGACTTTTTGGAGTCACGAAACAGTGTTCCCGATCATATTTTTTCTCATTGTGAGTGGCAAAGTCAAAAACAAATGAAAATCACTTCTTATTTCACTCCTAAATAAAAATTCAATTTATGTTTATTTTTATAAACTCGTATATGTAAGTCAAATTAAACATTTCGTCATGGTTTCTGTATAAAGAATTTTCTCTATAACATAGTAATTCTTCAGTCCCCAGAGAAGTTCGAATGTACATATATACAAAAATTTATTCCATGTGATACTGGATCTGAATCGTGTAAATATTGAAAATAATAAACTTAACAATGTCTGCTCTATTATACACATTCATATATCCATCACTTAAATTTTTTATCTAAAGGATTCTGCTGCTATAGTTGGAAATTCTAATTTAAATAAAAAAGCTTAACTGACTCACTCGTGTAAAATAAATTAAAAATAAATATCATTTTAGGTTTCCATTTCGTGTTTTGTTAAATTTTAATCCTTAATCCGGTTGTTATCATTGTTGGCCTAAGTATAAAATAACATTTTAAATGTATGTATTCGTATGTATTCGTATGTGTGTTTTGTGGATTTTGAATTTATTTCAAGCACAAAAGTTAATGTTGGTTTGTTATCTAATTAATGACACCTAAGCAGGTGAGTATGTAACCGTAGTCTTATACAATGACTACGGTTAAGAACGATTTACATAGGAGTAATGTGTAAACCAGAGTTGCCATTTGTAGTTGGCCTAAACTAATATAGACCAGTAGTGGAATTCTGTACCGCATTTTTTGAGTTACCGACAAAAATTAAAACACAAAATTTTTAATGAAAAGTATCAATAACAGTTGACAACACTGGTTGTTAACTTATCGAAAAATTTTGTTAATTACCGAAATTATAAGCATTTTAAGTTTACCGATTTTTGTCGGTAAAAAAAATGAGTTAGAGAATTCCACTACAGAGTATTATTGATGTGATGCACAAGATTCAAATTTTATTTGATCAAGTTAGATAGTTGGTCGTAAGATTCATAGGTCATCGCTAACTATAATGCGAATATTTTTGTGTGGGCAAAAAAAAAAAACTATTGGGGAGCAATCAAGGTTGTGAGATGTTTCCCCATTATTAGCTCTGTTCCAGAACTAAAAAGTTTTTACAATTTTTACCACTTTTACAGATTTTGCGTTCCCGTACACAAAATTTATATGAAAATCGTTTACGACTTTTACAACTTTTACCACTTTATAAAGTACGGGAACAGGCCATTTATCTCCCTATGTATCCTATATAAATGTGGAACTTACACACACAATTAACAAAAGTTGGTCATTTTAGAGGCACAGTATATTTTATAAGTTTGGTATTTGTTGACAAGCTGGGCACAATAGCAACATGGTAACACTCCACACCCCATCAAACATCATGATGTTTTTCTTTTTTTCGTGCATGTCTTTCATGTGGGGTATATAAAGAGTAATTACATTTAATTACTCTTAGAGAGGATATGAAGGAACTTGTAACTGTGTCATGGAGTTTATCTGGCATTGTTAAAGCTGAGTTGATTTATAGTTTGGTTTAAAATTAGAAGCAATTTATTTATTTGAGGGTTTTTAAGTACTAATAGTAATCTAAAAACTTTCGAAAATTTATTTAATTTATTAATAAACAGTAGAAAAAATAGAAGATGACAATGAAATAAAGAAAACTATAATCTACCCGCCAATCCTTTAAATAAATGTTTGATTATTAGTTATGAAATGTGCCGCAGTGCACTATTTACATCCACAGCCTTTGGACGAAATCGGTTTCAGACTAGTTAAATTTAACAGTTTAAGGACATGTCGTGGACATGGTTTTTGCAGGAGGTTGTCTTCGCGGCCATTATTATATGGGGGCAAATCTATATTTTCAGAAATAATGGCTCAAAGCACTGAAAAACCCTGCCGGCACTAACTATAATGACTGATGAGTACGATTATTTACGAATTAAGTATCACATTTAGCCGACATTTGTCATATTGAAAAGTATCTTCCAAACGTACACCAAGTTCAAATAAGGTCTAAGGTCAAAAAAGTTCAAAATTTTCACATAAGTGAAGTTCTGGTATGTTCTAGAGTCGATTTAATTTGGTTGATGGAAATATTTACGGAAGGTACTCTTTGTGATCCTGTTTACAGTGACATAATGTGTTTCGTCGACAAGCCCTTGCTTGCAGACACAATGGCATAAAAGATCTAAAAACACTATTATGGCCAACATTAATAGCATGTGGCCATGTTAATAGAAAGCAGTGACTGGCATTGGTCTATACGTTGCACTTAAAAATATTTTCCTCAAGCATACATCACGTTAAAAGAAGGTTTGAATCGGAAAACACCTACGGCTACCTCCCCCACAAAAGTTAACAATTTTATCTTTGGACTATTCGTAAATTGTTATGAAATTTTATCGAAGGTAGTCCGACACCTACACCACAAGCGCCAAAGCATTTACGCTCAAAACTTCTTTTGTCACCTACGAAAAGCAATTTATTTTTAAAACTATTTGTATGTTTCTGAGGCGTTTAGATCCACCGCTAATGTTATTCTAAAGTCATAAGCTGGGGATATATCTCCGTCGCACAGTGGTTCAGAAATCGATTTTCCAGGCCAAAGCGGTCACCCCACCCCCCCCCCCCCCCATTATCACCAATTGTTAATTTATATATGGCATTCGATAGTAAACATATTGAAAGTAAGGAAATCAAAAAAATAGATCAAAATATTGGAAGGTGTGGGCGTGGCGTTCTCCTAAAAACGAAAAATGTTTCCCAATTTTGGAAAATACGTTATTTTTGCAAATGTCTGTAGAAAGAAGCAGCTATTTCTCAAAAACTATAGCCGATATAAATACAATGTATACTTTTTTGTTAGGTAGGTAGGACTGTTTTTTAAGAATGGTTTCAATAAATTACCGTAGCATTTACACGAAGTAAGCTATTTTATTTTTCCTCAGGTACAAAATTTTCGTGAAGTTCCAAGTTTAGTGGACTATAACTTTTAGGGAACAGCTTGGCATAAGGTTCTGTTTTCATAGAATGATGCCCGAGAGTGTACTCTTTCAGCCCATATATACTTTTGTACCAGCCCGTTCCGTCCTTTCAACACTCTTTTAATTTTTTTGAAATTACATGGGTACAAATGTGTGTTTTTCACATATAAATTATAGCTTTATCACACAAATTGACATTTTTTAATATATGACTTTTTATAAGAGTTATAAAAGTTTTATGAATACCCAAGGAGTGTTTTTTTTTTCAATTTTGGAAAAAATTCTAATTTTTTTGAATAAAATTTTTAAAAAAATTTTTAGAAAATATTTTGAAAAAAAAAAAATTAAAAAAATCCAAAATATTTTTATAACCTGCACCACAATGTGGAAAGGGTATTATAAGTTTGTTTTGGTAAAAATTCATGTAACACCGCGAAATATTCGTCGGAGACCCCCAATGTGGTATAACAATCTTAATATCTCGACAAGATAAAGCGATTTTGAGATGTGTGTCTGTCCGTCCGTCCGTCTGTCCATTATAATTTGTAAACACGCTCCAGGCCGCAATTATGGACCGATCGTCACGAAATTTTGTATGGAGGTTGGTTTCACATCAGTATAGATCGCTTTTTTAATTGGTGATGATCGTGAAATATTTAGCGGGTGAAATTGAACAAAAACATAATTTTTATCCGATGTTGTATATGCTCTGTAGGTCGCAATAATAGTCAGATAGCCTCGAAATGTTAAATAAGGTAAGAGTATATGACAAAGAAGTAGCTTGCAATTTGAGATGGCGATCAGATAATATTTAGAGGGTTAAATGGACCAAAACTTTTGCGTGAAAATTGTGAAAAATTTTAGTATACAGCTTATATCTTTATTCCTGGAAGAGGCATTCCGGGCAAGTAATATGTACTTGGAAGAGGAACGCTTGACCTTTCTATTGATGTCAATTGTGTTGGTGTACATGATAAGAAAACAGAGTTACAGCCTAATATACCCTGTTATTTGTTTGTAGTGTAATGATAAACACGCTAGAGGTCGCAATTATAGTTCAATAATGACGAAATTTTGCATGAGGTGAGAGTTTAGGTCGAAGAAGAGGCCTACAATTTTGGATGATGATCTGATATTATTTAGCGGGTGAAATGGACCATTACATTTGTATGAAAAATACAAAAAAATATATTTTTGGTCTATATTTTTCCCGCCGATGAAAATTGCAATAAAGTGTCTGCTATATAACGGGCCAAGGAGTTTAATATATGATGGCTTATATGTAGAGAACCACATTTTACCATTCCCAGTTGTTGCATATTACATGGTGCCTTAACGTTTTAATTGTCCAATTGGATTTTTATACATACGTGGCAGCATGATTCGCTTTGCCACCTTCTTTCAAAACGATTCCACAGCTTGGCAAAATCAAATTTTAAAACGGTTTTAATACGCGATGAGTTAATACATATACACTCCGGTTCATCTGAATAGAACCAGCCAATATTTGTCTACAAATACCGTTATATCTGACGAAAGGAGAGGAATTGTAAATTATAATTTTGTGGACATGTAGAGTATATAGTAGCCGATATTTTCAATACCTAACATATTTCATATATGCCATGTCAAAATATTAGCATTTTTTGATGGTTCACCAGGATAGAACCACCCTAAGAATTTACACAAATCCTTTGTTAGATGTGGTAAACTTTAACAAAAAACTATTTATAATTATAAATAAATGCCGTGAGTGTTAATTGCTATCAAATATTGTGTAAAAATTTGTATTAGGGTCTTGAAATTTGATGAAAATGTTTGGTATTTTTCTAATAGTTTGCCTTCTCTTGGTTTCTTGTGTTGTTGTATTGTTCGGCTATAGGCTTTTCAATAAAAAGACTTGATGTTTGATTTTTCAAGTTTTATTTATTTCCGATATTTCGATTGGATTCTCCAATCATCTTCAGGGAACTACAATAATTAGACATTACAAACTGTTTTACTGATTTGGTATATAAAACTTACTTAAAGGATGTAAAGGATGTTTTCTGTCCAAAACACTTACTTTAACTAAAGTTTTGCATATTTGTATTTATTTACTAGGTGCCTGTAACTTTGAGCACAATTGTCAGTATCTGTTTTATAGTTTAGTCGTTTGTTTGTGGGTGTGTTGATTATGTGCAACATCTCAAGAGTGAAGCGTTTATGATAGTTGTTTTCTTGAGCTAGAATTTTGATGTCATCGAAATCAGGGACGTGTCCTGTAAGGGTGCAGTGCGCTGCTAGCGCTGTTTTTTGTTCCAATGGTTTGTTCCGTGCTTTTTGGTCTGATTTATGCGAAGATATTCTGGTCTTTAACTTAGTTTTGGTAGTGCCAACATATGTCTTCTGGCATATGTTGGACTTGTCGCCCTTACATTTAATGCGATATACTACATTAGATATTTTCAATACCTAACATGTTTCACATATGCGTCATAACGGTACTTTTTACTCGCTTTATGAAAAAATGTCAAAATATTAGCATTTTTTAATGATTCACCAGGATAGAACCACCCTAAGAATTTACACAAATCCTTTGTCAGATGTGGTAAACTTTTACAAGAAACTATTAATAATTATAAATTAAGGCCGTGAGTGTTGATTGCCAACAAATATCGTACAAAAAATGTGTATTAGGGTCTTGAAATTTGATGAAAATCTATGCTTAGAGCTCCAAAAAATATTTTTATGAAGAAATCGGTAGAAATAATTTATAAAGTCAACATTTTATACTGAATTATGTTCAAAATTTTCTATACTACAATAAAATTACAAGAAAGTCACATTTGATAGGTTTATGAGTCCGAAACAGAGGAAATATGGTAAAGATAATTCAAAGTTCTAACGTTCCAATCCAAAATTTGATATTTTATCTCAGGAAAGTGAATGCAAATCGATAGGTTCCACCCAGTTTCGTTGGCTGTGGACACTTACTTGAAAATATCGGCTACTATATACTCTACAAGTCCACAAAATTATAATTTACAATTCCTCTCCTTTCATCAGATATAACGGTATTTGTAGACAAATATTGGCTGGTTCTATTCAGATGAACCGGAGTGTATGTAGTGGTGTAGGGTATCACATGGTCGGCCCGTCCGACTATAGCCCTCTCTTACTTGTTTTTTTAATTTTTCTAAATTGTTAGAACATATCGACACCTCCAAATAATAGTATGCTAAGTCTAAAAAGTGAGTTTTGCAGGAGAAGCTCTCAAAGTTTGGAAATTTTTTTGAACTTCAGTACTATGCTAAGTCAATATTTGTTTATAACTTCTGTTCGGATTGACCGATCATTACCAAGCTTAGACCGAATTTAAGTTAAAGGACGTTCGACACCTCCAAATAATAGTTTCCTAATTCTGAAAAGCGAGTTTTGCAGGACAAGCTCTAAAAGTTTGAAAATTTCTTTGACCTTCAGTACTATGCTAAGGAAATATTTGTTTATAACTTCTGTTCGTATAGAAGTTTCTATTACTTCTAGGACGTTTGGTATTGCATCGAGGAAATGGCTGAAATTTTGTACTTAGACTTCGTTAAGGGTTTAAAACTTTCCACACGAAATTTGTCGGTATAGGTCCACGTCTTCATATAGCCCTCATAGAACGGTACCTCCCGATTTTCGGTATTTTGAATGTTTCAGCGTCATTATCAAACAGAAATGGATACAATTTTGTGAATAAAGTTTCCGCAACGACTGTGATTAAAACCCTTTTAATATTTTTTCTACTTAAAATTTTGAATTTGCTTTGTTTGAATAAATATTTATAGAAAATAAATACAATTCTCACAGGCAGTCATTAAAAACGGCCTGTAACTTTCGCGAATTTGTTCCAAATGACACCATATTCTCTTGTCCGATAGGTACAAAAAATATAAACATAAAATTCACGAGTATATAAAGAAAAAAGATTACAAAAAAAAAATAAAAATTTTAATTTGAAGCATTGTGGCGTTTTTTTTTTTTATTGGGATAGCGTTTGCAATTTTGTTTTTTCAAAATAGCCGGGCTTAATCCCATTGTTGTTGTTTTAATATTTTAAAACAACTATTTTATTAGTGGAAAAGATTTGGCATTGTTCGCCAAGGGGTAAGGCAGGGAATACTATAGTTTCGATCCACGCCACTGGATCTCATCAGTTCCCTTGTTTCTTGTTTGTGGATATTCTCCACCGAAGTTATTTTTCAATAACTTCTTCAACAAGAAACTTTTTATACCCAAACATCAATCGTCAGCTCGAAGTATAAAGGTAAGCAAAGAAAAAAGTTCAATGAGAAGTTTTTCCTTGGCAACCTCATACAACTCCGACGAAAGTGTCTGCGAAAACAATTCAAACCTCTTCCACTTGTGTGTGTCGTCGAATTTCGACAAATGCACACACCAAATTTGGTTGGTCTGCTTTACAGCAAAAACAACACACGTCGTGCCAGTGTCTTCAATTTGAAGCATTGTGGCGTTTTTTTTTTATTGGGATAGCGCTTGCAATTTTGTTTTTTCAAAATAGTCTGGCTTAATCCCATTGTTGTTGTTTTAATATTTTAAAACAACTATTTTATTAGTGGAAAAGATTTGGCATTGTTCGCCAAGGGGTAAGGCAGGGAATACTATAGTTTCGATCCACGCCACTGGATCTCATCAGTTCCCCTGTTTCTTGTTTGTGGATATTCTCCACCGAAGTTATTTTTCAATAACTTCTTCAACAAGAAACTTTTTATACCCAAACATCAATCGTCAGCTCGAAGTATAAAGGTAAGCAAAGAAAAAAGTTCAATGAGAAGTTTTTCCTTGGCAACCTCATACAACTCCGACGAAAGTGTCTGCGAAAACAATTCAAACCTCTTCCACTTGTGTGTGTCGTCGAATTTCGACAAATGCACACACCAAATTTGGTTGGTCTGCTTTACAGCAAAAACAACACACGTCGTGCCAGTGTCTTCAATTTGAAGCATTGTGGCGTTTTTTTTTTTTTATTGGGATAGCGTTTGCAATTTTGTTTTTTCAAAATAGTCTGGCTTAATCCCGAACAATGCCAAATCTTTTCCACTAATAAAATAGTTGTTTTAAAATATTAAAACAACAACAATGGGATTAAGCCAGACTATTTTGAAAAAACAAAATTAAAAATTTTAATGAAAAGCAAATATGTTGTTATAACAGGTACAATTGAAAAATGCATTACCGAACTTCAATGCATTTGGTGCGGAAACTTTTTTCGCGATAGAGAAAAAATTACACCTTATTTCATAATAGTTTTTGATGCTCTACACGGCTATGGTGGTGGTATTTATGATATTTGCAAAAAAGCGCAAAAAGTTATATCCCTCATGTCCACGTCTTCATATAGCCCCAAAAAACCGGTACGCTCCGATTTACGGTATTTTGAAAGTTTAAGCCACACTAATTAATCAAAATGATTTAATTTTGAAAATTTTAGTTATCTTTTCTACCGAATTTGTTGTTAATTGGTATTGGGTGTTCTCAAAAGATTAAAAGCATACTCACAAATATTTCATCACTTATGGTATTCTGCTTCTCCAAGGAATAAGCCTTAACGTGAAGGAAGAGCTTAGTTTCATAAACGAAAGGATATTAATAGTTCTTATTTACCTTAACATAGCTCGTGGTGAAGGGTGTAAAATGTTCGACACGGCCGAACCTAACGCCTTTCTTACTTGTTTTTATAATATTGTATTAATGGATACATGTTTATTAATTTAAACTTACTTACTTACTTAATTTAAAACTAACTATTATTTTCTTTTTCATTTCAGGTAAGGCATTGTCTCATTTTTTAAATATGGCATATATTTAAAACCTTTAAGGGAAGTTGTAAGTCCTAAACATATGAATTTTGCATATAAAATTATCATCTATAATAAGCGTGTGAATGCGTACCACAAATGTTACACTTTTTCTACAAAAAAACTGTAGCAATTTACTTTGATAGATGCTTCATAACGTTTCAACACTCAGCCTTCTCCACTGGCAAACAAACGAAGAAATTAATGAATTGGATATCACAATAAATTTTAAAACATTGCATAATATTTGCATTCATTTCGTAAATGTTGTATCGCATTTTGTTTATTGTTCGATGACCGTAATAATATTTTGAAATTTGTCATTATAAATTTTTATTGAATTTGTAATTATTATTTTCATTACCATTGTCTGTTCAAATCATTATAATGATTTATGTAGACATTGACATACAGATATAATAAAACAGTAGGTAGCTGTATGACACATTATATAATAATATCGAATTGATTGCAAAAGAAGACAATAGGCAAAATGTGTTTGGACGAGAGATATACTTAATTGGGTTTTATTTGTTTACTAGCAAAATACCCGCTATTTCGTGTGCGGAAAGGGAATACATAATATTTAATATGAAAATGATAAATTATGAAAATTTTGTTGTAAATTTATATTTAATTTCATTTTAGTACTCTTCGTACCCCTTACCCCAAAACATCAACAGCGGTTAATATATTTAAGATATTTCAATTAAGGGATGAAAACCTTCTTGTAAAAAAATTGTCCCATATACCTACGTTTCCAAATGAACTTACTAAAACGATCAGGAACAAAATTAAATTTACTGGAAAGATTCTTTATGTTTGAATACTTTTTAGAAATATGTCATAAATTTTATACATTTTAAGTGGGAATTTTCATAGCCCTTCTGATCTAGTCCCAACAGTGATCCTCATAATAAATTTTAAAGCGCTGGATTTACCATTTCATTCAATATCAGTGATTTAGTACTACTTAGAACATCTAGTACACTTATTGTTTATTACCTTTTAGATCTTCTAGTACACTAATAGTATAATTCCACCTTTATTCCCACACGCAATACAAAAATGGTTCCATATTTAGTACTTTTCTACACAAATGTATGTATAAGCTTCAAAAAATACCTCTATATCAAACGAGAAATTTATTTCCAGCTCTATATGTTCCCTCAGAAACAATTATGACACTTTTTAGTACATTTCATATATAATTACGAATTTCTAAAATCTCGTCCTAATATATCAAAATTCTAGCTCATCCCCTTTACACAAAAACAAATTATACAAAATTCTGTACCATTTAGTAGCTCTATTCGTTCTTCTAGATCCAATTTGTACAAAATGTTATTACATATAAGTTCGAGATTCCAAAACCTTCTCATTATGCACACTCAATACACCAACTGCTATCCCAATACCGAATTTAGAAATTACAGTTCAACCCCTTTATCTTTTTCATGTAGTACTTATAAGTACACATAAGTACAAATTTCCAAAACTACATCCATATTTCTACACTTCATTTCAAGCGTAATTTTAGTTCCAAATGTCATGATTCCAGGGTTATCCTTTCACCCACACACATCTCAATCTTACACTCCAACTGTAATTTTAATTCCCAATTTCCCGATTCCAACTCTATCCTAAATCTTATACTCCTACAATAATCTTAATTCCAGATATCAGAATTTCGTCTCTATACGTTCAAGTAAAATCAAATTTTACCAAATTAAGTACAATTTAAGTACACATAATTACGAATATCCAAAGCTACCTGAATATCTCAATACTACAATCCAACAGTAATATTAATTCCAAATCCGTTCACCCAAATCCAAATTGTACCAAATATAATACCATTTAGTACTTTTCGTATACATAAATAAATGGTTTTTGAACGCTGTTAACAGCATCTTCTGGCGATCGCTGCTATTTTTCGGGTTCATACGCATAGTTCCATAATTCGCCTTTGATCCATCATATAAACGTCTTTTGAAGCACCACGAAAAACCCTATTATCAACTGTTAGTTGGTGGAATAAATGGCAAAGAATGACTCTATCTCACGGTATATAACATGGCGATCTTGCATTACCCGTTCACACACGGCTTAATTTTTTCTGGTATAACGCCCTTTTTTGGACAACCCTCAAGAACTTTGTTTTTTGGCGAATGTCGGCCACGATTGAATTCATTAAATCAGTTTTTCATAGTGCTATAGAATGGTCCTTTATCGACATACAAAGATTTAATTTGATCGATGCACTCTTGCCGCTATTATCCACGTCGAAAGTTGTGAAAATTTACATTTTTGCAAAAAAAAAAAAAAAAAAAACATGATCGTATGTTAAACTGTCCTGTCAAATATTCAAAATGCGTAAGCTTTTGACTGGTAAAATTCAAAATAAAATTGGGATAGCTTAGCGCCTTTGCTCCGAATGTCTTCATTAATACAGGTCAATTCTGTTGAAACGCATTTAAGTGTATCGTCAGTGCAACTCAAATAAAAACATGTGAGCAAAGGCTATGGTCAGGACGAGGCCGACCATGTGATACCCTACACCACTAACCCTGTGCATAAGCTTTTTACTGGTACACGTTTCTTTTAGGGAATATATTTCGACTACCACCAAACAAAATATGCCTCTTTCTCTTTACGACCAACATAAGCAACCAAAAACTCTTTACCATCCGATAAAAATTACGACCTGTAGCGTGATTGCAACAAAATGGAAGAGTTGGATGCATTACCGACTATTGTGGTATCTCCCTTGTTTGACCACATTCGCCAACCTACTTTATACCAATGTAAAGGTAATATTTCCTTCCGTTGGAATACCCTACTAGAAGTCGATATATTCACAATGAATAAAACTTTGAATTTGTCTCCACACGAGTTTTTTCCCATTCCGACCCCTAAATATTATCCGACTATCGTCAAAATCGATAGGCTTCTTGCCCTGTGGGGCCCCCATCTACCCCGAAAATTTAGTGATTATCCGAAAATTCCAACCTGTAGCGTGATTACAAAAAATGGCAAAATTGGATATATTACTGACTTTTGCGATATCACGAATGTTTGCCCACTTACGCCAACCTACTTTGCATCGTATATACGGGATTTTCTACTTTCATAATCAGACTTTGCTTTTGGAAGGCCCCCAACCAAAGCTGTGATATTCGCAATTATTATTAAAATCGCAAAAATGAAAATTTGGGTTCTATTAGCGGCTATTGCGATATCTTCGTTGTTTGACCACCTACGACAAACTATATTAATCGTTGCAAAGGTGATACTTTCTACTTTCATTAGCATTAGGTTTTGCTTTTGATTTACCTCTTATATAAGCGGAGATATTAGCTTTGAAATAAAACGTTGACTTTTTCTCCAAATAAGTTTTTTGCCCATTCCGATCCCTGAATGTTATCCAACCATCACCAAAATCAATAGGCATCTTCCCGTATAGAACCCATATAACGATACCTCCTGTAGCTCGAAAAAGAAAATAAACCGATCAGCATATATTTTTGTGCAATCATTAAGTACCTAATAATCTTGCCCTTTAGCGAAACAGAACTAAAAATATCAATTTTTAAAAAAAAATTTGAACTTTCAAAGTCAAAATTTCGAGTTTGAAAAAAATCGATTGTTTTTCGCCATAAATCCGTCAAAAAATTTAACTAAATTTCTCAGCCAATTTTTGTTCCATCCTACATATACTTTAAAATGGGCCAATAATAAAAAATTCGCGTAACTCCTCATACCATGTTTTGGTGTAGCCCCCTCATAACGGTACCTCTCCACTTTAGGTATTATGAGGATTTTAGCTACTGTTCTTAACCGAAGTATCTGTAATTTGTCACTTGAGGTTCCTAGTGGTCACGAAAGTTCTGAACCAAAAATTGTCAACATAGGTTCAAGTTTTGGTATAGTCCCCACATAACGGTACCTCCCGATTTTCGGTAGTTTTAGGATTTTAGCTACAATTTTTAGCAGAACTAACTGTAACACTGTGAAACACGAAAATTATTAACCATATTCTGACACCGCAGTGTGATAGAACACCAAAAATGAGAAGATACGTACGTGTATCGCCGGTTTTCCCCATCTCATCAACTTTCGCGGTTATAGGTCTCCAAAGATTTAAGGCTTTGATGTAGAAAGGGTTACTTAGTCAGGACTATATCTTCCAAACCGTTAGGAAATTTGAATTTATCACGGAGGCAAAGTTGTAGCTCTTGCCATAAAGAACAAAAATTGTGAACACATATAATCCATCAAGCTTCATCTGCAAGGTCAAAATCGCCATGGTCAAATTTCTATTAAAATTTCAAACCGATCAAATTTGAAGCAAACAACCAATTACAAAAATGTACCTCAGGTCTCAATAAACATCTTTCTACAATATACGAACTCTCTTTTCCAGGATTCTGCTCCATAGATATTAAACCATTCAAAATTCAAGAAAACAATCAACCACAATAGCGTAGCAAAGGCATCAATAAACAACTTTCTGGAATATGCGATTTGTCTATGAACGGTTCTTAATGGTAAAAATAGCAAAAATCTTTTGAAAATATCCAATTTTTATACTTTTTCTCCGACTTCTACGCAACTGCCCAAAAATTAAGTATACCGTTAACCACAAAAATGTACCTAAGATTCCAATAAACAACTTTTTAGAACATATGAAGATTCTAGGAATGATTCTTAGGGCTGAAATTCACGAACAATTAAATTATTTTTAACATTCCCCCTGCTCAGGTTTGGGAATAACACACTGTTAAAAACTCAAGGAAATTTGAAAGGTTTGTTATTTACGGACCTGAACAGGAAAGAATGATCTAAAATAATCGAATTTTGAGCTTGAAGAATCGTTCCTAGAATCTTTATTTGTTCTAGAAACTTGTTTGTTGAAATCTATGGTACATTTTTGGAGTTGAATGTATTCTTAATTTTTGGGCGGTTGCGTATCTTTGGACCAGAGTCGGAGAAAAAAGTATAAAAATTGGACATTTTCAAAAGATTTTTGCTATTTTTACCATTAAGAACCGTTCATTGACATTTCGCATATTCCAGAAAGTTGTTTGTTGAAGCCTTTGCCACACTATTGTGGTTGATTGTTTTCTTGAATTTTGAACGGTTTAATATCTATGGAGCAGAAGCCGAGAAAAGAGGATAAAAATCACAATTGTTTTGCTATTTTGGCAATTAAGACCTGCTCCTTCAGGGTTCGAATATTCTAGAAAGATGTTTATTGAGATCTGAGGTACGTTTTTGTAATTGGTTGCTTTCTTCAAATTTGCGCGAAAGTTGATGAGATAGGGAAAAACGGCGAGACACGTGTTTATCTCTTTTTTTTTTGTTCTATCACACTGTGTAGTCAGAATATGGTTAATAAACATGACTCAAAAAATTACACACAGTGTAATTGGACATTTGAGGTTCTTAGTGGTCTACTGAAAATAGATATAATAAGAATCGATATAAACTAAAACAAACATACACTCTAAAAGTCTAAATTTAATTTTATTGCTACGGAACTATATTCGTATATTTTTAATTAATTCTCTTTTGAGTTCAGCTGTTCTGACCTAAGGGGTACATTGAATTAGAAGTCTGACGAAGTCGCACACATCCAACCATTGTGACATGTTTCACGGGTGGTTAAGTCCGATCATCAGGTATATTAGGATGTTATTTTTCGGCAGACGAAGGCTAAGCTTATGCTCGTTTATGTTTTAGCAAAATACATATTTAAAGAGTAAGTTCAAAACATAGAGAACATACTATATACTATACAGGTTTTCTATCTGACTGTTTTTTTTTTTTTATTTCTAAGAAGTTAATGTCGGCATACCATATTGTTTCATATAACATTTGTGTGCTTATTCAATTACTTGTTGGCACAAAAGTTACTTGAACTAGTATTTTAATATCATCATTTACGGCATTTAAGGTGTTTCCTCTAACACTACTGGCATCCTGCAACTGTAATTATGCTAATGGTCCTTATCATAAATTTTGTTAACTGGATGTCCGGGCATTTAAATATTAACACCACTGCTGGAGACTACCATTTTTATTTTGCAGAACTGTTGGTTATTTGTTTAATGTTTCCTAATGCAGTTTTTATGTTGTAAAGTTAAGCTAAATAGGATTCTTGTGACCGGTGAAATAATGAAGAAGTAACAAGAAATAAAAACAAATTAAATTATTTAACAGCGGAGTTAAGTTCGACCGGAATATCATGGTAAATTTAAGTTGACTTCATACTTGATACTAGTGCATAAATTGAAACACTGCGAGTATTTTCCTTAACATTTCAAATGTCCTTTAAGTACGAAACTCTGGCCTAAACACACAAACTCTCTATGTAAGGCATACATACAAGCAATTAGGTGCATATCTATGTATGTTCTATTCAACCTCTTTCCATATAACTAGACAGCGGAATCCTATGCAAATGCATATATGGTTAGGATGGTCGTAGAGAAAATCTGATTAGACAGAAACTCGTTTTATTACAAAATAAAACGAATTAGGCCCAGAATTTTTTGCATTTTTTGCATATTTTGCATATCGTGCATATTTTAACATATTTTGATATATCTGCATAAAATGAGCATATGCAAAACCATATGCAAAATTATATTCAAGGATTTGTGGTCTAAATATCCCACCGAAATGGTTGAAATTTGGCATTAAGTCTTCGCTAGGGGTATGAAACTTTACAACTGAAATTTGTCGGCATAGGTCCACGTCTTCATATAGCCCCCATAGAACAGTACCTCCCGATTTTCGGTATTTTGAAGATTGTGGCCTCAATATCCCACCGAAATAACCGAAATTTGGTATTTGATCTTCGATAGGGATATACAACGTTCCGCCTAAAATTTTTCGGTATAGGTCCACGTCTTCATATAGCCCCCATAGAACAGTACCTCCCGATTTTCGGTATTTTGAAAGTTGTGGCCTCAATATCCCTCCGAAATGGCTGAAATTTGGTATTAAGTCTTCGTTGTGTGTATAAAACTTTCCACCTGAAATTTGTCGGTATAGGTCCACGTCATCATATAGCCCCCATAGAACGGTACCTCCGGATTTCTGGTATTTGGAAGGTTGTGGCCTCAATATCCCTCCGAAATTACTGAAATTTGGAATTTTGTCTTCGCTGGGGGTATAAAACTTTCCAGCTGAAATTTGTCGGTATAGGTCCACGTCATCATATAGCCCCCATAGAATGGTACCTCCGGATCTGTGGTATTTTGAAGGTTGTGACCTCAATATCCCTCCGAAATTACTGAAATTTGGTATTAAGTCTTCGTTGTGGGTATAAAACTTACCAGCTGAAATTTGTCAGTATAGGTCCACGTCTTCATATAGCCCCCTTAGAATGTAACCTCCAGATATGTGGTATTTTTAAGGTTGTGACCTCAATATCCCTCCGAAATGGGTGAAATTTGGTATTAAGTCTCTCTTGGGGGTATACAACTTCTACCTAAAATTTCTCGGTATAGATCCACATCTTCATATAGACCTCATAGAAGGGTACCTCCCGATTTCCGGTATTTCGAAGGTTGTGGCCTCAATATCCCGCCGAAATGGTTGAAAGTGTGTATTAAGTCTTCCTTGGGGGTAACAAACTTTCCACCTAAAATTTGTCGGTTTAGGCCTTCATATACCCCCCATAGAACGATACCTCCCGATTTTCGGTATTTTGAAGGTTGTGGCTGTGGATATACATTCCTCTATTTTATTGACTTGTCTGAAGAGAATTTTAAACAGAAAATTTGTACAGAAAAACATTTTTGTACCTTATATTGAAATATTTGTTGCATAAGAAAATACGTAAAATGCATAAATTTTGCATATGCAAAAATTTATGCATTTTGCATAATTTTGCATATGTCATATGTTTCGATTGCAATTTAATCAGAAGCCAAAAATATGCCCAGACCCAAAATTTGACATGAATCGGACCAAAACTAAGGGTTGCATAAAATTCCGCTGTCTACATATAACTTAAGCTGTAATAAATACACACTAAGCTGGTTTTAACTTAAAGGGAAACAAGTAAGAACGGCGTTAACTTCCGGCCGGGCCGAACTTTATATATCCTCCTCCACGAACTGTACTGAAGTGAATAGGAGCAATTACTTACCCTTCGTTTATGAAAGTACTAAGCTTTTCCTCATATTGCAGGAGTTGTATATCCCAACTGATAATACCCTCTTTAATAGAGCTCTTATGGGGCATCATCTTAGTTCTTTCCAAATAAAAACATGGAGTAATATTTTCCGAATTGTTGTACCGTTCTATGGAAGTTATATACAGGCGTGGACCTAACCGACAAATTTCTGGCGGAAAGTTTTATACACCCAAAAAAGACATTTTTGGCTTAGCATCAAGTAGTATATTCTTCTTCATGATGGAATCTCTCAAATAAAACGCTTGCCATTTAATTTTGTCACCATTTTTAATTTAAATGCAAGCGTTTTAGTTGAGAGATCCCATCATGAAGAAGAATATATGTATGTACTACTTGATTCTAAGCGAAAAATTATTTTCTAGCTTTCAGCGCATTTATAAATAAAACACTGTAGCTTATTTTTTTTAATTATTTTTAATTTTTTAGTAAATAAATTTTTTTGACCACTGAGAACCTCATAACCAAATCACATATAATGTTGGCCGAAAGTGTAGAAAAAACATTAAAATGCCTGAAATAGGGTGGTAACGTTAAATGGGGGCTATACCAAAATCTGCGCCTATGTCCACAATTTTTTGTGGGGATGAGTCTGTGCCATTGGGAACTCCAAATGCTAAGTTACAGACAATTCGGGCTATGAATGAAGAAGAAATGAATGAAGAAGAAATGGGGGAAAAAATTGACCCATTTTGGTTTTGCTTTCATATTCATGTACTAGCAGACCCCGGTCCTCGTTTCTAGCCCGTCGTAATGAGTTTTAATGACAACTTTGTGTGGACTTTATGCTTGACAATTCGTAAACATGTAGGTATTTTCTACCTCACTTCTTCGGTCCATTGTCAAAACGAGGAGGACTTTAAATTTATCAACAGACTTTGTCTGTAACCTTTCTTTTCTTTCACAGATTTTGGCGGATTTTTTCGACCATTGATGCTGTTTGGGATTTATTATCATCCATGTCCCCTGTCTTTATCCTAAAGCGATATAATTATAAACGTTTAAAAATATGTAATTAATTCTCTTTCGAGTTGAGCTTATTAGACCTATTATATACATTGAAAAATTAGGAGTCTACCGAAGTCCCACGCATTCAACCATTACGCTACGTTTCACGGCTGGTTAAGCCGATCTTCAGGCGTATTGAATGTTATTTTTGTGGCAGACGAAGGCAAAGCTTGGGAACTAGTATATATATCGCACTTCATTAGATAAATGCATATGCGAAATTATGTCAGTTAATTGAAACAACAAACTTTTCCTATAGTCCTGCTTGGTAATCCCATTTTTCAATGTTGACAAATACTATGGTAAGTTTTACTCCTACGTCATTAGTAATTGTTCTCCTATATCAGAAGATTTTGATCATCAATTATTGTCTACTAAAGTTTTGACAAGTTGATGGTGGCTCAGAACGCTAAGACGCCGGCAACCTTGACACTCAGTTGTCGGAGACCCAGGTTCGAATCCCAGCCTGGCTCATGCTGAAATTATTTTTTATTTTTGCCTTATTAAGGCGAATTTCATTTATAGTGATATTTAATTAATTCTCTTTCGAGTTGAGCTTATTAGACCTATTATATACATTGAAAAATTAGGAGTTTAAAAATATGGTTACGTCGAATTCTCTCAATAAGCGACTTATATGTTTTAGTTTTTCTGATGTCTGATGGACCGATGGACCGTTGGACCCTTTTAAGAAAATTTGTAAATTTATGGTTTTTCTTGGTAGGAGGAGCAACCACCGTTGTCTCGAAAATAAATTTTCAAGCCGATGCACTCATAAGTTTAGCAAACATAGCGATTATAAAACAATAGGCCACCGAAATTCGTCTACAAATATAAAGCATTTTGGACCCCGGGACATTCCTGAACATTTTCTGAAAATTGCATGAAATTAGGTTCAGTAGTTTTGGAAAAATAATGTGTTGAAAAGAGTGGGTGTGGTCATCAGTTTTCAAGATATAACATATTTAGGAAATTGCGCTTGGTCCGGTATTTTGGCTCCAAATGTGTTCCCAGGGTACACTTGTCTCCCAAAATTTATGCTGAAACCGATATAATAATATGTTTGCCTTATACATATAACGTTTAAAAGAAAGACGAGGGGAAGGTATCCCATCTCCTCTGAAATACATAAAATATGCATAACGACGGCAAACATTGAGATTTTGCTGCAAATTTGATGGACAACGGTTCAGTAGTATTGGGGATATAACACATTTAAAAAAAAAACAGGCGTGGTCGTGTCTTTAGGCCACAAAGATGTACCCAGATTGTAGATTAATCCGTACTTTTTTATATGCATAATTTTTGCAAATATAGCGTTTTTTAATTGCATAGGGGAGGTAACCCGCCCCACAGAAATTCAATAGAATATGTAACCTGTTTTCGGGGGTCATCCCTGTACATTCCGTGACAATTTCAGGAAAATCGGTCGAGTAGTTTTTTTCCAGAAAAAAAAATTTAATTAAAAATTGAAAAAAGTGTACGTGGTAAAATTGTCTTTCCATAAAAACCTAAGTTGGGTTCCGAGGGCATTTGATTTTTATTCATAAAGATATGGCGTTTTTTTAATATAGGGGAAGTACACCGTCCCTTCAAAATCCAAAAAATATGTATCCTATTTTCACCATGTACATTCCCTGAAAATTTCAGGAAAATTGGTTCAGTAGATTTGTAGATATAACATATTTTAAAAAGTTGGCGTGGTCAAGTCTTTGGGTCCTAAAAATGTAGGTAAGGGAGACACTACCACAATTGTCTGGGAAATTTATTTCCAAACCGATACATACGTAATTATTCTAAATATAGTATTTAAAGAGATAGGGTACAGGGGAAGTACCCACCGAAACTAAATTTGTCGCCTATTTTTACCGAGAGTCATCACTGAAAATTTCAGGAAAATCGGTTCAGTAGTTTTTGCAGAAAAGATTTAAATCGAAAATTGAAAAATTGGGCGTGGTCAAATTTTCTTTGCATAAAAACCTACCTATGAATTATCCAAATCGGTCCAGACGTTCTCAAACTGATATCATTACCAACGAACGACATTTGATTTTTATTTATAAAGATCGTCATCCAAATCTGAAAAGTGTGCAACTTTGTTAAAAATGAGGTACTCGATTTGAACTAAACATAGATGAAACAAAGCAAGTTAAATAAAATATTGTAAAAATGATACAAATCGTCTCAACCTAATGTGTATGTTAATCAATTGTATTACAATTCCCAGCCCTGTACAACGGCATACGATGTGTGTATGTATATTGAATACCGGAAAAAGACCATCTAATCCAAATTGTATTATCTCAGTCTATTATGGCGGGTTAATTTAAAATCCACTTGGTCACTAGCCAAATTAACTTGGCCTCTCTGAGTAATTAATGGATGAACTTCGTTCCCTATGTGTGTTGGTGTTGTTTTTTTTTTTTCGTTTTTGTGAGTTCGTTAAAGATAATTGTTGGCTGACGTTATCAGCGTATTGTGTTGCTCTTGCTACAATTCAAGAAAATTGGATTTGCCAAAAACAATAAAATGCAAGAAGATCTTTAAAACTATAAAAATAAAACTTTAATGAATTGATGTGAAGTTCCGCTGGATACGGTGTTATGATGGGCAAAGTTGTGATCTAAGAAGGACATTGTATGTATGTATATATCCTTTCTCTAAAGCTGTTGAGTACAGACTCAGCAATTGTATATCCTTTACTATGAAATGAAAAGCGGCTATGAATAATAACATGCCTACATACCAAAATGTCCATGTTTAGTCGTTCTTTAGTTTCGTTATACGATCATGGGCTGAAATGGCCTGATTCTACTGAAATGTTGGTGAAAAATATAAATGTGATTATGAATTGGTATCAGTCAGCTGAGAATCAGGGAGTAAGGATGGAGACTTTGAAACAGTCAATATGTCTAATATCAGTTTCGTATAACTTTAAACACAGCAGACAAACATTTACTTTTGGAAAATTATAACACGAGGAAAGTTATATTCTGGTCATTATGGGATTCGCCTAAGCAGATCATTGTAATGTTTGTAAGATATTGGTTTTGTCGGACTTCTCTGAGCCGGGCAGTTAGTTCGACATCTATATTAATCCAACCACTTATCAAGACTTAAATTCCCGATAATCATACGTTAATAAATATTTTTGCTTTGTTTTTTCTCAAAAAAAAAGTCTAAGCAGAAAAAATTCCGTTTCACCATGTACTGTTTAATTAATTCCGAACAAAAAAGTCAAATATTTTTTTTGTATCTGTAAATGAAAGATGTTAGGTTAGAGTAAATGTAGTACTTTAGTGCAATTTATTTTAACTTTGACGCAAGTAAATGTTCCGCCTACTGACAAACATTTGTACATACACACACTGCCGCTAACTTTAATACCATATCCTTATTATACCCTCCACGATAATATAGAAGGTATGATTATATTTGTATTTCGGTTTGTAACACATCGTAATATTCATGGGAGATCCTGTTAAGAATATAAATTTTTGGTCAGCATACTGTTTTATTGATGTGTGTTTTTACATTGGCTACCTATTAGGTATGATTACACTGTACAACACAAAAAATAATTACAAGATAATTCGACCAGATGATGGAAGAGGACCGAAAAAAAGACGACACGTGCATCGGCGTATCTTTTTTTGGCATGGTCCTAAATACTCTAATGATGGCAGCTACTCCTGATCTGATAAAATTAACTGAATTAACCCTAGAAACTGACATACATGTGTGTATCATGAATGATCATAACAAATTTAGTTAGGATATGGCTAGTTACTTCGATTTCAAGGGTTAATTCAGTAAATTTTATCAGATCAGGGGTAGCTGCCATCTTTAGAGTATTTAGGACCATGCCAAAACCATGGATGTTAGGACTCATATGTCAGAAATATATTCACTGGACAATAGCCGTAGACTATCCCCGCATTTTCACATACAATATCAGGAACCTATGACTTATCCTGATGACGTTATTTTAGTTTATATTACTAAAATACGTAATTTTTCAAAGTCCGATCTAGGTCATCAATATTTTCCCTATATAGTCACCATAGATATTTCAAAAACAGAATTTATTCTGAAAAAAAATCAATAAAATATATTTTGTTACCGCAGATAACGAAAATGTGAATAAAAACCGTAGGTTATGGTCCTAAATCATATATGAAAAGCGAACGCTTCTGTAGATGTTAAATATTCTAGCTACAAATTTCTTTTGTTCAGAGACTCATAATGAAATTTGATTTGGAACATTTCTTCTTTTGACACAAACCCCAAAAAGTGAGGTATTTTAGGAGATTTTGGCTCAGTATGGAATAAATTTTAATTAATACCCCGTTTATATATAACCGGATTTAACAAACCGACTGGGTTTTAAATGTCAATTCCATTGCTTATATTTCAAACAAATCCTTATAAAGAAGGTTAACCCTGCAAAAAGCTCTAATATAAACAGCATATAAGAGTCAAAAGTGTAACAAATAATTTCTACCTCTAATATCTAATTTTGTAACGTCATTTTCTTAACAAAGTATTTTACGTAGATATCTAGTTTGTTCTAGGACTTACAATGAAATGTTGAGTAGAATATTTTTTCTTTTAACTCCTTTCGTTTAGAACTAAATTTCATGTTACTTTCATGCATCAACTCGAAAAAAGAACAAAACTAATTTATTAAAAAAATATTTGGGTGTTTTGTTGCAAATTTGATGTATATATTTTCTTGATATATATTGCAAATACATATTTCATTTATTCGGCGACTTATATTGAAATTTGATGGAGATTATTTTTGTCTTTGACGTCTTCTATCTAGAATGAAGTTTTGTGGGACAAAACTTAATAAACTCAGATAAAGTACAACATTAACCCTAAAACGTGATTTTACTTTTGGCAGATTCCTGGCGTTTAGGTACCATTTAGAGTTTTGGTGTTTTCGGGGATCTATAGTAAAATTTTATGACAAATAATTTTGTAGAATATTTTGATCCGATACGATCACATTTTAAAGGAAGTTTTAAACGTTTTTGAAAAAAGAGACCAAAAAGACCCCTTTAGTGACCCGCATGAGGGTTAATTTTTTTCATAAAAAGATACCCCGCTTTGTTGTCAGTAATATTGTCAAAGATACTTTATACCTAAAATGCAAGGATTCCAAGGAATCTGATGTCGAATATTTCAAAACCTGTAGAAATGGGCGGAACTTGCCACGCCTATTTAGGTTACTTCCCGAAGTAAACTTTCAAAACGCCGATACACGTGTCTTCTTTTTTTCGGTCTTCTTTCATAATCTGTGCGGGGTTTTTTGTTATTTTAAAAAAAGTTCGATTTTGTTGTACAGTGTTATTTACAGAAACCCCGGTCAATATTTAAAGCTTAAAGTCAAGTGGAGCAAAACATTGAACTTGCCATATATGCATATCTGATCAACCAATTTGAAAGAATACGAGCACTGCAGAAAAAACGAAATTTTGATTCAATGGAGGAACTACTTGACATGACCAAGGTAAAGTGGATGTGTAAAGACGATGAGAACCTCTACAAACTCTACCTGCTGGTGCCAATACCATCCACCCATACAAGCGAAAGAAGACAATGGTGGCGATTGTGTCCACACTTACCAGCTTAGTGATAGCTTAATGAGTTTTAATGACAACTTTTTATGGTTAAGTCGAATTGAGACTTATATGTTTTAGTTTTTCATGGCTGATGGACCGTCGAACCTCTCTATTTAAGGACATTCATTCGTTGTGAAAAAATTAGTCCTATTTTTGAAGCTGCACGCGAAGAGTGGTCTTCGCAAACGTAAAGTACTGAATATGATTTGGTTTAATTGGCTTTAAAAGCCAAAAGCAAAATGATGATCGGACTTAATTACCCATGAAACGTAGCATAATGCTTGAATGTGTGGGACTTCATTGAAATCCTGAATTTCCAAAGTAAATCTTAGGTCATAACAGCTCAACTCGAAAATGAATTAATTCAAATATCACTATAAGCTGACCTTCGCCTTAATAGGCAAAAATAAAAACTTAATAACTTTGTTCAGAGTTTTAGGATTCTAATCAGCATGAGGTTAGTTTAGGTTAGGTTAAGGTGAAAAGAGGGGCGACAAAAAAATCGCCGCATATCCGCATGGATACGAGTATACAATTAAGCCACCCTTGGCCTGTTGTGCGCTCTAAATTCAGATGTCTGGAAGAAGATTGTTCTTTAGGACAATTTTTTTAAGTTATCATCATTTCAGAAATTGTGTGCCATTGACAAATCGAAAGGAACGAAAAGGACATTGAATGAAGTGAGTTAGAAGTTCGAAGTGCTCTACAAAAATAATCCTCATTCGATTTGACTGCACACTTGCCATCTCAAAAATAAGCTAAAACAACAAAGAACAAAGATATAACGCTAATTCCTGATGGCTTACAGGGTCTCTAGCAAAAACTTCATCACGACATAACGCGGAAGTTCGACTCACGGCGGATCTGTCCCTCGGGGTTCTTAATATACCCACCAAGGCCTTTCTTCCCCAAGGGGAATTTTCCGTGCCCCAGACTTTCACCTCCATTTTGTTGCACAGTGTAATAAAGAGCGATGATGAATATGCTGTGTTTCACATTTGTTGTGTAAACTAAAATAAAGTTTTTCAAAAATTCGTTACAGAGGGATTATTTCGGGTGAGAATTTCCACTTATGCATTGAAAAAACTTCGTTACAGAGAAATATTCGTTATAGGGAAGTTCGCTAGGGAGAGGTTAAAATAGGAGAAAATGTGTGGGGAAAAAGTTGTGTTTTCAATTTTTATTCGTTATAGAGAAGTTCGACCGTATAGTGTGTTTTTTTTTTTGAGATATGGCGTTTTTTCAAAATGGCAAAGGGAAATACCCCACCCCCTTTGAAATTCAAGACAATATGCATCCTATTTCCCTCAGAGGCCATCCCTGTACTATCCCTGAAAATTTCAGGAAATCGGTTCAGTAGTTTTGTAGATGTAACATATTTTAAAAAGTGGGCGTGGTCAAATTTTCTTTGCATAAAAACCTAAGTTGGGTTATGACGAACATTTCCAAAAAAAGAATTATCCAAATCGGTTCAGCCGTTCTCAACTGTGCCATTACCAACGAACGACATTTGATTCGACATAATGACCCAAAAGCTCAAAAAATTTGATCCAGTTAAAAGATGGACTATGTCATGTGGAAATTTAAATAGCGTGTAATCATGACTAAAACGGTATGTTTTTCCTAGTACAAAACAACACTTCCTGAGTAATGTGGTTCATCTAAATAATGGTTAGACCCTAAGTATGTTTGAACGAAATTCGTTTCATACAATTTGGAGTCGATTTAGACCGGTCAGTCCATCTGTCTATCTGGCTGGCTGGCTAGTACGCACGATAACTCTTGAACGGATCAACCGATTCGAACCAATTTTTGCACTACGTAATATTTTGCCCAAAATTAGTTTAAGCTCAAGGATGGGCCATATCGGTCCACTTGTTCGGGTACCACCCCCACAAAAGTTCAAAATGTTTCTGTAAAATGGTGTAAACGGTAATTCTCGAAGGAAGCAATTGATTTGGTCCAAACTTTGTACATCGTATTATTCCTCCCAGATATAGATCGGATTCCTCCCACACAAATTTGTGACAAAGTGAAGTTTAAGGGCTTCAATCGGATCGTTTTGCTTTTTGTTCAGAAGATTGTCCTTGCGGGTCTCCTTTACGAAGTACCATTTTTGTCGGGGGCAAGTCCAGGGAGTTTCTGATTGGTCCAAACTTTTCACATCGTATTATTTCATCCAGTCATGCATCAGGTTGGAATAGGGACTATATCGGTCCCGTTCTCCAGGAAACTAATAAACAAATGTGGGAAAAGTTCAATTTGTGGACTCGTCTCGGATCTATTTGAGTTTTTTTATACCCTAGACCACTATGTGGGAAGGGCATTATAAGTGGGTTTTGGCCAAAAAGTTTGTAACGCACCAAAATAATGGTCGTAGACCCATACTTATATATACCAAAATGAATGTCTCGACGAGCTGAGTCGATCTGGCTATGTGTGTCCGTCCGTCCGTCTGTACATCTAAACCTTGTAATCACGCTACAGGTCGCAATTTTAATGCGATCGTCACCAAATTTTGGGTAATGATGAAGGTCCCGAAGGGGAAGAAGCCTATTGACTTTGATGATGTACGGATAATATTCAGGGGTCGGAATGGGCAAAAAACTTATTTGGAGAAAGTGTCAACGTTTTATTTCAAAGCGAATATCTCCGCTTCTATATGGGACATATCAAAAGCAAAACCTGCTAATGAAAGTAGCAAATATCAACTTTGTAACGATATAACGTAGGTTGTCGTAGGTGATAAAACAACGAAGATATCGCAATAGCCGCTAATAGAACCCAACTTTTAATTCTTTCGATTTTAATAATAATGACGAATGACAGCTTTGGTTGGGAACCTTCCAAAAACAAAGTCTGACTATGAAAGAAGAAAATCCCATCTTTACAATGATGCAAAGTAGGTTGGCGAAGGCGGCCAAATAACGAAGATATCGCAATAGTCGGTAATACATCCCATTTTTCCATTTTTTTGTAATCACGCTTTTGGTCGCAGTTTTGATCGGATCGTCGCGAATTTTTGGGGGTTAATGCGGGTCCTGCAGAGAAAGAAGCCTATGAAATACAACTTTACAACGAAGTAAAGTAGGTTTTCGTAGATGGTCAAACAACAGAGACATCGCTATAGTCGGCAATGTTCTTTTTTCCATTTTTTGTACAATCACACTACAGGTCGGAGTTTTGATCAGATCCTCACGAAATTTTGAGGAAAGAAACCTATTTATGTTGGTGATGGTCGGATATTACTCACGGGTCGGAATGGGCAAAAACGTGTGTGGAGAAAATTCAAAGTTTTATCCTTTTGGCAAATATCTCGGCAGGGGTATTCCAACTGCAAAGCCTGTCAATGGAGGAAGAAAAGATAACCTTTACATTTATGCAAAGTAGGTTGGCGTAGGTGGTCAAAGGACGCAATAATCAGTAATGCATCCCATTTTTCCATTTTCGGGTCGTCACGAAGGGGGCCATCAGAGAGGGAGAAACTTCCAGAGGTCGGAATGCGCAAAAAACTTATGTTGAAAAATTAAAAGTTTAATTCATATGCGAATATCTCCGCTTCTACTAGGGGAGTTCCAACGACAAAGCCTGTCAATGGAAGAAGAAAAGATCATATTTATATTGATGCAAGATAAGTTGGCGTACATCCCACTTTTCCATTTTTTTTATTTGAGTGGAGCAAGTTGAATGTAGTGACTGAATTTGGAACTTTTTCCACAGAAAGTTTTCAAAAATTAAATTTTTGTGGAAAATAGCCGGCCTACGGCCGGGATTTACGACTTTCTCCTATGGACAGATACTAAACAAGGCTAACGCGATCATTATTTTTTTGAAAATTACATGTTGTCAAAAATATATTTCTCGGGAAATACGGACTTCCCGCGCATGATATTTATTGGCGTAATTAGTATTTCAATACCTACCTGTGGGTAAGAATTCAGAATTTTCTGAGTCCAGCCACTACATTCATCTTATGCCTTTAAATTAACACAAGATATGGCATTGATGCTAAAATATCAGAGTTATTGCATCCCTACCCCAATTTTAATATTTAGAATTTTACCATTTAAAAGCATATGCAGACGGTTTGTGGTGTAGAGTATCACATAGTCGGAGCTGTCCCGACTATAGCCTTGGCTCACTTGTTTTTGCATTAGTTTGTTTTCACAGTCCATATTACAACCGTACATTTTTTCGGAGTTAGTCTATACTTCCTGAGATAATATATTGTATGTATCTAGAATAACTTGTCTTTTTTTCTTAGTGATTATACATAGAGAGATTGAAAAAGGTTGTGAAATGTTGAGTGGGCATGCGAATTATTGCAATGGATGGCGCTATTAAAGTGAGCGGCAGTGTACGTACATATGTGTATCCATTATCATACCAACATGTTTTTACAAAAAAAGCTATTCATTTACAAATTATACATTCGCACATAAAGAGAAAAAACCAAGCGATTTTTTGTAAGTTTATTAACCTTCAGCTGCGTTTTTTGAGAATATGCCAAAAACCAGAAATTTTTGTACAGGGGGACTACCCCTTAATGACAAGTTTTGCACATTGTAGTTCCTTCCCTTGCCAAAGCTGAATCGACCGTATGTCATATACGTAGAATTTTGTTTCTTGCGTTTGGGTGGCAGTATTTGTTGTTCCCATTCCGTTAGTCATTGTTCAAAGAAGAAGTTAAAGGGATCTGTTTGCATTTGCAACCCTTTTATCTGAAAATGTTTGAATTTCAATGTTCGTTCGAGTGCAATGTTTGTGTTAGTGTTTTTAGCTTTCTTTCATTTCTACGTTTTTACTTTTCAAAACATTGGCTGTTTGTTGAGTTCTAGTTTTTATGTCGAAAATTTATTGCGTTGCCGAAATTTTCATATTTGCTTTACAAAGTAGGGTGTAAAAAACATTCACACAAAGGAGGATGTTTTCAAGTTCTGTTAAAATTTAAGCTGATAAAGAATACTTGCATAATGATATAAGGTAAAGTAATGCAAACATTATTATGATTACAATTTGTTTACCCTACAATACAATAATAAGTGTTGTATAATATAACAAGTTTGTTTTCCCCAAAATTCATCTAACATTATGAATTATTCGTCGTAGATCCACCTTGTGGTATAGAAATTTGTATACGTCGACGAGATAAAGCGATTTAGTTACTTATAGTCAAACTCCAGAGCCCAATTACAAAATTTTGTACGGATGTCGCGTTCCGACCAAAATAAACATTCATAATATTATATAATGGAGTGAAATCTACCAAGTATAAATATGATTTGTATTCGAATTAGTAGCTGCTCTGGAGGCCACGTTTATGGTCCGATATGCGTGAACATAAACGCGCCAAGAACATATCCCAAGTTTTAAAAATAAATAGTATTTTCGTAGGTGACAAAAGAAGTTTCGAAAGTTTTCAGCGAAAAGTTTTAGGCATTTGTGGGTAACTTTTTTTATAAAATCAATTTTATCCGCTCCCGACTTTTTATATCCTTATTATTTTCACTGTGAGCCACCTTCTCTGTTGCAAATGGAAATAAGCGACATACAGTCGAAATCACTCATAACGTCGTGCCAAATTTCTGCTATACATTATAGCCTACTTACTTACTTAGCTGGACCATTACAGAACATTTGTTACATAAGCCGAACTGAAGAAAAATCCCTAATAACATTGTTTGTCGTTTCGATTTCTGGAATACCGTGCCATTTCATGGTTGGGGACATTCCAAAAACAAAGCCTGACTATGAAATTAGAAAATCCCATTTTAATAATGATGCAAAATAGGTTGGCGTAGGTGGACAAATAACCAAGATATCGCAATATTAGGTGATACACCTCATTTTTTTAAATCACGCTACAGGTCGCAATTTTGATAGGACCTTCTTTGGTGGTTAATGGCGGTTGCGGATGGGAAGATGCGCTACTGATTTTGGTGATGACCGGATAATGTTCAGAGGTCGGATTGGGAAAAAAACGTATGTGAAGAAAATTCAACGTTTTATTCTTATGGGAATAACTTCGCTTCTAGTAAGAGTATTCAAAAAGGAAAGCCCATCAATGGAAGAAGATATTGTTTCTGTTACAGTGATGTAAAGTAGGTTGGCGTAGGTGGTCAAACCACGGAAATATCGCAAAAGTCGGTAATGCATCTCATTTTTAATCACGGAATTTTGAACGTTGATGGGAGTCCACAGAGGAAGAATCCTATTGATTATGGTGATGCTCTGGTAATTTTCAGGCGTCGGAATGGGTAAAAAACTTGGGTGCTCCAAGTTTACATTGTGCAAACTACGTTGGCGTAGGTGGTCAAAATATGGAGATATTGCAATAGTCGGCAATGAATTCCATTTTTCATCACGCTATAAGTCGCAATTTTAATCGAATCGTCATGAAATTTTGGGAGTCGATGCAAGTTCCACAGAGAAATAAGCTCATTGGTGATGGTCGGGTAATATTCAGGGGTCGGAATGGAGAAAAATTCATGTGGGGAAAAATTCAAAGTTTTATTCTTTTGCGAATATCTCGGCTTCTAGCAGGGTATTCCCACGACAACGCCTATCAATGTAAAAAGAAAATATCGCCGTTACAGTGATGCAAAGTAGGTTGGCGAAGGTGGTCACACAAAGGAGTTTTAACAATAGTCCGTAATGCATCCAATTTTCAATCTTTTTTTTGCAATTTTTATCGCAATTTTTATCGGATATCGGAGAGGAAGAAGCATAATGAATTTGGTCGGATAATATTCTCTGAAATAAATTTTTAGCAGTGAAAAGCTCACACTGTGCTCTTGAACCAAATTTAAATTGAAGGTGCTTAGACCTAGAAAGTTTTTGCGGATTCTGAAACTACAATGTTCATAGATGAAAAAAAATCAAAAAACTAAAAAAATTGCCGATGCGATTTTTAAATAAATCGCGATTCAAGTTGACATTTTTAAGTATTTTTTGGGTTCTCACAATTTTGCTTGGAAACCGTAAGTCCTGTCGAAATGGGACTAAAGAAAATACTGTAGCTATGCAAATTCTCTACAAGATTTTTTTACCGTTATTGAGATATAGAAGTTCAAATTAGGACAATGGATTGGCTGCATCGTGCATCTTAACTAACTTAAAATGAAAACCGCTTACACCAGTGAAGTTTTTGCGTTTTCTAAAACAGCAATGTTTACAGACGAGAAAAATCTAAAAGCAAGAAAAAATCGGTGGATGGATTTTTTCATAAATCGCGATTAAATTTTACATTTTTAGGTTTTCACTTTTTTGCTTGGAAACCGCAAGTCCTATCGAAATGGGACTTAAGAAAATGTTGTAGCAGTGAAAATTCTGTATAAGATTGGCTGATTGACATTTTTCTAGGTTTTACCATTTTTGAGATATAGAGGTTCAGATCAAACTTTCAGACTTTTTTCTTAGGTCTTCAGGATTTAGCTTGAAACCTGCAAATCCTTTCGAAGTGGGACTAAAGAATATGTTGTAGCTGTGAAAATTCTCTAAAAGATTGGCTTTAGGAATTTTTGAACCATTTTTGAGATATATAAGTTTATGTTGGGAAATTGCAGTCATGACATTAGTAGTCCTAAGTTGAACTTCTATATTTCAATAACGGTAAAGATATCGTAAAATACAAAGATATCGTAAAATACAATCTTGTAGAGAAATTTCATAGCTACAGCATACAACATGAACACATAAAATCCATTCGACCTCACCTTCAAGGTCAAAATCGTCAAGGTAAAATTTCCATTATGTTTTTATACCATCAGCATTTATGCTAACTAGGGTATATACATACACTTTCATGCGGGCAAAATGTGCCTCATCGAAATAATGGTGCCAAGTATGTTTGGACGAAATGTGTTTCAGACAATTTGGAGTCCATTTAGCAATGTCCGTCCGTCTTTCTGTCTGGCTGGGGCGCACGATAACTCTCGAACGGATGTACCGCTTTGGTCCAAAATTTGGCTTTCGCAATATTTTGTCCAAACTTAATTTAAGTTCGAAGATGGGTTATATCGGTCCACACATTCCGGTACCTCCCCCACAAAAGTTCGAAAATGTTCGGAAAATTTGGTCCAAGGTTTGCACATCGTGAAATTTCTACCAAACTTAGATGAGGTTCCAATATGGACTCAATCGGTCCACGCCTTCGGGTACCAACTACACAAAATTTCGAAAAAGTTCAGTTTAGGAACTGCTCTCGAATCGTTTTGACTTTTATTGCAACAACTTGTATTCACTGCCCACCATACGACGGTACAAGTTTTATCAAGGGCAAGTCAATACATCCTGAGAAAATAGCCTGAAAGGTGCAAAAAAAACACGTATGACGCCGCGTGTTGTGGTTGGAGCGAAAGATAACCCTCGAACGGATATGACGATTTGGTACAAAATTTGGCCTTCGTAATATTTTGTCCAAACTTAGTTTAAGTTCCCTCAGGTACCTGTCCACAAAAGTTCAAAAATGTTCGGAAAAAATGTGCGCACGATAACTCTTGAAGGGAGTGACCGATTTGGTCCAGACTTTACACATCCTAATATATCTACCAGATATACATTTGGTTTGAATATGGGCTATATTTGTCCACTCCTGCGGGAACCTCCCACACAACATTTCGGATAAGTTCACTTAAAAACCTGCTCTCGGATCACTTTGATTTCAGTTGAAGCAGCTAGCATTCGCTGCATCAATTACGACGGTAAAAGTTTTTTTCAGGGACAAGTCCATACTTCTTGAGAAAACAGCTCGAAGGGTGTTTAAACCCCTATGCTACCATATGTATTGGCTGGGGAGCACAACAACTCTCGAACTGATCAAACGATTTTGTCCAAAATTTGGCCTTCGACATATTTTGTCCAAACTTAGGTTTAGTTCGAAGATGGGCAATACCGTTCCACAACTTCAAAAATTCACTAAATTGGTATGCACGATATCTCTTGAACGGGGCAAGCAATTGGGTCCAAACTTTGGATCTAATATTTTGTCCAAATTTAGTTTAACTTCTAAAATCGCCCATATCGGTCCTCTTCTTAGGCTACCACAAAAGATCAACATTTTTGTCTGTTCGAAGATCCTTTTGAAATGTGTACCGATCCTGTTCGTTGTGGTCCTATTTATAGCGATATTATGTTTTCCGTGGACAAGCCCATTCTTCCTGCATACTGGTCCAAAAGTTATACGATGACCCACTGAAATGACTAGTTGGCGCGATATCTATGGAAAAGTTATGACTCTCAATATAAGATCCACTTCCATAATAGACTATGCCGGTCTATTTCTTTAAGTACCTCCTCCGCAACACTTTTGAACATTGTCGCCAAGTTCAAATGTCCAAAAAGGGCCATAAAATTCTGAAAAGACCCTAAACACATTCGATCTGTCCGTAGATGAAAGAGTCAATTCACATGGGCTGATGGTATATCCCTGTCGTCAAAGCCGACTGATACTTTTTTACATGTTATTTCAAAACTGATGTTGTTTGTTGTTTTTTTGGCGGTGTCGAGGTACACGAAGTCTTTTAGTAGCTCAATATTATTTGAACCAAGTTCAACAGTTGTTCCGAGATCTATTGACGTATTGCTCGCCAACTCCATAAACTTGGTCTTGGTTTACCGCCAGACCCACATTAGCAGATTCTCCTTCGACCTTCACAAAGGTATCACTTACTTATTTTACTGATCGTCTCATGGTGTCTCATGATGTCTGGCTATTGATGTAGATTGTACCATTTCTTTTGACGTTTGCCTCTCGTATTACCTTTTTCAGCAGGATGTTGAAAAGGTCAAACGAAAGGCTGTCTCCTTGTCTGAAATTTCTTTTGGTACAAAACTGTTCGGAGAGGTTCTTTTCGATTTTAACTGAGGATCGAATGACAGTTAAAGTCTATTTACAAAGCCGAATGAGCTTTGCGGGGATACCAAATTCAGACATGGTTTGGAATACCTTGGAACGTAGGGGGCTGTCGAGGGCTGCTCTATATACGACAAAAATGTGGTAGGTGTCGATCTGCATCTCTTAGATCTTCTCCAGTATTTGCCGCAGAGTAAATATCTGGTCAATGGTGGACTTGCCAGGTCTAAAGCCGCGTTGGTATGGTCCAATTATTTCGTTGACCATAGGCTTTAGTCGTTCGCACAATATCCCTAACACTACCTCGTAAACAATAGGGAGAAGACTTATGCCCCTGTAGTTATAGCACACAGTCTTATCTCCTTTCTTGTGGACCAGACACAGGATGCTCAGTTTACAATCGTCGGGTACGCGTTCTTTCTGCCCGATGGTGCTAACTACCTGATACATACACCTTATCAGTGAGTCGCCTCCGGTTTTGAACAGCTCGGATGTTAAGCCATTGGATCTGTGGTATCATCGTCTTCGCTACTATTGGATACCAGCAGATTGGAGAAATGTTCCTTCCATATCCTGAGCACGCTATCTGTATCTGTTACAAGATTACCTTGCTGGTCTCTACAGGTGGATGTGCCTGTACCAAAGCCATCTATTTGGTGTTTCACTCTTTGGTAGAATTTTCGGACTTCATTCCCGATGGTCCAGTGCACAGTCGAACTGTAAACCCGAAGGTCCAGTGCACAGTCGAACTGTAAACCCGAAGGTTCAGTGCCCAATAGAACTGTAAACCCGAAGGTCCAGTGCACAGTCGAACTGTAAACCCGAAGGTTCGGTGCCCAAATGTATCAGCCACCACAACTTAATGGGCGGCTTTCAAAAAATTCTTCCCAACTCTGTAGCACCAAAGTGTACGTTGGCGGATTTAGAACTGCATTTAGTCCCAATCCGTGTAGCTAACTCCCTGCAGTAGAAAGCTCCCCATTCTCAGCCATTTCTGAAATACTTCAGTGACCTAAAGTATGAAGTAAATGAGAATTATTAGTCGTAAGCACTGACGGCGGTCGTTGTAAAGTTACACCGGAATGAACTTATCCTTTGCATTACATGTTATCTCCGAAGCGGATGGGTAGTAATGATGTAGTGTATGTTGCATATTGGATGGCTGGTTCCGTATGGTAAAGGTAGTTGTTGGTGAACTATGTACGTGAACATTTTGTCACGTTACACAAGTAGTGCTCTCATTAAGCAATTGGGCTAGTTGAGTGGAATATGCTGTGGATCAGAGAACTGCGTAAGTAGCTGATTTTGACACTCATAAGCCACATGCAAAAAACAAGCGTATGTGCGGCTTGCTACTCTAAAAAATAAATGCAAGTGTTGCTTGCCATTCTCAAAATATGTACGAGTGTGGCTAGCCACTCAAAAAATAAGTTATTTAAAAATGGATATTTTTTGACACTTGCGTATGCTTTGCCAAGTAGTTTTAAATACGCAATTACATTTTCTGTTTTACTTTCTTGCTCATCGCACATCAAGTGTTGTTTTCAACCCTTGTAATTCAACCGTTTGTCTTATGTTCTCCGAGAGAGTGAGAGCAAAAATAATTTTCTAACACTGATTTTCAAAGGTTAGAAGAGCATTCAAAAGCACGCATAACATTCCAAGCAAATAAAGAAAATCACACAAACGAAACAACAAAAAATAAAATTAGAAATGTTTATTTTTTGTAATGTTGTGTGTGTGCTACCACTTGATAAGTCACTTGGCAAACTATCTACGATTGCGAGTTTTGTAACAGTGCAAAATATGATGAATACTTGTTTTACTTATTACACACAAGCAACGGTCTTGATGCGTCGCAAGTATTTTTGGTGGTGGTGGAAAAAATACAGAGTGCAAGAAAACACACGCATTAAAAAAGCAAAAGGCCCAAAAAACTTGTGCGTGCACAATTGGCTTACGGGGACAAGTAACTCATTGATGATCTCTGCTGTGGATATCTGTTGTGTTTGCAGCCTATCGATGTCCAACTTCCGCGTTGTGTCGGTTCGTGCTTTATTTGCAACGTTTAGACGGGTACGTACCTTTGCTACAGCAAGGTAGTGGTCCGAATCAATGTTTGCGCCTCCGAACGATCGTACATCCGACACACTCGATGAATGTCTTCCATCACTCACAACGTGATCAATTTGATTTCTTGTGCTTTGATCTGGCGACAGCCAGGTGCCCTAATGAATATCGAGCTTCTTAAATATGGTACTGCTAACTCCCTTGTTTTTTTGCCGCTGCGAAGTCTATCAGCCTCATTCCATTGTCCGATGGTTCACTATAGACACTGAATTTCCCAACTACTGGGACAAAGATATTCTCCTTTCCAATTTTGGCATTAAAATCGCCTAAAATAATTTTAATGTCATAGGCAGGGCAACGGTCATATGTTTCTTCTTAGCGCTCGTAGAATATATCTATGGTCTGTCCGTCCTTGTCTTCGGTTGGAGCATGGGCGCAGTTAAAGCTAATGTTGAATAATTTTCCTCTTATCCGTATTGTAGCAAGTCTTTAATTCACTGAGGAGAAGCTGGAGACCAGATGTTTTAACCTCCGACCAACTACAAATCCGCAACTTTGAGTCATGACACGCAGTGACGTAATGGATGAAAGATACCAAGGAATAGTTCTGACTGTCTTTAACATGGCAAAGCCCAGGATTTATCTTGGTCCCTCTTTCATCTCATGTGGACACTGACCTACCCGTGGCGTCACCTGAGGAGCTGCCTTTAACACCCGTTAAAGGTAGTGAGCTAACATGTGCCGCGCGTTCACCCAAAGTAACGTTAAAAATTTGGGTTTGGAAAGCAGAAAAAGCAGCCCACTATGACAAAACAAAAGAAAAGAAAAACAAACCCCTCCAAAGTTGACGAACCCCGCAAACGTTTTAAAGACCATGACCTGCGAATCTGCACCTGGAATGTTCGCACTCTTTATAGAGAAGGTGCAGTTTACGCATTGGCAGATGAACTTGAAGAGTACAAGGCCGACATTACTGCCGTACAGGGAATACGATGGAGTGGAAAAAGCGTCACAACAACACCTAAAGCTGACGCACGATAATATGCACTTTATAGGCTAAACTAAACAAATATCGCTTATAACGACCCTTGGCAGTCATTATAAGCGATTTCTATGTTCATATAATTTCTTCTTTTCCGGTTTTTTCCTTATTCTTTAATACAAATTATCGCAGAGCAATGACGAAGATATGACAAAAAATATTATTTTTAGTAACAATCTTCTAAAACTTAACGAACGACAAAAAACGCTTACAATTTATGATTTCAATTAAGCGAAAGCAGCACACAAATTCACTCTCTTTGCGAGCCCTTTTTTGGCTAAGAATTATGAGTGAAATTATTTTTGCATTATGAAGGCAATATCCGTGCCATGATGCGTTTTTTCGTTGTATTTGGGATAATCAATTATTGCTGTGGCTATGTGGATATTTTATGAAGATAGTTTATACAGAGAGATTATATGGCGCCAAGAAATGGCGAATAAAAACGAAGATAAAGTAAAAAGTACATTCTTTGAAAGTACTAAATAATAATATAAAAGAAATTTTTACATAATGGCAAAGTTATTTTTTTTTAAAGAAACATTTTTTATGGACTACCAAATCTACAACCGTGATTTAAAGAACTATTATAACTATCATCGTAAAATATTTTTGCAAAAATGTATACCGTCACTTAAATGGCCAAAGAGGGAATACACACTTTGATACGCGGAAAAGAAAGTGCCTCATAGCAAAAATGCCAGAAAACATTGTCAATAAAACGCATATGTCACAGGACCACAAGGAATACCATCTTTAACAAATTCAAAACGATACTTGAACAACCCTTAAGGAAGGTACCCGAATATGTTATCCTATATAGACCTTCTTGGAATTTGATGTACATTTGCAAGATGTGTCATGTTTTAGCTAAATCATATACTCAAAGTATATATGACTGAATACTTTGAGTATATGATGCTGATGCCGGCTGCGTTTTTTAACTTTGGTTTTTTAACATTAGACAGGAAAAATTCATTGTGATTTGTATGTAACATCGAAGTCTAAAACGCGGGTTTCTCAAAATTGAATTTTTGAAAGCGATGCCAACTGTAGAGTACACATAAAAAGATTGTCCTTAAACGAGAGATTTTTTTTAAATGTTGACGTATTAATGGCGAAAGAACAGTAAACTTTTTTAGTTAAAATCGAAATTATGACTTTGACAGTTCATAATTTTTTTAAATAGATATTTTTATTTCTGTTTCGATTAGGTACAATATTATTAGGTTTTTAATGATCCCACAAAAACATATACTGATCGGTTTATTCGGTTTCAAGCTACAGAGGGCACCGCAAACTGTTTTAGTAAAATCAGTGTATAGTAGGCTGGCATTTGTCAGAACACTGTGCAATAACAAAAATGGAAGATGGAAAAAAATCTTTCAACAAAGTTTGGTAGATTTCTTGTAAAAATATCATGAAAACTACCTTTTTTTGGTGCTCAATAAGTGGCCGTAACCCCCTAATAAGCATATTGGTCAATGCATTTTGACGTCATTTTTTCGTACGTCATTTACCTAAAACGTTTTCGCAGTATATTAATTGTTTGCTCTCTTTTGCTTATATTTCGAAGTGTAATATAAACTTTGAACCACTATTTTGAAGCTACCGCTTGTGTATTTAAGCGATGTTGTGTTGATGTTTATACACCAAGCACTCAAGGAGGAAAATATAATAGGGATACAAATAGTCTCATAAAGTGATTCTTAATTGATCAATTGTTGGAAAATGATACGTGCTCTTCATATCGAACGTCACTAGCGTTGTGTACACATGCCACAGAATAACAAATGGATAATGACTCACCTGCACCACCAAGCAAGCAGACAGACTGCTTGATTCATATCTAAGCAAAATTTGCTAAAGCGTGGATGATGTAAAATGGCACACATGGAATGATGCATAAACATATTGCATTTTGTTGGTACAAAGTGTTATTGAAAAACAACGTATACTTGTGCTGTGTTATGTGTTCTTTTACACGTTGATTGTGCTGCAGGTTAAACAAATATTAAACACATCCCCATACACACCACTCATACATAAAACTTTCTCAATGTATTCCATTTATGGTTTCCCAAAAGTACATAAAAGAAATTGCATACACTAACAAATATCTGTATTCATCTGTATGTACATATGTATGTATGGATATGTATTTCACTTGCTATGAATGTTGCAAAAATTGGAATAACTCGGTTGACTTATGTTTCGAGGACAGGGACAATGAATATTAAAGATTACTTTTATATATTTTGGACAATATTTAAAATGTATTGAAATGTTTTTCAATGAGTGTGTGTTTGAAGGATGTATGTTCACTAGACTGGTTTTAAATCAGAGGGAACAAATCTATGTAGATTTTTTTTGGCGGCAACCCCTAAAGTTTTTAGTTTTGTTAGATTTTGAGATTGCCAAAGTTCGAGCACAATCGGAATATGGTAACATGTGTCACTGGGGCCTCAAAGTTTCCATAGTAATTTGTATGGGGCCAAAGGTGAATTTTCACGAAATTGCTCTAAAGGCCACATTTATTGTCCAATCGGTGAGTTTTTACCAGTTCATTTATGTGGCTAAAAAAGTACTCATACAAAAAAATTTGAAAATCGTGTCGGATTTTCATATTAGCTATATATAGGGCCCATAGAAACTTTGAGGCCCCAGTGGCATGTGTTACCATATTCCGATTGTGCTCAAACTTTGACAATCTTAAAATCTAACAAAACTAAACACTTTAGGGGGTGCGGCATAAAAAATCAAACATCGATTTTTTAAAACCACTCTAATGCTCACTCATACATATTAATCTATGAACGTTACGTCCCAGCCAGCATTTTTTGAAATTTTTAATCAAATTCGAGTCTTCTTTGATCCGACTGCACGATTAAAAAGCTGGAATATGAGCTCATTTTCTGATCATAAATGACTCCTTTGTCGGGAGGAAAACGTAACCTCAGTCGACTCTTCTAAACAAATCACAAATGAGTCTTCCTCTGCACTCGTTTCGAATGATTTTGCCCATTTTTTGATGGTATATAAAGTCTTTTTCGAGTCGTATTTTAATCATTTATTGGTGATTTGTTGATTAAATTAAGACTCTTTTTCGAGTCCTTTTTGAGTCATGTTTATAATCGTTTATGAGTCCTTAGGGAGTTATTTATGAGTCTTTTTATTAGAGGAAAATTAAAAGAATTTTCTTTTTATTCTTCTTTGCTTTTTGTTTCTTTCCTTTTTTTTGTTGTCTTTTTTACTTTGTTATGACGTTTAATTATCCTTTATGTTGGGCGTTGGTTAGTATACTGCTTCTTGATTTTCCTTGGCAAAACCTGAACATGTTTTATGTTTGTCTATACTCTTAATATTATACGTTACATTTATATCAAAGTTTTGTAAAAAGTGTATATGAGAATTATTTACAACCAAACTATAATGCTTAGACAAACAAAACAATCAGTTTTTAATCACCTATCTGTTCAAAATATTATCAGAAGGTACATCATTATAAGCACTTTTCAAACACCTGCATGACCCTTTTTTGATTAAGCATTTTTCAATATTCCGATGATCAAAATGTGACAATAAATAACGAAAAAATAGCCACATTTTAAACGGCACAATGATTTATTTATGATTTCTACACATTTCTTGTTGTATTATAAATTGAACTTGTTTTAATCATTACCGGGAGTCACTTTCGAGTCCCTTTCTGAACATACAAGCGACTTAATCTGTTTTTGGTCACCAAAAGGACTCTAAAAAGACTCCGCAATGTGATTTTCGAAAAAAAAAACAATCTTTCAAATGCTAGCTGGGGTACAGTTTTAATTAGATTGCTTGAAAAATCTTTATATATAAAACTCAATTGTCGTTTGTTGGTAATTGAATCAGTTGAAAACGGCTGGGGCGATTTGGATAATTTTTTGTGGAAATGTTAGCCATAGTCCAGTTTAGGTTTTTATGCAAAGAAAAATTGGCCACGCCCACTTTTCCGCCCACTTTTATAAATATGTTATATCTACGAAACTACTCAACAGATTTTCCTGAAATATTCAGGGAACGTAGAGTGATGGCCCCCGGTTGAAATGGGCTACATATTTGGTTGAATTTCGGATCGGGCGGGGTACCTCCCCTATGCCCCATTTTTGTAAAAATGCAATATTTGCAACAATTACAAATGTATCGCTTTGAAAATTAATTTCCGAGTCAATGGCGATTGTGTCTCCGACCTTACGTGCTTATTTGGGGCATTAAGACTGGACAACGCCCCCCTTTTTAAATATGTTATATCTACGAAACTACTGAATCGATTTTCCTGAGACTTTCAGCGAATGTACAGGGTTGGTCCCCGATAAAAATAGGCTACACATTTTTGGACTTTCGGATCGGGCGGGTACCTCCCCTATGCCCTATTTTTGTAAAAATGCAATATTTGCAACAAATACGAATGTATCGGTTTCGGAATTTATTTGCGAGTCAATGGCGATTGTGTTTCCAACCTTACGTACTTAGTTTGGGACTTAGGATCCGACCACGCTCACTTTCTAATTAGGTTATATCTACAAAACTACTGTAGGGATTTTCAAGGAAATCGCGATTTGTCTAAACTTTTAAATCTTTAAAAATAAAAATCAAAAGTCGTTCGTTGGTCATGGCATCAGTTGAGAACGGCTGGACCGATTTCGATAATTTTTTCTGTAAAATGTGCGCCATAACCCGATTTGGGTTTTTATGCAAAGAAAATTTACGACCACTTTTTTCAATTTTTATCATTTCTACAAGAACTACTGAACCGATTTTCCTGAAATTGCCAGGAAATGTACAAGGATGGCCCCCGCTTAAAATAGGCTACAAATTCAGTTGAATTTCGGAAGGGGCGGGGTATATTCCCTATACCCTACTTTTTTTAAAAATGTTATATTTACAATAATTACGAATGTATCTATTTCGGAAAACCTTACCCACTTTTTTAGAATCTAATGACTTGACCACACCCACTTTTTAAAATGTGTTACATCTACAAAACTACTGAACCGATTTTCCTGAAAATGTCAGGGAATGTACGGGCATATTTTCTTGAATTTTGAAGGGGGCATATTTAAAAAACGCCTTACCTTTATGAATAAAAATCAAATGCTGTCATAATCCAACTTAGGTTTTTTGGAAAGAAAAGTTTACCACGCCTACCGAAAACAGGTTACATATTTTATTGAATTCCAGAGGGAGCGGGGTACCTCCCCTATGCGATATTTTTAAAAAACGTTATATTTGCAAAAATTATGCATGTATCGGATTAAAAATTTACGGATTAATCTACAATCTAAGTACTTCTTTAGGACCTATAGGCCCGACCACGCCTGTTTTTTTTAATATGTCATAACTGAAGGGATTTCCACAAAATTTGCGACAAAGCTCAATGTTTGCCGTTGTTATGTATATTTTATGAATTTCGGAAGAGGTGGGGTACCTTCCCCATGCCTTTCTGTTAAACGCTATACATATAAGCCAAACGTCTGATTATATCGGTTTCAGCATACATTTTGGTAGGCAATGAAGTTGTGTGCACCCTAGGTACATATTTGGAGCCAAAATACCGGACCAGGCCTACTTTTTTTAATATGCTATATCTTGAAAACAGATGATCACGCCCACTGTTTTCAAAACATGATTTTTCCAAAACTACTGAACCTAATATTCAGAAAATGTTCAGGAATGTCCCGTGGTCCTAAATGCTATATATTTGTAGACGAATTTCGGGGCCTATAATTTTATAATCACTATATTTGCTAAACTTATGAGTGCATCGGGTTGCAAATTAGTTTTTGAGACAACGGTGGTTGCGCCCCCGATCAAGAAAAACTATATATTTACAAATTTACTTGAATGGTGAGGATCAACGGTCCATTAGCCATGAAAAGCTAAAACATATAAGTTTCAATAAGCGGGAGAATTCGATTTAACCATTTTTTAACTTTTATAATTAGATCGCTTTAGGATAAAGACAGGGACATGGACGATAATAAATCCTAAAAAGCATAAATTGGCGAAAAAATCCGACAAAGTCCGTAAGAGAAAAGAAAGGCTACAGACAAAAAATCCTCCTCGGTTTGACAATGGAGCGAAGAAGTGAGGTAGAAAATACCTATTTTTGAATTGTCAAGCATAAAGTCGATAAAAAGTTGTCATTAAAACTCATTACGACGGGCCAGCAACGCGGACCGGGGTCTGCTAGTATACAATACAAACGGTGTTGTTTATTTCTTTCATTCATACAATTTCAGCTAAGAGTAAGTTTTTTGCATTTAAAAAAACGAGTAGGTTTCAACTGACAATTCCATTGCATATACGACAAATGAAGTAAAAATACCACGTCAGTGCCATAAGCGGAATATTACCCTTATAACGAAAACGCGTGTTTTAGTTCTAAAAAAGTTTCCGCACCGGCTGCGATTACTAAAGCCCTTTTGATATTTTTTTCTATTAAAACAAACTAAAAAGTATCAGTCGGCTTTGCCGACAGAGATATACCCTCAACCTGTGTGGATAGAAATATGTTTTCCCAAAAAAAACGTATGTATTTAGGGGGGTTTTCAAAATGTTGGCCGTATGCACCGACAAGATCAAGGATAGGCTTAAACCTCAAAAATTTGCCGGGATATCGATAGATAGGGCTTTTTTATCACACTAGCCTGCGAAAAACATAATAGAGCTATATTCGGTAATATATCGGTTCGAGCTCTCCAGCCACAACATATGGTGCCAAAGGTTTTTTTTACAACTTTCGGGCTATTTTCTCAAGAAGTATGGACTTGCCCCTAAAAAACGTTTAATATCGTAATTTAGGCAACGAATACAAGCTGTGTGGGAGGTACCCGAAGGAGTGAGCAAATATAGTCCATATTCGAAACTGATCTATACCTGGTAGATTTATTAAGATGTGCAAACTATGGACCAAATCGGTCACTCCCATCAAGAGTTACCGTGCGCACAATTTTTCCGAACATTTTTGAACTTTTGTGGGGGAGGTACATGAAGGAGTGGACCGATATGACTTATCTTCGAACTTAAGCTAAGTTTGCACAAAATATTACGAAATTTTTTGGAGCTCCAGGGCCATTATCTCAAAAAGTATGGACTTGTCCCCGAAAAAGAATACACCGTCAAGGAAAACAATACAAAGTCAAAATTTCGATTTTTAACAAAAAATGTGCCGTTTATTGACCACTAGCAAAATGCCCTCTACTTCGTAAGCGTAAAAGGAATAATATACAAATAAACAATATTTAATATGGAGAACACTGAAAATTTTGATGTACTAATATCTATTTTAATTCATATTTAATTTCTTTCCAGTATTTCTCGTAAACGTTTTGTTCGAATTTCAAAAAAAAAAAAAAAATGCCTCTACACTTCAACAGCGGCCTACATTTTAAATTCCAGTCCATGTTTTATTAGAACGGTATGAGTATTTTGAAAATTTTATCCACATTTTCCAACCGAATTTTGGAATTTGTGATATCAAAATATAGAAAACCATTATTCAGAAGATGTTCCCTTATATAACAGTTAATTTTTGAGACATTTTATTTTAGGCCTTTTTTTCTCAGGATGTAAAAACCTTCTTGTAAAATATTAGCCGCATAGATCAACCTTTTCAAATGAACTTACTACAACGTTTAGAATAGACAACATTGATAAAAACAATTTTGTTGAAAAGGTACGTTTGACTTTTTGATTTCAGTACATTATTAAGAAACGGAATTCGTGTTAACCTAGAAACAATAGTACATTATTCAGTACAGTTTTTAAAGTCCAGGACCTTAGCTCAAATGTTACAGTTTTAGCTCTACTTGTTCACCCAATGTCAATGGTATTACATGTAGAAACCTTTCATACATTTAAAGGCGGATTTAAATAAACATTCGGATCCAATCTCAACAGTTATCCTCAAAACAAGTTTCATTTATCGATTCACCCAATACCAGTGCTTCAATATTTAGTATTATTTGATACTTCTAGTACACTTATTGTACGGCCACCTCTAACAATGAACCTGACAAATCAATAATATATCAGAATTTCACTTCTATTCCTTAGCCCAATACCAAATGTATTGCAATTTTGTACTTTTCACGCACTAATGATATAATTCCATCTTCATTGCTACACCTAAGGTCAAATTTAATAGCATTTAGTACATTTGGTATTTCTCAATAAATCATCCAACCCTCAGCCTAATTTTAGAATTTGTATGCATTTCACAAAATCCTTATCTAAACACCAACACAATTCCTCATACAACAATTCGAAATTCCACCTATATCCCATCATGCAACACCAAACTTGTACCAAATTTAGTACTTATAGTATGTTTAAGTTTCAAAAATTACTTCCTTTTATCCAAAACTATATCCCAACAGAGATTTAGTATTTTTCGTATACATTAGTACAAATTTTCAAAACTCCCTCTCTATCTCCACTCTAAACGTCAATTGCTATACTAATACCGAATTTCACAATTTCAGCTCTACCCCTTTACACAATAACAATTTGGACCAAATTATGTGTCATTTAGTAATTTTCGTACATTTATTGTACGTATATCCACAACCACATACATATCTCAACCCTACACACCAACAGCGGCAATAATACCAAATTTCCGAATTCCACCTCTATTCATAATACCATTAATACTTTTCGTATGAAACTACGAATTTCAATAACTATCTCCAACAGTAATTGCGAATTTCAGGATTCCAACTCTATCCGTTCACCCAAATATAAATTGTACCAAAGTTAGTACATTTAGTACTTTCCGTACCCATAAATATGAATTTCCAAAACTACCTCAATCATACACTCCATCAGTAACCTTAATTCGAAATTTCAGGATTCCAACTCTATCCGTTCAACTAAATTTAAATTGTACCAAATTTAGTACCGTTTAGTACTTTCCGTACCCATAAGTAGGAATTTCCCGGACTAACTCAATCCTACACTCCAAAAGTAATTAAATTCCAAATTTCAGGATTCCAGCTCTATCCGTTCACCCAAATCCAATTTGTACCAAATTTAGTGCCGTTTACTACTTTTCGTACCCATAAGTAAGAATTTCAAAAACTATCTCAATTCTTCACTCCTTCAGTAATATTAATTCCAAATTTCAGGTTTCCATGTCTATCTAAATCCAAATTGTACCAAATTTGGTACCATTTAGTACTTTTCGTACACATAAGTACGAACTTCCTAAATCATTTTCTTGTATCAACACCACTTTCCAACCTTGATTCCCATACCAAATATGAAGATTGTATTTATATCCGCTCAAAATATACAATTGGTACCAAATTTAGTAACTTTTCGTACACTTATAGGTCGAATTTCCAAAAACCCTTTGGTACATCTTTCTAACTCTGAATCAGTTACCCTCATTACAAACTTCAGAATTCTAGCTCCTCCCGTTTACCTAATACAAAGGGTACCATATTTAGTACCTTTTAGTACTTTTCGTACCCTTCTATGTCGAATTTCCAAAAACCCAGCCTTATCTCACCCCTACACACCGACAGCAACCCACAGTCAAAATTTCAGCTTTCTAGCTTCAGCGGTTTCGTCTGGGCGATGATATGTCAGTTACTCACTCACTAAGCTCTTTTATATACAGTGGCGGCCATATAATTAAGAACGACATCGTATTAAAAAGTATTTGGCTTGCTACGTTCCAAATATTTGAATATTTATATGGAGCAAAATTTGTAAATAAAGTACATGGTAAGCACTTTCAAATAAAGCCAAAACATATTTAAATTCTCCCTCGTTTATACGAAAGAAACCACGATTTATTAAAATAGTCATAAATCGACCTGGCCACATAATTAAGAACGATATAAGTAAAGGTTACTTTAAGGTAATTTTCACACACAATATGTGAATATATCGTTATGTATTTTAGAAATCGGTTACTTTGATTCATTTTTAGTATCAAATGTCCTTCAATGGTACATATTATTGAGTCTAAGTTTGATAATTAGGGCATACCTAAGGTTTTCAATAATTTGCCCATAATTTGACGAATTTATTTAATTTTTGGGATCTAAAGCCACAGTTTTGGCTTCCTCTCAATCCCTCGAAGACGCTCTAAACGATACCCTGTGATTGTCGCTTATTTACCCTTAAATTGGTTTTTACCCCACTTCTTTGAGTCCTTTACGAAGGAATTGTCTGGGAAATAGTTTCGTATGAGCCATTTCCACCTTATAAATAGGTAGGATTGTTGTCTGCTAGTAGTAGACAGGAAATAAAAAATAATTTCGTTTTGTACAAAAAATTGGCCTAACGGTACACCGAACAAAAATGAAAGGTTTAATATTTTGAAAGCCTTCATTGCACAATGTCTTTGTGGGTGTGGTAGGCATAGTTATGTAAGACTTTTTAATCAATGAAGCTCATATTAATATCAAAACGAGTCAAATCAATAATTTTTATGAATGAAAATACAATTTTTGTACAAACTAATGTCTGATGTACATACACAAAATTATTGAGGAATTCGAGCAGTCAAAACATTATGTTAATAAATGTAATATTCGGTTTGGAATTCTTCCAATTTTTGTATAGACGTTATATTATTGTTTCATTTCCTGTCTACTAGCTGCAGACAAAAATCCTACCGCTTTATAAGGTGGAAATGGCTCTTACGAAACTATTTCTCAGACAATTCCCTCGTTAAGGACTCAAACAAGTGGGATAAAAGCCCATTTAAAGGTAAATAAGCGCTGATTATGGAACGACAATCACAGGGTATCGTTCAGAGCGTCGTCGAGGGAATGAGAGGAAGCCAAAACTGTGGCTTTAGATCTCAAAAATTAAATAAATTCGTCAAATTATGGGCAAATTATTGAAACCCTTAGGTATGCCCTAATTATCAAACTTAGACTCAATAATATGTACCATTGAAGGACATTTGATACTAAAAATGAATCAAAGTAACCGATTTCTAAAATACATAACGATATATTCACATATTGTGTGTGAAAATTACCTTAAAGTAACCTTTACTTATATCGTTCTTAATTATGTGGCCAGGTCGATTTATGACTATTTTAATAAATCGTGGTTTCTTTCGTATAAACGAGGGAGTCTTAAAACATGTTTTGGATTTATTTGAAAGTGCTTACCCTGTACTTTATTTACAAATTTTGTTCCATATAAATATTCAAATATTTGGAACGTAGCAAGTCAAATAATTTTTAATACGATGTCGTTCTTAATTATATGGCCGCCACTGTATATAGATTAATCGGTCAAAAAAAAAATTAAGGAAAATTCTCTTATTTGAGGACAAAATTTTGATGTATTCACAAAAATATATGAAGACTGAACACCAAATTTCTGTAATTTTGTGTGGATAATGTGGCTAAAACCTTAAAAACCCGAAAATTGGGCGGTACCCTTCCACGGGGGTTATATCAAAACGTGAACCAATACCAACAATTCACTGTAAAAATATTTCGCAAGACCTAGCGAAGACTAAATACCAAATATCAGCTACATTGGTTGTTTAATGTGGCTAAAAACTTGAAAATACCGAAAATCGGGCGATACCGTTCTATTGGAGTTTATATAAAAAAATTTCATAACGATTCGTGAGGTGTCACTAAAATGCACTTATTTCAAATTTTGTGTGGGAGGTACCTGAAGGAGTGGACCGATATAATCCATATTCGATCCTGATGTATGCCTAGAGGTAGTATTACCATATCCAAACTTTGGTTCAATTCGGTTACTCCCTTCGAGAGTTATCGTGTGGACAAGTTTTGCGACAATTTTTGAACATTTGTGGGGGAGGTACCTGAAGGAGCCCATCTTCGAACTTAAATCAAATCTGGACAAAATATTTCGATACCCAAAATTTGAACCGAATCGATTAATCCGTTCGAGAGTTATCGTGCGCACGAGCCAGCCAGCCAGACAGACAGATAGACGGACGGACATTGCTAGATCTACTCAAAATTGTCTGAAACGGATATCGTACAAACATACTTGGGGTCTACAACCATTATTTCGATGAGGCACATTTTTGATCGTATCAAAGTGTAAATAACCTCTTTAGCCTAAAGGCTGAGGGTATAAAAAATATTTTACAGCAAATTTTCTAAAACGTGCAATTTTGTTGCGAATGTATTGGCCACCACTGTAAATAGGGGAATGGAGCTGTTAAGAGTTAGTTGTGAATAAACCGCGGGCTTTAAACCGTAAGTGTAAGTAAAGAAGTAACCTGAATAGAGTAAGGCTTTGTGCTTACTGAAGAAAATACTGTGTGCCAATAGAGAAATAAAGTCTTGTGTGAATAACTGAAGTGAATAACGCCAATAAAGCATTGTAAAATCGTAATCCAAAACTAACCCTGTTTCATTTGGTACAAATCGTATCGGGGAATAAAACAACGTCTACACGGAATTGAGTTCAAACTCTAATTCCGTAACAATATTTACTTCATAGTTAATGGATTCACACAGATAATAGATCGTGGTACAACACCACTTATAGCTCCCATTACAACAGTTAAGCAAATAATTTATTTATTTATAATTACATTTTTTCCATCACAAACTAATATTTTCGCCCAACTTTAAAGACAGTTTTATTTAATTTTAATTCGTCGAAAAAAATACACATATTTTTCGACTTTAAATGCCAAGACCTTTAAACTGTCAGGAAAGTAACCCAGTAAAATAAAATGCAACTAGTTCATGATGAAGGTGTAGTTCCACTACTTCCATCCATTTTTATACCCCCCACCATGATATAGAGGGTATAAAAAAAATTGTCATTCCGTTTGTAACACATCGAAATGTGCGTCGGATAGATAGAGCTTCATTATTTGCTATAGAATTTTTTATTACTACTAGAATGATTAGTAGTGAAAATGGCTATATTGATCTACGTTTCAAAATTGCCCCCTTCGAACTGTACTTCCCGATTTTCCACATTTTGAAGGTTGTGGTCCCAATATCCCACCGAAATGTCTGAAATTTGGTATTTAGTCTTTGTTCGAGGTATAAAACGTTCCATCTGAAATGTGTCGGTATAGGTCCACGTCTTCATATAGCCTCATATAACAGTACCTCCCGATTTTCGGTATTTTGAAGGCAGTGGCCTGAATATCCCACCAACATGGATGGTATTTAGTCTTCTTTAGGGGTATAAAACTTTCAACCTAAAATTCGTCGATATAGATTCACGTCCTCATATAGCCCCCACGGAACAGTACCTCCCGATTTTCGGTATTTTGAAGGTTGTGGCCACAGCAACCCACCGAAATGGCTGAAAATTGGTATTTAGTCTTTGTTGTAGGTAAAAGCCTTTCTGACTAAATGGGTCCACGTTTCGATATAGCCCCCATCGAACGGTACCTCCCGATTTTTGGTCTTTTCAAGGCCTACAGAAATGACTGAAATTTGGTACTTAGTTGTCGTTGGGGATATAAAACTTTCGACCTGAAATTTGTCGGTATATGTCCACGTCTTCATATAGCTCCCATAGAACGGTACCTCGGTATTTAGAAGGTTGTGTCCTCAATATCCTACCGCAATAGCTTTAATTTGGTACTAGTTGTCGGTGAGGGTATAAAGCTTTCCACCTGAAATTTGTCGGCATGGGTTCACGCGTTCGTGTAGCTCCCATAGGGCGCTACTTTCTGATTTTCGATTTTGTTGAAGGTTGTGGCCTCAATATCTAACCGCAATGGCTGAAATTTGGTACTTAGTTGTCATTGAAGTTAGAAAACGTTTCCTCCAGAAATTTATCGGTACACGTCAATGTTTTATACAGAATCCATAATACGGTACTGGCGATTTTCTTCCCTAAAGATACAAAACATTATTATAGGTACAAAACATGGCTTGCAAAAAATCAGATGACATCTCGAAAAAAAGCTATCCATATAACGATGACGACCCGCATGAGGTCCTTTAAAGGGAGTATTTACTACATACTTTCATAAACAAAAGCACACTAGTTGATCCTTTTTACTTAAATACAGTTGGTGGTGGAAGGTATAAAAAGTTCGTCCCGGTCGAAATTTACGCCGTTCTTATTTTTAACAACAAACATGAAACAAAGGAATGTGAATGTTTTTACATTTTATAACAAATAAATGGAATCGTAGACACAAAGACGTGATCATGATGTAAAATATCCTGCATCCTTGTAGTGCCACGTCCTTGTAAATGTAATGATTTATTTCACGTAAAAGAAAAATATATTCCGTGCGCAAATGCAATAACGATTCTATTATTTCTTTGACACCAAACATTTTGCTGGGTATACTCACACGTTCGTCTACTCAGGTGATGAGTCTGTATAACCAGCCACATGATGTAGATGCCAGACTTTAATTGTACCACGAACTGAGTGGGTGTCATTGTTTCCATGGAAGTTTTTACGAACGAAGTTAGAACGGTAAGTTAGTTTATTCGACAACTTCTAAGAGCTTACTCACGTAGGCGATGATGGTGTTGACAACGCGTGCTTTATTAGCCTCGTTAACAGCTAGACTTGAAAAAATCCAAACAAATACCAAAGTTAGCATAGAAACAAATCAACACACTCTCACAAAGAAGATTTGCCATGCAAACGCAACTTGGAAATTGCGTTTTTTTTTCATCCAACAACTTGCTGGCAAAAGTCGACATTGCGTCATGTGACACATTACTTCCAGCACTTGTAAATCCTTCTGTAATTCTGCATGACTCTATTCCTAATAGAATGTGATGTTTGTTTTTCCATTTGGTCAAATATCTGTCTGTAGCTTGCAATCGTGTATGCTGAAGGCTTCTGTCGGGCCAATGTGTGTTAGACTACAGCTACCTTTTGTCATTGCCTACTTAGAGGCAATATTGTGACAGTTAAAGAAGACTGTAGTCAATACTAAAAAAGAATTCCTGGAAAAAATGATCGACTCTGCCTACGGAGATATACCCTCATCCTGTGGGAATGAAGGCTTTCGTCTATGGACAGCAGCCGGTACCACAATCAAAATCATCAAAAATTTTAGATGGTCACCGTAGGATATCAAAATATTTTTATTTAAATACTCTACTTGAATAAAATATGTTTAAACATCCACGATTCGAAGAAAATATTTTTAAACATCCACGATTCGAAGAAAATATTTTTAAAAAATCCACGATTCGAGGAAAATATTTTTAAAAAATGCATGATTCGATGAAAATAGTTTTTTTAAATAATCCACTATTCGAATAAACCTTTTTATAAAATCAACGATTCGAAGAAACTATTTTGTAAAAAATCCTCGGTAGAAAAAAAACAGCTGTTTAAAAATCCACGATTTGAATAAATTATTTTTCAAACATCAACGATTCGAAAAAATGTTTTTTTAAAAATCAACGATTTGAATAAATGATTTTTTAATAAAATATTTATTGTTTAAATCCATAATTTACTATTTACAAAATCTACTTTTTGTAAAAAAAAAAATATTTGTTAAAAATCCACGATTTGTGAAAAAAAAGTATTTCCATAAAAAGTCTACGATTTAAAGATTTAAAAAAATATTTTTTAAAAAATCTCCGATTTGAAGATTTAAGAAAAAAATTTAAAATATCCTCGACTTGAAAAAGTATTTTTTAAAAAACTCCACGATTTGAAGCTTTGAAAAATTATTTTTAAAAGTCTAAAATTTAAAAAATATATTTTTAAAAAAGTCCACGATTTGAAGTCTAAGATTTAAAAAATATATTTTTAAAAAATACACGATTTGAAAAACTACGTTTTAAAAAAATCTACGATTTGAAAAAATATCTTTTAAAAAATCTATGATTTGAAGATTTGAAAAAAAAATATTTTTAAAAATCTGCGATTTGAAAAATATATTTTTTTAAAAATGTACGATTTAAAAAATAGTATTTTTTAAAAACCTACGATATAAAAAAAATATTTTTTAAAAAATCTATATTTAAAAAAAATAAAAACTACAATTTGAAAGAAAATTCTTTAAGAAGTCTATGATTTAGAGATTTGAAATATTTTTTTAAAAAAATTACGATTTGAAAAATTATTTTTTAAAATATCCACGACAAAAAAATATTTTTTAAAAAATCCACGATGTGGAAAATTTTTTAAAAAACGTACGATTTGAAATAAATATTTTTTAAAAAATTGATTTAATAATTCGAGAGAAATATTATTTTTTGAAAAATCCACGATTTGAAAAAATATTATTTTATATTCTACAATTTAAAAATATTATTTAAAGCTCTACAAATTGAAAAAAATAATATTGAAAACTCTAAAATTTGAAAAACTACTATTTTGAACTCTACAATTTGAAAAAAAACATTATTTAAAACTCCATAATTTAAAAACAAAATATATTTTTAAAAAATCACGATTTGAAAAAATATTATTTTAAACTCTACAATTTGAAAAAGATATTATTTAAAATGCAACAATTAAAAAAAAAATATTTAAAACTCTACAATTTGAAAAAAAAGTTTAAAAAATCCACGATTTGAAAAAAAATATATTTAAAACTCTACAGTTTGAAAAAAGTATTATTTAAAAGTCTGCAATTTGAAAAAAAATAATAATATTTAAAACACTACAATTTGAAACAACATTAGAATGCACGATTTGCAAAAAAATATTATTTTAAACTCTACAGATTGAAAAAAATAAACTTTACTATTTTAAAAATAATATTTTAAACTCTGCAATTTGAAAAATATAATTTACAATCTACAATTTGAAAAAAATATTATTTAAAACTCTATAATTTATAAAAAAATTATTTTTAAAATATTCACCATTTGAAAAAAAAATATTATTTAAAACTCTACAATTTAAAAAATAATAATAACTCTACACTTTGAACAAACAAATGTTATTCACAACTCTAAAATTTGAAAAAGTATTATTTAAAACTCCACAATTTGACAAAAAAAGTACAAAAATCCACGATTTGAAAAAATATTATTTTGAACTCTACAATTTGAAAAAAAAATATATTATTTAAAACTCTACAAATTGAAAAAAATAAGATTTATAACTCGTCAATTTGAAACATCAACAATCTACAACCAAAAAATTCAAAATTTAAAAAAATTTTATTTAAAACTCTGCAATATGAAAAAATAATATATAAAACTCTACAATCTGAAAAAAATTAAAAATCCACGATTTGAAAAAATATTATTTAAAGCTCTACAATTTAAGAAAATAATAAACTCTACAATTTGATTTTTTTTTTAAATTCACGATTTGAGAAAATATCATTTTAAACTCTACAATTTGTAAAAATATAATTTAAAAGTCTACAAATTGAAAATAATATTTTAAATTCCACAATTTGAAAAAAATATTATTTTAAACTCTGCAATTTGAAAGATAATATTTAAAACTCTACAATCTGAAAATAACTAAAAATCCACGATTTAAAAAATATTATTTTAAACTTAAGTTTGAAAAAATATTATTTAAAACTCTACAAATTAAAAAAAAATAAGATTTAAAACTCCACAATTTGAAAAAATACTATTATAAGCTCTACAATTTGAAAAAATTATATTTAAAACTCTACAATTTGAAAAAAACTAAAAATCCCCGATTCGAAAAAATTATTATCTAAAACTCTTAAAAAAAACATTTTTTAAAAATCCACGGTTTGAAAAAAATTATTTTTTTTTTAAAAATCCATGACTTAAAAAAAATTTTAAAAATCCACGATTTGAAACAAATATTTTTTAAAAATCCACGATTTGAAACAAATATTTTTTTAAATAAAAACCAAGTTTTGAAAAAATATCTTTTAAAAAGTCAACGATTTAAAAAAAAATCCACGATGGGGAAAAAATATTTTTTAAAAATCTGCAACTTATATAAAATATTATTTTTTAAAATTCCACGATTTAAATAAAATATGTTTTAAAAAACCAACGATGTGAAAGAATTTAAAACTGGTCCTCGAACAGCCTTTAAACTGCACTTATGTAATTTGTTGTTGTCGTGCTCCTCAGACATTTTAGTTGGCGGCAGAGTTTTTAGAGCTTTTGGACAATTACCTCAGGAAATACGAACTTGCGCCCAAAAAAGTGAACCGTTGCAAAAGGTGCCGCGAGGACAACCTGCGAGAGTCATAGCGTGTACCAATTTAGGAAACTTATTCCAATATGGCCCACCTTCGAACTTGAGTTAAGATTGGACAAAATATTACGTGGATCAAATTTTGGACTAAATCGGTTGATCCGTTTCAGAGTTAATGTGTGCTCAAGACATACAAACATATAGAGAGATGGATAGGGCTAAATCGGCTGCAAATTGTCCGAAACGCTTTCGCCAATTACATGTACGTTCTAAAACCATTATTTAAATGTGGGACAATTTTGAATCGAAATTCTTAAAATTTATATTTTAAATTACCAAAATGGTTTAAAGGTTTTAACCATGTTTTTAAACATGTTCGGCTGTAATTTCAAATTTGACATTCTTAGAAGGCAGAAACCCTTGATACCGCACATTATTAACAAAGGTCAATGTTTTAATTTAGATCCTTTACAATGAAACAACCATGTTCAATGTATTATGGCGGTATTGAGTGAAAATACTTATACCCCCTTTATTATAAGTCTTCTTTTGTTATATTTTGGATTTACCGAACATATTTATAGCGTTCCGGTTAACATAAATTTAAAAGTGATCATTAAATTTCATGGAGGACCTTCTTGGTATTAACTTTTAACGTTAAAATTATATTTTTAATTCCTCCAAATTGGTTTATTATGCGTTTTAAAATCCATCCAATAGTAAAAGAACACATATAATAATGGTCCATAATATAATATTTTGTCATAAATATTATAAAAAATATAACTCTCTATCCAAAATTGACATGGAAGCACTTTCGGCCAGAACACCTGTCTTCTCCCCGAATTGTCTTGTCATTATTTTTTTGTGTTCCACTGTGTTTTTAAATATCTAATTGATATCTGTCACCAATATGCTCTCCACGAAATTTAGTATGTTATTTCAATTATTTTGTTATTTGTATCAATATTTTCGCAATAAATGTGCATATTCTGTGGGAAGAAACTTAAGCGCCTACCGGAACTGGGCGCCAGTTGATTGATTCAGCACAGTTTTGTTTTTAACATGTTAGTGATTGATTAACTTGTTTGACCTTGTATTAAATTGTAATTATGTATTTGGTTATGTTCTGATGTCAATGTATATGGGTGGCAATCCGAATAGTTTAATACGAAATGTTAGTAAGGCTGGACAAGTGTGATATTTTTTGGAGGTTAATAATGGCGTTGGCCACACCTGTGCATAATGTTGTTTCTAATAGCTACTGATGCATATATTTAAATACACACTAGCAAAATGCCCGCTACTTCGTATGCGGAAAGGATATAAAAAAAAACAAATAAACAATATATAATATGGAAATGACAAACACTGAAAATTTGGTCGCACTAATACCAATTTTAATCAAAATTTTTTTTTTATCTTAGTACTGTACGTACCCCTTAAGTTCGTTTTTAAAAAAGATCAGCCGTATCTCACCCCTACACATTAACAGCGAGATCAACGTTGCACACCAATACACACCCTAACTCCAAAAAATAAAAATTCCAGCACTGTCCCTACACCCAAAAACAAATTGAGTACCATTAAGTAATTTTCGTATACTTATGGTACGTATTTCGACGACATATCTCAGCCATACACGGACATTAATACAAAATAATGACAGTAAATTCCATAATAATTACAGTAATTCCAAATCTCAAGATTCCAGCTGTATCCGTTCGTCCAATTCCAAATTGTACCAAACTTAGTATCAAGTCGAACTCTTCGTACCCATAAGTAAGATTTTCCAAAACTACCTCAATCCTTCACTTTAGTAGTAATCTTACTTCCAAATTTCAGGATTCAAACTCTATCCGTTAAATCAAATTAAAATTGTACTAAATTTAGAACAATTTAGAATTTTCGTACCAATTTTCAAAACTTCCTCAACGCAACAGGGCTACAATAATCATACTTTCAAATTGCAGGATTCCACCGCTATCCGTTCACCTACATACAAATTGTACTAAATTTAGTACCATTTAGTGCTTTTCGTAACCATAGGTTTGCTTTTTCAAAACAATCTGAATCCTACTCTTCGACTGTAATCGTAATTCCAAATTTCAGGATTCCAGCTCTATTAATTCACCCGAATCCAAATTGTATCAAATTTAGTACCATTTCTTTCCCAAACAACAATTTCAGGATTCCAGCTCTACCCGTTCATCCAAATCCATATTGTACCATATTTAGTACCATTTAGTACTTCTCGTACCCATACGTACGACTTTTCAAAATTTCCTCAATACTACACTCCTACAGTAATCTTAATTCCTAATCCCAACACTATCCGTTTACTAAAATTCAAATTGTACCAAATTTAGTGCTTTCTGTACCCATAAGTACGAATTTCCAAAACTACCTCAATTCTACTGTCCGGCAGTAATCTTAGTTCCAAATTTCAGAATTCCAGCTCTTTCCGTTCATCCAAATCCAAATTGTACCAAATTTAGTACCATTTAGTACTTTTCGTACCCAAAGGTGCGAATTTCCAAAACTATCTCAATCCTACACTCCTACAGTAATCTTAATTCAAAACTTTAGGATTCCAGCTCTATCCGTTCACCCAAATCCAAATTTATTACTGCTCGTAATCATAAATACGAACTTCCAAAACCATTTCCTTATTTCAACGCCATTTCCCAACCTTGATTCCCATACCAAATTTGAAGATTCTAGCTTTATCCATTAAAAATATGCAATTGGCTCCAAATTTAGAAACTTTTAGTACTTTTCGTACACTTATAGGTCGAGTTTCTAAATACCCTTTGGTACATCTTCCTAACTCTCCATCAATGACCACTCGTTCAAAATTTTAGAATTCTAGCTCTTCGCGTTTGCCTAATACAATGGATTCCATATTTAGTACACTTTAGCACTTTTCATACCTTTCTACGACGAATTTCCAAAAACCCCTTTACACAAAAACAAATTATAGCAAATTCTGTACAATTCGATTTTCCAAAACAACCTTAATCCTTCACTTCAACAGTAACAATAATTCCAAATAACAGGATTCCAGCACTATCCGTGCACTCAAATCCAAGTTGTACCATTTGGTACATTTCGAACGAATTTCAAAAACTACTTCCATCTCAATCCTATACTCCAACAGCAGTCTGACCAAATTCCAGGATTCCAGCTCTATCCGTTCCCCCAAATCCAAATTGTACCACAGGTAGTACCACTTAGTAATTTCCGTACCCTTACTACCTCAGTCCTACACTCCAATAGTAATCCTAATTTCAAATTTCAGGACTCAAACACTATCCGTCACCCAAATCCAAATTCTACATCTATAGCCTGCCGCGAATGGGTTGCAAATTCTAACTCTTTCCGTTTACTAAAATTCATACTTTAAATTAAAATAAATAAAATTAAAATACTTAAAAGTCAGGATTCCAGTTTTATCCGTTCACCCAAATCCAAATTGTAATAAATTTAGTACCATTTAGTACTTTTCGTACACATAAATACGAATTTCCAAAATTTCCCCAATCCTATGCTCCAACAATAATCTCAATTTCAAATTTCAGGATTCCAGCTCTGTCCGTTCACTCGAATCCCTATTGTATCAAATTTAGTACTTTTCGAACACATAAGTACGAATTTCCAAAACCACCCTCATATCTCAGTCCTACACTTCACAGTAATCTTAATTCCAAATTTCAGGTTTCCAGCTACATACATACGTTCACCCAAATCCAAATTGTACTAAATTTAGTACCATTTAGTACTTTTCGTACCCATAAGTCCGAATTTTCAAAACTACCTCAATTCTACACCCCACCAGTAATCTCAATTCCAAATTTCGAGATTCCAACTATATCCGTTCACCCAAATCCCCATTGTCCCAAATTTAGTACCATTTAGTACTTTTCATTCACATAAGTAAGAATTTCCAAAACTTCCCCAGTCCTACACTCCAACAGTAATATCAATTCCAAATTTCAGGAATCCAGCTCTATCCGTTCACCCAAATCCAAGTTGTACTAAATTTAGTACCATTTAGTACTTTTCGTACACTCAAGTTTCCAAAAACTCTTTGGTGCATCTTTCTTACTCTTCATCAGTGATCCTCAGTCCAAATTTGAGGAATCAAGCTCTATCCGTTCACCCAAATCGAAACTGTACCAAATTTAGTGCTATTTAGTATTTTTCGTACCCTATGTACGAATATCCAAAACTTCCGCAATTCTAAACTCCACCAGTAATCTCAGTTCCAAATTTCGAGATTCCAGCGCTATCCATTCACCCAAATCCCCATTATACAAAATTTAGTTCCATTTAGTACTTTCCGTACACATAAGTACTAATTTCCAAAACCACCCTCATATCTCAATCCTACACTTCAACAGTAATATTAATTCCAAATTTCAGGTTTCCAGCTCTATCCATTCATTCAAATCCAAATTGTACTAAATTTAGTACCATTTAGTACTTTTCGTACCCATAAGTACGAATTTTCAAAACTACCTCAATCCTACACCCCACCAGTAATCTCAATTCCAAATTTCGAGATTCCAGCTATTATCCGTTCACCCAAATCCCCATTGTATCAAATTTAGTACCATTTAGTACTTTTCATACACATAAGTACGAATTTCCAAAAGTTCTTCAATCTTACACTCTAACAGTAATCTCAATTCCAAATATCAGGATTCCAGCTCTATCCGTTCACCCAAATCCCTATTGTACCAAATTTAGTACTATTTAGTACTTTTCGTACACATAAGCACGAATTTCCAAAACTACCCTCATATCTCAATCCTACACTACAACAGTAACCTTAATTCCAAATTTCAGGTTTCCAGCTCTTTGCGTTCAACCGAATCTAAATTGTACTAAATTTAGTACCATTTAGTACTTTTCGTACACATGATTGGTAATTTTCCAAACCATTTCCTTTTAGAAGCACCACTTCCCAACCTTGATTTCCATACCAAATTCCTATATTCCTGGGGCCTATTATTGATTTCATTAATTATTTAGCGATTTCTTCAAATTACAGATTTTGAAATTGAATAGTTATGACTGTACATCTCCATATACGATAAAATTCTTAATTGCAAATAAATCGTGGTAATATGCACAATTTTATTGCACTTTCATTGATTTGCAAACATTTAGTTATTACCAAAAAGTGAGGTCCATACAGTTTTTAGTTGTTGTTATTTCTGGCCGAATTCTGAATTTATTCCCCTAATGTTGTCTTCAACAGCAACTCATTTGTTCAACAAACCCAACATCATTTATTGAAAGAATTTTTGTTTTAATTTTAAATTGAAAATCAAAATTTTTACAAATGCATCATTTGTAATCATCTTTTCTAACTGTATTTTAACGAATGAAAATGTTTTGTGCGACACCTGTTTATACCATTATCACCAACTGCGACATCTGTTGCAATGGAAGATAACAAATGTCTTGTCTTTCCATTATTTAGTGGTTTACGATAAAATAAGTGCGCCTAGAAGTAAACTACAAAATTTGAAATTATGTGTGATCGTTTACGGTATCATGAAGTTATAGCATTGTTAATTTGACACATGTCTTGCAGAGGGCCAACTAAGTAAATAAGTACGTAATAGTAATGAAAAATAAGGATTTTTGTTGTTGTTATTTTTTGTGGTTCCAGGACGAATTTTCTAAAACCCGGCCTTATCTCGCACATTTGCATCAACCGTGACGCACTGGTAAAATTTCAAGCTCCTAGCTTTAGCCGTTTTGGCTGGGCGTTGATGATGAGTCAGTCAGTCAGTCAATCACTTATCACCAAGCTCATTTATATATATAGATTACTCCGCTAGTTTGGTGGTTGTTGTTCTACATAAATGGTGCTGCTACCTTGGCTGAAGTTACATTCAATAGTATGCCACCACACGGTGATACCACAAATACGTGTTAAATTATATTACAATTTTATGAGGCTAATTTATCTTTTTTATGAGCCTAACTACAACAACAGCAACAACAATTTTAGAAAAAAAAATTGTTACGAGTGGGCGCAACAGAATTCTATGTAATGTGAGTCAAGAAAATGTTTGGCTTACAAACTTAATACAAAAACAATTGGAATTTTTCAAAAATCACTTAACATCTGGTTGTAATGTGAGACAATAGAAAACAAAGCCTACGTACGATATAATCTCACTTCCATTTTGAAAATATTTATACTACATAGCATTTATATGAATGTTGGAGTATTAAATTAAGCTGAATAAAAACCGCTGCAACATTACTCACTATCTGATCATAAGCATATGCAAGGAAATCATCTGTAAAGGCGTTGAAACTTGAGTATTGGCTACTGCTTATATTCCATATAAAAATCTATGTTTTACTAAAAATATGGAATATCTATTTTTAAATCTTTCACTGGTTCCTAATAAAAATCTTTGATCGATTGTTTTTGGGGTTCAAGTTAAAAACTTAAAAAAATGTACAAATGAATCATACAAACCAATACGAATTCCTCATACAAACTAGTAAAAAAGTATCGGTCGGCTTTGTCGACAGAGATATACCCTCAGCCTCTGTTAATTGAAACACTTTTATTATTTTGGGGGTTTTCAGAATATTGGGTGTATTAACTTGCCTACAAAAATATGGATTTGGATTAAAGATCAACAGTTTTGAGGGGGAGGTACCTAAAGAAATGGACCCATATAGTCCATTTTGGAAGTCGGTCCTATTTTGGGAGACATTCCTCTCGATAGATATCGCGCCAGCAAGTTGGTTGGACTTTTGGACCATTATATCAGGAAACATGTACTTGCCCACGAAAAAGTAAAAAAGTATCAGTCGGCTTTGCCGACAGAGTTATACCCACAGTCTATTTGAATTGAAACTTTCATCTACGGACAGATAGAAAGTATTTAGGGTTTTTTCAGAATTTTGTGGCCCTTTTTTGACATTTGAACTTGCCGAATAAAATGTGTATTCGGATTAAAGTTCAAAGGTGTTACGGAAGAGGTACTTGAAGAAATGGAGCGACATACTCCATTATGGAAGTGGGTCTTATTTTGGGAGTCATAACTTTTCGATAGTTATCGCGCCCACTAGTCATTTCAGTGGGTCATCGTATAACTTTGTGACCAGTATGCCAGGAAGAATGGACTTCTCCTCTGAAAACATAATATCGCTGTAAACAGGACCACAACGAACAGCATTGATATACATTTCCGATAGAAGAAAAACTAAATTTGGACAAAATATTAGGAGATCCAAAGTTTGGACCAAATAGGTTGCCGCGTTCAAGAGATATCGTGCATACCATTTTAATTTGGAAGGAATCTGCAGATCCGTTCGAGAGTTATGTTGCGCTCCAACTACTACACACGGTGTCATAACGAGGGTATATACACTTTCATACGGGCAAAATGTGCCTCATCGAAATAACGGTTTTAGACACCAAGTATGTTTGGACGAAATGTGTTTCAGACAATTTTGAGTCGATATAGCAATGTCCGTCCGTGTGTCTGTCTGGCTGGCTGGTGCGCACGATAACTCTCGAACGGATGAACCGATTTGGTCCAAAATTTGGCTTTCGCAATATTTTGTCCAAACTTAGTTTAAGTTCGAAGATGGGTTGTATCGGTCCACTCCTTCCGGTACCTCCCCACAAAAGTTCGAAAATGTTCGGAACATTCTTGCGCACGATAACTCTTGAAGGAAGTAACCGATTTGGTCCATACTTTGCGCATCGTTAAATTTCTACCAAACTTAGATGAGGTTTCAATATGGTTTCAATCGGTCCACGCCTTCGGGTACCTCCCACACAAAATTTCGGAAAAGTTCAGTTTAGGACCTGCTCTCGAATCGTTTTAATTTTTGTTGTAGCAACTTCTACTCACGGCCCCCATACGGCGGTACAAGTTTCATCAGGGGGAAAACCATACTTCCTGAGAAAATAGCCTGAAAGTTTCAAAAACGCCTATTACATCGTGTGTAGTGGTTGGAGCCCAAGATAACTCTCGAACGGATCTGCCGATTCGATCCAAAATTTGACCTTGATAATATTTTGTCCAAACTTAGTTTAGGTTCGAATATAAGACATATCGGTTTACTCCTTCAGGTACCTCCCCCACAAAATTTCAAAAATGTTCGGAAAAATTGTGCGCACGATAACTCTTGAAGGGAAGGATCAATTTGGTCCATACTTTACGCATCCTAATATATCTACCAGATATAGAACAGGTTTGAATATGGACTATATTTACCCATTCCTTCGGGTACCTCCCACACAATATTTCGGATAAGTTCACTTTAAGACCTGCTATTGACTCATTTTGATTTCAGTTGAAGCAACTAGCAATCGCTGTCTCAATTACAACGGTAAAATTTTTTTCTGTTGCATGTCCATACTTCTTGGGAAAACAGCCTGAAAGTTGTAAAATACCCTTATGTCACCTATGTAGTAGCTGGAGAGCACAATAACTCTTGAACTGATAAACCGATTTGGTCCAAAATTTGGCCTTCGTCATATTTTGTTCCAAATTAGTTTAACTTCTAAAATGGCCCATATCAGTCCTCTCCTTAGTTCAACATTAGGGTCTGTTTGGAGATCGTTTGTAAATTTATACACATGATGTTTTTTGTGGTCCTGCTTACAGCCATATATGTTTTCCGTGGACAAGTCATGCTTCCTGGCATACTGGCCCAACAGGTGTACGATAACCCGCTGAAATGACTAGTGGGCGCGATATCTATCGAAAAGATATGGCTCTCAAAATAAGATCCACTTCCGTTATGCACTATGTCGGTCCATTCCCTCCTCCGCGAAACTTTGGAACGTTAATCCTAATCCACTTTTTTGTTGGCAAGTTCAAATGTCCAAAAAATGCCACAAAATTCTGAAATTCGATCTGTCCGTAGTTGAATATTCCAATTCACATATGCTGAGGGTATATCTCTGTCGGCAAAGCCGACTGATACTTTTTTACTTGTTTTGTATGCTATTTTCTCAAGAAGTATGGACTTGCCCCTGATGAAACTTGTACCGTGAATGGTGGGCAGTGAATACAAGTTGTTACAACAAAAGTCAAAGCGATCCGAGAGCAGATCCCAGGGGTGGACCGATTGAGTCCATATTGGAATCTCATCTAAGTCTAGTAGAAAATTCACGATATGCATTTCATTCCGCCTTCTATACATTTCGATTTTTTCACATTCCCGCTTCTCCATTTCTCCTGCGGAAAAGACATTTCTCCTCTCTCCTTTTCTCCCAATGCCTCTCTCGTGCGCTATGCGTTGCTACTGATTGTAGAGTAGCCATGTATGACGCATTTTTCTCTTCGGTAGCAGCACGACATTCCTGACAATACCCTGGATTCCTTGGTGGAGGTTTTTGGTATCCAAGTGTGGATTTTGCAGATGCTTGCATGGAGTGGACAATATTTTGTCTCTGTGTATTACCTGAACGAGGAGTGTTTTATTCAGCAATTGTGAAAGTTTAGTGGAATATCCTCTGGCTATCTGTTGTGATTGCAGCTTACTAATGCCCAACTTCCGTATTGTGTTTGTTCGTACATTATTTGCTACGTTTAATCGGATACGTACCTTTGCTGCCACAGGGTGGTGGTCCAAGTCTATGTTTGCTCCTCGACACTATCGTACATCCAACACGTTTGATGAATGTCTTCCATCTATCACAACGTGATCAATTTGATTTCTTGTTTTTTGGTCTGGAGACAGCCAGGTGACCTTATGAATATCGAGATGCTTAAATCGTCTCAGCGCTAAAAAAAGTAGAAAAAATAATGGGAGATTTTTATAGTGGGTGGAGTTTATCCTCTACCATAGTATGGAGGGTATGTTAAGTTTATTTTTCCGTTTGTAACGCATTGAAATAATCATTTGCGACCATATAAAGCATACATATTCTTGGTCAGGATAAAATTATGAGTCGATATAACCATGTCCGTTTGTTGTTATCACTCTAGCGTCCGCAATAATTGAGCTAGAACGCTATAATTTTGCACCCGAGTGTCTTTTTTCCATAGGCAGGTCAAGTTCGAAGATGCGCTATATTGCACCACGTTTGTATAGCCCCCCATATAACGGTACCTCCTGATTATCGGTATTTTGAGGGTTTTAGCTACATTTTCTGTCCGAACTACCGGTAATTTAACATATAAAGTTAACAGCGGTTACAAAACATATCCACCAAAAATCGTTAACATAGGTCCATGTTTCGTTATACTCACCATATAACAATACCTCCCGATTTCCGGATTTGAGCTAAATTTTTCGATTGAGCTACCTGAAAGTTGACACTTGAAGTTCCCAGATGTCACACAATATCTCCACCAAAAATTCTTAACTTAGGTCCCGATTTTTGTTGTTGTTTTGAGGCTTTTAGCTAAATTTTTTGTCCGAACTACCTGTAATTTGACGCTTGATGTTCCCAATGAGCACAAAATACCTCCTCCAACATTTTTTCAAAACAGGACCATGTTTCTGTATAACGGTACCTCCCGATTTTCGGTATTTTGAGGATTTTAGCTACATTTTTCGATTGAACTACCTGTAATCTGACGTTTAATGTTACAAAAGATCACAATACGTCTCTACCAAAAATAGTCGACTTAGTTCCATGTTTTGCTATAGCCCCCTTATAACGGTCCATCCCAATTTTCGGTATTTTGAGAATTTTAACCACACATTTGACAGAAGTACCTGCAATTTGCCATTTGAGGCTCTTGCCAACATGGGTCCATGTCTCGGTATAACCCCCCATATAACGGTATTTCCCGATTGTAGGTATTTAGAGGATTTCAGCTATATTTTGTACCGAACTAACTGCAATTCTACATTTGAGGATCCCAGCTGTCACAAAACATCTCTATAAAATTGTCACCATAGGTCGGTCCATGTTTTGGTATAGACCTACTATAACGGTACCTCCTGATTTTCCGTATTTTGAGGATTTTATGTACCTTTTTTAACAGAAGTACCTGAAATTTGAGGGTTGAGGCTTCCAGTTGTCACAAAACTACTCTACAAACATTTTCAACCTAGGTCCATCTTTTGGTATAGGCCCCATATTAACGGTAGCTCCCGATTTTCGGTATTTTGAGGGTTTTAGCAACATTTTGTCACCGAACTACCTGTAAGTTAACATTTCAGGTTCACAGGTCCCATAAAACATCTCCATCAAAAATTGTCAACATGGTCCGTGTTTTGGTATTTCCCCACATACATGTCGATTTTAGGTATTTTGAAAATTTTAACTACTTTTTGTCCGAACTACCTGTTATTTGACGTTAAAAGTGGTCACAAAACTTTTCCACCAAAAATTGCCAATTGTCAGGAGTTAAGTTACATGTGATGATCGAACTATGTATATGTAATTTGACATTTGATGTTCCCAGCGGTCACAAAATTTCTCTACCAATAATTGTCAACATAGGTCCACATTTTGATATAGCCCCCATATAAAGGTGGCTACCGATTGAAGAAATGTTTTGATACCCTTTCTGACCTTATATAGGCATTTGGACATCTGTGGTCACAAAATATCCCTTTTTAAAATTGTGGACAGGAAGGAAAATTAAATAATATGTGTTTCATGGTGAAGGGTATAAAAAGTTCGGCTCGGCCGAAATTAACGCTTTTTATTTGTACTTTTTGTAATAAATAATTAAATTTTCAAAATTTTAAGTTAATACCGTTTTGTTGAATAGGTACTCTATATAGAAAGGGCTACAGGTGTTACGATAATACACTACCCAAAAGTGTTGTTCTGGATTTCCTGGACAAGAACAAACTTACTACTCACCTATGGTATCCTTCTAGCCAAAATTCGTTGCTAGTGGCACTCCTCGAATTTTGTCAATAGTATTTTAAAAGCAAATAGGATTGATGTCTTTACAATAGCATGATTTGTCTTGTGAAATCAAATAAAGGCATGGCGATATCAGACATTTACTGTGTTGTGAAGATATCCTTTTCTGGCATCGGCACTCGTCTCCTTTTGTTTTTGTGTTTACCCAAACAATAAGAAATTAAATCAATTTAGAAGGAATAACAGGCTTTCAAAGTATAACGACTGGCCGAACAACATAGTAACAAATCAGCCTTATCAGAAACAATACAATCATTTGATGAACTTCGTTGCAAGAATTCAACAAATCTCAACGCACACATGGACATATCCTTAAACACTTCTATTATTGTACCAGGAGTTTGCTTGCTGCATTGCAAGTCAGACATGGTTCGTGCTGAACATGCCGTTTGCCTTGAAGAATTCATCAATTCATCATACATCATTTGCCATGTAGGATCAATCCCTTTAGAGTTGCCGCAAACGTACACATCTGATGCATGATGGGTTGACTGTGTTGACCTGATAAGTATGTGCGATTGTCTTTGTGTAATACCAAAAGATTCAAGTTCATTCACATTACACTGACATGTTTGCCCACTACATTTCACCCCTTCTCGTATTTCCTGTTTCGGTTTCAGTGTCGTCTTTTGTTTCCGTTTTTGTTACGGTTTCTCTTCTTTTTCTGACTTGCATTCATGCCGTCACTCGTCTGTTTGCCACTGTATTATTTGTTTAAAACAAATAACCTATCCCAACTTAATTTCAATTGAACCCCTTTCTGATGTGTCAGTAAATTTGTTATTGTTTGGATTTAGGTTTAGGTAAAAAGTTTCCATTGCATCCTGCAATTGCACGAATGGTAATGGTTATCATGGGGCTACGTGTGCCAAAGAATAGAGTAGGCATACCAGCATAATGACACAACAATGCCTATTTTGTAAGGACGAGAGACCATCTTGGAAGGATAAATGAATGCCAAACTGAACAAACGAACAACGCACAAACATACACTGTATGAGTGAATGACAGTCACACAAAGTCAGGCATATGGAAAACGGCATTCATTTGGAAACCGATAAGCACTAACTTGTTACTGTAACCAAACACCAGGACTGCCATCTACCCTCTCATCCATTTATATTCCTGCGGAATTGCATTTGCCTTCGCAGGGAAGTTTCTAACTGCCTATGTACGTGGCTATAATGACAATTATTATGTAAAGTTCTCGTACACCACCAAACAATGCTACTGAGCTAATTTTGGGTAGACCAAATCATGAATACCCAAAAATAAACTTTTATAATTATTATACTCAGAAGCAGGAGAAGAATGATGACGTCAGTTCACAACCTTAATGTGGCCGAGAATTCTAATGAACAAAAATCAAAAACAACGTGTCATGTCATGACTACAGAAATGGAACATACTTGGATAGGAATAAGGAAGGAAATTTCAAAATGCATATTCCGATGGAATGTACACGTAGATACCAAATGTTGTCAAGAAATATAAATTAAGAGGGGAAGGACAGAAAATTTTCCAGGCTTGAATTTTACAAAAAACTAAATATACATATGTATGTTCATCGGTCTCATTATGAAACATAACTAGCCAGCAAAAATTCGAATCCGTTAGACATTGTGTAACCCATTACAAAGTAATGTAAACAAGCTATTTTACCAGTAAGTTGAAAAAAACTGGGATATATCTTGAAAATTGTATAAGGCCAAACTACTTATTTTACTCCTCACTGAGTAATGAGTACGGTGGCACAAACCCAAATCAGACTAAAAATCCGAGGGTTGTCCGTTCAACGCTAACCGCCGGCACGTGAGATCTTTGTTAACAAAATAAAGAACACATGTTAGCGTTTACACAATCCTTAATGTTCGTACGCGTGACGTTGTGTTTAGTGTGTTCGGATACAAATCAGAAGTTCGCATGATCAAATCCAACAGAGAGCAAACTAAAACAAAACAAGTAAGAGAGGGCTATAGTCGGACGGGGCCGACTATGTGATACCCTACACAACTACCTCCGTGCTCAAGTTTTCCACCGATTTTTTTTTATATGATTGTTACATACATATTTTAGCCGTCAAGTCATACAGACATACATAAGATAGGTTAGATTAAAGGACGCGCGGCTGTCATAATAGGCATCGCTCCACTCAGATACCTTATGGTCCATTGTGTGCATCCTGGTTGTGTGCTGAAAGAGAAAAAAATATGGAAAAGGTAGTCATAGTGGAAAGACAGAATATCGTCACAATAAATGCCAAAAGTCGTATCTCCAAAAAAGTCACAATTGATTTTTTGACTGAATCTAATACATAAGACTAAAATTCATGCTCTTGCAAGCTTCTACGTTAACAAATAACAATTCTATTACGGCGTTAAGTTCGGCCGGGCCGAACCTGTTATACCCTCCACCATGAGTTATATTGAAGTAAAATGGAACAATTAGTTTCCTTTCGTTTATGAAGAAGACTAATTACCAAATTTCAGCAAATTTCGTCGATCTATACCGACAAATGCCTGCCGAAAGTTTTTAGACTCAAAGAAGACTAATTACCCAATTTCCGATATTTCGGTAAGATAATGTGGCTAAAACCGAAAAAATACCAAAAATTAAGAGGTATGCTTCTATAGGGGATAAAGGAAGACGTGGACATATCCCCCTGGAAGACTAAATATATTGTGGAATATTGAGGCAACAACCTTCAAATTACCGAAATTCGGGAATTACCGTTCAATGGAGGCTATATGAAGTCGTGAACCTATACCGACAAAATTAGAGGGACAAGTTGAATACGCCCAACGAAAACTAAGTATCAAATTTTAGCCATTTCGAGGGAATATTGAGGTCACAACCTTCAAAATACCGTTCTATGGGGCTAAATGAAGGCGTGTACCTATACCAACAAAATTCTGGGCGAAAGTTTTATACTCCAAATGAAGACTAAATACCAAATTTCAGTCATTTCGGAGGAATATTGAGGCCACAACCTTCAAAATACCGAAAATCAGGAGGTACCGTTCCATGGGGCTATATAAGGGGGTTGACCTATACCAACAAAACTCTGGGGGGAAAGTTGTATACCCCCAACGAAGACTAAGTACCAAATTTCAGTCATTTCGGTGTGATAATGAAGCTAAAACCTTAAAAATACCGAAAATCGGGTTGTACCGTTATATGGGAGCTTTATCAAAACGTGGACCGATAGAGCCCATATGCCATACCAAACGTCCAAGGAGTAATAGAAACTTCTATACCAAATTACAAAGCTCTATCTTAAAAATTGCGAGCTGTATCTTGATTTCAACAGACGGACGGACAGACGGACATGGTTATATTGACTTTGAATTTTACCCTGATCAAGAATATATATACTTTATAGGGTCTCTGATGAATATTTCGATGGTGGAGCGTATAAAAAGGCATTTCGGAAAATGCGATAACATTGCAGATTTTGTTGTAATTACGGATCCCAAAACCAAGCGTTTCCGCGGTTTTGGTTTCATTACATACTCCCATTCGTATACGATTGATAATATCTCAAATACTCGCCTTCATAACATTAATATTCCATAAAACAGTTTTTCATTTTATAACGTTTTTTGTTAGTTACGACTTTTGGCATTTATGGTGACGATATATGTGGGGCTCAGCGGAAAAACGGCCTAACCCACATGTCCAAAAAAATCAATCAACTGTTATGATTTAACCGGAACCTTTTAAAATAAATACTAAAAAACTTCATATTGCATTATTTTAGAAGGTATTACAACCTACTGTTATACAATGCAGTATGGAGGGTTTTTAGTAGTTATATCAAAAGGTTACGGTTAGATCTTTATAGTCAGTTTGATTTTTTGGGCATGTGGTTTAGGCAGTTTTGGCGCTGAGCGCCTCATATATAAAGGTTAGAAACTAAATTAGAGTTATTAAGGTGTCGACTAGGTTTTGCAGAAGGCTGTTAGAGATTGGATATTGTGTTTACTCTTGGATCGTGTGTTCACATATACATAAGGATTGGACAGCGACATAATAGGTACTCGATTGTCTCTTTCTCTTCTTCATTTTCACACAGCCTGCAATACATTCATGAGTTGATATACACGATAACTTAACAGAGATATAGCACATACGTATACCATCATTGCTGGAAACGTAAGACGTTTCCCTTATTTTATAATGGACAGTCGGATAGTTTTCGCTACACATACATATATGTTTCTTCAAAAAATCAGAGTTTGGATTAACGCTAAGATTACTAAATAATAGGTGACAGGGGACCTTTATAATTTTCAAACTAAAATTACTCAGGGATCGTCGATGGGAAGTATGTTCAGCCTCCACATGTACTCCAAAGAAATTTTGTGGAGAATCGTTTAAAAGTTCAAAATACTCTTAGAAATAGCTTTCGTTGATTTTTACCTAATGAACCAAAGAAATAAAACGACCAATATTTCGAGCTATTACATTCCTGTTGACCAAATGTAACATAAAACATCAAGACTCCGTACATCATTCCAATTAATATCAATTTAAAAAACTTGGAATTTCTCTATTATGATTTCAAAACTTTACTGTAATGACACATTTTGTGGCATGGAAGGTAAATGTAAATCCTTAAAAACAAATCAAAACACTAAAGGAACCCACTTATATGTTAGACAATTCTTCCATTATCTTACCTCTACATTGATGTAATTTGTATTAAAGAGAGGTCAAGAGTTGGTTTTTATACCCTCAGCATTTATGCTAACGAGGGTATATACACTTTTATACGGACAAATTGTGCCTCATCGAAATAATGGTTTTAGACCCCAAGTACGTTTGGACAAAATCCGATTCAGACGATTTAAAGTTGATTTAGCAATGTCCGTCTGTCTGGTTGGCTGGAGCGCTCGATAACTCTCGAACGGATCAACCGATTCGATCCAAAATTTGACTTTCGTAATATTTGTTGTCAAACTTAGTTTACGATCGAAGATAAGCCAAATCGATCCACTCCTTCAGGTTCCTCCCTCACAAAAGTTCAAAAATGTTCGGAAAAATTGTGCGCACGATAGCTCTCGAAGGGGGTAACCGATTTGGTCCATACTTTTCACATCGTGAAATTTCCACCGAACTTAGATGAGGTTCCAATATGGACTCAATCGGTCCACTTCTTCCGGTACCTCCCACATAAAATTTCGGAAAGGTGCAGTTTAGGACTTGCTCTCGAATCGCTTTGATTTTTGCTGTAACAACTTGTATTCACTGCCCCCATACTACAGTACAAGTTTCATCAGTAGCATGTCCATACTTGCATACAAAAAACCCCAACTGTCTGTAGTGGTTGGAGCGCAAGATAATTCTCGAACGACTGTGCCGATTTGGTCCGAAATTTGCCTTCGTAATATTTTGTCCAAACTTCGTTTAAGATCAAAGATAAGCCAAATCGATCCACTCGAGATGAACTATGTCGGTCCACTCCTTCAAGTACCTCCCCCACAAAAGTTCAAAAATGTTCGGAAAAATTTTGCGCACTATAAGTCCTGAAGGGAGTGACCGATTTGCTCCATACTTTGCACATCGTGACAGACTTAAATGAGGTTCCAATATGGACTCAATCGGTCCACTCCTTCGGGTACCTGCCCTCCATAATTTCATTAGTGGAAATTCCATATTTCTTGTGAAAATAGATTGAAAGTTGCAAAAAACCCTATGACACCGTGTGTAGTGGTTGTAGCGCAAGATAACCTCGGTCTAAAATTTTGTCTTCGTAATATATTCTTCAAACTTAGTTTAAGTTGGAAGATAAGCCATATCGATACACTCCTTCAGGTACCTCCCCCACAAAGGTTCAAAAATGTTCGAACAAATTATGCGTAGGATAACTCTTGAAGGGAGTGACCGATTTGGTCCACACTTTAGACATCCTAATATATGGACTATATTTGTCCACTCCTTTGGGTACCTCCCACACAAAATTTCGGGTATGTTAACTTTAAGACCTGCTCTCAAATCGCTTTGATTTTTGTTGTAGCAACTTGTATTCACCGTCCCCTATACGACGGTACAAGTATCATCTGGGGCAAGTCCATACTTCCTGAGAAAATAGCCTGAAAGTTGCAAAAAAAACCCTATGACACCGTCTGTAGTGGTTGGAGCGCAAGATAAGATCTGCCGCGTCGATACAAAATTTGGCCTTCGTAATATTTTATCAAGACTTAATACTAGTTAGAAGATAAGCCATATCGGTCCACTCTTTAAGGTACCTCCCACACAAACTTTTAGAAATGTTCGGAATTGTCGCACGATAAATCTCAATGGGAGTGACCGATATGGTATTTACTTTACACATCCTAATACATATATCTACCAGATATAGAACAGGCTCGAGCCACTCCTTCGGATACCTCCCACACAATATTAAGGATATGTTCACTTTAATACGTGCTCTCGAATCGCTTTGATTTTTTTAAGCAACTTGATTTCGCTGCCCTAATTATGGCGGTAAAAGTTCTTTCTGGTGTAAATCCATACTTCTTGAGAAAACAGCCCGAAAAGTGTAACAAACCACCTATGGCACCATAAGTAGTGTCTGGAGAGCACGATAACTCTCGAACTGATCAACCGATTTGGTCCAAAATTTGGCCTTCGTCATATTTTGTCCAAACTTTCAGTTTCAGTTCGAAGATAGAGAGATATACCCTCTGTCGGCAAAGCCGACTGATATTTTTTTACTTGTTCCCTTATAAGTGCGTATGAATGATTTGGCCTTCGTCATATTTTGTCCAAACTTTCAGTTTCTGTTCGAAGATGGGCAATGACTCCCAAAATAAGATCCACTTCCATAATGGACAAAGTAGGTCCCTTCTTTAAGTACCTCTTCGGCAACACTTCTGAACACACATTTTTTGTCAGCCAGCTCAAATGCCCAAAAAGGGCCACAAAATTCTGAAAATACTCTAAATACATTTGATCTGTTCGTAGATGAAAGTGTAAAGGCCTGCGTACATAAGCTGCCTCGCCTGGTTGCCTTGCTTTCCTACATCATTTATGACATAATAAAAATAAAAGAATAAAGAAGGCCGAGCAAATTTCGGACTGGGTTGCCCTTTTCTTTTTTATTCTTTTATCAGAAGCAAGCAAGATAAGCAGGCGAGGCAGCTTATGTACTCTGGCCTTAAATTCACATAAGCTGAAGGTATAACTCTGTCGGCAAAGCCGACTGATACTTTTTTACTTGTTCCCTTATAAGTGCGTATGAATGATGTGTTTATTAGAACCGCTACATATCAAAAATGGTTATAAAGACTACACTTGTAGAGAATTTTCCTGTCTATCATATTTGCTTTAGTCACTTTTTGATTAGACACACCATTTTAAGGTAGCAAAAATCCGAAAATTTAACAAATACATAAATTTTGACCTTTGGCCCCGAATAACTGTTTTTGCATACACGGAATTGATGGCGACTTTTAGGACATTGCTTCTAATGACAAAACCTAGCTCTCCACCAAAATTCCGCTTTGTGGGAATTTTTTCTATTTCAATGTCTATCTTGACTGGACTATATATACACCGTGCACCGATACCTCCCGATGAAAATTATTTTGAAAAGTTTTTCTACATTAAAACAAGTTAAAAAGTATCAGTCGGCTTTGCCGACAGAGATATACCCTCAGCCTGTGCAAATTGAAACACTATTTTCACAAAAAACTTATGTATTTAGGGGGTTTCAAAATTTTGGTCGTATGAACCGACAAAAATGTTTTTGCGGAAAAGGTACTTAAAGGAATGGACCGTCATAGACCATGGGAGGTGCCATAGGGGGTTTTTACACCCTTTCGGGCTGTTTTCTCAAAAAGTATGGACTTGCCCCTGAAACAACGTAATTGAAGCAGCGAATGTAAGTTGCTTCAACAAAAATCAAAGTGATTCAATAGCAGGTCTTAAAGTGAACTTATCCAAAATTTTCTGTGGGAGGTACGGGATGGAGTGGACAAATATAGTCCATATCTATATCTTATCTATATCTGGTAGATATTATGAGAATGTGTAAAGTATGGACCAAATCGGTCACTCCCATCAAGAGTTATCGTGCGCACAGTATTTCCGAATATTTTTGAACTTTTGTGGGGTAGGTACCTGAAGGAGTGGACCGATATGGCTTATCTACGAACTTAAACAAAGTTTGGAAACAATATTACGAAGGCCTAATTTTGGCCGGAATCGGAATTTCCGTTCGAGAATAATCTTGCCCTTCCACCCATAAACATGGTGTTTTTCAACTTTCGGGCTATTTTTTCAGGAAGTATGGACTTGCCCCTGAGGAAACTTCTACCATCGTATAGGGGACAGTGAATACAAGATGGTACAACAAAAACCAAGGCGATTCGAGAGCAGGTCCTAAACTGAACTTTTCCGAAATTTTGTGTGGGAGGTACTCGAAGGAGTTTACCGATTGAGTCCATATTGGAACCTCATCTAAGTCTGGTAGAAATTTCATAATGTGCAAAGTATGGACCAAATCGGTTACTCCCTTCAAGAGTTATCGTACGCACAAATTTTCCGAACATTTTCGAACTTCTGTGGGGGAGGTACCGGAAGGAGTGGACCGATATAATCCATCTTTGAACTTGGACTAAGTTTGGACAAAATATTACGAAAGCCAAATTTTGGACCGAATCGGCAGATCCGTTCGAGAGTTATCTTGCGCTGCAACCACTACACACGGTGTCATAGGGTTTTTTGTAACTTTCAGGCTATTTTCTCAGGAAGTATGGACTTGCCCCTAATGAAACTTACAGCGTCGTATAGAGGACAGCGAATACAACTTGCGTAAACAAAAATCAAAGCGATTCGGGACCCGGTCCTAAACCGAACTTTTCCGAAATTTTGTGTGGGAGGTACCCGAAGGAGTGGACCAATTGAGTCCATATTGGAACCTCATCTAAGTTTGGTAGAAATTACACGATGTGCAAAGTATGGACCAAATCGGTTATTCCCTACAAGAGTTATCGTGCGCACAAGTTTTGCGACAATTTTTGAACATTTGTGGGGGAGGTACCTGAAGGAGTGGACCTATATGGCCCATCTTCGAACTTAAATCGAATCTGGACAAAATATTTCGATACCCAAAATTTGAACCGAATCGATTGATCCGTTCGAGAGTTATCGTGCGCACCAGCCAGCCAGACAGACAGACAGACGGACAGACAGACAGACGGACGGACATTGCTAGATCTACTCAAAATTGTCTGAAACGGATATCGTACAAACATACTTGGGGTCTAAAACCATTATTTCGATGAGGCACATTTTTGGTCGTATCAAAGTGTAAATACCCTCTTTAGCCTAAAGGCTGAGGGTATAATGAGTAAAATATCTCTATGCAGAAACTACGAGTATAACTTCGAAAGATTTAGAATTTTCCTTTTTCTACATGATTTCAAATCTGGCTCAACACTACAGCACCAGCAGCATATAAAATTAATTGCTCTAATTCTCAGCTTAAAACTACAAATAAAACTGCTTAAACATATCTAGCTTTAGGATTGAAACAAAAGTAACGGTTAATAGCACTCAATTCTTTAAAGGCATTGCATTAATGCGAGCTACATACATACATATATGGATGAAAGAAGCGATAAACTGAATAATATAAAGAGAGAGAGACTCAGAGGAAAGGGTGCAAAATCCGAATGAAAAACAAACAAATTGCATGGAAAACTAATTGAGGCCAACTTAAGTTAAAGAAACAAAAAAAAAAACTAAATCACATGCACACACATTGAATCGACATTACCCGCCAGTCCCCACCAGACCAGACATAACCAGCCACTCCTCTACGTCTATCGTTGTTTCTAAGTTTTTTCTGTTTTTCATAAGGCTAAAGCGAACTCAAAGCATCCTCCATACCAAACATATTTCATACGTACAGGCTTGGTCGGTATAATTGGCACTGGGCCTGGCTGTTAATCTGCCCATTGCAGTTGTGGTGGGTGGTAGCTTAGTGGCTGCCGACCTTTATACACCCAGAGAAAGTAGTTTCGATAGAGAGTAGGTGTTAGGTATTATGCTGATTATAGCGGGGAGTGTTTAAGCATATTTTGTACTTTAATTAAAAAATTGTCAATACAAGACCAGAAAATAAATCTAAGTCCACTTAACATATACTATACTACAAAGGTCTCTGATTTGAACGTTTTATTTACCAATTGACAATTGTTTAAGAAACTATGAAGGAATAATATACTATTTTACAGATAACTTTCAAAAACTTTTTTCTCAGGCGACCTGCTACCGAACATTTTTCTCTTTCACTATTTGCCAGTGTAATAAATCTCATATAAATGGAGTTTCTGAAGACTAACAAAAACTACAGCAAATACATGAAACAAGTTGGCCTAAAATTTGTGATATACTCGTATTTAATTTTCATCGACGGTCATTAGCGTAAGAAACACACCCAGTTCTGTTAGCTAAAATATGTTACCTCGAGGTTTATTACAAATTATAATGACCGAAAATAATGTTGCAGCATAAAAAATCCGACATCGATTTTTTCCTTTAAGTTAAAACCATGGTATTACCAGAAGTGTCGTGCTGCTACCGAAGAGAAAAATTCGGCATATAGGGCTACTTTACAATCCGTAGCCACGAGTAGCGCACGAGGGAGGTATCAGGAGAAAAGGAGAGAGGAGAAACGTCTTTTCCGCAGGAAAAAGAGAGAGATGGAAAAGCGGTAGTGTGAACAAATCGAGATGTACAAGAGACAGAATGAAGTCAGAAAATTTTACCACAGAGTGAAACATCAAACTGATGGCTTTAGAAATCGCACATCCTCCTATAGAGACCAGCAAGGTAATCTGGTAACTGATACAGATAGTGTACTAAAGATATGGAAAGATCATTTTTCCAAACTGTTGGTATCCAATAGTAGCGAAGTCGACGAAGATACCACAGATCCAATCCCAGAAGATGGTATTGAATGTATATCACCCGGCCAAGATGAGGTAATGACAGGAATAAACCGGCTGAAGAATAATAAGGCAGCAGGAGCTGATGGCCTACCAGCCGAGCTGTTTAAAACCGTAGGCGACACGCTGATAAGGTGTATGCATCAGTTAATTAGCTCCATCTGGCAGGAAGAACCCGTACCCGACGATTGGAACCTAAGCATCCTGTGTCCCGTCCATAAGAAAGGAGATAAGACTATAGGGACATAAGCCTTCTCCCTATCGCCTACAAGATAGTGTCAGGGATATTGTGAGAACGACTAAAGCCCATGGTCAACGAAATAATTGGACCATACCAATGCGGCTTTAGACCTGGCAAGTCCACCATTGACCAGATATTTACCTGGAGAAGACCCAAGAGATGAAGATCGACACCTACCACATTTTTGTCGATTATAAAGCAGCCTTCGACACCCCGCTGCGTTCAAAGGTATTCCAAGCCATGTCTGAATTTGGTATCCCCGCAAAGCTCATTCGGCTTTTTAAAATGACTCTAACTGTCACAAGATCTTCAGTTAAAATAGGAAAGAACATCTCCGAAGAGTTTTGTACCAAAAGAGGTTTCAGGCAAGGAGACAGCCTTTCGCGTGATCTGTTCAACACCCTGCTAGAAAAAGTTATACGAGAGGCAAACGTCAAAAGAAGTGGCACAATCTACACCAATAGCCACATGTTACTTGCTTATGTTGATGATATAGACATCATGGGACGATCAGTAAAAGAAGTAACCGATACCTTTATGAAGGTTGAAGGAGAATCTGCTAAAGTGGGTCTGGCGGTAAACGGCTAGAAGACAAAGCTGATGGTGTCGACGCGCAATGCGTCCATTGAGATCGGACCAACTGTTGAAGTTGGTTCCTATAATTTTGAGGTAGTAAAAGACTTCGTCTAACTCGGCACCGCCGTAAACACAACAAACGACATCAGTTCTGAAATAAAAAGAAGAATTGTATTGGCCAACAGATGCTACTTTGGCTTAAGTAAGCACTTCTGTAATGGGCCAGCTAAATAAGTAAGTCAAAACCAGTTTACTGCGCACTGGCGGATATACTTGCTAAGTAGTAAGTTCCTTACATGAGTTCGATGGCATCGGGCCGACATTAATATTTCCAACGAAACTTGGTCTCCAGATTCCAAAACTACTACCTGAACATCCATTGTTTAATTAGGTGCATCATAAGGCTACTGAAGAAAAGAACGCGACATTCAGGGCATTCATCAGCAAAACGAAACTACAAGGTAATATATCGTAAGAAGAGGAGAGAGCAGAAGCGTATATTCAGAAGAAAAAAGAAAGAGTAGGAAAAAGCGAAAGTGAGAAACTCGAGATGTCCAGAAATCAGAACGAAGCTCGAAAACTTTACCAGAATGCGAAACTGAAGTTATTGATGTAGTGCATTCCCTGTAAAGACGATGAAAGGAATCTGATAGCATATTGAGTATCTGAAAATTCCCCAGAACCAATCCCAAGCGACAACATTGATTGTTTATCGCCAAAGTGAGGCCGTGACAGCAATTAATCGGCTGAAGAACAATAAGGCAGTAGGAGTTGATAGTCTGCCTGCCAAACTGTTCAAGATCGGTGGATACACACTGATACGGAGTAGTCATCAGTTTATTGGCAGAGGAATACATACCCAGGAGGAATGCAAACCCTCAAAATACCGAAAATCGGACCTATGTTGACAGTTTTTAGTGGAGTAGTGTTGTGACCCTCAAGACCCTAAAATGTCAAATTGCAGCTAGTTTGGATACCAATTGTAGCCAAACCCTCAAAATAACGAAAATCGGGAGGTACCGTTATATGGGGCTATACCTATAAGTAGACCTATGTTGGCAGTTGGCGGAGTATTGTTGTGGCCCCTAAGAACCTTATATGTCAAATTACAGCTAGTTCGGTTAATTATTTGTAGCTAAAACCCTCAAATACCGAAAATCGTAAGAAACCGTTAAATGGAGGCTATACCTAAACATGAAGCTATAAGGACCGTTTTTGTTGAAGTAGTGTTGTGGCACCTAAGAACCTCAAATGTCAAATTATAGCTAATTCGGTTAAATATTGTAGCTAAAGCTTTGAAAATACCGTAAAATCGGGAGGTATCATTGACAAATTTTGTTGGAGTAGTGTTGTGACACCTAAGAACCTTAATGTAAAATTACAGCCAGTTCGGTTAAATATTGTAGCTAAAACATTCGAAATACCGAAAAATCGGGAGGTACCGTTATATAGGGGCTATTCCTAAACATGGACCTATAATGACAGTTTTTGTTGAAGTAGTTTTGTGACACCTTAGTACCTCAAATGTCAAATTAAAGCTAGTTCGGTTAAATATTGTAGCTAAAACCCTCAAAATACCGAAAATCGGGAGGTACCGTTGTATGTATGTATACCTAAACATGGACCTATCTTCGAACTTGACCTGCCTATGGAAACAACAAACTCGGGCGCAATTTAGCTTAATTTTTGCGGACGCTAGACGGACATGCCTAGATCGACTCAAAATTTTATTCTGATCAAGAATATATTAACTTTATAGGGTCGCAAATGATTATATCAATGCGTTACAAACGGAAAAACAAACTTAATATAGCCTCCATACTATGGTGGAGGGTATAACAAGTAAGGCAGTATCAGTCACCTGTGCTGAGCACAAAAATTAATAAGCAAACTGCAGATTCATAGAGAACTCGAAATATTAAATTACGGCAAACTAAGTTTTGAAGAAATTAAGGTTAAGAGTTATCTTGCATTCTGCAAAAAAAAATCAAATAGATTTGAGTCGAGTCCTCAAACTGCAATTTTCCTAAGTCTTGTGTGGAAAGTACCCGAAGGGCGGTACCCATATAGACTATATTTCAGCCTGATACATGACTGGATGAAATAATGCAATGTTCAAAGTTTGGACCAACCAAAGAATTCCTGCGAGAGTTATCTTGCGGATTTGCCATTTTAGTTGGTGTCGTCAGAGTTTCTTAGAGCTTTTAGACCATTATCTAAGGAAGTATGGACTTGCCCCTGAAAAAAATATACCGTTGAAAGGGGGCCGCAAGAATAATTTGCTGCAAAAATTCAAAACCATTAGAGAGGATCTCTCAAACTTCATTTTTTCCAGATTTTGAGTGGGGGAACGCGAAGTAGTGGACCGTACCCAATATTCGAACCCGATCGATACCATATGCAAAGTTATCGTCAATTCGGTTGCTTCCTTGGAGAGTTATTTCAGCGAATATGTTTTAACGTTTGTTAAGCTTTAACTAAGTTTGGACAAAATATTACGATGGACAAATTTTGGACTGAATCGGCAGATCCGTTCGAGATTTATTGTGCGCTCAAACCACTACACATGGTGCCCTACGTGGTTTTACACCTTTCGGGCTGTTTTCTCAAGAAGTATGGATTTGCCCTGATAAAACTTGTACCTTCGTAATGGGGGCAGCGAATACAAGTTGCTACAAAAAATCAAAGAGATTCGAGAGAAGTTCCTAAACTGAACTTATCCGTGGAAGGTACGCGAAGGAGTAGGGCGATATTGTCCATATTAAAACCTCATCTATTTTTGGTAGAAATTTCACGATTTGCTAAATATGGACCACATCGACAACTTTCTTCAACAGTTATTGTGCACACGATTTTTCCGAACATTTTCGAACTTTTGTGGAGGAGGAGGTACTTGAAAGAGTGGACCGATATAGCTTACCTTCGAAATTAAACTAAGTTTGGACAATGTATTACGAAGGTCAAATTTTGGACTAAATCGGAATATCCGTTTGAGAGTTATCGTGCGCTCCAGCCAGCCAGACAAACAGACGGAAGGAGGACATTAATAAATCGACTCCAAATTGTCTGAAGCGGATTTCGACCAAACATACTTGGAGTCACAATTATTTCGATGAGACATATTTTGCTTGTATAAAAGCTGAGGGTACAATTACAGGGCAAAACTACTTACTTTACTCCGTACTTACCAGAGAGTTGTGTGTTCAACGCTCAAAAAATGCAAATAAAAATTAAATGTCATTTGAGGTCCCAAGTGGTCACAACACTTCTCCAACAAATTTGTCAACGATAGCACCGATTTCCAGTGTTTTACTTTGTATACTCCCAGCATTTACGCTAACGATGGTATACACACTTTCATACGGGTAAAATGTGTCTCATCAAAATAATGGTTTCAGACAATTTGGAGTCGACTTAGCCATGTCCGTCCCTTTGTCCGTCTGGCGGGCTGGTGCGCACGATAACTCCCGAACGGATGAACCGATTTGGTCCACAATTTGGCGTTAGTAATATTTTATCCACACTTGGTTTAAGTTCGAAAATGAGCCATATCGATCAACTCCTTCAGATACCTCCCCCACAAAAGTTCAAAAATGTTCGGAAAAATTGTGCGCACGATAACTTTTAAAGCAAGTACATACTTTGCACATCGTAAAATTTCTACCAGATATAGATGAAGTTCCAATATGGACTCTATTGATCCACTACTTTGGGTACCTCCTACAAAATTTCGTAAAAATGCAGTGTAGGACCTGATCTCGCATCGCTATGATTTTTGTTGTAACAACTTGTATTCGCTGCCCCCATTATGACGGTATTAGTTTCATCAGTGGCAAGTCCCAACTTTCTGGTAAAATAAAATATAAACTACCACCATGTATAGTTTCTGGTGCGTACGACAACTCCCGAACCGAATACTGCGTTGGTCCACACTTTGCATATAGTAATATTTCTTCGAATATTAGATGAAATTTGAAGGTGGTGCTTAAAGGTCCACTCCTTCAGGTACCCACCACAAAAGTTCGAAAATGTTCGCTAAAATGGTAAGCGCAATATCTCATAAACGGAGAAATCGATTTGGTCCCAACTTTGGATCTCGAAATATTTTGTCCAAACTTAGTTTATGTTCAAAAGTGGGTAATAGCTCTGTTTACAGCGGTATCATGTTTTTTTTTTTTTTTTTGCAAGTCCATATTTCCTGGTATAATGGTCCTATCGAGAGGAATAACTTCCAAAATAAGACACACTTCCAAAATGGATTATGTCGGTCCATTCCTTTAGGTACCTCCCCCTCAAAACTTTTGAGATTTCATCCTAAAATTCTGAAGACCTCCTAAATACATACGTTTTTTAGGAGGATATACTTCTAATGCTTTTTTACTTGTTTGTGCAAATTTTTCTCTTTCAGCACGCTACCAGGATGAACACAATGGACCATGAGGCCTCCGAGTGGAGCGGCTGTCTATTGACGTCCTTTAACCTAGTTTAACCCATCTTATATACGTATGACTTGACGGCTTAAATAGTGCGCTGAGGTAGTGATGTAGGGTATCACATGAATGGCCCAGTTCGATTACACTGGTAAGAACCCAAAAGGAAATTTTCGCCACAGGTCAAGTTTCTGAGATATCGCGCGATGAAGTTTTTAATTTTTTCCCTATAATACTTGGGAAAATAGCTCCTTATCTCTGTTTGGCGTTGTTGTAGCTTCATTTTGAGGTGACATGTCTTCAGTCAAATCGATTGGCGAATCTTTTTGTAGAACATTTCATTCGTCTAACTTAATGCCTTTCATGTACTTTTCGTCCTTTATTTCTTGAACCGTAGTGAAAGTACCACAAGATGAGATTTTTCAGCATCCAAATATTCTACAAAAATGTTGCTCAGAAGATTTTAGGTACGGTTCTCTTTGATAACTAATCGATTTTGTCTCGTTTTCATTGTCATTTTTGACATTTAATCGGTTTGGTTCAGAAATAAACCATGTTTTGTTTTTCTTCATATTCGTCATTGATTATTTACGAGTATTGGTATGTAGACATAACAATTGGTTATTGCTTATGTAGACATCTGGGGTGCTTCTGAAATATTTACCACAAATAGCTTTTGTAATGATGAACACGTTAGTAACAAAATTTCGTGGAGGATAGATCCGGTTATCTCAATTTTTGAACCGGATATTCGGACATTAAAACGGATTTTTGAACCGGTTTTAAATAACCGATTAAACTTATATGTATACCGTTAGAAAGCTTATAGAGTTGTCAATCAAATTAAATTAATTCGCTTCTGAAAACTTTGTTAGTTGCAGTTCTAGAACAAAAGAACCGTTTTCTTAAACAGTTTTTTAAGAAAAATATCAATACGAGCAAATATGGAGATCAAATGCTGGGGGCGAACAATTCTTTTTGGCGATGAAAGTCGATGAATATTACGAACCCGGAAGGACAGTTATGCCGTAGGTCAAATTCTGAGTTATAGCGAAATGAATTCTTTCTTGAGAAACTACACATACCTACATGACAAAAAACTAACGAAAAGTGTTCGCGCTATAACTCAGAATTTGACCTACGGCATAACTGTCCTTCCGGACAACCTTCATCGACTTTCATCGCCAAAAAGAATTGTTCGCCCCCAGCATTTGATCTCCATATTTGCGAGTATTGATATTTTTCTTTAAAAACGGTTTAAGAAAACGGTTTTTTTGTTCTAGAACTGCAACTAACAAAGTTTTCAGAAGCGAATTAATTTAATTTGATTGACAACTCTATAAGCTTTCTAACGGTATACATATAAGTTTAATCGGTTATTTAAAACCGGTTCAAAAATCTGTTTTAATATCGGAATATCCGGTTCAAAAATTGAGATAACCGGATCTATCCTCCAAGAAAATTTGTTACTAACTTGTTCATCATTACAAAAGCTATTTGTGGTAAATATTTCAGAAGCACCCCAGATGCAATAACCAATTGTTATGTCTACATACCAATACTCGTAAATAACCAATGACGAATATGAAGAAAAACAAAACATGGTTTATTTCTGAACCAAAACCGATTAAATGTCAAAAATGACAATGAAAACGAGACAAAATCGATTAGTTATCAAAAAGAACCGTACCTAAAATCTTCTGAGCAACATTTTTGTAGAATATTTGGATGCTGAAAAATCTCATCTTGTAGTACTTTCACTACGGTTCAAGAAATAAAGGACGAAAATGACATGAAAGGCATTGAGTTAGAAGAATGAAATGTTCTACAAAAAGATTTGACTGAAGACATGTCACCTCAAAATGAAGCTACAACAACGCCAAACATAGATATGGAGCTATTTTCCCAAGTATTACAGGGAAAAAATTAAAAACTTCATCGAGCGATATCTCAGAAACTTGACCTATGGCGAAAATTTCCTTTTGGGTTCTTAGTATACTCATCAAGGGCTTTCATCTCCAAAAGAAATATTTCACCCCCCAAAAATGCTGCTGCACAGTGTTATAGCCCCTTCTTACTCCTTTTTTTTTTTTGTTTCAATTGTCGGGCAAGATTGGACGTTGTTTGGCATTTATGGTTCCCAGTGGTTAAAAACTTTTCTATAAACAATTGTGCAGATTGTTCCTTGTTGTAAAATGATCCCCATATAATTCTTAGCTGACCGAATTAGCTAAAATTAGGTATTTGGCATTCTCCGTGTTCAAGAATATTTTTTCTTTTTGGTGGAATGCCCGGCTGAACTTAAAGCTTTTTTACTTATTTTCCAAAATTGATTTTTGGCAAAAGCACTTATCACCATTCGTTGATAATCGTGTCAATTACTATTTCCATACATATTTATTTACTAGTAAAGTCATGTCCCGTTCAATTATGCATTACAAATATACATCAAAATGTGGCAGTGAAGGCAAATTTTATAAAAATATGTTTTCGATCTAAAATTTAATTAAAACTGTTTGCTAACAACGCCTCAAGATAAATGTAGCGGTGTAGTAGTAATTTGTCATCATTGTTGATTCTTGAGGTTTTTAGTAGAAATGTTGTGTCTCACCGCATCCATTTCTGTGTTGTTGAATTTTCTTGATGTTTTTGTTGCCTTAGCAAAGTTGATCCTTTAATGCTGCATTTTATTCGAAGACAACATACACAAATTAAACACAATTAATTTATTTCCGTTAAATTTGGAATAATTATTTGTTGTTAAAATACAAGCAGAGCCACTTCAAACGGCTACAATAAAAATAACCTACAAACAACAGGAACAGAAAAAACGAGAATCTTCTGTCTCCTATCCTAGATGTTTATTTCGTTGCTGCTGTGCTGAATATTCGTTCTACTTGTTGTTTTTGTGATAGTATGAAATCGCAGACATGAAATTGCAATACTCCAACAAACACAGGTTAATGACCTGCAACCCTTGCAACCAACCATCAACCCACTACCGCACTGCTGTTTGAGATGATGATGTTATTGCTGTTGTGAGCGTGAATTGAGACTGGCTTCCCTTAGGGGGGAACTTAAATAAACTTTACACAAAATGAAAGTACTTAGACGAGCCTGACAGACTCTCTTTATTTTTTGCCGTTTCTGTTTTTTGTTTTTCTTGCAACTTATTTCCATTCATTTCTCCATTCAGTTTTCCTACATTCCTCAGGAATTCATTCACTATTCACTTTATACAGGCACATGATGCACTGTGATTTTTCTGGTTTATGTTGAATCCGATTTCACCCTGTCAAAAGTTGCAAACGGTTATAATATTCCATATAATTGACGGAATTTCTTTAAAATTAAGTGTTTTAGGAGAAATCTCATAATATCCGCCATTAAATACGAGTTATGTGGATGCTGTGTTGGTAAGTAAAAAAGTATCAGACGGCTTTGCCGACTGATGTATACCCTTAGCCTGCGTGAATTGAAACACATTTTTTGCCAAAAAAAAACGTATATATTTAGAGGGTCTTCAGAATTTTGGGCGTATGAACTTGCCCACAAAGATATGGATTAGGATAAAATCTCAAAACTTTTGCGCGGATGTATTTAAAGGAATGGACCGACATAGTCGTATGTCAAACTGACCTGAGTATGCCGAGGCTAAAAACTGTCAAACTTTCAAATGACTCCTGGCGACACTGCGTGTTTCCTAGGCCAGATAGTTTTCTAGTGTCCCTCGTATTTTAAAACAATCCTTTTTTAATCGATTTGTGCGTGAACTTTTTGTATATTTCACTGGAATAAACGTTATTTTAGTGACTAATAGGCAAAAGTTCATTCATCCGTGCTACAGGAAATCATTTTTGAGAAAAAAATTTCGAAAAGTCATAGCCCTAGTATGCACTTTTTATACCCTCCACCATAGGATGGGGGTATATTAAGTTTGTCACTACGTTTGTAACTACTCGAAATAATCATTGTAGACCCCACAATGTATATATATTTTTGATCAGCGTGCAATTCTACATCGATATAGCCATGTCCGTCCGTCTGTCCGTCTGTGGAAATCACTCTAGCGTCCGAACGGATTGACGTAGGTTGATAAAATTTTGGGAAAATATGTTATATTTACGTAGGACTTTTGGTATTGAAAGTGGGCTATGTAGGTCCCCGCTTTCGTATAGCCCCCATACAAAATGACGCGTGACGCGTCGTCGTTTTAAGGAATTTTTAAGATATTTGGCCCATTTTACCACCGAAGTTGGGTTATATAGGTCCACGTTTTGGTATAGCCCCCATATAAGGCCCCATATAAAGTACGCGTCATTTTAATAAATTTTGAATGTATTAGACCCATTTGACCACAGAATTGGTTGTAATTTTGTATTTTGTGTCTTCAGAGGCCAGAAAACATTCCTACCAAAGTTGGTTTATATAGGTCCACGTTTTGGTATAGCCCCCACATAAGGCCTTTTATAAAGTACGCGTCATTTTAATATATTTTGAATGTATTAGACCCACTTAACCAAAGAATCGGTTGTAACTTTGTATTTTGTGTTTCTAGAGGCTAAGAAACATTTCTACCATAAAATGTTTATATAGGTCCACGTGTTGATATAGCCCCCATAATACAATATCTCCCGATTTTCGATATTTTGAACGTTTTAGCCTCATTATCACACCGAGATGGCTGAAATTTGGTATTTAGTCTTCTTTAGGCGTATAAAACTTTCCCCCAGAAATTTGTAGGTATAGGTCCACACCATCATATAGCCCCCATAGAACGGTACCTTCTGAATTTCGGTATTTTGAAGGTTGTGGCCACATTAATCCACCGAAATGGCTGAAATTTGTGGTGGAGGGTATAAAAAGTTCGGCCCGACCGAACTTAACGCTTTTCTTACTTGTTATAATTACATACCCCCACCATAGTATGGAGTGTATATTAAGTTCGTTTTTTCCATTTGTAACGCAGGAAATACCAATTCCGACCCCATAAAGTATATATATTTTTGATCAGTCGTCTGTCCGCCTGTTGTAATCACTCTAACGTATCTATTTTTTCACCCGAGTATCTATTTTCCATAGGCAGGTCAAGTTCAAAGATGGGCTATATATCATGACCATGTTTTGGTAAAGCTCACATACAACGGTACTTCCCGATTTTGGATACTTTGAAGATGTTAGCTTTAATTTTTATTCGTTTCAGCTGTAACTTGACTTTTGAGGACCTTGAGTTTCGTGACCACAACTTATTCACCAAAATTCTTATACCCTCAGCATTTATGCTAACACGGGCAATATGTGTCTCATCGAAATAATGGTTTTTGATCCCAAGTATGTTTGGACGAAATCCGTTTCAGACAATTTAGAGTTAATTCATGTCCGTCCGTCTGTCTGGCTGGCTGGAGCTCGCTCAAACGGATTAACCGATTCGGCCCAAACTTTGGCTCTCGTAATAATTTGTCCAAACATAGTGTAAGTTCGAAGATGTGTTATATCGGTCCACTCCTTCCGGAACTCCCCCACAAAAGTTCGAAAATGTTCGGAAAATTTGTACGCACGATAACTTTTGAAGGTAGTAACCGATTTGGTCCATACTTTACACATCTTTGTCCACTCTTTCGGGTACCTCCCACACAAAATTTCGGTTAAGTTCAGTTTAGGATATGATTTCGAATCGCTTTGATTTTTATTGTAACAACTTTTACTCACTATCCCCCTTACGACGGTACAGGTTTCATCACAGGCAATACCATATTTCCTGAGAAAATAGCCTGAAAGTTGCAAAATATACCTATGACACCGTGTGTAGTGGTGGGAGCGCAAGATAACTCTCGAACGGATCTGCCGATTCGGTCCCAATATTTTGTTCAAACTTAGTTTAAGTTCAAAGATAAGCCATATCGGTCCACTCATTCTGGTACTTCCCCCGCAAAGTTCGAGAATGTTCGGACAAATTGTGCGCACGATAACTCTTGAAGAGAGTGACCGATTTGGGCCATACTAATATATCTAACAGACATAGATCATGTTCGAATGTGGACTATATTTGTCCACTCTTTCGTGTACCTCCCACACAAAATTAGTTCGCTTTAAGACCTGCTCTCGAATCACTTTAATTTTTGCAACTTGCAGTCGCTGCCTTAATTACAACGGTACACGTTTTTTCAGGGGCAAGTTCATACATAAAACAGCCCGAAAGGTGTAAAAAACGCCTATGGCACCATATGTAGTGGCTGGAGGCCACAATAATTTGGCTTTCGTCATATTTTGTTTTAACTTTGTTTCAGTTCGAAGATGAGCAATACCGGTCTACCACTTCCGGTACTTCTCCCAATATTCAAAAAATGTCACTAAAATGTCACCACAATATCTCTGAACGGGGCAACCAATTGGTCTAAACTTTGGATCTCTTAATATTTTGTCCAAATTTAGTTTAACTTCTAAAATGGCCCATATCGGTCCTCTACTTAGGGTACATCCCCCACAAATGTTCAACATTTGTGTCTAAGTGCAGTATAGGGAATATCCTTTGGAAATGTATACCGATGCTGTTCGTTGTGGTCCAGTGATATTATGTATTCCGTGTACAATTCGATGCTTCCTGGCATACTGGTCCAAAAGTTATAACCCACTGAAATGACTAGTGAGCACTACATCTGTCGAAAACATATGAATCCCAAAATAAGATCTACTTCCATAATTGACTATGTCGCTCCATTCCTTCAAGTACCTCCTCCGCAACACTTTTGAACTTTAATCCTAATCCACATGTTGGTCGCCAAGTTCAAATGTCCAAAAAGTGCAACAAAATTCCCAAAATACCCTAAAATACCTTAAATAAAAGTTCGGCCCAGTCCGAACTTAATGCTTTTTTTTGCTTGTTATTTGTTCAACAATTATCGTACTGAAAATGTCGTTCCTAAAAAGATGACGAAGATGTGTGGATCCAAAAAATTGCTGTAAAATTCAGAGACAAAAAAGGCCAAATTATGTATGTGAGACTAAACTCTAAATGGTTGTTCACCTTAAAAAAGATACTCACATTTTGTCATCGAACATTTTGCTGGATAATGATTAATTTTTGTGATCTATCTATCTTCTTTACAAGATTCTCACTAATTTTGCTTCTATCAATCAAAGTTAAAATTAGATTTTACCAAAATGTAAAACACTTCATTTTCCATATCCCGCGTACATGTCGCTCATTAGAACAACCACCCAAAAGGCTGTACAATATTCATACTTTGTATGCAGTAGCTGCCATAATTTTACCCTGACAAAAACTTTTAACTCCATTAACTTTCGAGATGTCAATGTTGGCATAGATTGATGCCAATACAATGCATTATTATTGGATATGGTGTTTTGGTAATTTTGTAAAATACGTTGGACACGACGTTTATCCCAGTGATAACACACATGTCGTATTATTATTATAAAAAGGCTATTTCGATAGTCATACGTCACACAGTGTTCATGCACACAGTATCTGTTTTAAACATTCTGGCGCCCAAATGAATTGGGGATAGGACGCTAAAACTTACTTAGATGTGGGTTTTATTTTCTGGTGGTTCAAGTACGAATATGGGGAATATTGGTCTACATGTTGATATAGCTCTTATATGACGGTACTTCTCGATTTTAGGTGTTTCGAAAAAGCTCTAATTGGGTTTCCTTTCCAATAACAATTATCGGTATATGGTCGCTTCTCGTATAGCTCTCTTATAAATACACCTATCGGTTTCAGGTTTTTGAGAACTTGGCTATATTTTCTCACCATATTACCCATAATAGTGATCTTAATATTAGATATCATTTCTACCATCCGTGATCACTGTGCACCATCATTTTCCCTTTACAGTGCGTGTATATTTACCCAAGCATCCCTCGTTCCACTTTACATTGAAGAAAAAATGCAGTCTCTATTCATTGTTCCAAACCGACATTGTAAGGCATCAACACCCAAACATTGCTGAAATTATTATGTTGGTGTTTGATGCTGCCAACAGTTCACAGGACTAACGCAAGGACTTCATTTTGTGTGTTGGTGTGGTGTGTGTTTTTTGCATCATGCCTATTTGGTGTACTGCAATGAATGAAGTTGCAATTTACGCACATTTATTTTTATGCAGTCTTTCGCGTAGTGTAAGAGATAACTGTAAAACTGAAAAACTACACAACAACAAAAAACCTGCCTCATACTACATAGTAAAGTAGCACAACATCAACAACAACAATTACGTCTAGTAACAATTACCACAAAGAATACGAAATGCTTTAGGGAAGCAATTACTACAGAGCGTCTATAAACAGACGTCTTACTGTCTAAAATAAGTTGCATTTTTATGCTAAAGTTGTTGTGGTCTCTTTTGAAGTGATAAACAATTAAATATATAACATAAGATAATATTTAAAGAAAAAAAGGTTACTCCCTGTGAATCTAAACCATGGCAAAAATAACCACCTACAGAATATTTATTCAACTCCCTTGCCCTAAATTGTATATTTTGACAGGCACCTTCAGTTTTCCACAGTTTCATATATCATTCACACACCTCAACATTATCTACCATAAACTACACAAACACCATACTCACATACGAGGAGTATTTTGGAAACTGAAATTAAGTTCATCCAAAGTGCATATCACGTGTCTAAAAAAGCCATAAACTTCCATAATAGCGAACTCATTCAAATTAGTTCATTCATAACGCTGTGTCATAATCCCATTATCATTGGCAAAGCTCGCGTGCTGCTCAGACTACAGTAGTTTTAATTTTGTTTTTTTTTTTTTTGGTTATAATCGGACATTGTATATCGCTCTCTCTGTTAATTTAATTTTTTCTTAATACTCTTTTCACACATGATGGCTCTAGTCTACTTCCTAGATAAAAAGCTTTTGAACATTCATTGCAACGAGAATGTGTACAATGAAAATTGTAACTATGACGCGTAACGCAATCCCTCATTGTTGGCAAATGCGTTCACATGTTAATTGGATTTAAGTTTCAGTTCGAAATCGATAATTTGGATAATAAAGTTTATAAAGGGAGAATGGCGAATGTAAAAAAAGCGTTAAGCTCGGCCCGGCCGAACTTTTTATACCCTCCACCATATTATGAACTTTTATGAAATAATCAATTTTCACAATTTGATCGCTGTATGTAATTTTTTGTGGGCGACGCAGGGGATGGATGATACCAAGCAACGGTCCTGTCCGGTTTTAACATGACAAAGCCCAGGATTTATCTTGGTCCCTCTTTCATCTCAAGTGGACATTGACCTCCCCGTGGTGTCACCTGGAGAACTGCCTTTAACACCCGTAAAAGGTAGTGAGCTAACATGTGCCGCGCGTTCTCCCATAAGAACGTTAAAAACTTGGGTTTGGGCGTCGGGCTAGTAACCCTCCCCTAGAAAAAACAGCATACTATGAAAAAACGAAAGAAAAGAAAAACAACCCCCTCTAAAGTTGACGAACCCCGCAAACGTTTTAAGGACCATGATCTGCGAATCTGCAGCTGGAATGTTCGCACTCTCTATAGAGAAGGTGCAGTCTTCGCATTGGCAGACGTACTTGAAAAGTACAAGGCCGATATTACTGCCATACAGGAAATACGATGGATTGGGAAAGGCGTCACAACAACACCTAAAGGTGACGCACTGTATTATAGCTGCCATGACGTAAAGCATGAGTTTGGTTGCGGATTTGTAGTTAGTCGGAGACTAAAACATCTGGTAACCAGCTTCACTCCAGTGAATGAAAGACTTGCTGCAATTCGAATAAAAGCTAAATTCTTCAACATCAGCTTTATTTGCGCTCATGCTCCCACTGAAGAAAAGGACGAACAGACCAAAGATATATTTTACGAGCGCTTAGAAGAAACATATGACCGTTGCCCTGCCCATGACATTAAAATCATTCTAGGCGATTTTAATGCCAAAATTGGAAAGGAGAATATCTTTGTCCCAACAGTCGGGAAATTCAGCCTCCACAGTGAAACATCTGACAATGGTATGAGGCTGATAGACTTTGCAGCTGCAAAAAACATGGTAGTTAGCAGAACCAGATTTAATCATCTCGATATTCATAAGGGCACCTGGCTGTCTCCAGATCAGAAAACAAAAAATCAAATTGATCATGTTGTGATAGATGGAAGACATTCATCGAGCGTGTTGGATGTACGATCGTTCCGAGGCGCAAACATTGATTCGGACCACTACCTTGTTGCAGCAAAGGTACGCACCCGCTTAAACATAGCAAACAAAGTACGAACAGACACAACACGAAAGTTAGACATCGGTAAGCTGCAATCACAACAGATAGCCACAGCATATTCCACTCAACTAGCCCAATTGCTTAATCAAAGCACTCCTCATCCCGATAACATATCAGCGCAATGGCAAAGCATTGCCCACTCCATGCAAACAGCCGCAAAATCCATACTTGGATACCAGAGGCATCTACCAAGGAATCCATGGTATGATCAGGAGTGTCGTGCTGCCACCGAAGAGAAAAATGCGTTATATAGGGCTACTTTACAATCCGTAGCAACGCGTAGCGCACGAGAGAGATACAGGGAGAAAAGGAGAGAGGAGAAACGTCTTTTCCGCAGGAAAAAGAGAGAGATGGAAAAGCGGGAGTGTGAAAAACTCGAGATGTACAGGAGCCAGAATGAAGTCCGAAAATTCTACCAAAGAGTCAAGCATCAAACTGATGGCTTTGGTACAGGCACATCCTCCTGTAGAGACCAGCAAGGTAATTTGGTAACTGATACAGATAGTGTACTCAGGATATGGAAAGAACATTTTTCAAAACTGTTGGTATCCAATAGCAGCGAAGACGACGAAGATACCACAGTCCCAATCCCAGAAGATGGTATTGAATGTATACCGCCCAGCCAAGATGAGGTAAAGACAGCAATAAATCGGCTGAAGAATAATAAGGCAGCAGGAGCCGATGGCTTACCAGCCGAGCTGTTCAAAACCGGAGGCGACACGCTGATAAGGTGTATTCATCAGCTAGTTAGCACCATCTGGCAGGAAGAACGAGTACCCGACGATTGGAACCAGAGCATCCTGTGCCCTGTCCACAAGAAAGGACATAAGACTGTATGCTCTAACTATAGGGGCATAAGTCTTCTCCCTATAGCCAACAAGATAGTGCCAGGGATAATGTGCGAACGACTAAAGCCAATGGTCAACGAGATAATTGGACCATACCAATGCGGCTTTAGACCTGGCAAGTCCACCATTGACCAGATATTTACCCTGCAGCAAATCCTGGAGAAGACCCAAGAGATGCAGATCGACACCTACCACCTTTTTGTAGATTATAAAGCAGCCTTCGACAGCCCGCTGCGTTCAAAGGTATTCCAAGCCATGTCTGAATTTGGTATCCCCGCAAAGCTCATCCGGCTTTGCAAAATGACTTTAACTGACACGAGGTCCTCAGTTAAAATAGGAAAGAACCTCTACGAAGAGTTTGGTACCAAAAGAGGTTTCAGACAAGGAGACAGCCTTTCGTGTGATCTCTTTAACATCCTGCTGGAAAAGGTTATACGAGAGGCAAACGTCAAAAGAAGTGGCACAATCTACACCAATAGTCACATGTTACTTGCTTATGCTGATGATATAGACATCATAGGCCGATCAGTAAAAGAAGTAACTGATACCTTTATGAAGGTCGAAGGAGAATCTGCTAAAGTGGGTCTGGCGATAAACGGTGAGAAGACAAAGCTGATGGTGTCGACGCGCAATGCGTCCATTGAGATCGGACCAACTGTTGAAGTTGGTTCCTATAATTTTGAGGTAGTAAAAGACTTCGTCTAACTCGGCACCTCCGTAAACACAACAAACGACATCAGTTGTGAAATAAAAAGAAGAATTGTATTGGCCAACAGATGCTACTTTGGTTTAAGTAAGCAGTTTAAAAACAAAGCCACATCTCGTCAAACAAAAATAACGCTCTACAAAACACTGATACTACCCGTGCTGATGTATGGCTCCGAAGCCTGGGTACTTGCGCAAGCAGACATGGCAGTGCTTGGTGTGTTTGAGAGAAAAATTCTTCGAAAGATCTACGGACCAATCTGCGTTGACGGTGCATATCGACGTCGCATGAACCACGAGCTGTATCTGCTGTACAACGACATCAATATTGTTAAACGTATCGAGATGCAGCGATTGCGTTGGCTAGGCCATATCATAAGAATGAGCGATGATGACCCCGCTAAAAAGGTGTATAAACACGGGCCGCTTGGCGGTGCAAGCAGAATTGGCAGGCCAAGGAATAGATGGCGCAAACAAGTGGATGATGAGATGAAAAGGCGCGGTATTCCAGAAAGCGAAGCAACAAATAGAGAGAATTGGAGATCTTTTCTTAGTTCGGCCTATAGAACAAATGTTCTGTAATGGGCCAGCTAAGTAAGTAAGTGTAATTTTTTGACTCATGTTTTATTAACTATATTCTGTCACCGCAGTGTGATAGAAGACCAAAAAATCTCAGTAATCATTCTAGAACATATGAACTTCCTAGGACTGGTTCTTAAAGCATAAAATTCGATTATATTTGCCCATTCTTTCATGTTCAGTAATGCGATTCTCTAACTCATTTTTTGAGTTACCGGAAAAAATCGGTAAAATCAAAACGCAAAATTATGAATGGAAAGTTCATTCGTCGCTAACTTACCGAAAAACATCGTTTATTACCGAAATTATAAGCATTTTATTTAACCGACATTTGTCGGTAACTCAAAAAATTAGTTAGAAAATCGCACTACAGGTCTCTAAATAAAAAACCTTTCAAGTTTCATTGAATTTTGAGCAGTTTGTTATTTACAGGCCCGAATAGGGGAAAACATTAATAATAATTGATTGGTTTGTGAATTTTAGCTTAAAGCGTAATTCCGAGAATGTTCATATGTTCTAGGAAGTTGTTTATGCAGAGTGCTTATGTTCTAAAAAGATGTTTATTGAAATCTAAGGTACACTTTTGAGGTGGTTGTGTGCTTCAAATTCTATCGGTTTGATATCTGTATACCAAAACCCGAAAAAAATGTATAAAGGAATTACATTTTGACAACTAGTTTTTTAACAATTTCTCTTCTTTTTGAGATGTGAGATTAATTCAAATTTCCTAACGGTTTGGAAGGTATAGTCCTAACAAAATTACCCCTTTTGACATCAAAGCCTAAAACCTTTGCGGCCTATACCTGCGAAAGTATATGACATAGAAAATACGGCGAGACACGTGTCTTTTCTTTTTTGGTCTTCTATCCCGCTACGGTGTCAGAATATGGTTAATAAGTTTCGTGTTGCATAGAGTATGTGGAGATTTTTATAGCACTGCAGTGCACTGGAAACCCCAAAAAACCTATCTTTATCGGGTGATACCGTTATACTTGTATACACTCACCATTTACGCAAACTTTTATACCGGCAAAATGTGCCTCATTGAAATAATGTTTTAGACTCCACATATGTTTGGACGAAATCCGTTTCAGACAATTTAGAGTCGATTTAGCAATGTCCGTACATCTGTCAGTCTGGCTAGCTGCAGCGCACTATAACTCTTGAAATGATTAAACGTTTTGGTCCAATATTTGGTTTTCGTAATATTTTGTCCAAATTTAGTTTAAGTTCGAAGATGGGCCATATCGGTTCACCCCATCGGGTACCTATCCCACAAAAGTTCATATTTTTCGCAAAAATTATGCGCACGATAACTCTCGCTGGGGCTAACGGATTTCGTCCATATTTTGAAATTTCTACCAGACATAGATCAAGTTCAAATATGGACAATATCGGTCCACTCCTTCGGGTACCTCCCACACAAAATTTCGGAAAAGTTCAGTTTAGAACCTGCTCTGGAATCGTTTTGATTTTTGTTGTAGCAACTTGTATTTGCTGCCCCCATTACGACGGTACAAATATTTTCAGGCGCAAGTCCATACTTCCTGAGAAAATGGTCCGAGTGCTGTAAAAAACCGCTAAGGCACAATGTGTAGTGGATGGAAAGCATGAAGGCACGATCCGATTCGGTACATACTTTGGCAGTCGTAATATTTTAGCTAAAATGATGTACACGATAACTCTCGAAGGCAGTAACCGATTGGTCCATACTTCGCACATCGTAATATTTCTACTAGAAATAAATCAAGTTCGAATATATATGTCAACTCCTTCGAGTACCGCCCACACAAAATTTCGGAAAAATGCAGTTTAAGACTTCCTCTCGCATCATTTTATGTTTTCTTGCAGCAGGTTGCACTCCAGGTCCCTATTACTATGGTACGAGATTTTGAGTAACATGAAAATATGACCAAATGATTGTAAAACAAGTAAAAAAGTATCAGTCGGCTTTGCCGACAGAGATATACCCTCAGCCTGTGCAAATTGAAACACTTTTTTCACAATAAACTTATTATTTAGTGGGTTTCAAAATGTTGGTCTCGTATGAACCGACAAAAATGTTGATTAGGATTAAAGTTAAAAAATTTTGCTGAAAAGGTACTTAAAGGAATGGACCGACATAGACCATGGGGGTGCCATAGGGGGTTTTTACACCCTTCGGCCTGTTTTCTCAAGAAGTATGGACTTGCCCCTGAAACAACTTTTACCATCGTAATTGAGGCAGCGAATGTAAGTTGCTTCAACAAAAATCAAAGTGATTCAATAGCAGGTGTTAAAGTGAACTTACCGAAAATTTTGTGTGGGAGGTACGGGATGGAGTGGACAAATATAGTCCATATTCGAACCCGATCTATATCTGGTAGATATTATGAGAATGTGTAAAGTATGGACCAAATCGGTCACTCCCATCAACAGTTATCGTGCCCACAATTTTTCCGAATATTTTTGAACTTTTGTGGCGTAGGTACCTGAAGGAGTGGACCTAAGTATGGACTTGCCCCTGAGGAAACTTGTACCTTCGTATAGGGGACAGTGAATACAAGATGGTACAACAAAAACCAAGGCGATTCGAGAGCAGGTCCTAAACTGAACTTTTCCGAAATTTTGTGTGGGAGGTACTCGAAGGAGTTTACCGATTGAGTCCATATTGGAACCTCATCTAAGTCTGGTAGAAATTTCATAATGTGCAGAGTATGGACCAAATCGGTTACTCCCTTCAAGAGTTATCGTACGCACAAATTTTCCGAACATTTTCGAACTTCTGTGGGGGAGGTACCGGAAGGAGTGGACCGATATAATCCATCTTTGAACTTGAACTAAGTTTGGACAAAATATTAAGAAAGCCAAATTTTGGATCGAATCGGCAGATCCGTTCGAGAGTTATCTTGCGCTCCAACCACTACACACGGTGTCATAGGGTTTTTTGTAACTTTCAGGCTATTTTCTCAGGAAGTATGAACATGCCCCTAATGAAACTTACAGCGTCGTATAGAGGACAGCGAATACAACTTGCGTGCACAAAAATCAAAGCGATTCGAGACCAGGTCCTAAACTGAACTTTTCCGAAATTTTGTGTGGGAGGTACCCGAAGGAGTGGACCGATTGAGTCCATATTGGAACCTCATCTAAGTTTGGTAGAAATTACACGATGTGTAAAGTATGGACCAAATCGGTTATTCCCTACAAGAGTTATCGTGCGCACACGTTTTGCGACAATTTTTGAACATTTGTGGCTAGGTACCTGAAGGAGTGGTCCTATATGGCCCATCTTCGAACTTAAAACGAATCTGGACAAAATATTTCGACACCCAAAATTTGAACCGAATCGATTGATCCGTTCGAGAGTTATCGTGCGCACCAGCCAGACAGACGGACAGACAGACAGACGGACGGACATTGCTAGATCTACTCAAAATTGTCTGAAACGGATATCGTACAAACATACTTGGGGTCTAAAACCATTATTTCGATGAGGCACATTTTTGGTCGTATCAAAGTGTAAATACCCTCTTTAGCCTAAAGGCTGAGGGTATAAAAAACCCGTACGTCCAGCATGTGTAGTGGCTGGTGCGCACGACAACTCTCGAACCGAATACTGCGTTGGTTCACACTTTGCATATCGTAATATTTCTTGGAATATTAGACAAAATTCGAAGGTGGTGCTTCTAGATCAACTCCTTTCCGTAATTTCCCCACAAAAGTTTGAAAATATTCCCTAACATGGTACGCGCTATATCAAATAAATAGAGCAACCAACTGAAATAACTGGTGGTCGCGATGTCTATCGAGAGGACTGACTTCCAAAATAAGACCCACTACGAAAATGGACTATGTCGTCCATTCCTTTAGGTATCTCCCCGGCACAACTTTTGAGCTTTAATCTAAGAAGATGTAGATAAAAACTTAAAAACCTGAAATTGGTGCTACCTTTTTATAGGGCATACCAAAACGTTTACTTTTTTGACAACATTTTTGGAGAAGTTTTCTGACCACTGGGAAGCTCACATGCCAATTTACAAAAATTTAGCTAAAAGACTGAAATTACCTAAACTCGGGACGTAGAGTTCAATGGGTGCTATAAACAAACATGGACCTATGTCGAATTGAATAAGTTTAGAGACTGCAGAAAAACTCACATGTTACATTGAGTTAAAAATTTAGTTAAAACTCTCAAAATACCGAAAAGCGAGAAGTACCGTTATATGGGGGCTATACGTAATCGTGGACATATGTTGAAAATTTTTGGGTGAGAAGTTTCGTGAAAACGGGGAATCTCAGGTGTTAGGTTGCGGGTAGTTCAGTCAAAAAATGCAGTTTAAACCCTTTTCCAAAACATGGACTTATGTATACAATCTTTTACTGGAAAAGTTTCGTGGCTACAGGGAATTTCAAATGTCAAATTACGTGTACTTCAGTCAAAAAATGTAGCAAAAGAAAACCCTCAAACTACCGAAAGCCGGGAAGTTATGGTACCTGGGGGCTGTACCTAATCCTATGTTAACATTTTTTGAAGAAGTGTGGTGACCCCTAATAACTTTAAATGGCAAATTACGGCTAATTCGGTTAAAAAAATTTAGATAAAATCCTCAAAAAACCAAAAATCCGAACGTACCACCGACGTAGCCAGGGGGATGGCCGAGAGCTAGGTTTGGTTTTACGCTTGTAACGTATTGAAATGACCATTAGTGACCCTATGTATAGGTAAGTATATTTATTCTTGATCGGTGTAAACTCTCGATTTTCGGTATTCTGAGGGGTGTACTTATATTTTTAACCGAACTAGCTCTAATGTGACATTTAAGGTTCTCAGTGTTCACAAGACTTCAAAAATACCCAACAGAGGCCCATGTTTTGGTATAGCCCCCATATGACGGTACCTCCCGGTATTTGGTATTTTGAGGTTTTTATCTAATACTCCTATCCGAACTAACTGTAAATTGTCATTTGAAGTTACAAGTGGAAACATCTCCACCAACAATTGTTAACATAGGTCCATGTTTCGGTATAGCACCTATAAAACGGTATAAGTTCAGAATATTTCGAATTTAACGTTTTTTACTTCTTTCTTCTAGTTTAGTTATAGGGATGGGTTGCAAAACCGACGCCCAACCCAAGTTTTTATCGTTCATATGAATCAACATGCTGCACATGTTTTCTCACTACCTTTAACGGGTATTAAAGGCAGGTCCATTGGTAAATGTTCACATGCCAAAAAAGAAGAATTAAGATAAGTTCTGGGCTTTGCCATGTTAAAGCAGGCCAGGACCTTTGCTTGGTATCCTCCACGCCTTAAGTCATCGCTTTTAAAAACTGCACTTAAGAGAAAAATTTTGAGCTTTTGTGGTGAGGGTATCTGAAGGTGTTGTCCAATATAGAACTTCGTGGAACTTGATGTACAATTGGAAAAAATCCCAGCAAAATGTTCGATGCCAAAGATGCTATTCAAGAATGGGTGCAAGTAAAGTGGAATGTCATCTTCACTCATTCTTTTTACAAGAGCGTGACCCCCAAAAGATGCAATTCATTTTCAGATCCTAAGCATGTCATCTTTACTAACTCGATGGAATGGCATCTTCAACAATTCTTTGGCATGGCATCTATACCAATCCTTTGGCATTCCATCTTAACCAATTCCCAAGAATAGCATTTTCACTAATCTTTGGCAAGTCATTTTCGCCAACCCCTTGGCATGTAATTTTCACGTCTTGTTCGGAAAATGGAAAATGCTGTATTGAAAAATGATTTTCATTTTTTTCCTATTAATTCAAAGGAATTAATGAAATAACTATAATTTATTTATCATAATAAAGTTTACATCTATAATTGCAGTTTGTTCTCGTTGTTGTAACAGTAGTTAATATGTTTGTATTCTCATTTTTCTGCTTAATCTGACTCTGGGTCTATCAGTCATAAGAATGTGGCTATTTCGCTATTTATATTTTTTGTAACCATAAAGCTGCAAACTTAAGTTTCTTAGCAGGATTGGTAGGGTAATTGATAAGGAGCAGTGTGTCGTGGGGGCCTGTGCTGTATGCTGGACAGATGTTTTCCACGGTGTCATCAGTACTTGCCCTATAGGAATTTTGACGGCTGCACCATCCCGAGCGTATTGACCCAAAACTACAAAACTACTCTGGTTTGTCCTGACAGCTGGCGCTTCTCAGCTGCGATAGATGGTAGATGTTCTCCAAGGACCGCATTCACACGATAACTGTTTACTGTATCTGCGACAGCATTCGTGTGAATGCTACTTTAACCTGGTTGAAATTCTTGTTGATCTAGAGGTTCTCTTTTGTAACGTTAGACTCCTCTTTCTAGATTATGAGCACGGCTTGCTCTGAGTGAGTCCTCTGCTAATATGAAGATGGAGATGGCCTTCAGCGCAGTTGTTGTGCGATGCTGGAAGAACTATAGCCACAAGGGTCCTTGCTACGGGCGCCAAAAGCGAAATCGGTTTGTAAGATTCACCTTTGCTGGCATCCTTTTCGGGCTTCAGTAGCTGGCCTATTTTCCAGACTTCGAGAACGATGTGTTTGGCAAGCGACAGGTTGTAAATTTAAGTGAGAAACTTGACTTCCGACCGTCCCAGCTGTTGCAGTCTAAACACCGCCGCTGCACGCAACAGAGTTTACTTCCTCCGCAACAGGTTTTGATTCATCTTACAAAAGGATTTTACTTCCCATCAGTGCAGTGCAGATTTCGACATTGACTCCAACTGCAGATTACTATTGCAGATACTACTGCAGAAACATTTCGTGAATTTTATTTTACAACGTTTTGGAAATGTTTGTTGTTTTGTAGGGATCTACAAATCGGCTTGTTGAGCGGGGTTCTCTAGTGCAGGCAAGGAAACTTTTATAATTGGTATGTTCCTTTACTTTTAAAAATGGTAATTGTTGCAAAAATGATAAAAGTGGTGAACTGCTCTCATATAAATTGTATGCTTTTAAAAGTAAGGAAACACTTTGTGGGTAAAAACTGGTAACCTGAGGCACGTAAAGGAACACGACTAATACCAAAGAGTGCAGTCCGACTCTACTTTTAGCTCAATGATTGGGACTTCCTAGCATAATAAATCTTACATTGCTTTAAACGTACATATTTAGATAAATAAAAAAATATATACATGTTGTAACGATCAAAAGTCGTAGCCTCGTTTTTGACTACAATCAGTATTTTATTTATTTCGTATTTCCATTACAATAATAAAATACTTAAATTATTTGAATTAACGGAAAAATGGATCATCTAGTGGCAATGCGAGGCACTAACCATCAGCAAAACAAACATGGGTAACCCTGGCGGCAATTACCGGAATTACCAAACGTCATCACACAATCAGTTGTGTTGCTGTGCTGTGTGTGTGTGGGCCTGCCCCCAACAGGTATAAAAGGAGGCTGCAAACAGACACTCGGGGCAGTCGTCTGTTGATGGCTGGTGTGCTAAGTGGGGTTTACAACGTTCCCTTGGCAAATTGTAGATGTAGTTTATTTGTAGTTCTGTGGAGTTGAGTGGGGTTTATAACGTTGCCCTCGGCTAAACAGAAAATAGTAGTGTTGTTGTTTAGAGTCAAGTGGGGTTTATAACGTGCCCTTGGCTTTAGGCATATTGTGTAGTGTTGTTGTTTAGAGTCAAGTGGGGTTTATAACGTGCCCTTGGTTTAGACATATTATTTGTGGAGTGTTTGGAGTCAAGTGGGGGATTACCGTGCCCTTGGCCCCAGACATATTTGTGAACGTGTGAGTGTGTGTTTAGAGTCAGGAGGGGGATTGCCGTGCCCCTGGCTTTAGACATATTTGTGGAACGTGTGTGTGTGTGTTTAGAATCAGGAGGGGGATTGCCGTGCGTCTGGCTTCAGACATATTTGTGGAACGTGTGTGTGCGTTTAGAGTCAGGTGGGGGATTGCCGTGCCCCAGGCTTTAGACATATTTGTGGAACGTGTGTGTTTAGAGTCAGGAGGGGATTGCCGTGCCCCTGGCTTTAGACATCTGTGTGTGTGTTCGAAGTCAAGTGGGGGATTGCCGTGCCCTTGGCTTCAGACATATTTGTGGAACGTGTGTGTGCGTTTAGAGTCAGGTGGTGGATTGCCGTGCCCCTGGCTTTAGACCTATTTGTGTAGTGTGTGTGTTTGCAGTCAAGTGGGGGATTGCCATGCCCTTGGCTTCCGACGTATATACAACTGTAGTTCCGTGTCAACGTTCTTTGGCTTCAGCTGTGCCAAAAGGTTACCAACAATTCTACCGTCAGTATTCATCGGGACGCTGCCGTGCCAATGCCGCTGCCAACTATTCTGCCGTCAACATTGATCGGACCGCTACCGTGCCAAAGCCGCTGCCAACTATTCATCATCATAATAATGCTCAATACAGTGTTGTGTAAAGTGTATTTTTTTAATAATAAATAAAGGATTGATTATAACGTTTTAAAGAAAAATAAACTGTGTGCCTTCCCTCTCTCTAATGCCCTATAACAAACAAATTCTTGTGACGACCCTGGCCCCGCTGAACCTACCCCAGCTTCAAAGTAAATAATACTTCGTCACAATGTGTAAAAATAAAAACACAAAATTCATCTCTATTGGATCGATGGAATGGGTTCAAATGCTAAGGCAAAGATCGGATCTATCACGACATCCTTTGAATTGGTTCAAATGCTGATGAAACGATCGGATCTTTCACGACATCCTTCGAATGGGTTCAAATGCTGATGAAAAGATCGGATCTTTCACGACTTCATTTGAACCAATGCAAAAGATCCAGTGAAATCATGGCATGTCATGGAACCACTTCCATAAAATTTTGCTGGGATATTACCATTTGCTAAGTGTCGGCCAAATGGGATACTCAATTAGTAATTAACTGTGTTCATCTGTCATTTTAGCTGGTGCCGGCAGGGTTTTGAAAGTGTTTACGCTATTTCAGGAAGTATGGACTTGCCGCTGAAAAAAACATTGTACCGTTTTAATAGGGTCTGCGAGATGAACCTGCTGCTGCACAACGAATCGAAATCTAAATATTTTAAATGTTGTGTGGAGTGGATCGAAATAATCCATATTCCTGAAAAAAATATTACGAGGAATAAATTTTTGGACCGTGCGCACCATTTTAGCGAACAATTTTGAACTTTTGTGAGAAAGGTACCCGAGGTAGTGCACAGATATGGCTCATCTTTGAACTTAATCTAAGTTTGCACAAAATATTTCGAGGGCCAAATAGGTTGATCCGTTCAACTTTTATCGTGCTCTCCAGGCATCAAGGCAGACAGTCGGATGGTAATGGCTATAAAGAGATAAACTTATCTGAAAGCGATTTCGCCGAGTGTTTAAAAATATCGAAAATCGGTACCGCCCGATGGTGGATATATTATAACGTATATACTGTGCGCTGAACTAACTTTAAATCAAATGTGTTTACCCCTCGGAAGTTTTGCGGATTCTGAAACTACAATGTTCATAGATGAGAAAAACCAAAAAAATTGCCGGAGAGATTTTCGCAGGGTAGGGTATTTGGGATTTCAGGATTTTGCTTTGAATTGAAAAGTCTTATCGAAATGGGACTAGAGAAAATGTTATAGCTGTGAAAATTCTCCACAAGATTGGCTTTTTTAATTTCTTCCCTAGGTTGTACCATTTTTGGGATATATGTATACGTTTAAATTAGGACATTGCAGTCCCGACATTTTTTTAATAAGCAGGCGACGAAGTTAGTGCATGTATCGGACCTGTAAGTGTATTGGTAAGGTTATGTGTTAATGTATATTTTGGGAACATCCTTGAAATTTATATTGCGTGTTTTATGTCTATGTATATCTTACCTAGCATTTAAATGCTGTAAAGACATAGTAAATGTCCTTGGCATGTCTTTTCGTAGAACATAAACTAATTATAATCTACCATTGCCTTAAAATGGAAGTACTAAAATACCCAACAATTATGTTGCAACCGTTTAAGAATTTTTTCCTTCTCCATAATGTTAGTAAATTTTCTCTCAGCTTAGGATATTTTTGCCACAATGTAAATTGTAGATTGTTTATCATTGATAATTTTCATAATTTATTTATTTATGTTTGTGTCATTAATTTTCATTTTTTGGTTTTCTCTCTTATTTCAGGTGAGTTGCTAAGAACCGAAAGTCATTTCTAGATAAGAAATATGAACAACAGCAATTTATGTAAGTAAGTAACGAAATTTAACAAAATAGTAGTTATGTGTTTGTGTGTGATTGTATGAAATACATTTTGTAACATGAATTTGTATAAAATCATAAGATGAAATGTGTATACCTGTGTTATAGAATATGCCAATGTAGCATCTTTGATTGTGGGAAAGTCATTCAAGACTTTTGCAAATATTATCACAATTCACACAAACAAAATATACACTAAACATAATTTAAATACATTTATACTGTATGTTGGTTCGATTGTGTCTATAAATCTTGGTATAGTCTAACCTGTATATGAAGAACCATGGGCCAATAATAACATATAATCCTTACAAATTCATTTGACTTTTGACTTGATCACCTCTAATAACCCCCATGCTTCCCCAGTATGTATTTAATATCTTTTGTTTCATTCCTTTTATGGGAAATGTGTATTTCGTTGTAGTTGAAGGCTTTCAACAAATTACTGACTGTACAATCAGTTTACCTAAGTGAGACGACGTTTATTTACAGCTTATGTGTTGGCTATGCATATCATAAATTGTAGCATTTAACCAACATCATACCACAAATATTTCAGAATATTTTCCCTTTCTTAGTAATCGACATTCACAAAAGAAATATATACAATCATAACAACCACTAAAAACCAACGGTATTTTAAGTCTAACGACCATTAATTAGCTCTTTCTTAGTGACCACACAAATCAGGTACCATGGTTTCTAGTTGCTCTACTGGTAATGTGAAGACAATCGTAACAATGGTAAGAGAAAGAACAAATAAAAAGGCAATAGTTCCGCCGAACTTTTAAAACCCTTCACAATGAGCCAAACTTAAAATGTTTAAGAATGAAAAGAAAAAAAATGCAAAGGTTTCGAATCCAATCTTAATCCCTCAAACACTTTAAATTGGGTAGTAAATTTATAAAAAGTAAATTTATAAATTTTACCTTAATTGCTAAAACATTTTTATATCTGGCGATACCGTTACATGAGAGATTTGTATGTATACCAGAATATGGATCTATATTGAAACAAGTAAGATCAGCGTTAAGTTCGGCCGAGCCGAACTTGTTATACCCTCCACCACGAGTTGTAATACCAAATTTCAGCAATTTCGGTAAAACAATATGAAGCACCGTTCTATCGAGGTTATTTCAAAACGTCGATCTATACCGACAAATATCTGACGGAAAGTTTGTAGACTCAAAGAAAATTCAATACCAAATTTCAGCCATTTTGGTGGAATATTGAACCCACAATCTTCAAAATACCGAAAATCGGGAGGTAGCTTTCCTTGGGGGCTATAAGAAGGCGTGGACCTGTACGACAAATTTAAAGAGGAAAGTTTAAAACCCCCAAACGATGTCTAAATACCAAATTTCAGCCATTTCGGAGGAAAGTTGAGGCCACAACCGTTCTATGGGCTACATGAAGGCGTGGACCTATACCGACAAATTTATAGGGGGAAGTTGTATACCCCCAACAAAGGCTATATACCAAACTTCAGCCATTTCTGTGGAATATTGAGGCCACCACGTTCAAAATACAGAAAATCGGGAGGTACTGTTCTCTGGGGGCTATATGAAGGCATGGACCGATACCGACAACATTCTGGAGGAAAGTTTTATACCCCCAACGTAGACTAAGTACCAAATTTCAGCAATATCGGTGTGATAATGAAGCTAAAACCTTCAAAATACCGAAAATCGTGAGGTACCGTTCTATGGGAACTATATGAAGGCTTGGACCGATACCGAAAAAATTTTGGCAGAAAGTTAAATACCCCCAACGAAGACTAAGTACCAAATTTCAGCCATTTCGGTGTGATAATGAATCTAAAACCTTCAAAATACCGAAAATCGTTAGGTACCGTTCTATGGGGACTATATGATGGCGCGGACCGATACCGAAATTCTGGGGGAAAGTTTTGTACCCTTAAAGAGGACTAAGTTCCAAATTTCAGCCATTTCGGTGTGATAATGAAACTAATACCTTCAAAATACCGAAAATCGGGTGGTACCGTTCTATGGGGGCTATATCAAAACGTGGACCGATATAGCCCATTTTCAATACCAATAAAAACTTCTGTACCAAATATTGCCTCCCTATCTTTAAAATTGCGAAGCTCTATCTTTATTTCAACAGACAGACGGACATGGTTAAATCGACATAGAATTTTATGCTGATCAATAATATATATACTTTATGGGGTCTCCGACGAATATTTCGATGTGTTATAAACGGAATGACAAATTTAATTATACCCTCCATATGGTGGGTATAAAAATTGTACCGTTGTAATTCCACTTACGACTGACGTCCACACACATAATTGATTATCCGACGTTTGAAACTTAAACGAAGGGTTGTCTGCTCGATGTCCTCAAACAGCGTGGAGTGCTTACAATATCAACGGCTTTTGATAACTCAAGCGCCACTATCACTGTTACATATATCACACGGCTTGCTCTGGTTGAGTCCTCGACTAATATGTGTGGAGATGGCGTGCTGCGCTGTTGTCGTGCTGTTCTGCTTACGGAAGTCATGCTGATGATCGACAACTGTATAGCTGCTTCTGACGCTTGGGAGGACCAAAGCCCCAATGTTATCTGCTACGGGCGACAAAAACGAAATCGGCCTGCACGATTCAACTTGGCTGGCATCCTTGCCTTGAAACCACCCTGCCCATTTTCCACACTTTGTGAACGATATGGTTGGCTAGAGAAAACTTTATTGAATCATGCAGATACTCAACTCCCGGCACATCCAGCTGTTTCAGCATTACTATGGAGATTCCATCAGTGCCCAACGCTTTGTTTAATTTAGCGTTTCTGGTGACATTCCCAACATCATCCATTGTAATTTGTGGTGGTTCATCCTCGACAGGAATAGATCTAATGCGACGTAGTACTCTTCTCTTCGATCTGTCACTCCCGGGATGCTCGACAAACTGTCGATTAAAATAAGCTGCGCGCCTCTGTGGATCAGTGAGGGCAACGGCGCCAAACGTGACTGAGGTCATATCTTCCTTCTTTCCAGGTTTCGAAATTACTTAACCGTTGCCCACAATTCGCTTATTCCAGCTCCATCCAGTTGCCCATCGACATCGCATTTGGCAAAAATACTCCTCAGCGTAATGGTGGCAACATTTCCAAAGTATTTCACCCATTAAACACTTTTCTACAAGTACGACACGCCGTTCAGACTCTGTTATGGAAAGTAAATCTCATATCCTTAATCTAATATGAATTGGGGTGCACTTGCTGATATAAAAGAAGTCTTCTTTTCCTTCTGGGATGTCTGTATGTGTGTTTGTATATACCTCTTCGCATCTTTCAAGCCGTTGAGAATAACCGCCGACCTATCTTCCTATTTTCCCGCATTTGAGAGTGATTTAACCGTTTGCAACAATTTGCTTACTCATGTGCCAATGTTGCATTGCTTCAGCTGATTTCTGTTTATGCTCGCCTACTGGTTCGTTGATTTCAAAAGTAAATGGAGCATTTCTTCAAGGTTCGTACGCGGAAGCTCATCACACTCATTTGCCAGTCCCGTCGCCTCTTCTGGGACTTTTGATTTAATTTAATGTATTTGATCAGGAGGTATGTCAAGCTGCTGCTGCTATGACGATGTTCCGGAAAATTCTTTCAGCTACCCGAAGCCCTGGATTTTGTAAAATGTTATGCAGCACGACCAACTTAATATAACCTCCATAGTAAGGTAGAGAGTATAAAAAGAAAATTATAATCCATTAGGAAACGGTCGCAAACCTGCGCCTTAATTATGATGACTATAGAAAAATATTTAAATTTGCCTATTCTTGTCGCTTTTTTATGTTTCCCCCTAACAGAGACGGAAAACGTCGTCCACTTTGCCATAATGGAGCTGCACATATACATACTCACGCTTGAGCATGGGGATTAAAACACAAAACGACAACAAAAACGACCCCAACACTTTTCCACTAAGCTCCTTGATGTTATTGTTGTGATGGGAATCGACAGTTGTGAACAAGGGAGGTGTGTGATTTTTGTAGTGTTTTTCTAGCCTCGGGTTGTCATTGGCCGCTATTGTGACATTGACGTTGGTCATGGCAGAGGCATTACCAGTCAACACCTATTAACACCTTTGGTTAAGGCCATTTGTTTAATGATATTTGCTGTATGCAAAAAGATAACACAAAAAAGTTGCATAAAACTGGGAAGTTTTTTTTATAATTTTCGCTGTGACGTTAATGTTTACGGTTCATTTGATGCCTCGCCTTTTATCGTTGTCCAGTGATTCGTTCGAGTATTGTGGTAATATCGAAGGCTGGTTTGTCTGTATTTCGCAATATACATTTTTGTGTGTGTTTTTTTTTTTTTGTTTTTCAAGGGAGAAATATAAAACCAACCTACGGCGGCGAGTTCTTCGATACTCGCCCGCAGCTGCTGGAGCAGACATTCCGGGATATGCTGGTCCCAACACAGAAAAACGATACAAATACAAACATGTGTATACTGAGGAAGAACCGCACCAGAAGTGGAGGTGGGTGATTAGCTTTCCTATTGGACCACTCTGCTCAATACAGACCTATCTCCCTTGAGCCTGACTCTAATGCAGCGACGACCACAGTAATACAACCAAAGCGAAGACATGTATAAACGTATGAGTGAAAAAAGCAACAACCACATTATGTTTTTGTTTGTTTTCATTCATTTACACTGTACGTGAGAGAGAGAAGCAAATGCAAAAACAACTCAGTGGGCGCCCTCACTATACGATCTAAGCAAAGAAGCTCGTCCCTGCTCTAATGACCCGTACATGGCATGTATGGGAGTAGCAATCAGGTGTGGACCTGCCGATGTAGATTTGCTGAACATTCCGCCGAAAAATAGCTGCACTCCAGGTTATAGGCCTAACATTAGGACCTTTTGGAAGGTCGTAACCGTCTGCTCATGGGGGACTTTAATGGTCATAATAAGTTGTGGCATTCGGTCCTCGGAAGCGACCAGAGGGGTATAGTGCTGGCTGAGAAGATTGATAGCTCTAATTTTGGCACGGTCAATGAGGACCCCCTATCAGAATTAGCGTAGAGTGTCACAGTTCGCCAGACATACCCATAGTGTCACCTGGTCTGACAAATGAAGTTACCTGTCAACGCCTTCCTTTCTCTCAGAGACCATCTCCCCATAATTGTCTCAATCAGCACACAGGTCGATTTCATCATCTCTGAGCGCCGCACTTTCACCAATCATGGGAAAACTAAACACCACATCAGAGATCTGTCCAACAGATCTGATGTTCGGGTAGCAGGAAGGACGTTTAGAGACATCATCACTGCTGCTGCCACTGGCCAACACCTGCTGGTCGAATACACGAAGTGAGACCAAACTTCCCAGCAGAGGTGACGGAATAAGCGAATGAGCGTTATGACCTTCAGTTGTGCCAACCCCAGAGACACCAGCTCTACGTTTTGCACGGTCAATGACGAGGCACCAACCAGACCATCTTCCCATAATTATTTCAATCAGCACACACCTGCCCAACCAATGTGATGTTCGGGTAGCAGAAAGGACGTTCCTAGACATAATCACTGCTGCAGCCTCCCGCCATATAGCTGCTCGTCGAATATCAGTAGTGAGACCAAACATCCCGGCTGAGGCGACGGGATTAGCGAATGAGAGTGATGAACTTCGTCGTGCAGACCCCTCTGACCACAGAGTCAGGGAACTGACACTGGAGGTTAACAGTTTGGTCGGTGAACATAATCGGAACAAGTGGTTAAATCTTCTGAAGAGTTGCAACATTAGAGCCGTAATACGTGGATTGTGGGCAACGGTCAAGTCACTATCGAACCATGTAGGAAGGAAGATTGGCGACGTTACACTGACTGATCGAAGATCGACATTATGTCGAGCACAGGGCGAGGAGAAGAGAACTACGTCGCATTAGATCTTTTCCTGCCGAGGAAGTACCACTACAATTTACAATGGTTGATGTTGCGAACGTCATTAGGAAGGCTAAATCGTACAAACCCTTGGGCATACAAACCTGATGGAATCTGGATGATAGTGCTGAAACAGCGGGATGTACCTGGAGTCGAGTATCTCACTAAAGATATCAACTTGTCGCTAGCCCCGCAACTGAAGCCGGCAAGCATGCCAGCAAAGTTGAATCGTACAGACCGATTTCGCTTTTGTCGCCCGTAGCTAAAACCCTTGAGGCTTTAGTCCTCCAAAGCGTCAGAAAAAGCTATCCAGTTGCCGATCATCAGCATGGATTCCGCAAGCAGCACAGCACGACAACAGCGCTGCACGCCATCTCCAAATATATTTTTCGAGGATTCAACCAGAAACCGCCGTTTGATAGAACAGTGATGGTGGCGCTTGAATTATCAAAAGCCTTTGATACTGTCAAGCACTCCACGCTGTTTGCGGACATTGAGCAGACAGCCCTCCGGCCAAGCTTCCAACGTTGGATAGTCAATTAATTATATGTGTGGAAGTCAGTCGTACATGGTGTTCATGGTGATGTCTCCGGAACTGTTTAACCTCTACCTCTCCTGTATTCCGCCCACTGTGGACGGCATCAATGTTGTAACGTATACGGATGATTGCACGATCCTGGCGTCAGGTACCTTCCCTGATGACATCTGTAAAAGACTGAACTCCTATTTAAACGATCTTACCACATTTTTCCACGCGAGGAATGTGCAGATTTTCGCCACTAAATCTACGGCCACTCTGTTCACCACAAGGAAGGCACTGATTGAAAGTTGAATGACGTGGTCGATGGTAGCAGAATTCTGCCCACAAACTAACACAAAATTCTACTGGTCACATTCGACAGCATCTTCATCTCGTCCGCGCAAGCCACAGCTATCTGCGACAAGCTGAAATGTCTAGCCAGCAGCATTTGGGGTGTAGATAAAGAAACCTTGTTTACCACATATAACGCGGTAAGTTGGTCTGTAGTAAGGTATGCGGCGCCAGTGCGCTCCGCGAATATACATACATATGTTGGTGCAACGGTATGGAATATATTCAAAGCTGTCTCCCTGAGAACTGCAAGGGAGTGCCACCTCATGTCTTCCGTGGACCACCTACATGAGGAGACAAAGATTCTTCCACCACAGCAACACAATGGCATGCTTTTGTTGCGGTACTTGATGTGGTGTTACCGTGAGAGCCATCTAAATCACCATACGGTGTATAGACATCGAAATATTAATCGGAGATCCTATAAAGTATATACATTCTTGATCAGGGTAAAATTCTAAGTCGATATAACCATGTCCGTCTGTCCGTCCGTCTTTTGAAATCAAGATACAGCTCGCAATTTTTAAGATAGAGCTTTGTAATCTGGTATAGAGGCGTCTTTTACTCCTAGGATGTTTGGTAATCCAAATGGGCTATATCGGTCCGAGTTTTGATATAGCCCCCATAGAACGGTACCACCCGATTTTCGGTATTTTGAAGGCTTTAGCCTCATTATAACACCGAAATGGCTGAAATTCGGTACTCAGTCTTCGTTGGGGGTACAAAACGTTCCCCGACAAATTTTTCGGTATAGGTCCACGCCTACATATAGCCCCCATAGAAAGTACCTCCCAATTTTTGTTGTTTTGAAGGTTGTGGCTTCAATATTCCTCAGAAATGGCTGAAATTTGGTATTTAGTATTCGTGGGGGTATAAAATTTCCCCCCAGAAACTTTTCGGTACATGTCTGCGCCTTAGTATAGCCCCCATAGAACGGTATTTCCGGTATTTTGAAGGTTGTGGCCTCAATATTCCACCGAAATGGCTGAAATTTGGTATTTGGTCTTCATATGGGGTATAGGTCCACGCCATAGTATAGCCCCCATAGAATGATACCTCCCGATTTTCGGTATTTTAAAGGTTGTGGTCACAGCAACCAACCGAAACGGCTGAAATTTGGTATTCAGTTATTGTTGGAAGTAATAGACTTTCTAACTGAAATTCATCTGTATAGGTCCACGTTTCGATATAGCCCCCATAGAACGGTATTTCCCGATTTTCGTAATTCTGAAGGTTGTAACGTCAATATCTCACCGAAAGACTGAAATTTGGTATTTAGTTATTTGTTATTTATTTGTAACCCATGGAAGTATAAAATATTCCAATAGAGAATTATCAGTATAGGTCCGTGGGTTCTTATATCCCCCTTAGAAGCGTACCTCTTGATTTTCGGTATTTTGAAGGTTTTACCGAAATATCGGAAATTTGGTATTTAGTCTTCCTTGAGTCTAAGAACATTCCATCGGTACTTCCCGAATTTCGGTATTTTGTAGGTTGGCTCATTGTTCTACCGAACTTGCTGAAATTTGCTATTTAGTCTTCTTCAAAAACGAAAGCAAACTTATTTTTCCATTTTACTTCAATACAACTCGTGGTGGAGGGTATAACAAGTTCGGCCTGGCCGGACTTAACGCCGTTCTTACTTGTTTTACTTGTTATACCCTCAGCCTTTAGGTCAACTTTTGATCATCCAGATAACGGTATGTTTAAACGAAATTCGCTTCAGACAATTTGGAATCGATATAGCCACTAGACCAAATACGATTTTTTGGAAGCAAAAACCTTCCCCAAAAAACAGCCTGCGTACCTCCCTGAGGCCAAACTTGTTAGCTCGCTGGCTTTTAAGAGTGATAAATGTAGATCCCCCATGTATCAACACTGGGAGGTCAGTTTCTACGTGAAATGAAAGAGGGACCAAGCTAAGACCTCCACTTTGCTTGGTATTTTACATCCCCTACGTCACCCTTTATCGACTCATACAGTTCCCCACTTTCAATATTTCTCCACATTAAGAGAAGAAAACCCCTTTAGAAAAGCCAACCTTCTTCTTTAAGTTGCACCTTTCCCCCAAATGAAACCAATCCGTCCGTCATGCATCAAGATCTATTCATATCGATGGTATGCGGTATTACGTGACCTTCACTCGAGATGAATATGTAGCTGCTACAGCATAACTCTCCACATACGTATCTCTTATTACATACATGTAACCGAAAACCGCAAACCGATGCAACAAATATATATGCATTCTTCATTCATTTGTTGTTGCTGTTAGGCGTCGTTTGAGTGCCGTTGTTACTGGTGCTTGTGGTTATGGTGAAGTAGCTTAGGTGAGTTATTCTTTCCACTATGATACCCCATTTTCGCACAAAGAAAAAAAACTCAAATTCAGATTCTTCCCAGAATCGTGCTTGAATGTTGTTTGACAACAATATGCAATGCTGCAGCCTTTTGCCTCTTCCCACAAATGCCATAAAAATGCGGTTCTTCATCTTCTTTTGCCAATGTTTTGCTTGTTTGTGGTTGTTACTCGTCTGTCTACTCGATGCCAGGCAGATAAATAACCAAATCGAAGAAATAAAGAAATGTATTTGCATAGCCAGATGGGAGTGAGAGAACACTACGCCACACCACACTACCACCGCCACCATACATATGCACCAAATGCTTCAATATCTCAAATTCCTTTGGTATCCATCGACCATATCTAAGATATTGCTGGTGATTATAACGTTGGCAATGAATAGATAGCTTGATATGGATATTTTTGCAGAAATGGGAGTAAGTAGGCTATATTTCAATTTGCATGGAAGAAATGATAGAAAGAAATCCCAAAGGGAAGATATTAAGTCATAATCTTTAGGTTAAGAGACGATAAGTGAACACATTTCAATTTTAGGGTATTTTCACATAATTATACCCTACACCACAAAGTGGAGTGGGTATTTTACGCATGAATGTAACGCGGTGAAATATTCGTCGTAGATCTCCCACCAAAATTAATATTTCGACGAGCTAAAGCGTTTTTCTGTCCGTTCGTCTTTCCGTCCATTAAAAATTGTTATCAAACTACAGGCCGCCATTATGGACCAATCGTCACGAAATTTTGTATAGACCAGAATAGACCCCTATTTTTTAGTGATGATCGTGAAATACACAATACAAGACGAAAATTATTAATCATATTCTAATACCGCAGCGTGATAAAAGACCAAAAAAGAGAAGACACTTGTCGTTTTTTCCTATCGCATCAACTTTTGCGGTTACAGGCCTACAAAGGTTTGATGCTTTGATGTTAAAAGGGGCCATTTTGCCAGGACCATATCTTCCAAACTGTTAGGAAATTTGAATTTATCTCAGAGGCAAAGTTGTAGCACTTCTCTAAAAGAACAAACATTGTGAACACATAGACTCCATCCAACTTCATTTTCTATGTTATAATTGCCAAGATGTAATAACCCTTAACACTTTTTCTCGGGTTTTGGTCCGATCAAATTTGAAGCAAGCAACCAACTACAAAAATGTACCTCAGATCTCAATAAATAACTTTCTAGAACATATGACGATTCTGGGAGTGATTCTTTAAGCTGAAATTCACAATTCACGTTTGAAAATAAGAAACTGAGTTTATTTAATATTGTCCCACAAAACATGAAATAATGGTTTTATTCGCCAGTTACGTTTGTAAGAAATCCATTTCAGACAATTTACAGTCGATTTAGCAATGTCCGTCTGTCTGTCTGTGTGGCTGACTGGTGTGCGCATTAACTCTCGAACCAATGAAGCGATTTGGTCCAAACTTTGCCATTCGTAATATGTTGTCGAAACTTAGTTAAAGTTCGAATATGAGCTATATCGGTCCACTCCTTCAGGGACCTCGCCCATAGAAGTTCGAAAATGTTCGTAGAATTTGTGGGTAGTGAAATTTCTAACAGATATAGATGAGGTTATACTATGGACTCAATCTGTCCACTGCTTCGGGTAACTTCCACAAAAAATTTCATAGAAATTCCATTTAAGACCTCCTCTCGACTCGCAGGAGCAAGTCCGTACTTCCTGAGAAAATACCCCGAATAGTTTAAAATCCCCAATTGTGCCATGTGTATTGGTTGGAGCGCACGATTACTCTCGAACGGATTTGCCGATTCGGTCCAAAATTTTTCCATTGTAATATCTTTTTCGAACTTAGTTTAAATCCGAAGATGAGCCATATGAGTCCATTCCTTTAGGTACATCCCCCACAAAAGTTCAAAACTTTTCACAAAATATTGCGCACGATAACTCACGAAGGCCGTAACCAATATGGTCCATACTTTACACATCGTAATATTTCTACGAGAATTACCTATGTCAATTCCTTCAGGTACCTCCCCACACAAAATTTCGAAAAATTCAGTTTAAGGCCTGCTTTCGAATCGCTTTGATCTTTCTTGTTACAACTGGCATTCGCTGCCCCCATTACGATGGTACAAGCTTTTTTTCTGAGGCAAGTCCATACTTCCTCAGAAAATAGCCCGAAAGCTGTAAACACACCTATGGCACCATGTGTAGTGACTGGAATGCACGATAACTCTCGAACGGATCAGCCGATTCGGTCCAAAATTTGGCCTTCGTAATATTTTGGCCAAACATAGTTAAAATTTGAAGATGAGCACTATAGTTGCTCACCTTCCAGTAACACCCACCACCAAAATACCGAAGTCCGGGAGGTACCGTTCTACGGGCGCTATATGAAGGCGTGCTCCTGTTCGGGGGGAAAGTTTTTTACTACAAACGAACACTAAATACCAAATTTCAGCCATTTCGGTGGAATATTGAAGCCACAACCTATAAAATACAGAAAATCAGTAGGTACACTTATATGGGGGCAATAGAAGGAGTAAAACTATACCTACAAATTTCAGGTGGAAAGTTCTGCACCCACAACGAAGATTAAATACCAAACTTTTAGCGATTTCGGTGGAATATTGAGGCCACAAACTTCAAAATACCGAAAACTGGAATGTGCCGTTCTATGGGGCTATATTAAGTTGTGGACCTGTACCGACACATTTATGGGGGAAAGTTTTATACCACAAATGAAGAATTAATAAATTTCAACCGATAATCCGGAGGTACTGTTCTATGGGGGCTATATGAAGGCGTGAAGTTATACCGACAAATTTCATATGGAAAGTTTTATATCCCAAATGAAGACTAAATACCAAATTTCAGCCATTTCGGAGGAATATTGTGGCCACATCCTTCAAAATTCCGGAAATGTGTAGGTACCGTTGTATGGGGGCTATATGAAGGCGTGGGCCTATACCGAAAAAAAATTAGGGGAAAAGTTGTATACCCCGAACGAAGACTAAATAACAAATTTCATCTATTTCCGTGTCATAACGAAGCTAAAACCTTCAAAATACCGAAAATCGGGTATATAGTCCATTTGCGATACCAAACATTCTAGTAGTAATATAAACTTCTATTCCAAATTACAAAGCCCTGTCTTAAAAAATTTAAGCTGTATCTTGATTTCAGACGGACAGTTTGGAGGTCCAGGTTATGATATATCGTCGGTGCCATGCTTAAGTGTTCCATACGCCATTTGCCTGATTCGAGAAAAACTCAAGTTAATGTTTGAGTCCATACAGGCTAGATGTGGTGCAAAAATCCATTACTTTAAGAGCTCAATTCTACTTAACTAAACTCAAAGAATATATTAGGAGTTTATTTTAGTCAGATATCTGTTATAGTCTAGAAGTTATGGCCAATTTCTATAAATGCAAAAGGTTATTGATTTGTTCCATAGGATCTTTTTTTCATGTTTTTTGCAATTTGTGTCACATGGAACACTTTATGTCACATTTTAGCAAACAAACTTTTGATCAATTGTGTTCCACCTCCGTTATGTGAAGTGCTGCTGTAGAGCTAAAAATTCGGGGGCTTCAATAAAACATTTGCACTAGAAAATAAGTGCTTTTGAGACCATTGTTATATGTTTCCTTTACGTTTATTTAAGGTCTGGACTCCTCCACTTTCGAAAAATATAATTTTTATTAGTTTATTTTTATTGTCTTATTTCATCGTTAAATCCTTTGGAAAAAGGTCAATAATCGTTCTTTGCTTTTGGTAGTGGCAATAGAATTCTATTTTAACTCATTTTCTGACATTTTAATTATCTTACATGTCTTTTATTAATCGGAAGGCGTTACATTTAAGAAAAAATACATTTTAGTTTCATATAACAATACAACATTTTAAAATATTTTGATTTAAAAACTATTCTTCTTCAGTCTTTAAACCTAGTCCTTTAAAACAATTTGTTCCATACGCCATACTGTTCGTAACTTGACAAAATTGGGCAATTTTTTGTTCCAAACGCCATAATTTTTTGTGAGGAACAATTCGTTTTTGTATTTTTTTGTTCCATACGCCAAACGGTATGGATAAAGAACAAAAAAGTTCAAAGTTCTTTTATTCCATATGCCAGACTTTATGGATATGGAACAAAAAAACAGATTTTTTTGCGTCCAATGTGGATATGGAACATATTGACATTTGCATATCTCGAAAACTATAACAGATAGAGGAAAACCGACTAGAAATTCAAAAAGAGCAGGATTGAAACCCTTGAAAGGTACCTGTAACTCAAAATGTCAAAAATGGCATATGAAACACTTAAGCATGACACCGACGATATGTATACACCCAGCAAAATTTATCGGAAGTAGTGCAATGTAGACTAGTTCTTTCACGGCATGTATTTTGAAGGTTTTAGCCACATTATCTAACCAAAATGACTGAAATTTATTAGTCTTCGGGTTGCAATACTTGCGTACAGGTCCACGTTTTGATAAAGACTCCATAGAACCGTACCGCCCTATTTTCGTCATTTTGAAATTCTTAGCAAAATTATCAAACCGTAATGGATGAAATTTTGTATTAAGTCTTCTTCTTTGGTGCTACGAAACTTGTTTTCAGAAGCTTTTAGCCACATTACTGAGAGTTTTGAAGACTTTTAGGTAAATCCCCCAAGTCAAATAATTTTTTATGACACACAAATAGAAATAAAATATTTAAAAGTCAATAACACACAATCATTGCAAATATTGTCTATTAAAAATAGGACATAAGGGAGTTTCCCCGTCTTCCCCGATTTTTAACAAAATATTTAACCTATTTAACCATCGCTGTACATTCTCTGATATTTCAGGGAAATAGATTTAGTGGTTTTGTAGATATAATATGTAAAAAGTGGGTGTGGTCGGGTCTTTAGGTCCCAAATAAGTATGTATATAAATTCGGAGAAACAACCACAATTGCAGTGGATGCGCCTAACGACAAAAATCAAAAAATGCATGACATCATTTTGAGATTTTAAAGATGCAAATTGTTTTTCCATTTTTCGTGGTTCTTTGGGAGGAAAAGCCTTACAATCACGACCAATTTTAGAGAAAAAACTGTAATTTTTTTTTATACCCTCCACCATAGGATAGGGGTATATTAAGTTTGTCACTACGATTGTAACTACGTTTGTAACTACTCGAAATAATCATTGTAGACCCCACAAACTATATATATTCTTGATCAGTGTGCAATTCTACATTGATATAGCCATGTCCGTCCGTCTGTCTGTCCGTCTGTCCGTCTGTGGAAATCACTCTAGCGTCCGAACGGATTGACGTAGGTTGATGAAATTTTGGGAAAATATGTTATATTTACGTAGGACTTTTGGTATTGAAAGCGGACTATGTAGGTCCACGCTTTCGTATAGCCCCCATACAAAATGACGCGTGACGCGTCGTCGTTTTAAGGAATTTTTAAGATATTTGGGCCATTTTACCACCGAATTGGTTGTAATTTGGTACTTTGTGTCTCCAGAGGCCAAAAAATATTCCTACCAAAGTTGGGTTATATAGGTCAACGTTTTGGTAAAGCCCCCATATAAGGCCCCATATAAAGTACGCGTCATTTTAATATATTTTGAATGTATTAGTCCCATTTGACCACAGAATTGGTTGTAGTTTGGTATTTTGTGTCTTCAGAGGCCAGAAAACATTCCTACCAAAGTTGGGTTATATAGGTCCACGTTTTGGTATAGTCCCCACATAAGACCCCTTATAAAGTACGCGTCATTTTAATATATTTTGAATGTATTAGACCCATTTGACCAAAGAATCGGTTGTAACTTTGTATTTTGTGTTTCTAGAGGCTAAGAAACATTTCTACCATAAAATGTTTATATAGGTCCACGTGTTGATATAGCCCCCATAATACAATATCTCCCGATTTTCGATATTTTGAACGGTTTAGCCTCATTATCACACCGATATGGCTGAAATTTGGTATTTAGTCTTCTTTAGGCGTATAAAACTTCCCCCAGATATTTGTAGGTATAGGTCCACGCCATCATATAGCCCCCATAGAACGGTACCTTCCGAATTTCGGTATATTGAAGGTTGTGGCCACATTAATCCACCGAAATGGCTGAAATTTGTGGTGGAGGGTATAAAAAATTCGGCCCGACCGAACTTAACGCTTTTCTTACTTGTTTCAAAATAGTCTGGCTTAATCCCATTGTTGTTGTTTAAAAATGAGGAAAAATAGTTATATTAAAAGCGAGTTTCTGAAACCAAGGACTATTACTCACGCCTTAAGTTAAGTTAAATCATTTAGTAGATTGCCTATGCTTCGCTTTTCTTCTTACAACAATTCCTCTAAATTTCAAGGGTTGCCAAGTATTTTGGTTATAATATTGGGCAAAATGAAAATATTTAACAAAGAGATGTTTGGATTTCCTTAAAGTTATAGTTACTTTCAAAGCGTTTGCAAGAATCGCCACTAGTACCAAAGTGAAGTCAAGGGTCTATAGATTTCTAAACTATTTAGATTTTTTGCGGAAATTTGCGGTAGTTATGACCAAAAGATTAACTCGGTTTTTAGGTGCTGAATTTATATTATTTAGAATATTTTTAAGTAATTGTATTTCCTTTTCCTATGCGTATGTTCAATAAAATGTTTTTGTGATATTAGTGATTTCTTTAATCATGTTAACTTGGAGCCGCACTGAAATCTCGTGAAAGAAAAATAAAAGCATTTGGGAGTATACACTTTAAAAAATATTTTTCTTCTTTGGTACACCCTAATGTTGCAACACGCCAATACGTGGAAATTTTCCGCGCACTGACAACCAAAAATACGTTATTACAGGCGAATCTGCATAAAAAGGTGATTTAATGCTATAAAGTACAGAAAGTGGAAGGCAACCCTATATGGAGGCTGTGACCAAAAGTGGACCGATATCACATTTCCTTATAAGGTAATGTTCCAAACTGTGAGTTCACTATTAAAGCCTATTCCGTTTGAAAATTTGGTTATTATGTGTAATGGAGATAGAAATAATGTAAGGAGTATAGCAAATCATGGACCAATATTGACAATTTTTGTAGGGGAGTTTTACTATGCTATAAGAAGACCTAGTACCGGATCACAGCGAATTCGGTTGAACAATATGTCCGTAACAGTAAAGTAATACAATTCAGGATGATTAGTTATTTGGGAACCACGCGAAAACGTGGACCTAAGTCTCCAATATTTTTGTTAGAGTGTTTTTAGGCCACGAGAACCCATTGATAACATTTCAGTTCGATATATTATCTAAAAGTATTTTTGTCACACCTTCCCATGTAAGTGTCACCACTGGGCATTGTCCCGCAAAGTAATTTTCAAATCGATACATTCGTATTTTTGCAAATATTTAGTTTTTACAAAACAGGCGGGGTACATCATCTCACGCCGCCACATCCAAAATTCAAAGAAATGTGTAACATATTTTCTCCAGGGGTCATCCCTGTACATTCTCTGAAAATTTCAGGAGAATCGATTTTTGTATATGAAGGAGAAGATGAAATTCTTCTATAACTTTAGCTGTTTCAAAAAATAAAGTATGTCAGAACCTTCCTTGGATAAATAAAAACATTTTAAGACAAACGCGAAACAAATCGGTAGAGTTTTTGATTCACGTACGAACGTCATTTCGTGGTCGAAAAACTTCTCCACCTACAATTATTGACAGGAAAGGACACTATTTTATTTAATTTTAGTTCAGAATATTTTATGGCAGGGGGTATAAAAAGTTCGGCCCACTTAAACTAAACGCCTTTCTTTCTTGTTTTCTCAGTAATTCTAACGACATTTTGCGAATTATTTTCTCAATCAATCTACACTTACCACCACATAAAAATAAACTCCTTTCAACATATTCTTACCCTTCTCTCACTTTGCAAATATTTCCCCATAATTTCAATCCCTCTTGTAATCCTTCGCCGAAAAAATATAATCTTTGCAACTTATTAAGTGTGTTAAATTAAGCGGAAACAATTCTAATTAACACTAATGATGAAGAAAAAGTTCTTTGCGAAAATAATTTCAAAGATAATGTGTGGCGGGCGTTCCTCTTCTTCATCTTATTTTAGTGTCTTTTCGCAACATAATCTAATTATGTCTTGCAACTGCCTTGTAAAATTGCGAACATTGTGGTTGAAAGTTAGATATCCTGCTGATAAGAATGAATTTCCTACAATGTTGTTTGTTAGTTTTCATTTCTTTCACACATTTGCATGCAATCGAAGAAGACACACACACACACTATATATTTTACAACAGCATTCCCATAGGAAATTTCCTATAAATTATTATTAATAACTGAACGAAAGTTTAAAGTAATATAATTTATGAACGCCCTGTGGTGGAAGTTGTTCTCCTCATTACCGATTGTATTGAGTAAAGTTGGCTGGTTGGTTGAATGGTAGATGGACTTTGGGTTTCGTGGCTTGCATGGTGGTTTGGTTGACTTAAGTGCAAGGATGTACAAAACTGCAACGTGTGAAATATATGGAAGAGTCACACGACATTCTGTATAGAGAAAGAGTCAATAAGTTGGTTTTGTTTTTACGACAGAGTTTGTGGATTGGCATCACTGCATAAGTGTCTCTCGCACAATAGTTGGTGGCTGGTAACTTTTTCCATCGTAATTTACAAGTGTTTTATTTTTTCTCTTCTGTGAAATATAAAAATGCATTAACACATTCACGGTATAACCAACAGGGGGCGACTACAATCATCTCTGTGAACAGTCAGACAAACCCGAAACGTTCCACTGTGGTTCAACCAAGCATTCAATCTAGCCACAATGCCAGACATACACAAAGTTTTTTGTTTTCTTTGGTTTTTGTCATCTCTGCTCTCCTTAACCGAACCATGAAGCTCATAACCACAGGAATGCATGCCGCTGTGTACAGGCAGTGGCGGAACGTGTGAATGTGCGAGTCTATATCATTTAGTGTGAGTGTAATGTGCTTCCAGTTATGCTTCATCATCGTCATCATCAGCAATCACCATCACCGCAGACATTAAAGCAACATTGTTGCAACGATAGTTAAACATGACATATTTACTAAAGTTCCTCCCTTTGTTGTTGTTGTTATTGCTTTCTTTAGTCGTGCCATTTTTTATGGATTTTCTGATCGTAACTTATCATATTGTATTGGCTGTTTGTGTGAATGTGGTTATGCGCTCTTTGAGCTGCAACATAGTAGTCACATCGTCATCAGCAGTAATTGCCATTTGAATGTTTGTCCATTCGTTGAAACGCTTATATTAATTGCATCCGTTGTAGCGAACAGATGAACAGAGCTACCAGATATGTTCTAACAAATCAGCAATTGATAACATACAAATAACATAGTCATCGTGCCCACCTGGCATTTTGGGTTATTATGTCTTACTTACTTAGCTGGCCGATTACAGAACATATGTTCCATAAGCCGAACTAAGAAAAGATCTCATATTCTCTCTGTTTTTTGCTTCGCTTTCTGGAATACCTCGCCTTTTCATTTCTTCATCCACTTGCATGCTCCATCGAAGCTTAGGCCTGCCGATTCTGCGTGCACCGCCATGCGGCCCGATTTTATACACCTGTTTAGTGGGTTCATCATCGCTCATTCTTATGATATGGCCTAGCCAACGCAATCGTTGCATCTCGATACGTTTATCTATACTGATGTCTGATGTACTTGTACAGCAGCTCGTGGTTTATACGACGTCGATATTCACCGTCAACGTAGATTGGTCCATACATCTTTCGAAGAATTTTTCTCTCAAACACACCAAGCATTGCCTCGTCTGCTTGCGCAAGTACCCAGGCTTCTGAACCATACATCAGCACGGGTAGTATCAGCGTTTTGTAAAGATTTGTTTTTGTTTGACGACTGTGGCTTTATTCCTAAACTGCCTACTCACCAGAAGTAGCATCTGTTGGCTAACACTATTCTTCTTCGTATTTCATAACTGATGTTGTTGGTTGTGTTTACGGCGGTGCCGAGGTAGACGAAGTCCCTTACTTCCTCAAAATTATAAGAAAACCAACGTCAACAGTTGGCCCGATCTCTACGGACGCATTGCGCTACGACATCATTAAATTTGTCCTCTCGCGCCACAACCACTTTAGCAGATTCCCTTTTGACTTTTTCAAAGGTATCAGTTACTTCCTTTACCGATCGACTTATGATGTCAATGTCATCGGCATAAGCAAGTAACATATGCGTGTTTGTATATATTGCGCCACTACTTTCACGTTCGCTGCATAATGTTGAAAAGATCACACGAGAGGCCATCACGTTGTCTGAAACCTCTTTCGGTACCAAACTCTTCGGAGAGGTTATTTCCTATTTTAACTGACGATCGAGTATCAGTTAATGTCATTCTACAAAGTCGGATGAGCTTTGAAAGGATACCAAATTCAGTCATGCCTTGGAATACCTTTGAACGTAGGGGGCTGTCGAAGGCTGCTTTGTAATCAACAAAAAGCTGGTAAGTGTCGATCTGCATCTCTTGGGTCTTCTCCAGGATTTGCCTCAGGGTAAATATCTGGTCAATTGTGGATTTGCCAGGTCTAAAGTCGCATTGGTATGGCCCAATTATTTCATTGACCATAGGCTTTAGTCGTTCGCACATTATCCCTGACACTATCTTGCAGGCAATATGGAGAAGACTTATTCCCCTATAGTTAGAGCATACAGTCTTATCTCCCTTCTTGTGGACGGGGCACAGGATACTCAGGTTCCAATCGTCGGGTACTCGTTCTTCCTGTCAGATAATGCTAACTAGCTGATGGATACACCTTATCAGCGTGTCGCCTCCTGTTTTGAACAGCTCGGCTGGTAAGCCATCGGCTCCTGCTGCCTTATTATTCTTTAGCCGACTTATTGTTGTCTTTACCTCATTTAGGCTGGGCGGTATACATTCAATACCATCTTCTGGGATTGGATCTGTGTTACCTTCGCCGTCTTCGCTACTATCGGATACCAACAGTTTGGAGAAATGTTCTTTCCATATCCTGTGCACAATATCTGTATCAGTTACCAAATTACCTTACTGGTGTCTACAGGAAGATATGCCTGTACCAAAGCCATCAGTTTGATGTTTCACTCTTTGGTAGAACTTTCGGACTTCATTCTGGCTCCTGTACATCTCGATTTTTTCACACTACCGTCTTTCCATTTCTTTCTTTTTCCTGCGGAAAAGACGTTTCTCCTCTCTCCTTTTCTCCCGATACCTCTCTCGTGCGGTACGCGATGGTAGAGTAGCCCTATATGCCGCATTTTTCTCTTCGTTGGCAGCACTACACTCCTGGTCATACCATGGATTCCTTGGTGGAGGTCTCTGGTACCCAAGTATGGATTTTGCAGCTGTTTGCATGGAGTGGGCAATATTTTGCCATTGGGCTGATATGTTATTGGGACGAGGAGTGCTTTCATTAAGCTAGCCCAATTGCTTAATGAGTGGAATATGATGTGGCTATCTGTTGTGTTTGAAGTTTACCGATGTGTAACTTTCGTGTTGTGTCTGTTCGTACTTTGTTTGCTACGTTTAACCGGGTGCGTACCTTTGCTGCAACAAGGTAGTGGTCCGAGTCTATGTTTGCTCCTCGGAACGAACGCACATCCAAAACGCTCGATGAATGTCTTCCATCTATCACAACGTGATCAATTTGATTTCTTGTCTTCTGATCTGGAACAGCCAGGTGCCCATATGGATGTCGAGATGTTGAAATCTGATGCTGCTAACTACCATGTTTCTTGCAGCTGCAAAGTCTATCAGCCTCAGACCATTGTCAGATGTTTCACTGTGGAGACTGAATTTCCCGACTGTTGAGCCAAAGATATTCACCTTTCCCATTTTGACATTAAAATCGCCTAGAATAACTTTAATGTCATGGGCAAGGCAACGGTCATAAGTTTCTTCTAAGCGCTCGTAAAATATATCTTTGGTATGTTCGTCCTTGTCTTCAGTGTGAGCATGAGCGCATATAAAGCCGATGTTGAAGAATTTTGCTTTTAATCGAATTGCAGCGAGTCTTTCATTCACTGGGGTGAAGCTGAAGACCAGATGTTTTAACCTCCGACCAACTACAAATCCGCAACCAAACTCATGCTTTGTGTCATGGCAGCTATAATAAAGCACGTCACCTTTAGGTTTTGTTGTGACGCCTTTCCCAATCCATCGTATTTCCTGTATGGCAGTAATGTCGGCCTTGTACTTTGCAAGTACATCAAGTACTGCACCTTCTCTATAAAGAGTGCGAACATTCCAGGTGCAGATTCGCAGATCATGGTCGTTAAAACGTTGGCGGGGTCTTCAACATTAGAGGGGTTTGTTTTTATTTTTTTTTTTTTTTCGTTGTTTCATAGTAGGCTGTTTTTCTAGGGGAGGGTTACTAACCCGACGCCCAAACCCAAGTTTTTAACGTTCTTATGTTTAAACGCGCGGCACATGTTAGGTCTCTACCTTTAACGGGTGTTAAAAGCAGCTCCCCAGGTGATACCACGGGGAGGACACTGGTCCACTTGAGATGAAGCAAGGACAAAGATGAATCCTGGGCTTAGCCATGTTAAAGCCGGTCAGGAACGTTCCTTGGTATCTTCCATCCCCTACTTCACCCGGGGTTATTATGTCTGCAAACATGAAAAAAATGTATGTCCTTGTAATCGGTAAACACACCCACATTGCGCTCTTAATTCCCGGGTTCGATACCCACTCCAGGCAACATCACATTTTCATCGGTGCAAAAATTCCCCTCAGAGTAATGTTGGGGATATTTCAGCCATTTAAAAGAGGTACCAACGGGTTTTGGGAATTTCGAACTACATATAAGCGTACGAAAAGTACTAAAATGTACTAAATTTGGTACCATTTGTATTATGTGAACGAGTAGAGCTAAGAGCTTGAAATTTGGAATGAGAATCAAGGTTGAGTAGTAGGGTTGATAAATGAAGGTGGTTTGGAAAATGTGTACTCGTGTAAAGTACTAAGGGTAGTAAAGTTGGTACACTTTGGACTTGATTTGAAATGTTGATTTAAGATTACTGTTGGAGCGTATGTATGAGATACGGAGGTAGTTTTGGAATTTTGCACCTATGTGTACAAAGTGGTCAGTAGGAGTCACCGTGGTGCAGTTGTTAGAACGTTCAACTTGCACTCAAAGTTCCCCTTACCGGAACTTCAAGATTTTCGTCGGTTGTAAATCCCCTTATATTAATGTTGGCTTCCATTTCCTAAAACTTCTCTACTAGTGGTGTCATATGACACGCCATACGAACTCCGTTATAGAAAGTAGGTCCCATATCATTGAGCTAATACACGCAGAAAAATAAGTGTTAGAAATATGTTTGGAGCCAAACAAATATTTGTTTGGGACTGATTGCGAAAAAATATATGTTTGGATCCAAACATAATTTGTTTGGGTCCAAACAAATATATGTTCGCAATATTTTGTAACATATCTCAATTTTATATGTTTGGGTACCAACATATTTTTTATGTTAGAACATATTTTTCATGGGTGGAGAGAGGATGTTTGTCAAAGAGAGTAACAACAGGGCTCTCGCGGTTGCCGAATACCGGTTTATAATAAAGAGCTGTGTGTATGGTGTAATAGGAGACGGTGAAGTTTTGTGATGTGTATGCGTTAAACACGTGTGTTTCGTGTTTTGTTGTTGTTTATAGGTGTGTTTTATAACTCTAGCGAGGACTATATACCAAATAAATGCAGCTAAAACGTGGACCTGTGTGGACAAATTCCTGGGAAAACATTTTGTAGCCCAAACGTAGACTCTGTTCAAAATTTCAGCCATTTCTGTTGCATAATATACTTCAAATATTTGACATCGAAAAAATAAAGGAACTGAACTGAAGAAATTTCAGCCATTTCGGTTGGATAATGTTAAGTTGTTTTGTTAAACTTTACTTTCTTACAAAATGAAGTAGATTAATTAAAACCTTCAATATTCCCAAAAATCCGGAGGTTCCGTACCGTTCTATGGGGGCTATATAGCGAAATTCTGTGCGGGAATGTTTTGTAGCCCCAGCGAAGACTATATACCAATGTTTAGCCTTTTCAGTAGTATATGGCGACAAAAACTTTGAAAATACCGAAAATAGGGCGGTATCGTCCTGTGGGTGGTATACCCAAACGTGGACCGGTACCTAATTTTTTCTGGGACGAAGACCAATAAGCTCAAAATCCTTCAAATATATCAACTTAAAATTTCAGGCTGATCAAGAATATATACTCCTATTTTATAGAGTCTCCGAAGAATTTTTCGATGTGTTACAAGCGGAATGACAATGTTAAATATACCATCCATCTTATGCCGTTCATTGAAAATCTTTTCATAGTTCGTCCCATTTTACCTGCTCGTTTGTAAAATGGACCGAATTATGAACATATATCTGCCTAATGCATAAGTAAGCAACATCTGTAGTGGAATTCTGTAACTCATTTTTTGAGTTACCGACAAAAATCGGTCAAATTAAAACGCAAAATTATGAATGAAAAGTATCAATAAAAGTTCACAACACTGTCGCTATCGGTAGGATTTAGCAATAGCTTTATTTTGGTTGTTAACTTACCGAAAAATTTCGTTAATTACGCAAATTATAAGCAATTTAATTTTACCGATATTTGTTGGTAACTCGAAGTATGAGTTACAGAATTCCACTACTGATTTCACAGTGATTAGAAGTCTCAGCGTTCTAAATAACACCTACGAAATATTAAACTTTTACTTGGCAACCCTTGACATAAAATTACACAATAAACCACCATAGTTATAATATAAAGTATACAACAAAAGGGTAAAGAGAAAAAAAACAAACGTGCCATTCGATCATGCCCTGTACATACACCGTTCCACATTGCACATTAGTTCATTCAGCCGGCCACCACCACCTAAATGGCCTGCAACATGAATAATTGTTATTTTCGTTTGCTGTTAATTGAGTGAGTTTTTCCAAACGATTGCCAGCAAAGAAATGCATTTATTTATTCTTTGTAATTTGTCTGTACCGAATTCCAACAATTAATTCATACAATTCAGGGGGATACACTCAGGACGGATTTTACATATAAATATAAAATGCGATGTTTTTTTCTCATGTAAGCTTTCAATCGAAAGGCGTCTTTGTAGTTGAATTATTTAATCTTGATGATGGATAGACGACCTAACAACGTCTTTGCAGACGAGCTTAAGAGTGTCGTTATAAACGGTCTAAAGGGAGCCTTAAAGATATCCTATGTATAAACATAACATAATGAGAGCAACCATGTAGCATTTTAAGGTCGATCTAAAGCACATATTTATGGACAATCCAAGTTGCATTTAGAAAGATGAATTAATGTCGTCTCTACAGAAGACAAACAAAAAAGGCGTATTTAAAGATTGTAGTAATGGGCTTCCTAATGAAAGCCTTTACGGATAAGTCTTTACACTCAGAAAAAAATTATGGCTGAGGATATATTTTATATGGAGGAAAATATATCCTCAGCCTGCACGCAGAAAAATAAATGCAGCAAACAAGTAATATGTTTGGGTGCAAACAAATAATATGTTTGGAAGCAAACAAGTAATATGTTTCCAACAGTCACTAACATAACAAAGATTTGTATCCTAACATATGATAGGGACTGTTGCAAACAAACAATATGTTTGGATCCAAACATATTATTTGTTTGCTGCATACATTTTTCTCCGTGTGTGCAAATTAAAATTTTCATCTATTGGCACATCGAATACCGGCTACAGAACTTGCTGACAAAAATATGGATTTGGATTCAAGCTCAAAAGTGTTGCGGAGAAGCTACCTGAAGTAATGGAACGACATAACCCATTTTGTAAATGGAGCTTATTTTCCGAGTCATCCATTTCGATAGATAGAAATTTTGGACCATTATGTCAGAATGAATGGACTTGCCCAGGGAAATCATATACTGTGGTAAAAAGGTCCACAAGGAGTACCATTGGCAAAAATTTTCAAAGGAACCTCAACCCCCAACTTCAACTGCACTTAAAGAAATATGATGAACTTTTGTGAGGGAGGTACCTTAAGAAGTGGACTAATATGGTCCATTTTTATGCCCTCCACCATAATATAGAGGGTATAATTAAATTTGTCATTCCGTTTGTAACACATCGAAATATTCATCGGAGACCCTATAAAGTATATATATTCTTGATCAGGGTAAAATTCTTAGTCGATATAACCATGTCCGTCCGTCCGCTTGTTGAAATCAAGATATAGCTCGCAATTTTTAAGATAGAGCTTTGATATTTGGTATTGCAAATGGGCTACATCGGTCCACGTTTTGATATAACCCCCATAGAACGGTACCACCCGATTTTCGGTATTTTGAAGGTTTTAGCTTCATTATCACACCGAAATGGCTGAAATTTGGTATTAAGTGTTCGTTGGTGATATTAAACTTTCCCCAAGAATTTTGTATGGGTTCACGCCTTCATATAGCCCCCATAGAACGGTACTTCCCGATTTTCGGTATTTTGAAAGTTGTGGTCTCAATATTACTCCGAAATGGCTGAAATTTGGTATTTATTCTTCGTTGGAGGTACGAAACTTTCCCTCAGAAATTTGTTGGTACAGGCCCACGCCTTAATTCAGCCCCCATAGAACGGTACCACCCGATTTTCGGTATTTTGAAGGTTTAAGCTTCATTATCACACCGAAATGGCTGAAATTTGGTATTAAGTGTTCGTTGGTGATATAAAACTTTCCCCAAGAATTTTGTATGGGTTCACGCCTTCATATAGCCCCCATAGAACGGTACCTCCCGATTTTCGCTATTTTGAAAGTTGTGGTCTCAATATTACTCCGAAATGGCTGAAATTTGGTATTTGATTTTTCGGTATAGGTCCACGCCTCCATATAGCACCCTTAGAACGGTACCTCCCGATTTTCGGTATTTTGAAGGTTGTGACCTCAATATTCATCCATTGTGGCTGAAAGTTGGTATTTAGTCTTCGTTCGGGTAATAAAACTTTCCCACAGAAATTTGTTGGTACAGGCGCACGCCTTAATACAGCCCCATCGAACGGTACCACCCGATTTTTGGTATTTTGAAGGTTTTAGCTTCGTAATCACAACGAAATGACTGAAATTTGGTACGTAGCCTTCGATTCGATATGGCCCCCATAGAACGGCCCCTCCCGATTTTCATAATTGTGAAGGATGTGACGTTAATATCCCACCGAAATGACTGAAATTTGTTATTTAGTCGTTCATGGGGTTATAACATGTTCCAGAAAAGAATTATCAGTGTGGGCCACGTCTTCCTTTATCTATATATATAAAAGAGTAGTGAGGTGAGTGACTGACTGACTGATTCATCAACGCCCAGACGAAACGGCTGAAGCTAGAAACTTGAAATTTTGGGTGTAGGTTGCTGTTGGTGTGTAGGGGTGAGATAAGGCTGGGTTTTTGGAAATTCGACCTAGAAGTGTACGAAAAGTACTAAAAATGGTACCCTTTGTATTAGGCTAACGGTAAGAGCTAGAATTCTGAAATTTGGAACGAGTGTAACTGATGGAGATCTAGAAAGATGTACCAAAGGGTTTTTGGAAATTCGAACTACAAGGGTACGAAAAGTACTAAATGGTACTAAATTTAGTACAATTTGGATTTGGGTGAACGGATAGAGCAGGAATACAGACATTTGGAATGATGGTCACTGATGAAGAGTAACAATGAAAGGTTTTTGGAAGTTCGAACTATAAGGGTACGAAAAGTACTAAATAGTACTAAATTTAGTACAATTTTGATTTGGGTGAACAGATTGAGCTGGAATACAGACATTTGGAATGAGGGTCACTGATGAAGAGTAACAATGAAAGGTTTTTGTAAATTCGAACTATAGGGGTACGAAAAGTACTAAATGGTACTAAATTTAGTACAATTTGGATTTGGGTGAACGGATTGAGCTGGAATCTTGAAATTTGTAATGAGGGTCAGTGGTGGAGAGTAACAAAGAAAGGTTTTTGGAAATCCGAACTATAAGTGCACGAAAAGTTCTAAATGGTACTAAATTTAGTACAATTTGGATTTGGGTGAACGGATTGAGCTGGAATCCTGAAATTTGTAATGAGGGTCACTGATGGAGAGTAACAAAGAAAAGTTTTTAGAAATTCGAACTATAAGTATACGAAAAGTACTAAATGGTACTAAATTTAGTACAATTTGGATTTGGGTGAACGGATAGAGCTGGAATCGTGAAATTTGGAATGAGGATCACTGATGAAGAGTAAAAATGAAAGGTTTTTGGAATTCGAACTATAAGTGTACGAAAAGTAATAAATTGTACTAAATTTAGTACAATTTGGGTTTGGGTGAACGAATTGAGCTGGAATCCTGAAATTTGGAATTAAGGTCACTGATGGAGAGTAGAAAAGAAAGGTTTTAGGAAATTCGAACTATAAGTGCATGAATAGTACTAAATGGTACTAAATTTAGTACAATTTGGATTTGGGTGAACGGATAGAGCTGGAATACAAACATTTGGAATGAAGGTCACTGATGAAGAGTAAAAATGATAGGTTTTTGGAAATTCGAACTATAAGGGTACGAAAAGTACTAAATGGTACTAAATTTAGTACAATTTTGATTTGGGTGAACAGATTGAGCTGGAATACGGACATTTGGAATGAGGGTCACTGATGAAGAGTAACAATGAAAGTTTTTGTAAACTCGAAATATAGGGGTACGAAAAGTACTAAATGGTACTAAATTTAGTACAATTTGGATTTGGGTGAACGGATAGAGCTGGAATCCTGAAATTTGAAATTAGGTTCACTGGTGGAGAGTAACAAAGAAAGGTTTTTAGAAATTCGAACTATAAATGCACGAAAAGTACTAAATGGTACTAAATTTAGTACAATTTTGATTTGGGTGAACAGATTGAGCTGGAATACATACATTTGGAATGAGGGTCACTGATGAAGAGTAACAATGAAAGGTTTTTGTAAATTCGAACTATAGGGGTACGAAAAGTACTAAATGGTACTAAATTTAGTACAATTTGGATTTGGGCGAACGGATTGAGCTGGAATCCTGAAATTTGTAATGGGGGTCACTGATGGAGAGTAACAAAGAAAAGTTGTTAGAAATTCGAACTATAAGTGCACGAAAAGTACTAAATGGTGCTAAATTTAGTATAATTTGGATTTGGGTGAACGGATAGAGCTGGAATCCTGAAATTTGAAATTAGGGTCAGTGGTGGAGAGTAACAAAGAAAGGTTTTTGGAAATCCGAACTATAAGTGCACGAAAAGTTCTAAATGGTACTAAATTTAGTACAATTTGGATTTGGGTGAACGGATTGAGCTGGAATCCTGAAATTTGTAATGAGGGTCACTGATGGAGAGTAACAAAGAAAAGTTTTTAGAAATTCGAACTATAAGTACACGAAAAGTACTAAATTTAGTACAATTTGGATTTGGGTGAACGGATAAAGCTGGAATCGTGAAATTTGGAATGAGGATCACTGATGAAGAGTAAAAATTAAAGGTTTTTGGAATTCGAACTATAAGTGTACGAAAAGTAATAAATTGTACTAAATTTAGTACAATTTGGGTTTGGGTGAACGAATTGAGCTGGAATCCTGAAATTTGGAATTAAGGTCACTAATGGAGAGTAGAAAAGAAAGGTTTTTGGAAATTCGATCTATAAGTACATGAATAGTACTAAATGGTACTAAATTTAGTATAATTTGGGTTTGGGTGAACGGATAGAGCTGGAATACAAACATTTGGAATGAAGGTCACTGATGAAGAGTAACAAAGAAAGGTTTTTAGCAATTCGAACTATAAATGCACGAAATGTACTAAATGGTACTAAATTTAGTACAATTTAGATTTGGGTGAATGGATAGAGCCGGATTCCTGGAATTTTGGAATGAAGATCACTGATGAAGAGTAAAAAAGAAAGGTTTTGGAAATATAGTACAATTTGGATTTGGGTGAACGGATAGAGCTGGAATACAAACATTTGCAATGAAGGTCACTGATGAAGAGTAACAATGAAAGGTTTTTGGAAATTCGAACTATAAGGGTACGAAAAGTACTAAATGGTACTAAATTTAATACAATTTTGAATTGGGTGAACGGATTGTGCTGGAATACAGACATTCGGAATGAGGGTCACTGATGAAGAGTAACAATGAAAGTTTTTGTAAATTCGAACTATAAGGGAACGAAAAGTACTAAATGGTACTAAATTTAGTACAATTTGGATTTGGGTGAACGGATAGAGCTGGAATCCTGAAATTTGAAATTAGGGTCACTGGTGGAGAGTAACAAGGAAATGTTTTTGGAAATTCGAACTATACATAAGTGCACGAAAAGTTCTTAATGGTACTAAATTTAGTACAATTTGGATTTGGGTGAACGGATAGAGTTGGAATCCTGAAATTTGGAATGGGGGTCACTGATGAAGAGTAAGAAAGATGTACCAAAGGTCGAAAAGTCCTGAATGGTAGTGAGCTTAGTATGATTTGGATTTGAAGAGCTGGAATCCTGAAATATGGAATTAAGATTACTGTTGGAATATAGAATTGAGATATAGACGTAGCTTTGGAAAATCGTACTAACGTGCACGAAGCAGTACTAAATGGTACAGAATTCGCTACAATTTCTATTTGCGTGAACAGATTACTGTTGGAGTGTAGGATTGAGGTAGTTTTGGAAATTCGTACTTATGGAAAAGTGCTAAATGGAACTACATTGGCTATAAATTGGGTTTAGGTGAACGGATAGATATGAAAGTACATTTTGGAAAATCGTGTATGAAAAGTGCTAAATGGTACAAAATTTGGCACCTTTTGGTATTGGCTATATGGTATAGAATTTTGTACAATTTGTGATTTTGTAAGGGGTAAAACTGGAATTTTGAAATTTGGCATTAGATTAGCAATTCGTGTTTAGAGTGGAGGTAGTGAGGAGGCTTTTAAAATTCGTACTTATTTATACAAAAAGTACTAAATAGTACTATAATGGGTTTCAGGGGAACAGATAAAGCTGGAAAAGTGAATTGGGGTTTGAATATATGTTAGAAGGGTTAAAACCAGGAGTCAAATCTGAAATTTGCAATATGATACGTAGTTTTGGAAATTCGAAATAAAAAATATGGTAGTTGTGTACGGATGCGATACGGCAGATTTTTTTTTTTTTTTGTAAATTCTGGTTACAATCGAAAAAAATATTGGCAATAAAACAACAGAATCTCCAGCATTCACCATTCCCGTATTAAATATTGATTATATATTCTGTTCCCTTTCCGCATACGAAGTAGCGGGCATTTGCTAGTCCCCCATAGAAGCGTACCTCATGATTTACGGTATTTTTCGGTTTTAACCACATTATTCTACTGAAATATTGTAAATTTGGTATTTAGTCTTCTTTGAGTCTAAAAACTTTACGTCAGAAATTTGTCGGTATAGATCGACGTTTTGATATAGCCCCCATAGAACAGTACCTCCCGAATTTCCGTATTTTGAAGGTTAGCGATATTGTTTTACCGAAATTGCTGAAATTTTGTATTAAGTCTTTTTCATAAACGAAAAGAAACTATTCGTTCGTTAAATTTAAGCTGTGCTGGGACAAAATATTACGAGATCCAAAGTTTGGACCAAATCGGTTTACCAGTTTAGTAAAAATTTTAGAAATTTTTTTTTTTTTTTGGGGCCGGGGGGGCGTTGTCGATGTACTGGAAGGAATAGATCGACAAGTACGATATTCGAACTTTATCTAAGATTTACAGAAATTTTATGACATGCAAAGTTTGGACCAACGCAGTATTCGGTTTGAAAGTTGTCATGCACACCATCCACTACACTTTGCGTCGTTTAGTTTTTTACAGTTTTCGGGCCATTTTCTCAGGAAGTATCATGACTAGCCCCTGAAAAACTTCTGCAGTCGTAATCGGGCCCATATCACCGTCATCTGCTGAGTTCGACACATTAATATGTTTTTCAACATCATGTTTAGTTTCAAGCCTCCGAAATACCTCTAGATCTTGTTATGACGCTGCGCCTTTGGAGTGGTTGAGAGTTTTCAACCACGGAAAATTTGACGATAAAGCGGACGTCCCTGTTATTGAACTAAGTCTTCCCTTGTCTGTGCAGTGATGTTTGTGGAAAATAGTTTTTCTTTCTGTACATCGAGGGCAGAATGTAGTATATTTGTATTCTTTTATCTTTTTCATTTTTTTTTACACTACTCGCGAAAAGGGGTGCTGCTTTCATATGTGAAATGAATAGATTGTAAATTCCATGAATGCAATAGCCACTCAGCAAACAAGGCAATTACCAAGAAAATATTGTTTTACAATAGAAGAAAATTCCAAACATATTTTAAACACAACACGTCTGCTTTGATCCCTAGTAATTAAAAAGACCTCTACGAAAGCCTTGGACCCGACATACTAACCTTGTGCAAGTGTCTAGCCACAAAAGAATGTGAAAGTAATAATAAAATCAAATTATAATATTTAGATGGTGGAGTTTTTTTCTGTGACTTTTTGTTGCTTGAGTAGTTAATTGTACGTACCAATTTATTTCGTTGAAATGTTGTTTGTGGTTCTATCCCCAATTACACTGAATGTAAATTTATTGAAAAATAATTTTAATTTATTAAGAAATCAATAACAATAATGAAATTATCCAAAAATAAAATGAACGACGTGTGAATGTGGTTTACGTCAAAACATTAACGTGGAGTTTTCATCTATTTTTTCCCAAATTTAGACAAAGTTCGGGTGCCTCTCCCATAAAAGTTCAAAATTTTTCTCACCGCGTGCACGATAACTGTCGAAGGCAATAACCGATTTGGCCCAAACTTATCGGGAGTAATATTTATTCCGAACAACGACACGTTTCGAATGCTCCTACCGCACAAAATGTCAACTTTTTTGATAATGTCCCAAAAGCTCTAAAAACATCCGCAGTGACCAACTAAAGTGTCTGATTAGCACAACAACTATCTATAGAAGTGATTGACGTTGGTCTAACCTATGCTCATCGTAATATTTTATCCACTTCACTTCTTCGGGTACCTCCCGTACAACATTTAACTTTTTTCGCAAATGTGTAGTTTACGGACATTACTAGGAACCTCAACTGTCCAATTACAGGTAGTTCGGTTAAAAATTTTAACTAAAATCCTCAAAATACCGAAAATCGGGAGGTACCGTTATATGGGAGCTATACCAAAGCATGGACCTATGTGGACAGTTTTTTTGGAGATGTTTTGTGATTACTAGGAACCTCAACATTCAAATTACAGGTAGTTCGTTCAAAAATTGTAGCTGAAATCCTCAAAATACCGAAAATCGGGAGGTACCGTTATATCGAGGCAATAGCAAATCATGAACATATGATGTTTAATGAACCTATGATTTCAATAATATTAAAGCAATCAAAACAGTTTTAATAAAAAATATCTAGCATGAATGCTTTAAATCAATTACCGCTTATTTAAGAAGCAATTAACACATATTTGGTTATTGTTGATTGCTCATATTCCATTTTTTATTTTATTATTATTTGCATCGCACAACTTCTTCAATATTCAACATTGTTTTAATGAGTCAATTATTGGAAAAAGGAATATGGTGTGTATTTTAATAAAAAATTAATTGACAACACGTAAAAAAGTATCAGTCGGTCTTGTCGATAGAGATATATGTACTCTCAACCTGTGTGAATTGAAACATTCATCTACGGACATATCGAAAAGCGGCCACACAACCAAGATCCTTATGTTTTTATTTGTTGGTGTGGGAAGTACCTGAAGGAGTAATACGATAGAATCCATATTGGAACCTCATATATGTATGTCTGGTAGAAATTTTATGATGTACAAAGTTTGGACCAAATCGATTTTTCGCTTAGAGGGCCATCGTTCACACCATTTCACAAAAAAATCTAAACTTTTGTGAGGGAGGTATACGAAGGAGTAGACAGATATGACCCAACTTCGAACTTAAATTAAGTTTGGACAAAATATTACGAAGTTGAAAATTTGGTTTGAAAGTTATCGTTCACGCCAGCCAGCCAAACAGACGGACATGGCTAAATCGACTCCGAATTGTCTAAAACGAATTTCGTCCAAACATACATACTTTAGGTCTAAAACCATTATTTCGATGAGGCACAGTTGTGGTCGTATCAAAGTGTATATACCCACTTTAGTCTTAAGGCTGAATGTAAAAATATAACGTGTGTGTTTTTTTAGATTTATACCATAATTAAACATTTCAATTAGTAAATGTTTATTTAACTAGTACATGTCGCTTATTTACTCAAAGTTAAAGCATTTAAAGTTGGTTTTTTACTTTATAAATACTATTATACAAAAAACAAAGTAAACAAAGGTTATAGTCGGACAGGGCCGACCATACGATAACCTACACCACTGCCCTGCGAATTAGCTTTCAGCATATCAAAATTCCTTTTGGACAAATAAACTCATTGTAAGAAATAACTTTTTTGGGGTCTGTCACCTTAGCACATTAAGTTTAAATAATAATATAATAATAGTTCCACAAACATCCCTGAAGGGACACGGAGTGTACACGATTCATGTTACATAAATAACCACCTGTAGAGAAGTTTTACGTGGCTGAAATACTCAGAAAATGTCGCCAACATTACTGAGGGATATTTTGCCATCGTTGGAAATTTGACGTTTGCTGGCCGGGAATCGAACGCCTGACCTTCAGCTTGCAAGGTGGGTGTGCATACAATTGCACCACGGTGCACAGTGCAAAATATGAGCCCTTTAGCGGAACTTTACTAATAACTTTTAAAGGAAAAGGTGTAGATTCCTGAAATTTTGCACAAATGTTTCTTATATTAGTGGATAGTGTGGGGCTCAAATTGGGCCACATAGACCCGCGGTTTCCTGTAGCGCTCATGTAACGGTGGCTGCCGTTTTTATGTTTTCCATTCATTTTTCAATCGATTTTGATGCAAATTGGTATATTGGGCTTTCAGCGGATAGAAAACTTATGTACAAAATATTTTCAATATAGGTTCGCCTTTTGGAATAGCCCCACATGCCGGGTTCCCTCATATTGAGTATTTTAAAGGTTAAAGACAAAAAATGCAGCCGATTTTGATGCAAATGTAAATTTTAAGATGTTAGCGAATAAAAAACCTCCTCACACAAAAGCTGCCAACATACAGTCTGTCGCAAAAGTTAGTATACACCGTTGAAACCAAAATGTATTAGGGATAAATATCACGATAACTTATTGAAAACAACAAACAATTAGTTTTATTTGATAGACAAGAAGGTTGTCTTCCGTAATAACAATTAAAAGTGCGCAATATTTGCATACATTAGCAAATGTACGGTTCGAATCCCAAAAAGACAAAAATTTATGTCGCAAAAGTTAGTATACAACGGAAAATCCTCGTGGAACAGTGTAAAAAATTCTTGATATTTTTGAACAAAATTAAACTAAATCTGTACTTAAGATCATAAAGAGTATATTAATTGGTTTTAATGACAGTTATAGTACTTATAGTGACAAGTCCAACGTACACTGGATCGTAAAATCCACAAAAATTGGTCATCTACAAATACAACAACTGTAGCGACAAAATTCCGAGTGTTATGTCCTGTTTATGAATTCTAAAGACATGAAATGCTCAGAAAAGCTCTAAAGTTTCAATAAGGGGTGATCTTGATCGAGTTTCGACTTGTCCTGTTTGAAAAAACGGGAATTTCTTGAAGGAAATCCATACTTTTGAGGCCATTGTCCTTTTGAAACATGTAATAATCCTTAATCCTTACACATAAGGACTTCCCTTTTGAGTTAATTTTCTCACAAATGTTGCCCCTTTTCATCCATCAAAAGTAAATAGTAGGAGAACCTCAAGGTCCGTTGTAAGCCCTACAGTTATATTGTCCTACCGGCCTTTTAGCAATATCGGACATTCTTCTCGTGTCCCTAGTGTCTAATGTACTAATAATGTCTAATGAACTATTTCTAACTGATCCATTTAGTTGTATTTTGGTCCTAAGTGAAGCGAACACAGCTTTTCAGAACGTTTTTGCGCAATCCATGCGTTATAGCAGCCGAGAAAGCTCTGTATTAAAATTTTAAATTAGCTATCATATCCTTCTGTGGTGGTGGAGTATCACTGTAGGGCTTACACCAGAACTTGAGGTTCTCCTACTATTTATTTTTGGTGGGAATGTGGAAAGGGATATAATTTGTGAGAAAATTAACTGAGAAGGAAAGTCCTTATGTGTAAGGATTAAGGATTATTACATGTTTCAAAAGGAGAACGGCCTCAAAAGTATGGGTTTCCTTCAAGAAATTCCTATTTCTTCAAAAATGACAAATCGAAACTCAATCAAGATCACCCCATAATGAAACTTTAGAGCTTTTCTGAGCATTTAATTGCTTTAAAATTCATTAACAGGACATAACACCCGGAATTTTGTCGCTACAGTTGTTCTATTTGAGATGACCAATTTTTGTGGATTTTACGATCCAGTGTACGTTGGACTTGTCACTATAAGTACTATAACTGCCATTAAACCCAATTAATATACTCTTTATGATCTTAAGTACAGATTTAGTTTCATTTTGTTCAAAAATATCAAGAATTTTTTACACAGTTCCACGAGGATTCTCCGTTGTATACTAACATTTGCGACATAAATTTTGGTCTTTTTGGGATTCGAACCGTACATTTCCTAATGTATGCAAATATTGCGCACTTTTAATTGTTATTACGGAAGATGACCTTCGTGTCTCTCAAATCAAACTAATTGTTTGTTGTTTTCAATAAGCTATTGTGCTTTTTATCCCTAATACATTTTGGTTTCAACGGTGTATACTAACTTTTGCGACAGACTGTAGGTCCACTTCTGGGTGAAGCCCCACAACCCTACACATCTATTAAGGAGTAAAATGTCAATATTTTTTGTTTTCATTTGTATGTATAATGCTTATTGGTCAATTCAGCAGGACTGTACCATTAATTGTTTTAATAATGTCTTTCAGATCAAGTTCAGGTGTGCACTGCATTACAATTTTTAACGTATTTTGGTATTTGCACCGCAGCATCTAAAAATGTTGCACTATATGTAAATCACCAACATTTAGAGGTCAAAACTATGAAAAATAGCGAGAGGTTTCTTAATTTTACAGAAATTATCATTGTTAGAATTAGTGAGTCCATTTCTTCAAAACACAGTCAACAATGGCGTTCATTGTCGCGTTTACCTTCCACTTTTGGAAAATGCAACTGAATGAAATCCCCTAAGTCTTTTTAGAAAATCCTAAATATCTCCAAAGACCGCGCGATACCGCAGCAGTTTTATAGCTTTGCGAACAGAGGAGAATCCAATCTTACAGATTATATATATCTTAACACGTGAATGTACGTAATTCACTTTTGAAATGACCACGGAAAATAAAAATTACAATTTTGAAAACTTCAAAAAATCACTTCTTTGCGACTAAAATTGCACGAAAACAATAAGGGTTTTTTGCATTTTTTAAAGTGTAAAATATCATAATTATTTTGTAAAATATTAAGAAAAAGAAATCATGGCATACTGACATACCATTTGTCCGCGCCACTCCATTTTTTTAATGAATCAAAAATACATTTCTTACAAAAAAAAAAAAAATAAAAAACAAAAGTGCAACTTTAAGTGCATTTTTAAGTCGTTTCGTGAAGTAAATCGGCAAACTGAGTATGGACCATTTGTAGTGGAGTACTTAGCTAACGAATTCAATAAAAGTTTAATTAATTTCATGTACTTTGAAAATCCCTTAAAGTTCCACTAAACTTCCCAAATTTCGCAGTGTGCGGTGGCACCAATAAATAATTTTACCACGGACATTTAGTCTGGACCTAATTTATTGCATATTTGCTTAAAATGCACATATTCTTAACCATATGCAAGACTTTGTTAAGAATTCGTTGGGGGTATACCATTTTCGACCTGAAACTTATCGGTATAGGTCCAGGTCTTCATATAGCTCCCATAGAACCGTACCTCCCGATATCCTGTATTTTGAATGTTGTGGCCTCAATATACCACTGAAATGGCCAACATTTTGTATTAAGTCTTCTTCAGAGGTAAAACTTTCCACCTGAAATTTGTCGGTATAGGTCTAAGCGTTCATATAGCTCCCAAAGAGAAATAGCTCCACATTTTCGACATTTTGAAGAATGTAGCTTTGGCTACAGATTTCTCTATTTTATTGACTTGTCTGAAGTGAATTTTAAACAGAAAAAATTTACGCATAAACATTTAAGAAGATATTATTGAAATATATGTTGCATACGAAAATGCGTAAAATACATAAATTTTCCATATGCAAAAAATAATATATTTCGATTGGAATTTAATCAGAATCCAAATACACATATGCAAATTTTCCAAAAATAGGGGTTGCATAAAATTCCGCTGTCTACATATCATTGATCATATGAGAGAAGGCTCCCTTCTCCAACTGAGATGCTTGTGGAACAATTATGTATTATACATTTCTAATCAATATTCTTAAATTGGAAAATTGGCGCTGTTTAGCCCCTTCTGCTACATGTTTAAATTTTGGACAATTGGGCAAATAATACGTTAGGGCTCCACGCTAATTGCCAAAACTGGGAATTTCTATGTCATGATAGAGACAATTTGTAGCATGGGAGGAAGATGTGGTTCTCTTCACAAAATTCATTATATCTTAGGTAGTAGGTCCGTTATCAAGCACACATATTATTGAAATTTTCATCAGAGGAAAGATCAGTAGTTATTTTTCCATATATAGGCGACTTGGCCCTCCAGGAATTCAAATATGGACCAAAAATAAAATGTTTTTATTTAGCATACAAAAGTAATGGTCCATTGCACCCGCTAAATAATATCAGATCATCATCAAAAATTGGCATCTTCTTCGACCTAAACCCATACCTCGTGCAAAATTTCGTGACTATTGAGCGATAATTGCGACCTCTAGTGTGCTTATGATTACACTACAAGCAAAAAACTGCATGTATTAGGCTTTAACTTTTCAATCTGACCACATAAATCAACATAATTGGCTTCAATTGAAAGGGCAAGAATTGGCCTTCTAAATATTGTTTACGTGGGCGGAATGTGTGGTCCGGCAATAAAGATATAAGCGGTATATTAAAAATGTTCACACAAAAGTTGTGGTCCATTCAACCATCTAAATATCATCCGATCACCATCTCAAATTGCAAGCTTCATCTTTCTCATAAAATCTTGCATTATTTAAAATTTAGAGGCGATCGGACTATTATTGCGACCTACAGAGCAGTTAAAAAATCGGTTAAAAATTTAGTTTTTGGTCCATTTCACCCGCTAAATATTTCACGATCATCACTAATAACAATAGGGTTCTATTCTGGCCTGAACCCGACCTCCATACAAAATTTCGTGACGATCGGTCCATAATTGCGGCCTGGAGCGTGTTTACAATTTATAATGGACAGACGGACGGACGGACACACATTTTAAAATCGCTTTATCTCGTCGAGATATGAAGATTGGTATACCACATTGGGGATCTTCGACGAATATTTCGCGGTGTTACAGTAATTTTAACCAAACCAAACTTATAATACCCTTTCCACATTGTAGTGTAGGGTATAAAAATAAAAATAAATAAATTTAATTCCGGTTTAAAAGGAAATAAGCTCAGACAATTTTCCAAATGGTCGTTGTAGACCTATCCGTTCAGATACAGGCTACCCAAAAATTAAGCACTTTTGTCCTCAAAACTCTTTTAAGGCCACTTCTCGAATAGTGGTCACATTTCTATAGCAAAGTCTGAGGTGGGGTTCAAATTTTAATAGCGGGTAGTTCTTGTGCTTCCCAAGTCATAGGCCCCGATATGTATGTTTTTTATATTTGATCGAAATCCGTTTCAGGCAATTTGTTGTCGGTTTAGCCCTGTCCATCCGTTCGTCTGGCTGGCTAGAACGCACGATAACTTTCGAATGAATCAACCAATTTCGAAGGTAGGCCACATCGGTCCACTCCTCTCGATACCTCCCGCACAAAATTTCAAAATATTTCGCTATAATGGTGCACACGTTAATTCATGAAAAAATCAACCGATTCACTCCAAAATTTGATCATCGTAATATATGCTCTTCTGGTCTATAATAAATGTCATAATATATCATCGACTCGATTTGGAACTTACAACTCTCCATACCAAATCGGTTCGCAATATGATCCGTTATATTGGGACGTACAAATATATACCTATATTGAAAAATTTCTGAAGGAAGGTTTCCTACTCCCGAAGAAACCAAAATACAAAATTTTAGCCAAACTGTTAGGGAAATGTGGCGAGGAGGTACTTTTATCTAGGCGTTACTCCGAAACATGGACCTACTTTGAAAACATTTTTTTGGAAAAGATGTTCTTCCCCATGGGAAACGAAGATGCCAAGTAATAGCCTAATCAATTGGAAATGTGGTCAAGACCCTCGAAATATCTTAAATCAGGGTGTACCTATAAATGAGAACTATACTTAAACGTGGATCTATATATTGATGATTTTGTGTATAGATGGTTTATATTTACAAAATAAGAACATTTCGGGAAATTAGTTAGAAAATATTGGTAAAATGTAAAAATACTGGAAATGGGGGCTATATCAAAAAATAGAGCGACATGACCCATTTTTGTAACAATGCTCCTATATGTAATCCAAAGGTTTCTATCAACTTTCAAAGCTTTACTTTAATCTTGCGAAATAAGCGCATAGTATCTACTAACCAAATACTATCGTCCCCACTTGGAATTTCCCACACCCCAGATTGGCTGTTATCCAAAAATGCTTACGATGACGAACTAAAACGGTTGTTTGGCCCAATATCTATTGAAAGGCATGACTCCCAAAATTAGATCCATTCCAAGACGGTCTAATATAGCGTGTGGAAATTTTATTTACGTGTAGTCATTGTAATTATGGCCAAATACCGAATTCCAGAAATTTAGGTAAAACAATGTGGCTAACTTTCAAGACATACCGAGGGCCTATGCCGACAAATTTCATATGGAAAGTTTTATATCACCAACGAAGACTAAATATCAAATTTCAGCCATTTCGGTGGAATGTTGAGGCCATAACCTTCAAAATACCGCAAATCGGGAGGTATCGTTCTATGGGGGCTATATGAAGGCGTGGGCCTATACCGACAAAATTCTGGGGAAAAGTTTTATATCCCCAATGAAGACCAAATACCAAATTTCAGCCATTTCGATGGAATATTGAAGCAACAACCTTCAAAATACCGCAAATGGGGAGGTACAGTTCTATGGGGTTTATAAGAAGGCGTGGACCTATACCGACAAATTTCATATGGAACGTTTTGTACCCTAAATTAAGACTAAATAACAAATTTCATGGATTTCGGTGGAATGTTGAGGCCTCAACTTTCAAAATTCCGCAAATCGGGAGGTACCGTTCTATGGGAGCTATATCAAAACGTGGACCGATATAACCTATTTGCAATACCAAACATCGTAGGAGTAATAAAAACTTCAATACCAAATTACAAAGCTGTATCTTAAAAATTGCAGACGGACATGGTTATATGGACTTAGAATTTTACCTTGATCAAGAATATATATACTTTATAGGATCTCCGATGAACATTTCGACTATTGTTACAAACGGAATGACAAATTTAGTTATACCTTCCATATTATGGTGGAGGGTATAATTATGAGTCTTTTCTCAGCAGATTCGTAGCGTTATTTTTGTACAGTCACTGGCTGAGGTTATGTCTCTGTTCTAGAAGGTATGACATAAAATACCACTGAAACCACTTGAAATACGTATTTTAGAGCTTCAAAATGTTCCGAATTGTTAAGCACAATATTTTAAATACCCATAGTTTAGCAGCTACTAAAATTCCTACTATTTATACCCGAAAAACACCAATTGTGTTCTGCCAGCTTTAAGAAATTCCTCACCTGCCTTCAATGTCACTTACCCTGACGTTGTTTACATTTGTCGTAAAGAAATAAAATTTATAGATTTACCATTTTTGCAGGAATTGTTATGGTTTCTCCTTAATGGGCTAAAATGACTCCATTCAGTTATGGTAGTATAGCAGGAGAGGCAGCAGCAGCCGTCGCGTTAATGCTTTCATTAAGTTAATGTAAAACATTGTGGTGCAACGTGTTGCAAATTTTTTATTGTTACAATTATTCGCACAGTCAAAAGCAATTTGACGCATTGGAATTCTACATTTGGCTTGTGAAGTCCCGCTGCCATCACATCAACAAGAGCGAGGGCGGGCGGGCGTACAGAGCAACTATGCACGTATTTTCGTCTGTAAGCTTGTGCATGCTCGTCCATTCTGCACACATGGTTTACATGGAGATTTGGTGTGTTTTATGGCCTGTGTGGTAGTGGATGGTGCTGTTGTTGCTATTGCTTTTGTTACAGGCCCCTCATACATAACGCGCCAAGGTAGTTGTTGTCTAGTTTCGAAAGCATGCGGAAAATTGTTAAAAATTGTAACAATTTCATGGTAGTGTTAACAGGAAAACTACTAAAACACATAGCCTATTGAAATCTGAAGTTATAAATTTAAAACTAAAGAAATGCAAAGAATTTTAAACGCTAGAGTAAACCTGTTTGCCGAAAAAATACAAAACAGGTGTAGTGTTGAAGTTTTAAATGTTTCCAATGAAACAAAGCACACACACAGAGTTTCAAACATTTTTGTGAAATTTTAGAAAATTTGGCATTCTGTTCCAAGAATTTTGCATTTTGTTAACATGCCTATCCATTTCCTTTCCATGTAATAATAAATATTAAAAAGCAATGAAGGGATATATGTATGTATGTTGTTTCTAAAAGCCATTTGCAGGAAAAAAATGCAAACAGGATATTGTCACAAAGCCTTTAAGAATGTGAGCATATGTAAATGCTACCGAAGTTGCCAAGGACTGCAGATATTGGCAAAAGAGTAAATATGTATATATGGTAGCAGCGAGTTAAATAAGCAGGCACGAAACATAAGAGGATCTGATGGAGGCAGTCTTTTAAGGACCAGTATGGACGGGACAAGCAATTGTAGTTAAAATGGCCCAAATTATATTGTGACTAATTATTTTCACAAAAAAATTAAATACAAACTTTTAAGATCAAAGTGACGAAGGAGTTGTGTTGAGGATCTGTTTCATCCACTAGTGTTCCGAAAAGTCAGCACAAGCCGTCAGAACGTAGGATAGTACATTCTCTTAGGACAAATCGCGACAACAACACATGAAATAAAATACTGTCGATAACATGTAGCCCAGTCGACATAGGGCTGCGTGTAAAGGAAAAACAAATATTCCAAAGAACTGAATTTTTATGGAGAGGTAGGTTTTGTCATGTAGTCCTCATCGATCTCATCTGTGCAAAGAAGTTAGCTGCACTTATGCTAAGTTTTAAACTTTGTACGTGTTGCCCGATATACACCTTCGTTGATAGGTAAATAAGTAATCCGAAAATTTCAATGGCAATCAATACCTTCCAACCCTTTACCTGATGGTATAACAGGTAACAGTGGCACACATTCCCAAGGCTGGGAAAAAAACCATTCGTTGCCGAAAAACTATAGACCGATTGGTTTTTCCTCCTTTCTAATGAACAGTTACTTGACTTAAATATAAGATCCTACATTATTTACGACCTGATTAGCAATTCGCAGATTGCTTATTTGAAAGGGAAATCGACTGAAAGTTGAACATGAAGGTTACGTAGAGAAGACCATGGAAGATTCGAATCACACTCTTGCTGCCTTTCTCGATTTAGAAGGAGCTTTTAATAGTGTGAAACATGAATCCAACCAATTGGCTCCAGATCAACTGAGGGTTCCCTCTATCCTAACCGATTGAATTGATAAAGCCTAGGAAAAAACCTTCTCAATTCGAACATTGTATAAATATCTGCAGTCTGTCATCAGAATTACCCCACAGGGAGGAGCAATTCTGCAGCGACCGATTCTATGCAACGGATTGACTCGGAGGAAACTTCGATCAGGGGCCGTAATCTCAACTATATATTTCGGAATGCCTGTTTCCTTCTCTCTTGGTATGTAATGGTTATAGGGAATGGATGCACTTACGAAACTGATCTGATTTTAACTGCCTCCAGGACTACTGCGATGAGAGTAATATTGCTTCTTGTTACGTCAGATCATCTCCCAGCATATCTCAAAAATCGTACTGGTCGAAATACGAGACACCACCACAGTCTCCCCTGAAACCCAAAGCCGCGGGTTATTCGATACCCGTAATCCGGCTAGCGGCTGCCAACTCACTGTACACATGTTTGGATTTGTATCGTTTTTTCTGTGTTGAGAACAGCATATTCCAGAATGCGTGTACAGTATTTTTTGGTTCGTGATAGGACGGAGGACGAATTTGGATGTACTCAGTTTATCACATCCGCATCCACCACACTCAAACTTCGATGAGATGCAATAGACGCCGGGAGTGGGTGTATCTTAGGTGTTGCTCCGAACTAGTTCAAGTAAGGAACTACGACAGGGACTAGTTGCTGCATGTTGCGTGAACACAGCCCCCAGTTATTCGTCGTCGTCCAACAGCAGCCGAACTCGCAGACCTTCACACCAGTCGTTGTTGTTCCGATCCTTGATCGAGGTAAGATGGAGGAAATTATGGATTTCATGAGTCGGAAGAATGTCATGGTCGCGGCGGTGCAGGAAAGGAAGCTAAACAACAACTGGAGCTTACAGCGTTGTGATGGTTACCACGTACTGAGAAAAAATCGCACCTAGAGATGGGGGTTAGCTTTCCTATTACACCAGTCTGTTCAATACAGACCTATCTAACTTGAGCCTGACTCTAATGACCCAGGTTATAGGCCCAAAATTAGTCCGATTTTGGAAGGTCATAACTGTATGGGCTTGGTGGGACTGTAATGTCCATCATGAGTTGTGACATTCAGACCACGAAAACGAGAAGATGGGTATAGTGCTCGCTCAGCAGATTGATAGCTCTACGTTTTGCCCGGTCAATGAGGACCCCTATCAAAATTACCGGAGAGTGTCACAGTTCGCCAGACATTACCATCGTGTCACCTGATCTGACAAATGACCGGACAACCCGTCGTTTCTCTTAGATCACTGTATCCGTCAGCAAACCGCCCGATTTAATCAAATCTGAACGCCGCACTTTCATCAATCATGGGAAATCCAATTGGCTTAGTTTCAGAGAGTTCACTGATCACCGTTTCAAAAATCTGGCCAACACTTCTGATGTTAGGGTAGCAGAAAGTTCTCTTCGAGAGGACATCGCTGCTGCAGCCGCTCGCCATATACCTGCTGGTCGAATACCCGAAGTGAGACCCAATTTTTCAGGAGAGGTGACCAGAGTCAGGGAGCTGACACCGAAAGTTAACATGTTGGTGGTTGAGCGTTGGACAAGTGGTTAAATCATCTTAAGAGATACAACTTTGGAGCCGGAATAAGTGAATTGTGGTCAACGATTAAGTCACTCTCGAACCCTGAAAAGAAGGAAGATAGGACCTCAGTCACGTTCGACTACGTTATGCTGACTGATCCGAAGAGGTGCGCAAGTTATTTCAATTGGCAATTTGTCATTGCCATTGCCACCGTGGTGCAATGGTATGCACACCTGCCTTGCACACATAAGGTCGTGGGTTCGATTCCCCGGCCCTCAGTAATGTTGGCGACATTTCCTGAGTATTTCAGCCATGTAAAACTTCTCTACAAAAGTGGTGTCTTAGACACGCCGTTCGGACTCGGCGATAAACCGTAGGTCCCATATCATTGAGCTAATATGAATCGGGATGCATTCATTGATGTGAGAGAAATCTTCCTTGTCCCGTATGGGATGTTTGTGGAACAATTATATATAATTTGTCGAGCACCCCGACAGGTCGAAGGGAAGAGTACTACGCCAAGTTAGATCTCTTCCGGCTGAGGATAAACCACCACAATTTACAATGGAAGATGTTGGGAATGCCATCAAGAATGCTATGTCATCCAAAGTGTTGGGCCCTGATGGAATCTCTATGGTAATGTTGACACAGATGAATGCGCCGGATATCGAGTATCTACTAAAGTTCTCAAACTGTCGCGAGCAGCCCACATCGTTCCCGAAGTCTGGAAAATGGGAAGGGTGGTCCCGCTACTGAAGTCAGACAAGGATGCCAGCAAAGGTGAATCGCACAGACCGATTTCGATTTCTTCGATCGTAGGAAAGACCCTTAGGACTTTAATCCTCCCCAGTGTCAGAGAAAGCTATCCAGTTGCCGATCTTCAGCATGGGTTCCGTAAGCAACAAGACAACTGCGCTGTACATCATCTCCACATATATTAGTTGAGGACTCAATCAGAGCAAGCCGTCTGATAGAACAGTGATGTCAGTCAAAAGCTTTGATATTGTCAAGCAATCCACGTTGTTTGAGGACATTGAGCAGACTACCCTCAGGCCAAGCTTGAAGTGATGGATAATCAATTATATGTATGGTTGCCGTTGAATTCTGGAACAAGAAGTTCAAGCCCCGTAGCGTGGAACAGGGATTTCCGCAAGGCTGCTTGATGTCTCCGGAAGTGTTTAACCTCTTCTGTATTCCGCCAACTCCAGACGGCATTGAGATCGTAACGTATACGGATGATTGTTGTCGTCAGGTACCTTCTTTGACGTAATTTTTGAAAGGCTGAGCTCCTATTTATCTTATCCCTTTTCCACGGGAGGAATATGCAAATATCCACCAATATGTTCAGCACATGGACAGCAGAAGTATGGACTGGATTGAATGTCATGAATGCTGCGTTGATAACTGCAACAGGGTCCCTTTATCATGTCTTTAGAGAACCATCTACATGAGGAGTGAACGATTCTTCCAGTACGCAATTCAATGGTAGTACCATATGGTGGATAGGACCGACCCACACAGGCATGTCAGGAGGGATCCTCGTGATCCAACGTTACAAGAGTGAACCCCTATATCAAAAAACCTATCAAGCAGGTTTAAATAGCATTCACACGTTGTCATAAACAACTATCGTGTGAATGCGGTCCTCGGAGAACATCCCCCATCTGAATTTCTATAGAGCAAGGATCGATGTCATCGTGCCCAACATCTGCCCAGCATGCGGCACAGACCCGCACGATGCACTGCATCTTTTCAACTGTTCTGCCAAACCTACTCAGGAGACATCAATGCTGATCAAGATGCCAAAGCTCAGTCCTCGGCAATGACCAGAGGGGTACAGCGCTGACCGAGCAAATTAATAGCTCTACAATTTGCACGCTGGACGAAGATTGTCTCTGTTAACTGACAACTCGACAAGGGTTCAGAGAATTTCTCAATCACTACATGAGAGAGCTGCCCATTACCAAAGATTCTCAGGTAGCAGAGAGAATATCATCACTGCTACCGCCACTTGCTACATACTAGCTGGTCGAATACCCAACATTAGACAAAAATTCCCAGCAGAGGCGACGGGATTAGAAAACGAGCGTTTTGAGCTTCGTTGTACAAACCCTGATGACCCAAGAGTTAGGGCACTTACTATTGAAGTCAAAAGCCCGCCCAATGCTGAAAAAGTGAGTAAACAATTCTTAAGCAACTGGAAGAACTTTGAGTTGAGTATTTAACAAGTGTCCTCAATCTATCGTTAGCCAACCATATTGTATGTATGGTCTAGCTAATGAAGCCAGGCAAGGATGCAAGCGGGGGCGAATCGTTCTGACCCCCTTGACGCCAGTAGCGAGGATTCTAGAGACACTACTCCCCTCGATGTGAATCAGTTTCACAGCTGCCCAACATTAGCATGGATTCAGGAAGATGTGCAGCATGACAACAGCATTATGAGGTTTTTAACCTGTCGACGGCCTTCGATACCTCCATGAATTCCGTGGAATTCCTCATGACACCAGTGGACTATCTTCTTTAGAAAGAGATAGGTCAAAAGCGATAAGCGAGAACCTATAGTTAAACGAGCCTATCAGGCAGGATTGATTAGCATTCACACTGATGCAGTTGCGAAAGCAGTACAAAAGAACAGCAGAAGAACGTCAGCTGTCAAGACAAAGAAGAATGGTTTCTAGCCCAGTAAAGATCCCGACGATGCAGCCGACTTAATTCATATTTAACCCGAACTGATGACACGATACCCAACACATACCCAGAATATTGTTGTCACGCGAATATTAAAGAAATTTCATGGTGTGCAATGCCAAACGGCCTCCCCTTTTGCCTCCATATTCATCTCATACAGCTTTTGAATACAAATGTTAAAATTGTCTAATTTTTATTTTTCGACACAAAGTGCATTTTATTGTCGGATCCATTAGTTATTATCCGCAGATGTAATTGTTTTACTAATTAAAAATATTCCCTAAAGAATGCCAAGAAACACTGCTAACTTTCATCTTTGATTCATGTAACAAAAGAAAAAAATACGTAAGATCTTCCAAAGCTTTTGCTATATTCATTTACCTGCTTAAACGTAGTTAAAAATAGCTTATGCTGATAACTTGATATGCTCTGTGCATTTTGTCTATGATAGTCATGCATGACTGCGGCTAGGGAAACGCAATGATCGCTTGAAAGGCTTAGACTGCATTCAGACCACCCACAAACTTGGTAAGTTCGTCTAGAGAGGAGTAGAATTATTATGAGCTTCGAGTTACATTTGCAGTCAGTCAGTCAGGCTGTGAAATGAAGACGCCAGTTTATGTCAAGCATCAGACAATTAAATAAAAACAGCGTACATGCGATGGATTCCTGTTACATTTGAATAGATAAAGTGATAGACTTGTGGCGCCAAGATGGTTGTGTGTATATCTTCATATGTTTAAGCATTGAAATGCATAGCATGACATTATAAGTCAGGTAAACTAAGATAAACCTATTCACAAAGACGGTGTTAGAACTTGAGTTTAACGATAAGTTAACATTCATACATAAGTATGTGGGCAATGTTTTTGAAAATTTATCATACTTGAATCCAAGGTTAAATTCTTAATAACTCGCGAATTGTGGTTGTTTGTTCAATGTTTTTGGATAAAGTGACATTTTTATTAATTTTCCCGTTTAGAGTTAAGCTTGATGATAGAAATTTTTTGCAAGTGAAAAACGGCAGCCAAGGACTCGTACCCACACAGCCACCACATTATGTGACTAGTTTCGCTCTTCATACAATTTTGGCCTTAAAAGTAAATTTGCGTGGAAGCTGTGGCTATACTTATATTGAACAAGTAAAAAAGTATCAGTCGGCTTTTCCGACAGAGATATACCCTCAGCCTGTGTATATTGAAACAATTTTTTCCCAAAATACGTATGTATTAATGTGGTTTTAAAACTTTTGGGCGTTTGAACCGACAAAAATGTTGAGTAGGATTAAAGATAAAAAGTTTTGCGGAGGATATACTAAAAGGAATGGATCGACATTGACCGTTATGGAAGTGGATCTCCAGCCACAACATATGGTGCCATAGGGGGTTTTTACACTATTCGGGCTGTTTGCTCAAGAAGTATGGACTTGCCCCTAAAAAAACTTTTACCATCGTAATTGAGGCAGCGAATGCGAGTTGCTTCATTCGGTTCATCCGTTCGAGAGTTATCGTGCGCTCCAGCCAGCAGGACAGACAGACAGACAGACGGACGGACATGGCTAGATCGACTCCAAATTGTCTGAAACACATTTCGTCCAAACATACTTGGGGTCTAAAACCATTATTTCGATGAGGACATTTTCGTCGTATCAAAGTGTATATACCCTCCTTAGCCTAAAGGCTAAGGGTATAAAAATCGCTTGAAGCAAACGTGTTTTTTGTTATCTCTCGATTTGTGATCAAACCACAATTTTCACGGTTTTCCTGTCGAAGTAAAAAAAATAAGCCAACTAAACAAGTATAACCTCTCCAATATATAACTTTTCAAAATTTAACCTGCGTCTACCAATAAATGATGCGGACATTTTGAAGCCAGATTTTATGTGTTTTTGAAACAGGTTTTTCAAAAAATTATATATAGGATTGTAGAACTCGCGATTCTCATTTATTTGATATATGTGTCGTGAATATAGCCTACACAGCTTCACAGAAATCTGTATCCAAATACGAAAATTTTGTGCGAAAAAATTTCTAAAAATCCTATTTTTCGGGTCTAATTTTTACAATTATCATTCGATTCACTCGTACTTGACTGCAAATTTTAGATTTTTATGTTGCGGGTTTAATACAATAGGCGATAAAATGCGCGATATTTTCAAAAACAATTTTAGGTGATTTTCCTACCTTGGAATTTCTCGTATCTAGCGTTTTAGTAGATGGATTTTCACGAGTATTGTGATATCTCCCTTGTTTGACCACCTTCGCCAAACTACTTTGCATCAATGTAAAGGCGATATTTTCTTTCTTCTTTGCCGTTGGAGTACCCTACTAAAAGCCGAGATATTCGCAAAAGAATAAAACATTATCCGACCATCACCAAACTCAATAGGCTTCTTCCTCTCCAATTAAAAAATTGAAAAATTGGTTGTATTACCGACTATTGCGATATCTCGTTATTTAGCCACCTACGCCATCCTAACTTGCATCATTGTAAAGATGGGATTTTCTACTTTCATAGGCATGCTTTGCTTTCGGAAGGTCTCCAACCAAAGCTGTGACATTCGGCAATATAATTAAAATCGCAAAAATGAATATTGGGGTTTCATTAGCGACTATTGTGATATCTTTGTTGTTTGACCAGCTACGAATACCTAATTTACATCGTTAGAAAGTAATACCGCGACAACTTTTGTCCGCAACAACCAAAAATTTGCTCGCAAGTGGATTTGTACTGGGGAATTTTTTCTTAACCTAGATCCGAGATAGGTCCTCACACTGCACTTTTTAAAAATTTTGTGTGAGAGGTACCCGCAGGTCGGGACCGATATAGTCAATATTCCAACCTGATGCACGACTGGGTAAAATAATACAATGTGCAAAGTTTGCACAAATCAGAAACAAGCGAATTTGTCATTTTAGTTGGTGTCGTCAAGGTTTATTAATGCTTTTAGGTCATTATCTCAGGAAGTATGACCTTAACTTGTACCGTCGTAAAGGAGGCTGCAAGGACAACCTGTTGAATATAATCAAAATAACACTGTGCGACACGAAAATTATTAACCATATTCTGACACCGCAGCGGGATAGAAGATCAAAAATAAGAAGACTCGTGGCCCGGAGTTTTTCCCTATCACTTCAACTTTCGCGGTTATGGGCCCCCAAAGACCTGATGTCAAAAGGGATCATTTTGTCAGGCACATATCTTATAAACCGCTAAGAATTTGGGTTTACTCGTAGAAGAAAAGTTGTAGATCTCGTCTTAGAGAATAATAATTGTGAACACAAAAAATCCATTCAACCTCACCTTAAAGGCCAAAATCGTCAAGGTCAAATGTCCCTTTTAATTTTTTCTCGGATTTTAGTCTACAGATATCAAACCGATCAAAATTGAAGCAAACAACCAACTAGAAAAATGTACCTTAGATCTTAGTAAACAAATTTTTAGAACACACGAACTCTGTAGAAACGCAAATCAAAAGCGATTTTTATCCTCTTTTCTCGGTTCCTGCTCCATAGATACTGAACCATTCAAAATTCAAGAAAACAATGGACCACAATAATGTAGCAAAGATATCAGCAAACAACTTTCTGGAACATACGAAATGTCAAATAAATAAACCTTTCAAATTTCCTTGTGTTTTGAACAATATGTTATTTCAAGACCTGAGCTGGGGGAAACGTTAAATATAATTTAATTTTTTGTGAATTTCAGCTTGAAGGATCGTTCCTAGAATCTTTTTATGTTCTACAAAGTTGTTTATTGAAATCTTAGGTACATTTTTGTAGTTGATTGTATCCTTAATTTTTGGGCGGTTCGGTATCTGTGAACCGGAATCGGAGAAAAAAGTATAAAAATCGAAAATTTTCAAAAGTTTTTGGCTATTTGCACATTTAACAAAAGTTGTTTGCTGATATCTTTGCCACATTATTGTGGTCCATTGTTTTCTTGAATTTTGCACGGTTTAGTATCTATGGAGCATGATAAAACTCGCATTAAATTTGCTATTTGACCATTAAGAACCGTTTCTACAGAGTTCGTATGTTCTAGAAAGTTGTTTACTAAGATCTAAGGTAATTTTTTTAGTTGGCTGTTTGCTTCAATTTTGATCGGTTTGATATCTGTAAACTAAAATCCGAGAAAAAATTGAAAGGGAAATTTGAGCTTGATGATTTTGTCGGAATATGGTCAATAAACCATGACTCAAAAAATTACATACAGTGTAATCCGAGAGAAGCTCTTAAACTTCATTTTCTCCGAATTTTGTGTGAAAGGTACCCGAAGATGTTGACCGATATAGTCCATATTCGAACCCTTCGTATGTCTAGATGGAATAATATGATGTGCAAAGTTGGGACCAAATCCTTCAAGATTTATCGTCCGCACCATTTTATAGAAAATTTGTGAATTTTGCATGGGAAGAAGAAGTGGGTCGATATGGTCCATTTTCGAGCTTAAACTAATTTCGGAAAAAATATTACGAACTTCAAAATTTGATTGCACCAGGCAGACAAACGGCTCCAAGTTGTCTGAAACGAATTTCCGCCAAACATACTTGAAGTTTAACACCATTATTTCGATTAGGCCCATATTTGGTCGTATCAAAGTGTATAAGCCGTCGTTAGCCTAAAGGCTGAGGTATATAAATACTAATATTTCGAGGTATTGCATTGCTTTTTACCTAAGTTGGTACACAAACTTCAGACCCATTTTCTAGCATGCGGTAAATAGAGTTCCTTGCAAGCCAACCAAAACGATAAAGGAAACCACTTATATGTTCCACAATAGTAGTTTTGTTATTTAACCGGTATATTGCTACAATTTCCATCAACGGATAGGTCAGGAGTTAGTTTTTAAGTTTCGCGTTCCTAATTTGTCGGAATATGCCCCCAAAAAAATTAAAATATGGAACAAAACCTAAATTTCAATATTTTTCCCGCGAGAATTAGGGTCAATTTCACCCACTAACTACTATCCTATTATTATCCAAGATGATTGGCATTCTCCTTGACCAAAACTCTTACATCGTGCAAAAATATTTCAGTATTGTGCTATAACTGCGACATCTAGCGTTATTATTATTACACTACACAATTAAAACTGTGGGATCCGTGTATAAAATAGGCTGCAACTCTGTTATCTGACCACGCACATCAACATAATTTGTATTAATGGAAAGGTCAAGAGTTCCACTTTCAAATATATTTTACGCGGGAGGAACATGTGCTTCAGCAATATAGATATAGTCATTATACTAAAAATTTTATAAATGTTCACACAAAAGTTTTGGGTAATTTAGCCCACTAAATATTATCTGACCATTATCTACAATTGCAGGCATAATCTTTGTCGTAAACCCAAACCTTACTTAAAATTTCGCGACGATCAGACTACCATTGCGACCTACAGAGCCGCTACAAAATTTGATAAAGACTTTGTTTTTGGTCCATTTCACCTCCTAAATATTTCACGATCACAGCCAAAAACTATAGGGATCTATTCTGGTATGAACCAGACCTCCATACAACATTTTGTGGAGATTGGTCCATACTTGCGGCCTGAGGATGCGTACAATTTTTAATGGATGGTCAGATAGACACACATCTCAAAATCGCTTTATCTCGTAGAGTTATGAAGATTGGTATACCACTTTTGTGTTACATGATTTTTTCGAAAAACAAACGTATAATACCCTTTCCACATTGTGGCGTAGCGTATAAAAAGCCCAATATTTCGAAGTATTGCATTGCCAGTTCCCAAACTGCAGACCCCGTACAGTATTTTGCATCAATTTAAAATTCTCTATAATGGTTTAAAATTTATTCTATTCTGATTACGACATTTTTGAGCATGAAGTAAATGTAGTTATTTGCAAACAAACCATAACGATAATGCCCACTTATATGTTCGACAGTAGTTCGTTTACCGTCTTTACTCAACGATTGTATTTAGAAAACTGAAGAAAAAAGAACAACATAATTCATACCATTTTTTATTTTCCTCTTTGCTTACTACGTTGGTTAACGACAACAAAGCACGAAACACACGTGTTTGGCCGCAAACACACCACCAAAGCACAAAATTTTTTACCCTCCCTTCTTCGCTTCTGCGATTTCTATTACACCATACACACAGCTCTTTTTTATATAAACAGCATTCCGCAGCCGCGAGAGCCATGTTGTTACTCTCTTTGACAAAAGTCGTCTCTCCACCAATAAAAAATATGTTGGTACACAAACAAATAAAATTGAGATATGTTAGAAAATGTTGCAAACATATATTTGTTTGGACCCAAGTATATTTTGTATGGATCCAAACATATATTTGTTTGCAACCAGCCACAAACCTACACTTGTTTGGATCCTAACATATTTCTAACATATATTTTTCTGCGTGTAGGGATCTGTTCTTAGCACACTTAAATTTACCGCTCCTTTTTATCATTTGTACAAATTCTACAAACGTCTTGAGAAAATACAATCCCACAATATCACTGTGCAACATTTTTGAGCCAATCGCGTGCAAACAACTTCTGTCCAGAATTTTATGAAAGTAGATGACCAATAGGCAAAAACCATATTTGGGTTTTGTTTTCTTAGATCGGGTTCGGTTTTTATGGCCTCATTTAAACATGGTTAAAGATCGAATTTTTAAAACAAATCGGGGCTGTATCTCTGAAACCAATACGAATCTTGTTTTGACATCTGCAACAAATTTGTAGATAAGAGCAAGAAGAAAATATTTGGTGGAATAGTGAACTCGAAATACTGCATTTATTGCCTCAAATTTTATAATATATCTAAAAATTCTATAATTTGGGTATATTTCGCAGCGTATCTCCCAAAATGTTAAATTCTTGTTATCGTTACCTTTTGGAAAAATATTCTTTGGAATTTAATACACAACTCTTCAGAAATTATATTGTTGTAAAATGCCTCTATCGCCTTGTTTATCGTAAATTGTTCGACAACAATTTGGTAAATATTTCAATAATTCATTGAAATCCCCAACATGAGAATAAACAGCCTGTGTGAACATTGTTTGAAATAAGTTTTGTAAAAGGTATGTTATAAAATACCCCTTAAACAACGTTAAATAACCATTTTAGAGTTACAGAATGTTCTGAACAATTTATGGTCACATTATTTGGAAAATTTTTAGAAGGGTTACTTGTTTCAACTCCCAGCAGTTTAGTTGTTACTGACCAGAATTTCAGAAATTATGTAAACTTTTCTATATTTTAACGAGTTTGATGCGCCAGATGCAGCTTTTCCTACTTAATCTGTTTGACACATAAGTTCTACTACTTTAGGGCTACAATATTGCTGAAGACTGCACAGCAAAATTCTTATTAGTTTCGGAGATAAAGGTCCGATCTCTGGAAAAAAGGCTCATTTTAGGTCGGTTTTGATGAGGCCATAAAATCTAAACCCGATCTAAGAACACAAAACCCAATTAAGGTTTTTGTAGTCTCAATATGTACTTTCAGAAAATGCCCATTAGAAGTTGTTTGCATTTCCAGTGTTGCACAGTGTATTCTGTGTACTCTCATTTGCCTCACATTTATGTATGTTTGGTGCTTCCAAAAACGATTCTTATCCCCCTCTTGCCGGTACATTACATGCTAATAAACATAAGTTTAGCTCATTTAATAACACCGCATGTACCGCATCTTATGAAGGTGTTTCGATATTGCCACAATTTGTGGTTTGAGCATTCAAGCCATTAATCTTTTCGAACAAGGTCTGATAAAGCAGATATTATCGCTGAAATGTGAGTAACATTCTGTTGTCATGAATAAAATTGAAATGTATCAGCGACACAGTGTGACGCATACAGATGTTGTTCTAAGATAAGTTACAAATGTCTTACAGTGGAGAGCAAAAGTGAAAGAGTATATGATTACAATTAATGTTGAAAATGTCTGTCCCATCCTAGTGCAATGGGGAGCTAGTGAGAAATATTTGTCTATAGAGTGCTATGTTTTTCATTAGTTTCTGAGCAAAGACTAGCTTTTGAAAATGTTGATTTTCAATTTCCCATAAGATCAGAAGTCCCAGATTAGTTCTATTATATTCAAAACAATTTAAAGTTCCTTTTACATTTTCTAAATTATTTTGTACATCTCTGTATTTGAAATACAGTATTTGGGTATGGTGCTTCAAATGATGAACAAATTGCTGTGGCATTAAAAATAAGTGGGCGAAATGAAAAATTGAAAATTTATAAATTTTGTACACATGAAGTGCTCTATTGCGATAAAATTGAAATATATACAATTAGATATGTAATTACGTGCAATGTATGCAAGTATGTCTGCACGTTTTCCTACATGTATGTGCTTGACTACAAAATTCTTGTGTTAATTATCATAGAGTGGTTCTTCAGCATCATTAAGTGTAAGCCACAAAATAAAATCTACATTTTAATTAACCATTCGAATCGCTTCCATTCAATAACGTTAAATGTTACGTTAACATTACACCGTCAACTAATTTCTTTCCACTCAATAAATCCTTTTGAAATCTAACGACCTAGATTAGTATTTATGTAACATTTATACGTTCATATGTATGTATGCATGTGTGTACATTCATACATATTATTCACAACCCGTTTGAGATTTTTCAATTAAGTGGAAATCAGAGATATGTTTGGCTGTAATAACTGAAATTACTTTGGAGATTTTGCAGTTTTCTAAATGAATGATTACATTTACGTTTGGCAATATCGGAAATAATATTGTTTCGTATTTTAAATGTAGGTTATAATGAAAAATTATAATAATAAATAAGTCAGAAGTGAGAAGAAGGTTCCGATGGACTGTTTATGAATGTTTAATATGAGTATATGAGTATAGAACAACCCCATATTTGGTTGTTTTTGTTAGGAACGTAAATATGTTCGCTTGTATATGGGGAATCTGAGTGAAATAGGACACTTTTTCAAAAAGTGATTTTTGATTTCATTTATTTTTTGCTATGATGATGCTGCTCATCAGCAAGAAATTTTAGTTAATTTTCCGATTTTTTACTAAAGGTTCCAAAGTTATCGCGCCTTGAAAAATTCGAATTCTGTAAAACTATGTACAAAAGTCGGAACATCTTATTAATATTTTTTGTAGTGAGTACAACTTACAATTTACGTGCAAGTAAATATACTCAAAATGTCGCGAAACTTATATGTATTGCAAAATACAATAATGGATTTTGAAGGAGGAGGAGTAGCTTAATATTTTTAATAGTGTTTTAAGGTGTTGTGGTATTCCAGTTAGCTGTATGTTTTCTTAGTGTATTTTGTAATGCCAATTCGATCATATATTTAAAATTGTCCTAAGGTTTTAGTCATGATGGCCACCTCGGGAATAATTTTCCAATGTAGGTCATGCCTTTAAGATTATCTAGTATTAATATGAACTGCCATTTAGTGTCACACATTAAATGGTGGGTCGCAGACTAAAGCTGCCCTAGAAATAGGTTTCTATGGATCTATTAGGGTGTAACTCCCTTATCTAACCGCGTACATTAACATAATTGGCAAATAATCGGAAAAAAGGTTACGAAATCTCGGAAAAAAATCTAATATCAGAGCCGTTGGCAAAAATTGTTGTCTGGGTGGCTATCTCTAACATATACACACATTTATAAATGGTGGTGGTTTATTGAAAGGCATAGAAAAAATGCAAAAGAAACAACAGACACATAGGTACATAAAAAATTCCAGAGTAATACATAACAGACTTTAATAAAGGAAAAACTGAATAAAATAATTTATAAAAAGTCACACTTTTTAAAAAAAAATATATATATATAAATACATCGTTGAACGCTTCTCCTTAGCTGTGAAATAAAATACATTTTCCACAATATTGAAATCATCAGCGGGAAATCGGCATCTGTAATCAAATGATTATATAAAATAGGTACATCCATATTTCAAATATGTATATGAGGAAAAGTCAAAATTTTTTAGTTTCCATGAAGCCAAGGTTTGCACTATTATAATACGCGAACTATTGTAGTTTGGCAGTAACTATGACTATTGCTGGATTAATTTAGATGTTTTTGTACAAAGCTCAAAAATTTAGCAAAAAAATTTAATTTACGTGGTAGTTACGACCGCGTAAAGGAAAAACCATAGGTAAAAACACGTTGAATCTAAACAGGTTTTTTACATTGCTATTCGATTTCTGATTAAACCATTCAAATGACGGACATCTGTCCAAAGTAAAAGTTGGAGAATACAAAATGAAGATTACACTTCTAATGTATCACTTTCCAAAATTTCCACTGCATCCACCTTTTATGGATGCTGACATTTTGAAGCCGGATGTCAGGTGTTTTTTGTATTTTTTATGTAGCTGGGACGCGCATTCGGATATTTCGAAAAACCAATTATAGGACTAAAGAACTCGCGATTTCGCATAATCTGATATGTATATTAAGTATGTAGCCCACACAGCAGCAGAGTAATCTACTGCCAAAGGCAAAAATTTAGTGCGATATTTTTTCTAAAAAACCTATTTTTTGGGTACAGTATTTACAATATCGTTTTGAGTGTGCTGGTACCCCGCGATATTTTAGTTTCTCGACGATCCGGATCATATGAATCACAGATCGTAAAAATCCATCTACTAGAACGGCGGAAATGGCTACTGCAAAAATTGAAAAATTTGCGAAAAATGTTTTTCAAAATATCGCTGACTAATTCGCGTTTTATGTGGATCGTTTCCATTTCAATGAAGAAAGTGAATCATCACTCGCGTTTGTGCGAAAACAGCGGTTTGAAAAATTTAGTGGCATGGGAGCTGTATCCGATTTATCCAAAAAATACTGTGTGATGCTACATCCAAGGTTCTTGATGGATTTTATTGAAATATGTTTAGATCGATGTATTTTTTCACGGTTGATAGTGAAATCGGATGCGCATAAAAAGTGTATGCACTTTGTGCAAAATATATGCGTAATACAGTTTGTTGCACACTAAACTGCAGACGATGCTACATCTTAGCGGCCAAAGTAAATCCTGGCAAATGTGTACAAATTAAACGAGAAGAATTCGCTGTATTGGTAAACCGCATGCGCATCAAGTGATTTTGAGGATTTCGCGATTTACACGCATTTCAAAATGAACATTACCCGATACAATTTTATTTCAAGATTATACCCCATTTAAAGGAACCCAACATTTATTTGAAAGATATCCATATCTTCTGCTAGATGTTAGCGTGTTTTCGAGAAGTGATTAGAATAAAAAATGTGATTTATTGCGTGACATTGAACTAAAATAGAAGAAAAACTCCGACCTATTTTTCTTACATTTTGTTCAACTAACTCACAAAATAAATTTTAATAAATATTTTCTCTTACAACAATTTTGTAAATTTCCTCAATATATTTTTTGTTTTTTGCTATAATATGCAAACCGCTAAACGGATTTGTATAGTTTTGGTTTCATTTGAATCTTCTCGATGTTTAGATTACGTACATATTTTTTATATATTTTTCAGATGCATAAACAGCTTGAATTTTATTAGAACAAATTGTAAACTACCAATTGTTTTGAATGCTTTCCTAATTTCCGCGAAAATTTACAACTTTTTCACTAAAGTTATGGGACCTCAGTAACCATATAGTATGTAGGGAGCCCCTAATTAAGAGAGTTTCTCAATATAATGATTAGAGTCTTTTAAAGATTTTTTTCTTTTTATCAGAATTGAAACCGCCATAACTTTTGCGCGCAACAACCAAAATTAGTATCTCGAACTGATTTAAGAATGGGTTTTTTTTCCCAATGTATGTACCAAAAATCATTCATGTAGCTTAAAAAAAATTTTTTAATTTTTTTTTTATGGAAAACTAAAAAATTTTGTCTTTTCTTCATATATATAAAAATGTATTGATGTAATTACCAACATTTCTTCCTTGTCCAATAAAATATTTCCATTCACCTTTTTGATTCAATTATAAATTTGCCATTTCTTTAAGAAAACACAAAACACTGATTTATTCACTCACTTTACCGTCTTTACTCAACGTTTGTATTTAGAGAACTGATGAAAAAAGAACAACATAATTAATACCATTTTTTTCTTTTCCTCTTCGCTTGCTACGTTGTTTAACAACGACAAAGCACGAAACACACGTGTTTGGCCGCATACACCCCACCAAAGCTTCTGCGTCTCCTTTATTATAAAACAGTATTCCGCAGCCGCGAAAGCCCTGTTGTTACACTCTTTGACAAAAATCCTCTCTCTACCCATAAAAAATATGTTCAAACATAAAAAATATGTTGGTATCCAAACAAATAAAATTGAGATATGTTGCAAACATATATTAGTTTGGACACAAACAAATGTTTGGATCCAAACAAATATTTGTTTGCAACCAGTCCCAAAAAAATATTTGTTTGGATCCAAACATATTTCTAACATATATTTTTCTGCGTGCCGGATTGTTTTGATTATTTCATCTAAGCTATTCCATGTTATTCTGATTGCAACGACGGCGATTACATCATAAAGCAAGACCACAACATTATATTATTTTTTTGCTAGGGGAAGGCAATAATGACCCAGCTGAGAAATGACCCAATATTTAGGGCCACTCCTTGATACATCTCTCTCACTGAATGGGTAGTGGTGTTTGTAACAATTTTACAATTTCATTCTGTGTAGACTGTGTTGATTAGGCCTGTCAGTGTATAAATAAAGGGCCTGTTTACGATACTCTTAAAGGGAGTAACCGATTTGTCCATAGTGCATAGTAGTCGTGAAATTTCTACCAGACATAGATAAGAGTACCTCTGACACAAAATTTTGGAAAAAAAATCAATTTAAGATCTGCTCTCGAATCACTTTGATTTTCGTTGCAGCCACTAGTATTCGCTGTCACCATTACGACGATACAAGATTTTGTCAGGGGCAAGTCCATACTTCCTGGGGAAATAGCCAGAAAGCTGTGGACAGCCCCTATGTTACCATGTGTAGTGGCTGGAGCGCACGGTAACCCTCGAAAGATTCAGCCAATACGGCCTTGGTAATATTTTGTCCAAACACAGTTTAAATTTGAAGATAGGTCCACACCTTCCGGTACGTCTCCCATAAAAGTTCAAAACTTTTCGCTAAAATGCACATCGTTCTGCGAATCTTAGATAAAGTTCGAATATGGACTATATATGTCCGCTGCTTTGGGTACCTCCCACCCAATATTTCGGAAAAATGCAGTTTAGGGCCTGATCTCGAATCGCTTTGATTCTTTTTGCAAAACTTCGCTGCCACCAATACGACTGTATATGTTTTTTTCTGGAACAAGTCCATACTTCCTGGGAAAATGGCCCGAACCTTGTAAAACCCCCTCTAGCACCATATGTGGTGGCTGAAACGCACGATACTTTCGAACGAATCGACCGATTAGCTCCAAAATTTGGCCTTAGTAATATTTTTTCAAAGCTTAAATTAAGTTCGAAGATGTTCCATATCGGTCCACTCCTTGGGATACCTCCGCCTCAAAATTGCAAAAAAAATTCACTAAAATGGTACACACGATTCACGTGAACTGAGCAACCAACTTTGGATCTCCTAATATTTTTCCTAAATTCAGTTTTACTTCAAAACTGGTCCATATCAGACTTTTCCTAAGGGTACCTCCCCCACAAAAGTTCAACATTTGTTTGCTTCAGTGCAGTTTAAGGCCTGTTCGATGATCGATTGCAAATTTTTACACAAAGTACTTTTTGAGGTCCTTTTAACAGCGATATAATGTTATTCGCGGTTAAATATATGCTACCCGATATATTGTCCTTTATTTAAACATGTAAGAAAGTATCAGTCAACTGTGCTGACGGAGTTATCCCTCAGCCGCTGACGAAAAAAAAAACAAACACAATAATTATGCCGTATATAAAATATATCGATTATCGAGAGTTTGCTTTAAAATCTGTAGGTACCGTAATGTGAGGCTATGTCAAATCACTGACATAGAGTTATCTTGCACAATAGACACTTTAGGATGTGCCGGCAGGGTTTTGGATTTTTTGGGCCATATCCCTGGAAGTATTGACTTACTCCAGAAAAAAAATGTACCGTTGTTAATAAGGCCTCTTGTACAACCTACTGAAAAAAGAATCAAATCGATGCGAGTGTAGATATTAAACTTCACTTTTTCCTAGGGAAGGAGTGGACCGATATAGTCCTTATTCCAACCTGATACATGACTGGACTGCACCAATCAGAAACTACCAGCGATTTTGCCAATTTGGTTGGTGCCTTCAGGGTTTCTTGGAGCTTTTAGGCCAATATCTTAGGAAGTATAGACTTACGGAAGAAACAAATTGTACCGTCGTAAACTAAGCCGCAAGGACAACCTACTGAAAAAAATTTTCAGAACGATACGGGAGGAGTTCTTAAACCTCACTTTATCCGAATTTTGTGTGGTAGGTACCTGAAGGAGTGGACCGATATAGTCCATATTCGAACCCGATATATGTCCGGAAGGAATTACACGATGGGCGAAGTTTGGACCAAATCAATTGCTCTTTTCGAGAGTTATCGTTCACACCATTTTACAGAAAAATTTTTAACTTTTGTTGGGGTGGTACGGTAAAGAGTGGACCGATATGCCCCATTTTCGAACTTAAACTAAGTTTAGGCAAAATATTACCATACCCAAAATTTGGTTTCGATGAGGCACATTTTGGTCGTATCAAAGTGTATTTACCCTTTCTAGCCTAAAGGTGAGTGTATTAAAATCAACCAAAAAATTAAGCGAGATAGACCCATAGTTCCTTTTAGTGATATACATAGATTCACTTTATAAGTCGATCATATCCGTCTGTCTGTATTTTTCAAAGTACATGTGGCATTTTTTCTCCGATTCAAATACAAATTGAAGAAGATAATTTTTTGGCCAAAAGACGAACGCTATTTATTTGTATACAAATCGTTTCAGATTTTGGTATAGCTCCCGATTTTAGGTATTAGGTGCACCACTCACGCTATATATGTATGTCCAATTTTGATGAAATTTGAGATGAGCGACGAAGTTAGGTCTAGAAAAATGTTTGCCAAGTTATATTGTTATCGGTTCAGATTTGGATATAGCTCCCATCTATATATATAAAAGAGTTCAATGATGATGACTGACAGATCTACAATGCCCAAACGAAACGTCTGAAGCTAGAATCTTTAAATTTTGGATGAGGGTTAATCTTGAGGCGAAGGGTGTCGATAAGGCTGGGATTTTGGAAATTCATAATACCTACTAATAATCAACGCCCAGACCAAACGGCTGGAGCTAGAATCTTGACTTTTTGGGTGAGAGTTAGTCTTGGGGCGAAGGTGGTCGATAAAGCTGGAATTTTGGAAACTATACTAGAAGGGTGCGAAAGTATTAAAAATTTTACCATTTGTGTGGCTGACCGACCGCATCTTGAAATTTTGGGTGATGGTTTGTCTTGGGGAGAAGATGGTCGATAAGGCTGAGATAAAGCTAGAAACTTGACATTTTGGAAGAGGTTCTCTGTTGGTCCGAAGGTATCAAATATGACGGAGTTCTTGTAAATTATAACTAGAACGGCACGAAAAGTGCTAAAAGCTACCAAATATGGTACCACTTGTAAATGGCGAACCGGTAGAGCTAGAAATCTGAAATTTGAAAAGAGAGTCACTGAAGGAATGTAGGACAGATGTACGAAAGGGTTTTAGAAATTCGAACCGTAAGTTGACGAAACGTACTAACATAGACTATAGTTGGTACAATTTGGTATTATGTGAACGGATAGAGCTAATAGTTTGAAATTTGGAATGAGAATCAAGGTTGAGAAGTAGGTTTGATATAAAGCGGTGGTTTTGGAAATGTATAAAGTACTAAATGGTACTAAATTTGGTACAATTTGTACTTGGGTGAATGTATATAGCTGGAATCCTTAAATTTAGAAATATGGTTACTTTTAGAATGTAGGGTACTACACCCAGAGTTGAGATATGGTATGGAGGTAGTTTTGGAAATTTGAACTTATGGGTACAAAAAATAATAAATGGTACTAAATTTGGTACAATTTGGATTCGGGTGGTCAGATAGAGCTAGATTGAGGAAATTCGTACTTATGGTAAAAAGTACTAAATGGTATCAAATGTTGTAAAATTTGGATATGGGTGGTCGGAAAGAGCTGGAATCCTGAAATTTGGAGTTGAGATTAATGTTGGAGTGTAGGATTGAGGCAAAAAGTAAAAATGGAACTAAATTTGGTACAATTTGTATTTGGGTGATCGAATAGAGCTGGAATCCTGAAATTTGGAATTATGATTATTGTTGGGATGTAGGATTGGTAGTTTTGGAAATTTGTACTTATGGGTACGCAAAGTACTAATTTGGATACGGATGGTCGGATTGAGCTGGAATCCTGAAATTTGTAGTTGAGATTTCTGTGGGAGTGTAGGATTGAGATAGTTTTGGAAATTCGTACTTACGGATACGAAAAGTAAAATTGGAACTAAATTTGGTACAATTTGTATTTGGGTGATCGGATAGAGCTGGAATCCTGAAATATGGAATTATGATTGTTTTGGAAATTCGTACTTATGTATACTAAAAGTACTAAATGGTACCAAATTTAATACAACGGGTGGTCGGATAGAGTTGGATTGATATGGTTGTGGAAATTCGTACCTAAGATACGAAAAGTACTATGGGTGGTCGGATAGAGCTGGAGTCGTGAATTTTGAATTGAGATTACTGCTGGAGTGTAGGATTGGGTACGAAAAGTACTAAATGGTACCAAATTTTGTACAATTTGGATATGGGTGGTCGGATAGAGCTGAAATCGTGAAATTTTTATTTCCGATTACTGTTGGAGTGTAGGATTGAGATAGTTTTGGGAATTCGTACTTACGGATACGAAAAGTAAAAATGGAACTAAATTTGGTACAATTTGTATTTGGGTGATCGGATGGAGCTGGAATCCTGCAATTTGGAATTGAGATTACTGTCGGAGTGTAGGATTGAGATAGTTTTGGAAATTCGTACTTACGGATACGAAAAGTAAAAATGGTACTAAATTTGGTACATTTTGTATTTGGGTGATCGGATAAAGCTGGAATCCTGAAATTTGGAATTGACATTAATGTTGGATTGTAGGATTGAGGTAGTTTTGGAAATTCGTACTTATGGGTACGAAAAGTACTAAATTGTACCGAATTTGGTTGAGAAATTGATGTTATTTTGGACGTACGTAGTATGAAAATTACTAAATGGTTTAGAATTTGGTACAAATTGTTGTTGAGTAAAGTGGTTGAGCTGGAATTTTGAAATTCGGTGGGGGTATTTATTTATTTTATTTATTTATTTTCAATTTTCATATGCCCAGTCTTTCGACCTTAAGGCTAAATACTACAGTATAATGTTCAATTTAATATTATATAAAATAGCTTAAATATAACAAGGGAGGAATATTAGAACTACTCAAAAAAATAATTACTATGTATAAAAAGGGGGCAGTAATTATAAAATAAAAAATGTAAATAAAACACATTTTGATTAATTGAATTTTGATACTCCATTTTGATACTTTGGGTCGCTGTCAATGTGTAGAAGTGAGATACGGCCGATTGTTTGGAAATTCAGACTACGAACAGTACTTAAAAGAAATTAAAGATCAATTAAAATAAGTATCAGTACAAAAAAAAAAAAAAACAAAATAAATAAAACAATGTTCGCCGTTTCCATTTTAAATATTGTTTATTTGTATTTATCCCCTTTCGCATACGAAGTTGCGGACACTTTGCTAGTTTTCGTACATTTTCGATCGATTTCATGTATATGATGCACCAAACACGATATACATATGTATATGTCCAATTTCAATGAAATTTGGAATGTGTGACGGAATTTTTTCTAGAAATAAATGTAAAAAATTATATCGTGATCGGTTCAGATTTGAATATAGCTGTCATAAATATTTTCGGCCGATTTGTGGTGTTTAGTGCACAAAACACGCTATATCTGTCCAATTTTTATGAAATTTGGAACTTGTATCGGAATTTGGTTTAGAAAAAAATGCGTCAAATTAGATTTAAATCAGTTAACATTTAAATATAGCTCCCATGTATATTTTCGGCCGACTTGGGATATTTTATGACAGAATTTGGTCTAGAAATAATTGTTCCAAATTATATTGAAATCGGTCAAGATTTGGATATAGCTCCCATATATATTTGACTTATGTATTTCCAGTGATGTAGGGTATCATATAGTCGGCCCCGCCCGACTTTGGCTCTTTACTGGTTTTACTTGTTTTTAGTTTCCTCATTTCAGCAATTTTAAACAATTAACAATTAAACAATTAACAATTTTAAAAATACTAAACTTCAAGATTTCTTTCTTTTAGGGCTCTGCAAAAAAAGTGATTTTTATTCTGAGACTAAATTTAAGTGTGTCTTACAAAATCATTTCAAGTGAATATAAATCATTGAATGATTTCAATCGCATTAGCTTTTGCTCAAGTAGATATTCAGTTTAATTGTAAATCTTTTATACATTTCACATACACACACAAACACAAATGAATAAAACACATCTATGACCGTCCGTTCACCTATCATATTCAACGTATCGCAAAAACGTTATTGATACTTTTTGAGAATGTCATTTACAGAAAATAAATTGACATGGATATTCGTTTTTGTTTTTTTTTTCTTTGCAGCTAATGGAAATTCGGCATCGAGTCAGAGACCGTTTTTACAAATTGAAAGTCCCTCCATAACAAGACTGGTTATCACCAGACCCCACCTTCCTCATTATCTTTCGTGTAAGGCCACAATTGATGAATCCTACTATCAAAGTAAGTAGAGATTATAGCGGAACTGTATGTGTGTGCGCGCACGTCTGCATATTACATTAACATGTTTCCATCTTCTTCTTCTCATTTCCAGATGAAACCAATTACTTTTATACCTGGTTCTTCAACGATAACATCTTAAAATCTTTGCCACGGAAACTTAACGATTATTATGTCTATCGGAATGGAACGTTACGCTTACCACCTGCCGAGAAAGTTAGTGGAGTGTATCGATGCAAAATCAATGCCAATGAAACGGCGGTTATATCTGAAAGTATTACGGTTGAGTATCCTGGTAAGATGAAATTCACGTATTAGAAATTTGTTCTTTAATAAAGTTTCCTTCGTTTGGGAGGATGAAATTAAGATTAATAACATTTTCATGCTAAAGATGTCACAGTTTAATGGTTTTGAAAAATTTGCAAAGACATTTCAACGTTTTTGTTTAACAAAAAGGACTTTGATGTGATACTAATAATTTTCTGCTAAAATTGAAACAGATGTAGTTTCCATACCAACACAATGGGGTTGATTATTAAAATACATGGACCCATTGGTAGAAGATAAAGCAAGTTTACACATGATTTATTATAAGCACTAGACTATTTTTCGCCATTCTTCTTTAAATGGGAAAACTTAAAATGACAAAAATTTATATGTCAATACCCTACACCACACTGTGAAAAGGGATATTATGTCTTTGTGAATTTGTATGTAACATGTAAAAGGAAACGAGATAGACCCATAGTTAATTTTTGGGATATGTGGGCAAAATTTTTAAAAAATTAGGTTTCCATTAAAAAAAATCGAAAAAAAAGTTATTGCTCCATCAATGATTTTTGATTAAGAAAAAAAAAATCGTCATTTAAAATATGTTTTAATTTTAATATTTAAAAAAAAATCAGTCAGTTCGTTTTGAAAAACATTACTCTCTGTAATAGAGGGTAATAAATGAAGTTGAGCCAATGGGGGAATACTCCACTCAATCAAAAAAAAAAATCTATAAGAATCGCGGCTCGATATAATAAGCTGTCTCAATAGATTCGCGAAATATCAATATTATTTGTGTTTTGTGTTTCTGCAGGGACTTACGACCTTTTCCTACAATTTACGGATTTTTATACCCAATACCACAATGTGGAAAAGGGTATTATAAGTTTGTATTGGTAAAAATTCATGTAACACCGCGAAATATTCGTCGGAGACCCCCAATGTGGTATACCAATCTTCATATCTCGACGAGATAAAGCGATTTTGAGATGTGTGTCCGTCCGTCCGTCTGTCCATTATAAATTGTAAACACGCTCCAGGCCGCAATTATGGACCGATCGTCACGAAATTTTGTATGGAGGTTGGGTTCAGATCAGAATAGATCCCTATTCTTATTGGTGATGATCGTGAAATATTAAGCGGGTAAAATGGACCAAAAACATAATATCTATCAGATTTTCTAGCGGCTCTGTAGGTCTCAATAATAGTCTGATCAACGCGTAATTTTAAATAAGGTAAGCGTATATCACAAAGGAGAAGCTTGCAATTTGAGATGGCGATCGGATAATATTTAGAGGATTAAATGGACCAAAACTTTTGTGTGAAAATTGTGAACATTTTTAATATACAGCTTATATCTTAATTCCTGGAAGTGACATTCCGGACAAGTGAGATATACTTGAAAGTGGAACGCTTGACCTTTCAATTGACGCCAATTATGTTGGTGTGCATTATAAGATGACAGAGTTACAGCCCAATATATTCCGTTATTTGTTTGTAGTGTAATAATAAACTCGCTAGAAGTCGCAATTATACATCAATAGTCACGAAATTGCACCGGGTAAGAGTATAGGTCGGAAAAGATGCCTACAATTTTGAATGATGATCTGATATTCTTTAGCGGATGAAATGGACCATTACTTTTGTATAAAATATAAAAATTTTATTTTTGGTCGATATTTTAATTCCTTGAGGACATATACATATATTTCGCAAAGTAGCCTACATATGGGAAAAAAACTACTGGCCTTTCCTCTGATGTAAATTGCAATAAAGTGTTTGCTATATAACGGGCCTACTGCCTAATATATAATGGGTTCTGTGTAGAGAACCACATTTTTATCCCATGCTACATATTATCTCTCCAAAAGTTTATGTAACACCACGAAATATTCGTCCTAGACCCCTTGTTTGGTATGCCAAAATTCATATCTCGACGAGATAAAGCGATTTAGCGATGTGAGTCCGTCCATTAAAAATTGTAAACAAGCTTAAGGCCGCAATTATGGACCGATTGTAACGAATTTTTTAAGGAGGTTGGGATCCTTGCCATTGTTTCTTATCTTGAGAGATAAAGTGATCTAGCTATGTGTGTCAAACTGTCCATTAACAATTGTAATAAAACTCCATGCCTCAATTATGTACCGATCGTCACGAAATTTTGTGGAGAGGTCGGTTTCCGACCAGAAGTGACCCCACTAGATGTTGGTTCTGATCGTATTGTGTGAAATGGACCAAACCCAAAATTTTTTCCCGATTTTGTAGCGGTCATGTAGATCGCAATAATATTTCGATCGTCGTGAAATTTTTAGAATGATATGAGTTTAAGGCAAAGAAGAAGCTTGCAATTTAACATGAAGATCAGATAACAATTAGCGGGTTTAATGGACCAACATTTTTGAGTGAAATCTTATATATAAAACACAATTTTGTGTATGTTGTCAAAAACGGCTGAACCGATTTTGTTGAAATTTTCAGAGAATATACAGGGAACAACAGAGGTGAAAATAGGCTTTATATTTCTTTTTTGAATTTCGGAGGGGTACCTCTACAGGCCCTATTTTTTAAAAACGATTTTTTGCAAAAGTTTTAAACGTATCGGTTAGAAAATTTATTTACGAGGCAACGGTGTAAATACCCTAAGTAATTATTCCGGGCCTAAAGACCCGACCACGTCCACTTTTTTAAAAATGTTATATCTCCGAAACTTCCAAACCAACTTCCATGTAATTTTCATATGATGCACAGGGATGGCCCTTGGTGGAAGTAGGCTATATATTTTGTTGAATTTCCGAGAAGCGGGTTACCCCTGTGCCATATATTTAAATGCGCTATATGTGTAAAATTTACGAAAATTTAGCCATAATACCCGACCACTCCCACTTTCTTAAATATGCTACAAATCAATGGAAATACCAGATAATGAAGCTTTGGTCTTATTGGAAAGCAAGTGTTTAGATTAGAAGGCAACATATCGATAGCAATAGCTTCATCAGGTATATAAGATACATTATAAGAAGGTAGAAGGACGGCACCGTCGGCATGCCTCAAGTCATCAGTTGTTTGGCGGTATGTTAAAATTGAATATCGACACCAACATTTCTGAAGATTTTTATGCTCTCCACCATAACATGGAGGGTATAATTAAAGTTGTCATTCCGTTTTTAACACATCGACATATTCATCGGCGACCCTATAAAGTATATACATTATTTATCAGGGTAAAATTCTAAGTCTGTATAGCCATGACCGTCTGTCCGTCCGTCTGTTGAAATCAAGATACAGCTCGCAATTTTTAAGATAGAGCTTTGTAATTCGGAATAGAAGTTTCTATTACTCCCAGGATTTTTTGTATTGCAAATAGGCTATATCGTTTTGCAATAGCCCCCATAGAATGGTATCACCTGATTTTCGGTATTTTCAAGGCTTTAACCTCATTATCATATCGAAATGCTTCAAATTTGGTAATTTGTCTTCGTGGGAGATACAAAACTTTCTCCCATAAATTTGTCGGTATGGGTCCACGCCTTCATATAGCCCCCATAGAACGGTAACTCCCGATTTGCGGTATTTTATAGGTTGTGGACACATCAAGCCACCGAAATGCCTGAAATGTGGTATTTAGTTTTTGTCTTTGGAGGAAAAAGACTTTCTGACTGAAATTCGTCGGTATATGTCCACGTTTCGATATAGCCCCCATAGAATGGTATCACCCGATTTTCTGTATTTTCAAGGCTTTAACCTCATTATCATACCGAAATGCTTCAAATTTGGTACTTTGTCTTCGTGGGAGATACAAAACTTTCTCCTAGAAATTTGTCAGTATATGTTCACGCTTTCATATAGCTCCATAGAACGGTACTTCCCGATTTTCGATATTATGAAATTGTGGCCACATCGCCGAAATGGCTGAATTTTGGTATTTGGTCTTTGGTGGAGTAAAGAGCCTTTCTGACTGAAATTCGTCGGTATAGGTCCACGTTTCGATATAGCCCCATAGAAAGTTACCTCCCTTAATTCTGAAGGTTTTGACGCCACTATCCCACCGAAAGACTGCAATTTGTTATTTAGTTTTCCATGGGATTATAAAATATTCCAGAAGAGAAAAATTAGTATAAGTCGGCGTGTTCCCGCATAGAAGCGGAAATTTGATTTTCCGTATTTTGAAAGTTTTACCAAAATATCGGAAATTTGGTATTTAGTCTTCTTTGATTTTAAAAACTTTGCGCCAGAAATTTGTAGGTATAAATTGACGTTTTGATATAGCCCCCATGGAACGGTACCTCCCGAATTTCTGTATTATGAAGGTTAGCCACATTGTTTTACCGGACTTGCTGAAATTTGATATTTAGTCTTCTTCATGCATATGCGTTACTATTGCAAAAATATGTCTGCAAATACGTACAATTTTGTCAAAAATTTAATTTTTCGCGACTCCGTTTAGAGAGGAAGTTTGCATCATCGCAAATTCAGTTACCGGTAATGACATATAATAGCTTATCATATAAAGCCGCAATATAAAAAAAAATCTAAACATTCAAATTAAAAAGGTCATTTCTGTAGCAACGCAACGATCAAGGTTAGTTACAAAAACTGATTTGGATTGACGTTTTTTTTTTTTCTTAATGTTTGTGCCACAAATCATTGATGTAGCATGAACAATTTTTTTTTTGGATTTTTTTTAATATGGAAAAAAATTTTACAAAAATTTCCCTTTAAAAAATTTAATAGATGAATTAGGAAACAAACTCGAAATCGTCATTCTGAGAGAATGAGAAACACAGAGAGTATAAACTCTCTGCCATCTGAATAATTGGTTAACTGTAACCTGAAAACTTGTAAGAGTAAATATTCCGTGAAAAACAAAACCTGAAACTGTCGTTCGATCAAGTGATTTAATTAAAGTTAAATTCTTTAACGCTATACCAATATGTGAAGATGATGTTGTATGTCTGTTTTGGAATTGTTCGCGATTCCTTATCGGTTTAAAAATGGCAATTTCTAGGATATATATTTCCCCCAGTCATATTAAGGGAACATATACCCACCCACGGAGTGAATTTTTCATAAAGCTTTCGATGAAGCTAGCCAATAGCAACAGTGCTGCTTAAATACATCAAAAAGATTCAATTAAAACATTTGCGTTTTAACTTCTACCGATTATCGTCAATAAACGAAAAAACTAGTTACAGAATTCCAATGCAGCTATTATATTTAACTTCTCCAATCAAAATGAATAAATTTAACAAATTCCATAAACTAAGGAACATTCGTTAACAGTATTTTTTCCAATCATAATTCAATAACATGCTGCCCAATTTTTAAGCAATTTTATTTTTCCATAACATTGTTTCGTCATTTCATCGATCAATCAACCATTCAAGCATTCAGTTGTAAAAAATGTCTGTTGAAAAACAGTCTGACATCTATCCATCGATATTTCATCATCCAATGTAATGTTATTAATTTCTTATATTTTTATTATTTTCTTTTTTTCACTCAAATTTCTGTTCCAGTGCTCAAACGACGACCGGCAAATATCAATTTAACGGCATTTATAGGATTAACATACACATTAAATTGCCCCGTTTACAGTGTCCCGCCAGCGAACGTAACATGGTTCTATGGAAATGTATCGTTATCGGAAATATCCAATGACAACAGGCGAGTATAGATCAAAGGCAACACACAGCCATTGACACGCATTGAGGGTGATGTTGTCAACACCTGCTATTGTAAAACAAGGGCACGGAAAAAACTTGCCACTTTTTCAAAACAAAGAACTACGGCCGTAATGTTTTATTTTTATATGCCAAAAGTTGCAACTCGATGTGAGTGTGTGTGGGTTTTTGTTGTTTCTTTTTTTTGCATCAGAACGTGTTACCCTGTGGTTCTCATCGGTTGCAACTTTTTTTTTGGCTTTGTTTTGGTTTTACTGTTTCAGGGTGTTGACGTGACCAAACCAATGGTTGTGTGTTCCTGATGGCTGTTAATGATTTTCGCTCTTTTAAAAGTTTGTATGCATTTTTCCTCTTTTTATTTACGGTTTTCAATGTGTGGCTGGCTTCGAGCTTATTTTAAGTTTTGATGAGTTCGAAAATTATGTAAATTTGTATATGTAATCGGATATTGGTTTTTTCCTCTGTTACAGTTTCCTGCTCCTGTCAAATGGTAGTTTGGTTTTGCGAAAGGCCAAAGAGAGAAATGCCGGCAAATATAAGTAAGTATAATGTGGTGCGGATGATGCGTGAGTAGTTTAATTGAAAACTTTTTCTGTTCTTATTAAAACATTTACCAAACATCTTTTCAAAGGAAAAATGTTGCAAAACGCTTTTTCTAAAAAAAAAAAAAAAAACATTTTGTCCAACAAATTTTCCGTAGGAAATCATGTTGCCCAACAAATCTTTCGTAGAAAATTGTGTTGCCCGAAAACTTTTCAAAAGAAAGAATTGTTTCCCACCAACACATTTTCAATAGAAAAATTTGCTGCCCAACAACTTTTCAATTGGAAAAAAATCCCCAACAACATTTCAATACGAACAAATGTTGCCAAACAACTTTTTAATAGGCAAAGATGTTGTCCAAACTTTGTTCAATAGGTAAGGATGTTGCTCAACAATTTTAAATAGAAAAATATGTTGGCCAATTACTTTTCAATTGGGAAAGATGTTGCCAAACCATTTTTAAGAAATATATGTTTCCCAACAACTTATAAATAGGAATTAAGTTTTTGGGAAAGATGTTGCCAAACCAATTTTTAATAGAAAGATATGTTGCCGAACAATTTCTTAATAGGGAAAGATGTTGCCCAACAACCTTTCAATAGGAAAAAAGTTTGAGCAACTATTTTTTATTAGGAAAAGATGTTGCTTTAAAACTTTTCAAAATTAGGAAAAATTTGCAAACACATTTTTAATAGAAAAATATGTTGCCCGACAACTTTTTAATAGCAAAACATGTTTCCCAACAATATTTCAATATGAAAAAATGTTGCCAAACACCTTTTCAACAGGAAAAGATATTGTCCAATACCTTTTCAATAGGAAGATATGTTGCCCAAAAAATTTTCGATGGGAAAAGATGTTGCTCAACAACTTCTCAATAGGGAAAGATGTTGCCAAACCACATTTTAATAGTAAAAGATATTGTCCAACAATTTCTCAATAGGGATAGATGTTGCCCAATAACTTCTCAATAGGTCAAAATATTGTCCAACTAATTTTCGTTAGGAAAAGATCTTGTCTAAAAACTTTTCAAATGGAAGAAATCTTTCCCAACACATTTTCAATAATAAATTATGTTGCTCTACAACTTTTTAATAGGAAAAAATGTTCCCAACAATATTTCGATATAAAAAATGCAATAGAAAGATATTGCAAAATATATACACTTAATAGGAAAATATGTTATGCAACAAATTTTCAATAAGAAAATTCATCAATAGGAAAAGATTCTGCCCAACAACTTTTCAATAGGAAAAATATTTTCCCAACAACATTTCAATATAAAAAAATGTTGCCCAACACCTTTTCAACAGGAAAAGATATTGTCCAATACCTTTTCAATTGGAAGAGATGTTGCCCAACAAATTTTCGATGGGAAAAAATGTTGCCCAACAACTTTTCATTAAGAAATGATTTTGCCGAATTATTTTCAATAGGAAAAGATGTTGCCAAACAACTTTTCAATAGGCAAATATGTTGCCCAACAACTTTTCAATAGGACAGGATGTTGCTTAACAATTTTAAATAGGAAACAATGCCGCCCAATTACTTTCAATAGGAAAAGATGTTGCCGAACAACTTTTTAGTAGACAAATTGTTAGGTAACATATTTTTCAATAGGAAAATATGTTTCCAATCCACTTTTTAATAGAAAAAGATGTTGCCCAACTAATTTTCATTAGGAAAAGAAGTTGCCTAAAAACGTTTCAAAAGGAAGAAACGTTTCCCAACACATTTTCAATAAAACAAGTAAAAAAGTATCAGTCGGCTTTGCCGACAGAGATATACCCTCAGCCTGTGTATATTGAAACAATTTTTTCCCAAAATAAAAATTTTGGGCGTTTGAACTGACAAAAATGTTGATTAGGATTAGAGATCAAAAGTTTTGCGTAGGAGATACTAAAAAGAATGGATCTCCAACCACTACATATGGTACCATAGGGGTTTTTTACAACTTCAGGGATGTTTGCTCAAGAAGTATGGACTTGCCCCTGAAACAACTTTTACCATCGCAATTGATGCAGCGAATGCAAGTTGCTTCAACAAAAATCAAAGCGATTCGAAAGCTGGTCTTAAAGTGAACATGTATCCGAAATTTTGTGGGGGAGGTACCTGAAGGAGTGGACCGATATGGCTTATCTTCGAACTTAAACTATGTTTGGACAAAATATTACTAAGGCCAAAATTTGGACCGAATCGGCAGACCTGTTCGGGAGTTATTTTGTCCTCCAACCTCCTCACACGGTGTCATAGGGGTTTTTTGCAACTTTCAGGCTATTTTCTCAGGAAGTATGGACTTGCCCCTGATGAAACTTATACCGGCGTATGGAGGGCAGTGAATACAAGTTGCTAAAGCAAAAATCAAAGCGATTCGAGAGATGGTCCTAAACTGAACTTTTCCAAATTTTTGTGTGGGAGGTACCCGACGGAGTGGGCCGATTGAGTCCATATTAAAACCTGATCTAAGTCTGGTACACGCTCTACAATGAGCAAAGTATGGACCAAATCGGTTACTCCCTTCAAGAGTTATCGTGAGCACAAATTTTCCGAACATTTTCGAACTTTTGTGGGGGAGGTACCGGAAGGAGTGGACCGATATATCTCATCTTCGAACTTAAACTAAGTTTGGGCAAAATATTACGAAAGCCAAAATTTGAACCGAATCGGTTCATCCGTTCGAGAGTTATCGTGCGCTCCAGACAGACAGACGGACGGACATTGCTCAATCGACTCCAAATTGTCTGAGACACATTTCGTCCAAACATACTTGGGGTCTGAAACCATTATTTCGATGAGGCACATTTTGCCCGTATGAAAGTGTATATACCCTCGTTAGCATAAATGCTGAGGGTATAAAAATATGTTGCCCAACAACTTTTCAATAGGAAAAAATGTCGTCCAATTCTTTTCAATAGGAAAACATTTTGCCAAACATCTTTCCAATAGGAAAGGATGTTGCTTAACTATTTTAAATAGGAAAAGATGTTGCCCAATTATTTTTCAAGATGTTGCCAAACAAGTTTTTAGTCGAATTTGAAAAGAAATTGCCCAACAACTTCTCAATAGGGAAATATGTTGCCAAACCACTTTTTAATAGGACAGGATGTTTCCCAAAAATTTCTCAATAGGGAAATATGTTGCCCATCAACTTCTCAATAGGGAAAGATGTTACCCAGCTAATTTTCATCAGGAAAACATGCTGCTCAACTAATTTTCATAAGGAAAAGATGATGAGGAGATTACTTTTCAAGATGTTGCCAAACAACTTTTTTGGTAGAAAAACATGTTACCCAACAACTTTTCAATTTGAAAACAAGTTGACCAACAACTTCTCAATAGGGAAAGATGTTGGCAAACCACTTTTTAATAGAAAAGTATGTTGCCCAACAACTTCTCAATAGTGAAAGATGTTGCCCAACTAATTTTCATTAGGAAAAGATGGTGCCTAAAAACTTTTCAAAAGGAAGAAATGTTTGAAAACACATTTTCAATAAATAAATATGTTTCCCAACATCTTTCCAACAGGAAAAAATGTTCCCCAACAACATTTAGATATGAAAAAATGTTGCCCAGCACCTTTTCAATAGGAAAAGAAATAGCACAATACCTACACTTAATAGGAAAAGATGTTATCCAACAAATTTTCCATAAGAAAAGGTGTTGCCCAACAACTTTTCAATAGGAAAAGATGTTGCCCAACAACATTTTAATGGGAAAAGATGTTACCCAACATCTTTTCAATAAACTTTTCAATATGAATGGGAAAAGATGTTGCCAACAATTTTTCAATAGGAAAATACGTTGCCAGACAACATTTAATTAGAAAAAGATGTTATCCAACAACTTTTCAATATGCAGATATGTTACCCAACCACTTTTCAATAGGAAAATATGTTGCCCAACAATTTTTAATGGAAAAAGGTGTTGCCCAAAAACTTTTCAATAGGAGAGGATGTTGCTTAACAACTTTCAAATAGAAAAAAAAAATTTACCCAACAACCTTTCAATAGGAAATAATGTTGCCCAACAATTTCACAATAAGGAAAGATGTTGCCCAACAATCTTTCAATTGGAAAAAAGTTGACCAACAATTTCTCAGTAGGAAAAGGTGTTGCCCAACTACTTTTCATTAGAAAAAGATGTTGCCAAAAACCCTTTCTATAGGAAAAGATATTGCCCAACAACTTTTCAATAGGAAATAATGTTGTCCAACAACATTTTGAATTATGTTGCCCAATAACTTTTCAGTAGGAAATTATGTTGTCTCACCACTTTTCGATAGAAATAGATGTTGCCCAACCAGTTTTCAATAGGAAAAAAGTGTTACCCAACCTTTTCAATAGGAAAAGATGTTTCCCTAGACTTTTTTAATGGCAAAAGATGTTGCCCAACAACTTTTCAATGGGAAAAATTTTTGTCCAAGACCTTTGCGATGAGAAAGGTGTTTTCAGTAGGAAAATATGTGACCCAACATATTTTCAATAGAGAATTTTGTTACTCACTATTTTTTAGAGGAAAATATGTTGCCTAATGTTACTCGTTATATTTTCAAGTGTAAAAATGTTGCACAAACACTCTCATCTTCGGTAAACGACAAAATATGTTGCCCCACACATTTTCAAGAGGACAAAATGCTGCCCAACACCTTTTCCAGAGGATACGATGTAGCCTAATACCTCTTCAAGAGGAAAAAATCGCACAACACCTTTTCAAGGGGAATATATGTTTTCAAGAGGAAAAAAATGTCGCCCAACACCTTCTCAAGAGGAAAATATGTTTCACATTACTTTTTAAAAAGGAAAAGTTTTTAACCAAAATTTGTTTAAGAGGACAACATGTTTCCCAACAAATTTTCAAGAGTAAACGATTTTGCCCAACACCTTTTCAAGAGGTAAATATGTCACCCAACACCTACTCAAGAGGAAAGTATGTCAACCAATACCTATTCAAGGGGAAAATATGTTGCACAACACCATTTCAAGAGGAAAACAGAGTCGGCCGTCACTTTTTCGAGAGAATAAGATGTTGTCAATAGGAGACGATGTTGCCCAAAACCTTTTCTAGAGGACAAGATGTTGCCCAACACCTTCTCAATAGGAAAATATGTTGCCCAACACTTTTTCAAGAGGACAAGATGTTGCGAAACAACTTTTCAAGAGAGAACTATGTTGCCCTACACCTGGTCGAGAGGAAAAAAATCGCCCAACAACTCCTCAAGAGCAAAAGATGTTGCCCACACAGGAAGAAAAATATGTTGCGCAACAGGAGGAAAATATGTTGTCCATCACCTATTCAAGAGGATAATATATTGTCCAACACCTTTTAAAAAGAAGAAAAATGCATGTACCATAAAAGAATATGTAGCCCAAGAAGACCTTTTCAATAGGAAACGGTATTGCCAAAGACCCTTTCAATACGATGGAAAAAAGCTATCGATTGTAATATGATGTAATATTGAAAAATTTGATTTCTAGAAAGTGGCTCGTTTTTTGGAAATAAAAAGCTTCAATATAAAATTCACAAATGAAAATTTGCAATTAGAAAACATTGTGGCGTTTTTTATTGGGATAGCGTTTGCAATTTTGTTTTTTCAAAATAGTCTGGCTTAATCCCATTGTTGTTGTTTTAATATTTTAAAACAACTAGTTTATTAGTGGAAAAGATTTGGCATTGTTCGCCAAGGGGTAAGGCAGGGAATACTATATTTTCGATCCACGCCACTGGATCTCATCAGTTCCCTTGTTTCTTGTTTGTGGATATTCTCCACCGAAGTTATTTTTCAATAACTTCTTCAACAAGAAACTTTTTATACCCAAACATCAATCGTCAGCTCGAAGTATAAAGGTAAGCAAAGAAAAAAGTTCAATGAGAAGTTTTTCCTTGCCAATCTCACACAACTCCGACGAAAGTGTCTGCGAAAACAATTCAAACCTCTTCCACTAGTATGTGTCGTCGAATTTCGACGAATGCACACACCAAAATTTGGTTGGTCTGCTTTACAGCAAAAACAACACACGTCGTGCCAGTGTCATCAATTAGAAAACATTGTGGCGTTTTTTATTGGGATAGCGTTTGCAATGTTGTACGTATAAATAGGGGTTATAAAAGACGAAAACAACATCTGATATACCTGATGATGTAAACCTAACCAGTTAACGAAACGGTTGTAGGACTTCCCTAGATATAATTTTTTAATAGAATCACCTTAGGTCATATAGCTCAATTAATTAAATTAATAAAAATCTCACAAATAATGGCCTTTTCACGAAAATAAGCTTTTCCCCAACAGCATTTAACGATTAAAAGATGTTGCCCAACAGGAAAGAATTTTGCTCAACACCGTTTTAAGAGGAAAATCTGTTGCCCAACACTTTTTCAAAAGGAAAGTATGTTGCCCAACACTTTTTTCAGAAGGAAAGGATATTGCGCAACACCTTTTCAAGTGGAAAAGATCTTGGACAATTCAATAGAAAAAAAATGTTGCCCAACACCTTTTTTCGAAATAATAATACAAATATCGGGATGATCTTTTTTTTTTTTTTTTTGATTTTTCGTCCATTCAAAATACTGGTTTTTCGAAATTGCCATATCTTGAAAACGGTTAGAGATATTGAAAAAATTTGAACGGCACAATTTGGCACACATTGAGTAGAATTTAGCTCAACTTTTGTTTTTTCGAAAATCGAAAATGGCAATTCTGTCATATTTTCGAAAATATCTGTTTTTTTGAAAATGTTAGGAGATATCGAAAAAAATTTTGCGGCACAAATGAACACAAACTTAGCACAATTCAGCCCAACTTTATTTTTTGCGAAATTCGAAAATTGCAATTCTGTCATGTATTCGAAAATATCGATTTTTTCGAAAATGGTACGAGATATCGAAAATATTTTTGCGGCACAAACTGAGCACAACTTAATTTTTTTCGAAATTCGAAAATTGCAATTCTGTCAATATTTTTTCGAAAAAAATATTTTGTCGAATATCTCACCCATTTTTTCGAATTTCGAAAAAAAATTTCGGCACAAATAAGCGCAAACCTAGCACAACTCAGCTTTTTGCGAAATTCGAAAATTGCAATTCCTTAAGGATACCACATCACTTGTTCAAGAGGGAAAAATGTTTTACTATTCCATAATATAATATTTAGCGGCTACAATGCAGCCAAAAAATTTTTCCACCAAACATATGTAACTCTACAAATTTTCCATAGAAAAAGATGTTGCCAGACAACTTTCGATAAGAAAAGTGCCCTACAACTTATTAATAGGAACAGGCGGTGCCCAACAACTTTTTTATAGTAAAATGCCTTTCCCCAACAACATTTCCAAAGATAATGGTGTTACCCAAGATTTGTCGATAAGGAAATATGTAGTGCAACAACTTTTCAATAGGAAAGAATGCTGTCCAACATATTTTTAATAGGATAGGATGGGGAAAGATGTTGCCAAACAACTTTTCAATAGAAACGATAATTCCCAATAACTTTTCAATATGAAGAAAGGTTGTCCAACACATTTTTAACAGGAAAAAATGTTGTTCAAAAACTTTTAAATAGGAACAGACGTTGATGATATGTTGCTCACTAACTTTTCAATAGGAATTTTATTTTTTAATAGAAAACAATGTTAGCCAAAAACTTTGAATGAGGTTTATCTAACAACTTTTCAATACAAAATAAATAAACAATAAATTTGTGTTGTTGCCTTTTTCCAGATGTATAGCTCATAACAGCTTTACCTCAAAGAGTCATCGGCAATTTTTGATGACCCTTAATGTAGTGCATGGCGAAGGTCGAACACTGAACAATGCCCAACTGATACCTCATCTACAGAATACAACACTCTTTGTGCCAACTGGTGGAGATTTAAACTTAAGCTGTTGCGCCCTAACAGATGATGCAACCATTGAATGGTGGTTTCAGCAAACCTTTAGTTCGCCATGGATACGTTTGGCAAATAACAGTAAAGAATATCACATACGATCGAGCATATATGAATATGAAGGCTATTATACATGTTCGACGGCTTATAGTAATCAAACATTCCATGTGATAGTTACCACTCCACCAATGGTGGTGGAGGAATTGGGTGTCAAAGATGGTGTTATAGCTTCACCGATTCCCTTCAAATGTCTAGTCACGGGCAATCCTCGTCCCATAATTACCTGGTATCACAATGGTGCTCAATTCAGTAGTTCATTTACACGCTACATTAATGGTAACGAGCTGTTGATACCCTCCTTTGATCCTGAGGAGAGTGGCATATATCAGTGTTTTGCACGTAATGTGGCCGGTGAAGTGTATACGGCTGGTGAGATTCGTCTGAAGAACAAGGGGGAAGAGAAACCGAATCCATTGAGGAATATTCGTTGTTTTGCTCACACTTTTAATTCGGTAAATGTTACCTTTGAAAGCGATGCATCGGTGGTAAGTAGCATGGAATAACCAGACTTTTACGTTTACTCATCCCGATTTTTCTTCAGTCCCTCTTTATAGTACACATTGTGCAAACGAATCCGTTTCGTTGGATATCGCCATATTCTCCCATGAAGCTGAATGCTTCTTATGTTGTGATAGATAAACATTTGCCATATATAAAACCCTTTGAGTTGATAACCCGTGTCCTTATGTCTACCTCTGAGATAAGTATGACTAATGATAGAACCCAGCACACCATACAGAGTACGTTGCGCAGCCAACCGGTTACCTGTTGTACCCAAGGATGTAAGTAATTTATAAAATTATAAAGGCCTCGACACATAAGAAGCATTGCACTCTTGCTGAAGTCATATCTGATAAAAGACTAAAGACCAAGTTCGACCTAAAAAAAGATTTCAGAATCACATTTGAATTAGGTCGAACTTGGTCTTTAGTCATTTACCAGATATGACTTAAGCAAGAATTCCATGCTTCTTATGGGTCGAGGCCTTTACAGTTCACATATCATTCTATGCTCTATTTTTTGTTTACAGTACCTCCCCGTATTATACATTTCGGCAACAACACTTTTGTCACCTGGTCTTTAACGGATTTCAATAATGAGAAATATTTCATCGTCCAATTCTCAACAAATTATACTCAACCTCCACCGGAAATTCTTCTCCAACCCGAGCTAACGGGCACTATGCAACATGTAAATTTAACCTTACAGGATATTAGCCATAAATTGACTCGTATTTACCCCCTAAATATGATGGAATCACGAAGAGTGCTGAAGAATGCCATAACCAGCTATGGTGACAATGATGTCAGTATGCCCGATGATTTGGAATCGGATGAAGATATTTATAGTCTGGTACTGCATGCCAATGTTACCGGTTTAATGTTGTCGAATTTTACTCGCCTCAAGTTACGAATTTTGGTCATAACAACGGATAATGAAAATTTAGCTCAGGATTTTCGTTATGTGGAATGGAAAACGGTAAGAAGATTTCCTGATTGAAACACAAAAGAAACTTGTGTTATCGGCAACAGTTGCATAGAAAAGATTGTTGTCTGTATATAAGTTTATTATCATCTAACTTTTCTAGAAAAAAATTTTTTATCGTTCAAATTTTTTATAGACATTTTCCGATTGTTGTAACGCGACATTCAACGGACCGTATGTGATGAAGGCTTAAGAAATGTCTATTATCGACCAAATTTTCTATAGATGTATTGGTTGTCGACCAACTTGTCTAACATTTTCTTATCGGTCAACTTATCTACAAAATAAAACTGTTATTGACCAACTTTATTGAAAAGTCGGTTAAAGATCACATTTTTAATAGGAAAGTTTTATCAACTTACTCTTCTGTAGGAAAAATTTGTATCGACCAACTTTTCTATAAAAGTTTTCGTTATCGATCCGCTTTTATATAGAAAAGTTCGTTATCGGCCTACTTTCTAACAGAAAATTTCGTTATCGATACACTTTTATATAGTAAAGTTCATAGACAAGTTCATAATCGATCCACTTTTCTATAGAAAATTTCGTTATACACAATTTGTATCGACCAACTTCTATCAAAAATATATTTTCGATAACCAACCTTTCTATAGAGAAGTTCGCTATCGACCAAATTTTCTATAGAGCAGTTCGTTATCGACCAACTTTTCTATAGAAAAGTTAGTTTTCAACCAACTTTTCTATAGAAAGTTTCGTTATCGACCAACTTTTCTATAGAAAAGTTCGTTATCGCCTAATTTTTCTATAGAGAAGTTCGCTATCGACCAAATTTTCTATAGAGCAGTTCGTTATCGACCAACTTTTCTAAAGAATGGTTCGTTATCGACCAACTTTTCCATAGAAAAGTTCGTTATCGCCTAATTTTTCTATAGAAAAGTTCGCTATCGACCAAAGTTTCTATAGAGCAGTTCGTTACCGACCAACTTTTCTATAGAAAAGTTCATTATCGACCAGCTTTTCTATAGAAAAGTTCGTTATCAACCAACTTTTCAATAGAAAGGTTCGTTATCGTCCAAATTTTCTATATAGCAGTTCGTTATCGACCAACTTTTCTATAGAACAGTTCGTTATCGACCAACTTTTCTATAGAAAAGTTCGTTATCGCCTAATTTTTCTATAGAAAAGTTCGCTATCGACCAAATTTTCTATAGAGCAGTTCGTTATTGACCCACTTTTCTATAGAGCAGTTCGTTATCGACCAACTTTTCTATAGAAAGGTTCGTTATCGACCAACTTTTGTATAGAAAAGTTCGTTGTCGCCTAATTTTTCTATAGAGCAGTTCGTTATCGACCAACTTTTCTATAGTAAAGTTCGTTATCGACCAACATTTCTATAGAAAAGTTCGTTATCTACCAACTTTTCTTTAGAAATGTTCCTTATCACTCAACTTTTCTATAGAAAAGTTCGTTATCGACAAACTTTTTCTTTCTTTTCCAACTTTTCTGTAGAAAAGTTTCGTTATCGACCAATTTTTCTATAGAAAAGTTCTTATCGACCAACTTTTCTATAGAAAAGTTCGTTATCAACAAACTTTTTCTTTTCGTTATCGACCAATTTTTCTATAGAAAAGTTTGTCGATACATAAAAGCTCGTTATCAATCAACGTTTCTATAGAAAAGGTCGTTATCAATCAACTTTTCTATAGAAACGTTCGTTATCAATCAACTTTTCTATAGAAAAGTTCGTTATCGACCAACATTTCTATAGAAAACTTCGTTATCGACCGACTTTTCTATAGAAAAGTTCGTTATCGATCAACTATTCAATAGAAAAGTTCGTTATCAATCAACTTTTTTATAGAAAAGTTCGTTGTCGACCAATTTTTCTATAAAAAGGTTCGTTATCGACCAACTTTTCTATGGAAAAGTTCGTTATCGCCTAATTTTTCAATAGAAAAGTTCGCTATCGACCAAATTTTCTATAGAGCAGTTCGTTATCTACCAACTTCTCTATAGAAAAGTTCATCAACGAAAAACTTTTCTATAGAAAAAGTTCGTTATCTACCAACTTTTCTATAGAAAAGTCCGTTATCGACCAACTTTTCTATAGAAAAGTTCGTTATCAACCAACTTTTCTATAGAAAGGTTCGTTATCGACCAACTTTTCTATAGAAAAGTTCGTTATCGACCAACTTTTCTATAGAAAAGTTCGTTATCGACAAACTTTTCTATAGTACAATTCATTATCGACCAACTTTTCTATAGAAAATCAACCAACTTTTCTATAGAAAGGTTCGTTATCGACCAACTTTTTTATGGAGAATTTAGTTATTGACCAACTTTTCTATAGAAAATTTCGTTATCGATCAAATTTTCTATAGAAAAGTTCGTTATCGATTAACTTTTCTATAGAAAAGTTCGCTATCGACCAACTTTTCTTTATTTTCGTTATCGACCAGTTTTTTTATACAAAAGCTCGTTATCGACCATTTTGATCGATAACCAACTTTTCTATAGAAAATTTCATTATCGACCAACTTTCCTATAGAAATATTCGTTATCGACCAACTTTTCTATAGAAACAAGTAAAAAAGTGTCAGTCGGCTTTGCCGACAGATATATACCCTCAGCCAAAGTGAAGCGAAACTTTTACCTCCGGACAGATAGAATGTATTTCAGGTCTCTTCAGAATTTGGCCCTTTTTGGACATTTGAACTTGCTGACAATAATGTGGAATAGGTATTAACTGCGCTAAGACACAAATGTTGAACTTTTGTAGGGCAGTACTCTTAGGGAGGACCTATATTGGCCATTTTAGAAGTTTAACTAAATTTTGATAAAATATTAGGAGATCCAAAGTGATATATTTTAAATATTGGGGAGAAGTACCGAAAGTTGTGGACCGGTATTGCCCATGTGACTAAGTTTGGGTATAATATGACGAAGACCAAATGTTGGACCAAATCGGTTGAACAGTTCGAGAGTTATCGTGTTCTTCGACCGCCACATACGGTGACATAGGGGTTTTTTACACCTGGATATGGACTTACCCCTGAAAAAACTTTTACCGTCGTGATGGTGGTAGCGTATGCAAATAGCTCCAACAAAAATCCAAGTCATTCGATAGCAGGTCTTAAAGTGAACTTATCCGAAATTTTGTGTGAGAGGTACCAGAAGGAGTAGACAAATTTAGTCCATATTCGAACCTGATCTATATCTGGTAGATATATTAGGATGTGCAAAGTATGGATTACATCGGTCACTCCCTTCAAGAGTTATCGTGCGCAAAATTTTTCCGAACATTTCTGATGTTCTGTGGGGGAGGTACCTGAAGGAGTGGACCGATATAGCCCATCTTCGAATTTAAACTATGTTTTGGTAAAATATTACGAAGGCCAAATTTTGGACCGAATCGACAGATCCGTTCGAGAGTTATCTTGCGCTCCTACCACTACACAAGGTGTCGTAGGGGCTTTTTGCAACTTTCCGGCCATTTTCTCGGGAAGTATGGACTTGCCCCTGATGAAACTTGTACCTTCGTATAGGGAACAGTGAATACAAGATGTTACAACAAAAACCAAGGCGATTCGAGAGCAGGTCCTAAACTGAACTTTTCCGAAATTTTGTGTGGGAGGTACTCGAAGGAGTTTACCGATTGAGTCCATATTGGAACCTCATCTAAGTCTTGTAGAAATTTCATAATGTGCAAAGGATGGACCAAATCGGTTACTCCCTTCAAGAGTTATCGTACGCACAATTTTTCCGAACATTTTCGAAGTTTTGTGGGGGAGGTACCGGAAGGAGTGGACCGATATAATCCATCTTTGAACTTGTACTAAGTTTGGACAAAATATTACGAAATCCAAATTTTGGACCGAATCGGCAGATCCGTTCGAAAGTTATCTTGCGCTCCAACCACTACACACGGTGTCATAGGGTTTTTTGTAACTTTCAGGCTATTTTCTCAGGAAGTATGGACTTGCCCCTAATAAAACTTACAGCGTCGTATAGAGGACAGCGAATACAACTTGCGTAAACAAAAATCAAAGCGATTCGAGACCAGGTCCTAAACTGAACTTTTCCGAAATTTTGTGTGGGAGGTACCCGAAGGAGTGGACCGATTGAGTCCATATTGGAACCTCATCTAAGTTTGGTAGAAATTACACGATGTGCAAAGTATGGACCAAATCGGTTATTCCCTACAAGAGTTATCGCGCGCACAAGTTTTGCGACAATTTTTGAACATTTGTGGGGGAGGTACCTGAAGGAGTGGACCTATATGGCCCATCTTCGAACTTAAATCGAATCTGGACAAAATATTTCGATACCCAAAATTTGAACCGAATCGATTGATCCGTTCGAGAGTTATCGTGCGCACCAGCCAGCCAGACAGACAGACAGACAGACGGACAGACAGACAGACGGACGGACATTGCTAGATCTACTCAAAATTGTCTGAAACGGATATCGTACAAACATACTTGGGGTCTAAAACCATTATTTCGATGAGGCACATTTTTCGTCGTATCAAAGTGTAAATACCCTCTTTAGCCTAAAGGCTGAGGGTATAAAAAGTTCGTTATTGACCTACTTTTCTATAGAGATTTCGTTATCGACCATCTTTTCTATAGAGATGTTCGTTATCGACCAACTTTTCTATAGAAAGGTTCGTTATCGACCAACTTTTTTATGGAGAATTTCGTTATTGACCAACTTTTCTATAGAAAAAAACGTTATCGACCAACTTTTTGCTTCTTTTCGTTATCGACCAATTTTTGATACAAAAGTTCGTTATCGACCAATTTTTCTATAGAAAACTTTTTTTCTATAAAAGTTCGTTGTCGACCAAATTTTCTATGAAAAGTTCGCTATCGACCAAATTTTCTTTAAAAAAAATTCGTTATATAGAAAAAATTAAATAAACCATTTATTATTGGACGTGTGTACCCTGCTTCATTATGTAATAGCCAAGATCTATAAAGAATCGGCTATAACATTTTTTTTTTTTTTCAATTTTTACTGTAAAAAATATTCAAAGCCATTAAATCTTTCTATTTTATCCATAGGTTGTCAACGACACGGGCGAAACCATTGTCACACCCTATCATCTGACCATCGTTGAATCACGAATGTTACAGTTTCATTTTCAGGAAAGTTTCAATGAGACTTGCGTGCGGGTGTGCTATCTGCAGATACATTATCCACGTATTATAAAAGATGAACGAAAATGTGATGATCGAACAATTATCAATTCCGAATTAGAAGTTACGAAGTTACGACCGAACACACATTACAGTTTTCATTTTTCAAGTTGTGATACAAATCTATTTTATGGTCAATTAGATGTGGTAACGCTACCCGATCCACCGGGTACGATCAGCAATCAACGGGTGACACGGCAAAATGGTTTAAAATTGAATTGGGATCCGCCGCTGCAACCGAATGGAAAAATTCATCATTACAACATCTTGTGGACATTGGGTAATGTGACGCATGAAACCAATGTTATGGAGTGTGCTGTGTGTTTTTATAAGGTAGGGTGGACATTCATATATGTGAAATAAGAGACAATTAAATTATATGTTCCTCATTTGCAGTTCCCAAATATTTCGGAAGAGGCCAAGATCAACATTTCCGTACGAGTTGTAGGTGAGACTGGCGTGGGAGCTCCTGTGTCCATAGATTTGCGCAGCATTAATCATCGCTCTCTGGAAATTGAAAGTTCCGGTTCCACCACTGAGGTTTACAGTGGCATTGCCATCGGATCTTTACTATCGATATTCTGTATCTTTGGTTTTGCTTTGTTGATTATGTTTCAACGTAAACGTTTCAAGGCTCGCCAACATGGCCCCACCCACCTATCCACACCTACAGATATTCACTTTGGAAATCTGAGTAACATTAATATGCCTAGTGGTAGTGCTGGTGGCCTTAGTTCCAATACCATGCCTCCAGATTCCCATGAAATGCAAACCTTAATACCCAAGGCCATGGCCAGACATCTTGATATTTTGGCTGGAGATCGAGCCTTGTATGAAACCACTCAGCTTGCCAATGGAGGTGGCGGTATTGGCGGCGGACCCTATATGGTACGCCCCAGTCTGGAGAGTATGGAAAGTTCAAACAATGCTTCCATACTGAGTGGATTTTACATTGGTGCTGAACATAACCTCTCATCCATTCCATTGTGTCAAATTAGCCCACAAAAGAAATCAAAGGGTAATGGTGGCAGTGGTACAACTGCTTCGGGCCACCCTGAAATTAATACAAACTCCAGCAAACCATTTTTTATACCCTTCAAGAATACCGCGCCCTGTATTGTGGGCTTGGCATCATCATCGTCGTCGTCATCACAAAAACAACAACAAAGTTCCTCTGCTTTTGCTGCCAACAGTGGTGTGCCACCAAATTCCATTTCGCTGGCTGCTGTGCCGGTCGAGAGTATTTCCACAGTTTTTGGCGGCACACTGCGCAGTAGTAATTTAAGTCGTAGTAATAGTAATGGCAGCAGTGCCACAAATTCCATTAAATCAAAACAGTTCCATGCCAATTTTCCCAAACATTCCACTTCGATTGATGGCATTTGTTTGCTGGATGAGGAGGAGGCGGCAGCAACAATAACGCCCACAACAGATTCAGATGTTACGGGGGAAGTGCTGAGAAATGGTTTTCATATCAATGGAGAGGTAAGTGGTGATTACAGCGTAAGATGCATTGTCTTGATTATCACGTATCTATTTTCTTCCACAGGATCATCGACTAAGTGAAATGACGGCAGTTCAAAATACCTCAACATTTAAAATGGCAACATCCTCTTCAACACCGCCAACGTTGTCATCAAAACATTCAAATCACAACAACAATGCCAACAATACAAAACATAAAAAATCTACGAATTTATCTAAAAAGAAAACAGGAGCAACAACAACAACAAATACTCAACCTTCGTTGGAATTAACTGCCACTACATTGACAACGACAATAACATCAAAGTCAACGAATGCTCGGCCAAAAAGTACTGCATTTATAGTTCCTGCCCAGGGTGGGGGAATATCATTGGCCCAAATGCATGCAACAAATGCCACCTCATCATCGCCATCTCTCCTGAAGTCATCGGCAGCAGCAGCGGCACAAAAGCCACGAAACTCCACAAATCTCAAAGCCAAATCGAAATCTTCAACAATGGAAACAAATTTTCGTCACTTAGATATGGATCCGAATGGTTGAAAGCAGGAGTATTTCTACATGCATTCATAACTCTAATCCTGCGTTAAATGTCGGTCTTTTAAAACGCAATTTTGTGGCGTTATATAAAGACCAAAGTAAATTTCGCGATATTTTTGTACTAAATATTAAATTCTTTTTTTCCTAATTGTTTGTTAAGAAATTTATGACCGGGCAAAGGAGTTGTAACTCTGCAAAGAAAAAACAAATTCTTGAACTCTAAATCTGGAATCCCATCTTAATGTCTATTCACAAAGAAAAAAACATTCCAAAATTAAAATAAATCTTTAAAGCCCAGGTTCATAAATACAGTGATACGTAAATTTTACACAAAACTCATAGTAGAAGGTGTTTGTTGTTCCTTAGTATGGAACACACCATAAAAATACTATTTTGACATTCCAAACATGTTTACATTTTATAAATGTACACAATCAAATATATAGGTATGTAATAAGTTCATTAGACCCATACTCCTCATATGCCTTGCACCCCTAAGAGATATTGTTTATTTATTTTATCCCGTATATACCCATATTTATTTATGTATATCCATCCCATGTCCATAGAAAAAATGAATTTAATCTAATGTCACTTTATATAACAAAAAAATCTGTAATGGTACAATGTTACATTGTTGAAATAAGTACACAGTTTTTGATTAAAATCGAGATATGTATTTCTTAAAAATAGAACTCCATAATCTATTATGACTACTTATCAATCATATCACTTAAAGCTTTCGGTTTCTTACAATTGGAGTTGGTTTAGTCCTGTCCGTCTGTTTAGCTGGTGTGCACTATAACCCTAGAAGGATCCAACCAACTTGGTCCTGGTAATATTCCATGTCCATGTCTTTCGGGTACCTCCCCCCATATATGTTACAATATTTCGCTATGGTGGGGCAGAGGATAACTCCTGCACTATTTCTTCCACACATGCATCAACATGGAATATAGACTGTATCGGTATAACCCTTCGGGTACCTCCCATATAAAATTGCCATGGAAAAGCTGACTGCAAGGGTTCAGAGAATTCACCAATCATGCTTTAGAGAGTGGCCTATTCCCTAAGATTCTCTAATAGCTGAGACAATTTTCCGGGGACATCGTCACAGATTCAGCTACATAATATTCTAGCCTAACAATGAAAACGCGAATATTCACCATCAAAATCAATTTTTGTTGTTTTCTTTAGTAATCTCGAGCATGATGTATACTTTTTATACCCTCAGCCTTTAGGCTAAAAACGGTATTTACACTTTGATACGACCAAAACTGTGCCCCATCGAAATAATGGTTTTAGACCCCAAGTATGTTTGTACGATATCCGTTTCAGACAATTTTGAGTAGATCTAGCAATGTCCGTCCGTCTGTCTGGCTGGTGCACACGATAACTCTCGAGCGGATCAATCGATTCGGTTCAAATTTTGGGTATCGAAATATTTTGTCCAGATTTGATTTAAGTTCGAAGATGGGCCATATAGGTCCACTCCTTCAGGTACCTCCCCCACAAATGTTCAAAAATTGTCTCAAAACTTGTGCGCACGATAACTCTCGAAGGGAGTAACCGAATTGAACCAAACTTTGTATATGGTAATATTACCTCTAGGCATACATCAGAATTATATCGGTCCATTTCTCCAGGTACCTCCAACACAAAATTTGAAACAAGTGCAGTTTAGTGTAACAGGATGTTCGTGCGGCCCCTGTTACGTCATTGTAATTTTTTTTCGAAGGCAAGTCCATAGTTCCCGAGATAATGGCTCATAACCTCAAAAAAAACCTGCACTATGTCGCGAGTTCAATAAACGGTGGCCAAATAAAAAAGGAGTTGGTGTTGGCAGATGAATTTTGGTATAAATACTTATAGTTCACTGACAATGTCGAGAGCAAAAAATTGGGATGGTCGATCCACGTTTTGGGATAGTCCCCATGCAACGGTACTTCTTAATGTTTCGGTATTTTGAATAATTTAGCTAAACTTATCAACCAAAATGGTTGAATTTTGAGATGCGCGGTTTTCACTTTACAAAAAACTTTTCCGATAAAAATTATGGATATAGGCCCACGTTTTGATATTGACCCCATATAACGGTACCTCCCGATTTTCTCGAACGGAGCAACCGATTTCGCTTTCGTAATATTTTGCCCAAACTTAGTTTACGCTCGAATATGGGTTATATCGGTCCACTCCTTCCGGTACCTCCCCCACAAAAGTTCGAAAATGTTCGAAACTCTTGAAAGGAGTAACCGATTTGGTCCACACTTTGTACATCGTGAAAGTTCTACCAGACTAAGATGAACTTCCAATATGCACTCAATCGGTCCACTCCTTCGGGTACCTCCCACACAAAATTTCGGATAAGTTCACTTTAAGATCTGCTCTCGAATCACTTTGATTTTTGTTGAAGCTATTTGCATTCGCTACCTCCATTACGACGGTAAAAGTTTTTTCAGGGGCAAGAACATATTTCTTGGTCCTTATTTCCCGAAAGGTGTAAAAAACCCTATGTCACCATATGTGGCTCTCGAACTGTTCTATCGATTTGGTGCAACATTTGGTCTTCGTCATATTTTATCAAAACTTAGTTTCATGGGGCAATACCGGTCCCCAACTTCGGGTACATCTTTCCACAATTTTAAAAATTTCACTAAAATGCTAGAACGATATCACTTGAATGGTGCAACCAATTTGGTTCAAACTTTGGATCTCCTAATATTTTGTAAAAATTTTGTTTAAGTTCTAAAATGGCCCATATCGGTCCTCTCTAAGGGTACCTCCCCCACAAAAGTTCAGCATTTGTGTTAATTCCTAAATCCACACTTTTGTCGGCAAGTTCAAATGTTCAAAAAGGGCCACAAAATTCTGAAGAGACCCTGAATACATTCAATCTGTCCGTAGATAAAAGTTCACATTGGCTGAGGGTATATCTCAGTCGGCAAAACTTTTTTACTTGTTTTTCATGCGCTCAGACCAATTGTTGAATCACTTTTTCCGCTTCGATTGAGACATCTCCAAAACATGGTTTTTGAACAGCATCTTTGGTGACGTAAATTGTTTACCATGCCCTTTTTTCTGTACGTCGGATGATCCATCAATTCCACGTTTTGTCCGCTCAAAAATGCGTTCTTCAAGCCATATGGTCAGTTAAGCCGATGAAACTTATCGGCTGGGATGTCTCTTATATGGCATGGTACACTTCACTTCGCCCTACCACTCGCGAGCTGCTTTACAAATTGCACGCCCACCTTTAAAGTAAGCTGTTCTTTCATTCTTCATTCTTGGATTCACATTTTTGAGTGATGAAATTTTAGCTCATCACGCTCTAAGGTAGAACCGTCGTCGCTGCTTTTAAATTTGGTCCAATTTCGCGAATTCGGCAAGCAGATACGAGGACTGCTCGAGAACCTTCTTTCACTGGGTGTTGCCAGGCGCCATTTTACATTTCTTTTAGAAAGTTTGACAGTTTTTAGCCTAAACATATTCAGTTTGACAAACGACCATGTGATGCGTTATTGACCATCACGGGTGAGATAGCATCGATGAAATTAAATCTTTGTATGTCGATAAAGGACCGTCCTATAGCACTATGAAAAACTGGTTTACTGAATTCAATCGTGGCCCGACACTCGCCAAAAAAGAAGGTCGTGAGGGTCGCCCAAAATCGGACACCGTGCCAGAAAAAAACAAGTAAGACACCACAAGTTGTATTGAAGTAAAATGGAATAATTAGTTTCCTTTCGTGTATGAAGAAGACTTAATACTAAATTTCAGCAATTTCGGTAAAACAATGTGAAGCACCATTCTATGGGGGCTATTTTAAAACGTCGATCTATACCGACAAATTTCTGACGGAAAGTTTTTAGGCTCAAAGAAGACAAAATACCAAATTTCCTATATTTCGGTAAGAGAATGTGGCTAAAACTAAAAAAATACTGAAAATCAAGAAGTAAGCTTCTATGGGGATATAGGAACACGTGGACCTATACTGATAATACTCTTCTGGAATATTTTATAACTCTTGGAAGACGAAATAACGAATTTCAGCCATTTCGGTTGGATATTGACGTCACAATCTTCAGTATTACGAAAATCCGGAGGTACCGTTCTATGGGGGCTATATCGAAACGTGGACCTATACCGACGAATTTTAGTCAGAAATGGGTCAATATGAAAGCGTGGACCTTTACAGACATATTTCTGGCGAACAGTTTTATATCACAGGAGGAGGAGGAGGCATGGACCGACACTGACAAAGTTCTGGGGGAAAGTTTTATACCACCAACGTAGACTAAGTACCAAATTTCAGTTATTTCGGTGTGATAATGAACCTGAAACCTTCAAAATACCGAAAATCGGGAGGTACCGTTCTATGGGGGCTATATGAAGGTGTGGACCGATACCGACAAAATTCTGGGGGAAAGTTTTATAGCCCTAAAGAAGACTACGTACCAAATTTCAGCCATTTTGATAGGATAATGAACCTAAAACCTTCAAAATACCGAAAATCGGGAGGTACCGTTCTATGGGGGCTATATGAAGTGGTGGACCGATACCGGTAAAATTCTGGGGGAAAGTTGCATACCCCTAAAGAAGACTACGTAGCAAATTTCAGCCATTTTGGTAGGATAATGAAGCTAAAACCTTAAAAATACCGAAAATCGGGAGGTACCGTTCTACGGGGGCTATATGAAGGTGTGGACCGATACCGACAAAATTCTGGGGAAAAGTTTTATACCCCTAAAGAAGACTACATACCAAATTTAAGCCATTTTGGTAGGATAATGAAGCTAAAACCTTAAAAATACCGAAAATCGGGAGGTACCGTTCTATGGGGGCTATATCAAAACGTGGACCGATATATCCCATTTTCAATACCTACCATCCTGCAAGTAATAAAAACTTCTGTACCAAATTTTGACTCTCTATCTTTAAAATTGCGAGCTGTATCTTGATTTCAGCAGACAGACAGACGGACGGAGAGACGGACATGGTCAAATCGACATAGAATTTTATGCTGATCAATAATATATATACTTTATAGGGTCTCCGACGAATATTTCGAAGTGTTACAAACGGAATGACAAATTTAATTATACCCCCATATGGTGGAGGGTATAAAAATAAAGCCGTGCGTGAACGGATAATGCAAGATCGCCATGTCATATACCGTGAGATAGAGGCAGCCTTGGGCATTTCTTCCACCAATCGCTCAAAAAGGCTCTTGTGGATTGGTGCAAAGAAATTGTGAATAAAAACAATCGCGGTGCTTCACACGACGTTTATAAGATCGTTATAAACGTCTAATCTTGGATCTATGCTTAGGAGCCCTAAACAAAACAGGAATTGTTTGGGTCTTCGAAAGCAAGCCAAATCCAACGAAAGTTGTTCATGGGAGAAGACCTTTAAAGCAAATTGTCGCCTGTTTCTTCGGCAAAACTGACCGTGTGGCGACTATACGGCTTGAGAAATGTAGGACGATTAATTCTGAGTGTTGTACTAAAATTTGTTTGCCTGAAGTCTCCTGAGAAATTCGAAAAACGAACAAGAGAAGACAAAACGTTCCAAAACAGCGCCTGTTTAACCGAACAAAACGTGGAATTGATGGGTCATGCGCCGTACAGCCCTGATAGAGAATTCAATGACTTCATTTGATTCCAGCACATCAAGAAACAAGTAAGAAAAGTCTATAGTCGGACGGAGCCGACCATGGGATACCCTATACCACTATCCATGGACAATCGCTCTCCACGGAACTTCTTTTCAATGATTGTGAAAATTTAATTATCAAATATCAGAGATGTAATGTAATGTAAATTATGACCAAAACCAAAAAGTTATCTAGCATGACAAAGACATTTTTGTAGCAGGAAAGGAAAATTTAGTTCACACAAACTAAAATGTAATGAAACCCACTTATGTAGTACTACTACATTCGCTGTTTAACCGCTACGTTATTGAAATTTTTACCAATTTCACACAAAAGTTTCAGTCCATTTAACCCGCTAAGTATTATCTGATATTCACGTTGGTTTGTACGCTTCTTCTTCATCATAAACTCAAACTTTGTTTAAAATTTTGAGGGTTATTATTTTGACCTACAGAGCCGCTACAAAATTGGTTAAAATTTTGTTTTTGGTCCATTTCATTCCCTAAACATTTCACGATCATCAGCAAAAACTAATCATTTCTATTCTGGCCCGAACCCAACCTCCTTAAAAAATTCGTTACAATCGGTCCATAATTGCCGCCTTAAGCTTGTTTGCAATTATTAATGGACGCTAAAATCGCTTTATCTCGTCGAGATATGAATTCTGGCATACCAAATAAGGGGTCTAGGGCGAATATTTCGTGGTGTTACATAAACTTTTGGAGAGACAATATGTAGCACCGGATAAAAATGTGGTTCTCTACACAGAACCCATTATATATTAGGCAGTAGGCCCGTTATCTAGCAAACATTTTATTGAAATTTACATCAGAGGAAAGGTCAGTAGTTTTTTCCCATATGTAGGCTACTTTGCGAAATATATATGTCCTCAAGGAATTAAAATATCGACCAAAAATAAAATTTTTTATATTTTTCATACAAAAGTAATGGTCCATTTCACCCGCTAAAGACTATCAGATCATCATTCAAAATTGTAGGTATCTTTTACGACCTATACTCTTACCCGGTGCAAAATTTCGTGACCATTGATCTATAATTGCGACTTCTAGCGAGTTTATTATTACACTACAAACATATAACGGAATATATTAGGCTGTAACTCTGTTATCTGATCATGCACACCATCATAATTGGCATCAATTGAAAGGTCAAGCGTTCCACTTTCAAGTATATCTCACTTGTCCGAAATGTCACTTCCAGGCATTAAGATATAAGCTGTATATTAAAAATTTTCACAATTTTCACACAAAAGTTTTGGTCCATTTAACCCTCTAAATATTATCCGATCGCCATCTCAAATTGCAAGCTTCTCCTTTGTGATATACTCTTACCTTGTTTAAAATTACGCGTTGATCGGACTATTATTGAGACCTACAGAGCCGCTAGAAAATTGGATAAATATTATGTTTTTGGTCCATTTCACCCGCTAAATATTTCACGATCATCACCAATAAGAATAGGGATCTATTCTGATCTGACCCCGACCTCCATTCAAAATTTCGTGACGATCGGTCCATAATTGTGGCCTGGAGCGTGTTTACAATTTATAATGGACAGACGGACGGACGGACGGACTGACGGACTGACGGACGGACACACATCTCAAAATCGCTTTATCTCGTCGAGATATGAAGATTGGTATACCACATTGGGGGTCTCCGACGAATATTTCGCGGTGTTACATGAATTTTTACCAAAACAAACTTATAATACCCTTTTCCACATTGTGGTATAGGGTATAAAAAGGGCGTAGTCAACGATTTTCGTCGACAGAAGATGCTGTAAAAGCGTTCAAAACACATGTTTTGGAGGTGTCTCAATTGTAACGCCCAAAAGTCCCTACACTTGTTTTTGGGGTTCATTACAACTATTATTTGTTTATTCAATATTGTACTGATGTATCTATGAATATTAATGTGTTTATTTTATGCTTTGTAATTAATTTTCATATATTTACCTTTAATGGATGAAGTAAACTTTATTTTCTTTATATTTGAAATAATAAATTATTTAAATTATCATTTAAATATTAACGGTCAAACAGGCCACCTAGTGAGGATATTAAACATCAACACATATATGCACCCCTGGCGGCTAAGAATGAGACTAAAGCGACAATTAATAGTACCACTGACAGAACAACGTACTGTAAACATTGCCTGTGGGAAAGCAGTGAGTGGATGGAGTGAGCGGCCGTTCTGCTATAAAAGGAGCTGTTGTTCACACATTCGGGGCAGTCGTCTGTTGATGGCTGATGAGTGAGGTTGATTGGGAAGAAGAAAAGGTGCGCAACTTTGGTTGGTCTGAGCCTTAGTAAGCTGAACAATAAGCCGTAACTCGTTGTGGTGACTGGACCGTGCGCAGGGCCAAGTGGGGGCTGTAGCAATACACCCTATTCTTCGGGCTGCGTTGACGCCTGACTGACCGCAGGGCCAAGTGGGGGCTGTAGCAATACACCCTATTCTTCGGGCTGCGTTGACGCCTGACTGACCGCAGGGCCAAGTGGGGGCTGTAGCAATACACCCTATTCTTCGGGCTGCGTTGACGCCTGACTGACCGCAGGGCCAAGTGGGGGCTGTAGCAATACACCCTATTCTTCGGGCTGCGTTGACGCCTGACTGACCGCAGGTCCAAGTGGGGGCTGTAGCAATACACCCTATTCTTCGGGCTGCGCCGACTGACCGCAGGGCCAAGTGGGGGCTGTAGCAATACACCCTATTCTTCGGGCTGCGCCGACTGACCGCAGGGCCAAGTGGGGGCTGTAGCAATACACCCTATTCTTAGGACTGCGCCGACGCCGACTTATCGTACATTGACCGTGTCAGCATAGCGTCACCACGGGTCATCGTTGTGAGCTTCGGGCAGCTGTTGTGTCGAAGCTGCCGTCATCATAGCGTATCATCAGCGGGCAGTTGTTGTGTCAAATCTGCCACCATCATAGCGCTTCATCACCGGGCAGTTGGTCAAAGCTGCCGCCATCATCTTTATCGTGCCGTTACTGTCCAAGTGGCCAATATCACCATTCGTCGTCATCCGCATCGGGCCGCCGCTGTACCAAAGCCGCCGCCAGTAACAATCTACGCCATCCACATCGGGTCGCCGCTGTGGCCAAGCCGCTGCCAATACAACTCGCCGTCATCCAACCTAAATCATCGTGCCACTATTGCTGCATCTCGTTAATAACTTCAACAACAGATCCGCTGCTGAATTTTCAATGCTCCCGTATTAACGACAAGCTGTTTTTGTGTTATTGTTGCCGTGCAGTCAAAGTGTTCAGTGTAGTGTAGTGATAGTTTTTAAGTAAATAAAGACATTTATAACGATTTATTAAACAAAATATATCAGTGTGAGTTTCTCTCCCTTACGTCCAATATCTGAAATAAATTCTTGTGACGACCCTGGCACCCGCTGAACCTACCCCAGCTTCAAAGTGAGATAACACGTCGTCACAATGGCGCCCGAGCAGGGACATTAAAAGGGAGAGATATTAAAAGAAAAAAATATATATTAACAATAAAACAATTAATTTATAAAAGACGTGAAAAAAAAAGAAACTCGGTGAAGAAAAAAAAAAAAATAATAGAAACCATGCAAAAAGATAATACATCGTTGAAAGTATCCTGGGCTTACATGCTGAAACAAGAAGATTTGGTTGAATATCTAACCGAATTCAAACTTGATACAAACGGGAAAGTGGATGAACTTCGGAAAAGGTTGGCGAAATTTTTGCACGAAGATCACGACGAAAGCGTCTACTCAAGGCTCCTGGCATTACAAAGCAAACACGAGTGTGTCACTCCTACCTCGTCACGAAATAAGTTGCCATTTATAATAGTAACCCCGACACCTGCGCTAATGGAGAACCTCCTACCACACTCTTCATCCAAGATGGATCCTACTAAAGCGACACAAGTCCCTAATGGAGTGCTAAACGAAAAAAACACGAAAAAGTTATCACCTGTACAAACTGAGGGTGCCCGCCGTAAGATTACGCTACCTGAAGCAGCCAACAACTCCCCCCGCCAATTGCATATAATCCTCGATCAAATTCATAAATGGAATGTTACATTCGACAACGGAAAGGACCCCATTGGATTTGTGGAACGGGTTGAAGAATTGGCAACCACATACTGTGTGCAATTAAATCTCTTAACCAAAGTAATTCCTGAATTGTTGCGAGGTAAATCTTTAATCTGGTTAAGGAATAATAATGGACACTGGTCTACGTGGAGTGAATTCAAACGAGATTTCCTGAATTTCTTCCTACCACCAAGATACTTCGAGAAACTGGAGGATGAAATTCGGAAGAGATCACAACGACATAGAGAGCCGTTTAAGGAATATGTACTGGCTATTCAGAACCTGATGCAACACATCGACATGACCGAGGAACAAAAATTAGAGCGTATTTTTCGGAATTCGCAGCCAGAATATCAATGGTATATTCGCCTTAAAGATTTTACTACGCTACCAGAATTGATTGCGCTAGCAGATGAACTGGAGAGCATTCCGAATCCTGGTCGTCCTGAGCCCCAGAGATATATGCCGCATCATAGTCGACAAACAGACAGTCACCGGAATAATCTCTACAGAACGGAACAAGACAATCAGCCGAAAAGAAGGAATTCATCGGGTTCAGTACAGCAACAGGATGAACCCCCCACCAGAAAGAGTGATCGCCAAGCCACATCATTTGTATGTGAAGAACACCGGCTTACTGCTACCGTTTTAATAGAAGGACGATTAGTTAAAGCAACTGTCGACACAGGGGCCACCAGCTGTTTTATCAAGAGGGAATTTGCTGAAAGTTTAAAGAAGAATGTAGCCTACACACGACAACAATCCAGTGTCATCCTTGCAGACGGCACGGCGGTAAACATCACCAAATCAACCTTACTTTACGTCACTTTCGGAAACCAAAGTTCAAATTGCCCTTTCTTTATCATGCCGCAGTTTAAGGAAAACATAATTTTAGGATTGGAATTCTTGAAGTTATTTCCGACCACTATTCATTGTGCAGGATTAAGTGTCACCCTAGGAAAGCTCACTACTTCGACCGAGCGCTGTACAATGGTCATTGAAAGTGATGATACGTCGAATGAGACCACAAATTGAAATCATTAAAATTAAAATCGATAGTTAAGTACCAACCGAATAATCAGAAATTAAATAACATACGCTACGCTGCACGGCAACCATGGAGCCAGATAGTCCAAATACACAAAAATTCAAAAACGCTAAACAGAAGTTTCGAGCGAACTGGGAAAAAGCGGAAGCGCAAAAACGTCGAACGATCTGGCTAGAGGAGGGCCCGAGTACAAGCCAAGCATCCAGAGGGAGAACAAGTCGTAAGCCAAATCAAAGAACGCCTAGTAGCCAACAAACTCCAATGTCATCCGCACAACAAATTTTTTATCGAATGCAACATACTACGCCAAATGAAACATTCAATGAACAGGTGGAGACAGACCAGAAAACGAGTGACAGTGTTGAGCAAGAAAACCGCCCGGTGGACGAAGAAACACAGCCCAATATGGACGTCCCTCGCACACCAACCTATGCCAGAGATTTTGAGTCCCCAAGGAGCAATAAACAGACCACCACAACCGTAACACCATCCACGTCGATAGGCTCAGAAATACCCATTACCCCGGGTAGAGGGTGGTGCCTGGACTCCGATGATGAATCAACAATCCCTCGATCAATAAATGATGAGTCAGAAACAGAAACCTTAGGCGACATGGACGAAGGGGATCGTCACACGCTGTATGGTTATTTAGACCGAGATGTCATGCGCCGATCACGATCACCGCTGTCAGAGAGTGATGTTTCAATGGAGGGATCGGGAGACGAAGATTTCCATACACCCACCCCACCCCGTAGACGTGGCTTGGGTTTCATACGCCAAACAGATCGTCAATACAAATATCTAGGCTGCCGTTGCTACGAAAGGACGGTTACTGTCCAGCTTCTAGTACCAGATAACGATCAAGATACGGTACCAGCTATCGGCGACGTAGAAGGTGAACCCCCACTGACCGTAGCAGCCCAACAGACATCCGATAGCGATGAAGCAGGTGACATGACCATACAGCAGAAATCAACTGGGGACACCCACACTGACGTCGTCGCTAAGAGTGATGAGATGAACTCTCTCCAAGGAATGGGAAAACACGCTATACAAAGTCCCGCCCTAGCACCTACCGAGGAGGACGTCCCTTCATCGTCATACCCGAACCCTCAGTGGGAGGAAGACTCACGATCTTCCCAGAACAGTTTCGTGACAGTTTCAGAGGAACCAAGTATGGAGTGGTGGACACAGTGGCAAACATTAGTTGGTGTCCCGCCACCATCCCCTCTGTCTATACCAGTAGAGGAAAATATATCACAAGGCGAAGCGTTCAAAGTACCAACCACAACAGGTACCTGCTACGGCTGGTCGAACCCTAAGCCAGACACCTCAGATGAAGAGAGTGGAAAACAAAACAGTCCCAACTCTACTAGCTGTTCGTCAGTTTCATCCAGTTCCCGATCGATGTCGGAATCGTCAAGTAGCGTATCGACGTCGACCAATTCGTCAGTGCCACCAAATAAAGTATATCGCAGTGTGCAATATATCAATGAAATATTTACACCCATTGATGATACTCCAAACACGGCGAAGCCCCAGCTGCCTGATCATACAACAGGGGCCATACCAAAGGAAAATGTGGGCGATCAATATTCCGATGTGGTGCAGTACCCAGTAGCCCTACAAGCCCGTATACAAAAAATTAAAGATAATTGGAAGAGAGGATACAAATTGAAGCGTATTATTAAATCCGAAGGGCAGCAGTACCGGATCGTCATAACAGCGGACGGGGTCGTTAAAGTGTCCCGCCGAGCCTCTGCATCAGTCGCAGACATATCTTAGGATTCGACACTTATCAAGTCGAACGAAAGCACCTATGCTGATGATAAAACAGAAAGAACAATCCACCGGGCTTCCCTGCAGTTCATAGCCAACCGCAACGAGACAGCCACACACGGGGAAACAAAAAAAAAATCAGAGGAAAAAAGGGGGGCCATGTAACGCCCAAAAGTCCCTACACTTGTTTTTGGGGTTCATTACAACTATTATTTGTTTATTCAATATTGTACTGATGTATCTATGAATATTAATGTGTTTATTTTATGCTTTGTAATTAATTTTCATATATTTACCTTTAATGGATGAAGTAAACTTTATTTTCTTTATATTTGAAATAATAAATTATTTAAATTATCATTTAAATATTAACGGTCAAACAGGCCACCTAGTGAGGATATTAAACATCAACACATATATGCACCCCTGGCGGCTAAGAATGAGACTAAAGCGACAATTAATAGTACCACTGACAGAACAACGTACTGTAAACATTGCCTGTGGGAAAGCAGTGAGTGGATGGAGTGAGCGGCCGTTCTGCTATAAAAGGAGCTGTTGTTCACACATTCGGGGCAGTCGTCTGTTGATGGCTGATGAGTGAGGTTGATTGGGAAGAAGAAAAGGTGCGCAACTTTGGTTGGTCTGAGCCTTAGTAAGCTGAACAATAAGCCGTAACTCGTTGTGGTGACTGGACCGTGCGCAGGGCCAAGTGGGGGCTGTAGCAATACACCCTATTCTTCGGGCTGCGTTGACGCCTGACTGACCGCAGGGCCAAGTGGGGGCTGTAGCAATACACCCTATTCTTCGGGCTGCGTTGACGCCTGACTGACCGCAGGGCCAAGTGGGGGCTGTAGCAATACACCCTATTCTTCGGGCTGCGCCGACGCCGACTGACCGCAGGGCCAAGTGGGGGCTGTAGCAATACACCCTATTCTTCGGGCTGCGTTGACGCCTGACTGACCGCAGGGCCAAGTGGGGGCTGTAGCAATACACCCTATTCTTCGGGCTGCGTTGACGCCTGACTGACCGCAGGGCCAAGTGGGGGCTGTAGCAATACACCCTATTCTTCGGGCTGCGCCGACTGACCGCAGGGCCAAGTGGGGGCTGTAGCAATACACCCTATTCTTCGGGCTGCGCCGACGCCGACTGACCGCAGGGCCAAGTGGGGGCTGTAGCAATACACCCTATTCTTAGGACTGCGCCGACGCCGACTTATCGTACATTGACCGTGTCAGCATAGCGTCACCACGGGTCATCGTTGTGAGCTTCGGGCAGCTGTTGTGTCGAAGCTGCCGTCATCATAGCGTATCATCAGCGGGCAGTTGTTGTGTCAAATCTGCCACCATCATAGCGCTTCATCACCGGGCAGTTGGTCAAAGCTGCCGCCATCATCTTTATCGTGCCGTTACTGTCCAAGTGGCCAATATCACCATTCGTCGTCATCCGCATCGGGCCGCCGCTGTACCAAAGCCGCCGCCAGTAACAATCTACGCCATCCACATCGGGTCGCCGCTGTGGCCAAGCCGCTGCCAATACAACTCGCCGTCATCCAACCTAAATCATCGTGCCACTATTGCTGCATCTCGTTAATAACTTCAACAACAGATCCGCTGCTGAATTTTCAATGCTCCCGTATTAACGACAAGCTGTTTTTGTGTTATTGTTGCCGTGCAGTCAAAGTGTTCAGTGTAGTGTAGTGATAGTTTTTAAGTAAATAAAGACATTTATAACGATTTATTAAACAAAATATATCAGTGTGAGTTTCTCTCCCTTACGTCCAATATCTGAAATAAATTCTTGTGACGACCCTGGCACCCGCTGAACCTACCCCAGCTTCAAAGTGAGATAACACGTCGTCACACAATCAAGCCACAACCCAACACATGGTCGTATGTCAAACTGTCGTGAATACGCTTAGACTAATACGTGTCAAACTTTCCAAAAAATGTCAAATGACGCCTGGCGACACTGCGTGTTGCCTAGGCCAGAAGGTTTTCTAGTGCCCCTCGTACGACAACTCTCGAATTTAAGATAAAATTCTAAGGTGGTGCTTATAGGTCCACTCCTTTCGGTACCTGCCCCAAATAAGTTCCAAAATATTCGCTAAAATGGTACGCGCAATATCTCATAAACAATGCAACCGATTTGCTCCAAACTTTGGATTTCAAAATATTTTGTCCACACTTTATTTACGTTCAAAAGTAAGCTCTATCGATCCACTCCTTGGGATACCAACCACATAAATGTTCAATATTTTTGTTTAAATGTGGTTAAGGGTCTGTTCGGGGATCCTTTGGAAATGTTTACCCAAGATACTCCCAGTGACCCTGTTTACAGTGATATTATGTTTTCCGTGGGCAACTCCCATAATTAGACCCACTTCCAAAATGGACTATGTCGGTACATTCCCTTTTGTACCTCCCCCGCAAAACGTTTGAGCTTTAAACTAAATCCATATTTTTGTCGGCAAGGTCATGCGCCCAAAATTCTGAAAACCCCCTAAATACATAAATATTTCAATTCACACAGGCTGAAGGTACATCTCTGTTGGCAAGGCCGACTGATACTTATTTACTTGTTTCCTCTTAAACTACGTTTTTCTTCTTCTTCTTCCTACATTTTCCTTGGCGATTCGTATTGATATTGACTGCATGGTTACAGTGGTGGTTTTTGGTATCCAAGTTTGATTTTGCGGCAACCGCTCGTATGCTCTCTCTGGGCGCTCGTAGAAAATATCATGGTCTTTTAATATTTCTCTTCGGCGGATGAGGCTGATTTTAAAGAACCTCTGCGATTTACCATAAAACCTACACTAGCTATTTCCTTTCATGTCAACTATAATAGAATGCGTAGCCATTTGTTATCTTTACGATTCCATCATAGCTCCAGCAAGGCGATAATAACAGCTTTGTACTTTCCAAGTCATCCGCCAAAGCGCAAACTTCAGGTACTCTGTAAAGAGTCCGGAAATACCAAGTGAGAATTCTCAAATCATGGCTGTAAGGGGTTTGTTTTTCTTTGGTTTTTCATGGTACAATGTTTTTATAGAGGTATTTTACTAACCAAACACCCAACTCAGGTTTTTAACATTCTTATGGGTAAAAGTGCGGAATGCATTAGCTTACCATGGGCATTATTTCCAATATGCTTTAAGACTGAATGTGCGGCATTAGCTTACTTTGACAGACATTATTTGATGTTGGCAGTTCAAGAGAAGAACTTCCCTATAATACCACCCCCTTTATTTATTTTTACATGGCGTGTATTTACTTTCGATTTGCTTGCACAATATTTGGAAACAATTCGACCCTGAAACATAAGGTAAATCTGTTAGCTTTATGTATTCATGTGTAGAAAATTATTAAGAATTTCATCTCTTACGAAGGCTACACGATAACATCTTTTTTGGAAAGTTTGACATTTTCTATCATAAACGTACTCAGGACAGTTTAACATATCGCTCATTTACTCAAAGAGTGGCATAACTCAAAAAATGCGTTTTTTCAGTTAGCAACTTCTATTTTTTACGAATTCTACTTTATCTTGTGTCAAATTTTCATGCTGATATCTCTAAAACTCGATGAGTTACAGCTGATTTACTACGAGTTTCGCATAATTCAATAGAAAAGTTTTTGGAGTTTATGAAGCAATAAAACGCTTCAAATCATGTTTGATCTTGCACAGGCATTTAGCACTGATATCTGGCTAGCTGTTTGCAAAATGTGGTCCACGTAGCTATTTTGATTTTTGTGTAATAATCTTTTTAAGTTGGGAAGTCAAATTTTAGTCGCCAAATTAAAACGCATTTTTCTCGAAACTCGATTTTTTGAAATGTGTCACTCTTTGAGTAAATGAGCGATATGACCATGTGTTGTGTCGTTTACAGCGACTTGAAAAAATTACTTTGCAAAAAAAATGGAATTTACTTGTGAACATTTTCGTCCGATCATTTTTCACAACTTTCGATGTGGATAATCACAAGAGTGCATCGATCAAATTAAATCTTTTTATGTCGATAACGGACCATCCTATAGAACTATGAAAAACTGGTTTAATGAATTCAATTATAGCCGACACTCGCTAAAAACGAAGGTCGTGAGATTCGTCCAAAAACACCCGCTGTGTCAAGAAAAATGTAAGTCGTGCGTGATCGCCATGTTATATACCATGGGCATTTATTGCACTAACTAATATTTGATTGCATGAACACCTGTTTTTTCTCGTTGGAGCCCGTGTCAATCGGTGCAAGAAATTTCGAAAAAAGCGTTAAAAATCATGTTTTGGAGGTGTCTTAATCGCAATGCAAAAATGCTTCAACAATTGCTTTGAGCGCATGAAAATATGTGTAAATCATGCTGGGACTACTTCAGAAAACAATGAAAGCAATCAACTTTACCTGGAGGGTGCTTATACCTGCGATGTTTTTTAAATAAATCACGGTCAAAGTTCACATGTTTGGTTTTTTCGGTTTTCACGATTTTGCTTTAAATCGCAAGTCCTATGAAAATGGGACTGAAAAAATGTTGTAGCCGTCAAAATTATGTCGATAGGACTTGCCGTTTCCAAGCAAAATCGTAAAAACCTAAAAATGTGAATTTTTATCGCGATTTATTTAAAAATCCCTCCAGCGATTTTTATACCCTCAGCATTTATGCTAACGAGGGTATATGAGGAAAAGTCAAAATTTTTTAGTTTCCATGAAGCCAAGGTTTGCACTATTATAATACGCGAACTATTGTAGTTTGCCAGTAACTATGACTATTGCTGGATTAATTTAGATGTTTTTGTACAAAGCTCAAAAATTTAGCAAAAAAAAATTAATTTACGTGGTAGTTACGACCGCGTAAAGGAAAAACCATAGGTAAAAACACGTTGAATCTAAACAGGTTTTTTAGATTGCTATTCGATTTCTGATTAAACCATTCAAATGACGGACATCTGTCCAAAGTAAAAGTTGGAGAACACAAAATGAAGATTACACTTCTAATGTATCACTTTCCAAAATTTCCACTGCATCTACCTTTTATGGATGCTGACATTTTGAAGCCGGATTTCAGGTGTTTTTTGTATTTTTTATGTAACTGGGACGCGCATTCGGATATTTCGAAAAACCAATTATAGGACTAAAGAACTCGCGATTTCGCATAATCTGATATGTATATTAAGTATGTAGCCCACACAGCAGCAGAGTAATCTACTGCCAAAGGCCAAAATTTAGTGCGATATTTTTTCTAAAAAACCTATTTTTTGGGTACAGTATTTACAATATCCTTTTGAGTGTGCTGGTACCCCGCGATATTTTAGTTTTTCGGCGGTCCGGATCATATAAATCATAGATCGTGAAAATCCATCCCCTAGAACGGCGAAAACAGCAACTGCAAAAACCGAAAAATGTGCGAAAAATGTTTTTGAAAATATCGCGGATTTAGTCGCATTTTCTGTGGATCTTTTTCTTGTCAATGAAAAAACTGACACATCATTCGCGGTTTTGCGAAAACAGCGGTTTAAAAAATTTAGTGGCATGTGAGCTGTATCCGATTTATCCCAAAAATAGTGTGTGATGCTACATCCACGGTTCTTGATGGATTTGATCGAAATAGGATTCGATCGATGTATTTTTTCACGGTTGATAGTGAAATCGGATGCGCATAAAAAGTGTATGCACTTTGTGCAAAATATAAGCGTAATACAGTTTGTTGCACACTAAACTGCAGACGATGCTACATCTTAGCGGCCAAAGTAAATCCTGGCAAAAGTGTACAAATTAAAAGAGAAGAATTCGCTGTATTGGTAAACCGCATGCGCATCAAGTGATTTTGAGGATTTCGCGATTTACACGCATTTCAAAATGAACATTACCCGATACAATTTTATTTCAAGATTATACCCCATTTAAAGGAACCCAACATTTATTTGAAATATATCCATATCTTCTGCTAGATGTTAGCGTGTTTTCGAGAAGTGATTAGAATAAAAAATGTGATTTATTGCGTGAAATTTAACTAAAATAGAAGAAAAACTCCGACCTATTTTTCTTACATTTTGTTCAACTAACTCACAAAATAAATTTTAATAAATATTTTCTCTTACAAAATTTTTATAAATTTCCTCAATATATTTTTTGTTTTTTGCTATAATATGCAAACCGCTAAAGGTATTTGTATAGTTTTGGTTTCATTTGAATCTTCGCGATGTTTAGATTACGTACATATTTTTTATATATTTTTCAGATCGATAAACAGCTTGAATTTTATTAGAACAAGTTGTAAACTACCAATTGTTTTGAATGCTTTCCTAATTTCCGCGAAAATTTACAACTTTTTCACTAAAGTTATGGGACCTCAGTAACCATATAGTATGTAGGGAGCCCCTAATTAAAAGAGTTTGTCAATATAATGATGAGAGTCTTTTAAAGATTTTTTTCTTTTTATCAGAATTGAACCCGCCATAACTTTTGCGCGCAACAACCAAAATTAGTATCTCGAACAGATTTAAGAATGGGAATTTTTTCCCAATCTATGTACCAAAAATCATTCATGTAGCTTAAAAAAAAATTTTTAATTTTTTTTTTATGGAAAACTAAAAAATTTTGTCTTTTCTTCATATACACTTTCATACGGGCAAAATGTGTCTCATCGAAATAATCCGTTTAGACCCCAAGTATGTTTGGACGAAATGTGTTTCAGACAATTTGGAGTTGATTTAGCCATGTCCGTCCGTCTGTCTGACTGGCTGGTGCGCACGATAACTCTCGAACGGATCAACCGATTCGATCCAAAATTTGGCTTTCATAATATTTTGTCCAAACTTAGTTTAAGATCTACTACTTTGGGTACCTCCCACACAAAATTCCGGAAAAGTTCAGTTTAGGACGTGCTCTCGAATCGCTTTGATTTTTGTTGTAACAACTTGCATTCACTGCCCCCCATACGACGGTACAAGTTTCATCAGAGGCAAGTCGATACTTCCTGCGAAAATAACATGGAAGTAGTAATTGGAGCGCAAGATAACTCTCGAACGGATCTGCCCATTTGGTCCAAAATAAGGGATTCGTAATATTTTATCAAAACTTAGTATAAGTTCGAAGATAAGCCATAGCAGTCCACTCCTTCTGGTACTTCCCTCACAAAAGTTCCAAAATGTTCGGAAAAAATGTGCGCACCATATTTCTTGAAGAGAGCGACCGATTTAGTCCATACTTAACACGTCCTAATATATCTACCAGATATACATCAGGTTCGAATATGGACTATATTTGTCCACTCAATCGGGTACCTCCTACACAAAATTTGCGGATAAATTCACTTTAAGACCTGCTCTCGAGTAACTTTGATTTTTGTTGAAGCAACTTGCATTCGCTACCTCAATTATGACAGTAAAAGTTTTTCTAGGGACAAGTCCATACTTCTTGAGAAAACAGCCCAAAAGGTGTCCAAACTTAGTTTCAGTTCGAAGATTGGCAACAACTTCCTGTACTTCCCTCCAATATTTGAAAAATGTCACTAAACTGGTATACACGATATCCCTTGAACGGGGGCAACCGAATTGGTCCAAACGTTGGATCTCATAATATGTTGTCCAAATTTAGTTAAACTTCTAAAATGGCCGATATCGATCTTCTCTTTATGGTACCTCCCCCACAAAAGTTCAACAATTGTGTCGATCTGTCTGTAGATGATGGACCAATCGTCACGATATTTTGTATTAAGGTCGGGTTCCCACCAGAATATAAACGATTAGTTTTTAGTGTTGATCGTGAAATATTTAGTGGATGAAATGGACCAAAAACAACATTATTATCCGATTTTGTAGCGGGTCTGCAGGTCGCACTGATGGTATGATTGACGCGAAATTTTAAGTAAGGTTTACGACAAAGACGAAGCTTACAATTTAACGTGATGATCAGATAATATGTAGCGGGGGAAATGAACCACAAATTTTTTATATTCCTAAAAGTTATGTTTTACCTCCGTAAGTTACATTTAAAGGAGGAACTCTGGACCATTCAATTAATCCCAATTATGCTGATGTACGTGGTGAGATAACAGAGTTACAGCACGGTACATACGGATCCCTGTACAGTTTTAATTTTGTGTAGTGTAACCATAGTGACGCTAGATGTTTCATTTACATTTTAACACTGGAAAAATCAAGGAAAATTTCAGCAGTTTTGAAAAGATGATAGAATAGCATTTAACAAGTGATATAAACCATTGTGGCAATAATATACAAATTTTGTATATACTCATCAAGGGCTCTCACCCCCAAAAGGAATTCCCCCCCCCCAAATTTCGGTTCACTGTGATATTATCCGACAATTACTAAAGTCAGTATGCTTCTTCCTTTCTGGGAGCCCTATTAACCAAAAAATTTCGTGACGATCTTATCAAAATTGCGACTTTTAGCGTGATTACAAAAATGGGAAGCATTACCGATTTTGCAACAATGTAAAGGAAATCTAATCTTCTTCCGTTGACGGGCTTTCCTTTTGGAATACTCCTACCAGAAGCGGAGATATTGGCATAAGAAAAAAACGTTGACTTTTCTCCACATAAGCTTTTTACTTACTCCGACTCCTGAATATTATCCGACTATCACCAAACTTAATAGGCTTTTTCCTCTGAGCGACCCGCATCAACTCTCAAAAAATTCGTGACTATCCGATCAAAATTGCGACATGTATCGTAATTACAACAAAATCGGAAAATGGGATGCATTACCGACTATTGCGATATCTCTGTTGTTTGACCACCTACGACAACCTACTTTACATCGTTGTAAAGGTGATATTTTCTACTTTCCTTGCCAGGTTTTGCTTTTGTTATACCTCTTAAAGAAACAGAAATATTGGCTTTGAAATCAAACGGTGAAATGTTCTCCAAATAAGTTTTTGTCCATTCCGACCCCTGAGTGTTATCCGACCATCATCAAAATCAGTAGGCTTCTTCTTCTGTGGGACCCCCATTAACCCCCAAAATTTCGTGACGATCCGATCAAAATTGCGACCTAGGATGTGTTACCGACTACTGCTATATCTCCGTTATTTGGCCACCTACGCCAACCTACTTTGCATCATTGTAAAGATGGGATATTCTACCTTCATGATCAGGCTTTGCTTTTGGAAGCTCCACATCCAAAGCTGTGACATTCGTCATTATTATTAAAATCGCAAAAATGAAAAGTTGGGTTGTATTAGCGACTATTGCGATATCTTCGTTGTTTGACCACCTACGACAACCTACTATACATCGTTGTAAAGGCGATATTTTCTACTTTCATTAGCTTATAGATGCGGAGATATGTGCTTTGAAATAAAACGTTAACTTTTTCTCCAAATAAGTTTTTTGCCCATTCCGACCCCTGAATATTATCCTACCATCACCAAAATCAATAGGCTTTTTCCCCTCCGGGACCCTTATCAACACCCAAAATTTGGTGACGATATAATCAAAATTGCGTACTGTAGCGTGTGTACAAGGTTTAAATGGACGGATAGTGGTGTAGAGTATAGTAGTATAGTGTCGCAATCATATAAAATAAATTCAGTGGAAAACAGTGTCTAGAGGAATTGGTGTAGGGTATCACATGGTCAGCCCCGTCCGACTATAGCCCTCTTCTACTTGCCTTTTTTTCTGACATTTTTGGAAAATTTAAATTAGCTGAAATTTAATATTATATTGAAGGTATACAATTTTCCAGAAGAGAATTGTCGGTAGAAATTTTTTTGGAGACTACTTAAGAAAACAATAGAGCTTTTTTGATGGTAAATATTCGCATTTTCATTGTTAGGCCAAAAAGTTATCATGCAACCCTCGTATGCAAAAAAAAAAAAACTGCCAAATCCCAATCTGTTATTTTATAAATGTATGTACAATATTAATTTCATCAATGTGACATTGGAATGCCGTTTAAATTTTATTGTGTTTTGTAATGAATTTATTTTTGTATTTATTTTTTAATTTGCACTTAATTGAGGCTAATTGTTATAGTTTTTGTGTTTTATTTTAGTTTTTTTTTTAGTATTTTAATAAATCTTAAAATGTCTTACACAGTGATATTCAATCAACCATAATGCAATAGCCCAAAACCAAAAAAACTTTAACATACACATACACACACAAACAGTACAGATCGATAACAAAGATGATGCTAAATTGTAATATTTTGTCCGATTTTAAAACTTTTCTGTTGTTAAATACAGAAATTGGTAACAAATAAAAATTTTACAAAATAGTGAACAATTGATAAGATGTATTCTGTAATAGTAATCTATGATCGTGAATACTGGAATGAATATGTAACACTTCAATGAATATTTTACAATTGTGTGTCTTATACTGTTACCGATCTGTATCAATGCACTTCCATAAATATTTATACCCAAAGAAACTAACTTTCCACACTGCAATACAATAGTTCACATACAATCTAACAGTTTTTTGCTAATCTTAATTTTTATACTATTATTTTTATTTTATTAGTGTTTAAGTTTTTTTCCTTTTAATTCGTTTGTTACATTCCTATATTTTATTTTTTGTTTTAAATAAAGTTTAAATTATTTATAATTGTTTTAATTTAAAAATTTACACTTTTGTTGTTGTTTTATTTCAACGTTGTCATATTTCACAAAATAACCAACATTTTCCATTTTTGTCACAACGATTTTAAAATCGATACAGAACAGAAAGTAAACACGTAAAAACGGCGTTCGGTCAGGCAAAACATTTCATACCCTCCTCCATGAATTGTAGTGAATTAAAATTGAATATTTGGTTTCCTTTCGTTTGTGAACACTGCTTCACCACGTTAAGACTTATTCGTAGGAGAAGTAGAAACTACTAACTGATCAATACTTCAGAACTATTACGGTAAAGAAGGTATATACATTTTCATACTATCAAAATGTGCCTTATCGAATAAATGACTCTAGACCCCAAGAATGTTTCTACGAAATCCGTTTCGGTAAATCTGTAGTCAATTTAGCTCTTTCCGCCCTTCCGTCTGGCTGTGGGACACGGTACAATTTGAAACTCGTACCATTTTTTTCAAACATAGATCAAGTTAGAAGATGGGTCATATCGGTCAACTCCCTCGGTTACCTCCCCAACAAAAGTTCAAAATTTCTTGGAAAAATGGTGCGCACGACAACTCTTGATTTCAGACGTAGTTCTGGATTGAATATGGACTATATCGGTCCACAATTTTGGGTACCTCCCAACACAAAATTCAAAAATTTTCGGAAAAATACAGTTTAAAACCTGCTCTCGAGTAGGTTTTTCATGGGTCTTTTATCACAGCGGTACAAGTTTAGTTTCAGGGGCAAGTCCATACTTCCTGAGACTACGACCCGAAAGCTATGAAAAATCTCTATGGCCACCATGGTCGTACGCAAGACATCTTTCGAACCGAATACTGCGCTTCTTCAAACATTGCATATATTAATATTTCTGCGAATCTTAGATAATCGATTATGGTGCTTATCGGTCCATTGCCTCCGGTACTTTCCCAAAAAGTTCAAAATGTTTCTCTAGAATGATATATCGCACATATCTCTCTGATGTCGTAATATTTGTTCCAAATTTAAGTTTAAAAATGGGACAAATTGTCCGATTGCTTAGGATACTTCCCTCACAAAAGTTCAACATTTTTACAGTGTTTGGTTTAACTTGCTTTGTTTCATGTCTGTTTGGTTCAAATCTAGTAATTCATTTTTAACACAGCTGCAAATTTACAGTGGACCATCTACATGAGGAGGCAAAGATTCTTCCAGAACTACAACATAATGAGATGCTATCGTTGCAGTACTTGCTTGGGTGTTACCGTGGGAGCCATCACAATCATCATCTGCTGGCCACCGATACACCCAGCCATATCAAGAAGGATATTCATGCTCTAGAGACGGCGGTCCAACAATATAGGAGAGAGCATCTGGATCAACAGGCATATCAGCCAGGTTTGAATAGCATTCACACGGACACAGTTGCTAAGACCATAAGCAATTATTGTGTGAATGCAGTCATCGGAGTACATCCCCCATTTATCGCAGCTGAAGAGCGTCAGCTGCGGGAATCGATAGCACCGTGCAAGACATCTGCGCAGTATGCGGCATGGGCCCGCACGATACTACGCACCTATTCAACTGCCCCGCCAAGCCTACTCATCTGACTCCAGTGGATCTGTGATTACATCCCATCGAAGTAGCCCCCTTCCTGGAACTGGAGATAGATTGATCAGGAGAACGAACAACAAACATAATAATAAAACACTGTTACAACAACAACCAAACGAACTAAAACTTTTCACACTTTTTAGATTTGGATAACAATACGTGAATATGAACCAAAAACAATATGGAACCATTTTTTCGTATAGCCCCCATATAATGGTGCCACCATATTGATATTTGGTGTTCCCAATGGTACAGACACTTCCCCAACAAATATTTTGGACACAGGTCCAGGTTTTGGTATATACCAATCTATATTTTCGGCCAACATTGCTTGTAATTTGGTTATGGGGTTCTCAGTGGTCAAAAAATTGTATTTACTATAAAGTTAAAAATAAAAAATAATTTAAAAAAATTAAGCTACAGTGTTTTATTTATAAATGCACTAAAAGCTAAAAAATATTTTTTCGCTTAGCATCATGTAGTATATTCGATGCCCTACTTTCTCAACCTCGTATCTTATAAAATACAACTTTACAGGAGAAGTAACAAACGATTTATCTTTTGATACTTCGGTGTTGGGATAAAAGTGTAAAAGGCAATTATTAGGGAATTGAGTGCATCTATGAATATTAGTAGTAATCTTTTTCCGAAACGCATTTATTGAGATACGAATTTGCTGCATTAACAATAATATTAATAACACCGAGCAACATGAACAAATTAACCATATTCTGATACTGCAGCTTTATAGAAGACAAAAAAGAGGAGATACGTGTCTCGGCGTTTGACGCTAGCACTTGCATTTTCGCGTTTAAGGTCGCCCAAAGACTTGAGGCCTTAATGCCAAGAGAGATTCAACTCATGCCATAAAGAACAAACATTGCAAACATATAAAATTCATAAAACGTCATCTTAAAGGTCAAAATCGGTTATGGACCACACAGCCTCGAGACCTTGATATCAATGTGAATATTTTTTTCAGGCGCATACCTTCAACCCACTTACACGTCTACACCTTAATAGGAACCCTCACTCAAAATTTCAAGACTCTAGATCCAGCCGTTTCGCCTCTCTGTTGCCTACCAGTAAGTCACTCAAATCGTAAAATTTTAAGTACATTTTAGAACTTTTCGAACCCTTCTAGTACGAATTTACAAAAACCCTGCCTTATCATACACCTTATCGCCATTAGAAACCCTCACTCTAAATTGCAGGATCCTAGCTTCAGCCGTTTCGCCTGGATATTAAGATACGAGTTTGTTGCATTTACGCAAATAAAAGTGAATGAGATACGAGAATAGTTTTTACTCATTTTTACAGAATAGCGACGACTTTTTGAGACAATAAGTTGTTGCCGTAATAAAACGCAAAAATAGAAATCGATTGATATAAAAAAGTCAAAACCGAATATTTCTTAGATACGAGGTTGAGAAAGTAATGCATCGATATTCTTCTGCGTGATGCAATCAATCAAATAAAATGCTTTCATTAAAAATGGTCACAAGGTTAAACGCCAAGGACTTTATTTGGGAGATTCCATCATGAAAAAGAATATTGTTTCCATAAATGTCAAAAGTCCTATCTCCACAAAAGTCAAAATTAGTTTTTTGATTGAATCTAATACATAAGACTAAAATACATTAATTGTTCCACAAACATCTCATACGGGACAAGTGAGACTTCTCTCATATCAATGAGAGCATCCCGATTCATAATAGCTCAATGATATGGGACCTACTGTTTATCGCCGAGTTGAACGGTGGGTGTGTCTTAAGACACCGTTTGTAGAGAAGTTTTACATGGCTGAAATACTCAGAAAATGTCGCCAACATTACTGAGGGGTATTTTGCCACCGTTGAAAATCTTCATGTTGACTGACCTGGGAATCGAACCCACGACCTTCAGCGTGCAAGGCGGGTGTGCATACCATTGCACCACGGCGGCACCCAAATACATGCTCTTGCAAACTTACAAGCTTCTAAGTAAAAAAATAACGATCCTATTCAAAAAAGGCATTTCGGAAAATGGGATAACATTGCAGATTTTGTTGTAATGACGGATCCGAAAACCAATCATTAATTACTCAAATTCGTTTATGATTGATAATATGCTATATACTCGCCTTGTTGTAAAAATTTGTTCTTCGTAATATTATGTCCAAACTAAGTTTAATTTTGAAGATGGGCTCTATCGGGGCTACTACTAGGCTACCTTCCCCGAAAAAGTTCAACATGTGTGTTTAAGTGCAGTTTAGGATCTGTTCGAAGATCCTTTGGAAATTATCATCGTGGCCCAAACCCAATAAGTTATACGGTGACCAACTGAAATGACTGGTGTGCACAATATATATCGAAAGGAATGGCTCCCAAAATAATATCGACTTCCAAAATGGACTATGCCGGACCATTCCTACCAGTACACCCTCCGCAAAACTTTTGAGCTTCAAACCAAATATATTTTTTGTCGCCAAGTTCATACTTCCAAAAAGGGCCACAAAATCTGAGTAGCCGGTATTAGATTCGATGTTGTCAATAGGCGAAAATTTTAATTCTCACAGACCGAGGGTATATCTCTGTCGACAAAGCCGACTGATACTTTTTTACTTGTTTCTTTTTTTTTTTACTGATGACAGGCAGGTATCGTTATGAATGTTGAGATGCTTAAATCTGGTTTACCGGTTTTGCGCCGCTGCGAAGCCTATCAGCGTCATTCCATTGTCAGATTTTCACAGTGGAGAACGAATTTCCCGACTGTTGGACCAAAGATATTCTCTTTTCTAATTTTGGCAATAAAATCTCCTAGAATAATTTAAATGTCATGGACAGGACACCGGTAATGTGTGTTTTCGAAGCGCTTTGGTCTGCTCCTCCTTGTCCTTGTCTTGTCTTCAATTTAGCATTCATTTGAAATGTAGCAAGTCTTTCATCCACCGGGTTGAAACTGAAGACCAGATGTTTAAACCTCCGACTAACAACAAAACCGCAACTAAACTCGTGAGGCGTTACCTTTAGGTATTGTTGTGATTCCTTTTCCATTACATCGTATCACAATTTTTGTCCCCTAAAAAAATGGAAGCGAATGATATTTTCTTTATAACCGATTTTATAGCCTTTCAGAACCAAAAAATAACAATATTCATTAAGGGGTGACCTCACATTTAAATTTCAGAAAATCGAAAAAAAAAATTTCAAGTCGATCGGAACAATATGCCAGAGATATGAGCTTTGGAACATAAAATCTAAAAACGTGTTTTCTCGAAGTTACTTTTTGAAATCGAAGCCAACTCTAGCTCGATAACTAAGAACCGATTGTCATACAATTTTGTGGGGTTATCAAGGACATTAAGATACGGGGGCCTAACAATGAAAACGCTAATATTTACCATCAAAAATATTTTCATTGTTTTCTTAAGTAGTCTCCAGCATGTTTATACGATTTTTCATACGTTCAAATCAATTGCTGAATCACTTTTTCCACCCCGATTGAGACATCTCCAAAAAATTGTTTTTGAATGCTTCTACAGAAACTGGCTACGAAAATCGTTGGCCACGCCTTTATCTTGATATTCTGGAATCAAATGAAGTCATTCGATCCCCAGTCAAGGCTGTACGGCGGATGACCCATCAATTCCACGTTTTGTCAGGTCAAACAGGCGCTGGTTTGTATCAATGTGTGAGAGCCCATATTGTCATGATGCAGAATGATTTGTTTTCTCTTGTTCGTTTTTCAAATTTCTCAGGAGACTTCAGGCAAACAAATTATAGTGTACCACTCAGAACCGTCCTATATTTCTCAAGCCGTATAGTCGCCACACGGTCAGTTTTTCTGAAGAAACAGGCAACCTTTTGCTTCGAAGTGCTTCTTACATGAACAACTTTCGTTTGATTTGGTTCCCTTTCGAAGACCCAAACTTCAGATTCCTGCTTTGTTTCAGCCTCCAAAGCATAGATGCTATGTTATGCTATCGTCTATGACGATCTTATAAACGTCGATTGAAGCACCGCGATCGATTTTATGCACAATTTCTTTGAACCAATTCACAGGAGCCTTTTTTTGAGCGATTGTCCAATTTCGCTGGATCTAACGAGGAAAATTCATTTTTGCAGCCATGTGCTTATGCAATATCAAATGTTAGTTGGTGAAAGAAATGCCCAAGGATAACTCTATCTCACGGTATTTAACATGGCGATCTCGCATTAGCCGTTCATGCACGACATATTTTTTTCTGGTACAACAACCGATTTTGGGCGACCCTCACGACCTATGTTTTCTGGCGAGTACCGACCATAGTCCTATAGGATGGTCCTTTATCGACGTACAAAGATTTAAATTGATCGCTACAGTCTTGTGGTGATTATCCACGTCGAAAGTTGTGAAAACTTCATGGACGAAAATGTTCACAAGTAAATTCCATTTTTTTGAAAAGTGATTTTTTCAAGTCTCTATAAACAACGCATAACATGGTCGTACGACAAACTGTCCTGAGTGAGTCTACGCTAAAAACTATCACACTTCCCAAAAAAATTCAAATGGCACCTGGCATTACGCGGTGTTCCCTATGCCAGGTGGTTTTCGTGCAGCCCTCGTATAGTCCTTCACCGATCGATTTTTTTTAAATTTGTTGTCCGTTTTTTAAGCAAAAAAAATTAAATGTTGAGCTTTTTGGTCCACCATTTGAGTAAAATCTAATATTTTTAAAATGTCGATCTATGAAGGTCTTCACAGACCTTTATCTTCTAAATAGGCCCACAAAAAATATGACTATCGGTTAACTAGTTTTCGAGCTAGAGTTGACACAGCAAAACGCTTTTACAAAAAAACGGTTTCGTGGCCGGCCATTTGCCACAAAACCACATAATGTCTTCCAACAAAAAAATTCAGACCATTGGTTAGGATGTTACGATTTTCCCGATGAAAAAAATAAATCTACCAAAAAATTTAGCAGTTTTCCTGAAAAAAAAAAAATCATGAAATATTACCTTTTTGGGCTTTACAAGTGGGGGTCACCACTTAAACATTCCTCGTCACTGATATAGGTCTACGTTTCTATAAAATCCAGCACAGCATCTCTAAGGAAAAAGTCTAAATCAATAATGAATGCTTTTTATCTACCACAAAGTGATGGTGTTGTTTACCCGACCTGAGAATATCCACAAAACGATTCTACTTAGTTAATCAGTTTGCTTATGATCCAAACCTTCGTTAAGCCTATGTAAACTATTCCAATTATTACAAACCAACAAAAACATTTTCATGCATGTGAAGAAAATCCATTTGTATTAATGTGTGTATATAATGTAAGATAAAATAATATAAAGAGAAAAACATAGGAAGTAAATAATAAAGCTAGCATTTAAGAATATTAATACAAAAGAAAACTCCCCAAAAAATATACAGGAAATTTATCACAGACATACAAAGTATTAAAGTTATTATAATTATTAATCTCATAATAAGGAGAAGAAAACGAAAAACTTGTAGTGCCCTCAAAGCATACCGTTAATATGAACAAACTTAGAAAACCAACAACAAATACATTTATTTATTGTATAAAAACCACAAAATAACAAAACAAAATATATATACCATAGTACCTTTAAAATCCAAATACAAAATGATACCACAGTACTCCCCTCCTCCACATATACCTTCAGCAATCTATAGAATAATATTCAAACAAACAAACAAACAAAAATAACAAACAAATACAAATTTGTGTTCAAATTTATATAATAAGGAAGAAGAAGAATAATAAACAAATTATAAAATAGTTAAAAATCATACAATAAACCAATTAAGTGAAATCCATGTTGAATTTCATATACAAACATTTCATTCACATATATATAGACCCATTATATTCATGCTATATAACAGATAAGTCGATATACGTACACATATTTGCAGATAAACCCAAGAACTGTTTCAAATTATTCAATTGAAGTAATCTCAACACACAAAATGATTCATCAAGAAATTTAGGTCATTCACTTCAGACACATACAACATTCATAAATTTACATAATTCATCTTCCAATTGGGGGAATATCTAATTAAAGTTGATCGAAAACCATGGCAAAAGACAAACACTTTTTTGCTTAGCGATTTTTAGTACAGATAATAAGGGAGCGTTGCACGATAGGTAACATGCGGACCACACAAAAATCTGTACATTTGGGAAATGACTTCGTATCCCTGAAGCACAATCTTACGTAAAATGCAATTCGGGAAAAAAAAACCTCACGCATACAATGATGAAAATTTTAGTTTATCAGAATTTTAGGTAATTTTTGGAAGTCACTGTGAGCAGATTTTATTGAACACATATTTTAGAACCACATACTCATCAAACATGCTACGAAGTACGAAGTACAAGAACAACATCCCACTAAGATTTATCCTCTTCAATGACAAGGTGAATATTAAATTAAACCTTGTCATTGAAGAGGATAAATCTTAGTGGGATGTTGTTCTTGTTGCGACATTGACGGAAGAGAAGCTTTATATCGTGTCTCTAGCCGCCTGTTTCCATAATCTCAGTTTTACCATTGCTGAAGACTGCTTTCAATTGAGCATAATAGCTCCTGCACAAAAAAAAATCTTATGTAAGAAGCCCATCGAAGAAAATTGTGGCCTGTTTTTTAGGCAAAACTGACCGTGTGGCGACTATACGGCTTCAGAAATGAAGGACGGTTAATTGTTTGCTAGAAGTCTCCTGATAAATTCGAAAAAACGAAGAAGAGAACACGAATCATTCTGCATTATGACAATGCGAGCTCTCACACATCGATTCAAACCAGCGGACAAAACGTGGAATTGATGGGTCATCCGCCGTACAGCCCTTACTGGGGAGCCAATAACTTTATTTGATTCCAGCGTATCAAGAAACAGGTATACAGTCGTATACACTCTACCATAAAATGGTCTTAATTAAAATGGAATAATTAGGGTCCTTTCAAAATTTTAGGTGGAACAACTTTTCGACAATGGATAGACTCCTACTGCCTCCCACTATTGCTTAAATTACACTGTGAACACAAATGTTGGGGCAGAGATAATTCCTTTTGGAGATGAAAGCCCTTGGTGTGTGTATATTAAAAACCCCGAAGGATAGATGCGCCGTGAGTCGAACTTCCGCCTTATGGCGTGCAAGAGACCCTGTAAGCCATCCTGAATTAGCATTATATCTTTGTTTGTTGTTTTTGTAGAGCACTTAAGCAACAGTGAACCAAGATATAACGCTAATTCCTGATGGCCCACAGGGTCTCTAACAAAAATTTCATCACGCCATAACGCGGAAGTTCGACTCACGGTGGATCTGTCCTTCGGGGTTCATAATATACTCACCAAGGCCTGTCTTCCCCAAGAGGAATTTTCCGTGCCCCAGACTTTCACCTCCATTTTGTTGCACAGTGTTATCTAATCTAACAAATGTGTTCAGCTAGGTGAAAGGTACCACCTAGGGTGCTATATCAAAGAGTCAACCTATCTTTAAATTTTTTGGCGGAAAATTTTTGTAGCTGCAGGGAACTTCAAGAGTCAAATTGGGGGTAGTTTCACCAAAACAATGTAGACCCTCAAAATTGGACCCATGTTGACGAATTTTTGTGAAGAAATTTCGTGACCACTGAAAATTCCCGAAATTCGGGAGGTACAGTTATATGGGGGGATATACCAAAACATGGACCTCTGTTGACGATGTTTAGTGGATATGTTTTATGACCACTGAGAACTTCAAATGTCAAATTACAGCTATTTCGGTTAAAAACTGTAGCTAACATTCTCAAAATACCGAAAATCGGGAGGTACCGTTATATGGGGGCTATACCAAAACATGGACCTATGTTGATGATGTTTAGTGGAGATGTTTCATGACCACTGAGAACCTCAAATGTCAAAGTGCAGCTAGTTCGGTTACAAATTGTGGCTAAAATTCTCAAAATACCGAAAATCGGGAGGTACCGTTATATGGGGGCTATACCAAACCATGGACCTATGTTGACGATGTGTGGTGGAGATATTTCATGACCACTGAGAGCCTCAAATGTGAAATTGCAGGTAGTTCGGTTAAAAATTGTGGCTAAAATTCTCAAAATACCGAAAATCGGGAGGTACCGTTATATGGGGACTATACCAAAACCTATGCCCATATCCTTTGGGATATAAGTTTGCTGATCACTAGAAACCGTAAGTGCCAAATGTCAAATTACAGCTATTTCGGTTAAAAACTGTAGCTAACATTCTCAAAATACCGAAAATCGGGAGGTACCGTTATATGGGGGCTATACCAAAACATGGACCTATGTTGATGATGTTTAGTGGAGATGTTTCATGACCACTGAGAACCTTAAATGGCAAACTAAGCTAGTTCGGTTAAAAAGTGTAGCTAAAATTCTCAAAATACCGAAAATCGGGAGGTACCGATATATGGGAGCTATACCAAAACATGGACCTATGTTGACGATGTTTCGTGGAGATGTTTCATGACCACTGAGAACCTCAAATGTCGAATTACAGCTAGTTCGGTTAAAAATTGTAACTAAAATGCTCAAAATACCGAAAATCGGGAGGTACGGTTATAAGGGGGCCATACCAAAACATAGACCTATGTTTACGATGTTTGGTGGAGATGTTTCATGACCACTGAGAACTTCAAATGTCAAAGTGCAGCTAGTTCGGTTACAAATTGTGGCTAAAATTCTCAAAATACCGAAAATCGGGAGGTACCGTTATATGGGGGCTATACCAAACCATGGACCTATGTTGACGATGTGTGGTGGAGATATTTCACGACCACTGAGAGCCTCAAATGTGAAATTGCAGGTAGTTCGGTTAAAAATTGTGGCTAAAATTCTCAAAATACCGAAAATCGGGAGGTACCGTTATATGGGGACTATACCAAAACCTATGCCCATATCCTTTGGGATATAAGTTTGCTGATCACTAGAAACCGTAAGTGCCAAATTATAGCTAATTCGGTCTGCAAATATGGCGAAGAACGTCAAAATACCTTAAATCCGGAGGTACCGTTATATGGGGGCTATACCAAAGAGTGGACCGATATAGCCCATCTTCGAACTTGACCTGCCCATGGAAAAAAGACGCTCGGGTGCAAAATTTCAGCACTCTATCTCAATTATTGCGGACGCTAGAGTGATTACAACAGACTGACGGACATGGCTAGATCGTCTTAGAATTTTATACTGATCAAGAATATTTATACTTTATAGGGTCGCAAATGATTATTTCGATGTGTTACAAACGGAATGACAAACTTAATATACCCTCCATACTATGGTGGAGGGTATAAAAAGGCGTGGTCAATGATTTTCGTGGCCAGAAGATACTGTAAAAGCGTTCAAAGGGCGTCTAAAGGGTGTCCCAACTAGACCGCAATTTTTAAATTTGGCGCCATTCGAAGTGTCATTGTTTGACATTTGACCATCTGTTATTGTTTCCTAGTAGAAGGTACGAGGTTAGTAAAAATGGAGCGCTACACGAATGAACAACGCATCCTCATTGTGAAATTGTTTTACCAATTTGGTGAAAGTTTTGCGGCTACAGTTCGCGATCAATTTGGGGTCACAAAAATGCTCCAAAATAGTCAACTGTAAAGACATTAATGGATAAATTTGCCGAAACTGGGTCTGTTTGTGATGCAAAGACAACAACGCGCCCGAAAATATCGCAGCTGTACTTGATGATGTCGCTCATCCACCTCAATTCGACACCGATGTCAGCAAATTGGTGTCTCCAAATCCACTATGCAGCGAATTTTGACGAAAGATTTGCATCTCCATACATACAAAGTTCAATTGACTCAGGAACTGAAGTCAGAAAACTATGGACAGCGAAGGGAGTTCGTTAATTGGGTATTGGGGTGAGGAAAATTCCCGAGAGATTCACGAGAAACAAATGCATTCTCAACGTGTCACTGTGTTGTGTGGTTCTTGGGCTGGAGGAATCATTGGACCTTTTTTATGAAAATGGGGCAGGTCAAGCGTACGACTCAAGCCGTAAAAGAGGAAATTGGACGCGGCATTAATGAAATACATCAGCATTTATACAAAACGGTCAATGAAAATTTCAGTAAAAGATCGCGTGCCAGCAAAGCCGCGGCAGCCATCTGCACGATATCTTATTCCATACATAACCTCATTCTGCCTACTTTACCATCTAATAAAATTTCATGATTTGTTTTTAAATATTTGTGTTTTATTTTAAAAATTGCCTTCTAGTTGGGACACTCTTTCAATCGGAGTGGAAAAAGGGACTCCCCAATTGGTTTGAGCGCATGAAAAAAGCGTATAAATCACGCTGGAGACTACTTAAGAAAACAATAAAACTATTTTCGATGGTAAATATGCACGTCTTCATTGTTACGCCAGATAGTTATCGTTCAGCCCTCGTAATTACGCACAAGGTACCAACATTCTAAAGGAAAATATTCAAAAAACCAAAAAGTTAAAACAGAAAAAATTGTTCCATTTTTTATCTATTTTTCAAGAGATTTCATAGGGTTTTCCCATTTTTGAAAGCTAACAAAATTTCCTTCTTGCTAAAAGTAAATAATTACACTGTTTGGTATCTTCTACGCAGCCTAGAGCGCGAGAAAATGCATTTTCCTGTTTTAAGGCTTGTTCGAAAGACATTATTCTCACATTTTAAAGGTAAAAACAGCTGAAGAAATCCGTTGTGGAAAAAATAAGTTATGCCCGTTTAAATTTGAAAATCCGTTTTTCACTATATTTACCGTTATAAAATCAAAAAACGAAGTGACTCAAAGAGAACAAGGGTATTTTCGTTTTCCATGAACTCCCACAAAACCGAATTTATGCATCCCCTGCAAAAATTGTTTGTCAACTTTTGTATCACAGTGTTATTATACACACTTTTGTACTGACAAAATGTGCATCATCGAAATAATGGTTCTAGACTCCAAGTATGATTGGACGAAATCGGTTTCAGACAATTTGGAGTCGATTTAGCACTGTCCGTCTCTCTGTCTGGCTGGAGCGCACGATAACTCTCGAACGCATAAACCGATTTGGTCCAAAATTTGGCCTTCGTAATATTTCGTCCAAACATAGCTGAAATTCGAAGATGAGCCATATCGGTCATACAGGCAAAATGTGCCTCATCGCAATAATGGTTTTAGACCCCAAGTATGTTTGGACGAAATGTGTTTCAGAAAATTTGTAGTCGATTTAGCAATGTCCGTCCCTCTGTCTGTCTGGCTGGCTGGATCGCACGATAACTCTCGAACGGATCAACCGATTCGATTCAAAATTTGGCTTCCGTAATATTTTGTCGAAACTTAGTTTAAGTTCGAAGATGGGCTATATCGGTCCACTCATTTCGGTACCTCCCCCACAAAAGTTCGAACCTGTTCGGAAAATTTGTGTGCACGATAAATCTTGAAGGAAGTAATCGATTTGACCCATACTTTGCACATCGTAAAATTTCTACTAAACTTAGATGAGACTCCAAAATGGACTCAATCGGTTCACTCTTTCGGGTTCCTCCCACACAAAATTTCGGATAAGTTCAGATTAGGACCTGCTCTCGAAACGCTTTGATTTTTGTTGCAACAACTTGTATTTATTGCCCCCATACGACGGTACAAGTTGCATACTTCCTGAGAAAATAGCCTGAAAGTTGCAAAAAGCTCCTATGACACCGTGTGTAGTGGATGGAGCGCAAGATAACTCTCGAACGGATCTGCCGATTTGGTCCAAAATTTGGCCTTCGTAATATTTTGTCCAAGCATAGTTTAAATTCGAAGATAAGCCATATCGGGAGTGACCGATGTAATCCATACTTTGCACATTCTAATATATCTACCAGATATAGATCAGGTTCGAATACGGACTATATTTGTCTACTCCTTCTGGTACCTCTCACACGCAATTTCGGATAAGTTCGCTTTAAGACCTGCTCTCGAATCACTTTAATTTTTGTTGAAGCGATTTGCATTTGCTACCTCCATTACGACAGAAACATTTTTTCAGGGGTAAGTCCATATTTCTTAGGAAAAGAGCCCGAAAGGGGTAAAAAATCCCTATGTCACCATATGTGGCTGGCGGAGAGCACGATAACTTTCGAACTGTTCAACCGATTTGGTCCAACATTTGGTCTTCGTCATATTATATTCAAACTAAGTTCCTTGGGGCGATACCGGTCCACAACTTCCGGTACTTCTCCCCAATATTTAAAAAATGTCACTAAAATGCTAGGACGATATCACTTGAATGGGACAACCAATTTGGTCCAAGCTTTGGATCTCCTAATATTTTGTCAAAATTTAGTTTAACTTCTAAAATGGTCCATATCGGTCCTCCCTAAGGGTACCACCCCCACAAAGGTTCAACATTTGTGTCTTAGTGCAGTTAATTCCTAATCCATAATTGTCGCCAAGTTAAAATGTCCAAAAAGGGCCACAAAATTCTGAAGAGACCTTAAATACATTCGATGTGTCCGCAGGTGAAAGTTTCACTTCACATTGGCTGAGGGTATATATCTGTCGGCAAAGCCGACTGACACTTTTTTACTTGTTTTATTTGAGTTGTACTGACGATGTACTTAATTGCGTTTCAACAAATTTGTCCTGTAGTAATGAAGACATTCAGAGCAAAGGCGCTAAGCTATCCCAATTTTAATATTTTAAATTTTATTAGTCAAAAGGTTATGAACAGGGGTAGTGGTGTAGGGTATCACATATTCGACCCCGACCCGACTATAGCCTTGGCACACTTGTTTAATATTTTAACTACAAATTTTATCCGAACTAGCTGTAATTTGCCACTTTGGTAGTCGCAAAACGTATATACCAGAAATTGTCAACATAGGTCCATATTTAGTTATAGCCCTTTATAACAGTACCTCCCGATTTTAGTTATTTTGAGGAGTTTAGCTACATTTGTTGACCGAATTCTCTGGAAATTTGAGGTTGCCATAGTCTCAATTGAAGGCATTTTTAGGTAAATTTTCTGACCTAATTTAGACACTTGAGGTATTCGGGATCATAAAATACGAGTATATCCATCTAACATTGTGGACGGGAAAGAAAACTAATTTTTCCATTTTCAAAATATTTTATGGTGGGGGGTATATAAAGTTCGGCCCGATTGAAATTAACGATTTTTTACTTATTCTGCTTAATCTCAGTTCTAGGAATGTGGCAAATTCAATGAGTGGTAACCACAAAGCTACAGTAGGTTTTGTAAGGCAGCTGAAAAAGTGCAGCGTAAGCCTTTGCAGATGTTTGGTGGCATCAATCCTTTCCCTATAGGAATTTGGTCGTCTGCACCATACCCAGCGTTGTTGAGGAAACAATTAGTTTGATTTGTCGTGTACTCTGAGGACCCCACACAATAACTGTTTATAACATCTGCGACTGCATCTGTGTGAATGCTATTCAAACCTGATTGATAGGTCTGTTAGTTCAAGATCATGAATATCCCTCATGACATGTCTGGTCGGGGTGGGGGGGGTCCTATCCACCATATGGTGATTAGGATGGCTCTCTCGGTAACACCCAAACAAGTATTGCAACTAGAGCATGTCATTACTTTGCTGTATTGGAACAATCTTCGTTTCCTCATGTAAGTGGTCCTCTGAAGACATGAGAAAGCACCATGTTACAATTCTCAGGACTGAGTTCTGACAGGTTTGAATAATGTCCCATCGCATTGCACTAGCGTCGTATAGATAACCACAGACCTATCGCGTTAAATGTGGTGTACAACGATTTTGCCTGCACCCTAGGTGCTGCCGTATAAGGACTTGAGGAACTTGTTGCTATATTTCGCGTGTCGCACAAAGCTGAATTTGGCCTCTAGAATCTCGAAGTAGTTAGTGGTCAGAATCGACCACGCAGTGAACGGAGCGGCAGGATATTTGCGCGCAGAAAGAGGTGGTAAGATCGATCAAATCGGAGTTCGCCTTTTTAAATTGACATTAGAAAGGTACCATATGCCAAGATTCGCATACGTAACAATCTCAATGCCGTCTGGAGGGCTATGGAATACAGGAAAAGTAGAGGTTAACTAGTAAAAACGTATCAGTCGGCTTTGTCGACAGGGATATAACCTAAGCCTATATGAATTAAAAATTTCATATATGGACATATCGAACAAAATCCCTTTACCCTAAAATTATGTATTTAGGGGGTTTTCAGAATTTGGAGCCCATTTTTGGACTCATGAACTTGCCGACAACAATATATGCATTTTGATTAAAGCTCAAAAATGTGGCGTAGCTGGTACCAGAAGTATTAGGCGGATAATTTCATTTTGGAACTGGATCTTACTTTGGGAGGCATTCCTTTCCTTTCTTAGATATCGTCCCACCAGTCATTTCAGTTAGTCACGGTATAATCTAGAGGGTTTTTACCATTATGTCAGGAAGCATGGACTTGCCCTATCAAAAAAAGACATACTAGAAAATACGCTGTAAACATAATCTCAAGGTAAAAATATCGTCATATTTTCTCAGGAAGTATGAATTTGCGCCAGAAAAAACTTGTACCGTCTTGAGAAACTCCCTGTTTCATTCGACGGAACTTGCACTTTTTTCCTGAATTCCACGTAAGACAGGCGTCCACACATATACCCTCAAACTTGGCCGAGGGTAATCTGCTCAATATCCTCAAACAGCATGGAGTGCTTGGCAGCATCAAAGGCTTTTGATAAGTCGAGTTCAGCCAACTCTTTCCTATCGCACTCCTTGTTCTGGAGGAATCTTCGACTAATATGTGTGGACATGGCGTGCAACACTTATCGGTATGTACGATTCGTTTTGCTGGGATCCCTGCCTGGTTTCAGTAACGGCATCACCCGCCCATTTTCTAGACTTTGAGAACGATGTGGATTGCTAGCGACAAGTTGAGAAAGTTTCTTAAAATACTCAACTTCTGGCTTATCCAACTGTTTCAGCCTTATGACGGAAACAGCGTCAGGGCCAAACGCGTTGGATGATTTAGCGTTCCTAATGGCATCTGTAACATCATCTAGTGTAAATAGATGTTCGAAAAATTGTCGATTAAAATAAAATCGGATCAACCAGCGTAGCGTCGTCAACCGTGACTAAGATCTTATCTCCCATCTGTCCAGGGTTCATGAGTGACCCACAATTCACTTGTTCCGACAACTTTTCAGATGATTTAGCCACTTGTTCCGCTTGTGCTCACGGACTAAACTGTTAACTTCCAGCGTCCGCTCCCTGACTTTGACATCACACTGGGTCACTGGGGTTGTCAAGCCTGCTGGCGAGCGACTGCAGCAGTGTTGAAATCGGATGGTCTGCTGATGGAGACTCGAGATTATTAGGAGGTGGTCTAGCTCAAGAAAAACGGCGGGTTGCCAGGAGACGTCAACTGTCAGATTATGTGACACTAGGGTTATATCTGGCGAACCATGCAAAACGCAAAGCTATAAAACTCTTCAGCCAGCGCTATGCCCCTCTGGTCATTGCCGAGGACCGAATGGGGATTAAAGCCCCCTAAGACCAGTCGGTCTTGACCTTCCAAAAGCGGGCTAATGTTGAGCCTATAACCTGGAGTACAGCTGTTTGTGTGCTTAAACAACTCTAAATCGGCTGTTCCTCACCTGACTGCTACCCCCATATATTCCATGTACTGATCATTACAGCCAGGCTTAAGCGAGAACTAGAAAAGCGATCATTTCTTAGTACGCTGTAACCTGCAGCTGTTGTTGAGCAAAAATGACCTAAACCCACGACCACTTTGATGTTATTGATAGTGGACTAAATAGGCTCAAATTTGCCTTTTGTCATGGCTATAAATTAATCTTCCCTGGCTGGATATTCTGAAGCATTCAAACATTTTCATAAACCCAATACACAAAATCCAAAAAACAAAAACGACAAACCGAAAATTACAAGTTAGCATTTAAAAATAAAAGACAAAAATTTTGAATATAACCAAAAATGAAAACCCACAAAAAAAACGAGAGATAATTGAAATTGTGACAACATTCTGAGATATAAACATTATGTAAGTGGATGTGATAAATGTTGAAAATAAGGCATAAAATGTATAAAGAAATCTATCAATGAAAATGTAAGAAGAAGACTTAAAAAATATTACCAAAAAAAGACACGAACAAAAATATGTAATTTTTAAGAAGAATTTGAAGAAAAAAAAAACACACACACAAAAAAACTCTTTGAAACGCATAAATTTTATGGTCTATATTTGATTTATTACAAAAAATCATTTTGTATTTTCATTAAATTATATCATTCATTGGGTAAGCTATTATTGTCATCACAAATTTAGAGTTAAGTTTTGTGTTGAATTGTCATTTGAATGGTCAGGTGTAAAGGTGAAAGTTACAAAGAAAAGAAACCCACAACAAAATACAAAATAAGAAATGTTTGAAATATTAAAAAGAACGAGTGGTTTTATTTTGAAATATTTTTGCAATTACCGTAAGTATTTGGGAACATTAAAATGTGTAAAATGGCTTCCTGTCTGGTCTGGAGTTATTCGACCGCAATTGTAACATTTATTTTTTCAACACTTAGTTTAATAACACTGAAAAAGCAATGTTAGTACGCACTAAAACTGTCCCTTTTGTAGCTTTCTCACAAATTTGGTTAAATTTGGACATTTTTACACAATTTCTGGAATTTTGGTTAGTAGCAGCAAAACTGTTGGGTGCTGAAGCAAGCGGCCGTTTGCAAACATCTTCCAAATAATGTCTTTATCATTTCCTCTGAACATTCTTAAACTTTACAATGCTTACTTAGATATTTGGCCCTCTCTACAGAACATTTGTCATATAAGCCATCTAAGAAAAGATGTCCATTCCTCCCTATTTGTTGGTATACCCTCACCATGATATGGAGGGTATAATTAAATTTATCATTCCGTTTGTACATCGAAATATTCGCCGGAGACTCTATAAAGTATATATTAGGGTTATGACTTTTTGACATTATTTCTCAAAAATGATTTCCTGTAGTGAGAATGAATGAACTTTGTCCTATTAATGTCTAAAGTACCATATTCATTCCATTTATTATAAAAAAGGTTCCGCAGAAATCACTTTGAAACATTTTTTTTATGAAAAAATTCTATGATATGAAAAAAATTTTGTTCTCAAAAAATTATTTCCTGTTGCACGAATGCGTGGCCTTTTTGTCAAAATTTCTAAAAAAAAAATTTAAAAGCTTTTTGTGCGGAAGCTTTTTTTATCGAATCACTTTATAATTAAGATTTTATGCAATCTTAGGTAAAAACTCATCAAAATATCATACAGGGATGCGAGGTTGTAAAAAAGTCATAACCCTAGTATATATATTTGTAATCAACATAAAATTCTAAGTCGACATAACCATGTCCGTACGTCCGTCGGTTGAAATCAAGATACAGCTCGCAATTTTAAAGATAAAGATCTATATTTGGTATAGAAGTTTCTATTACTCCTATTATGTTTGGTATTGAAAATGGGCTATTTCGGTTCACGTTTTGATATAGCCGTCATAGAACGGTACCTCCCGATTTTCGGTATTTTGAAGATTTTAGGCTCAATATCCCAACAAAACATTAGGTATTTAGTGTTCTTTGGGGGTATACAACTTTCCATCTGAAATTTATCAGTATGGGTCCACGCCTTCATATAGCCCCCATAGAGCGGTACCTCCAGATTTTAGGTATTTGAAAGGTTGTAGCCTCAATATACCACCGAAATGACTGAAAGTTGGTATTTAGTCTTCTAATGGGGTAAAGAATTTTCCACCTGAAATTTGTTGATATAGGTCGTCGCCTTCATATAGTCCCCATAGAGCAGTACCTCCCGATTTTAGGTATTCCGAAGGTTGTTGCCTCAATATACCACCGAAATTATTGAAAGTTATTATTTAGTTTCCGTTGGGGGTATACAACTTTGAATTTAAAATCTGTCGGTATAGGTCTACGCCTTAATATAGCCCCAATAGAACGGTACCTCCCGATTTTCGGTATTTCAAAGGTTGTGGCCACAATACCCCGCCGAAATGACTGACATTTGGTATTTAGTTTTTGTTGGGGGCATACAACTTTCCATCTGAAAATTGTTGGTATAGGTTCACGCCTTCACATCGGTATTTTGAGAGTTTTGACTCCAATATCCACCGAAATGGCTGATACTTGGAATATAGTCTTCGCTGTAGGTGTAAAACTTTCTTTTTTTCTCTTAAGATACAAAACATTATTACGGGTACAAAACATACCTTGCGAAAAAATCAGATAGTGTAGGTCCACGTTTTGGTATAGCCCCCATATAAAGGATTTGTAGCCCCCAATTGAGATTTTTTTGCAGATTTTAGTCACATTTTTCTATGGAATTGGTTGTAAATTGGAGTTATGTGTTCCCAGAAAATAGAAAAAATACTCGAAGAAACCTATCCATATATATCAAGGTTTAAGTCTAGGCTGGGTTGCCCAATTTCATGTACGAATATTTCGAGGGTTTTTGTCAAATTTTCGAATCTATATTGCTGTAAATCAAGCCTGTGCTCACAAATATATCCGTGTGTTGAGATTGTGTTTTTTTCAAAAACACACACATTTCCCATTGCCCACTGCACGGATGATCCTATCTTCATATGTTTTTGTGGGATTATTATACAAAAAAATTCTGACGGATTTACACTAGCGGTCATCTGAATAGGTTTGAATTTTTTTCTTTTTATATGTTAAGGTATCTTCTGATGTGTTCGTATTGCAGACCCATACTATTTACTTTTTGAAAGTCCTATACTATGCCAACATTCCCAAGAAAAAACTTGACGGTGTTGCCATATTTTCGGAAAATATCCCAATTATAATGAAAAATGTACAAAAAAGTGTCCAATTTTTGCGATCATCAGAATAGGTTTGAATCAAATAAAATTAAAAAATTGTACAACCCATGCAAATATTGCGCTGTTTTTTGATATAGTTTAGTAAAATGGAACATTCTGATAAATCTTACAACAAAGTTGACCCGCTTTATTAGGAACGTGGGTTCAATTCTCAACCTGGAAAAGTAACCAAGAACTTTCAGAAAAAATCAAGAAATATTCCAATTTTTGATTTCGTTAGATCTCTTCTGAGCTCCGAAAATTGTCTGAAAGCAAATACGAAGTGTATTTCGTTAGATCTCTTCTGAGCTCCGAAAATTGTCTGAAAGCAAATACGAAGTGTAGCCATATTATTATGATCGATAAATTAGAAAGGTCATTGAAAATATTTGGTATTTTAGTTCAAGTTTCATTTTTTAACTATCCTTGCAGTACAAATTTAAATATAATCATGCTCAGAAATCCACCATAATTGACCACATGTGTCATAAATGTTCGAAAATTGGTCTGGAAGAATGTTTCTTCGAAGACAATAAAGTAGAAAATTGTAATTCAAATTTAAGTCAAAGGGGCATAATATCACCGACTTTTATAGTGCTGTAATACCTATATAGTCAGGTCAAAAAGCTTTTCTTCTGTTAACAAGTCATAAAACAAACACGAATAAGTACAAAAGAATGGACTACTGAGGTTATACAGCAATATAAAGTTATCAGTTACTTCTTTTACTGATCGACACATGTTGTCAATATATTCACAATAAGCAAGAACACGTGGCTATTGGTGTATATTGTGTCATTTCTTTTAATCTTTGCATCTCGTTGGCAAAGCCGACTGATACTTTTTATACCCTACATCATAATGTGGATAGGGTATTATAAGTTTGTTTTTCGAAAAATTCATTTAACATCGCGAAATATTCGTCGTAGACCCCCATATGATATACCAAAATTGATATCTCGACAAGATAAAGCGATTTTAAGATGTGTGTCCGTCCGTCTGTCTGTCCGTCCATTAAAAATTGTATGCACGCTACAGGCCGCAATTATCAGAACAGTATAGACCCCTATATTTTTACCGATGATCGTGAAATATTTTAGGTGTAAAATGAACAGATCCAAGTAGCTTGCAATTTAACGTGATGATCAAATAATATTAAGCGGGTTAAATGGACCCAAACTGGAAACTATGTTAAACTAATGTAAGTTATATTTAGAAGAGAGAAAAATATCCAAATTTAATATTTATACTACATATGGTGGCACATTCGGACAACTTACGAAAACTAAACTTGAAACCCAAATCTTGACCTCTCACTTGATGCAAATTATATCAATGTAGCAGTTAGATAAATGAACTACTGTCAGACATCACGGTGCGCATAAACCAACTTTATAAGTTCTGAATCTAAAATGTTCATAGACGAAATATTTTATGCTGAATCTAAAATGTTCATAGGGTATATCATGGTCGGTCCCGTCGGATTATAGCCCTCTTTTACCTGTTTTTATTTTCGGTACTTTAAAGTATTTTACCAAATTTTGGAACAAATATGGCTTAAATTTGAAACTTTGTCTTCAATTCTTGAGATATAGCTGTTCTAAAAAACTCATAATTTTTACGCACATATTCAGACGAACCGGCTAAAATAACCGAAGTAACCTGGTCTGTCCCCTTTAAAAATATATGTTTCCATCTTTGTGTTTATTTCAGCTTGAGTCCATATTTTGTTGTAATTCAATTGTTTGAATAACAACAAAATATTTTAAAGTGAATATGAAATTGATTAGTTGCGGGCGAAGGGTGGGGAATACTATAGTTTCAGTTGTCACCAAACAACTTCATCAGTTCCCTTTTTCGCCGACTCTGTATCGATAAACAGGTCAATAAAGCCATCTAGCAAATTAAATAAAATGAGAAATTTGCTATATGGCCCTTAAGCTGTTTACCCTACAATTTGAGTCGAACTAAAGAATTTCATATCCACCACTGTTTTTATGTCGTCTTTGCTTCGCAAAGAATACGAACATATGAAATGTTGCTTCAATAAGCGGGGGTAAAAACAACAAGAAAGTTGTTTTTGCATTACGCAATATATGTTTCCTTGAAGATCGAAATTATAGGTATAATTTAAAAAAACAAGTGAAAAAGTATCAGTCTGTTTTGCCGACAGAGATATACCCTCAGCCTGTGCGAGTTCATCAACCAAAATTCTTTTCCCAATAATAATGCGGAGGAAGTACATGAATGAAAGGATCGACATACTCCATTTCGGACGTAGATCCTTTTTAATTTTGGACCAAATCGGTTGATCAGTTCTAGAGTTGTCGTGTTCTCCAGCCACTACATATGGTGCCATAGGAGTTTTTTTACACCTTTCGGGCTGTTTTCTCAAGAAATATCGACGTGCTCCTGACAAAACTCTTACCCTCGTAATTGAGGCAGCGAATACAAGTTGCTTCAATAAAAATCAAAGCGATTCGAGAGCAGGTCTTAAAGTAAACTTATCCGAAATTTTTTGTGGGACGTACCCGAAGGACTGGACAAATATAGTCCATATTCTATCTTGATCTATATCTGATAGATATATCAGGAAGTGTAAATAATGGACCAAATCGGCCACTCCTTTCAAGATTTGTCGTGAGCCCAATTTTTTCGAAGATTTTCGAACCTTTGGGGAGGTACCTGAAGCAGTGGACCAATATGGCTTGTCTTCGAACTTGAACTATGTTTCGACAAAATATTACGAAGGCCAATTTTGGACCGAATCGGCAGATCCGTTCGAGGGTTATCTTGCGCTCCAACCACTACACATGGTGTCATAAGGGCTTTTAGAAACTTTCAGGCTATTTTCTCAGGAAGTATGGACTTGCCCCTTATAAAACTTTTACCATCGTATAGGGGGCAGTGAATACAATTTGCTACAACAAAAATTAAAGCGATTCAAGAGGTGGTCCTAAACCGAACTTTTCTCAAATTTTGTGTGGGACTTACCCGAAGGATTGGACCGATAGAGTTCATATTGAAACCTCATCTATGTCTGGTAGAAATTTCACGATGTGCATAGTATGGACCAAATCGGTTACTGGCTTCAAGAGTTATCGTGCGCACAAATTTTCCGAACATTTTCGAACTTTTGTGTGGGGGTACCTGAAGGAGTAGACCGATATGGCCCATCTTTGAACTTAAACTAAGTTTGGACAAAATATGACGAAATCCAAACATTGAACCAAATCGGTTGATCCGTTCGAGAGTTATCGTGCGCACCAGACAGACGGACATTGCTAAATCGACTCCAAATTGTCTGAAACAAATTACGTCCAAACATACTTGGGGTCTAAAACCATTATTTTGATTAGGCACATTTTGCCCGTATGAAGGTGTATGTACCCGTGTTAGCGTAAATGCTGAGGATATAAAAATCCAAGAAAATCGGAGAGTGTTTGGTAGAGTTATTCCATGTTAGACTCATTTTATGCAAAATGCCAATTTAACCCGTATGTGTAATCGAAAGCCCAACGGGAACGACCACAACGAAAACTCTCCGATTTTTTTGAAGGTAGGGTTTTTTGCGCTGATTACTGAAAAATAGAATTTTAATAGGCGGCCAGATTTAAAAACTGGTTTAAACCCGGTCAACTGCAAAGTGGACATCGTTTGGAAGCTTATGAAAATACCTAACACATACCCCCATTATTATAAGTATTATTTTGCTATAGTTTGAATTTACCGACCAGATTTATAGCGTTCCGGTTAACTTAAAGTTAAAAGTGATGATTGAATTTCAAGGAGAAGCTTCTTGGAATTAACTTTCAATATAAAAATTATATTTTTAATGCCTCAAAATTGGATTATTTTGCATTTTCAAATCCATCAGATAGTAAAAGAACACATATAATAATGGCCCATAGTGTGGTTATTTTAACCGGTTCGCCTCATAATGTACTTATGCGGCTAATTTGTAATTTGGCCTTTAGTTCGAAAATGGTAAGTCCTTTTTAAAAATCATAAAGACCAATATTATAGAAAATTATTAAATCTACAGTTTTTACTTTAGCAGGCTTTTGCTATGTCTAACCGTTTTTGAGAAAAATCATAAAACTGAGTAATGCCTCCAAAAAATTACCTTCACCACGAATAAATTTTTTTGCACACATCGGATCGATAGGAACTTTTAGGACGTTGCTTCTGATGGTAAACTCTACCTCTCCACCAAAAATCAGCATTGTGGGAATTGTTGCTATTTCCCCCCTTATACGCATGTCTATTTTGACTTGGCTATATTACAAAGTGTTAAAAATTAGCTTCGACCTATATTAATTTGACCGGTTTGCCCCCTTTAGCCATAAGACTGTGGTTATAAAAATGATATTTGTAGTAGTTTGCCTAGATTTAGATTAAGATTTACATATTTCCAACATTCATGTTTATCACGTATTGGGTAATATAATGCCGGCCCCACCTAAGGCGAAATTAAAACGTACAAAATCACCAAATATTTGGCATATGTTGTTTCCAAATATAGAATATTTGACCATAAGTTTTTGCATGACTAAACATAATTCATACAAAATCCAACATTTACGTCACAAATTTAAGAGGAAGTTTGGGTATTATGAACACAATTCTAATACTTCCTAATCGTATTCTATAACTTATGTCGAATATCCACATCCACATGACCTCATGCTTTTGTTTTTGAATAAAAAGCAAATAAAATCAATTATTCACATAACACCAAAACTCTTTGGATGCCAAAAATAGAACACAGAAGAGCAACCATACGGTGGTACTAAACAAATGTTAATATTTTCCCTCTGATTCTATTTTTGAATGCAGCAGCAGCTGCAGTTCAGGACTTTTATTTAAACAACTGTTGTTAAAAAATTCAAAAACCATAAAAAAGTTCTTGTTTTATTTGTGTTGTTATATTTGGGAGAAGGTAAATGTTATACTTCCGCCATATGAATAATTTGTCAAACTAATCCGAATAAAACTGACTTCCCTTTCATAATACATGACTTACCGACCGACCCATGTGAGCGAGCCAATGGGCATTTGTCTAAAAAACACAAACTGAACTTTAGTCATATTTTGTTAGTTTAACATTTGTTTTGTTTTATTTGTTGTAGTAACTACATACAAGCTATTGTATGACCTTTAGGGACGCATCTGGACAGTGTGAGATCAAAAGCTCATGTCTAAATCAAAAAACAAATAAACAAAATATACCGAATGTCAGCAGACTAAAGTGTTTTGAGCCATTTTCAAATTAAATTGTATAACACCAGGCGGCATGGTGTGGTACGACTGGAGTGTCCCTTTAGTGAGTGAAATGTTCAATGAATTTTAAGGAATCATAAAATGTGTGCACAGTGGCTACTATTAATTTTTATAGCCTCCACCATAGTATGAAGGGTATATTAAGTTCGTTTTCCGTTTGTAAGGCATTGATATAATCGTTTGCGACCACGTATAAAGTATATATCACCAATATTTTTGAAAATTTAACATAGCTGAAGCCAAGGTTTACCCTTTTAGAACACGCGACTTGTGATTGTATATTATACAAATTAAATATTTTTGGATAAAATGAAATGTTTTTGGACGTGGCAAAAAATATTGGCCTTAAAAGATAATTTGCGTGGAAGCTGTGGCTGTGTTTATGTTAAAAAATGGGTAAAATGGGTTGAAGCCAATATGTCTTTTTTGTTTTCTCTCGATTTGTGAGTAAACCACACTTCTCTCGATTTTCCTGTCAAAGTAAAAGTAGAAGCAAACTAAATAAGGATCATCTCACTAATGTATTACTTTTCAAAATTTGAACTGCTTCTACCATTAAATGATGCTGACATTTTGAAGCCAGATTTACAGTGTTTTTTGAAATTTTCTTCTAATTTCATTCCGCAAACAGGATTTTTTAAAAATCATATATAGGATTGTAGTACTTGCGATTCTGAGTTATTTGATACGTATATTGTGAATGTAGTCTGCACAGCTTCATTGAAATCTGCATCCAAATGCGGAAATTTTGTGCGAACATTTTTCTAAAAATCATATTTTTCGGGTCTAATATTTGCAATTGTCTCTAGAATTCCTCGTACTTGATTGCACATTTTAGTTTTTCACGTTCCGGATCCAATAAATCATTCCCCGTGAAAATCCATCTACTAATACGCGAGTTACGATAAATTCCAAAGTAGAAAAATCACCTAAAAATGTTTTTGAAAATATCGCGTATTTTATCGCGTTTTCTGCGGTTCGTTTCCACTGCAATGAAACAACTAATACAGCATCTTCGTTTTAGCGGAAACAGAAATTTGAAAACTTCAATGATAAGGGAGCTACATTTAATTTATCCCAAAAAATAGTGTGGGATGCTACATCCACGGTTCTTGATTGATCGGCTTGAAATAGATATATATCAATGTAGATTTTCATGGCGCACATTGAAATCGGATGCGGACAAAAATTGTATGCACTTTGTGCAAATTAGCCATATTTTATAGGTTTTTTAATGCTAAGATGCAGCCGATGCTACATCTTAGAGTCCAAATTATATTTCGAAAAATATATACAACTTAATAGATATGGTCTCGCTGTACATAAAAATCACATGCGGACAAAATGATTTTGATAATTACGCGATTTACTCGTATTTTAAAATGCATATAAATTAAAATGCGTTATTTGACCTCTATTTTCATTTCAGAAGCTTTGAGATATATCGTCATCAACCCAATTACCTTCCCTACTGGGAAAGCTTTGATATGAATGTCAGTAAAGCAAAATCCGTCTATTTTATTGGGAGATTTAAGCAAAATGAAGGAAGTATTCCTTTAGATTTTTACAATATTTTCTACTATATAATGCAGGTGATAAAAGATTTTTTTCAAACAAAAAATTATTTTTCTTGACCAAAATATGTTCTTATTTTGGCTGTAACATAGAAACTATAACACCAATCTGAATGCTTGTAGTCTCATTTGATTCGCCGTGAAGTTTGATCCACAACAAATTTTTATGTAAATTTATGACCACTAAATGGGCCTTAATTTTGAAAAAAAAGTTGACTTATATTCAATAATTTATCAATTTTATGTACATTCCGCGAGTTCTGTGTAACATTTTGCGGGTATTATGTAATCTACTCGCTTAAGTCACTTCGAGAGAACTTTTTTGTTACAATTGTGCTCATTAAAATAATTAGCGTTTTATAATATTTTCTTTCTTAAAAAGCGAAATAAAAGCGCCATAACTTTTGTCCGCAACAACCAAAAATTGGCTCGCGACCAGATTCGTACTGGGAATTTTTTTCTTAACCTACATATCAAAAATCGTTGATGTAGCGCGAAAAAAACTTATCATTTTTTCTCAAATGGAATATGAAATAATTGACAATATTCGTGATATATCTTTGATCAGAATAAAATTCTGAGTCGATATAGGCATGTCCGTCTGTCCGCCTGTTGTAATCACTCTAGCGTCCGCAATAATTGAGCTAGAACGCTATATATTTGCACCCGAGTACACGCAGAGAAAAAAATATGTTTTATCCAACAATATTCCAACAGCAATATATATATATTGTTAACATATTGTTTGATTCCTTATGTAGTATTGTCAATCCAACAATCGGTATTGTTACACTAGACTATATTATGTGTTCTAAATATAAATATGTATTGTCACTTTGACACTATAACGTTTTGGACCAAACATGTAATTACCATAGTTTTGGTCCGAGGTAACAATATTTGTTTTTGCAATTCACAATAGTTTTGGTCAAAATGAACAATAAATTTTGTTAGAACTTACAATAGTTTTGGTCAGAAGTAACAATATTTATTTTCGCAAATCACAATAATTTTGGTCAAAATGGGCAATAAATATTGTCAGAACTTACAATAGTTTTGGTCAGAAGTAACAATATTTATTGTTAGAATTTATAATAGTTTAGGCCAAAATGGGTAATAAATATTGTTAGAACTTACAAAAGTTTTGGTCAGAAGTAACAATATTTATTTTTGCAATTCAAAATAGTTTTGGTCAAAATGAACAGTAAATACTGTTAGAACTTACAATAGTTTTGATCAGAAGTAACAATATTTATTTTTGCAATTCAAAATAGTTTTGGTCAAAATGGACAATAAATATTGTTAGAACTTACAAAAGTTTCGGTCAGAAGTAACAATATTTATTTTTGCAATTGAAAATTCTTTTGGTCAGAAGTAAAAATATTTATTTGTATTCGAAACATGTATTTGTTTTTTATGTTTGGAGCAAAATATGGTATTTTTAGATTGCAATCAAAATAAATAAATGGAAAAAAATTGATGTTTTTGTTCCAACAAAAGCGAAAAATATTTTTTCTCTGCGTGTATCTTTTTCCATAGGCAGATCAAGTTCGAAGATCTGCTATATGGGCCCACGTTTTGGTTAAGCTCCCATTTAACGGTACCGCCAAATTTTTGTTTTTTGAGGATTTTAGCTACAATTCTTAACCGAACTATATGTAATTTAACATTTGAGGTTCCCAGTGCTCACAAAATATCTCAACAATATATTGTCAACGTAGGTCCATGTTTGAGTATAGCCCCCATATAACGGCACCTTCCGGTATTTTGAAAATTTCATCTACAATTTAACTGAACTACCTCTAATTTGACGTTTGAGGTTCCCAATGGCCACAAAACTGCTCCACAAAATGTGCTCGTCGAAATAATGGTTTTAAACCCCAAGTATGTTTGGACGAAATCCGTTTCTGACAATTTGGAGTTGATTTGGCCATTCGTCTGTCCGTCTGTATGTCTGGCTGGCTGGCGCACGATAACTCTCGAACGGATCAACCGAATCGGTCCAAAATTTGGCTTTCGTAATATTTTTTCCAAAATAAGTTTCAGTTCGAAGATGGATTATATGGGCCCACTCCTTCCGGTACCTCACCTACAAAACTTCAAAAATGTTCGGAAAATTAGTGCACACGACTTTGATTTTCGGGAACACTATGGAGTCGGTGTTCGGCTGTTGATGATCGGGAACACTATGGATTCGGCGTTCGGCTGTTGATGCTCGGGAACACTATGGATTCGGCGTTCGGCTTGATGTTCGGAACACTATGGAGTCGGCGTTCGGCTGTTGATGATCGGGAACACTATGGATTCGTCGTTCGGCGTTTTATGCTCGGGGACACTATGGATTCGGCGTTCGGCTGTTGATGTTCGGCAACACTAGGGATTCGGCGTTCGGCTGTTGAAGTTCGGGAACACTATGGATTCGGCGATCGGCTGCGGATGCTTGAGAAGACTATGGATTCGGCTTTCGGCCGTTGATGCACGAGTACACTATGGATTCGGCGTTCGGCTGTTGATGCTCAGGAACACTATGGGTTCGTCGTTCAGCTGTTGATAATTGGGAACACTATGGATTCGGTTTCGGCTGTTGATGCTCGGGAACACTGTGGATTCGGCGTTCGGCTGTTGATTCTCGGGAATGCAATGGATTCGGCGTTCGGCTGTTGATGTTCGGGAACACTATGGATTCTGCGATCGGCACTTGATGTTCGGCAACACTAGGGATTCGGCGTTCGGCTGCTGATGCTCGGGAACACTATGGATTCGGCGTTCGGCTGGTGATGTTCGGGAACACTATGGATTCGGCGTTCGGCTTTTGATGCTCAGGAACAATATGGACTCGGTGTTCGGCTGTTGAAGCTTGGGAACGCTATGGATTCGGCTTTCGGCTGCTGATGTTCGGGAACACAATTGAATCGGTGTTCGGCTGTTGATGCTTGGGTATCGGTATCCGGGAACACGATGGGTACGGCGTTCGTGTGTTGACACGATGGATTCGTCCCTCGGGTGTTAGTCTAGGGTTACGGTTTAGTTTCTACAATGTCCTATATTACCCAAACAGTGGAACAGCTGACCCGAAGGGCCTGTAGAACTGAAAAACCCGAAGGTCCAGTGACGAATGGAACAGATGACTCGGAAGCCCTGTAGAACTGAAAACCCCGAAGGCCCAGGGCCGAATGGAGCGGATGACTCAAGAACCCTACAGAACTGAAAACCCCGAAGGTCCAGTGCCGAATATATTAGCCACCACAAGTTAATGGGTAGCTCTGAAAAAGTATTCCCAACACGATAACACCAAGTTGTACGTTGCCGGATTTAGAACAACCCTTAGTTCCAACCCGTGTAGCTAACTCCCTGCAGTAGCCAGCTCGCCATCAACAACCAACTTTGAAATATTAGAATGACTCGAAGTACGAAGTGAATGCGAAGTATTCACCCTTAGCACTGACTACGATGGTTGCAAAAATACACAGGAGTGAAATTTACCAGAGTGGGGCCTGTTCTACCACTAGTGTCAGGTAGAGACAATGTATGGTGGAGTGATGTCAAAGCGCTGTTTCCCCATGACTGTAAGGGGTTTCTTGGTGGTAGGTGTTGTGTTATGTACGTGCACATGTGCCAAAAATTTTGAAAAAATTGGGAATTGTTGGGGATATTGAAAAAGTGTCCTATGTCTGGAGCAAAGTTTGGACCCAATAGGTTACTCCGTTGTCATTGTGCGCAACATTTTAGCGAATAAATTTGAAATTGTCAAAACTAAGTTTGGTGCAAATATTGGGATTTACAAAATTGGGACCCACTTTTTTGCGAGAGGTACCCAAAGGAGTGGACCAATATTGCACATCTTTCAACTTGATGTTAGCTTGGACAAACGTTCAATTTGTTTAAATACAGTCTAAGATCTGTTCGCGTATCCGTTGGAAATTTCTACCGAAGGTACTCCTTGTGGCCTTGTTTACAGCAATAATATGTTCTTCGTGTTTCCTGATATAATGGCCCAATAGCTGTAAACGGTGTCCAACTAAAACGACATGTGAGTGCGATATCTATCGAAAGGAATGACTACCAAATTAAGATCCGCTTTCAAAACATTTGTGAGCTTTAACCCAAATCCATACATTTGTCGGCACCTTCATACGTCCAATAAGGGCAACCAAATTCTGAAAATCCCCTAAATACATAATTTTAGAGATTGGCCCATAGATGAAACTTTAAATTTCCACCGGCTGAGGTTATAAATCTGTCGGAAAAGCCGACTGATACCTTCTTACTTGTTTTCATTAAGATTTCATAATATTCCATAAAAGTAATAAACATGATAGAAAATCCAATATTACTTTAGAAATCCTAATTTTTACCAAAGATAAACAAATTTGAAAAAGCATCGACAATATTCCGAATCTAATCACTGTGCACACGTTATAAAAATCTTGCGTGTAAACATGTCCTTTATGATTGAACAGTTGTTAAATTGTTATGTATGTATATGTGTGTGCGTTGATGTGTACGTGCCATACAAATAAATCCCTTTCTATAAAGGTGTGTTCGTTTGCTCATTAAACACTCAAACGCACACAAAGTAAACTACTAACATCTAACCAACCAATCTGAACAGAAAAAAACCCGTCTTTTTTGGGTATGTGTAGAAAAACATATGTGACTAATCGTTGTAGCTGTACATTTAGACATTAGCATTTAGAGGGTCCTTTATGTATACTAAATTCAAACATGTTCACAAAGTGTCCCCACATTTTTTTTTTTTGTTAAAATTCCAAAACGTCCTTACACACACGTTCTCTCGCTCACTCTCCCTTTTCTCTATTACTCAGTAATGATTTCTTTCTAGTTTTAAATGAATAAAATCACATTTGTCGGGGTTAGATTTTTGGATTAGAAATGCAGAACGAAATGGAGATTAAAGACAGATGACGGTTCTAGTTTCTACTATGGGTGTTAAAACCAGAGTTTCGGAGTCGGAGTCTACGAGTCTGAGTCAAGCAATTTTGCTGGAGTCGAAGTCTGAATAGAAAAAAATAACTCGACTCCGACTCACTGTGGGTGAAATCCAAATCTAGCGGGGAAAAATTAATAACTTTTAAACTAGTTAAGATAGACCATTGAAATTTTGATCATATGTTTTTTATGACCGTAGGCCCCATGTTATGGAATATGGTCTATATTGGCCCACATTTTGGTGTAGATCCCATATAGCGGTACAGTCCGATTTTTTTTCCGTTTTGAATAACTTTGCTAAATTTGCTGGCCGAATCAACCGTATTTTGACATTTCGGATTCCCTGAGGTCAAAAAATGTCTCCACAAAAATTGGGGACATAGATCCACGTTTTGTTTAGCCTCCATATATATTTATTGTCCGATTTTACTTATTTTAAAGTTTTTAACAAATTTTCTGACTGACTTAGCTGTATTTTGGCATTTAGGTTAACCAGTGGCCAAAAAAACTTCTCCCAAAAAAAGTGGAGGCATAGCTTCACGTTTTTGTATAGGTTCTATGTAATGATATCCAAACTAAACGACTTTTTTACTTCAAAATAAAATGGCGATAAAATGAAGAGTTGCAAATAGTAGCAGTCGGAATTTTCAGAGTAATTACCTCGGAGTATGTATTTTAAGAAAAACAATATTCGGAAGTGATCCCCGGTTATCCCCGGTTAGTTGTACTTTATATAAGATACTTAAAGTCGAAAAGTTTTGTCTTAATAATTAAAGATTATTTTTTTGAATATTTACAACAGTAAATAATTAAGCAATCACTTTCTTTTTAAAGCAGCACATCCAAACTGTTGGAAAAAATTCAATTATGCACTCTTTACTTTAATTTTTCCCAAAATTTTTGACGATCAAAACAAATACCAAAAAAGTCGATTTAGCAATCACGAATAAAAACTCCCAATGTATGTACCGCTATAACAGCCAACTACAATAAAATACAAATTTGTTTATTGTTTTCGGGTGCAGCAAGATGTTTAGAACAGGTCGTCATTAATTATTTCCATATAACATAAGGTCAGTTTTCGGACTTTTGCTCCGCTAGATTTGAATTTCGCCCACAGTGCGACTCCGGGAAAATTTTTTTCCTACATATTCGGTTTATTTTTGTCTTATTTTAAAAATATGCAAACTAATAATTTTGTTGTCCAGTTTATTCATATTATAAGAAAAGTATGAAAACATGTAGGCAAAAACTTTATTGTACTCAGTTAGAGGATGAGGCGTAGGATATTTAATATCATTTGAGCAACACCATAATCAATTTCTATGTCTATTTTGCCATGTCAGTATGTCTACTGAATTCACTGCGGAGTTTAAAGTTATATATTTCAAATTCGTCTCAAATTTTTTATCAAATATCTTATGAAGAAGCCAACATATAGGAACAAAATTGGAAACTTGTACATCTTTAATCTTTGTGAGTGGTATTGAAAATTACCTTCGGAGTAGACTCCGGAGTCTGGAGTCATAAAAAAGTAGACTCTAGAGTCGGAGTCGAACTACTAATGGCTCGACTCCGAAACCCAGGTTAAAACATATGATTTTGCTGAAAACCTGAGTTCTAGAATTTGAGCCTTCGTGCGTATACGTGTTATTAAGTAGAAAAATTACAATTAGCCATCTGTAAGCATCATGCGCATCCAGGTACCACTGTTAAGATACGCACAATATTACAAAAATAGAATTAAAACAAAACAAGTAAAAAAGTATCAGTCGGCTTTGCCGACAGAGATATACCCTCAGCCTGTGTGGATTGAAAAACTTTTTTCCCGAAAAAAAGCTTATGTACTTAGGGAGGTTTTCAAAATTTTGGACGTATGAACCGACAAAAGTATGGATAGGATTAAAGCTCAAAAATTTGCGGGGATAACGATAGGGCTTTTTTCGGTAAAAATGTCCAAAGGATCCTCGAACAGATCCTTAACCACACAAAAATGTTGAACATTTGTGTGGGTGGTACCCCAATGATTGCACAGATAGGGCCCAAATTTGAACGTAAGAAAGTTTCGACAATATTTAGAAATCCAAAGTTTGGACCAAATCGGTTGCTACGTCTATGAGAAATCGCGCGTACCATTTTAGCGAATATTTCCGAACTTCTATTTCATCTAATATTCGAAGAAATATTATAATATCCAAAGTGTGGACGAACGCAGTATTCGGTTCGAGCTACCCAGCCACTACTTATGGTGCCATAGGGATTTTTTACAACTTATGGGCTGTTTTCTCAAGATGTATGGACTTGCCCTTGAAAAAAATTTTACTGTCGTATTTGAGGCAGCGAATGCAAGTTGCTTCAACAAAAATCCAAGTGATTCGTGAGCAGGTCTTGAAGTAAACTTATTCGAAATTTTGTGTGGGAGGTCCACGAATGAATGAACAAATATAGTCCATATTGGAACATGATCTATATCTGTTAGATATATTAGGATGTGACAAGACTTTTCGCGCGCAGAATTTTTCCGAACATTTCTGAACTTTTGTGCAGGTGGTACCTGAAGGAATGGACCGAAATGGGTTATCTTCGAACTTAAACTATGTATGGACAAAATATTACGAAGGCCAAATTTTGGACCGAATCGACAGATCCGTTCGAGAGTTATCTTACGCTCCAACCACTACACACGGTGTTATAGAAGTTTTTTTTTCCACTTTTCAGGCAATTTTCTCAGGAAGTATGAACTTCCCCCTATGAAGCTTGTACCGTCGTATTGGGGGCAGTGAATACAAGTTGCTAAAACAAAAATCAGAGCGATTCGAGAGATGGGCCTAAACTGAACTTTTCCGAAATTTTGTGTGGGAGGTACCCGAAGGAGTAGACCGATTGAGTCAATATTGAAACCTTATCTAAGTCTGGTACACATTTCAGGATGTGCAAAGTATGGACCAAATCGGTTACTCCCTTCAAGACGTATCGTGCGCACAAATTTTCCGAAGATTTTCGAACTTTTGTGTGGGAGGTACTGGAAGGAGTGGACCGATATAACCCATCTTCGAACTTAAACTAAGTTAGGGGCAAGTCCATACTTCCTGAGAAAATAGCATGAAAGTTGCAAAAAACCCCTATGACACGGTGTGAGGTGGTTGGAGCGAAAGATAACTCTAGAACGGATCTGCCGATTCGGTCCAACATTTAGCCTTAGTAATATTTTGTCCAAACACAGTTTAAGTTCGAAGATAAGCCATATCGGTCCACTCCTTCAGGTACCTCCCCCACAAAAGTTCAAAAATGTTCGGAAAAATTGTTCGTACGATAACTCTTGAAGGGAGTGGCCGAATTGCTCCATACTTTACACATCCTAATATATCTTTCTGATATAGATCAGGTTAAAAAATGGACTATATTTGTCTACTCCATCCGGTACCTCCCACACAAAATTTCGGATAAGTTAACTTTAAGACCTGACATCGAATCACTTTTATTTTTGTTGAAGCAACTTGCATTTGCTGCCTCAATTACGATGGTAAAAGTTTTTTTCAGGGGCAAGTCCATACTTCTTGAGAAAACAGCCAGAGGGGTGTAAAAACCCCATAGACACCATATGTAGTGGCTGGAGATCCACATCCATAATGATCAATGTCGATCCATTCCTTTTAGTATCTCCTCCGCAAAACTTTTGATCTTTAATTCTAATCAACATTTTTGGGCGTTTGAACCGCCCAAAATTTTTAAAACCCCCTAAATACAGACGTTTTTTGAGGCTGAGGGTATATCTCTGTCGGCAAAGCCGACTGATACTTTTTTACTTGTTTTGAAAGTGTTTCAGATGTACTAAATAGTACGAGGCATTGAAGCACTGATATTGAATGAAATCCAGCGCTCTGAAATTTGTTATGACGAGCACTATTGGGATTAGATCAGATTTGTTATGAAAATTCCCACTTAAAATGAATGACATGTTTATACATGTAATACAATAGGTTTTGGACGAATAATCTATATATATATAAAAAAGGATGATGCTAGTTACTACACTTATAACTCAAGAACGGCTGAACAGATTTTGATAATTCGCACCAATTCGAAATGGTCTCATGGCAGAAAAGGATAAAATTTAAAAAAATTGCGAAAATTTGCGAAAAATTTACAAAAATATTTTTTCAAGAAAGTAAATTTTTCCACAAATTTCTATCAAGCTTCGCGTTTGGCGTATACCCTGACACTTTTTTGGACAGTTTTTGGCAAAAATTATATATGCACCAACTGTGAGGGTCCATTGTACTTTGTCAATTTTTTTAAAGTTGTATAGACATTTTTTATTCACAATCAAATCGATTTTCATTTATTTTCAAGCGTCTTTTTAGAAATTTAACAGGAAAAAATTGTTAAAAGGAGAGAGTTTAGGTTAGAGTTTGTAAAGATTAGTAGTGGTTTCGGTCAGATTCCGATTGATAACGACAGTTTTGAGGAAAAAAGCACAAAATCCAAAAAATTGGTGGGTTACTTGAAAAATTTAGAGCTCAGAGGTAATTTCATTGGAAATAAGGTTGTGGCATATACAGGGTGCGGCTAAAGTTACTATATGATGTAAAACAATTGTAACTTCTTTGCTTGCGAGTATTTAACTTTTTCTCTTTTCCTATTTCAGAAATTAAACTTGGGAGAATATTTAAAAATGGAACGCTATACAATTGCGCAAAGAACTAAGATTGTTTTTCTATTCATTGAAAATCATGGTTCCATAATTAATACTCAACGTGCATACAGAAGATTTTATGGTGTAAGCACTGCTCCAACGGGTCCAACCATTCGTTCGTTGATGAATAATTTTGCTGAATATGGGACTGTCGGACATTCAAGACGTACGGGCAGACCTCGAACTGGCAGATCGGCCGAAAATATTGATGCTGTGCGACAGAGCGTAGAAGAAAATCCGGAGACATCAACGAGAAGACGATCTTCCCAGTTGCAGCTTTCTGACCGCACTCTTCGGCGAATTTTAAAACACGATTTGCACCTCTTCCCTTACAAAATCCAACTAGTCCAAAAACTAAATCCTGAGGACTTCGTATTGCGCTAGGAATATGCTAGAGCAGTTTTAAATCTCGTTGATCAAAATGAAAATTTTTTGTCAAATTTAATGATGACCGACGAAGCGCATTTTCACTTGAACGGTTTCGTAAATAAACAAAACAACAGATTTTGGGGATCCCAAAATCCCAAAAATCTTCATCAGAAATCTTTACACGTGAATAAGCCCCAAACCTTGCAGCAACTAAAGGACAACATTCAAGAAGAAATTGATCGTACACCACAAGAAACACTCAACAAAGTTATGGAAAATGCCATAAAAAGAGCACATTTTTGCGTTAAAGAAAACGGTTCTCATTTAACTGATATTATTTTTCATAATTAATGTAAAAAAATAACATAAAATAAACTTTCTTTTTACCATAATTTTTTTTGTTTTTTTTTTTGTTTTCATTCCATTCAATAGTTATTTAAAAAACAAATCATATAGTTACTTTAGCCGCACCCTGTACTTTTAAGCCGTAAGTAAAAACATCTTCGAAAGATCAACTTCGGATTTATGTCGTATTAAATTTGAGCAGTACCAGATATATATTGATACTGTCTTGGTCATGTCATGATACTAAAAAATGATGTCCAACTGAAAAGGAGTATAAATTCAATCAGTGAAAGATCTGAAAGGGAGTTGCAAATAGTCAAATACATACATATGTATGTATATCGAAAAAGTATGATATTCAAAATAGGAAAAAACATGTTAGGAAGTATTAGTCAGCTGTGCTGACGGAGAAAACCCTCAGCCTCTGACCAAAAACACACACAGCGAGTTTAAACCAAGTTTGGAAAAAAATGTTGAAAAAAATTGAGAGTTATCCAGTTTTAGCATGTGCCGGCAGGCTTTTGGGTCATTATCTCAAAGTATGGACTTACTCCGGAAAAAATTGTACCGTTGTAATAGGAACCGTGAAAACAACCTTCTGCTAAATATTTCAAATAGATCCGAGACGAGTCCTCAAAGTCCACTTTTCCCAAATTTTGTGTGGGAGGAACCCGAAGGACGGTACCGACTGGACTGGATGAAATAATACAATGTGCAAAATTTAGACCAAGCAAAAACTCCATGCGAGTTTTATCTTCAGCTGGCATTTTAGCTGGTGCCGTCAGGGTTTCTTGGAGTTTTTAGGCCATTATTTTAGGAAGTATGGACTTGCCCCAGAAAAAAATTGTACCATCATAAAGGCGTCCGCAAGGACAATCTGCTGAAAAAAAAAAACTTCAAAACCATCCGAGACGTTTGTGTGGTAGACTGATATAGTCCATATTCGAACGCGATCTATATCTGGAAGGATTAATACGATGTGCAAAGTTTGGACAAAATCGATTGCTCCCTTCGATAGTTATCGTTCACACCATTTTACAGAAAATTTTCGAACGTTTGTGGGGGAGGTACTCGAAGGGGTGGACCGATATAGGCCATCGTCGAAGTTAAACTAAGTTTGGGCAAAATATTACGAAGTTCCAAATTTGGTTCGAATCGGTTGATTCGAGAGTTATCGTGCGCACCAGCCAGACGGAAAGACGGCCAGACGGGGCTAAATCGAGTCCAAATTGTATGAAACGAACTTCGTCCAAACGTTCTTGGGTCACACACAAAGAACGACAACAGATAGAATAACTCTGCTAACAAGGAGAAATGTACCAAGTACTGCATTGTGCAGTCTCAGTGAAAATACAATTGCCGCAGTTGTCCGCGTTACCGGAGCCATTGCTTATAATTCAGAGATATACAAGAAGAGCGCTCGCCTCTAATTTAAATTACGATTCTGCATTCAATTGCACTCTCCGTGTTCACCTCTGATCTTATTCCGAACTTGATAAATGACCAAATATACATCGATTATGAAACGAATAGGGACGTAATGATACTACTTTGCTTCAACAGTACATTGCAAAATGTGTTATTTGCTTTAAAAAATATATCTTAGTCTTATTTTATGGGACATAGATTCGAGGAAAATGGAAACACTTTGCCTCTCAGTACCCTCTCTCTTCGACTATCTGCCAGTTATCGAAAGTACAATTGCCTAATGTGCATCTACTTCAAAGATCGTCCTAAATAGTTCAAAAGAAAAGAAAGAAACATTTGCAATTGAACTCGACAAGTTGATAATAATAATAGTATTATAGGTTTGAACTAACGACATCAACTTCAGTACCTAACAGGCTGCGAGACGGAGTTCGCCGGGTCCCCTAGTAGGGTATAAAAATTGTACACACAAAATATGCCCAGTCCCATAATTTGAAATGAATAATAGGGGATGCATAAAATTCCACTGTCTAATGATAAGCCACTCCATACATCGTGTGGTACGTGTTTGAAAACCTATAATAATGATATAAATTCTATCGTTACAGTTAAAATGCATTTTACCAATTAAATCTGATTGAACAATGAAAACATTCAAATTGTCTGTTCGCTCGATTTAAATGCTTTACTTGATGACCATGATGATGATAGTGGTGATGGTGACCGTTAGTAGTAGGGAGAATGCTCCCTTTTTTATTCTAATTAGGTCAAATGTCTGCTACGTGCACTGCACTAACTGTTCAAACGTTCGTTTTTGTTTTGTCCCAGTGGTGTATCTACTCAGGCATTCACGTATCTTTGGTCATTCTTTAAAGTTATATCACAAAAGGAATACGCCTCTGCTACTGCTGCTGCTACTTACCGAATGGTAATTTAAGTTAGCCGCAATAAAAGTGGTGGCAATAAAATTAACCAAATAATCGACAACTAACGAACTGTTCGGTGTACAAAGGCAACAAATGTCTGAACTAATGAAACTAAAGGAGTAAACCCTCATACTTTATATTAACACGTACACATATACATATCATACATATGTATATGCCATTACTTTCGTTACAACAATAATGTGCAAATAAATGTGCACAACATTGGCTAGTAAAGGAATTTCGTCGCAGCTGTTAAGACGAACTGTTATTGCAGTTATTGCCAAATCTGGCATAGAAGTAAACAGGTGAAAAAGCGTTAAGTTCGGCCGGAGTTTTGCGACCACTCACCTCAAATATCGAATTACCGCTATTTAGGTAAAAAATGTAGATACAATTCTCAAAATACCGAAAATAGGGAGTTATTGTTTTATCTCGGCTATACCGAAACATGGACCTATTTTGAAAATTTTTTACAGTGATAATTGGAGCTATACCGATACATGGACCTGTGTCGAAAATTTTTTGGTTATGAAGTTTCGTGTCTGCAGGGAACCTTAACGGGTAGTTCAGTCTAAAAGCCTTTAAAATGTCGAAAATCGGAAGGAAAAACCTCAAAATACCGAAAATCGTGGGTACCGTTATATGGGGGCTATATCCAAACATGGACCTATGTTGAAAATTTTTGGTGGAGATGTGTGGTGACTATTACGAACTTCAAATGTCAGTTACAGCTAGGTTGGTTAAAAATTTGAGCTAAAAATCATAATATTTCTGAAAATCGGTTATCGGCAGATAGCGTTATACGGGGGCGGGCTATATCCAAACATGGACCTATGTTGCCAATTTTTTTTTTTTTGAAGAGGTGTGGTGACCATTAAGAACTTCAAATGTCAATTTACAGCTAGTTCGGTTGAAAATTGTAGGTAAAATCCTCAAAATACCGGAAATCAGACGGTACCGTTATATGGGGGCTATACCAAAACATGGACCTATGTCCATAAGTTTTTGAATATAAGTTTTGTGGTCACTGGGAACCCTTAATGTCAAATTATAGCTAATTCGATTTAAAAATGTGACTAAAAACTCGAAATACCCGAAATCGGGGGTACCGTTATATGGGAGCTATCCCAAAACGTAGACCGATATAGCCCATCATCGAACTTGACCTGCCTGCAAACAAAAGAAATACGCATTTTCCCAAAATTTCAGCGTACTATCTGCATTTTTGTGGATGCTAGAGTGATTACCACAGACGGACGGACGGATGGACGAACATGCATAGATCGACTCAGAATTTTACCCTAATCAAGAAGATATATAGGGTAGCAAATGAGTATATCAATGCATCACAAACGGAAAAACAAACTTAATATAACCTCCATACTATGGTGGAGGGTATAAAAAAACGCGGTGCTATATCTATACATACCACTGCTTGAAGTAATCATTTCTTGCCACAAAATTAAAAGCAGTACAATTCTTCAGCCGCTTCAATTGGCATTGATCCCGAATGGGAGATGGAAGTCATTTAGACAACCAGCAGAATGTTTCTATAGACGAGAGATTAAATTGGTGAACATATGGAAGTCTTGTAGATCAACAGATTTAAGTCTTTGTGAATGGAATTCTTTATATATAATACTCTACAAACGAACATATAGGAAGTCATTAATTACGACCAGAATGACATTAAGACGAGCTGAAGTAGACACTATCTTCAGACGTGCTGAAGGTAGTCTCTATATATGCTTTGAAAGTTTGCCTCTATAGGATCCTGAAAGAAATTGTGCTTCTATATACCCGTTATGTAAGAAAGGGTGCATCTATACACCCGTTATGAAAGAAAGAATAGTTCTATGGACCCTTTATGAAACAAAGGGTGCTTCTACACACCTTTTATGAAATAAAGGGTGCTTCTATAGACTCTTTATGAATGAAAGTGTGTATCTATAGATCCCTAATGAAAGAAAGGGTGCTTCTTTAGACCCGTTAGGAAATAAAGGGTTTTTTATTGACCCGCTACGAAAGCAAGACCCTTTGTGAATGATCCGTTTATAGATCCGTTATGAAAGAAAGGGTGCTTCTATAGATCAGTTATGAAAGAAAAGGGTGCATCTATAGACCCGTTCTGAAAGAAAGGATCCTTCTATATACCCTTTAAAGAAGAAAGGGTGCTTCTATAGACCCGTTATGAAAGAAAGGATCCTTCTATATACCCTTTAAGGTAGAAGGGGTGCTTCTGTAGACCCTTTATGAAAGAAAGGGTGCTTCTATAGACCCTTTATGAAATAAAGGGTGCTAGACCCGTTATGGTAGAAAGGGTGGTTCTATAGACCCGTTATGAAAGAAACGGTGCTTCTATAGATTCTTAATGAAAGAAAGGGTGCTTCTATAGACCCTTTTTGAAAGAAAGGGTGCTTCTATAGACCCTTTTTGAAAGAAAGGGTGGTTCTATAGATCCTTTGTGAAAGAATGGATGGTTCTATCGGTCCATTATGAAAGAATTGGTGGTTCTTTGGACCCTTTATGGAAGAAAGGGTGCTTCTATAGACCCTTTATGGAAGAAAGGGTGCTTCTATAGACCCTTTATGAAAGAAAGGTTGCTTCTATAGACCAGTTATGATAGAAAGGGTGTTTCTATAGACCCTTTTTGAAAGAAAGGGTGCTTCTATAGACCCTTTTTTAAAGAAAGCGTGGTTCTATAGATCATTTATGAATTTATGAATGAATGCTTCTATAGACCCTTTATGAAAGAAAGGTTGCTTCTATAGACCAGTTATGATAGAAAGGGTGATTCTTTAGACCCGTTATAAAAGAAAATTGTTTCTCTAGACCCGTTACGACAGAAAGGGTGCTTCTATAGACCCATTATGAAATAAAGGGTGTTTCTATGGACCCGTAATGAAAGAAAGGGTGCTTCTATAGACCCGTTATGAAAAAAGGGTGCTTCTATAGAACTTTTATGAAATAAAGGGTGCTTCTATAGACCCGTTATGGTAAAAAGGGTGGTTCTATAGACTCGTTATGAAAGAAATGGTGCTTCTTTAAACTTGTTATGAAATAAAAGGTGCTTCCATAAACCCGTTATGAAAGTAAGGGTGCTTCCATAAACCGGTTATGAAAGTAAGGGTGCATCTATAGACCCCTTATGAAGAAAGGGTGTTTCTATAGACCATTTATAAAAGAAATGGTGCTTCTTTAGGGTGCTTCTATAGATCCTTTACGAAAGAAAGTGTGCTTCTATAGACCCGTTACGAAAAAGGTAGATTTTATAGACCCGCAATGAAAGAAAGGGTGCAACTATAGACCTTTTATGAAAGAAATGGTGCTTCTATAGACCCTTTATGAAAGAAAGGGTGCTTCTATAGGCCCTTATGAAAGAAAGTGTGCTTCTATAGATCCTATATGAAAAAACGGTGATTCTATAGACCCTTTATGAAAGAAAGGATGCTGCTATAGACCCTTTATTAAAGAAAATATGCTTCTATAGACCTTTTATGAGGGAAATGATGATTCTATACACCCGTAATGAAAGAAAGGGTGCTTCTTTAGACCCGTTATGAATAAAAGGGTGCTTCTATAGATCCTTTACGAATGAAAGGGTGCTTCTGTAGATCCTTTACGAAAGAAAGTGTGCTTCTTTAGACACTTCATGAAAGGAAAGGATGTTTCTATAGATTCTTTATGAAAGAAAGGGTGCTTCTATAGGCCCTTTATGAAAAAAGGTTGCTCCTATAGACCCTTTATGAAAGAAAGAGCGCTTCTTTAGACCCGTTACGAAAGAATGGGTGCTTCTATAGACCCTTTATGAAAGAAAGAGCGCTTCTTTAGACCCGTTACGAAAGAATGGGTGCTTCTATAGACCCTTTATGAAAGAAAGGGTGCTTCTATAGATCCTTTACGAATGAAAGGGTGCTTCTATAGATATTTTACGAATGAAAGGGTGCTTCTATAGATCCTTTACGAAAGAAAGTGTGCTTCTTTAGACCCTTCATGAAAGGAAAGGATGTTTCTATAGATTCTTTATGAAAGAAAGGGTGCTTCTATAGACCATTTATGAAAGAAAGGGTGCTTCTATAAACCCTTTATGAAAAGAAAGGATGCTTCTAATGATTCTTTATGAAATAAAGGGTGCTTCTATAGACCCTTTATGGAAGAAAGTATGCTTCTATAGATGTTTTATGAAGGAAAGGGTGATTCTATAGACCCTTTGTGAAAGAAAGGGTGCTTTTTTAGACCCGTTATGAAAGAAAGGTTAATTCTATAGACCCTTTATGAAAGAAAGGGTGCTTCTTTAGACCCGCTACGAAATAAAGGTGGTTTCTATAGACGCGTTATGAAAGAATGGGTGCTTATATAGACCCTTTATGAAAGAAAGGGTGCTTCTATAGATCATTTATAAAAGAAAGGCTGCTTCTTTAGTCCCGTTATGAATGAAAGGGTGCTTCTATAGATCCTTTACGAATGAAAGGGTGCTTCTATAGATCCTTTACGAATGAAAGGGTGCTTCTATAGATCCTTTACGAATGAAAGGGTGCTTCTATAGATCCTTTACGAATGAAAGGGTGCTTCTATAGATCCTTTACGAATGAAAGGGTGCTTCTATAGACCCCTTATGAAAGAAAGGGTGCTTCTATAGATTCTTTATGAAAGAAAGGGTGCTTCTATAGATTCTTTATGAAAGGAAAGGATGCTTCTATAGATTCTTTATGAAAGAAAGGGTGCTTCTATAGACAATTTATGAGAGAAAGGGTGCTTCTATAGACCATTTATGAGAGAAAGGGTGCTTCTATAGACCCTTTATGAAAGGAAAGGATGCTTCTAAAGATTCTTTATGAAGGAAAGGGTGTTTCTATAGACCCGTTATGAAAGAAAGGTTAATCCTATAGACCCGTTATGAAAGAAAGGTTAATCCTATAGACCCGTTATGAAAGAAAGGTTAATCCTATAGACCCGTTATGAAAGAAAGGTTAATCCTATAGACCCGTTATGAAAGAAAGGTTAATCCTATAGACCCGTTATGAAAGAAAGGGTTCTGCTATATACCCATTATGAAAGAATGGGTGATTCTATAGACCCTTTATGAAAGAAAGGGTGCTTCTATAGATCATTTATAAAAGAAAGGGTGCTTCTTCAGCCCCGTTATGAATGAAAGGGTGCTTCTTTAGTCCCGTTATGAATGAAAGGGTGCTTCTATAGATCCTTTACGAATGAAAGGGTGCTTCTAGAGATCCTTTACGAATGAAAGGGTGCTTCTATAGATCCTTTAAGAATGAAAGGGTGCTTCTATAGATCCTTTACGAATGAAAGGGTGCTTCTATAGACCCCTTATGAATGAAAGGGTGCTTCTATAGATTCTTTATAAAAGAAAGGGTGCTTCTATAGATTCTTTATGAAAGAAAGGGTGCTTCTATAGACCATTTATGAGAGAAATGGTGCTTCTATAGACCATTTATGAGAGAAATGGTGCTTCTATAGACCCTTTATGAAAGGAAAGGATGCTTCTAAAGATTCTTTATGAAGGAAAGGGTGCTTCTATAGACCCGTTATGAAAGAAAGGTTAATCCTATAGACCCGTTATGAAAGAAAGGGTGCTTCTATAGACCCTTTATGAAAGAAAGGTTGCTTCTATAGACCCTTCATGAAAGAAAGAGCGCTTCTGTAGACCCGTTATGAAAGAAAGGTTACTTCTATAGAACCGTTATGAACGAAAGGGTGCTTGTATAGACCATTTATAAAAGAAAGGGTGCTTCTTTAGACCGGTTGTGTGTGAAAGGGTGCTTCTTTAGACCGGTTGTGTGTGAAAGGTTGCTTCCATAGACCCGTTACGAAAGAATGGGTGCTTCTATAGAACCATTATGAAAGAAAGGGTGCTTCTATTGACCATTTATAAAAGAAAGGGTGCTTCTTTAGTCCCGTTATGAATAAAAGGGTGCTTCTATAGATCCTTTACGAATGAAAGGGTGCTACTATAGATCCTTTACGAATGAAAGGGTGCTTCTATAGATCCTTTACGAAAGAGAGTGTGCTTCTTTAGACCCTTCATGAAAGGAAAGGATGTTTCTATAGATTTTTTATGAAAGAAAGGGTGCTTCTATAGACCATTTATGAAAGAAAGGGTGCTTCTATAGACCCTTTATGAAAAGAAAGGGTGCTTCTATAGACCCTTTATGAAAAGAAAGGATGCTTCTAATGATTCTTTATGAAATAAAGGGTGCTTCTATAGACCCTTTATGGAAGAAAGTATGCTTCTATAGATGTTTTATGAAGGAAAGGGTGATTCTGTAGACCCTTTGTGAAAGAAAGGGTGCTTTTTTAGACCCGTTATGAAAGAAAGGTTAATTCTATAGACCCTTTATGAAAGAAAGGGTGCTTCTATAGGCCCTTTATGAAAAAAGGTTGCTCCTATAGACCCTTTGTGAAAGAAAGGGTGCTTTTTTAGACCCGTTATGAAAGAAAGGTTAATTCTATAGACCCTTTATGAAAGAAAGGGTGCTTCTATAGGCCCTTTATGAAAAAAGGTTGCTCCTATAGACCCTTTATGAAAGAAAGAGCGCTTCTTTAGACCCGTTACGAAAGAAAGGTGGTTTCTATAGACCCGTTATGAAAGAAAGAGCGAAGGGGGAGTTTAATCTGGACCCAGCCATCCGAGGATGGGAGCGACCCTGACTCCGAATCAGACAGCAGTTGCAAAATCAACACCACCGTTGTGGAGAAGCCCGTTAACGAGGAGGTCCACAAGATGGTAGAAGAGGTAAGCGAAAGCATATCTAAACTTACAACGGAGAAAAAAGTTCGGTGGACTGGAGCCCAGAGACGTAGGTACCAGAGGATCCAGGCACAGCTAAACAAAAAACAGCGGGCCGCACCAAAAGAGATCAACAATCCCTCCACTTCCTCGGAAGCGGCGAAGAGGATTAGATCTCCAGAGGAAGAAAATACCGCCAAACCAAGTAAGAAGAAAATGAGCTTCCCACCATCAAATGCCCCAAGCAATTCCTCTCAAAACCCACGCGAAGGAGACTGCCCAAAGAACCCTTCGACGGAGGGCGAAAAGGAGTGCTCGGGCACGAAGAAGGTGAGCGCGACCGCGGAATCCTCTGGAAGTACCAAGGGCTCTGATAAGAAGCCCAGGGCCTTCCAGAAGAGGAAGATGGGCGCAGAGACTGGCTCGGAGCCGCCATCTACTTACGCCAAGGTGGCCAGGAAGAACTACAGGGACGAGAGGTGCTATGCAGTGATCGATACCAGTAGAGGGTCCGGCAGATTACCTAAAGAACACCAGCAGGCCATCGAAAATATGGTCAGCGATAAAATACTGGAACACATTCTAAAGAGTGGGCCAATAAAAATAGTCAGCAGCGAGCTCAAAGGGGACCTTTTAGTATACCACTTGGGACCGCACGCGAACCCGGCCGCTCTCGAGGAAGTCATCAACAGTGTGACAACTCCTTGGGAAGGCGGAAAATTGAAGCTGGTGAGGAAGGACGAGATACCTCATCTGACTAAAGCGACGGTTTACGTCAAAGGGTATGGCTGCAAGTTCGAGACAGAACGCATGCTCGAGGTCTTTGGCAAGCAAAATGAGACCTTGGAAGTGAAGAGGTGGGAAGTCTTCCACAGGGAGGAGAAAGAGGATGGCACTCTCCTTGTGGTTGGAATTGACGACCTCTCACTATCCAGTCTTACAAAGACAAAGGGTAAGGCGTACTACATCTGTAATGCAGTCACCTTTAAAGTTGGAAGGGCACGAGTCGGGGAAGAAGAAGAGGATGCCCACCAAACCAGCAAGGAGGACAAACCACCGAGCAATTCCGAAGAGGGGGTCGAAGCCATCAGCGACTCCCAAGAAGCACGATTACTGGATGACTCATGATTGAGGTCATCCAGATAAACCTCCATCGGAGCGAAACGGCAACTCAAGCCCTGATGGATAAAATAAACAAAGGTAAAATACACATCGGTTTAATCCAGGAACCTTGGACCGTAAAGAACAAGGTTTCCGGACTAAACCACATTAATTACCAACTCTTTTACGCTAATACAGGAAACCGACCGAGGACCTGTATTATATGCCATAAAAACTTATGCTTTCTTTTCTCCCCAGAGTTGTCAACCTCGGACGCCACAGTGTTGAAGCAAGGGAATGGTAATATATACCTCGCATCAATCTACCTGCCGTTCGACTCGCCGACATTACCACCTTCGTCGGAGCTACAGCAACTGGTGAGGAAAATCAAGCAAACAGGTAACGAAGTACTAGTAGGTAGCGATGCTAACTCTCACCACATTTCGTGGGGTAGTACTAATACTAACAAGAGGGGTCAAGCCCTTCTAGAATTTTTGAATACTAACGACCTGATAACCCTTAACATAGGAAATACACCAACCTTTGTTAACAGAGTTAGGGAGGAAGTATTAGATGTAACAATATGTTCAGAAAATCTAATAAACGAGGTACATGAGTGGAGAGTTTCAAAGGAACACTCCTTCTCTGACCATAGGTATATTAGGTTTAAAATATCAAGGTCACCGCCGAATCCGATAACTTTCCGAAATAAATCCAAAACTAATTGGGCTAAATTCGGAAAACAAGTTAAAGATAGACTAGGGCAAGAAGTTGAGGTTTGCCTAAGCAAAGAAGATATTGATAGGAATGTCAATAAACTAACAGAGGCTCTAGTAAGGTCTTTCGAAGAAAGTTGTCCACTTCGAGAGAGGAAATCTGCCTACGAAAAACCCTGGATGACAGGGGAAATTCGTAACAAAGGCAAAGAGGTCCGAAGACTTTACAATAGGGCAAAACGTAAAAAAGCAGCTGTATTCTGGGACAACTACCAAACAAAACTAAAAGAATACAACAAAATGACAAGAAACGCCAAACGGAACTCCTGGAAGCTTTTTTGTGAACAGGTAGATAGCGTGAATGACGTCTCTAAAATTAAAAAGTTTCTATCTAAAACTCACTCACAACCCGAGCTTCTGGTTGATGAGACGGGTAAAAAGATGGAAACAGCCGAGGAAACTCTAAGCCTTCTGATGAGAACGCACTTCCCGTCGAGTACTACGGCACATACGGTGTCACCGATGGAGATAGCTTATGCATCAGAAGAAGCACCAAAAATCAACAACTTGATGATTAAAGAAGCAATAATGAGCTTCTCACCATACAAAGCAGCGGGACCAGACCAGATTTTCCCAGCCTTACTTCAAAGGGAAGTGGACTATATTTCGTCCAATCTGGTCGAGATTTTCAATGCTTGCTTAAACTTTGCGTATACTCCATTGGCCTGGCAAGAGGCAAGGGTAGTATTCATTCCCAAGCCCGGCAAGTCAAGTTATGCAATACCAAAATCTTATCGTCCGATAAGTTTAACTTCATTCTTACTCAAAACAATGGAACGGACGGTCGACACCATGATAAAGAGTAACATCCCTAACGATATGCTCAAGTACAAACAACATGCATACGTAAAAGGTAGATCAGTGGAAACCGCATTACATGAGGTAGTACACCACATAGAGAGAACCTTCGAGATGAAATTGTATACTCTCGCAGTTTGCATCGACATCGAAGGAGCGTTCAACAACGTCAGCACCGAAACGCTAATCCACTCCTTAGACGAGTTTCAGGTAAACCGGGCCTTGAGGCACTGGATAGACCACATGCTAAGGAATAGATGGATAAGCTGCGCGCTACAAGACGTAACAAAAAGAGACAAAGTTGGTCAGGGGACGCCACAGGGAGGAATACTATCACCTCTCCTATGGGTTACCACCATAAATAGTCTACTAAGGAACTTAACCGACGAAGGATTTGAACCCATCTGCTATGCAGACGACGTTATAATACTTCTTAGGGGAAAGAATCCAAATATACTCTGTAGAAGGGCCGAAACGGCTCTAAAAATAGCATACAACTGGGCTAGACCGAGAGGTCTAAATGTCAACCCGGAAAAAACAGAATTATGTCTATTCACTAGGAAAACGAAAATAGGAGCTTACGAAGAACCCGTTTTCCTAGATAAGATGATAAACATTTCTCCAACAATTAAGTACCTGGGAGTAATTCTAGACAAGAAACTTAAATGGAGAGACCATATTCAGGAAAGGGCTAATAAAGCCCACAGATGTTGGTCAACCTGCAGAAGAGCTATAGGCTCAAAATGGGGTTTCAATCCTAGGATGACACACTGGTTATACAGAAGCGTAATTAGACCGATTCTAACTTACGCTTCTGTGGTATGGTGGACAGCTACGGACAAGAAATGCAACGTAAAAGTACTGCAAAAAGTCCAAAGAACGTGCTGCTTAAGTATTAGCGGGGCAATGAGGACTACACCAACTAGGGCTTTAGAGACAATTTTATTTGTCCACCCAATAGAAATTCAGGTAAGGTATGAGGCAGCCATCGCAGCTATAAGACTTAAGTCGATGAGCGAGTGGATCGTAAGAGACCACCAAACATACCACCAAAATATATTACAGGTTACAACGGGTGAGTCAATAGATCATATTGTATCAGACCGTATACCTGAAACAATTGAATCCGCCTTGTGTGAAATTTTAATACCAGACAGGGACATGTGGATCGATGGAACCCTAGAACGGATGCCAACTGGAAGCTGTGGGTTCACAGATGGGGCCGTTCTAGGGGGGAGAACGGGTCTGGGTCTATATATCGAAGACCAGGAAACTAGAATCTCCCTTCGACTGCCGGATCATAATACGATCCTACAGGCCGAAATCCGAGCGATCACAGAGTGTCTGAACTGGTTTAAAGCTAACACAAGGCCAATCACTGTAAACATCCTAACGGACAGTAAAGCAGCAATTAAAGCAATAACAAGCAAGACGGTGAAATCAAAAACTGTCCTGCAGTGTAAAAAATCAATCAACGACTACTCCCACCATGGTTCTGTTAACATTATATGGGTACCAGGACATAAAGGGATTAGGGGTAACGAGATAGCCAACTCCTTGGCAAGGCAAGCCAGAGAGCAAGCTACGATAAGCCTAGATAATGCTAAGCCTTTAAAAGCGACGCGTCTAGAGTTAAAAGCATGGGCAGAAAACGCCCATACATCCCTCTGGAACACTGAAGAGAAAGGGAAAAATACAAAAATCCTCTGGGGAAACCCAGACCAGGATAAAACAAAGGAACTCCTGCAAATGAGTAAAAAAGACATTAGTAGACTGACAGGCATCTTTACAGGACACCTAGGGCTACAAGCACACCTGCACAAAATCGGTTGTGCAGAAAGCAGCGAATGCAGAGCATGCGGAGAGGACGACGAAACGTTGGAACACTATCTCTGTCATTGCCCAGCCTTCGCGACGCTAAGAAACCAATTTCTAGGAAATAACACTATACCAGAACTCCACCAAATTAGGGCAAGCGAGTTCAAAAACTTAAGAGATTATGTCAATGGCACAGAATTTCTTAACTGATAAATTTATTTTCTTTTCAATAAATTAAGCAATAAAAAATTTATTCCCCTTAGGCTTCCGAAATTAGAGCGCACAACAGGCCTATACTGGCTTAAGTGTATGCCCCATACGGGCATGTGGCGATTCTTATATTCGCCCCTCTTTTCAACCTAACCTAACCTAACCTATGAAAGAAAGGGTGCTGCTATATACCCTTTATGAAAGAATGGGTGCTTCTATAGACCCTTTATGAAAAAAAGGGGTGCTTCTATAGACCATTTATAAAAGAAAGGGTGCTTCTTTAGTCCCGTTATGAATGAAAGGGTGCTTCTTTAGTCCCGTTATGAATGAAAGGGTGCTTCTTTAGTCCCGTTATGAATGAAAGGTTGCTTCTATAGATCCTTTACGAATGAAAGGGTGCTTCTATAGATCCTTTACGAATGAAAGGGTGCTTCTATAGATCCTTTACGAATGAAAAGGTGCTTCTATAGATCCTTTACGAATGAAAGGGTGCTTCTATAGATCCTTTACGAATGAAAGGGTGCTTCTATAGACCCCTTATGAAAGAAAGGGTGCTTCTATAGATTCTTTATGAAAGGAAAGGATGCTTCTATAGATTCTTTATGAATGAAAGGGTGCTTCTATAGACCATTTATTAGAGAAAGGGTGCTTCTATAGACCCTTTATGAAAGGAAAGGATGCTTCTAAAGATTTTTCTATGAAGGAAAGGGTGCTTCTATAGACCCTTTATGGAAGAAAGTATGATTCTATAGACCTTTTATGAAGGAAAGGGTGATTCTATAGACCCGTTGTGAAAGAAAGGGTGCTTCTTTAGACCCGTTATGAAAGAAAGGTTAATCCTATAGACCCTATAGAAAGGGTGCTTCTATAGACCCTTTATGAAAGAAAGGTTGCTTCTATAGACCCTTCATGAAAGAAAGAGCGCTTCCTTAGACCCGTTATGAAAGAAAGGTTACTTCTATAGAACCGTTATGAAAGAAAGGGTGCTTGTATAGACCATTTATAAAAGAAAGGGTGCTTCTTTAGACCGGTTGTGTGTGAAAGGTTGCTTCTATAGACCCGTTACGAAAGAAAGGTTGTTTCTATAGACCTGTTATGAAAGAAAGGGTGCTGCTATAGACCCTTTATGAAAGAAAGGGTGCTTCTATAGACCCTTTATGAAAAATAGGGTGCTTCTATAGACCCTTTATGAAAGAAAGGGTGCTTCTATAGACCCTTTATGAAAGAAAGGGTGCTGCTATAGACCCTTTGTGAAGGAAAGGGTGCTCCTTTGGACCCTTTTTGAAAGAAAGTGTGCTTCTATAGACCCTTTATGAAAGAAAGGGTGCTTCTTTAGACCCGTTTTGAAAGAAAGTGTGCTTCTATAGACCCGCTATGAAAGGAAGGGTGCTTCTATAGACCATTTATGAAAGAAAGGTTGCTTCTATAGACCCGCTATGAAAGGAAGGGTGCTTCTATAAACCCGCTATGAAAGGAAAGGTGCTTCTATAGACCTTTTATGAAAGAAAGGTTGCTTTTATAGACCAGTTATGAAAGAAAGGGTGCTTCTATAGACCCGTTATGGAAGGAAGTTTGTTCTATAGACCCGTTATGAAAGAAAGGGTGCGTCTGTAGACCCGTTGTGAAAGAAAGGGTGCATCTATACACCCGTTATGAAAGAAAGGGTGCATCTATACACCCGTTATGAAAGAAAGGGTGCATCTATACACCCGTTATGAAAGAAAGGGTGCATCTATACACCCGTTATGAAAGAAAGGGTGCTTTTTTAGACCCGTTATGAAAGAAAGGGTGCTTTTTTAGACCCGTTATGAAAGAAAGTGCGCTTCTATAGACCCTTTATGAAAGAAAGGGTGCATCTATACACCCGTTATGAAAGAAAGGGTGCTTTTTAAGGCCCGTTATGAAAGAAAGGGTGCTTTTTAAGGCCCGTTATGAAAGAAAGTGCGCTTCTATAGGCCCTTTATGAAAGAAAGGGTGCATCTATAGTCCCTTTATTGGATAAAGGGTGCCTCTATAGACCCTTTATGAAAAAGGGGTGCTTCTATGGACCATATTCTCGTCTCTTTTATTTCCACATTTTGTACATATACAAGTTTTCGAGGAATTTCCCACCACATCTCATTTAATATGTTATTGGAAACACTTGAAATGAGTACGTGAACTAGAGCTACATAAATAGTTTTCCTCCAAAAAAGGAAAAAGGAAAGCAAAACTGGTCATGGTATCGTAAATTGCAAATCATACATTAACGTAAAATAAGTACAACTGGCACGTATGCTTATTTGATAGCTATTAATATCTGTCATAAATCATCAAATACCACATGAAAGATAGTACCTCATTATTTATGATATCGAATTGAAGTGTTATATGGTTACATTTGTATGTCCAAACGTACATATGTAAATGAATGGATTGTAAATAATTTGATAAGTTGTTTGTCGACATACATACGTTGTACAGGAGTATACATGAATGCAACTACGAACTACTCGAAATGGTATCAATGTGAGGTCTGGGATTTCGGAAAAGAGATTAAAATGGACAACAAATCACAAATAATTTTAGATCCCATGTAAGTATGTGTAAATTTGCATAAAACATTTATGTCTATGCTGGGAATTCCCACGATGATTGTGGTTATCATTAGGCAGCAAACATATTGCCATTAGAAGCCCTTGGTATGATTTCATCTGTTAAAAGTCCTTTGGCTAAAACCACGGATGTTGAGAAGATTCCAAATTCAATTAATGCGTAATCAAAGAAGCAATGCTTGTCCACTGCCGAAATTATCGTTAAAAAGTTGTAACTTGCAACTTACTTATCCAAAAGAAATAATCGCTTTTTTCAATATTTTCTATACTTTTTTCCGGATAATTAATTTTTCACTTTTCAACTGATGCCGACAAAGTTATGCCAAAACAAACTTTTGCCTTGTCTGGGAAAAGTCAATTCATAACAATCAAAAACCACCACCTATTATAATCAATCATTTCCGTGCGGTGTGTTGGTTTTCCATGAAGTTTTGAAGCACAATTGTTGAATTTTCAACTCAATTCTCAATTACCACGGTACATTGTTTCCGCACACAATTGCGGTGGGTGGGGGCTACCACAACGAGAAGTGGCTGCTTCTTGTTCTAGGTTGTTGAAGATTGTATTTCCTGTTAGTCAATTGTTGAATGTATTTGTTGACTAACAACCACTTGGTGGATTTTGGTTTTGAGTGTCTGGTGGTATGGTTGGTGGTTCGCTCGCATGCATAAAACTATGTATGGAAGGTAAGTAGGGAAGTGTTGAGTTTGGTAATAACCATTATACATGTCTACCCGCAACAATAGTTGTGGTATTTCAGAACTTCCTTAGCAATATACAATGAGAACTCCGACTCTGAGTAAACGTCAAATCGGATGTGTACAAACGAGGGCACAAGACAAGTTGAAAGGAATCTGATTAGGAGTTCTAAGGCGAGGATTAATAGAAGAGCTGACGAGAGGTTTTATAGAAGAGTGGATAGGAGTCCTTATAGAACTGAGGAAGTCCTTACAGAAAAAACCGATGGGAAGCTTTATAAAAGATGGAAGTCGTTATATTCGAGATGATGAGAATCATTATAGACGAGATGATGGAGGTTTTTATAGACGACAATATTGAAGTCTTTATATGCGAGCAGAGGAATCGACCATGGACGACATTGTTGAAGTTGATTTCACACAGCTTACAGAAAATATTTTATTAAGAAGAGTCTTTCAGCAGGTGTTTATTGGCAGTAAATCTTTAGCTGCCTTCTGCCAGTACTCACTCTGCCATAACACCATACACATTTCTAAGTTTTCCCATTCCGGGCAGGCACAGCGAATAATTTGAATAAAATGTAGTACAAACGAAACACACTTGCATGCATTGTGTTGTCTCTACCAACGACAGCAACAACAACAATAACCCGAACCCTAGCTAGGAGTGGTGACGTCTTTTCCACCTCCTACTCCACACGTTGAATTGTAGTAATGAAAAATTGTTGCTTTCCTACACCCATTACCACCCTCATGACACGAAACCCCCCAAAGGCACACACACAGACAACAATCCACTCAATTTGAAAGTAAAAACATTTTTTGTTATTGCTATCGACGCTTACGGTAAAGGTAAATGTATAGAAAAAATAGATAAAGGCATGAAAATTTGAATCCACTCTCTCACATTTACTTCACACACACATGACAATGCTTGTCTGTGTATAAAGGGTACGAGATAAAATTTACGATTAAATGAAACTAAAAGGTCCGAATTGATGAGAACATAAATACATTTGAAATGGACGAATGAGAGAGAGATAAATGTCTATCGTCGGTTGTTTATCGTATGCAAGCTCTCTTCCAGCGAATCTCTTCTCAAATGTTACCCTTGACATTTTACTACCAAAAAAATGACCAAAAACGAAAGGGAAAAACATGGATTGTGGAAGTCATGTAAAGACAATAAACTATATAGTGGCTATCACGACGACTACATAATCGTCATAGACGACTTTATAGTCGTCTTCACAGATGAGTTTATAGTCGTCTTTATAAACAACTTCATAGACAACATTATAGTCATCTTCATATATGACCTTATAGTAATATTCATAGAAGACTTTATAGTCGCCTTCATAGACGACTTTATAGTCGGCTTCATAGACGACTTTATAGTCGGCTTCACAGACGACTTTATAGTCGGCTTCATAGACGACTTTATAGTCGTCTTCATAGACGACTTTATAGACGTCTTCATAGACGACTTTATAGTCGTATTCACAGACGACTTTATAGTCGTCTTCACAGACGACTTTATAGTCGTCTTCACAGACGACTTTATAGTCGTCTTCATAGACGACTTTATAGTCGTCTTCATAGACGACTTTATATTCGTCTTCATAGACGACTTTATAGTCGTCTTCATAGACGACTTTATAGTCGTCTTCGTGGACGACTTTATAGTCGTCTTCATAGACGACTTTATAGTCGTCTTCATAAACGACTTTATAGTCGTCGTCATAGATCAGTTTATAGTCGTCTTCACAGATCACTACATAGACAAATTTATAGTCGTCTTCATACCCGACTTTATAATCGCCTTCGTAGACGACTTTTTAGTCGTCTTCATATACTAGTTTTTATACGCCTTAATAAATGACATTTAGACTTCTCATAGATTATTTGTTTGACGTCTTCATATACGATTAGCAGTCATCATAGACAGCTTCGGAGCCATCTTCATAGACGACTTTATATTCGTCTTTATAGACGACTTTATAATCTTCATTATAGACGACTTTATAGTCGTCATTATAGACGACTTTGTGGTCGTCTTTATAGACGACTTTATAGTCTTTATAGACGACTTTATAGTCGTCATTATAGACGACTTTATAGTCATCATTTTAGACGACTTTACAGTCGTCATTATAAACGACTTTATAGTCGTCTTTATAGACGACTTTATAGTCGTCTTTATAGACGACTTTATAGTCGTCTTTATAGACGACTTTACAGTCGTCTTTATAGACGACTTTATAGTCGTCTTTATAGACGACTTTATAGTCGTCTTTATAGACGACTTTATAGTCGTCTTTATAGACGACTTTATAGTCGTCTTTATAGACGACTTTATAGTCTTCTTTATAGACGACTTTATAGTCGTCTTTATAGACGACTTTATAGTCGTCTTTATAGACGACTTTATAGTCGTCTTTATAGACGACTTTATAGTCGTCTTTATAGACGACTTTATAGTCGTCTTTATAGACGACTTTATAGTCGTCTTTATAGACGACTTTATAGTCGTCTTTATAGACGACTTTATAGTCGTCTTTATAGACGACTTTATAGACGACTTTATAGTCGTCTTTATAGACGACTTTATAGTCGTCTTTATAGACGACTTTATAGTCGTCTTTATAGACGACTTTATAGTCGTCATTATAAACGACTTTAGAGTCGTCTTTATAGACGACTTTATAGTCGTCTTTATAGACGACTTTATAGTCGTCTTTATAGACGACTTTATAGTCGTCTTTATAGACGACTTTATAGTCGTCTTTATAGACGACTTTATAGTCGTCTTTATAGACGACTTTATAGTCGTCTTTATAGACGACTTTATAGTCGTCTTTATAGACGACTTTATAGTCGTCTTTATAGACGACTTTATAGTCGTCTTTATAGACGACTTTATAGTCGTCTTTATAGACGACTTTATAGTCGTCTTTATAGACGACTTTATAGTCGTCTTTATAGACGACTTTATAGTCGTCTTTATAGACGACTTTATAGTCGTCTTTATAGATGACTTTATAGTCGTCTTTATAGACGACTTTATAGTCGTCTTTATAGACGACTTTATAGTCGTCTTTATAGACGACTTTATATTCGTCATTATAAACGACTTTATAGTCGTCTTTATAGACGACTTTATAGTCGTCTTTATAGACGACTTTATAGTCGTCTTTATAGACGACTTTATAGACGTCTTTATAGACGACTTTATAGTCGTCTTTATAGACGACTTTATAGTCGTCTTTATAGACGACTTTATAGTCGTCTTTATAGACGACTTTATAGTCGTCTTTATAGACGACTTTATAGTCGTCTTTATAGACGACTTTATAGTCGTCTTTATAGACGACTTTATAGTCGTCTTTATAGACGACTTTATAGTCGTCTTTATAGACGACTTTATAGTCGTCTTTATAGACGACTTTATAGTCGTCTTTATAGACGACTTTATAGTCGTCTTTATAGACGACTTTATAGTCGTCTTTATAGACGACTTTATAGTCGTCTTTATAGACGACTTTATAGTCGTCTTTATAGACGACTTTATAGTCGTCTTTATAGACGACTTTATAGTCGTCTTTATAGACGACTTTATAGTCGTCTTTATAGACGACTTTATAGTCGTCTTTATAGACGACTTTATAGTTGTCTTTATAGACGACTTTATAGTCGTCTTTATAGACGACTTTATAGTCGTCTTTATAGACGACTTTATAGTCGTCTTTATAGACGACTTTATAGTCGTCTTTATAGACGACTTTATAGTCGTCTTTATAGACGACTTTATAGTCGTCTTTATAGACGACTTTATAGTCGTCTTTATAGACGACTTTATAGTCGTCTTTATAGACGACTTTATAGCCGTCTTTATAGACGACTTTATAGTCGTCTTTATAGACGACTTTTTAGTCGTCTTTATAGACGACTTTATAGACGTCTTTATAGACGACTTTATAGTCGTCTTTATAGACGACTTTATAGTCGTCTTTATAGACGACTTTATAGTCGTCTTTATAGACGACTTTATAGCCGTGTTTATAGACGACTTTATAGTCGTCTTTATAGACGACTTTTTAGTCGTCTTTATAGACGACTTTATAGTCGTCTTTATAGACGACTTTATAGTCGTCTTTATAGACGACTTTATAGTCGTCTTTATAGACGACTTTATAGTCGTTTTTATAGACGACTTTTAGTCAACTTTAAACAACTTTATAGTTGTTGTTGTAGCAACGTGGACGTGTTCGTTCGTGTATTACTTCAGTTATCAGGTTCCTCTGTATCCAGATTCAAGAATTCTGCAACATGGACTGGTTACGTCCATAAGGAATCAGGAGACAGGTGAGTGGGGTTAGCTTGGCAGTTAAACAAATGCAGTGTATCGTGTGGTCCCAATACGAATTGAGGCGGCTGCATGGTCCGGATCTTAACTGGGCTAAAACCACTGGTGTTTGCCTTAGCAGCTGGCGTTCTTCTGCTGCGATGGATGGGATGTGGTCTCCAAGTACGGCATTCACACTGTATTTCTGTACTGCCCACGCAACCATATCAGTGTGAATGCTATACAATTCTGCCTTATAGGCTCGTTGGTCTAGAGGTTCTCTTTTATACCTTTGGACCTCTCTCTCTAGATCATGAAGATCTCTCCTGACGTGCCTGGGTGGAGGAAGCCTGTCCATTAAATCGTAACAGCGATAACACCCAAGCAGGTACTGTATCGACAACATCTTATTGTGTTGACGCACCGGTAAAAATCTTCGTCTCCACATGAACATAGTCCACTGGTGTCATGCGGAGGCACCCTGTTGCAGTCCTCAGGGCAGCATTTTGGTGGGTTTGAATCTTCTTCCACTGCGTAGTGCTAACCTTTGCAGATCACGCTAGCGCCGCATAGCTTACCACGGACCGGCCTATTGCATTGTAGGAGGTCAAAAGGTTTCTTTGTCAGCTCCCCAAGTGATGCCGGCCAGCGACTTGAACACCTTGTTCCTACTTCTGATCTTATCGCAAAGAGCTGTGGCATGCGCGGACGACTTAAATATGCTATCGAACGTTACACCCAATATTTAAGGGTCGGTATCAGTGCACCATCGCCCAATATGTTCAGTGGGAACCTCATTTCAGCCGTCCATGTGGTGAACAGTGTGGCAGTGGATTTAGCGGCGAATATTTTCATATTCCTCAGATGGAAGAACTGCACTAAGTCAGCTATGTATGTACATTTACCCTATCACATATGTCATCGACGACGGGACCCGACGCCAAGATGGTACAATCATCCGCATACATCGCGATCTCTATGCCGTCTGGAGGGTGTGGAATTTCAGAAAGGTAGAGGTTAAACAGTTCCGAAGATATCACCCCTCTTTTCGCAACTCCCTGTTTCACTCTACGGGGTTTGGACTTCTTGTTTCTGAATTCCACAAACGACTGGCGTCCGCACATATAGTTGATTACCCAACGTTTCTAACACGGCTGGAAAGTAGTCTTCTCTTTATCCTCGAACATCTTGGCATGGTTGACAGTATCGAAAGCCTTCGATAGTTCAAGAGCCACCATGACTGTTCGGTCGCACGGCCTTTTCTGGTCCAGTCCTCTACTGATATGTGTGGATATGGCGTCTAATGCTGTTGTAGTACTATGTATTTTCCGAAATCCATGTTGATGTTGGGCAACTGGAAAACACTTTCTCATCGTGGGGAGGAGTAGTGCCTCTAGGATCTTTGCTACTGGCGACAAGGGTGAAATCGGCCTGTACGATTCACCTCTGCTGGCATCCTTGCCAGGCTTCAGTAGCGGGACCACCCTGCCAATTTTCCAGGCATCCGGTACAACATGGGTGGCCAACGATAGGTTGAGAACACTTGTTAAATACTCAACTCCAGGTTCATCCAGCTGCTTAAGCATTACCATCGATATTCGGTGCGGGCCCAACGCTTTGGATGATTTCGAGTTTCGGATGGCATCTGCAACATCGCTCATGGTAAATTGTGGTGGTAGCTCCTCGGCTGGAAGGGCTCTTCTTATACGCGGTAGCACACTTCTCTTCGCCCTATCACTCTCGGGGAGCTTTATGAACTGCCAGTTAAAATAACACGCGCACCTCTTTGGGTCAGTTACTGTCACGCTGTTGAAAGTAACTGCTGTTCTCTCATACTTCTTTTCCGGATTCGAGAGTGATTTAACCGTTGCCCACAATTTACTTAATCCTACACCAATTTTGCATTGCTACAGGTGGTCTAGCCACTTTTTCCGCTTACTACCTACTCCGCCTACTAACCTGTTGACTTCATGAGTAAGCTCTCTAACGCTCATTTGCTAGTCCTGTCGCCTCCGCTGGGAAATTTGGCCTTATTTCGAGTATTCGACCAGCAGGTATGTATACCGGAAAGTTTTCTCAGCTACCCGAGGATCTAAGGGAGTGGGCAATTCTCTGAAGCGGTGATTGGTAAATTCTCTGAACCCTTGCCAATCAGCTTTCCCATGGTTCAGGAACGTACAGCGTTCAGAAGTTATGAAATCTGTTTACGGAGACGATGATAGGGAGGTGGTCTGAGCTGAAGGAAATGACGGATTGCCAGAATAGGTCCTTTATCAGACCTGGTGACAAAATGGTAATATCTGGCCAGCTGTGACATTCCTCCTCTAATCCTCGTAGGAGCGTCTTCATTCACCGTGCAAAACATGGAGCTATCAACTTGCTCAGCCGGCGCTGTACCTCTGGTCATTACCTAGGACGGAATGCCAAAGCTCGTGATGAGCATTGAAGCCTCTAGCACCCGACGGTTGTTGCCCTCTAAAAGCGAACTAATATCGGGCATATAACGCCGGGCACAGCTATTCATCAGCGGTATGTACACATTAAGCAGCTCTACCTCGGCAGTACCACACTTTACTGCTACCCCCATACATTCCATGTATGGGTCACACTTTACTGCTACCCCGATACATTCCATGTATGGGTCACTAGAGACAAGCTCAAGCGAGATAGGTCTGAACTGGACAGACTGGTGTATCAGGAAGGCAAGTCCTCCTTCTCCGCTTCTGGTGCGATCCTTCCGCAAAACGTTGTAACCATCACAACGCAAGCTACAGGTGGCGCTGAGCTTTGTATCTTGGATCGCGGCGACCATGATGTTTTTCCGACTCATAAAATCTACAATTTCGCTGACCTTATTGCGGAGACCGTTGCAATTGAATTGCAGGAATAATAAATTTCAGGGCCGTTGAACAACAACTTGTGGCGTTAGATGCTGCAATTGTTGTTGGGGAGACTGTGGGGGCGTCTCGTATTCCGACGACGACGAAGAATCAGACGTCGACGTAGAAGACACACTGGGCAATGTGCTGACGCAGCAAGCAGCAACATACCTATCGCTGTAATCCCGGGCGCTACTAAGGCCAGAGCACCCACGAAAATGCACCCATTCCATATAGTCGTCTTTATAGACGACCTTATAGTCGGCTTTATAGACGACTTTATAGTCCTCTTTACAGACGACTTTATAGTCCTCTTCATAGACGACTTTATAGTCGTCTTCATAGACGACTTTATAGTCGTCTTCATAGACGTCTTTATAGACGACGTTATATTCCTCTTTACAGACGACTTTATAGTCCTCTTCATAGACGACTTTATAGTCGTCTTCATAGACGACTTTATAGTCGTCTTCATAGACGACTTTATAGTCGTCTTCATAGACGACTTCATAGTCGTCTTTATAGACGACTTTATAGCCGTCTTTATAGACGACTTTATAGTCGTCTTCATAGACGACTTTATAGTCGTCTTCATAGACGACTTTATAGTCGTCTTTTTAGACGACTTTATAGCCGTCTTTATAGACGACTTTATAGTCGTCTTTATAGACGACTTTATAGTCGTCTTTATAGACGACTTTATAGTCGTCTTCATAAACGTCTTTATAGACGACTTTATAGACGACTTTATAGTCGTCTTTATAGACGACTTTATAGTCGTCTTTATAGTCGTCTTTATAGATGACTTTATAGTCGTCTTCATAGATGACTTTATAGTCGTCGCTGAGCTTTGCTTCTTAGATCGCGGCGACCATGATGTTTTTCCGACTCATAAATGGTCTATCGCTGTAATCTCGGTTGCTACTTAGGCCAGAGCACCCACGAAAATGCACCCATTCCATATAGTCGTCTTTATAGACGACCTTATAGTCGGCTTTATAGACGACTTTATAGTCCTCATTACAGACGACTTTATAGTCCTCTTCATAGACGATTTTATAGTCCTCTTCATAGACGACTTTATAGCCGTCTTCATAGACGACTTTATAGACGCCTTAAACGAATATATGTAGCCTATGAACACGACTAGAGAGTCGTCTCAGAAGACAACTTAAAAGTCATATATCTTCTATAAGGACTACTTAAAATTCGTATACACCTTACTAATTACCTATTTAGAACCAAAACCGACCAAATTTCTTTAATTCAGACCAAAAATATGGCAACGCTAATTATCACTCTACGTAATATGGACAACTGAATGGAATAGATGGTAGGTAGATGAATGTTATCGTGTATGATTATTTGGATATCGTAACGACAACATGTTGTACGTAGCTGTCGTACGACAAACACCATTAAAGAATGCCGCTATTGAGTGAAAGTTTTTGGACGTCATGTCAGTCGCTCTAAATGACTTTTTCGAAAAGGATGGACAGTTACAAATAAAACGGTTAACATAGCGCGCGGTATCTAAAAAAAGTTAATAAAAAAGTAATTTACAAAGCGAAACACAAACAAATAAAAGGAAAAATATTGTAACGTTAAAAAAACAACAAAAAATTCAAAAAAAAGATATTACAAAAAGTAAAGATAACCAAATCAATGGTCGAAGCTAACAAAGTGTTGAGTATTGGTTGGTTTTTCTTTTGAAGTGAAAGTGAAAATTAATTGTAAATTGTTTTAGAATCAATAAATATATATGTATGATTGAAAGTGCAACTTGTGATTTAAAATATTAAATAATGTGTAAAGGTGAAATGCAAATTTATCCCTAATTGAGTGACACAAGGGAAAACATAAATACAAATATAAAGAAGAACGTCATAAGGAAGAAACCACTATTAACATTAATAAATTACATTCAACTGTTTCTTCCCCTCATCCACTGTTATCTTTTTTTGGAAATTTTAATGAATATCGATTGAGAAGTAATGAGTCGACTATTTTACCACACACGAAATATAATTGACAAACACAGGCACATAAGTATAATCGAACAACAATAACAACAAAGGCGGAAAGGAATTCGTCCAGTGGCAAGGAAGGAGTGTAGGCACGTTATCCCTACCAACCCAACAAGGTAAACCCATAGCATATGGAAGAGTGTACATTGATGTGGGTCGTTGTAGTGTAAATTAAATTTGAATAATTATGTTTTGTTTATGTTATATAATTAAAAAAAACCTACGCAAATTTTGTTATTGATTAAGGAAAGACTACTTTTAAGACTACGGGATACAAGTACGTTATCGCTCTTAAACCACATAGCGCAACGAATTTGCGAAATAGAGATAACAAATGATTCCTCTTGATACTCCAACAAAATTAAGAAAAGGGAATTTAATCAATAACTTAAGTTATTTTTTTTACAAAACTAAGTGGACTAACTTTTCTTACTGAAGGGCATTGCTATAAAGTTGCTATACCGAACCTGGAACCATAATGCAATATTGAATATACATACATATGTATATCAAAGTCTGCATATAATAATTCGTATATGTATTTGTATTCAGAAGATTTATTCTCCACATAATTCGGTAAAAAAGACAACCTAGCTTAGAAATTAAAATATAAAGGATCCTCTACTTTAAAATGAAGACATGCACGAGAATTAACAACGACGTTTTACATCCTCTAAAACCTCAGATTTCCCGGTAAAAAGTACCAATAGTCTCAGCAAGCGGTTCTAATAACATATCCGTAATTGTAAAGTTAAATAGCAGTTTAGTATAGCGTAAATTTGTAGGCGATTATGGCCATTGACCTTAACATAGATTAAAACAAGTAAGAGAGGGTTGTAGTCGGACGGGACCGACAATGGGCACTGTTTTCCTGTTTACGTGTCCGTAATTTGTCGGAACATGGCGCCAGAATTGAAAATGTGCACCAAAAACTAATTTTGGATATTTTTCGCACAATAGTCAGTTTCACCGGGTGACGTAGGGGATGGAAGATACCAAGGAATGGTCCTGACCGGTTTTAACATGGCAAAGCCCAGGATTTATCTTGGTCCCTCTCTCATCTCAAGTGGACACTGACCTCCCCGTGGTGTCACCTGGGGAACTGCCTTTAACATCCGTTAAAGGTAGTGAGCTAACATGTGCCGCGCGTTCACCCATAAGAACGTTAAAAACTTGGGTTTGGGCGTCGGACTAGTAACCCTCCCCTAGAAAAAACAGCCTACTATGAAAAAACGAAAGAAAGGAAAAACAAACCCCTCTAAAGTTGACGAACCCCGCAAACGTTTTAAGGACCATGATCTGCGAATCTGCACCTGGAATGTTCGCACTCTTTATAGAGAAGGTGCAGTCTTCGCATTGGCAGACGTACTTGAAAAGTACAAGGCCGATATTACTGCCATACAGGAAATACGATGGAACGGGAAAGGCTTCACAACAACACCTAAAGGTGACGCACTTTATTATAGCTGCCATGACGTAAAGCATGAGTTTGGTTGCGGATTTGTAGTTAGTCGGATACTAAAACATCTGGTATCCAGCTTCACTCCAGTGAATGAAAGACTTGCTGCAATTCGAATAAAAGCTAAATTCTTCAACATCATCTTAATTTGCGCGCATGCTCCCACTGAAGAAAAGGACGAAGAGACCAAAGATATATTTTACGAGCGCTTAGAAGAAACATATGACCGTTGCCCTGCCCATGGCATTAAAACCATTCTAGGCGATTTTAATGCCAAAATTGGAAAGGAGAATATCTTTGGCCCAACAGTCGGGAAATTCAGTCTCCACAGTGAAACATCTGACAATGGTATGAGGCTGATAGACTTTGCAGCTGCAAAAAACATGGTAGTTAGCAGTACCAGATTTAATCATCTCGATATTCATAAGGGCACCTGGCTGTGTACAGATCAAAGAACAAGTAATCAAATTGATCATGTTGTGATAGATGGAAGACATTCATCCAGCGTGTTAGATGTACGATCGTTCCGAGGCGCAAACATTGCAGCAAAGGTACGTACTCGTCTAAACGTTGCAAACAAAACACGAACAGACACAACGCGGAAGTTGGACATCGATAGGCTGCAAACACAACAGATAGCCACAGCATATTCCACTCAACTAGCCCAATTGCTTAACGCGAGCACTTCTTGTCCCGATAACATAACAACACAATGGCAAAATATTGCCCACTCCATGCAAACAGCCGCAAAATCCACACTTGGATTCCAGAGACCTCCACAAAGGAATTCTTGGTATGACCAGGAGTGTCGTGCTGCTACCGAAGAGAAAAATGCGACATATAGAGCTACTTTACAATCAGTAGCAACACGTAGCGCACGAGAGAGGTATCGGGAGAAAAGCAGAGAAGAGAAACGTCTTTTCCGCAAGAAAAAGAAAGAAATGGAAAAGCGGGAGTGTGAAAAAATCGAGATGTACAGGAGACAGAATGAAGTCCGAAAAATCTACCAAAGAGTGAAACATCAAACAGATGGCTTTGGTACAGGCACATCCTCCTGTAGAGACCAGCAAGGTAATCTGGTAACAGATACAGACAGGATATGGAAGGAACATTTCTCCAATCTGCTGGTATCCAATAGTAGCGAAGACGATGATACCACAGATCCAATCCCAGAAGATGGTATAGAATGTATACCGCCCGGCCAAGATGAGGTAAAAACAGCAATAAACCGGCTGAAGAATAATAAGGCAGCAGGAGCCGATGGCTTACCAGCCGAGCTGTTTAAAACCGGAGGCGACGCGCTGATAAGGTGTATGCATCAGCTAGTTAGCACCATCTGGCAGGAAGAACGTGTACCCGACGATTGGAACCTGAGCATCCTATGTCCCGTCCACAAGAAATGAGATAAGACTGTATGCTCCAACTATAGGGGCATAAGTCTTCTCCCTATTGCCTATAAGATAGTGTCAGGGATATTGTGCGAACGACTAAAGCCAATGGTCAACGAAATAATTGGACCATACCAATGTGGCTTTAGACCTGGCAAGTCCACCATTGACCAGACATTTACCCTGCGGCAAATCCTAGAGAAGACCCAAGAGATGCAGATCGACACATATCACCTTTTTGTCGATTATAAAGCAGCATTTGACAGTCTCCTCCGATCAAAGGTATTCCATGCAATGTCTGAATTTGGTATCCCCGCAAAGCTCATCCGGCTTTGTAAGATGACTTTAACTGATACTAGGTCCTCAGTTAAAATTGGAAAGAACCTCTCCGAAGAATTTTGTACCAAAAGAGGTTTCAGACAAGGAGACAGGCTTTCGTGTGACCTATTCAACATTTTGCTGGAAAAGGTAATACGAGATGCAAATGTCAAAGGAAGTAACCGATACCTTTATGAAGGTCGAAGCAGAATCTGCGAAAGTGTGTCTGGCGGTAAACGGCGAAAAGACCAAATTGATGGTGTCGACGCGTAAAGCGTCCATAGATTTCGGACCAACTGTGGTAGCTACAATTTTGAGGTAGTTAAAGACTTCGTCTACCTCGGCACTGCCATAAATACAACAAACAACATCAGTTTTGAAATAAGAAGAAGAATTGTATTGGCCAACAGATGCTACAATGGTTTAAGTAAGCAGTTTAAAAACAAAGCCACATCCCGTCAAACAAAAATAACACTATACAAAACGCTGATACTACCCGTGCTAATGTATGGCTCCGAAGCATGGGTACTTGCGCAAGCAGATAAGGCAGTGCTTGGTGTGTTTGAGAGGAAAATTCTTCGAAAGATCTACGGGCCGATTTGCGTTGACGGTGAATATCGACGTCGTATGAATCCCGAGCTATATAAGCTATACAAAGACATGAATATAGTTAAATGTATCGTGATGCAACGATTGCGTTGGCTAGGCCATACCATAAGAATGAGCGATGATGAACCCGCTAAAAAGGAGTATGAATACATGTCACATGGCGGTGCACGCAGAATCGGCAGGCCTAAGCTTCGATGGAGCATACATGTGGATGAAGAAATGAAAAGGCGCGGTATTCCAAAAAGTCAAGCGAAAAATAGAGAGGAATGGAGATCTTTTCTTAGTTCGGTCTATGGAACAAATGTTCTGTAATGAGCCAACTAAGTAAGTAAGTCAGTTTCACCCGCTAAATAACATCGGATCATTTTTCTAAATTATTGGCATTTTCCTTGACCAAACCTTTTATTTAAAAATATAGCTGCGACCCCTAGCGTGATAATGGTTACACTACACACTATTAAAACTGTGGGATCCCTGTATATACTAGCCTGTAACTATGTTATCTCACCACATACATCAGCATAATTTGCATCAATGGAAAGGTCAAGAGTTACTGTTTTAAATATAACTTACGGGAGTGGAACGGAACATCAGAATAGAAACGACTAGTTTTTGGTGGCGATCGTGAAAAATTTAGGGGGTGAAATGGACCAAAAACATAATTGTTATCCAATTTTGTAGCGGCTCTGTTGGTCACAATAATAGTCCGATCACCTCGAATAAGGTAAGAGTATATGACAAGGAAGAAGCTTGCAAATTGAGATGATGATCAGATAATATTTAGAGGGTTAAATAGACCACGAATTTGTGTGAAAATTGTGAAATTTTTTAATATACCGCTTATATCTTTATTACTGGAAGAGATATTGCGGGCAAGTAAGCTATACTTGGAGAAGGACCGCTTGACCTTTCTTTAGATGTCAATTGTGTAGGTCGCTAGAGGTCGATATTGTAGGGCAATAGTCACGAGGTAAGAGTTTAGGTGGAAGAAGACGCCTACAATTTTGGATGATGATGATATATTATTTAGCAGGTGAAATGGACCATTACTTTTGTATGAAAAATATTAACATTTACTTTTTCGTCCATATTTGAATACGTGGAGCCATAGCGTATTAATTGTCCAATTGGATTTTTTATACATACATATATCGCTTCGCCACTTTTTTTTAATGTTTTCGATGTCGCTACCGTTAAAGTTTTTTTGATGTATTAATTTTGGTGAAGGCAATCGCAACCAATTTTAACCAACCAATTTTAAATAAAATATATCAAGAACAGTGGATGTGCACTCACAACCAATTTTTGGGATGAATCGAATACAGCTTCCATACCGCTAAGACGAGTGGTGTGTCGGTTTCTTAACTGAACAATTAAAAAAGTATCAGTCGGCTTTGCCGACAGAGATATACCCTCAGCCTGTGTATATTGAAACAATTTATTCACAAAAAACGCATGTATTTACACGGTGCTCTTGAATCAAATTTAAATGGAAGATACTTACACCTGGGAAATTTTAGCGGATTCTGAAACTACAATCTCTACAAGATTGACCTTAATGATATTTTCGTAGGTTTCACAACTTTTGCGATATAGAACTTGAAATTGGGACAATACAAATTCAATTCAATTCTGTATCGTCTCCTTATAAAACAATGTCATGACTGCAATTTCCCAACTTAAACTTGTATATCTAAAAAAAATGGTACAACCTAGGAAAATTACATAAGCCAGTCTTGTAGAGAATTTTCACAGCTATAAGATTTTCTCAGGTCCCATGCCGATAAGACTTGCCGTATTCAAGCAAAATCGCGAAACCCTAACAAACAAAACCTAAAAATGTAAACTGAGCTTCTTTATCTCAAAAATGGTACAGCCTGAGAACAAATCATAAGCGTCAATCCTGTAGAGAATTTCCACAGCTACAAAATTGTCCTTAGCTCCATTTCGATTGGACTTGCGGTTTCCAAGCAAAATCGTGAAAACCTAAAAACCACCTAAAAACGTGAATTTTGACCGCGATTTATTTAAAAATCCCTACAGCGATTTTTTCTTGTTTTTGGATATTTCTCATCTATGAACATTGCTGTTTCAGAATTCATAAAAACTTCCCCTGTGTAAGCGGTTTTCATTAAAACTTAGTTAAGGCGCCCCCTTCATTACACTGTTTTATAAGGGGGCGATACAGTCAGTGCATTGTCCCAATTTGAACTTCAATATCTCAAAAATGGTAAAACCTACGAAAACAACGTGAATGTCAATCTTGTAGAGAATTTTCATAGCTACAACATTTTCTCATTTAGACAGCACATGCGGTTTCTAAGCAAAATCGTGAAAACCTAAACAACCCCTAAAAATGTCAACTTGAATCGCGATTTATTTAAAAAGCGCTCCGGCGATTTTTTTTGTTTTTTGATTTTTCTCATCTATGAACATTGTAGTTTCATAATCCGCAAAAACTTCCCAGGTGTAAGCACCTTTCATTTAAATTTGATTCAAGAGCACCGTGTTTAGGGAGCTTTAAAAATTTTGGGCGTTTAAACTGAAAAAAATGTTGATTAGGATTAAAGATCAAAAGTTTTGCGGAGGATATACTAAAAAAATGGATCTCCAGCCACTATATATGGTACCATAGGGGTTTTTTACAACTTCAGGGATGTTTGCTCAAGAAGTATGGACTTGCCCCTGAAAAAGCTTTTACCATCGCAATTGAGGCAGCGAATGCAAGTTGCTTCAACAAAAATCAAAGTGATTCGAAAGCAGGTCTTAAAGTGAACATGTATCCGAAATTTTGTGTGGGAGGTACCGGATGGAGTGGACAAATATAGTCCATATTTGAACCTGATCTATATCTGGTAGATATATTAGGATGTGTAAAGTATGGTCCAATTCGGCCACTCTCCTCAAGAGTTATCGTACGCACAATTTTTCCGAACATTTTTGAACTTTTGTGAGGGAGGTACCTGAAGGAGTGGACCGATATGGCTTATCTTCGAACTTGAACTATGTTTGGACAAAATATTACTAAGGCCAAACTTTAGACCGAATCGGCAGACCTGTTCGAGAGTTATTTTGTCCTCCAACCTCCTCACACGGTGTCATAGGGGTTTTTTGCAACTTTCAGGCTATTTTCTCAGGAAGTATGGACTTGCCCCTGATGAAACTTATACCGTCGTATGGAGGGCAGTGAATACAAGTTGATAAAGCAAAAATCAAAGTTATTCGAGAGATGGTCCTAAACTGAACTTTTCCAAATTTTTGTGTGGGAGGTACCCGACGGAGTGGACCGATTGAGTCCATATTAAAACCTGATCTAAGTCTGGTACACGCTCCACGATAGGCAAAGTATGGACCAAATCGGTTACTCCCTTCAAGAGTTATCATGCGCACAAAATTTCCGAACATTTTCGAACTTTTGTGGGGGAGGTACCGGAAGGAGTGGGCCGATATAGCTCATCTTCGAACTTAAACTAAGTTTGAGCAAAATATTACGAAATCCAAAATTTGAACCGAATCGGTTCATCCGTTCGAGAGTTATCGTGCGCTCCAGCCAGCCAGACAGACAGACTCCAAATTGTCTGAAACACCTTTCGTCCAAACACATTTTGCCCGTATGAAAGTGTATATACCCTCGTTAGCATAAATGCTGAGGGTATAAAAAGAAACGATCCGCGATATTTTCAAAAACATTTTTTGCAATTTTTTTTTTAATTTTTGCAGTAGCCATTTCCGCCGTTCTAGTGGAGGATTTTCACGATCTACAATTTATATGATCAGGAACTAAAATATCGCGGGGTACCAACATACTCAAAAGAATATTGTTAATACTGTACCCAAAAAATAAACTGTAGGTTCCATATCATTGGACCAATATGAATAGAAGAGAATTTGTTTCATAAAGGAATTTTGATTTGTTGATAGCTAATTCCCAGGGGTAGTGGTGTAGGGTATCACAAGGTCGGCCCCGTCCGACTATAGCCTTTGCTTACTTGTTTTTATATATGTATAGTATGTAATATTTGATATTAAATTTGTCATTCCATTTGTAACACATCGAAATATTCAACGGACCCAATAAGTAACGACGTTCGTCTGTCTGTTGAAATCAAAATACAGCTCGCAAGATATAATGTTTATAATTTGGTACATACATACTTATATTACTCCTAGAATGTTTGGTATTACAAATGGACCATACCGGTGCACGTTTTGATATACCCCCCCATAAAACGGTACCGCCCCATTTTCGACTTTTTTAAGGTTGTATTTTTGATACAATCCAACCAAAATGGCTCAAATTTGGCATTTCGTCTATGTTGGGGGTGTAGGTCCATGTCTTTATACAGCCCCCAAAGATAGGTACACCTGATTTGCTGTATTATGAAAGTTTAAGCCACATTATTCAACCGGAATGAAATTTTGCATTTAACCTTCTAAAACATTTCAGAAGAGAATTATAGGTATAGGCCCCCGTTCGTATATGGCCCGTACAAAGGTACCTTCTGGTTTTCGGTATTTTGAAAGTTGTGGCTTCAATCTCGCAACCAAAAGCATAGCTGAATTTTGGTATTTAGTCTTCTGTTTTAGCCACATTAATCAGCCGGAATTTTGTACTAAGTCTTCGCTAGGGTTACAAAATATTATAACATGTAAAAAACTTCCGCTGCAAAAAATCAGACAATATAGGTACACGTTTTGGAATTGCCCCCATATAAGAATATCACACGATTTACGATTTTTTAAAGATTTAAGTCACACTTTTCTACTGATCTGGATGTGTTTGGAATATTGTGGTCCCAAAATAAAGAAAACTTACTCAAAAAAAACTATAGCCCTCATGAACCGGTTTTGCCGTGTATGTTCATGTCCATGCCTTATTTCTTATGCACGAGCCCATCTCTAATCCTTTAGGCTGAAGATGGTATGTACATGTATTTCTAAGGTTTTAGCTAATTTTTTTTGCCTGAACTATCTGTAATTTGACATTTGAGCTTCCCAGTGGTCACAAAAATTGTCAACATAGTTTTATGTTTTGGTATGGTCGCATAAAAAAGTACCACCGATTTTAGTTTTGTTTAGTTTTTATCTACATTTTCCGGCAATATGAGATGTACATCAAAAATTAAGGACATCTGCCGACGTTGTGGTATAGCCCCCATATAACGGTACCAGCCGATTTCAGGTATTTTTCAGTTTTAGCTGACTGAGTAATCAAAAATTATATATTTTGGGGCACACGGCGGTCAAAAAATTTCTCCACATTTGGCCATTGCCACATTCATAGCGTAAGAAAGCTAAATATTAAACATAAGATCAGAATATTTCAGGGAGGGAGTATAAAATATTCAGCCCGACCGAACTTAATGATTTTTATACCCTCAGCCTTTAGGCTATAAAGGGTATATACACTTTCATACTTGGTTTTAGACCCCAAGTATGTTTGGACGAAATGTGTTTCAGACTATTTGGAGTCGATTGAGCAATGTCCGTCCGTCTGTCTGTCTGCCTGTCTGGCTGGCTGGAGCGCACGATAACTCTCGAAGGGATGAACCGATTCGGTTCCAATTTTGGCTTGCGTACTATTTTGTCCAAACTTAGTTTAAGTTCGAAGATGGGCTATATCGGTCCACTCATTCCAGTACCTCCCCCACAAAAGTTCCAAAATGTTCGGAAAATTTGTGTGCATGATAACTCCTGAAGGGAGTAACTGATTTGGTCCATACTTTGCACATCGTGAAATTTCTACCAGACTTAGATGAGGTTCCAACATGGAATCAATCGGCCCACTCCTTCGGGTACCTCCCACACAAAATTTCGGATAAGTTCAGTTTAGGACCTGCTCTCGAATCGTTTTGATTTTTGTTGCAACATCTTGTATTCACTTCCCCCCATACGACGGTACAAGTTTCATTAGGGGCAAGTCCATACTTCCTGAGAAAATGGCCAGAAAGGTGCAAAAAGTCCCTATGACACCTTGTGTAGTGGTTGGAGCGCAAGATAACTCTCGAACGGATCTGTCGATTCGGTACAAAATTTGGCCTTAGTAATATTTTATCAAAACATAGTTTAAATTCGAAAATGGGCTACATCGGTTCATTCCTTCAGGTACCTCCCCCACAAAACTTCAAAAATGTTCGGAAAAATTTTGCGCACGATAACTCTTGAAGGGAGTAACCGATGTAATCAATACTGTGCACATCCTAATATATCTACCAGATATAGATCACGTTCGAATATGGACTATATTTGTCTACTCCTTCTGGTACCTCTCATGCAAAATTTCAGATAAGTTCACTTTAAGACCTGGTCTCGAATCACTTTGATTTTTGTTGAAGCGATTTGCATTCGCTACCTCTATTACGACGGTAAAAGTTTTTTCAGGGGCAAGTCCATATTTCTAGGGAAAACAGCCCGAAAGTTGTAAAAACCTCTACGTCACCATATGTGGCGGTCGGAGAGCACGATAACTCTCGAACTGTTCAACCAATTTGGTCCAACATTTGGTCTTCGTCATATTATATCCAAACTTAGTTTCATGAGCAATACCGGTCCACAACTTTAGGTACATCTCCCCAATGTTTAAAAAATGTCTCTAAAATGCTAGGACGATATCACTTGAATGGGGTAACCAATTTGGTCCAAGCTTTGGATCTCCTAATATTTTATCAAAATTTAGTTTAACTTCTAAAATGGCCCAAGTTCAAATGTCCTTAAAGGGCCACAAAATTCTGAAGAGACCTTAAATACATTGATCTGTCCGGAAGTGAAAGTTTCGATTCACATTGGCTGAGGGTATATATCTGTCAGCAAAGCCGACTGACACTTCTTTACTTGTTTTTTAATTTTTTCTACGTTTTTCTGTTACAAAGCGAATTTTTGTATAACACTGTGCAAAAGCGTTTTTGGGGATGAAAGCCCTTGGTTGATTGCCCACCTACAATGCTTTATATAATCTATTTGCCAAATCGTTTAAGAGAACATTTCATTCCTCTCACTCAATTCCATCCATGTCTGTTTTTCCCTTTATTTGTTGAACCGCAGTAAAAGTACCAAAATATGAGATTATTCATTATCCAAACATTCTATAAATATGTTGTTCAGAAGATTTAATATTGTTCTTAAGGACTAATCAAATTAATTTATACTGTCACGTTTTCATTATGCTTTCTGGCTGTTACCCGATCATTGCTAAAAATGAAATTTTATATGGAGGTCGGGTTCAGGCCAGAATAGATCCCTATTCTTACTGGTGATGATCGAGAAATATTTAGCGGGTGAAATGGACCAAAAACATAATATTTATATATGTATAGATAATATATAGATAATAGTCCGATCAACGCGGAATTGTATATAAGGTAAGAGTGTATGACAGAGAAGAAGCTTGCAATTTGAGATGGCGATCAGATAATATTTAGAGGGTTAAATGGACCACAACTTTTGTGTGAAAATTGTGAACATTTTTAATATACAACTTATATCTTTGTTCCTGGAAGATACATTCCGGACAAGTAAGCTACCCTTGGAAATGGAACGCTTGACCTTTCAATGGATGCCAGTTGTGTTGGTGTACTTGATAAGATTACAGAGTTACAGCCTAATATACCCAGTTATTTGTTTGTAGTGTAATCATAAACAAGCTAGAGGTCGCAATTATAGCTCAATAATCACGAAATTTTGCACGATGTAGAAGAAGATGCCTACAATTTGGATGATGATCCGATATTATTTAGCGGGTGAAATGGACCATTACTTTAGTATGAAAAAAATAAAAAAAACATTTTTTGGTCTATATCTTATTTCCTGGAGGTCATATACCGGCAAAGTAGCCTACATATAGAAAAAGATCTATTGACTTTTTCCCCTGATACAAATTGCAACAACGTGTCTGCTAGACAACAGGCCTACTGCCTAATATATAATGGGTTTTGTGTAGAAAATCACATTTTCCCATTCCCAGTTTTTGCTTTATTGCACATTACATGGTGCTCTAGCGTATTAATTGTACAATTGAATTTTTATACATATATTGAAGCATGGGTCACTTTGCCACCTTTTTTCAAAACGATTCCCCAGCCATGCAACATCAAATTTTCAACTGTGGCAAAATACCCTTCAGTAATGTTGGCGACATTTTCTGAGTATTTCAGCCATGTAAAACGTCTCTACAAGTGGTGTCTTAGGACACGCCATTCGGACTCGGAGGAAGGCTGTGAGTCCCATATAATTGAGCGAATAAGAATCGGGGTACACTCCCTCATTGAAGAGAGGAAGTGTGATACGCTGCTAGAATCCACAAAGTTCTTTCTTACAATAAGTTTACTTGTTCCAAAAATTTTGCTTGCGGAAAGCTTATTCCCAGGGGTAGTGGTGTAGGGTATCACATGGTCGGCCCCGTCCGACTATAGCCTTGGCTTACTTGTTTTAGGTTAATCTTTTATTCCTATGAAAAAGCACATCTTAAACTACCTTTGGAATTTTTGTTGTTGAAAAATATTGCACAGTTTTGTGGTAAATGGCTACCTGCAAAACCCATTTTTTATAAAAGCGTTTTTCGGTGGCAACGCTTGCTCAAAAACGAATGAGCCGATCTTCATATATTTTGGTGCGCGTTTTAAGAACCTAATAATCTTGTCTTTAAGCGAGATAGAATTTTCAAAAATCTATTTTAACAAAAATAGTGACCTGTAAAATTCAAAATTTCGATTTTAACGAAAAAAATGGGCAGATTTTTGTTAAAAAATCTGCAAAAGAATTAAAAAAACTGTCTACCTTAAAGACAAGGTTTTTATGTATTTAATAAGCTCACCAAATTATACTTAGATCGGTCTATCCGTTTTCGAGCTAACGTTGGCACCGACTTCAAAAATGGCATTTCGAGAAAAACGGTTTTAAGATTTTATTTTGGTTTACATGAATAAAAAATGCATTTTTGGTGAAATTTCAAGCAGTCATCTATACCTGGTCCATACAGGAGCTCTTCCGCCAACGATGCAGCTTGTACAATGGAAATTTGGTGTTGCCTTCGCAACATTCTTACTTCACGAGTGCATTCGGCCGCATGTCTCTCTGCCAGTGCAATTCGTGCTTGGTCGATTTTTTTTATTCGTGTGCGTTTTGTCCACAGCCCACTCCGATCGAGCCGCAGACGCGACTCTTTACTTAGATCGTTGTATATAGGTCTAATAGCATCCAAAACGTTTGATGAAAGTGGTTTGTAATCGTGTATGAAAGCCTCTTTTCTTGCCCGAGCCCGTTGATATGAACACCACGAGTCTTCACCGGTTGGACATCTCTCGTGACGTGGATTTTTATCGCTTGAACTGTAATGATCAAATGTCGCCCATATTGCCTCATGCATATCGTGAATTGAATTCTAATGGCGTCGAATTGCAAGTCCTTAGTAGACAGTGAGCTTGTCAATCAATTTTCCTGTCAGCATTCTTTTGCCTCCAAGCTATTTGTTACTTTTTACTAAACTTCGAAATGTGAAAAATAATGAATGAGCGGCTTTATAATATGAAAACACCCATTCACAGGTACAATACTTCTATACCTGGATCTGGAAATGAATGAATGACCGTCCACATGTTTCATTCATAGGATACAAGTGAATGCATTGCAGGGAACTCCCAACAGGTAGCCATTGTGAGGTACATTAAAATTATGCAAAAAGAAGTGGTATAATGAACCAATAAAGTACGCCTGAACACACAAACCACAACGGGTTCTCCACTTTGAAAGGTCATATCTCAGCCAATTTTGCTCCGATCGACTTTTGCGGCATACTCTATACTACCTGTACTTTAAAATAAGCCAATATTTTTTTCGAGTTTTTAAAATTGACAAGTAGGGATAACCCCTTAAGTAAGAGATTAATCCTAAAGAAATGTGTTTGGTAGTTGGTAGTTTTTGTTTGTCTATTCACAGTTATATGCTGAGGTTATTTATCTTTCGGTGATGTAGATCAATTATTTTTACTTGTTTAGTGGGTTGATGTTCAATATCGTGTTTAACTATTTATGTAATTCACAAATAAATTCTCAGCTCATTCTTTTACTGCCGCCCATTCACATTTTCAACAATTTTCGCCTTGGTCGCCTAGGGTCTAAATCGTAGCTCGTCACCACGGGGTCACGGTGACTTTGCTGTGTGAACACACACAATCTCATTTGTGGTGAGTTTCTACGTTAATCTCACCACCGATCATATTCTTTGTTTTCTAACAACAACAAAAAATTCAGTGCCATCGCATTCAATGGAGTCACTTGTTTTCACGATTTTCAACTTTTGCAATGAATTAACGCACACGATGTTTATCGAGAGAGGGGTGGAAATCTTGTGTATGTGTGTGACCAACACAAACAGAGCGGTGGCATTTGTAGTGGTTGGTGAGCCCTGGTCTAAATCAGTGCTCAGCAACCACTAAAAATGCAACCGCTCTCTCTCTTTTTTTAGTCACATACACGAGATTGTCTCTCCCTCTCTTGACAAACATAGTGTGCGTTAATTCATTGCTTTCTTGTTAGAAAACAAAGAAGATGATCGGTGGTGAAATTAACGTTGAAACTGACCACAAATGAGATTGTGTGTGTTCACACAGAAAGGGCTCGCTAGCCCCGTGGTGAAGGGCTAGAGAGCCCTTTCTGTGGGAACACACACCAGGACCCTGGTCTAAATGCATGACAGACAGCAAAATCGCATACGTTATATCAACAATTATACGTCCCGATGTCTTACTGAAATTGTTTTATAAAATAAAATGAAAATTGTATCCATAATAAATTTTTTCTATTACGGAAGAATCCCGATTTTCCGCAAAGGCAGGGGATTAGCCAATTCAAGTACAATAATAATATAATTGTTGTATAAACATCCCATACGGGACAAGGGAGACTTCACTCATAGCAATGATATGGGACCTACTGTTTATCGTCGAGTCCGAACGGCGTGTCTTAAGACACCACTTGTAGAGAAGTTTTACATGACTGAAATACTCAGGAAATGTCTCCAACATTACTGAGAGGTATTTTGCCACCGTTGAAAATTGTTCGATGTTGCTTGGCCGGGGAATCGAACCCACGACCTTCAGCGTGTAAGGCGGGCGTGCATACCATTGCACCACGGTGGCAGCCGTGTACAAAGTACGAAGCAACCTTATTATTGAACCGATAGCTTATTACGAGTTATGCTGTTTTTAAGTCATCAACATATGAAAGATCGAGTTTCTACTGTACCTCAATCAATGACTTCAAACCACAAAACATAATAAAATTTGATAAGAATTTTTAAATAACATTCGACCCACCTTAATTTGCATATGCATGTAAGCGTATCGTTAAGTTAAAGTTGTTGAAAAAAGTAGTATAAAATATTAGTTATCTATGTTCTCTTTCTGCCAAACATTTACATATGTACCTAGAAAAGGTAGATAGATGTAGGAAGGTAAATATATGTGTCTAGATGGAATGGGAAAACTTTGTGGCCAGTATATAAATATACATATATTAAGTTTTAGGTGGAACAAACTACCACAAACACACACGTAACAAAACTAGGGAATAGCTCACGAAATTTGTATTGTCCACTTTGTTAGTGTCATCGGTGTTTGGTGCTGATGCCAGAAGAGTTCAACATTTTTCTTCTTCCATTCTATTGTGGTTAAAACAGATTATGGATATGCAGATTATTTCGGGATTTTAGAAAAAAACTTTTTTTGTATATTCTTTCTGAGTTGCTCGAAGATCAAAGGTCAGTGTTAAAGGAAATTGCATCAAAATCTTGCATTTACAGAAAGTGCACACACACGTTATAAATTCATAAACAAAATCTTGCTATTGTTTATCATGAAGATATGTTAGGTACAGATGAAAAATTGTACATTACTTTACAAATAACAAGTAAGAAAGTAACAGTATCAGCTGTGCTAACGGTTATATAACGTCAGCCATTGAAAAAAAAACAACTAATCCAAACACAATAATTACGCCGAATATCAATATATTTTGATTTTATATCACGAGTTGGCTTTAAATGTGGGGCTATACCACATCATTGACATATACCAAAAATTTTTAGTAACCAAACTTCTTAATAAAGGACTCGAGATATTTAATTACGTTGAGCTAAGTTTGAAAAAAAATTTTGAACAAGTTTTAGAGTTATCTTGCACAATAGCCATTTTAGTATATGCAAAACGGCATAAGTATTTTGATACGTCATAATTTTGTTACTTTTGGTACTTTTGGTACTTAATCGTGCCTTTTGGTACCAAAATTATATTCATTAAAAAAATTAAAAATTTGTATTAAGGAAGAAAAAATACCAAACGCATTTGGAAATAGCTTTTGTTGACTTTATCCGATTCGATTAATTAAAGAGGTCAATATTTCGAGGTTTTACATTACTTCTATTAAACGTAGCATAAAAACTTCAAATCCCCGTACAGCATAGTAATTTGCATCAATTAAAAAAACTGGGAATTCCTCTATCATGATTTTAATACTTTTCTATCATGGTTGCACACTTTTGTAGCATGGAAGGTAAACGTAGTTATTTATAAACAGACCAAAACTATAAAAGAAAACACACGTATATGTCATGGTGCGCCTGAACCAACTATAAATGGAAGGTGCTTACACCTAGGAAGTTTTTGGGGAATCTGAATGAAACTACAATGTTCATAGATGAGTAAAATGAAAAAACATCGCAGAAGCGCTTTTTATATTAATCGCTATCAAAGTACATATTTATAGGGTTTTTTTTTTTGAGTTTTCACAACCGTGTATGCCATTGTTCTATGGAGGTGATACAGTCAGTTCTTTCTACTTCTATATCTCAGAAATGGTAAAACCTAGGAGAAAGTCAAAAGGTCAATCTTGTAGAGAATTTTCACAGCAGACATGCGGTTTCCAAGCAAAATCGTGAAAACCTAAATACCCTACAAATTGAACTTTGACCGCGATTTATTTAAAAATCCCTTCGTCGTTTTTTTTATTTTCTCATCTATGAACATTTAGATTCAGAATCTGGAAAACTTCCCAGGTGTAAACACTTTCCAAGTAAAGTTGGTTCAGTCGTACCGTGATGTAAGACAGTAATTTCTATATCTAACAGCTTCATTGATATAATTAGCATCAAGTGAGGGGTCAAGAGTTGGTTTTCAAGTTTAGTTTTCGCAAGTTGTCCGAATATGCCACCAGAATTTAAATTACTGATTAAAGGTTAAATTTGAGGGCCTGTTTATGTATGTCGATAAGAAAACGAAAGCGGAAGAAAAACTACCAAATTTGAGTGTGTATTTCAAATTTGTTTTTTGTTTTGAAGCAAAAGCAAATGAAATAATATTTCAAAAACTAAAGTTTGGGTGTCTGGGGGTGAAAAATTTTCCCACAAAAGTTATGGTCAATTTTACACGCTAAATACTATCCGATTATTATCAACAATTATAGGCACTATCCTGCACCAAAATTATTACCTCGTGCATACATTTGTCAGTACTGAACTATAATTGCGATCTCTAACGTGATTAAGGTTACACTATCCACAATTAAAACTAAGGGATCCCTGCATGTAACTCTGTTATATGACCTCGTACATCAACATAAATTAACATCAATGGAAATGTCACACAAAAGTTCTGGTCAATTTAACCCGCTAAATATTATTTGATCATCACGTTAAATTGCCAGCTACTTCTCTGTCGTAAACCCAAACCTTAAATATAATCTCACGCCGAACAGACTGCGACCTACAAAGCCGCTACAAAATTGGATAAAAGTTTTGTTTTTGCTCCATTTCACCCCTAGATATTTCACGATGGTCGCCAAAACTATAGGGGTCTATTCTGGTCTGAACCCGACCTCCATACAAAATTTCGTGAAGATTGGTCCATAATTACGGCCTATAGCGTGCTTACAATTTTTAATGGACGGACACACATCTCAAAATCGCATAATCTCGTCGAGATATGAATTTTGGTATAACACATGGGGGGTCTAAGACGAATATTTCGCGATGTTACATGCATTTTTTGAAAAACAAACTTATAATACCCTTTCCACATTGTGGTGTAGGGTATAAATGTTAATTATTTTGGTTCAGTTCGCCTTAAGTCATTTGGCATAAAAGCCAGATAGGTGAAAACTTTAATATCTCCCTTAAAGAAATGTTTACGAGTGCAAAGCTGATGTAAAGGGGTAGTGCTGTAGAGTATCACATAGTCGGTCCCGTCCCGACTATAGCCTTTGGGTACTTTTTGATATTTGGTTTTTGTTGTTGTAGAAGCATAAAACCTACGTAGAAGCATAGGATGGCCGAAACACTATGGTTTCGCGTCAATTCGGTACGTAAGAATTCGCTGCCAAGGGATTGTAATTTTGTAGTGAATAACACTACCATTTAAGTTTTCCTGGGTTAACCCCTGCTTGTGGCCCAAGTATCCAGTGATTGCAGGACTCCGTTCATGATTTCACTCAGCACGGACGGAAACAAACCAGTAACGCGTATCCACGTATCTTCCGCATAAGCAACAACCTTAATCCACATTTGGGCAAGTTTTCCTAGGATTTCGTTAATAATAAGCTGCGATATAACTGCTTCGGCATCTTATTTCAAAGAGTGCTATTAGAGAGTCTACTCTAAGGCATGGTACTAACGTGGAACAAAATTGGTATTTAGTGTTCGTTGGAGATATAAAACATTCCACCTGTAATTTGTCGCTATAGGCCCACTTCTTCATATGGCCGCCATAGAAGCGTACCTCCCGATTTTTGATGTTTTGAAGGTTGTGGCCTCAGTTCCTTACCGAAATAGCTGAAATTCGGTATTTAGTCTTCGTTGCAGGTGATTAACATAACGCCCAGACCTTCATACAGCCCCCATAGAACAGCACCTCCCGATTTTCGTTATTTCGAAGGTTGTGACCTCAATATCACACTGAAATGACTGATAGTGGGTATACAGAGAATTTCAGTATAGGTCCTGGTCTTCATATAGCCCCCATAGAAGCGTACATCCCCATAGAAGCGTGACTCCTCGGTATTTTGAAGGTTGTGACCTCAAGTTCCCACCGAAACGACTGAAATTTGGTTTTCGTCTTCGTAAAGGGCAATAAAACTTTCCACCTGAAATTTTATTCGGTATTTTTATACGTCTTCGGTATTTTATACGTTTATACGGTCCTTCCCAATTTTCGATATTTTGAAGATTTTGTCTCCAATATCCCACAGAAATATCTGAAATATGGTATTTGGTCTTCGTTGGGGGAACACAATTTTCCAGCAGAAATTTGTTGGTATAGGCACACGTCTTCGAATAGCCCCCATAGAACCTTACCCCCGATTTTAAGTATTTTGAAAGTTTTAGCCACATTATTCAACGGGAATAACTGAAATTTGATATTAAGTCTTCGCTAAAGGTACAAAACATTTTTACAGGTACAAACAAGTACCTATACCCTACACCACTATGAATATGTAAAATACATATTTATGGGAGATATATATGTACATCTGAACTGGTTATACCCTACACAACTATGTGGGGAGGGTATTATAAGTTGGTTTTGACCAAAAAGTTTGTAACGCATCGAAATAATGGTCGTAGACCCATACATATGTACATATATATATATCAAAATGAATGACGAACTCAGTCGATCTGGCTATGTGTGTCCGTCTGTCCATCTAAACCTTGTAATCACGCTACAGGTCGCAATTTTAATCCGATCGTCACTAAATGTTGGATGTAGATGAAGGTCCCGGAGGGGAAGAAGCCTATTGGTGATGATTTTGCTGATGGTCGGATAATATTCAAGGGTCGGAATGGGCCAAAAACTTATTTGAAGAAAAAGTCAATATTTTATTTCAAAGCGAATATCTCCGATTCTATATGGGGTATATCAAAAGCAAAACCTGCTAATGAAAGTAGAAAATATCACCTTTACAACGTGGGTGGTCAAACAACAAAGATATCGCAATAGTCGGTAATAAAACCAAACTTTTCATTTTAGCGATTTCAATTATAATGACGAATATCACAGCTTTGATTGGGGAGCTTCCAAAAGCAAAGCATGACTATGAAAGTAGAATATCTCGCCTTTTCAACAACGCAAAGTAGGTTGGCGTAGGTGGCCAATAACGGAGATAGAACAATAGTCGGTAATACATACCATTTTTAATTTTATTCGAAATCGAGCTACAGGTCGCAATTTTGATCGGATCGCCACGAAATTTTGGGGGTTAGTGGGGGTCCCGGTGGGGAAGAAGCCTATTGATTTTGACGATGATCGAATAATATTCAACGTTTTATTTCAAAGCCAATATCTCTGTTTCTTTAAGAGGTATATCAAAAGCAAGGAAAGTAGAAAATATCACCTTCACAACGATGTAAAGTAGGTTGTCGTAGGTGGACAAACAACAGAGATGTCGCAATTGTCGGTAATGCATCCCATTTTCCGATTTTTTGGGGATCGTCACGAATTTGTTGAGAGTTGATGCGGGTCCCTCAGAGGAAGAAGCCTATTAGGTTTGGTGACAGTCGGATAATATTCAGGAGTCAGAATAAGCAAAACGCTTATGTGGAGAAAAGTCAACGTTTTTTCTTATGCGAATATCTCAGCTTCTGGTAGGAGTATTCCAAAACGAAAGCCCGTCAATGGAAGAAGAAAAGATCTCCTTTATACTGATACAAAGTATGTTGGCGTAAGTGGGCAAACAACCGAGATATCGCAAAAGTCAGTAATATATCAAGTTTTTCCATTTTTTGTAAATTTTTGTAAAAGTTAAAATTTTGATCGGATAGTCTCGAAATTTTGGGGGTTGATGGGGGCTCCACAGAGGAAGAATGGGGAAAAACTCATATGGAGACAATTTCAACGTTTTATTCTTTGTGAATATATAGGCTTCTAGTAGGGGTATTCCAACGGCAAAGCCTGTCAATGGACGAAGAAAATATTACCTTTACATTGGTGTAAAGTAGGTTGGCGAAGGTGGTCAAACAAGGCAGATACCACAATATTTGGTAATGCATCCAATTCTTCCATTTTTTTGCAATCACGCTACAGGTCGCAATTTTGAACGGATGGTCAAGAAATTTTGCTTATGGGGGTCCCAGAGAGAAAGAGGCATTTTATGTTTGGTGGTAGTCGGATTATATTCCCTAAAATAAATGTTTACCAGAGAAAAGCTTATGCACAGGCGTAGTGGTGTAGGGTATCACATGGTCAGCCCCGTCCCGACTATAGCCTTTGCTCAGTTGTTATTTTAACATTTGGTTTCATTTAGTAACGGGCCAGTGGGCAACATAAAAAAACCGAATTACCCATCGAAACAGTTGAGAAAGATCAACAATGGAAGCGACCGCGGTTTGTGGACCAAATTTACCCAAATAAACATCTGTGAAAACACTACGAACTGGAGATCATTGGAGGTAACGAGGATAGTTTGGAATGCTGTGGAGATTCTTATTGAAAACCAATATCATCGTTACTCTATTTTATTGCTTGTTATGAGACATATTGTGTGCTTGCCCTTGAGACAATATCAGCGGTTACCCATACAGTAAGGCGTTTTTACATACTCAAGACGAACCCTTGAGTTTGGGGTTTGTGTGAAAACCCATGATTTCGATGAGGCAGATTTTGCTCGTATGAAAGTGTATAAACTAGGGTTATGACTTTTTGACATTTTTTCTTAAAAATGATTTCCTGTAGAATGGATGAATGAACTTTTGCCTATTAATCACTATGCTATCGTTTATTCCATTGAAATATAAAAAAAGTTCACTCACAAAACGATTTTAAAAAAATAATTATACCCTACACCACTATGTGGAAAGGGTATTATAAGTTTGTTTTGGTAAAAATTCATGTAACACCGCGAAATATTCGTCGGAGACCCCCAATGTGGTATACCAATCTTCATATCTCGGCGAGATAAAGCGATTTTGAGATGTGTGTCCGTCCGTCCGTCCGTGTGTCCGTCTGTCCATTATAAATTGTAATCAAACTTCAGGCCGCAATTTTGGACCGATCGCCACGAAATTTGGTATGGAGGTCGGTTTCACATCAGAATAGATCGCTATTTTAATTGGTGACGATCGTGAAATATTTAGCGGGTGAAATGGACCAAAAACACAATTTTTATCCGATGTTGTATATGCTCTGTAGGTCGCAATAATAGTCAGATCGCCTCGAAATTTAAAATAAGGTAAGAGTATATGACAAAGATGTAGCTTGCAATTTGAGATGGCGATCAGATAATATTTAGAGGATTAAATGGACCAAAAATTTTGTGTGAAAATTGTGAAAAATTTTAGTATATAGCTTATATCTTTATTCCTGGAAGAGACATTCCGGGCAAGTAAGCTATACTTGGAAGAGGAACGCTTGACCTTTCTATTGATGTCAATTGTGTTGGTGTACATGATAAGATAACAGAGTTACAGCCTAATATACCCTGTCATATGTTTGTAGTGTAATGATAAACACGCTAGAGGTCGCAATTATAGTTCAATAATGACGAAATTTTTGCATGAGGTGAGAGTTTAGGTCGAAGAAGAGGCCTACAATTTTGGATGATGATCTGATATTATTTAGCGGGTGAAATGGACCATTAAATTTGTATGTAAAATACAAAAAAAATATTTTTGGTCTATATTTTTTCCTGGCAAAGTAGACTACATATGAAAATAGAACTACTGATCTTCCCCCCGATGAAAATTGCAATAAAGTGTCTGCTAGATAACAGGCCTACTGCTTAAGTGTAGAGAACTACATTTTCCCATTCCCAGTTGTTGCATATTACATGGTGCCCTAACGTTTTAATTGTCCAATTGGATTTTTATACATACATTGCAGCATGATTCGATTTGCCACCTTCTTTCAAAACGATTCCCCAGCCAGGCAAAATCAAATTTTAAAACGGTTTTAATACGCGATGAGTTAATACATATATGTAGTGGTGTAGGGTATCACATGGTCGGCCCGTCCGACTATAGCCCTCTCTTACTTGTTTTTTTAAAAAATATATGAAGTGAAAAATTTTTTTTTCAAAAAATTATTTTTTGTTGCACGAATGAATAGATATAAGCCTACTAATAACTATAATAACGTTTATTTCATTCAAATATTAAAAAAGTCGCGAACAAGTCACTTTAAAAAAATATAAAATTTTTTGTTTTTTGTTAAAAAATTATATTTTTGAATAAAAGCGTTTACGACATTTTTACGATAATCAGAATTGAAGAAAAATAGTGAAAAATAATTTTAAGTCATTTCAATTATCTCATGTTGCTCTAAAATTTATTCTCAATTATATATCTGTTTTCAGTGACTTCAAAAAATTGTCCATAATTTTGATAAATTCAAATTTTAAAATCATTTTGTGCGTGAGGTTTTTTCACCGAAGATTTTATGTAATCTTATGGCAAAATTCATCACGCTATGATACAGGGATATGAGGTTGTAAAAAAGTCATAACCCTAGTATATACCCTCGATAGCATAAATGCTGAGGGTAAAAAAATGGAAAATTGGGATATATGCCAACCATCAATAGGCTTTTTTCTCTGTGAGACCCCCACCAACCCCCAAAATTTCGTGAGTATCCGATCAAAATTCCGACCTGTAGTGTGATTGCACAAAAAATGGAAAAGGGAATGCATTACCAACTATTGCGAAATCTGTTACAGAAGACAGATATTCGTTTTGAAATCCAACGTTTGCCTTTTCTCCATATATTTTTTTTCTCATTCCGACCCCTGAATAATATCCGACCATTACCAATATCAATAGGTTTTTTTTCTCAAGGAACAAAATTGCGATGCGTAGCGCGATTACACAAAAATTAAAAAATGGGATGTATTACTGACTATTTCGATATCTCCGTTATTTGGCCATTTACGCCAACCTGCATCATTGTAAAGATGGGATTTTGTACTTTCATAGTCAGACTTTGCTTTTGGAAGGTCCCTAACCAAAGCTGTGATATTCGTCATTATTATTAAAATCGTAAAAATGAAAAGTTGTCTTCTATTAGCGGCTATGGCGATATATTCGTTGTTTGACCACCTACGACAACCTACGTTACATCGTTGCTGTATGATTAATAGATAGTTGTACGATGCTCGGTACATCTAACAACTTGAGTAAGAAGAAGCAGTCGGTCTGCTTTAGTTGAGTGGTTGTAAGGCACTTATTTATTCAAAATATTTACAACTTACTTGCTACTTTACAAAATATTTCTTAACCTAGGCAATCAATAATTCCTATTTCTAAACTCTTTATTGACCAAACCAAACAACCCGTTGATCAATGAAGAATTTTCCAACATCGCGTGTGTCATAGAAAGAGTCATAAACCTTTAAGTGCGACCGCTCGCAATGCAACACGTAATGCACACACAACACTAGAGATATCAGCTACCGCTGCATGTGGGATCTTAAACGCTATCTTCTAGTTGATGTGTTCACGAAATATGGAAACATAATTTACAACTTATGATAAGAACTCATAATGCTAATAAAATATTGATTTACTTAGGCTGCTGGAAATTCGGGTGGAAGATTTAGTTTTACTTATCAAATTTTCCAGCGCCTCGACATGAGCCGGAAGTATGTACAAAAGTTATTTGTACAGTTGAAAAGGTGGTATTTTCTACTTTCATTAGCAGGTTTTTCTCATTCCGACCCCTGAATATTATCCGACCAGCAACAAAAGTCCATATGCTTCTTCCCCTACGGGACCTTCATCAACACCCAAAATTTGGTGACGATCGGATTAAAATTGCGACCCGTACCGTGATTACAACGTTTAGACGGACGGAGGGACGGACACACATAACTAGATCTACTCAGCTCGACGAAACATTCATCTTGGTATATATAAGTATGGGACTAAGACCGTTATTTCGATGCGTTACAAACTTTTTGGCCCAAACCAACTTATAATACCCTCCCCACATAATGGTGTAGGGTATAACAATATCCCATTAAACTACTCCCATTGGGGTTGCGATTGACGCCATCATCGTCTGTTTTTTCGCTACCAAGGAGCCCCTTATGTCCTGGAATTCATGTATGAACGTCAGACGCTCTAACTGAGGAAGTGCTTCTTTTCAATCTTTTACTAGCTTTGATGTGACAGTTTTGATTTTAATGCTAGGGAATTTCCGCCTTAAAAATACTGCAGCCATCATGTAGCTTTGAGGAAGTAGTTATGTTTGCATCTTCTGTTAAGACCACCGAGCCAACTCCACAATTAATGTTAGGGCTGTCCGTATACAGCTTGGTGTCGTAACCCGTCAATGGTGAGGTCTATCTCGTTTCCTTTTGTAAGTTACATACAAATGCACAAATACATAATACCCCTTACCACAGTGGTATAGGGTATAAATATCCCTTGCAAAAAACATTTTTCTCGCGAATTGGTTGTTAAATTGGAATTTTGTGTTCCCAAGATATGGAAAACTTACCCGCAAAAAAACAATCCATGTATATCCGGGTTTTAGTCTAGCCGGTTTTTAACAATTGTGTGCATTTTCAGGCTTTTTCGTAATTTAATGATAATGCCACATATGGAGCTCTTTTAAAGTTAAGCTTTTCCGCTCATGTAAGGAATAAGAGGAAGAGCTTAGTACTTTCATATACGAAAGGATACAAATTGTTGCTATTCACTTTGATACAGTTCGTGGTGGAGGGTGAAAAAAAGTTTAGCCCGGTCGAATTTAACACAGTTCTTACTTGTTTTTTTTAATAATAAACGTGGATTTTTAAGGCATATTTTATTTATGACGTTAGACAGCATACCCCTGACTCTCATTCCTTATTTTTACCTCCCTGTTCAGTGACGTTGGAAGGATTCCGCGAAAAACATGGCCTTGTTAGCATTTGTCTGACCTTTAATATTTTACATGCAAACTACAAATAGAAATACAAACGAAACAGAACAGACAACGCAACATGACACCAACTGAAGAGCTGCTATTGTTTTGGAATTTTGAAGTGGGGAAATATCAAAATACTCAAGTATTGTACAATCTATTCAATAACACAATAACGAAAAAATTCAAAATATAACAATTTCATGGAACTAAATATATTCTAGCCATAAAAGGACACATGTTCGTACGTAGATAATCTACACACGGAAACGAACACACACAACAAAAGAAATCTGTTGGCCTGCCAGTGTCGTGCCCATATTTCACTTGTAGCCACCACACCGATGAACTCCAACTACTGTACCTCGAAAAGGAGAGACACAACAAATCGAAATTCCATAACATAATAGACGAGCCGTTAGCACGTCATGTATTGTGTTACTATTTTATTATATCCTACGGCCAGGGTCATTTTCCAATGAAGTCAAAACTAAGCGCAAACATTTTATTAGCTTTAAAAACAAAAACACAGAGGAAAAAGTAATTAAATTTTTGGTATTTCTTTCTTTCCAAGGGTTTTTAGTTAATTTCATTTTTGTTTTTATTTTTGGGTCCTACCTTCCCCCCCAAAAGTGGACTCTTCATAAAAAAACAGTATCGATAATTAAATATATTCTGACTCTGACTTTTAACATTCGTTCGACCAATTTAACCAAGAACAACAACAACAACAACAAAACGCTGGATGAATGACCGACCTAACAACTGGTAGGACAATTGAACAAATATTTGACCATTTTACACATACACACATACATGGACGGCGGCTACACGGTATGTTGTATTAGAGTGTAATGGAATTGAATTGGTTGAAGAAAATCATTTAAAGCTTGATAGTCAGTGGGAATGTCCTGACGTGATAAAAAAACTTCATCACTGCACTAGTAAAAAAACTTCCATTTCATTTTACATGTGGTTACTGACTGCAGAATTGTGATGTATGCGGCATTCTTTAGTAAATGGATAAATATGACTAAAACCTGAAAACTGCTAAAACCGTGGCAAGGTTATTATCCGTATATCCACATGTCAGCTACGCACGCACAACTCGTAATGTCAAATTTCAACCAAATCAAACAAAAATGCACCTAAAACCTCTTAATTATTTCAATATTTATCATCAAATTTTGGCAAAGCCTCCCTATAAAGGTACTCCCACAACATTTCTGTTAATCTGAAGGTTAACGCAAGGCTGTGAAGCTGAAGTCAAGCAAACAAAACTCAACTTAAACTCAGGGCAAAATATATATATATATATATATATATATATATATATATATATATATATATATATATATTCTCCATAATATGGAGGGTATAATTAAATTTGCCATTCCGTTTGTAACACATCGAAATATACGTCGGAGAACCTATTAGGTATATAATTCTTGATCAGCATAAAATTGTAAATCGATACAACCATGTCCGTCTGTCCATCCGTCTGTCTGTTGAAATCATGATATACATACACAGAAAAAAAAAATAATTATTGCCAAGGTTCAAATTTCTGCATTTCATGAACGATTTTCATTAGGCAAAAAATACAAGTTTATCTGAGAGATTGAAAAAAAGGGCGAGTTGTTGTTTTTGTTATTATTGGCTAACAACCACCAGCCACCACCAACCAAACCAGTGACAAATTTTGATGTTTTTTATTAATTAATGCTTTTATTTTGTATTATTTTGTATTTCACTGTAGTTGTTATCGTCTTGTGAACATAGCAGAACAATACGAACCATATGTACATACATGTTGAGTCTATCAGCACTAGGTTGAGATACTAGATGTTGCCTTTATATTAAAGAAATTAAAAATTTGTAGTTGCGAACTATACAACCGAACACTTTGTTTTTTCGACACCAAACGCACTGTAATTGTTTTGTTTGTCAGTTAACTAACAATCAAATTGTTGCGACCTACAGTGGTAGTTTAGGTATGTTGTTGTGGTGTGGTTTGTTGATATAGTCTCAATGTGGTGGTGAGACGGTGGTGGGGGTTATGTTGTGGTTTGTAGACACATTGTCAATACGATGGTGAGACGAGGAGACCATTCAGAAGAAAACCAAAACAAAGTTGAGAGCATTTACCAAACAAGAGTGAAAATATGAGAGCAAATAGTGGAATATAGGGAAAATAGGAAGTGATTTTGCATCTCATAAAAATCGTACATATTTTTGAAAAAATAGTGGCTTTCGGATGGAAATAAGAAACTGCACATGTATCTTATGTGAAGTACCTGCACAGTATGAAACAAGTAAGAAAAGCGTTAAGTTCGGTCGGACCGAACTTTTTATACCCTCCACCACAAATTTCAGCCATTTCGGAGGATTAATGTGGCCACAACCGTCAAAATACCGAAATTCGGAAGGTACCGTTCTATGGGGGCTATATGATAGCGTGGAGCTATACCTACAAATTTCTGGGGGGAAAGTTTTATACGCCTAAAGAAGACTAAATACCAAATTTTAGCCATCTCGGTGTGATAATGAGGCTAAAACGTTCAAAATATCGAAAATCGGGAGATATTGTATTATGGGGGCTATATCAACACGTGGACCTATATAAACATTTTTTGGTAGAAATGTTTCTTAGCCTCTGGAAACACAAAATACAAAGTTACAACCGATTCTTTGGTCAAATGGGTCTAATACATTCAAAATATATTAAAATGACGCGTACTTTATATGGGGCCTTATATGGGGCCTATACCAAAACGTGGACCTATATAACCCAACTTTGGTAGGAATATTTTCTGGCCTCTGAAGACACAAAATACCAAATTACAACCAATTCTGTGGTCAAATGGGTCTAATACATTCAAAATATATTAAAATGACGCGTACTTTATATGGGGCCTTATATGGGGCCTATACCAAAACGTGGACCTATATAACCCAACTTTGGTAGGAATATTTTCTGGCCTCTGGAGACACAAAGTACCAAATTACAACCAATTCGGTGGTAAAATGGGCCAAATATCTTAAAAATTCCTTAAAATGACGACGCGTCACGCGTCATTTTGTATGGGGGCTATACGAAAGCGTGGACCTACATAGCCCGCTTTCAATACCAAAAGTCCTACGTAAATATAACATATTTTCCCAAAATTTCATCAACCTACGTCAATCCGTTCGGACGCTAGAGTGATTTCCACAGACGGACAGACGGACAGACAGACAGACGGACAGACGGACGGACATGGCTATATCGATGTAGAATTGCACGCTGATCGAGAATATATATACTTTGTGGGGTCTACAATGATTATTTCGAGTAGTTACAAACGTAGTGACAAACTTAATATACCCCCATCCTATGGTGGAGGGTATAAAAACTACATCACGAACGAAAATATGTAAAAATTCTTGAAATATTTTTTTCTGTGTAGCTCTCAAGTTTTAAGCTACAGCTTTGTAATTTGGTATGGTTTCCTTTACTCCACCCGTCACGTTAAGGCTTATTCGAACGTTTAATTTGTGACGCCGAAAGTCGGGTCTCCTTTCCGACTACATAACTTAGGACTACTTCCCAGTCGTGTTGGGACCCAGTTTCATAAACATTCCTAGATTATAATATACTCGTATATTTTGTGTATTTAACTTGATTTGTAGTATTTTGACACCAACATGTGCGTCGATCGTCCTAACAACAAAAAGGAAAGCCAAAAGTGTAAACAACAAGCACGAATCTATGAGTATCCAATACGTATGCTTTAGATCTTGAAACTTCGATTGGGGATAAAGGGATAAACAGGTAACGACAACATCCGAGTTCAAAGTTTTAGAAGCGTCCATAAGTAGTAAACAAGATGCATGCATGTGTTGCGTTACGAACAAAACCAGACGTACGAACAGCGATAATGGAACGTCTAGTGGTTCTATAACGTGGTGTGGCGAGCCTTCAACAAGGATTCAGATGAGAGAATTGCCACAATCCGTATAGAAACAAAGTTCTATAACGTCAGGCTCATCTGCCGAAGAGAAACTTAAACACGCCAGGCACATTCAGATTGTTCTAGGAGATTTTAATAATAAAATTGGGTGGGAAAGTATCTTCGGTCGGAATGTTCTGACTTTAACATCCGACAACGGAATGAGTCTGAAACCAGTAACGAAAGAATTTGATAATAACGCACCCACCAGTCATTTCAGTTGGCCACCGTAGAACTTATAGGGTTTGGACCACTATGTTAGTTAGCATGGACTTGTCCACGAAGAACAGAATATCAAAATGATCTTCGAACAGACCATAAACTGCTTTAAACAAGAATGTTGATCTTTTGTGGGGGAGGTGTGGACAGAAATATTACGATTTGCAAAGTATGGACCAACTCGGTTACTGCCTTCGAGAGTTATCGTGTGCACCATATTAATGAAAAGTTTTGAATTTTTGTGGCGTAAATTCCTGAAGGAGTCGACCGATATACTATTACGAAGGCTAAATTTTGGACCAAATCGGTTCATCCGTTTGAGAGTTATCGTGCGCTCCAGCCATTGCACATGGTGGCTTTCGGACCAGTTTCTCAGGAAGTATGAAAAAGCTCGAATACAAATGGTTGCAAAAATAATAAAAGCTATTCGAGAGTAGCTGTTAAATTTCACTTTTTCGAAATTTTCTGTGGGAGGTAGGCGAATAGTGGTCCTATATAGTCCATATTCGAACCTGATCTATGTCTCGTTAGGGTGGTTCTAAAAAAATCATGTCAAAATTTTTATACCCTCAGCCTTTAGGCTAAAGAGGGTATTTACACTTTGATACGACCAAAAATGTGCCTCATCGAAATAATGGTTTTAGACCCCAAGTATGTTTGTACGATATCCGTTTCAGACAATTTTGAGTAGATCTAGCAATGTCCGTCCGTCTGTCTGTCCGTCTGTCTGGCTGGTGCGCACGATAACTCTCGAACGTATCAATCGATTCGGTTCAAATTTTGCGTATCGAAATATTTTGTCCAGATTCGATTTATGTTCGAAGATGGGCCATATAGGTATACTCCTTCAGGTACCTCCCCCACAAATGTTCAAAAATTTTCGCAAAACTTGTGCGCACGATAACTCTTGTAGGGAATAACCGATTTGGTCCATACTTTGCACATTTAATTTCTACCACGTGTAATTTCTACCAAACTTAGATGAGGCTCCAATATGGACTCAATCGGTCCACTCCTTCGGGTACCTCCCACACGAAATTTCGGAAAAGTTCAGTTTAGGACCTGGTCTCGAATCGCTTTGATCTTTGTTTACGCAAGTTGTATTCGCTGTCCTCTATACGACGCTGTAAGTTTCATTAGGGGCAAGTCCATACTTCCTGAGAAAATAGCCTGAAAGTTACAAAAAAACCCTATGACACCGTGTGCAGTGGTTGGAGCGCAAGATAACTCTCGAACGGATCTGCCGATTCGGTCCAAAATTTGGCTTTCGTAATATTTTGACCAAACTTAATTCAAGTTCAAAGATGGATTATATCGGTCGACTCCTTCCGGTACCTCCCCCACAAAAGTTCGAAAATGTTCGGAAAATTTGTGCGTACGATAACTCTTGAAGGGAGTAACCGATTTGGTCCATACTTTGCACATTATGAAATTTTCACCAGATTTAGATGAGGCTCCGATATGGACTCAATCGGTAAACTCCTTCGAGTACCTCACACACAAAATTTCGGAAAAGTTCAGTTTAGGATCTGCTCTCGAATCGCCTTGGTTTTTGTTGTAACATCTTGTATTAACTGTCCCCTATACGAAGGTACAAGTTTCCTTAGGGGCCAGTCCATACTTCCCGAAAAAAAATAGCCTGCAATTTGAAAAACAAACCCTATGACACCATGAGTATGGGTGGTAGCGCAAGATTATTCTCGAACGGATATGCCGATTCCGGCCAAAATTTGGCCTTCGTAATATTGTTTCCTAACTTAGTTTAAGTTCGTAGATAAGCTATATCGGTCCACTCCTTCAGGTACCTACCCCATGCCCTACAAAAGTTCAACATTTGTATCTTAGTGCAGTTAATTCCTAATCCACATTTTTGTCGGCAAGTTCATATGTCCAAAAAGGGACACAAAATTCTGAAGAGACCTTAAATACATTCGATCTGTCCGGAGGTGGAAGTTTCGCTTCACATTGGCTGAGGGTATATATCTGTCGGCAAAGCCGACTGACACTTTTTTACTTGTTTAAAGTGTTTTTAGACTTTAAGATTGCAAAAGTTTGAGCACAATTGGAATGCAACCGGGGCTTCAAAGTTTCCATAGTAATTTGTATGGGGCCAAAGGTGAAGAACAATACAACAGATGGGCTGCCTGCCGAACTGTTCAAGACCGATGACGACATACTGATAAGGAATATGCGTCAGTTGATTAGAAAAATTGTATACGATCGACGATAATATGAACCTCAGCCTACTATGTCCCGTGCACTAAAACTGCCAAAAAATCAAAAGCACTAGCGATTGTAAAGATTACTTTTTAAAAATTCAATATCGATAGATAGTTTTGACTATCGATATTATCGGATTAAAAATCTTTAAAATCTATTGAAATTAATAGAAATTACACGGTTTTTCGGTTTTGTGGATGAGTGAAAATAAGTCCGTAGTCACACGTACAAATCCGTCTGTCCGTCTGTTGTAATCACTCTAGCGCCCGCAATAATTGAGATAGAGTGCTGAAATTTTGCACCCGAGGGTCTTTTTTCTATAGGCAGGTCAAGTTCGAAGATGGGCTATATCGGTCCACTCTTTGGTATAGCCCCCATTTGAGGTATTTTGACGTTCTTCGCCACATTTGCAGACCGAATTAGCTATAATTTGGCACCTGGGGATCCTAGTGATCAACAAACTTATATCCCAAAGGATATGGGCTTGAGAATTTTAGCCAAAATTTTTAACGAACTATCTGCAATTTGACATTTGAGGTTCTCAGTGGTCGTGAAACATCTCCACGAAACATCGTCAACATAGGTCCATGTTTTGGTATAGCCACCATATATCAGTACCTCCCGATTTTCGGTATTTTGAGAATTTTAGCTAAAATTTTTAACCGAACTAGCTGTAATTTGCCATTTGAGGTCCTCAGTCGTCATGAAATATCTCCACGAAACATCGTCAATATAGGTCCATTTTTTTGGTATAGCCCCCATATATCGGTACCTCCCGATTTTCGGTATTTTGAGAATTTTAGCTACAATTTTTAACCGAACTAGCTGTAATTTGCCATTTGAGGTTCTCAGTGGTCATGAAACATCTCCACCTAAGATCGTCAACATAGGTCCATGTTTTGGTATAGCCCCCATATAACGGTACCTCCCGATTTTCGGTATTTTGAGAATTTTAGCTACAGTTTTTAACCGAAATAGCTGTAATTTGACATTTGAAGTCATAAAACATCTCCAACGAAACATCGTCAACATAGGTCCATGTTTTGGTATAGCCCCAATATAACGGTATCTCCTGCTTTTCGGTATTTTGAGAATTTTGGCTGCAATTTTTAACCGAACTAGCTGTAATGATCGGTATTTTGAGAATTTTAGCTACAATTTTGTCTATTCAAAAATAATCGTCAATATAGGTCCATGTTTTGGTATAACCCCCCATACCTGTACCTACCGATTTTCGGGAATTTTCAGTGGTCACGAAATTTCTTCACTAAAATTCGTCAACATGGGTCCATTTTTGAGGGTCTACATTGTTTTGATGAAACTACCCTCAATTTGACTCTTGAAGTTCCCTGCAGCTATAAAACTTTTCCGCCAAAGAATTTAAAGATAGGTTGACTCTTTGATATAGTCCCGTAGGTGGTACCTTTCACCTAGCTGAACACATTTTTTTAGAGTAGATTAGATAACACTGTGCAACAAAATGGAGGTGATAGTCTGGGACACGGAAAATTCCTCTTGGGGAAGAAAGGCCTTGGTGAGTATATAATGAACCCCGAAGGACAGATCCGCCGTGAGTCGAGCTTCCGCGTTATGGCATGATGAAATTGTTGTTAGAGACCCTGTGGGCCATCAGGAATTATCGTTATATCTTTGTTCACTGTTGCTTAAGTGCTCTACAAAAACAACAAACAAAGATATAATGCTAATTCATGATGGCTTACAGGGTCTCTTGCAAAAACTTTATCACGCCATAAGGCGGAAGTTCGACTCATGGCGCATCTGTCCTTCGGGGTTTTTAATATACACAAACCAAGGGCTTTCATCTCCAAAAGGAATTATCTCTGCCCCAACATTTGTGTTCACAGTGTAATTTAAGCAATAGTGGGAGGCAGTAGGAGTCTATCCATTGTCGAAAAGTTGTTCCACCTAAAATTGTGAAAGGACCCTAATTATTACATTTTAATTAAGACTATTTTATGGTGGAGGGTATAAAAAGTTCGGCCCGGCCGAACTTAACGACTTTTTACTTGTTCTACTTTATTTTTCTGAGAAGTACCCGTGCAAAATATCAACAAAAGCACAGACATTTCCGCAATTTTTATTTCCAAATTAATGGTAATGAAAAACAAGTAAAAAAGTATCAGTCGGCTTTGCCGACAGAGATATACCCTCAGCCTGTGTATATTGAAACAATTTTTTTTCCAAAAAACGCATGTATTTAGGGAGTTTTAAGAATTTTGGGCGTTTGAACTGACAAAAATGTTGATTAGGATTTAATATCAAAAGTTTTGCGGAGGAGATACTAAAAAGAATGGATCTCCAGCCACTACATATGGTACCATAGGGGTTTTTTAGAACTTCAGGGATGTTTGCTCAAGAAGTATGAACTTGCCCCTGAAACAACTTTTACCATCGCCATTGAGGCAGCAATGCAAGTTGCTTCAACAAAAATCAAAGTGATTCGAAAGCAGGTCTTAAAGTGAACATGTATCCGAAATTTTGAGTGGGAGGTACCGGATGGAGTGGACAAATATAGTCCATATTTGAACCTGATCTATATCTGGTAGATATATTAGGATGTGTAAAGTATGGACCAATTCGGCCACTCTCTTCAAGAGTTATCGTACGCACAAATTTTCCGAACATTTTTGAACTTTTGTGGGGGAGGTACCTGAAGGAATGGAACGATATGGCTTATCTTCGAACTTAAACTATGTTTGGACAAAATATTACTAAGGCCAAACTTTGGACCGAATCGGCAGACCTGTTCGAGAGTTATTTTGCCCTCCAACCTCCTCACACGGTGTCATAGGGGTTTTTTGCAACTTTCAGGCTATTTTCTCAGGAAGTATGGACTTGCCCCTGATGAAACTTATACCGTCGTGTGGAGGTCTGTGAATACAAGTTGCTAAAGCAAAAATCAAAGCGATTCGAGAGATGTTCCTAAACTGAACTTTTCGAAAATTTTGTGTGGGAGGTACCCGACGGAGTGGACCGATTGAGTCCATATTAAAACCTGATCTAAGTCTGGTACACGCTCCACGATGGGCAAAGTATGAACCAAATCGGTTACACCCTTCAAGAGTTATCGTGCGTACAAATTTTCCGAACATTTTCGAACTTTTGTGGGGGAGGTACCGGAAGGAGTGGACCGATATAGCTCATCTTCGAACTTAAACTAAGTTTGGATAAAATATTACGAAAGCCAAAATTTGAACCGAATCGGTTCATCCCTTCGAGAGTTATCGTGCGCTCCAGCCAGCCAGACAGACAGACAGACGGACGGACATTGCTCAATCGACTCCAAATTGTCTGAAACACATTTCGTCCAAACATACTTGGGGTCTAAAACCATTATTTCGATGAGGCACATTTTGCCCGTATGAAAGTGTATATACCCTTCATAGCCTAAAGGCAGAGGGTATAATTAACGATAATATCGATAGCTATCGATTTTTTGAAATTAAATATAGAAAATATCTAATGTTGGAAATATCTATAGTTTGCCAGCTCTACCCTACACAAGAAAGGAGACAAGACAGTTTGTGGTAACTACAGAGGCATAAGTCTGCGTGTACCGTCATGTGGTCCGTATATATCACAAATATTGTCAATTATTTCATATTCCATTTCAAAAAAAAGGATAAATATTTTCGTCCTACATCAAAAATTTTTGGTATATAGGTTAAGAAAAAATTCCCCAGTAAGAATGTGTTCTCGGGCCAATTTATAGTTGTTGCGGACAAAACCCAGCAAAATGTTCGATGCCATTCTTTTACAAGAGCGTGACCCCTCATCTTCACTAACTCGGTGGAATGTCATCTTCAACAATTCTTTGGCATATTACTTTCATGCATCAAATCGAAAAAGGAGGGAAAATTTTTCATCAAAAAATTGGGAAATATTTTCATTTTTTTAGCAAAATTTATACTGATATTTTCATGATATATAATGTAAATAGATATTTCATTTCATTGGTAACCCATAGTGAAATCTGACGGAGAATATTTTTGTCTTTGGTGTCATCGCTCTAAATTTATGTTTTGTGGAACAGTTTTGAACAATCTCAGATAAAGTCCGACTTTAACCCTAAAACGTGTTTTTCGTTTTCAGAGATTCCAGGCAATTAGATAAGTTTTACAGATTTGCTGTGTCCTGAGACTTTTAGTAAAATTTTATGGCGAATAATTTTGTAGAACATTTGAATTTCATATGATCACATTTTAAAGGAGTTCTTGAAAGATTTTCGAAAAAAATACCCTTTTGATGAACCGCATGAGGGTTAGAAATTGAAACAGAACTATTCCCCATATCCTCCTCAGTAAAGTTGCCAACGACATTATATATCAAAAATGCGAGGTTTCCAAGATATCTTAAATCGAATATTTCGAACAAACTAGAAATGGGCGGAACTTGCCTCGCCTACTTTGGTTACTTTCCGACGTAAACTTTAAAAACGCCGATACATCATATTTTTAGCTCTAATTTCATTATATACTCGGCTTTTCCCATCATTTTGAAAAAAATTGAATTTTGTTGCACAGGGTTATCATCAAAAAGTTTACAACCATAATTGCTGTTTGTTGTTGCAACAGTAGTTTATATGTTTGTATATTAATTTTTCTGCTTAATCTGACTCTGGGTCTATCAATTGAAAGATTGTATCTGTTTCGATGGTTTATAAGCAAAAAACTACATACATACTTAAGTTTGTTAGCAGGTTTGCTACGGACGACTGGCGTCCACACATATAACTTATTATCTAACGTTTCAAACAGCGTGGAGTGCTTGACAGTATCAAAGGGTTTTGATAAACGCCACTATCACTGTTCTATCGCACGACTTGCTCTGATTGAGTCCTCGACTAATATGTGTGGATATGGCGTGCAGCTCAGTTGTTGTGCTGCTTACGGAAACCATGCTGATGATCGGCAACTAGATAGATATTTCTGACGCTGGGGAGAACTAAAGGCCTGGGTAAATAAGCTGCCTCGCCAGCTTGCCTTGCTTCTCTGCTTCATTTCTGACATAACAAAAATAAAAGAATAAAGAAGCCCGAGCCAATTTCGAAGTAGGTTGCCATTTTATTTGTTATTCTTTTATCAGAAGCAAACAAGGTAAGCAGGCGAGGTTGCTTATGTACCCAGGCCTTAAGGACTTAAGGATCTTTTCTACTGGCGATAAAAACGAAATCGGCCTGTACGATTCACTTTTGTTGGCATTCTTTTCAGGCTTCAGTAGCTGGGCTATCCAGCTGTTGCACAGTTTAAGCACCGCCCTTGAACGCTACAGAATTTACTTCCTCCGCGACTGATTTTGATACATCTTACGAAAGATTTTTTTACTTCCCATCACCAGTGCAGATTTCGACATGGACTCCAACTGCAAATTCCTATTTTGTGAATTTTAGTATGTGATATTATTTTACAACATTTTGGAAATGTATACTCTTTTGTTTAGTAGGGATCTACAAATCGACTTGCTTTTAATGTTCTGTAGACCAGGGGCTCAATTCTGTATCTATGAAAATGTGAAATGAAAACTTTTATAAAGAAAAAAATTTTCAAATGAAAAAAAATTATTAGGAAAATATTTTTCATTTCAAATTTTCATAGAACAAGAATCCAGCCTCAGGCTTCTCTAGAACAGACAAGGACACATTTATTATACCAAAGAGTGCAGTCCGACTCTATTTAAAGCTCAATGATTGGGACTTCCTAGCATAATAAATTTTATATAGCTTTAAACATATATAGTAGATAAATGAAAGAAAATATAGATATGTACATGTGTATAAATAAAAACACAAAATTCATTTCTATTGGATCGATGGAATTGGTTCAAATGCCAATGAAAAGAACGGATCTTTCACGACTTCCTTTGAATAGGTTCAAATGCTGATGAATAGATCGGATCTTTCACGACTTCACTTGAACCAAAGCAACATATCCAGTGAAATTATGGCATCTCATAGAACCACTTCCATAAAATTTTGCTGGGAAAGTTATGGCGGTTTTATTTCGGCTTTTAAAAAAGGGAATATTATAAAAACGCTAATTATTTTAATGAGCACAAATGTTACTATATACATAATACATGTAAAATGTTACTCAGAATTCGCGAAATGTACATAAAATTGATAAATTACACTGTGAACCGAAATTTTGGGGCAGGGATAATTCCTTTTGGGTATAAAAGTCCTTGGTGAGTATATTAAGAATCCCGAAGGACTGAGCCGCCGTGAGTCGAACTTACGAGTTATGGCGTGATGAAGTTTCTGCTGAAGACCCTGCAAGGCATATGAAATTAGCGTTATATCTTTGTTAAATGTTGCTTTAGCTTATTTACGAGATGACATGTCTTCAGTCAAATCGAATGAGGATTATTTTCGTAGAGCATTTCGACATTCTATCTCGCATCCTTCAATGTCTATTTCGTCCTTTATTTTAAGAACCGCCATAAAAGTATCACAATATGACGTTTTTCAGCTTCGAAATGTTCTGCAAAAATGTCGCTTCAAAAAGTTTAGGTACGGTTCTCATTGACAACTTATCGATATTGAAAACGAACCGAAAATTACATACAGTGTCGGCCAAAACTAAAGCACCCCCTCAGAAAATTATTTTTATGTGGAAATTTAAAAAAAAAACATAGTTGTAAATTTGTTTTGTATTTTTCTTTTTATGTATTTGTATCTTTATTATTGGAAAATATAAACTTAAGGAATTCAGAATTTAATAAAACAAGTTAAAAAGCTCCCCCAATTCGAGGTACAACAGAAATCAATATTCGTTGCGTATCCTTTATTCTGGATGACACACGCAGATCTTGTAGGCATAGAGGATATTAAATCATTAATTAATTCAGGCGAAATAGTTAATTTTCGGAAAATTTAGCTTAAATCCCCAAAATACTGAAAATCGTGAGGTATCGTTATATGTAGCTTAACCCAAACGTTGACGCAGGTCCACAATTTTAGTGGAAAAGTTTTCTGACTACTAGGAACTCTAAGTATAAAATTTCAGTTAATTAAGTATGAAAATGTTGCTTAAATTACACTGTGCAACACTGGAAATGCAAACAACTTCTAATGGCAATTTTCTGAAAGTACATATTGAGACTACAAAAACCATAATAGGGTTTTGTCTTCTTAGATCGGGTTTAGATTTTATGGCCTCATCTAAACCGACCTAAAATGAGCCTTTTTTCCAGTGATCGGACCTTTATCTCCGAAACTAATGAGAATTTTGCTTTGCAGTCTTCAGCAATATTGTAGCCCTAAAGTAGTAGAACTTATGTGTCAAACAGATGAACTAGGAAAAGCTGCATCTAGCGCATCAAACTCGTTAAAATATAAAAAAGTTTACATAATTTCTGAAATTCTGGTCGGTAACAACTGAACTGTTAGAAGTTGAAACAAGTGACCATTCTAACAATTTTCCAAACAATGTGACCATCAATTCTTCAGAACATTCTGAAACTCTAAAATTGTTATTTCACGTTGTTTAAGGGGTATTTCATAACATACCTTTTACAAAACTTATTTCAAACAATGTTCACACAGGCTGTTTATTCTCATGTTGGGGATTTTAATGAATTATTGAAATATTTACCAAGTTGTTGTTGAAAAATTCGCTATAAACAAGGCGATAGAGGCATTTTACAGCAATATAATGTTCTGAAGAGTTATGTACTACATTCCAGAGAATATTTTCCCGAAAGGTATCATTAAGAACAATTTAACATTTTGGGAGATACGCTGCGAAATATACACAAATTATAGAATTTTTACATATATTATAAAATTTGAGGCAATAAATGCAGTTTTTCGAGTTCACTATTCCTCCAAATATTTTCTTCTTGCTCTTATCTACAAGTTTGCTGCAGATGTCAAAACAAGATTCGTATTGGTTTCAGAAATACAGCCCCGATTTGTTTTAAAAATTCGATTTTTAACCATGTTTAGATGAGGCCATAAAAACCGAACCCGATCTAAGAAAACAAAACCCAAATATGGTTTTTGCCTATTGGTCCTCTACTTTCATAAAATTCTGGAAAGAAGTTGTTTGCACGCGATTGGCTCAAAAATGTTGCACAGTGTTATCAGAATACCGAAAATCCGGAGGTAAAGGTACATAATGGTCTGGGATTTTTTTTTTCGGGGTAAAATTAATGGAATTGTGGGAAATTTCAAGTACCGTAATGTATTAAAAGACGTGATGTTGCCTTATGCTGAAGAAGAAATGCCACTTAGATGGACTTTCCCGGAAAATAAAGAGCCAAAACAAGTATCGAAAGTGGTTAAGGAGTGATTCCAAAACAATTCGACAGAAGTTCTCCATTGGTCCGCCCAATGCCATGATCTTAGCACTCGATTGGGGCTTGTGGGAGATCGCTAATTCAAAAATCAACCGAAAAAATTGTAAAAACCAAAGAAAATTCATTTGAAGCCGCAAAAATAGCCTAGAAATCAATAACACCTGCAATAATTAATAATTTAATATCCTCTATGCCTAAACGATGTGCTTGTGCCATCCAAAATAAAGGATACGCAACGAAATATTGATTTCAATAGTTTTTGTTGTACCTCGAATTGGGTGGTGCTTAAGTTTTGTCCGCTTATATTTGCGATCAAAATGTTTCTTTGAATTTCAAACTTTGTTAAATTCTGAATTCCTTCTGTTTTTATTTTCCAATAATAATAAAAAATAATTAAAAAAAAAATTAAGTTTCCGTGTTTTATTTGGAAATGCACTTAAAATTAGAAAATAAATTGTCGCTTAGCCTCAATAAATATATTCTTTCTCATGATGGAACCTCCCAAATAAAACGCTTGCCGTTTAATTTTGCCACCATTTATAATTTAAATGCAAGCGTTTTATTTGAGAGATTCCATCATGAGAAAGAATATATTTATTGAGGCTAAACGACAAATTATTTTCTAGTTTTAAGTGCATTTCTAAATAAAACACTGAAACTTAATTTTTTTAAATTATTTTTTATTTAAATTGAAGTGGTTTTTCGAAAAAGGTCGAAGAAAACAATAACAAGTAAAAAAGTATCAGTCGGCTTTGCCGACAGAGATATACCCTCAGCCTGTGTATATTGAAACTATTTTTTACCAAAATACGTATGTATTTAGGGGTTTTTGAAAATTTTGGGCTTTTGAACCGACAAAAAATATTACGAAAAGGTCGAACAAAAAACATAAACTGATTAGGATTAAAGATCAAAAGTTTTGCGGAGGAGATACTAAAAGGAATGGATCGACATTGACCGTTATGGAAGTGGATCTCCAGCCACAACATATGGTACCATAGGGGGTTTTTACACTATACGGGCTGTTTGCTCAAGAAGTACGGACTTGCCCCTAAAAAACTTTTACCATCGCAATAGAGGCAGCGAATGCAAGTTGCTTCAACAAAAATCAAAGTGATTCGATATTAGGCCATAAAGTGAACTTATCCGAAATTTTGTGTGGGAGGTAGCAGATGGAGTGGACAAATATAGTCCATATTTGAACCTGATCTATATCTGGTAGATATATTAGGATGTGTAAAGTATAGACCAATTCAGCCACTCCCTTCAAGAGTTACCGTACGAACAATTTTTCCGAACATTTTTGAACTTTTGTGGGGGAGGTACCTGAAGGAGTGGACCAATATGGCTTATCTTCAAACTAAAACTATGTTTGGACAAAATATTACTAAGGCCATATTTTGGACCGAATCGGCAGATACGTTCGAGAGTTATCTTGGGCTCCAACCACCTCACACGGTGTCATAGGGGTTTTTTGCAACTTTCAGGCTATTTTCTCAGGAAGTGTGGACTTGCCCCTGATGAAACTTGTAACGTCGTATGGAGGGCAGTGAATACAAGTTGCTAAAACAAAAGTCAAAGCAATTCGAGAGATGGCCCTAAACTGAACTTTTCCGAAATTTTGTGTGGGAGGTACCCGAAGGAGTGGACCTATTGAGACCATATTGGAACCTCATATTACTCTGGTGGAAAGTTTACGCTGTACAAAGTATGGTCCAAATCGGTCACTCCCTTCAAGAGTTATCGTGCGCACAAACTTTCCGAACATTTTCGAACTTTTGTGGGGGAGGTACCGGAAGAAGTTGACCGATGTAGGTCATCTTCGAACTTAAACTAAGCTTGGGCAAAATATTACGAAAGCCAAAATTTGAACCGAATCGGTTCATCCGTTCGAGAGTTATCGTGCGCTCCAGCCAGCAGGACAGACAGACAGACAGACGGACGGACATGGCTAGATCGACTAAAAATTGTCTGAAACACATTTCGTCCAAACATACTTGGGGTCTAAAACCATTATTTCGATGAGGCACATTTTCATTGTATCAAAGTGTATATACATATATACCCTTGTTGGTCTAAAGCATGAGGGTATTACTAAAGAAAATCCTTAGCCTAAAGGCTGAGGGTATAAAAAATAGTTATTATTTTTTATTTTTAACTTTTTAGTAAATAAATATTTTTGACGACTGACAACAAAATTATGGACAATTTAGGCCGAAAATTTAGATAAAAACTTTAAAATGCTTGAAATCGTGTAGTGCCGTTATATAAAGGCTATACCAAAACCTGGACTTATGTCTAATATTTTTGGTGGGGAAGTTTCTGTACCATTGGGAACTCCAAATGCCAAGTTACAGCCAATTCTGGCTCAAAATGAAGATAAAATACTTAAAACACTTGAAATCGGGTGGTACCACTATATGGAGGCTATAACAAAACCTGGACCTATGTCAACAATTATTGGTGGAGAAGTTTCTGTACCATTGGGGACTCCAAATGCCAAGTTACAGCTAATTCGGCATAAAAATGAAGATTAAATCCTTAAAACACTTGAAATCGGGCCGTACCGCTATATGGGGGCTATACCAAAACCAGGACCTATGTTCACAATTTTTGGTGGTGAAGTTTCAGTACCATTGGGAACCCCAAATGTCAAGTTACAGCCAATTTGGCCTTAAACTGTAGATAAAATCCGCATAATACTTGAAATCGGGTGGTACCGCTATAATGGACCTATATCCATCATTTGTAGTGAGGAAGTTTCTGCACCAATGGGAGGTCCCACTGCCAAGTTACAGCCAATTCGGCCTAAAAATTAAGATAAAATCCTCATAATACTTGAAATCGGGTGGTACCGCTATAAGGGGGCTATAGCAAAACCTGGACCTATATTCACAATTTTTGGTGGGGAAATGTCTGTGTCAATGGAAATCCCAAAAGAATGTGGAATCAAGCTAGTAAGCTCGATTATAAGCGAGTTTTGGGGTTTCATAGTGGTGAGCGAGTAGTACTTTGTCGATTAAAGACAAACTACGAGCAGTGAAACGATTCCTAGGCAGCCAGCAGTGTGAATGTCCAACGATAAACTAGTTGAAACATCTCTTTTATTTACATGGAGTGTATAACTATTGAAATTTCCATGAGCAAGAAAATAGTAAGTAATTTCCTCACCGTTTGCGGGCCAACTGCCTAACAACGAATTAAACGATTCTTCTATCGCACATTAAGTCGATAATTTTATTTCAGTCTAGTCCATACATATGTTTATAATTCCCACGACTGTATCTATTTTATTATTATTTGGTTTTTAGTACATTTATCTTAAACATTGCAATGTATGTTCAACATAAAACCGTTTAACTTAAAAAGTTGTTTTACCTATTTTTATTTTCTAGTTTTTATTTCGCATTCTGTTTAATTCATTTAGTGCTTCATTATTGCAAGGTTTCTTGCCCGTTAGTTTATTGCAGTCCAACTCCTCTATACGTAGTCCCTGCAAGATCTTACTCTACTAAGAGCCACGTAGGCTTGACCTTCTTCAAACAGTTTCGCACCTAAGTATACGACTGCGTGATCCACAGTGCTGCCCTGCATTTTATGTATTGTAGAAGCCCATGATAGTATCAAAGGCAACACACATTTGTGTGTATCTCTCCCGTTGTTTTGTTAAAATGGCTTCATATTCTTCAGACGTTTCTGACGCTATCATCTGTGTGTATCGCTCACGTTTCTTGTTAACCTGGCTTCATATTCTTCAGGCGTTTCTGACGCCGTCATTTGTGTATATCGCTGACGTTGCTTTTTTAACTTGGCCTCATATTGCTCAGGTGTTTTTGACGCTAATTGTTCCCGTCGTTTCTGTAATCGACTATTTCTATCACCTTCACTTTCTTTAGCTCGTTTTGCTTTATACTTTTCTTTCGCTTTTTGAAGCCTTCGTTTACGTCGTGTTGCAGTTTCTGTTTTAGTTGTGTTTGTATTTTTTTATTTTTTTACCACGCTAACGAAATATCATTTTTATCCACCCTAATGCCATATAGTTCTCGGCGCGTTTTAACCTTTCACCTTAACTTGGGTGGTGTACCGCTAACGACGTATCATTTTTAGCCACCCTAACGCCACACTGTCCTCAACACGATAAAAAATCTTGACTTGGGTGGTGGATTCAGGCTGGATTAATCAGATACCTATATTAGAGATTCAGTTTCTAAATTTAAATCTTAATTATACGCCATTTAGTGGCTGCGCCCATCTTAAATATTGAGGTTGTATAGTGCACTGTATTCTTCTTGTCAAGCCCTTTTATTTGATACCCATATTGGTGGGATTGATAAAAAATTGTTATCAGCCATTTGGTAGCGGCGGCCATCTTAGATTTCAATTTTGCATAGTAAATTGTATTCTACTTGTTGAGACCTTTCATTTGATACCCATGTCGATGGGATTGATAAAACCTAAGTTATCCGCCATATTGTAGCGGCGGCCATCTTGAATTTATAATGATAATGAATAAACATAATTGTATTGTCACCAAAATCCAAAGTGTATACAAAATTTCAGATTAATCGGTTGACAGGAAGAGGGTTAAAATTGAATTACTAAATTTGACCCAAGAATAAATAATAAATAAAACTAACGGGGTGAGCTAAATAAAACCATTTAAAAACGACAAAAATGTTGATTAGGATTAAAGATCAAAAGTTTTGCGGAGGAGATACTAAAAGGAATGGATCGACGTTGACCATTATGGAAGTGGATCGAGAAGTATGGACTTGCCCCTGAAAAAAAAACTTTTACCATCGTAATTGAGGCAAGTTGCTTCAACAAAAATCAAAGTGATTCGATATCAGGTCTTAAATTGAACTTATCAGAAATTTTGTGTATAGTCCATATTTGAACCTGATCTATATCTGGTAGATATATTAGGATGTGTAAAGTATGGGCCAACTCGGCCACTCCCTTCAAAAGTTACCGTATGAACAATTTTTCCGAACATTTTTGAACTTTTGTAGGGGTGGTTCATGAAAGAGTGCACCGATATGGCTTATCTTCGAACTTAAACTATGTTTGGACAAAATATTACTAATGCCAAATTTTGGACCGAATCGGCAGATCTGTTCTAGAGTTATCTTGCGCTCCAACCACCTCACACGGTGTCATAGGGGTTTTTTGCAACTTTCATGCTATTTTCTCAGGAACTACGGACTTGCCAGTAATGAAACTTGTATCGTCGTATAGGGGGCAGTGAATACAAGTTGCTAAAACAAAAATCAAAGCGATTCGAGAGATTGCCCTAAACTGAACTTTTCCGATATTTTGTGTAACTCCCACACTCCCGAAGGAGTGGACCGATTGGGTCCATATTAAAACCTTATCTAAGTTAGGTACAAATTTCACGATGTGCAAAGTATGGACCAAATCGATTATCGTGCGCACAACTTTTCCGAACATTTTCGAATTTTTGTGGGGGAGGTACCGGAAGGAGTGGGCCGATATAGCCCATCTTCGAGCTTAAACTAAGTTTGGGCAAAATATTTCGATGAACCGAATCGGTTCATCCCTTCGAGAGTTATCGTGCGCTCCAGCCAGACAGACAGACGGGCATTGCTCAATCGACTCCGAATTGTCTGAAACACATTCGTCCAAACATACTTGGGGCCTAAAACCATTATTTCGATGAGGCACATTTTGCTCGTATGAAAGTTAGCATAAATGCTGAGGGTATAAATACGAAAACAAATTTACAACTTTGTTCTCCTAAAAAAATTCGCATTTAAAAAAATAGCCGACACTGTATTTAGAACATATTAAGTACACAAAATATTGAAAATATGGAAAAAAACTCAAATTTTTAACTTTGACCTTGAAATCGTCTGCAACTACTAGACCGAAATCAAATGTGTTTAATGCATCGGAAAGCTGATTATGTTATCTGTAGAAAATTTATGAAAATATCTCACTCTCTTCAAATGTTACTGAGTTTTGATCAGGAAAAAACGATTCTAAACCACTATGCGGCTGGCAGCGCCGTTGCTTGGTATTTTTCATGCCCCTACGTCACCCCAAAACCACATCTAGTCAAACAAATATCACAATCCACCAGGCGCTGATACTACCCGTACTTTTGTATGGATCCGAAGGCAGAATTTCATGCGTTCCAATATTACGGCCTCTTAGGACAAACGTGCAAAATTGTCTTTATTAAAATAGCATACTATTTTAACATTATTCCAAGCTGGGCGCAGAAAAAAAAACATAACTTAAGGCCTAGACACATAAGAAGCATGGCATTCTTGCTTAAGTCATATCTGATAAATGACTAAAGACCAAATTCGACCTAATTCAAATGTGATTCTGAAATCTTTTTATTAGGTCGAACTTGGTCTTTAGTCATTTACCAGATATGACTTCAGCAAGAATGCCATACTTCTTATGTGTCAAACAAACAAACAATTTCCACCTTCTACATATTTTAAATCGGCTGATCCCAGTACCTATACTATCTCCCATGTTTGCCCACATGTAATAATATATCTTAATGTACATCTGTCTAGTGTGTGATTGTTCAATACAAACAAACACTGTGACATGCTCAGGACATGTGTCCACCTTTAGTTTATAAAACAAATAAAGAGGCGTTGTTATTTTGACCTACTCCCGAGTCTTAGCTGTTCGAAAAGTTTAGGAACGGATATGTTGTTGTTGCAGTAGTTGTTCGTTCTTTTTATTATTATTAGTTACAAAAGTTAACAACAAATATTGGCATTTTAATTCGTTTTATTTTTTTCTCATTCATTTTTATTATGTACAACATTAAATTTCCAGTCGAAAAGAACAAATAAAACGAATTGGAAAAACACCAACCGATATTTTTAGTGTTGAGAAATAAAACACACACACCTACCATTATTCTGTTGACCTTGATTTGTTGGGGTGGTTCCCATAATTTAATATTCACATATTGTGTTTTTTTATGTACCTGTAGTTTATTTTTCTTTTAAACTTTGTTATCTCTTTATTTAAATCTATTTGTGGGGGGTATTGGATTTTCTAAATGTACACGCAGAGGTTTAGTTAGATAAAAAAATGAAAAGTGAGATAAAATCAATTTGTGAAACCCTTCGTTTATTTTTGTTTCATATGGATAGTAATTTAGTGCGTATGATTGTTGATATACATATATATTAATGTAATGTATACGATAGATGAGACTGGAATAAAAAATATTGTGATGGTGAATATTGGGTGAAATCAAATTTTAAAAGCTTTATTTTCTCAGCAATTACTGTAGACAGTCCTTAAACTGTGCATTTTTAATGTTTCATGGCGCAGTGTAAACGCGGCATCACTGAATTTATAAAGAAAATAAATTAATAAATATTGCATACTTTTAGGTACCCTCACATATTTACACTTCATCAAAAAGGATAGAGCAAACAGACAAAGACATAAATACAACAAGATAAGACATTTTTTTGCTATCATTCTTCAGTGAATGGCTTTTGAATTTAACATAATGTTATATTACTATATGGTGACATAACATTTTTTTCTTTTATACATTTTTACGTATTTAACCGAATTTGAATTTGAATAGATCCTTGAATTCATAAATTTCGTTTCTGATACCATTACATGAAATGTTCCTCCTTGGTTGCGATTTTGAATTAACTGCAACCTGTTAAGGGTAATGTTTCTATACAAAGTTTCGTAAACATTTTTTTGTTGCATGCATTTTGTATAGTTTTAGTTGTATTTATGTATTCGAAAAAGAACTGTTCATGCTTACTATTCGGAATGGGAAATGTGTCAACACAATTGTATACTACAACAATATTCCTAAAACAAATATAACATGTAAAAGAACCGTACACAATACATGCTACCCAGAGAAGAGATCGACGTACATTAGGGTTATGACTTTTCGAAATGCTTTCTCAAAAAGGATTTCCTGCACAAATCTCTTTGAAAAAAAAAATATTTTGTATACCCAACACTACACTGTGGTAAGGGGTATTATGTATTTGTGCATTTGTATGTAACATGCAAAAGGACTTGAGATAGATCCATAGTTCCTTTTGGGGATATACATAGAATCACTTTCTGAGTCGATTTATGCATGTCCGTTCGCAACGTACAGGTCACATTTATTATCCGATTCAGATGAAAATTGGGGAATTTGGGATTTTCAATTTATTTATTTGCTGCACCAAACACGCTGTATATGTCCAATTTCGATGAAATTTGGAATGTGTGACTGAATTGGGCCGAGAAATAAATCTTCCAAATTATATCACAATCGGTTCAGATTTGGATATAGCTCTCATATATATATATATATATATATATATATATATATATATATATATGGTAACATGGGCGGCTTCGCCACTGGGGCGCCTTCGCCAGCGCCGATTTTCTTGATAATTATAACTGCTATGGAAATGCCGTTAAAGGGAAAACTGTGAGTTTAACGAAGATCTTTCATCTCCCAAAAATTGGCATTTCTATCAAATATATGATTGCTGATGCACGCGGTTTCATATTTTTGGGGTATTGCGAAAAATATTCATGGTAAGTATATTTTGTGATATCTTGTACACCTTTTCTGGTATCAAAATTATATTTTATACCGTTAATGGACAACTACTGAAGAATATAAATCCAAATAATTTGCATGATAAAAGTAATTATGAGTGTCAATATATTCATATTATGAACTATGTAGGGGGTGGGGCGGCTACGCCATGATAGGGGTGTTGTGGGTTAATGTGAGAAATATGCCAGGTTTAACTTAAATTGTTTATGTTATTGATATACCACGCTATAATGTGAAGTTGAAATCAAATATTGTGCTAATCCTATCCAATTTGGCAAAAATTTCCTTTTTAATGCCTAAATTCAAGGTACCTACTTCAATTAACGGCTAGAATATGTTTCTCTTTGTAAATGTTAGAATCATTTTTAATTATTAAATAGAAAACATGTTCCTTTTATGCATAATGTTGATATTTGAGGAGGAAGTATGGTAAATGCCAGTTTTAGAGTCCCTTGATATTTGTCCTATGTCGATGGCGAAGCTACCCAATGGGTGGGGAGGCTTCGCCACTTTTTAGACATTATGTAAATTCCCAAAAATAATATTTTAAAAACAAAATTATAATCATTTATATATCAAAACTTATAGTCAAGAGATGCTAATATTTTTACCAAAAATAATATTTGGAAAAACTTTAATGTTGTCGATATGAGAACATTTTGAACAAAAACGTGGCGAAGGCGCCCCATGTTACCATATATATATATATACGGCCGATTTCACATTTTTGCTGCACCAACAACACGTTATATATGTCCTATTTCTATAAAATTTGGGAATGTTTGACGAAATTTGGTCTAGAAATAAATGTGCCAATTTATCGAAATTGTTTGAGATCTAAATATAGCTCCCATACATATACATATATTTTCGGCCGATCTTATGTTTTTGCTGCACCAAACGAATAATTCGAATATTCCTAAAATGATTCGAATTACAAATGGAATAATTCGAAATACAAATGGAATAATTCTAAATACAAAAAAGAATAATTCGTATTATAAATGGAATAATTCAAATTACAAATGGACTAGTTCCAATAAAAAATGGAATTCTCGAATTACAAATGAAATGTTACGAAGTACAAATAGAATTCTCGAATTACAGTTAAAATAATTCGAATTATATCTGAAAAAGGTGTAATATGTTTGGAGATGGAGCAGCATACGGATAGCTATTTCTGACGTTAGGGAGGAGTTAAGCCTCAAGAGTCTTTGCTATGGGCGACAAAAGCGGAATCGGTCTGTACAGCATCCTGGCATATTTGCCTTGCTTCAGTAGGGGGACCACTTTACCCATTTCAAGACTTCGGCGACGATGTGGAGGTTGAGAACTTAGGTGAGATACTCGACTCCCGGCTTATTCAACTGAGCGCTGATGGATTCTCCATGGTAATGCTGAAACATGGCTGCTGCAGTGTTGATGTCTCCGGACGTCCCTTCTGCCTTCTGATCATTAGAAGGATTGGACAGATATCTGAAGCGGTGGACAATGAACTCTCTGGCACGTGGCCAATTAGCTTTCCCACTATTGTTGAAAGTGCGGAGTTCAGAGGTGATTGAATTGGGCGGTCTGCGGATGGAGACAATTATGGTAACACGACGGTTATATCTGGCGAACTGTAACACTCTCCACGTGGGGCTATCTATCTGCTCAGCCAGCACTATGCCCCTCAGGCCATCGCCGAGGACCGAATGGCACAATTCATGATGAGCATTAAAGTCCACCAAGACCCGAGGCACAGTGGTTCAGAATCGTTTTTTCCTGGTCAAAATTCTGTAACTTTTGAACGGATAGAAATATTTTCACAATTCTCTTTTTGTTAGACAGATAACACAATCAGCTTTCAGGTGAATTATAAGTGGTCAAATTTGTATATTCGGTAGTTGCAGAGGAATTCAAGGTCAAAGTCAAACTTTTGATTTTTTTACTATTTTTCATCAAAATATAAGTGTTTTTGTGTTTTTTATATCTTCTTATATAATAAGGGTGGTCAAACGCCAATAAATAAACTACAAAAACACCAAAAAAACAAGTGAGCAAAGGCTATAGTCGGGACGGGGCCGACCATGTGATACCCTACACCACTACCCCTGTGCATAAGCTTTTCACTGGTAAACATTTCTTTTAGGGAATATAATCCGACTACCACCAAAAATAATATGCCTCTTTCTCTCTGGGACCCCCATAAGCAACCAAACTTTCGTGACCATCCGATCAAAATTACGACCTGTAGTTTGATTGCAAAAAATGGAAGAACTGGATGCATTGCCGACTATTGTGGTATCTCCCTTGTTTGACCACCTTCGCCAACCAGCTTTACACCAATGTAAAGGTAATATTTTCTTCTTCCATTGACAGGTTTTGCCGTTGTCAATAGACTTCTTCCTCTGTGGGACCCGCATCAACTCCCAAAAAATTCGTGACGATCCGATCAAAATTGCGACCTGTAACGTGATTTAAAACAAGTCGGAAAATGGGATGCATTACCGACTATTGCGATATCTATGTTGTTTACATCGTTGTAAAGGTGATATTTTCTACTTTCCTTGTCAGGTTTTGCTTTTGATATACCTCTTAAAGAAACAGAGATATTGGCTTTGAAATAAAACGTTGACCTTTCTCCAAATAAGTGTTTGCCCATTCCGACCCCTGAATATTATCCGACCATCATCAAAATCAATAGGCTTCTTTCTCTTTGGGACCCCCATTAACCCCCAAAATTTTGTGACGATCCGATCAAAATTGCGACCTGTAGCGTGATTTCCAAAAAAATAGAAAAAATGGGATTTATAACCTACTATTGCGATATCTCCGTTATTTGGTTACCTACGCCGACCTAGTTTGCATCATTGTAAAGACGGGATCTTCCACTTTCATAGTCAGGCTTTGCAATTGGAAAGTTTCCAACCAAAGCTGTGATATTCGTCATTATAACTAAAATCGCAAACATGAAAATTTGGGGTTTATTTGCGACTATTGTGATATCTTCGTTGTTTGATCACCTACAAGAACCTACTTTACATCGTTAGAAAGGTGATATTTTCTACTTTCATCGTCAGGTTTTACTTTTGGTATACCCCATATAGAAGCTGAGATATTCGCTTTGGAAAAAAACTTTGCCTTTTTATCCACATAAGTTTTTTGCCCATTCCGACCTCTAAATATTATCCGACAATCTCCAAAATCAATAGGCTTCTTCCCCTCCGGGACCCTCATCAACACCCAAAATTGCGACCTGTAGCGTGAATACAAGGTTTAGATGGACAGACGGACAGACGGACGGACGGACTGACGGACGGACACACATAGCCAGATCGACTCAGCTCGTCGAGACATTCATTTTGGTATATATAAGTATGGGTCTACGACCATTATTTCGATGCGTTACAAACTTTTTGGGCACAACCAACTTATAATACCCTCCCCACATAGTGGTGTAGGGTATAACAACTAAAAAATTTCGAAAAACAATTTTAACATTTTTTTTCACAAAATTTTCACAAAAAAAAATAAAAAAATAAATTTTTTCAAAAAATAAAATAAAATGCTCCTTGGGTTTTCATGAAACTTATAAAACTCATATAAAAACTCATATACCCAAAAATTTTTAATTTGTGTAAAAAAGCTGTAATTCATATGGGAAATGGTATGGAAAACACTTATTTTTACCCATGTAGTTTCAATAAATTTAAAAAAGTGTTAAACGGACGGGACGGGACGGGAACAAAAGTATATATGGGCTGAAAGAGGAGACTCTCGGACATATTTCTGTGAAAACAGAACATTGTTCCATGTTGTTCCACAAAAGCCCTAGTCCAATAAATTTGGAATTTCATAAAATTTAGTACCTGAGGAAAAATAAAATAGCTCCTGTTGTGTACCCCACGCCCGCACCTTCCAATATTTTGACCTAATGTTTTGGTTTCCTTGGTTTCAATATGTTTACTATCGAATCCCATATAGAAATTAAATATCTGCGACAAAACAAAATTTTGATTTTTGGCCAGGAAAATCGTTTCTTGAACCATTGTGCGACGGTTAGCGGGTATAAAAATAGCTATGTACATAAGGATTATGATAACCTCATATCCCTGTATCACAGCGTGATGAGTTTCTACATAAGATTACATAAAATCTTAATTATAAGGTGCTTCGGTGAAAAAACCTCAAACACAAAATGATTTTAAAATTTTAATTTATCAAAATTATGGGTCATTTTGAGAAGTCACGGTGCCTCCGTGGTGCAATGGTATGCACACCCAACTTGCACACATAGGGTCGTGGTTTCGATTCCCCGGCCAGGCAACTTCAAAACACTTTTCAACGGTGGCAAAATAGCCCTCAGTAATGTTAGCGAAATTTCCCGAGTATTTCAGCCATGTAAAACATCTCTACAAAAGTGGCGTCTTAGACACGCCGTTCAGACTCGGCAATAAACTGTAGGTCCCATATCATTGAGCTAATATGAATCGGGGTGCACTCATTGATATGAGAGAAGTCTCCCTTGTCCCATCTGCGATGTTTGTGGAACAATTATATATACCCAGCAAAATTTATTTGAAGTTGTTCCTTGTGAAGTAGTGATTGAATAGCTTTTTTTGAAGCAGTCCACGCGGGGTCATGAAAAATGCAGTCCGTTCTTCACATTTTGACAATGTCCGATTTGAATCCATTTCACAAAATTTTCACATTTTAGAAATTTCAAAATTTTGCAAAAAAAAAACTTAACAAGTAAAAAAGTATCAGTGGGCTTTGCCGACAGAGATATACCCTCAGCTTGTGTATATTGAAACAATTTTTTTCCAAAAAACGCATGTATTTAGGGAGTTTTAAGAATTTTGGGCGTTTGAACTGACAAAAATGTTGATTAGGGTTTAATATCAAAAGTTTTGCAGAGGAGATACTAAAAAGAATGGATCTCTCCAGCCACTACATATGGTACCATAGGCGTTTTGTAGAACTTCAGGGATGTTTGCCCAAGAAGTATGAACTTGCCCCTGAAACAACTTTTACCATCGGAATTGAGGCAGCAATGCAAGTTGCTTCAACAAAAATCAAAGTGATTCGAAAGCAGGTCTTAAAGTGAACATGTATCCGAAATTTTCAGTGGGAGGTACCGAATGGAGTGGACAAATATAGTACATATTTCAACCTGATCTATATCTGGTAGATATATTAGGATGTGTAAAGTATGGACCAATTCGGCCACTCTCTTCAAGAGTTATCGTACGCACAATTTTTCCGAACATTTATGAACTTTTGTGGGGGAGGTACCTGAAGGAGTGGACCGATATGGCTTATCTTCGAACTTAAACTATGTTTGGACAAAATATTACTAAGGCCAAACTTTGGACCGAATCGGCAGACCTGTTCGAGAGTTATTTTGCCCTCCAACCTCCTCACACGGTGTCATAGGGGTTTTTTTGCAACTTTCAGGCTATTTTCTCAGGAAGTATGGACTTGCCCCTGATGAAACTTATACCGTCGTATGGAGGGCAGTAAATACAAGTTGCTAAAGCAAAAATCAAAGCGATTCGAGAGATGTTCCCAAACTGAACTTTTCCAAAATTTTGTGTGGGAGGTACCCGACGGAGTGGACCGACTGAGTCCATATTAAAACCTGATCTAAGTCTGGTACACGCTCCACGATGGGCAAAGTATGGACCAAATCGGTTACACACTTCAAAAGTTATCGTGCGTACAAATTTTCCGAACATTTTCGAACTTTTGTGGGGGAGGTACCGGAAGGAGTGGACCGATATAGCTCATCTTCGAACTTAAACTAAGTTTGGACAAAATATTACGAAAGCCAAAATTTGAACCGAATCGGTTCATCCCTTCGAGAGTTATCGTGCGCTCCAGCCAGCCAGACAGACAGACAGACGGACGGACATTGCTCAATCGACTCCAAAATGTCTGAAACACATTTCGTCCAAACATACTTGGGGTCTAAAACCATTATTTCGATGAGGTACATTTTGCCCGTATGAAAGTGTATATGGTAAATTTCAAATTTCCTTTACAATTACATAGAAAAAAAATTAAAAACTTTTTTGGCGAGCACATCCGCCATTTTTGGTACATGGGTTAAGAAAAAAATTGTGGTTTCAAATCTGTTCGCGTTCACAAAATTGGATGCTGCACTCAAAAGTTATATGCGGTTTTACTCTCTTGTAAAGAAAAAGTATTTAAAAATTCCTATTGTGTTGTAATAAGAACATGTATATATGAATCGTTAGCAGAATCTGATATCTATACGTAGATGCTAAAATAGTTGCTAAATTTATTTTTATTTTCGCGGTAAATCAAAAAATATTGAAGAAATCTTGGAATAAATTTTATTTATTCTAAATCAAAGTCCAAAAAATCTCTAAAACAATAATTTAAAAATACGTACAGAATCTAGACAACGCCTAGAAAAGTGTGAGACCAAAATTATAAAGATCGCGTTTATAACTTGCATATTACAGCAACAACAAAGAACGGAAACTTATTGTTGGAAATTATTTCAAAAATATATTTTTGGTTAAATACGAAAAATTTGAAAAATAAATGTTGGGAGTTATTCTATTATTTCGCTAAATTTCGATCCAAATCCTGAAGTATTTTGCTTAAACTTATACGAGAAAAGTAATTAGTCATCGTGAAAGTATATTTGCTTTCTGTGAGAAGCTATAGAAATAAGAACTAGAGAGTAATATTGAAATTACAATCAAAGAAAAAACATAGAAGTTAAAAACCGTACAATTCGCGAATTGGTTTAAATCGGTTGAGGTGCATGTGCATTTCGGATACAGGGAGTCCATGTCTATCAATATGCATGGATTTTCCCATGTTTCATTCAGCGACCAAAGTGTGCCATCAGTTGCATCTTACTATTCAAAAAACCTTCAAGTGGGCAAAAATTACGCGATGTGCATATGATAATAAGGTGCATCCGATTTCAATGGCCCCCTATTAAAAATACGTCAATATAAATTATTTTAGACAGATTCGTCAAGAACTGCGGATGTGCCACCACATTCCATTTTGGGATAAATAGGGATATTACTCCCGAATCTTTGTAATTTGTGACACACCTTTTTGGCAAATATAATAATCGCGTATAAAGGATTACATTTATGTAAAAATAATCAAAGAAAATCGCGGTTCAATTCGCGGAATTGTCAAAATATATTTTTGCAGATTTTCCTACTTTCAAGGTATCTATATCCGGCGTTTTAGTGGATGGATTTGACCGCGGAAGAGCTCATTAGATCCGGCACGTAAAAAAACTAAAATCACGCGGGGTTCAGGGGTACCTGTACGACAGTTGTAAATTTTAAAGCCAAAAAATAGGTTTTTTCAGAAAATTTACGGACCAAATTTTCGCCTTTGGACTTCTATTACTAGGAAGCTGTACGGAGCACACTCATGAGATATACATCGAACGACGTGGAATCGCGATTTCTACAATCCTATAAACTAGTTTCGATTATTATTTAGTTGCACCATCTAATTATAAGAAAAATTCGAAAAACACTGAAATCAAAACTTCAAAATGTCAGCATCGATTTTAGGGGAATACAGTGTATATATCGAAAAGTCATACACTAGAACCATATTGCCTAAGGGGTATTCTTTACTTCTTTCTTTGAGCATAGGTTTGAATTTTCCGTGGTTTGGCCAGAAATCAAGAAAGAACACAAAAAAACTTGTAAACTTCAACACATTTTTCCCATTTTTTTATATTACCACCAGCGCAGCTTCCACGAAAATTATTTGTTATGGTCCATATTATGAGATCGTAGCTAAAACACTTCAATATATATAAATGTATTCATATTTTATAAAATATATTAACAGTTCGCGACTTATTAAATGGTGAACCTCAACTTCAACGATTGTAAAACTTTTTTGAATATTACCATATACCCTTCATAGCCTAAAGGCTGAGGGTATAAAAAGACAAAGAACATAATTTGTTTCTTGTTAATTCTAATAACAGCAATATGTTTGCATCCATAAAAAGTAATTTGTATACAAAAAATAATAAAAGTGATTTCGAACTACATCTTTGTTTGTAGCCAAAGAAGTAGTTGAATCATATGTTGTTGTGATTTATTCACTACAAAGAACTAATGCAAAATGTGTGCTTAAGAAGTAAATTAGACAGTATCCTCACTGCACCATGCCCTTGTAAAAATCATGACTTCTTTCACGTAAAAAGATGTAGTCCGAAATCACTTGCACTCATGATTTAACTACTTCTTTGGCTAAAAACATTTTGCTGGGTATAAATAAAAATCAAATGTAGTTCGTTGATAATGGCATCAGTTGACAACGGCTGGACCGAGACAATTGTGGATTAGTCTCGGCCTTAAACATTTTTTAGGACCCAACCTTTAAAATATGTTATATCTACAAACCGATTTTCCTAATATTTTTAGGGAATGTACAGGAATGGCCGCCGGTGAAAATAGGATGCATATATTCTTGAATTTCAAGGGACGGGGTAACTCCCATATTTAAAAAAACGCCATATCTTTATGAATAAAAATCAAATGCCGTCATAACCCAACTTAAATTTTATGGAAAGAAAATTTTACCACGTCGATTTTTTTTCAATTTTCAATTTAAATTTTTTCCGGCAAAACTATTAAACCGATTTTCCGAAATTTTTAAGCAATGCACAGGGTGGCCCCCGAAAACACGCCACATATTTTATTGTAATTCAGAGGATATCTACAATCTAGGTACTATCTTCGGGCCTATTTTGTTAGATATGTTATATCTCCAATACTACTGAACCGATTTTCATCAAGTTTGCAGCAAAAGCTCAATGTCCACCGTTGTTATATATGATTTATGCATTTTGGAGGAGGTTGCGTACCTTCCGCTCGCCTTTCTTTAAAACGCTATATGTATAAGCCAAACTTATCATTATATCGGTTTCAGCATACATTTTGGGAGGCATTGGGGTTGTGTGGAGCCAAAATACCGGACCACTCCCACTTAAAATCTGTTATATCTTGAAAATTGATTACCGCGCCCATTTTTTTCAAAATATGTTATTTTTCCACAACTACTGAACCTAATTTCAGCTATTTTCAAAAACTGTTCAGGAATGCCCTGTGGTGCATAATTTCGGGGGTGTATTGGTTAATAATCGCTATATTTGTTAACTTATGAGTGCATCGGCTTGCAAATTAAGTTTCGAGACAACGGTGGTTACGCCCCCGATCAAGAAAAATGATATATTTACAAATTTCCTAAAATGGTGAGGTTCAATGGTCCATCAGCCTGAAAAAGTCTCAATAAGCGGCAGAATTCGATTTAACAATTTTTTAAACAGTTTTTTTAAGCAATCATTTTTTATTTTTTTTTAATTAGATCGCTTTAGGATAATCTGTCGATAAATTGGAAATACTCCTCGGTTTATGATACCCTACACCACTATGAATATGTAAAATATATATAGGAGCTACATTTGAAATCTGATTTCGATATAATATGGCACACTTATTTCTACACCTTTTTCACATGTAATTCGAAACATTCCTGTTGTAATTCGTAACATTTCATTTGTAATTCGATTAATCTACATATTTATAATTCGTAACATTTTATTTGTAATTCGAATTATTCCGTTTGTTATTAGAATTATTCCATTTGTAATTCGAATTATTCTATTTGATGATGGCGCCCGATTTATCAAAACCCATTGATACCATCAAGCACTCAACGCTGCTTGTGGACTTTGAAAAGTCCATGTCCCGACTACGTTTGAACCCTTGGATAATCAATAATATGTGGGAGTTCCCCAAGGTGAGGTTATATCACCGGAAATTTTTACTATCTACCTCTCCTGTATTCCACCCCCTCCCGACGGAATGGACATCTGGTGTCATTTATGAAGAGCTGTACTTCTCTTTGTCTAATCTTGCCACCTTTTCGACTCGAGAAATATGAAAATATCCGCCACTAAATCTACGACCACTCTATTCACCGCATGGATTGCAGAGGTGAACACTGAAGTATGATTCCGACCACCAACTACCCGTCGTCCGCGCATACTACAGCTATATGCGACAGGCTGAGAACAAGGTCTTCAAGGCTTGGGATGCAGACCACATAGCACGCGATAGCTAGGTCTGTGGCAAGTTATGCGGCGCCAGTAGTTTCCTCGAATATAAGAGCAACGAGATGGAAAAAATAATCAAAACTGAGAACTGTGCAATAGGTCGCCACCTCACGTTTTCAGTGGACCATCTACATGAGGAGACAAAGATTCTTCCAGTACAGCAATACAATGACATACTTGCGATGCAGTACTTGCTCGGGAGTTACCATGAGAGCCATCCCACAGTGGTCCCACTTGTATGGGAAGGTGCGACAAAAATATTTATAATCGTCGGATCAATCTGATTTTTTCAGTATATGCTAAAAATAAGTCAAAAATAATTTACCCAAAAAATCATCAATATGGGTCCAGTTTTTCCTACAGCCCCATGTAGCGGTATCACCCGATTTCAGGTATTTTGAAGCTTTTATCTACAATTTTCGGTCCTAATTGGCTGTACTTTGGTATTTGGGGTTCCCAATGGTCAGAAACATTCTGCACAAAAAATTGTTGTCTTAGGTCCAGGTTTCGGCATAGGTCTCATATTACGATATCTCCCGATTTCTGGTATTTTGAAGATTTTATCAACATTTTCGGCCCGAATTGGTTGTAATTTGCCATTTGGGGTTCTCAATGATCAGAAACCTTGTGCGCCAAAAATTGTGGTCTTAGGTCCAGGTTTCGGTATAGCCTTCATATTACGGTACCTCCCTATTTCAGTTATTTTGAGGTTTTTATCTACATTTTCGGTTCGAATTGGTTGTAATTTACCATTTGGAGTTCTTACTGGTCAAAAAAGGTCTGCGACTGGTATCGTGGACGGTAAAGGAAACAAATTATTCCATTTGAGGTCAGAATATTTCATAATAAAATTCGGTGCGACCGAACTTTATATTTTTACTTGTTTTTAATATTATATGTAGCATCATAGATATATGAAAAACATACAGATGTAAAAAAACACGCATAAGTAGATCCCAAAACAAAAATTTCTAAGTCTTTAAAGAAAAAACCAAAACAAACAATTAAAACACAAAACAAAGAAGAAACTGAGAATACAGTAATATGGCATATTCACTGAAACGACCAGAGGCATCGTCAGTATTTTTAATGTCACACACGGAAATGCAAATATATGCAGCTGGAACCAAATTTTTTGTAAATTTGACACTAATTCGAACATTCTTCAAAAAATTTGGAGAGTGGCGAAGGATGGCGAAGTTAGTAAAACTCTACTTCAATTTTTAGGGTAAACATACACAAAAAAAGTATTATAAAAATGTGATTTCCAGCACATTTTATGCGAATAATGTGTACAATTTTTTATGTAAAAGTAATTAGAAACCATTGTACTAAAACTTCCATTTCGAAAAAAATAATTTTATCCTTGCAAGTTTGAGTTACTTGCCTTGTAAGAAGTTACAACCTTACTGATGTTATTAAAGTGTTTAAGAGTTTTTAAGAGATGGTTTAATAACCCGTAGCCAAGCCAAGTGTTAATCGTTCTAATGGATGAAAGCCCGCCACACGTTATGTAAAGGTTACGTTGAAAAGAGGGGCGAGTAATTGCCACATGCCCCTGGTGAACATACACTTAAGCCAAAAGTAGGCCAGTTGTGCACTCTAGACTAGCTTTGTTTGAAGAAGGGGATTCTACTGTATTTTATTTATGGAACTCTGTGCCCTTAACAAAATCCCGCAATTGTTTCAGGTCGTCTACAATTACTTGATTTAGATTTGGTATTTTGTCGCTCCCTAAAAATAAGGATCTGATGTCTGCGAAAGTGGGGCATTGGCAGAGAAAACGCTCCAGTGTTTCGTCCTCTTCTCCGCATGTCCTGCATATGCTGTTGTCTGCGCAATTAATTTTGTGCAGATGAGCTTGTAAAACCCGGTGATCTGTATTCACACATGTAAGACTACTCAACTCTGCGTTACCTAGCAGTAATAGGATTTTAAGTTTTTTTCCTCATTTAATTCTCATCATAGAATTTTTGTGGTTTTCCCTAATTCCTCTATATTCCATAGGGATAAGTGGGTATTTTTTGCCCGAGTTTTTAACTATTCCCCGAATGTCACGGTACCCATATTATACGCACCGAGCCATGTTGAGAATGGCTGTTGATCGAATTTCACGGTGTGCCTTAACCAAATTTAAATGGAAGGTGCTTACACCTGGGAAGTTTTTGCAGATTCTGAAACTACAAAACTCATAGATGAGAAATATCAAGAAACAAAAAAAAAATCGCCGGAGGGATTTTCAAATAAATCGCGATTTAAGTTCACATTTTTAGGGGTTCTTTAGGTTTTCACGATTCTGCTTAGAAACCGCGAGACCAATGTAAATGGGCATAAAGAAAATTTTGTAGCTGTGAAAATACTCCACAAGATCGACCTGTATTATATTTTCGTAGTTTTTACCGTTTTTGAGATATAGAAGTTCAAATTGAGACAATGCACTGACTGTATCGCCTCCTTATAAAACAATATCAGTGCGCCTTAACTAACTTTTGATGAAAACCGCTTACACATGGGAAGATTTCGCGGATTCTGAAACAGCAATGTTCATAGATAAGAAAAATAGAATAAACAGGAAAAATCGCCGGAGCGATTTTTAAATAAATCGCGGTCAATATTCACAATTTTAGGTTTTTTTTAGGTTTTCACGATTTTGCTTGGAAACCGCAAGTCGTATCGAAATGAGTCTAAGGAAAATGTTGTACCTGTGAAAATTCTCTACAATACTGACCTTTAGGTTTTTTCGTAGGTTTTACCATTTTTGAGATATAGAGGTTCAGTTCAAGATTTTGCTTGGAAACCGCAAGTCATATCGAAATGGGACTAAAGAAAATGTTGAAGCTGTGAAAACTCTCTACAAGATTGAATATTTTTTAATAGGTTGTACCATATTCAAGATATATAAGTTTAATTTGGGAAATTGCAGTAATGACATTGTTTTATAAGGAGGCGATACAGTCAGCGCATTGTCTAAATTTGAACTTCTATATCTCAAAAACGGTAAAACCTACGAAAATATCATAAGGACGATCTTGTGGGGAATTTTGACGGCTACAACATTTTCCTCAGGCTCATTTACATAGGACTCGCTGTTTCCAAGCAAAATCGTGAAAACCTAAAGAACCCCTAAAAATGTGAACTTAAATCGCGATTTATTTGAAAATCCCTCCGGCGATTTTTTTGTTTCTTGATATTTCTCATATATGAGCATTGTAATTTCAGAATCTGCAAAAACTTCCCAGGTGTAAGCACCTTCCATTTAAAATTAGTTAAGGCGCACCGTGATTTATACAATCCAAGACTGTTTGTGATTTTACTGTCTTGTATGTTATTGCTTTGATTTCAGTTTTACTGTCCGTAAGGACGTTTACAGTAGTTGGTCTCGTGTTTGCATTAAGCCAGTTCAGACACTCTGTAATCGCTCGGATCTCCGCTTTATGGACCGTATTGTGATCTGGCGAACGGTTCATGAAGCGGAGATCCCTCCACACGTTAGCTCACTATTTTTAACGGGTATTAAAAGCAGTTCCCCAGGTTACATCACGGGGAAGTCAGTGTCTATCTGAGATGAAAGAGACAAACTTATTCAAATTTAAAATACCATTGTAGGGGTTATAAAATATGATAGCGATTGAAATGGAAAATCTCATAATTTTAAATACCAAACTATAATGTCTAACAAAATCTCTGCATAATATATATTTTCCATAGGCAATGTTCACACAACCTGTTTATTTACAAACCTTTTGCCTTTTTTATTTGTAAATAATAAGTAGGTATTTTATGTTTTCTAATTTCAAGTGTTTGGTTTTATTTTGCGTGATAATTCAATGTATGTGAATGTGTGTATGTACAATGTATGTTGTTTTTAGATTTTGTTTCAAACAAAAGGTAAGTTTTAATTAGTTTTTAATTTTAGACAAATTTCACAAAGTGCAATATTAGAAAAAATTTAGTGCAATTTTAATTTTAAGTAGCAAATGTTTAATTATTTATTTAATTTATTTTATTTGTACTTGTTTTTTGTGCAATTCTCTGTTGTATTTAGTAACAATTTTTTGTGTTTAAGTTTAACTTTTGGTGTTGTAAACGTAACAAAATGTAACTTTAGTGTTTTTAACTTGTTGTTCTTAACGTTTAATAGAATTATATCGTTTTGATGTTTCAACTTGTAACTTTCACTGGTGTGGGGAATCGCACGCTTTAATGATCACTGACGGAATAATTAATTGCTGTCCTTTGCACTGCTTTTAAAGTAGACAACTTCCAGGATTTATTGGAAAAGAGAGCAATATGTTAATAGCTAGCGACCGCGGGTTATATGTATGTGTTATATATGTACAAATGTAAATACTGCGGACCGCTAGCCAAAAATTCATCAAAACAACGCTACAGTGTTCGCAATAAGTATGGTCCTAGACCATACATTCTCCGCCCCCAAGACTCAGTGCATCCTTCTCATCTTATCGTCGTGGGCTTTGCTCGAGGCGGCAATCTTGATTTGGTAAGTATGGAGTCATCTGTAAATAAACGGGAAGAAGGAGTACTATGTTTTTATTAAAGAAGCGACCCGACTAACTGGTCGGAAATAACTTGACGACCTTCGTTATGGGTCGGCTGATGTTACCACCAGCAGTCTTTATGTCTACCACTCTTACGTTTTGGTCGATTCCCTGGTGGGTCTTTATAATTCGTCCTAACTTCCAATCAGTTGGAGCTGAACGTTCATCCTTAAGTACAATTAAATCACCCTCCTTAAGATTGTCTTGTTGATACTTCCATTTAGTACGTCGATGGAGCTCATGCAGATATTCAGTTTTCCATCTATTACAAAAATATTGGGAGATAATTTTCAAGCGTTTCCATCTATTGACAAGGCTAACATCTTGGTCTGAAACATCGGGTTCGGGAGGGGCTAAAATTGGTGTACCGATTAAGAAGTGACCTGGGGTCAGAGGCGACAAATCGCTAGGATCCTCACTAGCTGGACTCAAGGGTCTTGAATTAAGACAAGCTTCGATTTTCGACAAAATTGTGGAAAATTCTTCGAAGGTAAAAGTCATTTTTGGTATGCATTTCTTCAAATGTGTCTTGAAAGACTTCACGCCGGCCTCCCACAAACCGCCCATGTGTGGAGCGCCGGGTGGAATAAACTTCCAATCGAGATTTTGATGGGAATTTTGTACAATCGATTTATTTTGTAATTCTTTCATGAACAAGAGTCTGTCTTTCTTTAGGACATCGACTGCTCCAACAAAATTGGTTCCGTTGTCGGAGTATACACAAGAAGGGCATCCACGTCTACTAATAAATCTGGAGAATGCCGCTAGAAATGACTGAGTCGAGAGGTCACTAGTTGGTTCGAGGTGTATGGCTTTCGTAGCAAAGCATACGAAAAGGCAGACATATCCCTTTGTAATAAGACATGCTCTTCCCGTAAAATTTCGTATGCTGAAGGGTCCCGCAAAATCTACGCCAGTGTTAGTAAAGGGTCTAGATAGCAAAGTTCTTTCTGGTGGGAGTGAAGCCATAATTTGATTTTCTGTTCGTCGCTTATACAGAATGCAGACTCGGCAATTCCGAATAGTCTTTTTGATCAGTGATTTGAGTCTGGGTATGCAAAAACCGGATCTCAAAACTCTCAACATCAATTGGTTCCCACCGTGTAAAGTCACCTTGTGAGTGTGTTCGACTAGTAAAGTAGTAAATCTCGCATTGTGCGGAAGAATGATTGGGTGTCGTTCTTCGAAAGTGAGTGCTGGCGATTGAACCAGTCTACCATGAGCTCGCATAATACCCTTTGGATCTAAGTATGGGTTAAAAGATAGCAAAGGACTCTTTGGAGGAATTCTAGATCTTTTCTCTAATGCATGAAACTCCTCTGGGAAAAAGAACCGTTGGGTGCGAATTATACTGGCACGTTTGCCCGCCTGAATTTCATCAGCAGTAAGTTCAACTTCAGAAGTTAGAGGGTTTTGTCTACAAACAAGGGTGTTTTTCCAAAATCTGAGTGCTTGCGCATATGCTCTGTATACTCTTGTTAACGAAGATATGTTTCTCATGGGGTCTTTTTCCATCATTTCTTCCATATATAACATCAGCACTTTCGATGTTTTTGCTTCCAGTGTAACTTCGCAAATTTCTTTCGATGGCCAACTATGATTCGGTAATTTTAACCAATCTGGTCCAGTCCACCAGAGTTGGTAATTACTAAGCTCGTTGGGTGAGCTCCCACGACTAGCAATGTCCGCTGGGTTATCCTTAGAGTCAACGTGGGCCCAATTTTCTATTCCAACATTTTCTAAAATTTCAGATACGCGGTTTCCCACAAACGTTGACCAGTGGCAAGGGGGTTTTCTCAGCCAGGCGAGGACAATGGTTGAGTCTGTCCAAAAGTGAACGTTAAACTTTGAAATTTGAAGATTATTTAGTATCGATGATGACAATTTTGATAGCAGAACTGCTCCACAAAGTTCGAGTCTGGGAAGTGAAATTTTCTTAATTGGGGCAACTCTTGTTTTAGCAGTTAACAAAGATGTTTTTATTTCATTATTTGTGTCTCGGGTTCTGATGTATAAAGCTGCAGCATATGCGCTCTCAGACGCATCACAGAATCCGTGAATTTCCACGTCGTTGTCTGGAGAGTAATTTATCCACCGAGGAATCTTTAAGTGTTCGATGTCTCTACTATTCTTAACAAAGTTCTGCCAGTTCATCATAGTAATTGCTTTCAATATGTCATCCCAGTTAATCTTGTCCAACCAAATCTGCTGCATCACTAATTTGGCGACAACTACAATGGGAGCAAGCCACCCACAAGGGTCGAACAGTTTGGCAATTGTCGATAGGACTTCTCTTTTTGTGTAAGATGTTTTAATCTCCATTGTGGGTTGTGTGAACGAGAAATAATCACCAGAAATATTCCATTTTATTCCAAGCGTCTTTGTGGAGGCATCATCGGAAATATCGAGTGAATTAACTGGATTTAGTTGTTCTTTGGCTAGACCCTTTATTACTTTTGGGTCGTTAGCTGTCCATTTCATAAGCTCAAAACCAGCCGATTCCATGGCAGCCGTTAACTCTTTGCGAGATTTAATAGTATCTTCTATTGAATGACCTCCTGCTAGAACGTCGTCAACGTATAAGTTTTCCAAAATAACTTTCGAGGCAATTGGGTATGTGTCTTTTGTATCTTCAGCTAATTGTATAAGTGTTCTAAGTGCCAAGAAGGGTGCGCAGTTCACGCCAAAGGTAACCGTTTGTAATTCATAATCCTCTATGGGGTCAGACGGAGATTTCCTGAATAATATTCTTTGAAATTTTGTTTGAGTAGGATCCAATAATATCTGCCGGTACATCTTGGTAACGTCGGCATTATAAACGTATCGGAAAAATCTCCACTTCAATACTTGCAATACGATGTCTTGCTGTAAAACTGGACCAGCGTACAAGTTATCATTCAGACTTCTTTTATTTGAAGTGGGACATGATGCATTGAAAACTACACGCAATTTTGAAGTAATCTTTTCGGGTCTAATTACTGCATGGTGCGGTAGATAGTAATTTGGAGTCTTGGTGATATCACTTGGAGAAATTTTCCTCATGTGTCCCAGCTCAAGGTATTCAAGAATTGTACTATCATATAATTCCTTAATTTCTGGGGTCTTCATGAGCTTTCTTTCCATCCGATAAAATTGAGCTAGAGCAATATTTCTTGCGTCTCCAAGTTCTTCGCATTTTTTAAAGGGGAGGGTCACTATGTATCGCCCTTCCGTGTTCCTTTTAGTAATATCCAAGTAGTTTTGCTCACAAAATGCATCTTCATCTGATCTCAAAACTTGTTTTGGGGTCTCCTCCACCTCCCAAAAACGTGTTAAAATTTTCTCAATTGATATGGTATTGCAAAGTGATATTTGTCTCTTCTTTTCAGATTCATCCTTCAAGGGTCCGCCAATTATCCATCCAAAAACTGTTTTTTGGGCCAAAAGAGATCCAATTGACTTCATAGGTGTTCCAATTGTAAATATAAGAGGTCCTATGTCCATCCCTATTAGGAGATCAACTGGTTGGCTGACGTAAAATTTCGGGTCTGCTAATTCCAAGTTCGTAGCATCGCGCATTTGTGTTTTTTCTAAAGTATATGGTGGTAAATTCGAAGGCAAAGATTTCAAAACAGGGGCCCAAACTTCCAGTTTAAAATTTGGGTCAAGCTTAGATCGTAGTTTAAAAACGCATGCTTTAGCAGAAGTTTCCGAAATGAGTTGGTTTATTCCAGTAACATGAACAAGATTTCGTTTTGTTGGCAAACTTAAACGATTTTTTAACTTCTCAGTAATGAACGTGGATTGTGATCCTGAGTCAATTATCGCACGAGCATCGTAATAATGACCATTAGCCTCAATTTGTACTATGGCTGTGAAAAGTAAAGTGTCTCCGGGATGTTGATCTCTATTTCCACCATCCTGGAGAGTCAAAGTTGTAATATTTTCTGGTTCTTGGTTTGTTGTGGACTGTATAAGTGTAGTGAGAGCAGCAGCACTGGTACTAGGTCGTGCTTCCTCTTGAACTGTAGTTTGTATTGCAGATAGGGTCTCCTTTCCCTTGTTTAATAAAGTATGGTGTTTCAAATTACAAGTTTTGCATCCAAAACGACTTTTGCATTCCTTCACGCCGTGATTAGCAGATAAGCAATTGTAACAAAGATGTGAGATTTTCACAACATGTATCCGGTCATTCACGTTTTTAGCCAGAAACTGTTGGCAATCTCGTATAAAATGATTGGCTTTGCAAATTTGACACGAATTTTGATATTGTGTCTTGGGTTGCTGAGGAGCATTTGCATTTAATTTACCCGTTGAACTCTGAACCTTTTGGTTTATATTAGTTTGAAAGCTGCTTGTGAACTTAATTTTCTTCGAATTATCTTGTCTGTATGGAGTTTGTTGATTTTGTTTCGAAAAACTGGGCCTTATGTTTCCGACCGATTCCAAAGTTTTGAATTTGTGGGTCAAAAAATTATTGAAACCGTTCCACGTTGGCAGTGTCTTACAATCTTCAAGAGTATTTTCGAATTCTTCTAAAAATGTCCTTGGAAGTTTGCTGGAACAAATATATGTTAATATAGGGTCCCATCCTGAAACTTCGACCTTTAGAGTTTCCAGAGTTTGAATGCAGCTATTCACCGTTCGCTGTAATTTTTGAATGCTGTGACTTGAGTCGGAAGTAACATTTGGTAAATTGAATAAAATTTTCAGTTGCTCGTTCACCTGCATCCTCTTATTTTCATATCTGTCGGTTAAAATCTTCCAAGCTAGCTCAAAACCATCATTTGTAAGAGGAACATGGCTTATTAATTCTCTTGCTTCGCCAGCAGTCTTCTGAGTCAAATGAAAATATTTCTCGACATTACTCAATTTGGAGCCTTTTATGTAGATTGCGGTAAATAAGTCACGGAAACTCGGCCAAGCATTATAGCCTCCCTTGAAAACGTCTGTGTCACATGCTGGTAATCTTGAAATTGGTGTTGAATCGATTTGCTTCTGTGCCAACAGGGTCTTTCGTTTTATTTTCTCCTCTGATTCCTTCTGCTTGAGCGTCTGAATTTGTCCATTTACAGCAGCAATCGCCTTTTTATAAATATCAACAGCCTCTAAGTAATGTTTCCTCAGCTGTTTTTTATCGATTGGTTTTTGTCCCTCTTCTGGCTCATAATCGCGGCATTCCACATAAGCTTTCTTTACTTGGTCGTAAAAAGAGTTAAGTTCCACTCGTGATGCCTCCAGGGTATGTATGTCGTCATCAGTGTTAGCAATGCTTAAAATTGAAACGTAATCCTGCAAGTCATTAACGCAGTTTGCAAATTTTGTGCACTTTGCTTTATCCATCCTTATTGTAACGAGGGTCAGACTTTAGAACAAATTTTTGTTTTACAAAGGTTTGACAAAGTTGCCCTTTACGAGGACAAAGTATTATTTTTATTGGGTGTTTAAAACAAATCAAGAATTTTGTCTTTGCAAAATCTTTGTTGTTACTTCCCAAATAAATTGACTTGACGACAAAAGGATCTAATTTTGTAGAGAGCCGAGGAGTCGACAGCAAATAAAAGTATTTGATAACAAATATTTCCAAACGAAAAGCCAGGAAATGAGTCAAAAATTTGGATAATAAAACCGCTGGTAATTATTTAGTTGAGTAAGAAATCTTATAAAAATGCTTTTCCACAAAAGATATTATGCAAATTCAAGAAACGATAGCAAAAAGAATCATAAACAGAAAAATTCCAATCCAAAAAATATTCGACTAGAAAAGGTGTGTTGGGTTGCACAGAAGAAATTATAATTTTCAAAGAGTCGTGTACCAAAGTACTATAAAATCACTTAATTCCTTTGTTAGGAGGATTTTATAATTTGTTAAAGCTCAAAAAACAGTATAATGTAGAGTCGAAACCAGACAATAATCAAATCAGAAAATGTTAAGAATCCCAGCAAAATGTTGCAATCGCGACCAAATTTTTGAGTCGGTAGAAAAATTTCAGCAAAAAATTTAAAAAACTCCAACAGAAGAATGATTTGGGTCAAATGTAAAATATTTCAGCAAAGTTTAAAGTAATTTTAAGTTTCGAAGAAAAAATGGCAGCAATATGTTGTAAAAAAAAATCACAGAAAATGTTTCAGCATAAGAATTCAAGAAAGATGAAAGTATTTTGTATCGAGAACAAAAATTTCCATCAGCAAGAATTCAAAAAATTGTTCAAAAGTTTTCAAATAGTTGTGTAAATTCAGGTTAAGCGTTTTCAAAGAAATGTATAGAAAAATGTTTAGGTAAATGTTTTAAGGTTAGTTAACCTAAAAATCACTGCGCTTGTATGTATACCAAATGCTTTGTAAAAAATGCTCACATTTTTGTGGTTAGTTAACCTCAAAGTATTTTAGCGCTTGTCCACCAAACGCGTCTATTTATCAAAAAGGCGCAAAAAATTCCAAGAATTCCCAAAAGTAATTTATTGGGAATCCAATATGGCGATTATATGTAAATATTTAGCAATGTTCAAAAGTGTATGTGTCTCCAAAAAAAGTTCCCACAAAAATTTATGTAAAAATTGCAAGGTTATGTTTGTTAAATGATGACGCCCAAAAGTTGCGCCAAAATTTGCATATAAACGCTATGTATGTGTTTATTGTAGTTGTTGTGTAAAATATTCTATTTATGTAAATTATTGTGTCACAATTATGACGCCACAAATTTGCGCCAAATTGCAAAAAAATCTCTTGTTGTGTATGTAAAGAGAATGTTCCAAAAAAATGAGACAGCAAGATTCCAAAAAACAAACAGTTATTTCCTTTTCTTTCAGTTATTTCCTTTCAATAATTTCGAAGAGAATTGATTTGTAAAGTGTTTGTGGCAATATGAAATGTTTTTCTCCAATATGGCTCCACCAACGTGTAATGTAGGAAAAGTTTAATTATGGCGGGTCAATTTCATAAAGGTCCCACTGTAAACGGACAGATCTTGAGATTAGGGAGAGAGGAAAGAGAGTATATTTCTTTCCAAATGTTCCAATTTTTCCAGTAAAATTATCTCCCTTTGAAAACACACTAGTAATTTCCCAATTCTTGGAAGAAATTTCCAAATCTTCCAAATATTCAAGGAGAGAAATCGAGAGTCGTTTATGTATTTGTAAAAGTGTGGACGTATTTGTGTATTCCCACGAGCAAAAAAAGGGTCAACATCAGTCCTTGATCCCAGAAATCTGTTGAATTCGGGTCAATGTGTCAAAGGGTGCCAAATTGTGTGTAAAAATAGCGCTTTTATCATATAAAGGTACAGTGTCGGTGTCAAATTTCGCCGCACCCTGTAATCCTTTCTCGATTCCACGCTTCAAAATACAAAAAAAAAACTCATTCGTACTCACTTTGACTCTCTGTGTATAGTTGGGAGTGTGTCTGTGTGTTTTTACCCTGGTGTTGTGTCCATAGATGTCTTCTTCTTCCTTGTTTATTGGCGCTTGATGTTGTTGTTGTAATTGGTTAAAAACCTTTGCACCGTACCGTACCGTTTTTATTTGTTAAATTATTAATTTGTTGTTTAAAAACTCGTATTTGCACAGTTTTGTTGTTGTTGTGTTTCACCTTCTGTGTAGTGTAGTTGTTGTATTTGTCTTCTTTTTTTTCGAAAAATAACACTTTTGTAATTCACTGTTTATTGTACTTTTGTTCCACTGTATATGTTTTTTTGTTGTTTCTTCCAAATATATTTGTTTTGCACTTTTCACTGTTCTATGTTCAGCCACTTGTTGTTGTTTTTATTTTTGCCGGCACTCTCACTGGAAATTTGATTTTTATCTCTTTTTTGATTTTTATGCTTTCACTTTTTTTTGTCTTTTTTCGTTCTTTCACTGTCAATATTTTCCTCACAATATGTTTATTTGTTTTTTTTTTGTATTTTTGTGGCACTTTTCTGTTAGTAATTTTTGTATTTTTTCAACTTTTTAATTTATTAATTGTCACTGAGTATTCTGTTTGTTTTGTTTATTTTCTTTAGACTGTTCAATTTCTAGGTGTTCTCTGTAGTGAACCACCCGTTCAAGTTCACTTTTTTATTATTGAGAACTATTTTTTATGATTTAATTTTTTTAATGTAATCACTTTTTGGATAAAAACTCTCACTTAGTGCAATTTTTTAAATATTTTAAAAACCACAATCTGGCTCGATATGGACCAAATGTTTATTTACAAACCTTTTGCCTTTTTTATTTGTAAATAATAAGTAGGTATTTTATGTTTTCTAATTTCAAGTGTTTGGTTTTATTTTGCGTGATAATTCAATGTATGTGAATGTGTGTATGTACAATGTATGTTGTTTTTAGATTTTGTTTCAAACAAAAGGTAAGTTTTAATTAGTTTTTAATTTTAGACAAATTTCACAAAGTGCAATATTAGAAAAAATTTAGTGCAATTTTAATTTTAAGTAGCAAATGTTTAATTATTTATTTAATTTATTTTATTTGTACTTGTTTTTTGTGCAATTCTCTGTTGTATTTAGTAACAATTTTTTGTGTTTAAGTTTAACTTTTGGTGTTGTAAACGTAACAAAATGTAACTTTAGTGTTTTTAACTTGTTGTTCTTAACGTTTAATAGAATTATATCGTTTTGATGTTTCAACTTGTAACTTTCACTGGTGTGGGGAATCGCACGCTTTAATGATCACTGACGGAATAATTAATTGCTGTCCTTTGCACTGCTTTTAAAGTAGACAACTTCCAGGATTTATTGGAAAAGAGAGCAATATGTTAATAGCTAGCGACCGCGGGTTATATGTATGTGTTATATATGTACAAATGTAAATACTGCGGACCGCTAGCCAAAAATTCATCAAAACAACGCTACAGTGTTCGCAATAAGTATGGTCCTAGACCATACACAACCTCTAGTTCCTGTCACCAAGTTTTCTTTTAATTGCTTTATAAGCGAGTTTACTATATATTCTTGAAAAGTATGACGAACTTCCAAACACATGTGTGTGTAAAATGTACATATTTACATACCACTGTAAATTCCCTGCATACATATGAACAGAATGTCACTTACCATATACAGTGTCCACAATAAAGATATGTTCACATGTAAATTTCTAATGTTTTCATAATTCAGATGACTTTTATTGGATTTTATAACCTTGTGTTCTGGAATTGGGCAATCCCAATGATGCCAATAAATAAATTATTTGATTTTTCTGCAACAAAAAAAAATTAGTAAAATTTTAAAAATGTTTTCCTTATTTTTGGTGCGAAATAATGATATGTTCAGGGCAATTACTGGAGATGCACAATTATTTAAACGCGGATAAATTAGAATAATAAGCGAATCTTGTCGTCAAAGCAGTGTCGGAGAACTCTCAAGGTTTTTTTCGACGTCTAAACATGCGCCCAAATTATGAATCTGTTAAACATACTGGATTTTTTTTAATTGCAGTTTGAAATGATCCTTGCCTCTGACAACCAAAGGCTTACCTCCTCTTTCCTGTTAAAAATGTGTTTCTTGAAAACTGTTTTAAAGTGTTGAATTAATCTGCATTTTGAAAGTAATTCGGCGACAACTTCTGAACAAAATTACTTGTTGGACATTGACGTTCCAAATAAACAACGATTTGTAAAATATTTTTCTCAAATTTATATGTGTAAATCCCCAATAATGGCCCTGAACCTATCATTATTTCGCACCAAAAATTAGGAAAAAAATTATAAAATTTTACTAAGTTTTATTTTGTAGCAAAACCAAATAATTTATGTTTTTGGATTATAAAATCCAAATAAAGTCACCTGAATTATGACAAAAAAAAATAGTAATTTTCATGCGAATGTATCTTTATTTCGGACACTGTATGTGTGCATGTACTTATTATTTTATTGTATACATGATTAAAATACGAGTATGTCGGTCGGTCTGTTTGACTGTCTCGTGGTGGGTGTGTGTGTATTAACCCCATAATAACAGCGAACATAGATAAAGATCGTAAAAAAAGTTCTACACAAACACACAAGTAATGACCTCTTTTTCTTATACGGGACGTAAATATCCTTATTAGGGTAGAACGGAAATGCTTTGCAGCTACCTTTATGTTTCTGTACTGGGGCAGAATTCTTGTTCTATGAAAATTTAAAATGAAAAATATTTCCTTTATATTTGTTTTCAATTGACAGTTTATTTTTTTTTTTTTTTTTTGTTTCGAATCGGTTGGTCCATTCGAGAGTTATCGTGCGCACTAGCCACCCAGAACGACGGACAGACAGACGGACAGTGCTAAATCGGCTCCAAAATGTCCAAAACAAATTTCCTCCAAACATAATTGGGGTCGTAGACCATAATTTCGCTGAAACACATTTTTGGTTGCATCAAAGCATATGTTTATACCCTTGTTGGTCTAAAGGATGAGGGTATTACTAAAGAAAACCTATAATCGATAGGTACCGTTAAATGGCGGCTATATAAAACATCGATCTAATTTAACACTTTTTGATGAAGAAGTTTTGTGTCCACTGAAAATCTCAAATGTCCAATTAAAACTAGTTTGGTAAACATATGTAAGTAAGATCCTCAAAATTCCCAAGAAGAGGTGATCACTGGGAACCCAAAATGTCCAATTACAGGTAGTTCCGTCAAAAATATAGCCAAAATTCTCAAAATACCTTAAATTTGGAGGTATTATACCTGAACATGGACCCACGTTGATATTTTTTTAAGGATGAGTTCTTTGACCGCTGGAAACCCAAAGTACCAAATTATGGCTAATTCGGTCAGAAAATTTACATTAAAATTAACATTTGTTCAGCTTCAGCTAGCTTTGATGTGACAGTGTTTGATGTCAATGCACCACAAGCTTCCTTTGTAGTTAGTAACTCAGCCTGAAAAATATTGCAGTTTTAAGTAGCTTTGAGTATGTGTGATTTTTCCGAGATAAAAGTCGAACCAACTCCATAATTCATCTTATAGCCGTTACAATAGAGATTGATGTCGCAACCCTGCTTGGAAATTTGACATCAAAAATCTGATGAAAAGTCATTACAAAAGGGCAGTAATCAACATTAATTTATATCTCTCTCGGTAGTTTGTGAAGCACGCAGGCATGTCTGTGTGCTCTGTGTCTCCTCATTGCTAGAGTAGCCTTGCGACTTTTCTGCATATAAAGGGTGATTCATTTAGAGGTTCCTACTTTCTTTAAAAAAATATAAAAAAAATTGAATGGGGAATGTTTATTATCATTTTAAAGAACACTCGATGACATTTATTTATTGCAGATTACGTCTAACAAATATTGACCGGAGATACGTGTCAAACGGTTCATCCGTTGAGTCCAATTTTCAATGACTCGTTCAAGCTTTTCGACTGGTAACTGGTGAATGACACGCCGGATGTTTTCCCCCAAGACCGGAATCGAAGCGGCTTTATCCGCATACCATTTTGACTTTACATATTCTCACAGGAAAAAGTCTAACGGAGTGATATGAGACGACCTCGGTGACCAATCGACTGGTCCAAAACGTGCGCACCGAATTGTTCTTTCAATAAATTCATTGATTGATGCGATGTGTGGGAAGTAGCGTGGTTTGTTGAAACCAAATGTCACCGAGATTACGAGCTTAAATTTTAGACATCCAATAATCGGTTATCACGGTGCAATAACGGTCACTATTGACGATGAATTGCTAACCGGCACCATTTTGAAGAAATAAGGTCCGACGATTCCACCGACCCACAAACCATTATTTTTTTCTGGATGAAGTGGCAGCTCTTGCTCTTCTTCCCAAATATGGCAATTTTTCTTCTTTACATTCCTCGAAAGCCAGAAATGTGCCTCATCACTGAATAAAATTAGGCTCGAAACACATTCCCAACATCACGCGAATTTTCGTAATAAAATAAGCGTTGTAGAGACGTAAGCTTTTTCATGATAAAATGTCAATGTATGAACACGGGACACGACTCACGCGTAATCTGTCAAAAAAGGCTGTTTAAAAAAGTACCTCTTGTTGGATCACGCGTTATATCTGCTTTTGTGTGTATATCTACTGACAGAATATGCATTGCAAGTCGGCTATGCCCCTGTCACCCTGGTGCATGCGTATTGTTGTATATTGTACTGGTGCTCCAAAAGCGAATAAGGGTCGAATTATGCCGGTGTCCATCCAAAAAACCATTTTAGATTTGTGACTCCAACTTATGACTTTTTGACCTTTTTTCTCAAAAATGATTTCCTGTAGCGAGAATGAATGAACTTTGGACAATTAATGCCAAAAATAACATTCATTGCATTTAATTAATAAAAAAGGTCACGCACAAACCACTTTGAAAAAAATGATTTTTTGGAAAATCCTATGAAATAAAAAAATCTCAAAAATGACAATTTTGAGTCTAGGGGTATTTCTTGACCCCGTAATAGTGGTAGATTGGGAACGACATATTTGGTTTTTGTAGTGCATAGTACCATCTCAGTTTTCCCTGGGTTCACCTCTAGGCCAATGCTTGTGGTCCACGTATCCAGTGATCCTAGGGCTCCGTTCATGATGTCGCTTAACACGCATGCAAACAAACCAGAGACAAGTATCACCTAACGATACATATAATTCGATACAGGATTGATTTTTGCTCTGGCTACAGTTTTTTTTTTTTTTGTACATCTGAGCAGGGTTTCGGAGTCGGAGTCAGAGTCGAGCAATTTTGCTGGAGTCGGAGTCAAAAAAAATAACTCGACTCCGACTCCGGGCAATTTTTTTCTACATTATAGAAACATAACACTTAATTCGGCACATAAAATTTTTCGAAAAACATTTTTTTATTTGAAAAAAATCTATAAGAAAACATATAAGCGAACGGTATATTATACTCAGTTAAAGGACAATTCACAGGATATTTACTATCCTCTGAAGTGTAGTCTATTGATCCCTATTTTGTTGAACCAAATGATTCTTTCAAATTTTGCAAACAAAAGTAAGGTTCTTTAGTCAGAAGTCTTACTGGTCTGCTCACAAAGGTCTATTGGTATTATCATCTTGTTTTTATGAGAAGTCATCCTTGTCTGCTATTAAAGACATTGTGGTCTCTATGGGAAATATTACTGAATACCCTTTGACACAAAATGGAAGTCAAGATCTGGGGGCGGAAAAATTCCTTATCGGAATGAAAGCCCCAATTGAAAACCCCAAGGGATACCATAGCTGAAATTTCTGAGTTATGACATAATGAATTTTTTGATTGACCCCCATCAATCATTGAGAAAATAGCTTAATATCTCTGTTTGGAGGTATTGTTTCAGCATTTTTAAATGACATGTTTTCAGTTACATAGAATGAGGAACTTTTCTGCCGAATATGCTGCCCTTCTCAGTTCCTTCCATGTCCTTTCTGTTCTTGAACTCAAAAAGTAAAACAAAATGAAATTTTCTACAAAAATTTTCCACCGAAAATTATAAGTAGGTTTCCCATTATCAAGAAATCGATATAGTCATGTTTTCATTGTCCTCTATTAGTTTTACCCGTTACTTTCTCAAAAAAAAAACCGTATGTTTAGGTATTTCGGTAAATTTCGCATAATGTATTAACTATATATGAAATTCGGATGGTTACGCTTCTGAATTAGGGCATGATAAATTCGTTGTTGGTCAACGACAGATTCATCCCGCTATAACTCAGAAGTCTGACAAACGGCGAATCTTTCTTCTAGGATTCGTTATATACACAATGAGGGCTTTAGATATAGACATTCAAATAACCGGATCTGTCCGCCAGGAACAGATATAGTTCATGTGTATCCGTGTTTTCTACACAATCAATAGCATATACGAAATTCAATGAAATACATAATCATATAGTTTTCATGAGAAAGGACCGGGTAAGAGTGATAAAGGACACTGAAAACATGACAATATCGATTTCTTATCCTAGTGGACCGACCCTACATAAAATTTTCCTAGCAACATTTTTGTAGAATATTTTCATGCGTAGTGCCTCTTCGAACGCAGCAATACCGAGGACCTGTAGTAAACAATATTTACAGGAATGTTTGTCATATTTGTTTTCAAAATGATGGGAAAAAATCGTGTATAATACGAAAGTTGAGCTAAAACAAGTAAAAAAGTATCAGTCGGCTTTGCCGACAGAGGTATACCCTCAGCATGTGTATATTGAAACAATTTTTTCCCAAAATACGTATGTATTTAGGGGGTTTTAAAAAATTTGGGCGTTTGAACCGACAAAAATTTTGATTAGCATTAAAAAAGATCAAAAGTTTTGCGGAGGAGATACTAAAAGGAATGGATCGACAATGACCGTTATTAAAGTGGATCCACAACATATGGTGTCATAGGGGGTTTTTGCACTCTTCGGGATGTTTGCTCAAGAAGTATGGACTTGCCCCTAAAAAAACTTTTAATATCGTAATTGAGGCAGCGAATGCAAGTTGCTTCAACAAAAATCAAAGTTAGTCGATATTAGGTCTTAAAGTGAACTTATCCGAAATTTTGTGTGGGAGGTACCGGATGAAGTGGACAAGCATAGTCCATATTTGAACCTGATCTATATCTGGTAGATATATTAGGATGTGTAAAGTATAGACCAATTCGGCCACTCCCTTCAAGGGTTACCGTACGAACAATTTTCCGTACATTTTTGAACTTTTGTGGGGGAGGTACCTGAAGGAATGGACCGTTATTTCTTATCTTCAAACTTAAACTATGTTTGCATAAAATATTACTAAGGCCATATTTTGGACCGAATCGGCAGATCCGTTCGAGAGTCATCTTGCGCTCCAACCACCTCACAGGTGTCATAGGGGTTTTTTGCAACTTTCATGCTATTTCCTCAGGAAGTATGGACTTGCCCCTGATGAAACTTGTACCGTCGTATGAAGGGCAGTGAATACAAGTTGCTAAAACAAAAATCAAAGCGATTCGAGAGATGGCCCTAAACTGAACTTTTCCGAAATTTAGTGTGGGAGGTACCCGAAGGAGTGGACCTATTCAGACCATATTGGAACCTCATATTACTCTGGTAGAAAGTTTACGCTAGACAAAGTATGGACCAAATCGGTAACTCCCTTCAACAGTTATCGTGCGCACAAACTTTCCGAACATTTTCGAACTTTTGTGGGGGAGGTACAGGAAGGAGTGGACAGATGTAGCTCATCTTCGAACTTAAACTAAGTTTGGGCAAAATATTACTAAAGCCAAAATTTGAACCGAATCGGTTCATCCGTTCGAGAGTTATCGTGCGCTCCAGCCAGCAGGACAGACAGACAGACGGACGGACATGGCTAGATCGACTCCAAATTGTCTGAAACACATTTCGTCCAAACATACTTGGGGTCTAAAACCATTATTTCGATGAGGCACATTTTCATCGTATCAATGTGTATATACCCTCCTTAGCCTAAAGGCTGAGGGTATAAAAACTTCAAATTTCGACTAAAAATTCAGTGAACTATCATTTAAAATGGCTAGGATCGATTTTTTCAATTATTCAAGCAATTTCCCAGCCATATTTCATAAAATTTTTTACCTAAACCTACGTCCGTTCTTCTTCAGGTTCGATTGTTTTTTTTTCTTGGCAATTTCATTATTTTTCCTAGGTCGATTCGAGCTTACTAACGTTTGTTTACATCGCATTTTTGAGGAAGATAACGTTGTTGTTTGATAAAATTATTTAAACATGGATAAATGAGAATAAAAAGCGATTCTTGTCGTCAAAGCAGTGTCGGAAAACTTGCAAGGCTTTAATGACGTTTAAATATGCGCCCTATTGAAAATGTCTTTCTTGAAAACAGCTTCAAAGTGTTGAATTAATCTACATTTTGAGAATTATTTGGCGACAATTTCTGAACTAAATTACATGTTGGACATTGTCGATCCAAATAATAAACGATTTGTAAAAAGTTTTCCTCAAATTTATAAGTGTAAATCCCCTATCATTATTTCGCACCAAAAATAAGGAAAAAAATTATAAAATTGTACTAATTTTTATTTTGCAGCAAAACCAAATAATTTGTTTTTTTGACATCATGGGGAGTGAGAACCCAACTCCTTAAGGGCCTGGGTACATAAGCAGCCTCGCCTGCTTGTTTTGCTTTCCTGCTTCATTTGTGACATAATAAAAATAAAAGAATAAAGAAGGCCGAGCAAATTTCGAACTGGGTTGCCCTATTCCTTTTTTATTCTTTTATCAGAAGCAAGCAAGGCAATCAGTCGAGGCAGCTTATGCACCCAGGCCTTAACATAAAATTATAAAATCCAATTAAAGTCATCTAAATTATGAAAATATATAAATTTACAGGCGAATCTATCTTTATTTCGTACACTGTATGTGTGTATGTACTTATTATTATTTTATTTTATACATGATTAAAATACGAGTATGTCGGTCGGTCTGTTTGACTGTCTCTTGGTGGGTGTGTGTATTAACCCCATAATAACAGCGAACATAGATAAAGATCGTAAAAAACAGAACACACAAACACACAAGTAATGACCTCTTTTTCTTATACGGGACGTAAATATCCTTATTAGGGTAGAACGGAAATGCTTTGCAGCTACCTTTATGTACAGGGGCAGCATTTTAAATGAAAAATATTTCCTTTATATTTGTTTTCATTTGACAGTTTTTTCCTTTATAAAAGTTTCCATTCCAAAGTTCCCTAGAAACAGAATTGAGCCCCTGGAATTTCAAAAGTAAAAAAAATCCAAGAATTTTTATAATGGTCCCACTCTTTCAAAATATCCACATAATTTTGTTTTTGTATCTTTTTGACTCTTTTTGTGAATTTTTCTATAGAGAAAGTAGAGTTGAATAGGCCGGGCAATTAAACATGGGAATTGTATCGTGAGAACCCCTTTCGCATGCAAAACATTTTACATATATATTCCCATCAATTCTTACAGAAGACGAATTAAGGCGGTTGCATCAGCCTAATATCACTTATTTGTAAAATAAAAAGTAAAAGGGCGTTACTGTTTTACCCTCCAACATGAAATATTCTGAACTTATATGAAATAATTACTTTTCAATGTACCAATGCCCAAAATTATGGGAGGAGAAGTTATTTTACCACTGGGTCCAAATTTTTTAATGGAGAAGTTTTTAACCACTTGGAACCATAAATGCCGAAGGACGTCCAATCATGCTCAAAAATGTGGTTAAAATCAAGTAAAAAATAACAGTCAGCTGTACTGACGAAGATATACCCTCAGTCTCTAAGCAAAAAATAAGCAAACACAATAATTGTGTCGTATATAAAATATATGGTATTAGTAACACGAGTTTGCTTCAAAAAACTTGGAATCTGTAGGTACCGTAATGTGGGGTTATACAAAATCATTGACCCGGTATATGTTAATGATTTTGTATAACCCCACATTACAGAACCTACAGATTCCAGGATTCTTCTGCTTCATAAAGAACTCTTAATATTAAACTAAGTTTGGAAGGTATTTTTGAAAAAGTTTGGGAGTTGTTCTTGCACACTATCCATTTTAGTATGAGCTGGCAGGGTTTGTTGGAGCTTTTGTCGCATTATCTGAGGAAGTATGGCCTTACTCCGGAAAAAATTATACCCTTGTAATAGGGACCGTGAAAACAACCTTTTACAAAAAAATCAAATAGATCAGAGACGAGTCTTCAAACTGTACCCTTCTCAAATTTTTTTGGGAGGTAAAGGCAAAGTTTGGACTAATAATAAACTAACAGCGAGAGTTATCTTGCGGAATGACTATTTTAGTTGATGCCGTCAGGGTTTCTTGGATCTTTTACGCCATTATCTCAGAAAGTAAGGGAGCCGCAACGACAACATCCGAGAGGAGTTCTTAAACAACACTTTTTCCGAATTGTGTGTGGGATGTACCCGAAATAGTGCACCGATATAGTCCATATTAGAACCCAACTTATACCTGGAAGGAATAATTCGATGTGCAATGTTTGGACCAAATTAATTTCTCCTTTCGAGAGTTATCGTTTACCATTTTACAGACAAATTTTGAACTTTTGTGTGGGACGTAACCGAAAGAGTAGGCCGATATGGCAATTTTTTTGACAATTTTTTAAGATAAGTTCTTTGACCGCTGGAAACTCTGAATGCCAAATTATGGCTAATTCGGTCAGAAAATTTACCTAAAAATTAATGCTTAACATTTGTTCAGCTTCAGCTAGCTTTGGTGTGACAATGTTTGATGTCAATGCAAGGAGCGCCACTTGATTGTCCACAAAGTAGAAGTATGCTACAAGCTTCCTTTGTAGTCTGTAAGTCAGCCTGAGAAATACTGCAGTTTTCAGTAGCTTTGAGTATGTATATATGTGTGCTTTTTCCGAGATAAAAGTCGAACGACTCCACAATTCATCTTATAGCCGTTACAGTAGAGCTTGATGTCGCAACCGGTCACTGACGATCCGTGATTCCGTTCTTTCCTGCTTGGAAATTTGATATAAAAATCTGATGAAAAGTCATTACATAAGGGCAGTAATCAACATAAATTTATATCTCTCTCGGTAGTTTGTGAAGCACGCAGGCATGTCTGTGTGCTCTGTGTCTCCTCATTGCTAGAGTAGCCTTGCGACTTTTCTGCATATAAAGGGTGATTCAGTTAGAGGTTCCTACTTTCTTTAAAGAAAAATCAAAAAAAAAATGACTGGGGAATGTTTATTATCATTTTAAAGAACATTCGATGACATTTATTTATTGCAGATTATGTCCAACAAATATTGACCGGAGATACGTGTCAAACGGTTCATCCGTTGAATCCAATTTTCAATGACTCGTTCAAGCTTTTCGACTGGTAACTAGTGAATGGCACGTCTGATGTTTCCCCCCAAGACCGGAATCGAAGCGACTTTATCCGCATACAATTTTGACTTTACATATTCTCACAGGAAAAAGTTTAACGGAGTGATATCAGACGATCTTGGTGGCCAATCGACTGGTCCAAAACGTGCTCACCGAAGTGTTCTTTCAATAAATTCATTGATTGATGAGATGTGTGAGAAGTGGCGCGGTTTGTTGAAACCAAATGTCGCCGAGATTACGAGCTTCAATTTCAGATATCAAATAGTCGGTTATTACGGCGCAATAACCGTTATTGCGCCGTAATAACCGACTATTTGATATCTATCTTGACGACGAAGTCCTAACCGGCACCATTTTGAAGAAATAAGGTCCGACGATTCCACCGACCCACAAACCGTTATTTTTCTCGATGAAGTGGCAGCTCTTGCTCTTCTTTCCAAATGTGGCAATTTTTCTTCTTTACATACCTCTAAAGCCAGAAATGTGCCTCATCACTGAACAAAATTAGGCTCGAAACACATTCCCAACATCACGCGAATTTTCGTAATAAAATAAACTTTGTGGAGACGTAAAACGTCAAACAGTTCTAAACAAAAATAAAATGAACACGTGACACGACCCACGCGTGAGTTGTCAAAAAAGGCTGTTGAAAAAAATACATTTTGTTGGATCACCCGTTATATCTGCTTTTGTGTGTATATCTACTGACAGAATATGGATTTCAAATCGGCATTGCCCCTGTCACCCTGGTGCATGCGCACTGGTGCTCCAAAAGCGAATATGGGTCGAATTATGCCGGTGTCTATCCAAAACGCGATTTTAGATTTGTGACTTCAACGGCATCCAAACACTTTGCAATATGTGTATATTAGGGTGATGACTTTTGACCTTTTGTCTCAAAAATGATTTCCTGTAAAAATAACATTCATTCCATTTAATTATTAAAAAATCATTTAACCATTTACAAAAATGATTTTTTTGGAAAATCTTATGACCTATTAATAACTAAAATAACTTTTATTCGAATTAAATATTAAAAAAGGTCACACACAAACCAGTTTCAATTTATATGATATGGAATAAAGTTATGTATGATATAAAATTATATAACAAAAGCTTATGTCATTTGGTTATGTCGTGTGATTTTAAAGCTTTTTTTTTTTTTGAGCCATATATGTGCATAAAGTGACTCCAAAATTTTTCCAAAATTTTTTCCATATATGAACACTTTGAAAGCTTTTTGTGCGTGAGCTGTTTTTGTCGAATCAACTTATAATTATGATTTTATCTAATGTTAGGCAAAAGTTCATCAAAATATGATACAGGGATATGAAGTTGTAAAAAAAGTCATAAACCTAGTGTATGTTCTATATTACGTTTCTATGACAGATTTGAGTCTAGGGGTATTTCTTGACCTCGTAATAGTGGTAGATTGGAGATGACATATTTGCCTTTTGGTATTCGATACCAAAAACTTGACCAAATGCTTCTTCCAGACCCTTAGTACACTATTCGTATTAGTTACTAGGTTCCCTTTGTGAAACCCCTAAACGTTCGAGTAATTAGGGCTACCCCTTCACCAATCGCACAAAAAAAGCACTTAGTTCTAGATGTTTACTGTCGGCTGTCTTTGTGTTCTCTGTTACAACGTTATAATTTTATTCTCAATATTTTCGTCGATAATGGGCCAAATGTTGCTTTCTTACAATCAGGGCTTCGGAGTCGAGCCATTTTTGGTCAGACTCCGACTTCAGTCCATTTTTTTTCTCGATTCCGACTCCAACTCCGGAGTCGACTCCGAAAATAGATAAAATAAAATTCACAACTTAAATTACAGTTATCTCAGTTTGAACTTTCAAGATACATTACATTGGGAGGATACCAAAACATAGTTGTTCGTTTTTTTTTTCGTTGACAATACAGAATACAAAGTAACAAGCACTTCAGAATACTTCACACTTCAGAACATGTAGCAAAACCCTTCAAAGCAACTGCAATCGGACGGTATCGTTACAAGGTTTCTCTACCTAAACACCGACATACGAGTATATTTACAATTTTCCGAATTTGACTTATGTACCCAATGAGACTCGAAATACCAAATTACCATAATTACTGACCGGTAACACTTTTTGTAATTTTTTGAGTTATGGAAAATTAACGATATTTTAGCACCGCAACGTGATAGAATACCAAAATAGCGTATTGCCCCATAACATACACTTTCGTGGTTAAGGTTACTTGAAACCTTTATGCCAAAAGGGATCATTTTCTTCAAACCGTTAAGAATTTTGATTTACACTTGTAGGCCTTTGCCTACATAACTCTTCATCTTCAAGGACAATATCTCGTATTCTTGTCCGTCCATAGTTATTTTTTACGTATTGCACCTCGTAATGTGACAAAAGAAAACCTTCGAAATACATAAAATCGGGCCGTGCCGTTATACTAAATCGTAAACCTATACCGGCAATTTTACATCTTTATACTTTATACTTTATAGTTCCCGAATAATATTTCGATGTGTTTCAAACGGAATGACAAGTTAGTATCTTATGGTGGAAAGTGTTTTTTGTCTACCACCTCAAAAAGAATACAAGTAAAACCAAAGTTTAGTACGGCTAAGCCGAACTGACAATCGGAAATGATTAAAAAGTTCTGGAAATTTATGTATCCACCATCCTATAGAGGTAATGCTCATAATTTAACGTCAATTTGTTAAATATTTTTCATTCCTCAGCATTAATATATTGACAAATTTATCCCAGATACATGACTTAATCGAAAAATCATTTGATCTCTTCTCATCGAAGAACAACAGGATAGCATAAGAATATCACCTTAAATAGAGAGAGAGAAATGGTTAAGTAGGTTTACTTATAGATAACCACACACTATTCTATTATAAAAAAGCAGACTTCTTTACAAAAGACGCATGGTTCTTCAAAAGACCGAATATGCCCTTTAAAAAATAGCAGCAACATCGTCTTTAAGAAGATTCTAACTTTTCTCATACAAATTCAGCAAGAAGTCTAGTAGGTCTTTCCTATGATTTCCCTTAAAGTACTACAAGGTCTTTCATAGAAGTCCAACAGGTTCTTTCACAGCAGACATAAATGGCTTCTAATAAAAAACAACAAGAGAAGACCAGTGAGTCTTCTATAAAATGGCCTGTAAATCTTCTAAAAGATCTTCCCTAAGTATATTTGAAACATGCAAACATTATCCCAATCAATTGACCCAAAAATGTTTCTTATATGCATTTTGTAGTCAAAATAGAGATTAAGAGTTTTTTTTTTAAATTATGATCATTTAAATAATTTAAATTGATTTGACAAATTTTGATAAATGTAGAACAGATTGTTGCCCGGAGTCTGAGTCGAGCTTTTTTTCACGACTCCGGCTCCGACTCCGACTCCAGCAAAATTTGCTAGACTCCGACTCCAGACTCCGACTCCAACTCCGAAACCCTGCTTGCAATATATGAAGGCTTAGGGATTTTGTTCCAGCATTTTATATTGGAATTGTTAGGATTATTTTGTAACAACATTATCCTATCCTATTGATTATTTTTTGATAGGTTTTTGTTTTTAAATAATAGCTGTATTGATAAACTTACAGCTCCGTTGAGTTTAAATGATAAGAGTGTTAATTCCAAAAGCAATTTGAGCTGAGAGCAAAAGTTTTTCAAAATCTTCTAAGGGTTCAAACTTGAAGATTTTAAATCAATAAGAAACCATTCCTTCGTTTGTGTCATAACACTTTTCGCAAACCTTCAATGACCATTAATAGCGTCAATTGGATTCTTTTTTTTTGGAAAAGAAGCATGTGAGAAACACATTTCACATTTAATTTTAGTGCAAAACAAAACAAAACAAACCGATACGCAATTGTCAATTTTCCACATATTCTATAATATTATTCTCTCGTTGTTGTTGTTGTTGCCTTCTGTGTTCTTCATCGACCTTACCCACGCCCGCACATTAGACACACGTTCTTTTATCTCACTGTATCTACTCGCATGTTATGAGGACGTGGGAACGCCAAATTGCCAATTCGGTTTGGTCAATTTTTTCCCGAACCGGGTTATTTGCTGGCTGTGACTAGCTGGCTGCCTGGCTGTTATCGTGCGTTAATTTCTGTGGTTAATTTGAGTTTTACATGCAACTCACCGTGCCATGTAAATAAAAAACCAGCAGCAACAATAACAACAACAAAATAACAGATAGTCCGCATTTATTGATTATGGCCAAAGGCTATTATTAATATATGACCGACCCAATGTCCAAACGTTTTGATAACGTTCCCTTCAGGAGATTGACTGACTCAATGACTGAATAACTTATTGACATTAACATACGTATGTAGGTCTAAGTAAACCCAGCCAGCATTTTTTGAAAATTTTGATCAAATTCGAGTCTTTTTTGATCCGACTGCACGATTAAAAAGCTGGAATATGAGCTCATTTTCTGATCATAAATGACTCCTTTGTCGGTAGGAAAACATAACCTCAGGCGACTCGTCTAAGCAAATCACAAATGAGTCTTTTTCGAGTCGTATTTCAATCATTTATTGGTGTTTTGTTGATTAATTTCGGACCCTTTTTCGAGTCTTTTTAGAGTCATGTTTATAATCATTTATGAGTCTTTAGGGAGTCATTTATGAGTCTTTTTGTTAGACGAAATAAATTAAAAAAATTTTTTTTTATTCTTCTTTGTTTCTTTCCTTTGTTTTATAGTCTTTTCTGCTTTGTTATGTCTTTTAATTATCCTTTATGTTGCTTGGTGGTTGGTATACTGCTTCTTCATTTCACTTGGCAAAACCTGTTGTGTTGTGTTTGTCTGTACCTTTAATATTATACGTTACATTTATATCAAAATTTTGTAGAAAGTGTATATGAGAATTTTATTTTTTTATTTACAACCAAATAACAATAAAACAAAGCAATCAGTTTTTAATCACCTAACTGTTCAAAATATGATCAGAGTATACATAATTATAATCACTTTTCAAACACCTGTATGACCCTTTTTTAATTAAGCATTTTTCAATCTTCCAGATGATCAAAATGTGACAATAAATAACAAAAAATTGTCACATTTTAAACACCTCAATGATTTATTTGTGATTGCTACACATTTGTTGTTGTATTTTAAATTGAACTGTTTTTAATCATTACAGGGAGTCACTTTCGAGTCCCTTTCTGATCACACAAGCGACTTAATCAATTTTTGATCACCAAAAGGACTCTAAAAAGACTCTTCAATGTGATTTTTGAAAAAACAGTCTTCTAAATGCTATCTGGGAATAAACTAAAATAATATATACATATGTATGTATGTACTCGTATACATACACATCCTTTTTTGGTTTATATTTTTAGTAAACTGTGTAACAGTTTCAGTTGAAGATATCTAAATATTGAAAGGAGATTATGGAAATTCACAAAAAAAAAACAAAAGCTTTAGTCGAGACGGGCCGACTATGCGATACCCTACCAAATGACTTGAGGCGAACATAACCAACATAATTAATATTTAATTTTATATTTGACTACTGTCGATATCTACTTGATTGAAAGCTTTGCTGGTCTTCTTGATTAGCAGTTTACATGTCTTTAATAAACCAAATAGAAGCAGAGGTATTTGTCATTAAAGTAAAAATTTCAAAATATTAAAATTGTGAAGTACACAATTTTACAATAACGTTGATATTTTACCATAAATGCCACATTTTGTATTCATTTAATGCTCAGATGGTTTAGTTTCATTATCAAGCTCTCTTCTTGGAATATGTCCAACAGAAGCAGAAATATCGTAGATAGAAATAAAATTCCATAGAGTGGAAACTGGGATATCCAAGCGTCTTTTTCAACATCACAACTATTTCACCAAATTTGCTAACGCAATTGGGAACATTTTAAAGCTCAAAATGTCTTTATTGTTGAAACGCATCCAACCAAAACTGAGATACAGTACAATTCAAATAAAAAAATGGCAATGTGGGATGTGCGCCAACCTATTTTGCATCATAATAAAGGTGATATTTTTCCCATCCTTTTGGAATACGACTACTAAAATTGGAGATATTCGCATAAGAATAAAACTTTGACATTTTTTCCACGTAGGTTTTTTTGTTTATTCCGACTCTTGAATATAATCCGACCATCACCAAACTCAATATAATTCTTTCTCTCTGGGAGCCCTATAAACCACCAAAATTCCGGGACGATCCAATCGAAATTGCGACCTGTAGCCTGATTACAAAAAATTTACAAATGGGATGCATTACCGACTTTTGCGATATCTCCGTTGTTTGAACTTGGCGTAGACCTACTTTGCAACAATGTAAAGGAAATATTATATTAACACCCTCAGCATTTATACTATGTGGCTCATCGAAATGGTGGTTTTAGACCCTAAGCATGTTTGGACGAAATGTGTTTCAGACAATTTGGAGTCGATTTAGGCATGTCCGCCCATCTGTCTGTCTGGTGGGCACGATAACTCTCGAACGGATGAACCGATTTGGCACAAAATTTGGCTTTCGTAATATTTTGTCCAAACATAGTTTAAGTTCGAAGATGGGTTTTATCAGTCCGCTCCTTCCGGTACCTCCCCCACGAAAGTTCGAAAATGTTCGGAAAATTTGTGCGCACGATAACTCTTGAAGGGAGTAGCCGATATGGTTCATACTTTATATATCGTAAATTTTCTACCAGAGTTAGATGAGGTTCTAATATGGTCTCGATCGGTCTACTCCTTTGGGTACCTCTCACACAAAATTTTGGAAAAGTTCGGTTTAGGGTCTGGTCTCGAATCGCCTTGATTTATACCCACCGCCCCCTATACGACGGTGCAAGTTTCATCTGGAGGAAGTTCATACTTCCTGAGAAAATAGCCTGAAAGTTGCAAGATAACTCTCGAACAGATCTGTCGATTCGGTCCAAAATTTGGCCTTCGTAATATTTTGTCCAAATTTATGTTAAGTTCGTAGATAAGCCATACTTTCCACACTTTTAGGTACCTCCCCGAAAAAAGATCAAAATTGTGCGCACTATAACTCTTGAAGGGAGTGACCGGGAGTGACCATACCTTTCACATCCTAATATATTTACCAGATATAGATCAGGTTAGAATATGGACTATGTTTGTCGCCTTCTTCGGGTACCTCCCATACAAAATTTCGGATAAGCTCACTTTATGACCCGTTATTGAATCACCTTGATTTTTGTTGTAGCAACTTGCATTCGCTGCCTCAATTACGATGGTAAAAGTTGTTTTAGGGGTAAGTCCATACTTCCTGACAATGGCACCATAACTCTCGAACTGATCAACCGATAACTCTCGAACTGATCAACCGATTTGGTCCAAAATTTGGCCTTCGTCATATTTTGTCCAAACTTAGTTTCAGTTTGAATACCGGTCCAGTGACATTTAAAAAATTTCACTAAATTGGTATGCACGATATCTTCGTTGTGGTCCTATTTACAGCGATATTATGTTTTAATCCTAACCTAAATGTCCAAAAAGGGCCACAAAATTCTGAAAGGACATTCGATTTGTCTGTAGATGAAAGTTTCAATTCACATAGGCTGAGGGTATATCTCTGTCGGCAAAGCCGAGTGATACTTTTTTATTTGTTGATCATAATAACGGTGATATAGTTTTCATCCATTGACGGACTTTCCTTTTGGAATACGAATACTAGAAGCGGAGATATTCGCAAATTCGAATAAAACTTTGAATTTTTGTCCACATAAGATTTTTGCCCATTCCGACCCTTGAATATTATCAGATCATCACCAAAATCAATATTCTTCTTACTCTCTGGGAACACTATTAACCACCAAAATTTCATGACGATCCTATCAATATTGCGGCCTGCACCGTAATTACAAAAAATTAAAAAAATTTGCGATATCTCCAACCTACTTTGCAACAATGTAAAGGAAATCTTATCTTCATCCATTGACGGGCTTTCTTTTTGGAATACGGCTACTAGAAGCGGAGATATTCGCATATGAATAAAATGTTGAATGTTCTCCACATAAGTTTTAGCACATTTCGACCCTTGAATACTATCCGACCATCACCAACATCAATAGACTTCTTTCTATGTGAGAGCCCGATCTACCCCCAAAATTTCGTGATGACCCAAATAAAATTCCGACCAGCAGTATGATTGCACACAAAATGGAAAGAGGGTTGAATTACCGACTATTGCGATTTTTGGCCAAAACAAACTTATAATACCCTTCCCACATAGTGGTGTAGGGTATAAAAAGTGTTGTCACTGAGTGTTGGCGTTTAGAGCCAGATACCCGTAGGTTTTTGGAAAATTTTTTTTTCAAACACACCAAGCACTGCCTTGTCTGTTTTCGCAAGTATTCAGTCTTCGGAACCATACATCAGCACGGGGAGTAGTAATGTTTTGTAAAACGTTATTTTTGTTTGACGAGATGTGGCGTTGTTTTTAAATTGCCTACTTAAACCAAAGTAGCAAATCTTCTTTTTATATCACAACTGATGTTGTTTATTGTATTTACGGCGGTGCCGAGGTGGACGAAGTCTTTTACTACCTCAAAATTATAGGAACCAACTTCCACAGTTGGTCCGGGCTCTATGGACGCATTGCGCGTCGTCACCATCAACTTTATATTTTCGCCGTTTACCGCCAGACCCACTTAAGCAGATAACTCATAAGTGTGAGTTATCTCTTTTACTGATCGACCCATGATGACAATATCGTCAACATAAGCAAGTAACATGTTCCTATTGGTGTATATTGTGACATTTCTTTTGACGTTTGCATAACGTACAACGTTTTCCAGTAGGATGCTGAAGAGATCACACGAAAATCTGTCTCCTTGTCTGAAACCTCTTTTGGCACTTAACTGTTCGGTGAGGTTATTTCCTATTTTAACTGAGGACCGGGTATAAGAACAAAGCCGAATGAGCTTTGTGGGGATACCAAATTCAGACATGACTTGGAATAACATTTATCATAGGGGACTGTTGGATGCTGCTTTATAATTGACGAAAAGTGGTGGTGTGTCTTCTCCAGTATCTGCCGCAGAGTAATTATCTGATCAATGGTGGGTTTGCCAGGTCTAAAGCCGCATTGATATGGCCCAATAATTTCGTTGACCATAGGTTTTAGTCGTTCGCACAACATCCCTGACACTATCTTGTAAGCAATAGGGAGAAGACTTATGACCCTATAGTCAGAGAACACAATTTTAGCTCCTTTCTTGTGGACGGGGCACAGTATGCTGAAGTTCCAGTCGTCGTTTATGCGTTTTTCCTGCCCCAATTGTGCTAACTAGCTGTTGCATTCACCTTAAACAGCTCTGCTGGTAAGCCATCGGTTCCTGCTGACTAATTATTCTTCATTGCTGTCTTTACCTCATCTTGGCCGGGCGGTATACATTCAGTCCCATCTTCTGAGATTGGATCTGTGGTATCTTCGTAGTCTTATCTATTAGTATTAGACACCAACAGTTTGGGGAAATGCTATTTACATATCCTGAGCACACTCTCTGTATCTTACTTTACTTGCTCATCTCTGCAGAGATCATGGTTGTACCAAGGCCATCAGTTTGATGTTTTACTCTTTGGTAGAATTTTCGGAATTCATTCTGGCCATCAGTTTAATGTTTAACTCTTTGGTAGATTTCTCGATTTTTTTCAAATTCCCGCTTTTCCATTTCTCTCTTTTCCTTTCATTTTCTCACCATACCTCTCACCTGTGCTACTGATTGTAGAGTAAACATATATGACGCATTTTTCTCTTCGGTAACAGCCCAACACTCCTTGGTAGAGGTCTCAGGTATCCAAGTATGGATTTCGCGACTGTTTACCTGAAGTGGACAATATTCGCTACTAGCGACAAGTGGGAGATTGGCCTGTACGATTCGTCTTTGTTGGCAACCTTGCCAAGCTTCAGCAGCGGGATCACCATGCCTAATTTCCAGGCTTCTGGTACAATAGGGGTGGCTAACGACAGATTGAGGACACTTAACAAATACTGGACTCCGGGTTCATACAGTTTCTTAAGCATTACCATTAATATTCCGTGTTGGCCCAACGATATGGATGATTTCGCGTTTCGGATGACAGCTGCAATATCGCTCTTCGTATATTGTGGTGGTAAATCCTCGGCTGACAGGGCTTTTATGCGGCATTGCCCGATCCCTCTCAAGGTGCTTCATAAATTGCCGGTTAAAATATCACGCGTATCTCTTCGCGGCTGAAATTGTCACGCCATTGCAAGTAACAGCCGTTCCACCATCCTTCTTTCCCGAATTCGAAATTGATTTAACCGATGACCACAATTTACGTAATTCTAATTTAATTCCAATGTCGTATTGGCAAAGATTGTTCATTTAGTATTCGTTGGGCGTACAAAAATTCCCGGAGGCAATAATCGGTACAGGACCAAAGTTTGACCGAAATAGCTAGTGTTTTGATATAGCCCCCATATTACTGTATTTTCCGATTTTTTGGTATTTTGCAGATTTTAGCAACAATATTTGACATTTGAGGTTCTCAGTGATCATGAAACTTCTTCACTAAAAATCGCCAACATAGGTCCATGTTTTGGTATAGCCTATATATCACGGTACCTCCCGATTTTTGGTATTTTGAGGGTTTTAGCAACAAATCTTAACCGAACTAGCTGTAATATGACATTTGATGTTATCAGTTATCATTAAACCTCTTAACTAAAAATCCTCAACATAGGACCATGTTTTGGTATAGCCCCCACATAACGGGACCTTCCGATTTTTGGTATTTTGAGGATTTTAGATACATTTTTCAAATTTGAGGTTCTCAGTGATCATGAAACTATTTCATCAAAAATCTTCAACATAGGTCCAAGTTTTGGTATAGCGCCAGATGAAGGTACCTCCTGATTTTCGGTATTTTGGGGATTTTAGCTACAATTTTTAACCGACTAGCTGTAATTTTACATTTGAGGTTCTTAGTGATCATGGAACTTCTTCACTAAAAACCATCAACATAGGTCCATGTTTTGGTATAGCCCCCACATAAAGGTACCTCCTGATTTTTGGTATTTTGAGAATTGAGGACACTTAACCAATACTGAACTCCGGGTACATCCAGTTTCTTAAACATTACCATTGAGATTCCGAATTTGGTCACAAAACTTCTCCACGAAAAATGTTTATCATAGGCCGATGTTTTGATAGAGCCCCCATATAACCATAACTCCCGATTTTCGGTATTTTGAGGGTTTCAGTTACATTGTTTGACGGAACTACCCGTAATTTGTTATTTTAGGTTCCTTGCCCTCACAAAACTTTTCCACCAAAAATTGTCAACATAGGTCCACACGTTGATACAGCCCCTATATAAAGGTGTCACCTGATTGAATACATTTTTATACCCTACCCCACTATGTGGAAAGTGTATCATAAGTTTGGTTTGGTAAAAATGCATGTAACACCGCGAAATATTAGTCGGAGATCCCCAATGTGGTAAATTCCCGGAGGCAATAATCGGTACAGGACCAAAGTTTGACCGAAATAGCTAGTGTTTTGATATAGCCCCCATATTACTGTATTTTCCGATTTTTTGGTATTTTGCAGATTTTAGCAACAATATTTGACATTTGAGGTTCTCAGTGATCATGAAACTTCTTCACTAAAAATCGCCAACATAGGTCCATGTTTTGGTATAGCCTATATATCACGGTACCTCCCGATTTTTGGTATTTTGAGGGTTTTAGCAACAAATCTTAACCGAACTAGCTGTAATATGACATTTGATGTTATCAGTTATCATTAAACCTCTTAACTAAAAATCCTCAACATAGGACCATGTTTTGGTATAGCCCCCACATAACGGGACCTTCCGATTTTTGGTATTTTGAGGATTTTAGATACATTTTTCAAATTTGAGGTTCTCAGTGATCATGAAACTATTTCATCAAAAATCTTCAACATAGGTCCAAGTTTTGGTATAGCGCCAGATGAAGGTACCTCCTGATTTTCGGTATTTTGGGGATTTTAGCTACAATTTTTAACCGACTAGCTGTAATTTTACATTTGAGGTTCTTAGTGATCATGGAACTTCTTCACTAAAAACCATCAACATAGGTCCATGTTTTGGTATAGCCCCCACATAAAGGTACCTCCTGATTTTTGGTATTTTGAGAATTGAGGACACTTAACCAATACTGAACTCCGGGTACATCCAGTTTCTTAAACATTACCATTGAGATTCCGAATTTGGTCACAAAACTTCTCCACGAAAAATGTTTATCATAGGCCGATGTTTTGATAGAGCCCCCATATAACCATAACTCCCGATTTTCGGTATTTTGAGGGTTTCAGTTACATTGTTTGACGGAACTACCCGTAATTTGTTATTTTAGGTTCCCTGCCCTCACAAAACTTTTCCACCAAAAATTGTCAACATAGGTCCACACTTTGATACAGCCCCTATATAAAGGTGTCACCTGATTGAATACATTTTTATACCCTACCCCACTATGTGGAAAGTGTATCATAAGTTTGGTTTGGTAAAAATGCATGTAACACCGCGAAATATTAGTCGGAGATCCCCAATGTGATATACTACCCTTCATATCCCGACAAGATAAAGCAATTTTGAGATGTGTGTCCGTCCGTCTGTATGTCCATTATAAATTGTAATCAAACTCCAGGCCGTAATTATGGACCGATCGTCACAAAAGTTTGTATGGAGGTCGGGTTTAGTCTCGACTAGATCCCTATTTTTATTGGTCATGATCGTGAAATATTTAGCGAGTGAAATGGACACATAATATTTATCCAATTTTGTAGCGGCTCTGTAGGTCACAATAATAGTCCAATCAACGCAAAATTATGACAAAGAAGAAGCTTGCCAATTGACCACCACAACTTTTGTGTGAAAATTGTGAAAATCTTTAATATACAGCTTATATCTTTATTCCTGGAAGTGACTTTCCGGGCAAGTAAGCTATACTTGGAAGAGGGACGCTTGACCTTTCTATTGATGTCAGTTGCGTTGGTGTACATGGTGAGATAACAGAGTTACAGCCTAATATATCCAGTTATTTGTTTGTAGTGTAATCACGCCAGATGTCGCAATTATAGCTCAGTTATCACGAAATTTTGCACTAGGTAAGAGTTTAGGTAGAAGAAGATGCCTACAATTTTGGTTGATAAAAACAAAATATTTTTGGAGGGCATATACCGGCAAAGTAGCCTACATATGGAAATATAACTACTGACCTTTCCCTCTACTGCCTAATATATAATGGGTTTGGTGTAGAGAACCACATTTTCCCATTCCCAGTTTTTGCATTATTACAAATTACATTGTCCTTAAGATTTCCAATTGGATTTTTATACATACATTGTAGCATGGGTCGCTTTGCCACCTTTTTCCTAAACGATTTCCCAGCCAGGCAACATAAAATTTTCAACCCAGTAAAACTTCTCTACAAGAGGTGTCTTAGGACACTCGTTTCGGACTCGGAGATAAACTGTGGGTCCCATTTCATTGAGCGAATATGAATCGGGGTACACTCACTCATTGATATGAGAGAGGTTTCCCTTGCCCCTTCTGTGATGTTTGTGAAACAATTATTATTATTTAAGCTTCGGTGCTATAATCCACAAAGTTATTTCATACAATAAGTTTATTTGTTCCATTAAGAACTTTTGATTGTGAAAAGCTAATTCTAGGGGTAGTGGTGTAGGATATCACATAGTCGGCCCCGTCCGACTATAGCCTTGGCTTACTTGTTCATACTAGATTAGGTAATTTGGGCATTTGGGGTATCAGTGGTCGAAAAATGATTTCACCTAACATTGTGGACAGGAAGGGAAACTAATTATAACATTTAAGTTAAGAACATTTTATGGCAACTTGTTTTATTCTTCATACTACCCTAAACAATAGCAAGAATATTCCAAAAATCCCGCCAAAGTGCTGTTCTTGTATTATATGAAGAATTGAAGATGTTATTCTGCCCAACAAACGAATGAAAATTTCATCTAAACACAGCGTATGGTTCGATCTTGTATAGTTGCACACTACAAAAATGCTATTTCATTTTTAAATTAATAGGACAGTTAGGTCCAACACTCCTGTTATCGTTTTTTTTTTTTTTTTGTTTTTTTTTTTTTTTTTTTTTTTTTGTAAAGTCCTAAACCAATGCCAGTTTCCTATCCATATTAACAGAAGAACTTATGTTGAATATTCCTTCCCTTCTGCCTTATAAAATATTAATGACAATTTCTATTTCGATATTATTATACCCTCAGCCTTTAGGCAAAGGAGGGTATATACACTTTGATACGATGAAAATGTGCCTCATCGAAATAATGGTTTTAGACCCCAAGTATGTTTGGACGAAATGTGTTTCAGACAATTTGGAGTCGATCTAGCCATGTCCGTCCGTCTGTCTGTCTGTCTGTCCTGCTGGCTGGAGCGCACGATAACTCTCGAAAGGATGAACCGATTCGGTTCAACTTTTGGCTTTCGTAATATTTTGCCCAAACTTAGTTTAAGTTCGAAGATGGGCTATATAGGTCCACTCCTTCCGGTACCTCCCCCACAAAAGTTCGAAAATGTTCGGAAATTTTGTGCGCACGATAACTCTTTAAGGGGGTAACCGATTTGGTTCATACTTTGCCCATCGTGAAATATGTACCAGACTTAGATGAGGTTCCTCCCACACAAAATTTCGGATAAGTTCAGTTTAGGACCTGCTCTCGAATCGCTTTGATTTTTGTTTTAGCAACTTGTATTCACTGCCCCCCATACGACGGTACACGTTTCATCAGGGGCAAGTCCAAACTTCCTGAAAAAATAGCCTGAAAGTTTCACAAAAGCCCTATGACACCGTGTGAGGTGGTTGGAGCGCAAGATAACTCTCCAACGGATCTGCTGATTGGGTCCAAAATTTGGCCTTAGGAATATTTTGTCCAATTCGAAGATAAGCTATATCGGTCCACTCCTTCAGGTATCTCCCCCACAAAATTTCAAAAATGTTCGAAACAATTTTCGTACGGTTACTTTTGAAGGGAGTGGCCGAATTGGTCCATACTTTACACATCTTATTATATCTACCAGATATAGATCAGGTTCAAATCTGGACTATATTTGTCCACTTCATCCAGTACCTCCCAAACAAAATTTCGGATAAGTTCACTTTAAGACCTGCTATCGAATCACTTTGATTTTTGTTGAAGCAACTTGCATTCGCTGCCTCAATTACGGCAGTAAAAGTTTTTCAGGGGAAAAACCACATTTCTTAAGCAGACAGCCCAAAGGGAGTAAAACCCCCTTATGGCACCATATGCTGTGGCTGGAGATCGACTTCCATAATGGTCAATGTCGATAAATTCCTTTAAGTAATTTCCCCGCAAAACTTCTGCTCTTTAATCTTATCAACATTTTTGTCGGTTCATACGTTCAAAATTTTTAAAACCCTCTAAATACATACGTTTTTTGGAAAAAAATTTTTTCAATATACACAGGCTGAGGGTATATCTCTGTCGGCCAAGCCGACTGATACTTTTTTTACTTGTTAATAATAATAATAATTATAATAATTATTTTTTCCAAGTTTGAAAACTGTATCTATATGTATGTGTTTTATGAAATGTATTTAACATTCTTGGGGTTAGTGAGTCTAATATTCACATTCATTTTGTTCGATTTGTAATAATATCCTTGAAAAGTTACCAAATTGTGGGTATCACAATACTTTTATAAATAGCATATCAATATCAGAGTTTATTGTAATTTTATCTGAACTTACCCCTTGCATACTAGAAACATATGTATGTTTGTGTACTCACTAACATACATATGTATCTGTGTATTGCGAGAATCAATTCGTAGAGACTACCAATAACCACTAGGCTAACGGCCTCACGAAATATGTTTCATACTTTTGCTAAATTTAGAATCATAACTACAGAAATAAAACGGATTAAGGGAAAATAATAAATTTGAAATTGATTACGATTGCCTGAAAATATTTACATAATTTTGTTGTATAACCTAATAATAGGTTTCCTGTCAGAGAACCAAATACACTAAACCATGAAGCATTACTTAGGGAATTAATATCAGAAATCCTTTCTTTTTTTTTTTTTTTTTTGTTCTGTGCCCTTTTATTGTTTAAGCACAGTTCATATATAGAATGTACATACACATTCATATGTATGTATGTGAATGATTGGCATAATCTAATAATAGATTTAAGTATCAATGACACATAAAAATATCATTGACATCAATATGAATATGAAGGAGAAATTGTCCAAATATAGAATAGAAAAACCACAATATACAAACTATTTTAATAATTTTATTTCATGTGAAAGTAAATTAAACAAAATCATCTACATATTCTCAAATATACAGTGTACACATGCATTTGTACAGTATCGGCCAAAACTAAAGCACCCCTCAGTAAATTTTTTTGAAATGATAATTTTTATATGAAAACTAAATTATAAATTTATATTTTATTTTTCTTTTTATACCCTCCACCATAGGATGGGGGTATATTAAGTTTGTCACTACGTTTGTAACTACTCGAAATAATCATTGTAGACCCCACAAACTATATATATTCTTGATCAGCGTGGAATTCTACATTGATATAGCCATGTCCGTCCGTCTGTCTGTCTGTCCGTCTGTGGAAATCACTCTAGCTCAGAACGGATTGACGTAGGTTGATGAAATTTTGGGAAAATATGTTATATTTACGTAGGACTTTTGGTATTGAAAGCGGGCTATGTAGGTCCACGCTTTCGTATAGCCCCCATACAAAATAACGCGTGACGCGTCGTCGTTTTAAGGAATTTTTAAGATATTTGGCCTATTTTACCACCGAATTGGTTGTAATTTGGTACTTTGTGTCTCCAGAGGCCAAAAAATATTCCTACCAAAGTTGGGTTATATAGGTCCACGTTTTGGTATATCCCCCATATAAGACCCCATATAAAGTACGCGTCATTTTAATATATTTTGAATATATTAGACCCATCTGACCACAGAATTGGTTGTAATTTGATATTTTGTGTCTTCAGAGGCCATAAAACATTCCGACCAAAGTTGGGTTATATAGGTCCACGTTTTGGTATAGTCCCCACATAAGACCCCTTATAAAATACGCGTCATTTTAATATATTCTGAATGTATTAGACCCATTTGACCAAAGAATCGGTTGTAACTTTGTATTTTGTGTTTCCAGAGGCTAAGAAACATTTCTACCATAAAATGTTTATATAGGTCCACGATTTTCGATATTTTGAACGTTTTAGCCTCATTATCACACCGATATGGCTGAAATTTGGTATTTAGTCTTCTTTAGGCGTATAAAACTTTCCCCCAGAAATTTGTAGGTATAGGTCCACGCCATCATATAGCCCCCATAGAACGGTACCTTCCGAATTTCGGTATTTTGAAGGTTGTGGCCACATTAATCCACCGAAATGGCTGAAATTCGTGGTGGAGGGTATAAAAAGTTCGGCCCGACCAAACTTAACGCTTTTCTTACTTGTTATTTATTTATATATTTATAATTGGAAAATACAAAAATAAGGAATTCGGAATTTAATAAACAAAAGTTAAAATTCAAAAAACATTTTAGGTCGCAAATATAGGCGGACAAAACTAAAGCACCCCCCATTTGAGGTACAGCAAAAACTATTGAAATCAATAGTTTATCCTCTATTCTGGATGACACAATCACATCTTTTAGGCATAAAGGATACTAAATTATAAATTATTGCAGGCGAAATAATCGGTTTTCGGAAAACTTAGCTTAAATCCTCAAAATACTGAAAATCGGAAGTTACCGTTATATGGGGGCTACACCCAAACGTGAACCCAAGTCCACGATTTTTGGTGAATATGTTTTGTGACCACTAAGAACCCTAAGTACCAAATTACAGCTAATTTATTAGGAAAATGTAGCTTAAATATCCGAAATACCGAAGATCGGAAGGTACCGCTATAAGGGGGCTATACCAAAACATTAGCCGATATTATTCATATTCATCCAAAAATGATGCTACAGCATCCACTAGTCAAATACAATACGCTAACGTTTAAAAATTAGCAAAAGAACGAATTGCAGAAGAACGATAGACGCCGGCTTATTCAGTCGACGACCTCTGGTCGTTTAAGTTTCTTTCTTTGTTTTGTGTTTTAATTGTTTGTTTTGGTTTTTTCTTTAAAGATTTAGACATTTTTGTTTTGGGATCTACGTATGAATGTATTTTTTGCATTTGTATATTTTTGATATATATATATATATATATATATATATATATATATATATATATATATATATATATATATATAATATGAAAAACAAGTGAAAATGTAAAGTTCGGTAGCACCGAACTTTATTATATCCCCTACCATGAAATATTCTGACCTCGAATGGAATAATCTGTTTCCTTTCCTGTCCACGATACCAGTGGGAGACGCTTTTTGACCACTAAGAACTCCAAATGGCAATTTACAAGCAATTCGGGCCGAAAATGTTGATAAAATCTTCAAAATACCTAAAATCGGGAGGTATCGTAATATGAGAGCTATACCGAAACCTGGACCTAAGACCACCATTTTTGGCGCAGAAGGTTTCTGACCTTTGGGAACCCCAAATACCAAAGTACAGTCAATTGGGGCCGAAAATGTAGATAAAAGCTTAAAAATACCTGAAATCGGGTGGTACCGCTACATGGAAAAACTGGACCCATATTGATGATTTTTTGGCTAAAGTATTTTTTACTTATTTATAGCATATACTGAAAAAATAAGATTGATCCGACAATTATAAATATTTATGTCGCACCTTCCCACACAACTGGGACCACTGTGCAATCGTACCGACATCGTAACGAAATCGGAAAAAAATTCGGATCAGAATCGTAATGTTGTAATAAAAATGTACCAAAAAAGTGCTCAATTTTTTGGCTCATCTGAATAGGTTTGAATCAAATAAAATTGAAAAAATTACTACCTATGCAAATTATGTCCATTTTTTGCTTTAGTTTAGTAAAATGGAATATTCCGGTTAATCCTACAAAAAGTTTGACCCACTTCATTGGATACGTGGGTTCAAATCTCAACCTGGAAAAGTTACCAAGAACTTTCATATAAAATCAAAAAATATTTCAACAAAAACTTTTTACTACCATGGCATAAATGACTTTTCTATTTTGTAAGACCCCTTCTGAGCTTCGAAAATTATATGAGAGCAAATACCAAGTGTTTGCCATAATATTAGGATCGATAAACTCAAAGGTCATTAAAAATATTTTGTATTTTAGCTCAAGTTTCATTATTTAAATACCCTGGCAGTGTAAATTTAAGCATTATCATGCTCAGATCTCCACTACAGTTGACCATATGTGTCATAAATGCTCAAAAATTGGTCTGGAAGAATGCCTCTTCATATAAAAATGCCTTAACATATAAAAAGAAAAATTTTCAAACTTATTCAGATGAGCGGGGGTGTATGTTGCATTTATATTTAAAAATTGTATATGCGAATTTTATATCTCCCTCATCCCGCCTGGGATGTGTGTGGAATAATTATTACTATGCCAATTTTATATTTAACCATTTATTTGTGAGGTTTTTAATTAATTTAATTAATCGAGCTATATGACCTAGGGAGATTACATTGAAAAATTGATATCTAGCAAAGTCCTACATACACATCAACCGCTATGCGACGATCGTTTCGTTAACTGGTTAGATTAACATCCTCAGGCACATTAGATGTTGTTGCTAGACAATTTTCGCCATTGGGAGCGAAAGACTATAGGGAAGACTATAGTTTCAGATCTCGCCACAGATCTTCATGAGTTGCCTTGTTTCTTGTTTTTCAAGAAGAAACTTTTTATACCCAAGTGTCAATTGCTCGCTCAAATAGATACGTGCGCAAAGAAACACTCTGATCGAAAATTTCTTTGGCACTACCCGGGCACCATCGAAATGTTTTTTATTGCTGTAGTATCCCAGCAAAAATACTCATTACAAATTGGCCTACTTTCTCTTTATTTTAACACGGGCATGTCATAGGGAGTAAGTACTTATTTTTTGGCCACTAAAAAGTATATAAATAAGTAGTTACTCCCTGATTACTTCAAGTCGTAACTACTTATTTAAGTACTTATTTATTTACTTTTAAGTGCCAAAAAATAAGTACTTACTCCCTATGACATGTCCGTGTTAAAATAATAAGAAAGTAGGTCAATTTGTAATGAGTATTTTTGCTGCGATGCAATACCAACAAATTAGTTATGTATTTTTCGTTGAGAATCAACAAACGAATAGCAGTGGGAAAAATTTGGTTTGGTTTGCAAGTGAAGTTGCTCGAGTTTAGGTAGTGCCAAAGAAATTCTCGATCAGAGTGTTTCTTTGCGCACGTATCTATTTGAGCGAGCAATTGACACTTGGGTATAAAAAGTTTCTTCTTGAAAAACAAGAAACAAGGAAACTGATGAAGATCTGTGGCGAGATCTGAAACTGTAGTCTTCCCTGCCTTACCCCTTGGTAAACATCGCCAAATTTTTTCCCACTAATAAATTATAGTTGTTTTAATAAAATATTTAAACAACGATTATGGGATTAAGCCTGACTATTTTGAAAAACAAAATGAGTAATTCGAATTATTTCATTTGTAATTCCAATAATTCTCATTGTAATTCGATTTATTTTATTTGATATTACACATGAAGTAATTCGAATTACAAATCGATAAATACTTTAGAGAAATATCGTGCGCAACAGTCATCCAGACAAACGGAAAAATGCATGTAACTTCTCGAAATATTCGTTCTAGACTCACCTATTTGTGCAACAATCTTCTTATCACGAAGTGACAGAGCGATCATACCATGTTTGTCTGTCCGTTTGCCAATCTTTCCATTATAATTTGTAATCAAACTGCCTGCTGTATATATAGCGTGATCGTCACGAAATTTGGCATGGAGGTCGGATTCCAACCAGAATACACGAATAAATGACAGAGGTGAGTCAGTTTTAGATTTCCAAGATAAAACAACCTCACAATATGCAAAAGAGATAGTAATCCAACTCTTTTATTTCAAACTCGGAAAACCTTAGGGGGCCTCAGAAGGTTATTAACTTCACACTAGTAAATAATTCTTGTTAATTTCAGTAATATACATAATTCAGTTTTATTTTATTCGTAGTAGTCCATGAATTTATATATTTCATTCTTATGAAAAGGAAAACTTTCACATCGTTGATTCTGTTTGTTATAATTGAAAAGGAAAGAACAAATTGAATAAACAACAACGTTTTATCAATAAACAATTGTTTCAATTTTAACAAATTTTATTCAATTTGTTGGTTCCCTTAGCCGAAAATAGGGCGATTGGATGATATTGCGCAACAGAAATGTTATAAGAACAATGCCGATTGCACGCTCGCCGCAGCGTAATCCTTCGGGACAGCCTAACACGGACGAAGCTGGAGTCGAGAATTCACCAGTCGTTAATCCAGATCAAACGTTTGATCTGACGGATGTTGATGCCGCTACAGAATCCGCACAGAAAATGCCATTGCCAAACCCTACATCAGACCAGATAATGCTACAAATTGTTAAAAGCATGGAGGCTTTAGAAAAAAAGATGAACGACATGTTCAACATTCTACAAGCCAAGAACTTGTCTATAGAAACTTCGTTCACCGATCTAAGAAATGAAATGAGATGCTCCAATTCCAATTCCCATTGTTCAGACCAAACTGATGATAGCGAGAGGGCCTCATCTTCAAATTACGCACGAGCCCCACCCTTAATCAACGCACGAGTTGAACACACCCGTATAGTAGATACTGTTGAACCCCTTCTTTCCAATTCTAAAAACGTCATTGCCATCATGAATATATTGGGTGAAACTTTTGGACGTCCCTAGCAGTTAATAAGGTTCGCTCATTTCCGGCAATAGACGAATCTGATTTGAATGCATTGCCTGTATTTGCGAATAAAGTAACGAACATTGTGACGTTTAGAGAAGCAGTGGAGGGAAATCATCACCTTGTTAACCCCATGGTATTAAGCGAATTCGTGATAAATCTTCCTATCAAAAGGCGACTGCAGTGGGCCAATATAGTCCTAGAATTGAAAAGAATGGCAAGAGTTCGTGATTTTTCGCAGTGGTTAAGCGATATAAGAAAAGCAATAAACATGGTCACCGACTTTATTCCAACTACTGACCCCTCAAGTCAATATGCCTGTGTATCCTTTGAAGCTATCGAGTGTATACTATGCAAAGGAAAATGCAAAACAGTGGCGACCTGTAAATATTTCATCAAGCTTTCACTTTCCGAACGTTGGAAAAGAGTCAAGAATCTAAAATTGTGTTTTTCTTGTCTGAAAAGAGGCCATCATGTGAAGAATTGCAGCCAGAAGAGATTATATGGTCGCAATTACTGTGATAAGTATCATCATAAATTCTTACATAACGAGGATTCAGAGTTAAGGAACGTCCAAACCGTGAAGGGGCACCCTATTGAAGAATCAGTCCCTACAGAAAGAAATATCAAACCCCGCTGTTTAACTGGGTTAAACTCCGGGAAGTGCAATGTATTATTCCAATTTGTTCCAGTTAAAGTATATGGAAAATGTGGAAAATCAGAAATTATATAGCGTTCGTCGATGACGGAGCGAACGTATCCATGATAGATGCACAGGTTGCAAATAAACGAGGAATTTCAGGACAAAAAACTTAATTGGAACTACATTGGATAAACAGACACACATCACGGGAAAACACACAAATAGTAAATCTTCAAATTGGCGGAATCGATGGATCTTCCGGGAACTATGAGATGAACAATGTTTACGTTACTAAGCAATTGAACTTGCCCCAGCAAAGCTTAAACTTACAGTCAATGCTGTCGGAGTCGGAAAGAGCGTCCCTTCGTGGTATTCCACTTAAGGAATACAAGGATATCAAACCAAAGATGATTATCAGTCTATCACACTCTCAACTGACAGTACCACTCGAGTCGCCGAGAGTGCTATGCACACAAGGACCTATAGCTATAAAAACAAGATTGGGATGGATAGCATATGGGCCCGCGAAAAATGGAAATGGAGCCATGGGTTGAAAAAGATTGAAATTCGACTTCCTACAAAATCATTGCAATCGAGCAATGATCATATTTTGGAAACAAACACAAAATGTGTAGGCGAGAGATATGAATCCGAGTTACTTTGGAAAAGTGACTTACCGCGCAATAGTAAGCACGTGCGCCTTGCACTCTGTATGCACGGTTTCGATTCTCAGGTCGTGCAAGAACATCATACTTTTCTAGCGGTGGCAAAATATCCCTCAGCGTTATGTAGACAACATTTCCTGATCAACCATGAAAAACTTTTATACAAGAAGTGACGTAAAACACGCCGTTCGGATTCGGCGATAAGAAGTAGGCCCCATATCATTAAGCCAATATAAAGCGGCGTGCACTCATTGATATGAGAGAAACCTCCCGTGTCATTTAGGGGATGTTATGGAGGCATATGTATGAATGTCAATTATATAAGTATTCGTAGTTTCGTCACTTTCACTTTGTTCGCATTAACTTCTAGTTTCTTCACAACTGCTATTTATGTCACCAATCCTGAAAACTTCTTCAGATACGTAATTTTTTAAAATTTAAAAGGAGTTCTATGCAGCGTTGCCGACAGTTTTTGGTCGGAAATCGTCAAAAAAATCAAATCGTCAACAAAATTTGGAAAATCGTCAAAAAATCGTCATCATGATGCAAAACTAGGTTTGGTTACCGTTTAATGCAATTTTTTAGCCGATAGGTTTGTCAATGAGACCGACAACATAAAATATACAACCCACAGCAATAAATATAACCCAATCTCACTTAAAGGGTTGTCCCTAGTTGGGCAGACCACAAAAACTCATTTTCTTGAATTGTTTTCAAAGAAACTACCATTTTTTATTAAAGTTCGTTCATCAAGAAAAAAAGATCTTATATTACTTTTGGTATTTTTGTTGTTGAAAAATATTGCAAAGTGTTGTGGTAAATGGATATCTGCGAAACCCTTTTTTATAAAAGCGTTTTGCGATGCCAACGATGACTCGAAAACGAATGGGTCGATTATCGCACATGTGTGTAAGCATTTTAACCTTAAGACGAAACAGAATTTTAAACAAACTTTTTTATAAAAAAAAATTTAACTGTCAAAGTCAAAATTTTGATTTTAACAAGAAATTTACTGTTTTTTTTTTTTTTTTTTTTTGTCAAAAAATCTAGCAATTTTTTTTTAAAAACTGTCTCGCTTAAGGGCCGCCATTTATTTATTTAATAAGCTCACCAAACCATGTGAAGATCGGTCAATTCGGTTTCGAGCTATCGTTGACACCGACTTCAAAAATGCCATTTCGAAAAAACGCGTTCAAAGTATCAAGAAATTGTTCCCTCAAACTTCTCTTGCTTGACAGTGTGACCCTCCATGTTTGTCGGTACACGTACATTTGGTTGATGGGCAGTCGAAAATCGACAAAAACTCTCATTAAGGAGGACATGGGTCGGAAGTATTATATCTCGAAAAATTTTAAAGGAAGATTTTCATTCATTAACAATCCTACATGAAAATGTTCAGCTGATGTAAATCCAAGATGAGGCAAAAACTATGAAAATACCTCTATTCCAGATATGTATGTGCCTAAATAAAGCCATTCCGTCTCGAAATTGTTTAAAAACATTAAAATAGCTCATGAAACCGAGTTTGGAATATTGCTTTCCTTAAGTCCCGGTCCACACTAGAAGGATTTCAAGGAAATAATTTCATGAAATTAGGCGTTCGTTGATCGAGTTCCATACTAAAATAATTTTATGAAATTGCAGTAGTGGGTAACTTCGATTTAAGAACGCCTAATTTCTTGAAATTATTTCATTGAAATCGCTCTAGTGTGGACCGGGACTAAAGACTTTCGTGAAATTCTGGTCAACATATAGTTATCATGTTTTATTTCATGCAATTCGGGATTACGTGAAAAATCGTCATTTTGGACCATAAAATCGTCAAATCGTCATTTTTCAATTTTAGGCCAAAAAATCGTCAAAATGACGATAAATCGTCAAATTCGGCAACACTGGTTCTATGACTTTTTTGTCTTTTAACACTTTTTTATTTTTATGCATCGGCAATTATATTTTAGCACAATACGGATATAATTATTTGTTAACGGATATAATTATTTGTTAATACAAAAAAGTTTCTACGAGAACTAATTTATCAACAAATGTCAATCAATAAAAATGTGTATACAAATAATTTTCAGGCAGACTTTAGAAAAATTTGCGCACGTAATAGTTTTCCAAGCATTGTTAAAAATTGATTGTGAATTTTCTATTTTTATAATATTATTCTAAGTCCTATTACTATTTATTTTTATTTGGTATGTTGGGATGGTTTTCTTCATATGTCACTATTCCCACACTATCAAATGATATACTTACCCAGCAAACCAAAAGTCGGATGTCCGACACATCTGAACAATTTCGAAAGCAAAATCGTTCAGATTTCGTTCCGATTTCTATACGATTTTCGTAGGGGAATTCGTTCAGATTTCGACACATAAGCGGCTGGCTTTCAGGCTGAAGTCATTTCTGGTAAAAGACCAAGTTCGACCTAATTCAAATGTGGTTCTGACATTTCTTTATTCCTTTCCCAGAAATGACAGTCAGAAAGCCAGCCGCTTATGTGTTCCGAAAGCGGAGCGAAATCTGAACGAATTCGCCTACGAAAATCGGAAAACTTTACGGGGCTTCAGGAGGTTATTAACTTCATACTAGTAAATAATTCTCAACAGAAGATTTAATACCAAATTTCAGCAACATTTCCAAGATCGGGAGGTACGGTTCTATGAGGGCTATACGAGAACGTGGACCTGTACCGAAAATTCTTTGCAGGGACGTTGGAGTCTTAATACAATTATATATATACGACTTTCGAATTCCCTTACGAAAATCGTATAGAAATCGGAACGAAATCTGAACGATTTTGCTTTCGAAATTGTTCAGATGTGTCGGACTTCCGACATTTGGTTTGCTGGGGAAGTATATCATTTTATTTTGTGGGAATGATGACATATGAAGAAAACCATCCCAACATACCAAATAAAAATAGAAAATAAAAATAGATAGAAATAATATTATAAAAATAGAAAATTCACAACCAATATACACATTTTTGTTGATTGCCATTTGTTGATAAATTAGTTTTCGTAGAAACTTTTTTTGGTATTCTACATCGATCTTTTAGATTTTATGTGATTAAATATATTCGAGGGCAGTTCGGAAACTTCTTAGCCTAGCACAAAAAGCGCAATATAAAAAGAAAAAAGTTAAGTGTTTTAAAAACTTCCATCTCTGTTATGAACATATGTTAAATTTTGTTTCGATATGGCAACTCCTTCATATAGAAACAGGTGTTCAAAAAAGACGCATCCGCAATTTTTTTACAATGGAAAAATTAGAAATGCGTGCTGTCATTAAATATTTACATAAAAAAGGTTTATCGGGACAAGAAATTCATAATGATATGGTGAATGTGTTAGGTGAAAGTGCTCCTTCATATGCAACAGTAAAAAAATTGGGTTGCTGAATTTAAACGTGGTCGTACAAGCATTGAAGATGAACCACGTAGTGGACGTCCAAAAACATCAACAACAACAATTAAGTGTACAAATTCGAGAAAGCCAGGCTTACAACACAAGAAAATAATTTTTATCAAGACAACGCACCAGCGCACAAGAGTGTTTTAACCAGGGTTTCGGAGTCGAGGTATTTTTGGCTCGACACCGACTCCAGACGAGTTTTTTTCACGACTCCGGCTCCGACTCCGACTCCGGGTCGACTCCGAGAGTAAAATCCTATACCACTAAAAATGAATAAAATTTGCACAAATTGTTAACCTTTTCCTATATTTTGGCCTATATAGGCTAATGTGTTAGTTTTCCTTACATATTCATTAGAAAGGACATTCGTTCGAATACATTCGAACATATTAATACGAGTATTGTTTTTGCCGAATCTTACATTGAAAAATAGCAAAGTTAGAACGTTTTTGTCGGTTTTCCTTTTTTGCACGAGTATATTCTGGACGGAATTCTTCCGCGTGAGAAAATCGTTAAGCTTTCAAAATAAGTGAAAATGAAGGAGCAATACAAATCATAAGGACTACACGCAAAACAATTATAGGCAATTCATAACCAAGTTTCAAACTGGATGTAAGCCTACATTTTAGTGTGCTTAGCCTCAAAAGGAGACCCCCAGTTGTAAAGCTCAATAACAGCCATTTTTCTTGATTTTTTCCGAGAAAACTACGTAACTTGTTGGCAGTTTTGTTTTCTTCATCTGAAGAAGAAAAATAATACTAAGTTTTGAGGCCGTCTACGAAACCTTGTTTTTATTAAAGCATTGTGGGGTGCCAACTTTAGCTCGAAAACTAATAAACCAGTTGTCATATATTTTTGTGGCCGATTTCGAGAAGAACACAGTTAATGCTGCAAACAAAATAAAATAAATTGTTCCAATCCAACGCTCACACTAAGGCAATATTGTTCCGATCGACTTAAAAATTTGACTACCTATTCTATGATATTTATACATTCTACTTTTTTCTGAAATTTATACACATTTTGAACATTGGTGTGGAAATATTTGAGATATAGTGTGTATACCCAGCACGTAGGCAGATGGAAGTTTTCGGGAACTGAAAAATTAGCACACGATGAGATTTCGTGCATGAAAATATTCTACAAAAATGTTGCTAGGAAAATTTTATGTAGGGTCGGTCCACTAGGACAAGAAATTGATATTGTCATGTTTTCACTTCTTTATCACTTTTACCCGATCCTTTCTCATGAAAACTATGATAAAATATTTCATTGAATTTCGTATGTGATTGTGTAGAAAACTCGGACTATATCTTTTCCTGGCGAACAGATCCGGTTATTTGAATGTCTACATCTAAAGCCCTCATCGAGTATATAGAAAGAAAGGTTCCTCACTGAAAACATGTCATCTAAAAATGATGAAACAATGTCTTCAAACTGAGATATAACGCTATTTTCTCAATGATGGATGGGGGTCAATGAAAAAAATCATTATGCCATAAGTCAAAAATTTCAGCTATGGGATCCTTTGGAGTTCTCAATTGGGGCTTTCATTCCGAAAAGGAATTTTTCCACCCCTAGATCTTGAATCTTGTGCCACAGGGTATTCAGTAAGATTTCCCATAGAGACCACACTTTCTTTAATAGAAGACAAGGATGACTTCTCATAAAAAACTGGATGAGAATACCAATAGACCTTTGTGAGAGGAGCAGTAAAATTTCTGACGAAAGAGGTTACAGTTCCAATCTTAATTCGATTGTCATAGAGCATTACTTTTGTTTGCAAACGGTAAAGAATCAATTAGATCGACAAAATAGGGATGAATAGACTACACTTCAGAGGATAGTAAATATCCTGTGAATCATCCCTTAACTTAGTATAATATACCGTTTGCATATATGTTTTCTTATACATTTCTTTTAAAATAAAAAATGATTTTTAAAAAAAATGTTCTTGTTCTAAATTTTATGTTATACTTCTATAACGTGGAAAAACTTTTGCCCGGAGTCGGAGTCGAATTATTTTTTTCGACTCAGACTCCGACTCCGACTCCAGCAAAATTGCTCGACTCCGACTCGTAGACTCCGACTCCGACTCCGAAACCCTGGTTTTAACAATGGCTAAAATCAACGAACTAAAGTACGAGTTGCTTGACCACCCACCTATTCTCCTGATTTAGCTCCCAGTGATTTTTACTTGTTCCCAGATCTAAAAAAATTCCTTGCTGGCAAGCGTTTTACCTCAAATGAAGATGCAATTACAGTTGTAAACCACTATTTTGAAGACCTTAAGGAAAACTATTTTAATCAAGGGATAGAATTGCTAGAAAAGCGTTGGACTAAGTGTATTGAAGTTTCAGGAGATTATATTAAAAAATACAAATATTTTTGAAAAACTAACTATTTTCTTTCATTGATAGGCTAAGAAGTTTCCGAACCGCCCTCGTATTCGCGATGTGTTAACAAATAATTATATCTGTGTTGTACTAAAATATAATTGACGATGCATAAAAAATATAACAAAGTGTTAAAAGACAAAAAGACATATAACTCCTTTTAGATCTTAAAAAAATCGAATCTGAAGAAGTTTTCAGTATTGGTGACATAAATAGCAGTTGTGAAGAAGAGCTCTATTGAAAAGGAACGGAAAGGAAGTGTACGAAATTTAAGCACAACAAACGCTATACAAAGTAAGTTCAATTTACAAAATGAACTGAAAAATTATCACTAAATTTCTACTTTTCATAGATGCCACAACTCCAACGACACATTCATTGAAGACGGTTCGCTAAAAATCGTATAAAGATGCGAAACAATTATAAAACTAAAAAACTAACTGTAAATATAATTATTTTAATTATGCCATCGATTGAAAACTTAAATCACTAATGAACTTATTGTAATTTGAATTAAAAATAACAATGATGTAAAGATATTGCACCTTTTTTTATTTAATAAATCTCAAAATATGTGAGCATGTGCAACACTATCCCTGTCCACTAGATTTTCTTTTATACACTCCACCATAAGATGGAGCGTCATTCCGTTTGTAACACATGGAAATATTCTTGATCAGAATAGCGCCAACAGAACGATAACTCTGAATTTTCGGTATGTTGGCGATTTCAATCTCTAACCTAAATGGTTAAAATGTTGGTCCTTAGACTCCGTTTAGCATACAAAATTAGCCTGTAGATAAATTTTGGTATAGTTGTACGTTTTCATATAGCCCACATAGAACGGTACCTCCCGATCATTGGAATTTTGAAAAATTTAGCTATTTCGGTTAGATGATGTAGTATCTAACCGAAATAACTAAATTTTGGCATTAAGTCTTTGTTGGGCGTATAAAATATTAATGCAGATAATTGTCGATCCATATTTTGATATAGACCCCTTAGAACAGTTAAGCCCAATTTTCGATATCGCTAATTTGGTATATAGTCTTCGCTAGGGGTACTAAAAAGTGGGTGGCTGTTGCTGAACCGTCATACCTTCCGAATTTCGTAATAGCCTATGGCTAAGTTTTATATGACTGGAATTTTGTATTAAGTCTTCGTTGGAGCCAGAAAACTTTCTCTCAGAAAAGAACGGTACATCCGATTTTCGGTATTTTCATATCCTTCCGAAATGGCTAACATTAATATTTAGTCTTCGTTGGGGCTATGAAATATTTCAGCAGAGAACGGTCGGTACATGAGTACGTTCTGATATAGCTCCCATAGAACGTTACTTCTCGTTACTTCGGTTGTTGATATTTTGATAATTTCAGCTACATTATTTAACCGAAGTGGCAAAAATTATTAAGTATTAAGACTCCAACATCCCTGCAAAGAATTTTCGGTACAGGTTCACGTTCTCGTATAGCTTTCATAGAACCGTATCTCCCGATCTTGGAAATTTTGCTGAAATTTGGTATTAAGTCTTCTGTTGAGAATTATTTACTAGTGTGAAGTTAATAACCTCCTGAGGCCCCCTAAAGTTTTCCGAGGTTGAAATACAAGAGTTGGATTACTATCTCTTTTGCATACTGTGAGGTTCTTGTATCTTGAAAATCTAAAACTGATTCACCTCTGTCGTTTATACTGGTTGGAATCCGACCTCCATGCCAAATTTCGTGACGATCGCCCTATATTTACGGCCTGCAGTTTGAAAGATTGGCAAACGGACAGACAAACATGGTATGATCACACTGTCCCTTCGTGATAAGAAGATTGGTGCACAAAAAGGTGAGTCCATAACGAATATTTCGAGGAGTTACATACATTTTTCCGTTTGTCTGGATGGCTGTTGCGCACGATATCTCTCTAACGTATTTATCGATTTGTTCCAAACTTTTTACATCGTAGCATTTCTTCCAAATTCGCTGGAGGGTATAATTAATGGGTATAAATAATGTGGAGGGTATAATTAAATTTGCCATTCCGTTTGTAACACATAGAAATATTCATCGGATACCCTATAAAGTATATATATTCTTGATAATGGTAATATTCTAAGTCGATATAGCCATATCCGTCTGTCCGTCCATACGTCTGTTGAAATCACGATTTTTGGTATTTTGATGGTTTAGCCTCATTATCACACCGAAATGGCTGAAATTTGGTACTTAGTCTTCGATGGGGGTATACAACTTTTTCCCAGAAATTTGTCGGTATAGGTCCACGCTTTCATATAGCCCCCATAGAACCGTACCTCCCTACTTTCGGTATTTTGAAGGTTGTGGCCACAGCAACTCACCGAAATGGCTTAAATTTGGTATTTAGCCTTTGTTGGAAGTAAAAGCCTTTCTCACTGAAAATCGTCGGTATAGGCCCACGTTTCGATATAGCCCCATAGATCGGTACCTCCCGTTTTTCATAATTCTGCGGGTTGTGACGTCAATATCCTACCGAAAGACTGACATTTTTAAGGTTTTACCAAAATATCGGAAATTTGGTATTTAGTCTTCGTTGAGTCTAAAAACTTTCCGCCAGAAATTTTTTGGTGTAGATCGATGTTTTGATGTAGCCCCCATGGAACGGTACCTCCCGAATTTCGGTATTTTGAAGGTTAGCCACATTGTTTTAGGGAACTTTATAAAATTTGTTCAACTTTACTTCAATACAATTTCTGGTGGAGAGTATTACAAACCTCCGTTCTTACTTGATCTTATGTTCTAACTATTTAACAAGTAAAAAAGTAAAAAGTCGTTAAGTTCGGCCGGGCCGAACTTTTTATACCCTCCACCATAAAATAGTCTTAATTAAAATGGAATAATTAGGGTCCTTTCACAATTTTAGGTGGAACAACTTTTCGACAATGGATAGACTCCTACTGCCTCCCACTATTGCTTAAATTACACTGTGAACACAAATGTTGGGGCAGATATAATTCCTGTTGGAGATGAAAGCCCTTGGTGTGTGTATGTTAAAAACTCCGAAGGACAGATGCGCCGTGAGTCGAACTTCCGCGTTATGGCGTGATGAAGTTTTTGCAAGAGACCCCGTAAGCCATCATGAATTAGCATTATATCATCGTTTGTTGTTTTTGTAGAGCACTTAAGCAACAGTGAACAAAGATACAACGCTAATTCCTGATGGGCCACAGGGTCTCTAACAAAAATTTCATCACGCCATAACGCGGAAGTTTGGCTCACGGCGGATCTGTCCTTCGGGGTTCATAATATACTCACCTAGGCCTTTCTTCCCCAAGAGGAATTTTCTGTGCCCCAGACTTTCACCTCCATTTTGTTGCACAGTGTTATCTAATCTAATCTAAAAAAATGTGTTCAGCTAAGTGAAAGATACCACCTACGGGGCTATGTCAAAGAGTCAACTTATCTTTAAATTTATAAGCGGAAAAGTTTTATAGCTGCAGGGAACTTCAAGAGTCAAATTGAGGGTAGTTTCATCAAAACAATGTAGACCCTCAAAAATGGACCCATGTTGACGAATTTTAGTGAAGAAATTTCGTGACCACTGAAAATTCCCGAAAATCGGGGGGGATATACCAAAACATGGACCTATATTGACGATGTTTCGTTGGAGATGTTTTATGACCACTGAGAACTTCAAATGTCAAATTACAGCTATATCGGTTAAAAACTGTAGCTAAAATTCTCAAAATACCGAAAATTGGGAGGTACCGTTCTATGGTGGCTATACCAAAACATGGATCTATGTTGACGATGTTTGGTGGAGATATTTCATGACCACTGAGAACCTCAAATGGCAAATTACAGCCAGTTCGGTTAAATATTGTAACTAAAATGCTCAAAATACCGAAAATCGGGAGGTACGGTTATAAGGGGGCCATACCAAAACATGGACCTATGTTGACGATGTTTGGTGGAGATTTTTCATGACCACTGAGAACTTCAAATGTCAAATTACAGCTAGTTCGGTTAAAAATTGTAGCTAAAATTCTCAAAATACCGAAAATCGGGAGGTACCGATATATGGGGGCTATACCAAAACATGAACCTATGTTGACGATGTTTCGTGGAGATGTTTCATGACCACTGAGAACCTCAAATGTCAAATTGCAGATAGTTCGGTTAAAAATTGTAGCTAAAATTCTCAAAATACCGAAAATCGGGAGGTGCCGTTATATGGGGACTATACCAAAACATGGACCTATGCCCATATCCTTTGGGATATAAGTGTGTTGATCACTAGGAACCCTAAGTGCCAAATTATAGCTAATTCGGTCTGCAAATGTGGCGAAGAACGTCAAAATACCTCAAGTACCAAAGAGTGGACCGATATAGCCCATCTTCGAACTTGACCTACCTATGGAAAAAAGACCCTCGGGTGCAAAATTTCAGCACTCTATCTCAATTATTGCGGACGCTAGAGTGATTACAACAGACGGACAGACGTACATGGCTAGATCGTCTTAGAATTTTATCCTGATCAAGAATATATATACTTTATAGGGTCGCAAATGATTAGTTCGATATGTTACAAACGGAATGACAAACTTAATATACCCTCCATACTATGGTGGAGGGTATAAAAAGTATCAGTCGGCTTTGCGGGCAGAGATATACCGGTAGCCTATGTGAATTGGAACTTTCATCTACGGACAGATCGAATGTATTTAGGGTATTTTCAGAATTTTGTGGCACTTTTTGCACATTTGAACTTGCCGACAAAAATGTGGATTAGGATTAAAGTTCAACAGTTTTGCGCTGGAGGGAATGGACCGACATAGTGCATTTCGGAAGTGGATCTTATTTTGAGAGTCATACCTTTTCGATAGATATCGCGCCCACTAGTCATTTCAGTGGGTTATCGTACACCTGTTGGACAAATATGCCAGGAAACATGGACTTGTCCACGAAAAACATAATATGCTTTAAACAGGACCACAAAGAACATCATCGGTATAAATTTCCAAAGGATCTCCGAACAGACCCTAAACTGCACTAGGGCACAAATGTTGAACTTTTGTGGGGGAGGTATCCTAGCTTTTTGTCGGGTTAACCTTATTTACGAGGATTTACTTGACGCGTATACACAATAGAATTGAAATTTAAAACGCAGTGGGTTTATTAAATCCGCTTATATGTAAACGTAGTATTACATCCTTTTTTTAAATCTAACAACAATTGTGTACAATAGCAGGAGTTTGACAGTACACAATTTAAATAAAATTGAAAATTTTAAATAATAAATAATTTTCACTACAAAATAATTAAATATTTAAAACATTAACAAAAGGTTTAAAACGGTGGGCATTCATTTATTAATTTAGTCTATTTTCCACTGTAGTTTTTGTCGTTCTTTTCTAACGGCAATCAATGGTCGCCAAGATGATGATTAATTTTTATGATTTTATTAGCTGTGAAGTTGAACAGGTGTTCACCGAAAAAAAATGTGCTTGAAAATTGTGTTTTGTGTTTATCGTTGTTTTTTGATTTTCTTTTTCGTTTTTGGGCAGGTGCTCAACCCCCATTAAAATGTATGGTGTGTGGACGATAAGAATCCACAAATCGAAAGGTAGTGCAAGGTAGTCAAACTCAACAAACTAAGGCGAACGATAATCGCTGATTAGTTATTGAACACACACACACAGCCAAGTCATGTAGCAACAACAATTCAAACAAGTATATCAAATAGATTAAAAAATCTTTCCATGAATGGCAAACAGAGATAACAATGGAAATTGTACAATAATTCCAATTGCCTCAATAAGTTGGGCAATTTTTGGTGTTTTTGGGTATGCGAATATGTATGTCCAGATAAGATTTGATTAGAAATCGAAGAAATTTTGTAAACACTACATTCGTTGGCTGTTTGGTTATTTGGTTAGGGATTTCTTTTAATTTCATTTCAGTTGCAATTTATTCATCAACGCCAAACCGGCAAATTGTTACTCGCATTTAGGAAAAAGTGTTTGGAAAACAAACAAAAAATAAACTTTAAAATGATATTAATTAAAAAATCGAATATAATTTCAATATGTGTGCTGCTTGGTCTCTTGACCACAGGTTGGTTTTATGTTCATTTTTTTGTTTTATTCTGAAAAAAATAACAACTATTGTTGAAAAAAATTTCAAAAAAAATTTTAAATAAATTTGCAAGTGAAAATGTGTTTTGTGATGGCAACAATTTAAGAAGTGTAGCATTTCGAAATATTATTAATTAAGATAACTATTATCCCTCTAAGGTGGCTTCAAGTTGAAAACTTAAATTTTTTGTTCTTGGCAGAAAGTGTGCTATTGTTAATGGCAAAAACAATTCTGTATGACTTTTTTTTGAAAATAAGATTCGATAGAAATTTTCTATTCGCTGAATTTCTATCCATACAAGACCTGTTAAAGGTATTCGAATGGTGGGGACGATATAGCCAATATTCGAACCCGATTTATGTCTAGGAAAAATATTGGGATATTTCTACAAGGGACAATTCTTGAAATAGTTCAAATTTAAACTGCACTTAGTTTAATATCAGGATTTCATTTATAGAAGATATGTTCTATACATAGAAGACCTATTAAAGCTCTTATATTTTTAGAAGACATGCTAAGGGTTCTCTGCTCGTAGAAGACCTGGCAAAAGTTTTCTATTCGTAGAAGATCTGTTAAAGGTCCTCTAATCGTAGAAGACTACTCTACTCGTAGAATACCCGTTCAAAGTTTTCCATTCGTAGAAGACCTGTTAAAAGTCTTCTATCCGTAACAGACCTTTTAAAGGTCTCCTGACCTCTTAAAGGCCTTATCTTCGTAGAAGACCTGCTAAAGGTCTTCTCTTCGTATTTGTTTATAAAATACATATTAAAGATTTTCCACTCCCAGAAAAACTGTTAAAGGTGCTCTAGACGCAGAGGACTGGTTAAAAGTCTTCTAACTTTAGCAGACTTTGTAATGGTCCCATATTCGCGGAAGAACTGTTAAAGATGTTCTATCCTCAGTAGATCTGTTAAAGATCTCCTATCTGCAGAAGATCTCTTTAAGGTCTTTTTTTATAGAAGGTGCTCTAGACGCAGAAGACTGGTTCGAACTGTAGCAGACTTTGTAATGGTCTCCTATTCGCGGAAGTCCTGTTAAAGGTGTTCTATCCTCAGTAGATCTGCTAAAGATCTCCTATATGCAGAAGACCTCTTTAAGGTCTTTTTATATAGAAGGAGCTCCAGACGCAGAAGACTGGTTCTAACTGTAGCAGATTTTGTAGTAGTCTCCAAATCGCAGAAGACCTGTTAAAGGTCTTCTATCCGTGGGAACCCTTTTAAAGGTCTCCTATCAGTTAAATGATTTTTTTTATTCGTAGAAGATTTTCTAAGATCTCCTATTGGCATAAGACCTACTAAAGGTCTCCAATCCTCAGAAGACCTATTAAAGGTCTTTTATCCGTAGAAGACCTTTTAAAGGTCTCATAATCGTAGAGGACCTATTAAATGTCAATTCGTAGAAGGTCTGTTAAAGGTCTTCTCTCAGTAGAAGATCGGATGAAGTTTTTTCATGCTAAGAAGACCTGTTAAATGTACCCTATTATCAGAAGACCTGTTAAAGACCTTCCATCCGTAGAAGACCATTTAAAAGTATCCTATCCGCAGAAGACCATTTAAGGGTATCCTAATCGTAGAGGACCTGTTAAAAATCTTCCATCCTTAGAAGACCTGTTTATACCCTCAGCATTTATGCTAACGAGGGTATGTACACTTTCATACGGGCAAAATGTGCCTCATCGAAATAATGGTTTTAGACCCCAAGTATGTTTGGACGAAATCCGTTTCAGACAATTTGGAGTTGATTTAGCCATGTCCGTCCGTCTGTCTGTCGCCTGGATGGGGCGCACGATAACTCTCGTACGAATCAACCGATTCAGTCCAATATTTGGCTTTCGTAATATTTTGTCCAAATTTAAATTAAGTTTAGAGATATGTTATATCGTTACATTCCTTCCGGTACCTCCCCCACAAAAGTTCGAAAATGTTCGGAAAATATGTGCGCACGATAACTCTTGAAGGAAGTAATCTATTTGGTACATGCTTTCCACATCGTGAAATTTCTACCAGAATTATATGAGGTTCCAATATGGACCTGCTCTTGAATCACATTGATTTTTGTTGTAACAACTTGTATTCACTGTCTCAAAAAATACCTGTTAAAGGTCCTCTATTCTTACGGGATTTGCTATTTGTAAAGGATCAGACCTTCTATTCTTACAGGATCTTTTAAAAGTCTTCTATTTGTAAAGGCCTCCTATCCTCAGATGACCCGCTAAATGTCTTCTATTCTCTGAAGACGTGTAAATGGTTCTATATCTTAGAAGACCTGTTAAGTTTCTTCTTTTCGTAGAATACCTGTTAAAGGTCTCCTATCCGCAGAAGACCTGTTAAAGGTGTCTTAACCGTAAAAAAATGTTTCCTATCCGCAGACAATTTGTTAAAGGTGTTCTATCGGCAGTAGATCTATTGAAGAACCCTTATCTGCAGAAGATCTCTTTAAGGTATTTTATTTATAGAAGACCTGTTAAAGGTCCTTTGTTAGTAGAAAACCTGCTAAATGTCTCGTATTCATAGTAAATCTGTTAAAAATTTCCAATCCGCAGAAGACCTGCCAAAGGTTTTCTATTCGTAGAAGACCTGTTAAAGGTCTACTATCTATTCGTAGAAATCGCAGAAGACCTTTTGAAGGTCTTCTATTAGTAGGTAAAGGCGTATTATGCTAGTAGAACTATTATTCATAGAAGACCTGTTTAAGGTCTTTTGTTCGTAGAAGTCATATTAAGGGTCTTATGTTCGTAGAAATCCTGTTAAAGGTGCTCAATATGAAGAAGGTCTGATGACTGTATCCAATCCGCAGAAGTCATGTTAAAGGTCTTACATGTGTAGAAGACCTGTTAAAGGTCTTCCTTTAGTAGTAGCTAAAGGTCTTCTGCTCATTGAACCTACCGAAGTGCAGGCCATTCATCTTACTTACTTACTTACTTAGGTGGCATTTATATTAAACAGAACGTCCTGTTCCATAAACCGAACTAAGAATACTCGTATATTTCCACACGCACCGATCTTTTTGCTTTACTTCTCCAATTTTGGATGCCATGTTTTGTGATATCTTCTTCAACTTGGTCTTTCCATCGGAGTTTTGGCCTTCCCTTGGGGCGTCGAGTGGCCCGTATTCAAATGCCTTTTTGGCGGGGGCATCTTTATCCATCCTGCTGACATGGCCAAGCCAACGCAATCGTAGTATCAGTGTCTGATAGAGTGTAAGTTTTGTTTGACGAGAGGTGGCTTTACTTCTAACTGTTTACTTAGACCAAAGTAACATCTGTTGGCCAATATTATTCTTCTTTTGATTTCAAAACTGATGTAATTCGTTTTATTTATGACGGTGCCTCTGAACATCAACAGTTGGTCCGAGTCTACTGGACGTCTTACGTGTTGATACCATAAACTTTGTCTTATTGCCGTTGACTGCCAGACCCACTTTAGCAGACTCTTTTTTCAATTTTCGCAAAGGTGGCTGTTACGGATCGAGTTGATCGACCTATTATATCAATATCGTCTCCGTAGGTCAGTAACATTATATCCTTATTGTATATAGTGCTATTTTTATCTCTATCGGTATATACATTCGCTTCACGTATGACCTTTTCCAATAGAATGTTAAATAGGTCACACGATAGATATATCCTTGGTCTGCTCATCTTTCTCTTCGGTCGGGGCATGGGCGCAGATGAGACTGATGTTAAAAAACGTTGCTTTTATACGGATTGTGGCAATTCTCTCGTCAACAGGAGTGAAGCTGGAGACAAGATTTTTAAGCCTCCTATTTACCATAAATCCAACACTTAGATCATGTTTCGTTTCATGGCAGCTATAATACAGTGTGAAATTTTTTGTTATTTTTACGTCTGCCCGGTTCCATTGCACTTCCTGTAAGGCGATAATATCAGCTTTGTACTTGCCAAGTACATCCGCCAGTGCGCAAACTGCACCAGCTCTGTAGAGAGACCTGACATTCCAGGTGCAGATTCGCAGATCATGGTCCTTAAAACGTATGCGGGGTTCGTCAACTTTAGAGGGGTTTGTTTTTCTTCTTTTTCTTGGTTTTTTTCATAGTAGTCGGTGTTTTGACGGGTGAGTTACTAGCCCAAGTCCCAACCCAAGTTTTTAACGTTCTTATGGGTCAACGCGCCAGGTGACACCACGGGGAGGTCAGTGTCCACTTAAGATGAAAGAAGGACCAAGATAAATCATGGACTTTGCCATGTTAAAGCCGGTCAAGACCGTTGCTTGGTATCATTCATCCCCTACGTCACCCAGATCATTCATCTGAGGAATATGAAAATAATAAATCCACTCTCACACTGTTCACCACTTGAACGGTAGAAATGAGGCTCCAACTCGACATATTGGTCGATGGTGTATTGATTCCGACCACTAACTACAGCAAAACATTGGGTGTATCGTTCAATAACATGCTTAAGTCGTCCGCGCAAGCCAAAGCTATTTGCGATAAGATCAAAAGTAGGAACAAGTTCTTTAAGTCGCTGGCCGGCATCACTTGGTGTGCTTACAA